>NC_091863.1:111074794-113475318 GCF_037783145.1 Equus przewalskii | reverse complement strand
AAATCCACATCTGTTTCATCAACAAATCCTGTTAGCTTTAACTTCAAAACATATTCAGAATCTGACACCTTCTCAACAATCTGCACTGCTACCATTCTTGTCCAAAATACCATTATCTTTTACCTGAAACCCTGCATTAGTGTCCTTACTTGGCTCCCTGCCTCCATGTCTGCCTCCTCTGCTTCTAACTCTCCGGAGCATTCCCACCTCACTCACAGTAAAAGATAGCACCCTTATAATGGTCTATAAGGTTCCACGTGAGCTTCCCTTATATCTTTTGAGCTTAGCTCATACTACTCTCCTCTTCACTCATTCTGATCCAGCTATACGGGCCTCCTAGTTACTCCCGGGAAACATCAGGCTTGCTGCCGCTTCAGGGTCTCTATAATTGCTGTTCCATCTGCCTAGGATGCTCTTCTTCAGATATCTGCATGGAACACTCCTTCAAATCCTTCAGAACATTACTCAAATGTCATTTCCTTAGTGAGGTTTCCTTGGCTTCCCTATCTATTTTAAACCATACCCAACCACTGCACAATTCCTTCCACATGCTCTCTTTTTCCAGATTTTACTTAACTATCTTGTTTATTGCCTATATCCTCCTAGTAGGATGTAAGTTCTCTGACAGTAGGAATTTCTGGTTTTTTTTCTTTGCTGCTATAACCTCAGTGTTTAGAATAGTGCTTGGCACATAGTTGGCACTCAATAAATATTTGTTGAAAAAAATAAATGAATGAAGCCAAATAACTAATTTTTAACAGTGGGAATTTCTAGCACAAAAACAGGGAAAGAGAGTTTTCCCTTGGTTAAGGGGCAAGTGGTACCTAAGATAAGTTTCTTTTAGAGAAAGAGATCTCCTTTCTCCCAGATTCTTCTCTCATTTCAGGGTTGTAAGTCACATTCCTATAGATGCTCACTAACCAGGGACTAAACTTATGAGGCAGATTGATGTCTCCTACCGGCTAGATTTGACCTACATACAGCTAACGGGAATACCAAGCAGAGATATTCCAAAGCTTAGCAAAACTTTGCTTATAGTGACTTTCCAAGCCAATACCCCTGTAGCTCCTAAATTGGAATACAGAGGCCTCAAATATTTGTCAATGAGCTGCTTGTACCTTGCTGTCATCTTTTTAAACTCACAGTTGACTAGTAGACAATGTACTCTAAGGCAGAAGCTCCTTTCTTCCAAAGTTTCTAAACCCGCGAATTGTAAGAAATTAACTGGAGGAAAAAGTCTCATTAAACCTTAATTATTAACAGTGAGTACTGATAAAAAAAGGAACTAAAAAATTCTACCCTTTTGATCCCTTAATTCTAAGAAGAGATTTCCAGCTGAAATCCTTCCTAGCACTTGAGCTGCATGTATATAGGAGTTTTAATTGAACTCCCTCAAAGACAGAGCCTCTATGTAAAGTATAAATAGTCTTAGCACACATCTTCATAAGTCACTTGCTTAATAGCACTTATCTTAATGGGGGTATTCAAATATTACATTCGTCACCAGCATCAGTAGAATTCAGTTACACTTTTAAAATAAATATATGTCACAGAGCACCTAGTTTAGGTTGAAGCTGGCGTGAAAGAAAATCTGTTGCAATTGTAAGACCAGTGCCTCTGAGCATTTTATAGAAATCTCTTTATTAAGGCACTCCATTGCCCTATTATTTGAGCTGGCATTTTGGTCTTACCTTGAGGATGCATAACTGACCCAGAAACCATTTTGTGATTATCAGACAGTGACGGCTGTAAAACAGTAAGTGAGGTATTTTTTTCTCAGCTCCAGGGTTATTAGCCTTAGACAGCTCAAGTAGAGCAGTAACTGCTGATCTAGCTAGTAAAGTATAAAGGGAAATGAAGCCTGTGGTCTCTGGGAGATTCTGACTCTTCCATTACCTGCCATTAGCAAAAGTAAGTTTTATTAAGTCCAAATCTGTTTAGCCCACTGGGGACTAACGGTGGGCTGTAGAGTTGCTTCTAAGATGTGTTTAGACTGGTTATTGATTTCAAAGTAAATGAGGAGAACCAAGGGGGAAATTGTACTCTAGGAACTTTTATCTCCATCTATGTGACCTTGGATAGACCAAACATATTTTTCAGGCAAATACAGATTTGTAATATTCTAACCAAAGAGGACTTAACCAAACCCAGATGGTAGAGAAGAACAAAATGAGACTCAGAGAAGTTAACTGACTTACCCATTTAGTGAGATACACAGCTACGATAGAACCTAGATTTCCAGATTCCCAGTCTATACTTGTTTCCTTTCGCCAACTTAGCAAAAATGTATTGAACACTAATTATATGTCAGGCATTGTGTAAGGCACGTGGAGGATACAAAAATAACCATCATGTTTCCTGCCTTGGAGAAGTTTCTAAAAGCAAAATGTATTCTAATTACTCAAAGATTTCACTTTACTCAAAGATTATATTAAATATGCAGGCTGAAAGTTATACAAAGAAGAGAGGTTGAGATTCTACTGAAATGCTTCTGGGAGTTCAAATTCAAAGCTGCCCACTCCCACTTCCACATAGAAACAATTTGGTTTTGATTTTAAATAAAAAGATATAATGGGTTTAAAAAATAAAACAAATAACTCTGTACACCAAAAATGGAAGAGAAATATAGAGTCGGTGTATTAGTTTGCTAGTGCTGCCGTAACAAAGTATGACAGACTGGTTGGTTAAACAACAGAAATTTATTCCCTTACAGTTCTGGAAGCTAGAAGTCCAAGGTCAAGCAATCTGCAGAGCTGTTTCTTCTGAAGGCATCTCTTCTTGGCTGATCAATGGCCATCATCTCCCTATGTCTTCACATGGCCTTCCCTAGGTGCGTGTCTGTGTCCTAATTTCCTCTTCTTATAAGGATGCCAAGTATATTGTATTAAGCCCTACCCATATGACCTCATCTTACCTTACTTACCCCTTTTAAAGGCACTATCTCCACATACAGTCATATTCTGAGGTACTGGGGGCCAGGACTTCAACATATGAATTTGTGGGGGCCATAATTCAGCCCCATAAAAATGGGTAGGTAGGGCTGAAGTCACAGGACAGGAAATAGAAAGAGACTCATTTGACTTCTCTGAAGCAAAAGAAAAACCCTACATGTGAGGGAGGATCAGAACTAGCTCACAGCATGAAGCTGGATCTGGGAAAGGTCGCTTGCTCCAAGAAAGGAGGATGTAAAAACTATAGCTGGTACCCAACAAAGAACACAGATTCTGTTGTATTGAAAATAAGAACTAAGTTCTAGACAATAACAAGGAAAATAGGAAGTGGAAACTCAATGAGTTGCTGAACATTCTAAGATCTTGTCCTGCATTGTAGGAAGCTAAGGATGTTGAATAACTTTAGAATTTGGTAAAAAAAATATATATAAAAGTTACTGTGGGTGCTGAAAATTTAAAAATAACCACCAGGAATATAGACATATAAGCCATAGTTTCTAAAGCAGAATAAAAATACAAGTAAAGAAAAAAAGCTTTATCCTCCAACATAAATCAGGAAACTAAGAAAAATCAAATAAAAAGTAATGGTAAGGAAAAATATAAAATAAAAAGATAGAAACAATTTCAAATATACAAAATAATGACAATGAATGTTGACAAAACTTGTCTATTTGACAAGAAAAATAATTATATTAGAATCTAAAGATCCAGCTATTTACTGCTTACAAGAAGTAAACTTAAAAGCAAAACAGGAAACAATTAAGTTGAAATAATTAGTCGTATAAAAAGATAAGCCAGGAAAATACTAACAAAATCAAGCTGGCATATCAATATTGACATCAGAATAATTGAATTTAAATTACAGAACATTGATAAATATAAAGAAGTATACATGATTAAAATCATAATTCATCTAAACTGAATCTGTAGGACCTGGACAGCATAGCCTGAAAATAAATGAAGCAAAATTTGAAGAAAACACAAAGACCAATCAATAAGGTTGATTTTTAACATGGATTTCTCTTCAAAACTGAAAAATACACAAATCAAATGACAAAAATTATTTGAATAATCTGTTAATATGCTTGATCTAATGTGTGGGGTGTGTGTGTGTGTGTTTGTGTATGTGTGTGCAGAAAGGGATAGGAGAAGAGAGAAAGAGAGGGAAGGTAGGAGAGAGATTTTTTACATACACACAATGAACATTTACAAAAGTTGACTATGTTCTAGGTCAAGGGTCTACAATCATTTTCTGCAAAGAGCCAGGTATCTAGTAAATATTTTAGGATTTGTGGGTTATAAGGTCTCTTTCACAAGTACTCAACTCTGTCATCATAATACAAAACCAGTCATAGATAATACCTAAATGAATAAGCATGGCTCTGTGTCAAAAAATCTTTACTTACAAAAACAAGAAGCCAGATGAATTTACTCTAAAGTCCTTAATTTGTCAACTTAACTGTTGCTTCATGTCACAAAGAATATTTCAATAAATTTTAAAGAATTGATGTCTTATAGACCTCATTGCCACAAAAAAAGTAACTAAATTGGAAAACAGAAATTAAAAGACTATTTTAAAATTTTGGAAAGTAAAGGGGCCAGCCGGTGGTGTAGTGGTTAAGTTCAGGCACTCCGCATCAGCAGCCCAGTTTGGATCCCAGGCGTGGACCTATGTACCGCTTATCAAGCCATGCTCTGGCAGATGTCCCACATATAAAATAGAAGAAGATGGGCATAGATGTTAGCTCAGGGTCAATCTTCATCAGCAAAAAGAGGAGGATTGGCAGCAGATGTCAGCTCAGGGCTATTCTTCCTCAAAAAAAAAAGTTTGGAAAGTAGAAAACTTGTTCTTACATCACTCATGTATTAGAAAAAACATATTGGAATTTACAAAACATTTAGAATTGAATAACAAAATTCTACACATAAAAACATGTGGTTTTCTCCTTTTAGTTATGCTAAAAGGAAGGATTCAAAGGTGTTTTGAAAAGATTAAGGAACTTGACACATCCCTAATAAAACTGAAACCAAAAAAAGAGAACACACAAATATCCAATGTCAGGAAAGAAAGACGGGATAGCACTATAGGTCCTACTGACTATAAAATGATAACAAAGGAATATAAAACCAACTTTGTGCCAGTAAATCTGAAAACAGATTAGATGGGAAAATTACTTGAAAGATCCAAATTACAAAAACTTACACAAGAAGGAATTGAGATCTATAGATATAGTATCACATCTGTTAAAAATTGAATTTGTAAATAAACAATATATGTGTTGATGTCTTCACTGGTGAACTTTATCAAACATTTAAAAAAGAAATAATACCAAATTTACACAAATGATTTCAAAAATAGAGGAGGAAAGAATACCTGTCAACTCATTTTACAAGATCAGCATATCCCTGATATAGAAATCTGTCAAGGATGTTACTACAAAACTATAGATGAATATCCCTCATGAACACAGGCACAAACCCAGGCACAGGATGCAAAGCAACATCAGCAAAGGGAAAAGGCTTTCACAGCAAAGTCCAGAGGAAACCAAGCACAAGCTTCCAAAAGTCCTCTTCTAGTAAAGTTACACAGGATGAGCTTATTCCCGCAGTGAGTTGTAACAAAATGTGTGAAATGTTGTCTGACGGATAATCTCATTAGAAACTCAAGGCCAAGAGTTTTGTTTATTGGGGGCTGATCATGTAGGCAACCTCTGCCTAGGACATTCCAAAATCCTAGATTCCAGAAAGGAAGGCAGATGTTCAGTGAAACCACATTGTTTGTGCAGTTTAAGCACAGTGAGCCACTCTTATCAGTCAGAGTTGAGAGAATCCAAGTTCCCAAACAGCAGCCAATGGCCAACCATGCATGCAAACCTTTCTAATGATAGAGTCTCCAGATTGCAAAGTTAACTCTTTTCTGTACAATAACCAAGTACGATCTATCCAAAGAATAAAAAGTTGATTTAACAATTAAAAATCAACCAATATAATTCACCATGTTAACAAAATAAATCAAAAAAGAACATTTGATCCTTTAGATAGATTCAGTAAAGTTATTTGATAAAATTCAACACTCATTCACTATAAAAACTCTTAATAAGCTGGATATAGATGGAAACTTCCTCATCCCAATGAAAGGCATATGTAAAAACTTATCACTAATATCACACTTAATTGTGAAATATTGAACATTTTTCTATAAGGCATCCAAAAAGGAGCTGGTTTCACTGGAGGTCCTAACCAGTGAAATAAAGCAAGAAATTTAAATAAAAGGTCTACATTTGGGAATAGAAAAGGTAAAACTCTATTAGCAGACAAGATGGTAGTTTACATAGAAAATTCTAAGTAATCTACAAAGCAACTAGTAAAATTAACAAGTGACTAAGCAAATTAACAGAACACAAACTCAACATAAAAAATGCAGTTGTTGGTGCCAGCCCCGAGTGGTTGAAATTACACACACTCCACTTCAGCAGCCAGGGTTCACAGGTTTGGATCCTGGGTGTGGACCTACTCCACTCCTCAGCCATGCTGTGGAGGCACCCCCACATGCAAAGTGGAGGAAGACTGGCATGGGTGTTAGCTCAGGGCAAATCTTCCTCACACACAAAAAAATGCATTTGTTAATCTAACAACCAAAATTGCAAAATAAACCTTTAAAATAACATTTCCAGTAGTATTCAAAAGCAGAAAATACTAAGGAAAAACTTAATGAAAAATGTGCAGAACATCTACACTGAAAACTATAGAACATTGAGAGAGGTGACATCAGCAAGATAGCAGAATAGGAGATCCCCTATTCCCATCCCTCCATCATCAACAATAATTTGGCAGCCATAAATGGATAAAAGTGCCTTTGCGGGAGCTTTGGGATTCAGGTAGGAGATTGTAAAACCCTATTGGAGGCCAAGACTGAGGAGGGCCATTTTGAGAAAGCAGGCCCATTACTAGGTGACAGGCTCCACTGATTGTGGTCTTGGAAACAGCCTTACCCCTTCGTGGACTTGGCTGCAGCCTCGTTTGGCCTTCCTCCTGCCATCAGCACCATCCGCCAAGGGACCCACAAGGAATCATGCCTGCCTGTGCCTTGAGTAACAGGCCTGCTGAACTCAGTCAAAAAGAAGATCCTGAAATGGCCCTGTAAGTCAGCTCCAGCCCGTCAGCCATGGTCGGAAGTAGTCCTGTCAACCCAGGGACCTGACAGGATACATGCTCCTCCATGTCCCCGAAAGGTAAACCCGTCAACCTTGGTCTGACTACAACCCTGAGGCAGCCTTGTGATTTGGCTCCAGCCAAGCTCAGCTACAGTTCAGGGGAAATCCTGTCTGCCCAGGAACCCAGGAGAACACACACCCATCCATGCCCTCAAAGGCAGGCCTGCAGGCCTCGGTCTCCATTGTAACTCTGAAGCAGCCCTGTGTGTGGAGGAGGCAGAACACTTACCGATTTCAAACTATATTACAAGGCTGTAGGTATCAAAACAACATGGTATTGCCATAAAAACAGACACAGAGATCAACACCACAGAATAGAGAGCCCAGAAATAAACCCACACATATCCAGTCAACCAATTGCCTTTTACAAGGGTACCAAGAATACACGATGGAGAAAGGATAGTTTCTTCAATAAATGGTGTTGGGAAAACTGGATATCTATATGCATGAGAATGAAATTGGACCTTTATCCTAAACCATACACAAAAAATCAACTCAAAACGGATTAAAGACTTAAATGTAAGATCCAAAACCATAAAACTCCTAGAAAAAAACATAGGAAAAAAGCTCCTTGACATTGGTCTTGGCAATGATTTATTGGATATGCTATCAAAAGCACAGGCCACAAAAGCAAAAATAAACAAGTGGGATTGCATCAAACTAAAAAGTCTCTCTCTGCACAGCAAAGGAAACAACGAATAAAATGAAAGAGCAACCTACAGAATGGGAGAAAATATTTGCAAACCATCTGTCTGATAAGGTGTTAATATTCAGAAAATATCAGAAACTCATACAACTCAATAGCAATAATAATAAGAAGAAGAAGGCAATTTTAAAAAAAACAGGAAAGGACCTGAATAGACATTGTTTTCGAAGAAGACATACAAATGACCAACAGGTACATGAAAAGGTGCTCAACATCACAAATCATCAGGGAAATGCAAATCAAAACCACAATGAGACATTACCTCACGCCTATTAGGACGGATATTATCATTGCCAAGGGTATGGAGAAAAGGGAACCCTTGTACACAGTTGGCAGGAATGCAAATTGGCATAGCCATTATGGTGAAAAGTACGGAGCTTCCTCAAAAAATTAAAAGTAGAACTACCATATGATCCAGCAATCCCACTTATGTGTATAAACCCAAAGGAAATGAAATCAGTATCTCAAAGAGATATATGTACCCTCTTGTTCGTTGCAGCATTATTCACAATAGCCAAGATATGGAAACAACTTGAATGTCCTTCTACGGATCAACGGATAATGACAATTTTATATAAATATAAAATATTTGATATTAATAATAATTATATAAAAATACAACTGTATATTACATATAATATGTCTATGCCATAAAAAGAAGGAAATTCCGCCATTTGCAATAACAGTGATGAACCTAGAAGACATTATGCTAAGTGAAATTAGCCAGACACATAACAACATATACCTATTTGTGAAATCTAAAAATTTGAACTCATAGAAGCAGAGAATAGAATGTTTGTTGTCAAGGGCTGGAGGGGAGGGAAATGGGGAGATGTTAGTCAAAGAGCACAAACTTTCAGTTATAAGAGAAATAACTTCTGGGGATCTAATGTACAGCAAGGTGGCTATAGTTAATACTACCATATTGTATATACCTGAAATCTGCTGAGATCAGATCATAAATGTTCTCACCACACACACACACTCATACATACAAATGGTAACTATGTGGATGATAGATGTCTTAATAAACCTTATTGTGGTAATCATTTCACAGTGGATATGTACATTAAATGATCACGTTGTATGCCTGAAATATATACAATTTTTTATTTGTCAATTATATCAATAAAGCTGGAAGAAGTTTTTAAAAAGGCTAAACTCTCGACTCGTTCAAGCCAATAAAAAAAGTTGAGAGAAATTAAGGAAGATCTAAATAAATGGAGAGATATACTATGTTTTTGAGTTGGGTGTCTTGTTATTGTTAAAATGTCTGTTCTCTCAAACTTAATTTATAGATTCAGTACAATCTCAATCAAAATCATAGCAGATGTTTTTGATAGAAAATGACAAGCTGAATCTGAAATGTATATCAAAATGCAAAGGGCCTGGAATAGTTTTTATAATTTTTATAAAGAAGTACAAAATCAGAGAACTTCCATTCCATGGTTTTAAAACTTAATATAAACCTACAGTAGAATGAGAGTATGGTGCTGTCAAAAAGATAGACCAATCAATGGAACATAACTATACTTAGATAACCATTAAAATTAAAAAATGATGTCCAAACAATTAAATCGAAAATGGAAAGTTATTTCAACAAATGGTCTTGGAAGAACCAGATAACTATATGAAAGAAGTGAATGTTGATCTTCATCTTACACCATACCTAAAAGTAATTCAAAATTGATCAGAGACTGAAACTAAAAGAATTAACCTTCTAATAGAAAACAGAAGCAAATACTCCAAGTGAGAACACAAAAAGCACTAACCACAAAAGAAAACAATGATAAATTAGAGTTTACCAAAAGAGACAGTTAAGAAAATATATAGATAAGCCATGGACTGGAAGAAAGATTTGCCAAAAATACAGATAAGATAGATAGGCCGAGAGAGAGAGAAGAGATGATAGCTTGTATCTTCTTTTTTTTTTTTATTTTGAGGAAGATTAGCCCTGAGCTAACATCTGCTGCCAATCCTCCTCTTTTTTGCTGAAGAAGACTGGTCCTGAGATAACATCCATGCCCATCTTCCTCTACTTTATATGTGGGACGCCTGCCACAGCATGGCTTGACAAGCAGTGCTTAGGTCCGCACTGGGGATCCGAACCAGGGAACCCCGGGCCACTGAGGCAAAACGTGTGAACTAAACTGCTGCACCACCGGGCTGGTCCTGGTAGCTTGTATCTTGAATATATGAGACTCCTCTAATTCAATAAAAAATACAAACAAGCAAATAAAATTTAAACAAATAACTTGAATAGACACATCACAAAAGGAAATATACCAATGGCCAATATGCATACAAAAAGGTGTACATTATCATTAGTCATGATAGAAATGCACATTTAAACCACAAGATATCACTACATATCCACTAGATTGGCTAAAAATTAAAAGATTGTCGGCATGAAATGTTGGCTAGGATGGGAAGCAACTGCTTCTCAGAGTGTAAAATTTTATGACCATCTTTTGGATTACACTGATTGATTTAAAATTTTGCACCAATCTTGTGTAGCTGGAATAAATCCCACTTGATCATAGTGTATAATTCTTTTTATATATTATTGAATTTTATTTGGGAATTTTTTTAGGATGTTTGCACCTAGGTTCATGAGTGATATAGGTCTGTCATAACGTTTTTTTCTAATGCCTTTGCATGGCTTTAATATCAGAGTAATATTGGTCTCATAAAACAACTTGAGAAGTGTTCCATTCTCTTCTACATTCTAGAACAATTTGTGTAAAGTTGGTGTTGATACTTCTTCAAATGATTAGTAGAATTTTTCAATGAAACTGTTTATTGGTAGTTTTGGTAGTTTACGGTTTGCAAGGAATTGATCCATACCTTCTGAGTAATAAAATTTATGAGTATATTTTTTCATAATAGCCCTATATTACTCTTTGAACGGCTGACAGGATCTGTACTGATATCTCCTGTTTCATTCTTGATATGATTGATTTGTGCCTTTCTTATTTGTCAGTCTTGAAAGAAGTTTGTTGATTTTATTGTTTTTTTTAAGATCCATGTTTTTGTTTTATTAATTTTCTCCATTTTTTTCCTGTTTTCAATTTCTTTGTCTTCTGAACTTACATTTATTTATTTACGTCCTTCTACTAGATTTGGGTTTATTTTGCTATTGTTTTTCTAGTTTCTTGAAGTAGGAACTTTGTTGATTTGAGACATTTTCTCATTTGTAATATAAGCATTTGGTATTATAAATTTCCTTCTCAGCCTTGTTTTAGCAGTATCCCACATATATTCATATATTGTATTTTAAGTTTTATTCAGTTCTAGATTTTTTACATTTCTTTTGAGACTTCCTCTTTGACCCATAGATTACTTAAGAAGTGTGTTGTTTAATTTCTAACTGTTCAGTGTTATTCCTGTTGTCTTTTTGTTAGCGATTTTTAGTTTGATTCCATTATAGGCAGAGAATGTAGTCTGTATGATTTCAATTATCTTTACCTCATTGAGGTTTGTTTCATGGCAGTTGAAAAAGAAATGTGTATTCTGCTGTTTTTAGGTAGAGTGTTCTCTATTTGCCTATTAGGACCTGCTGGTTAATAATGTTGTTCAGATCTGCTATATCCTTGCTTATTTTCCATCCTATACTTCTATCAGTTGCTGAGGAAGGTATATTGACGTCCCCAACTATAAACGTGAATTTCTCTATTTCTGATCTATCAGTTTTGCTTTGTGTAGTTTGAAGCTCGCTTGTTTGGTGTATACACATTTAGGACATTATGTCTTCCTTGTGGATTGGACATTCCATCAGCACGCAGTGTCCCTCTTCATCTCTACTAACTTTATTTGCTCTGAAATCTACTTTGCCTGTGTTAATATAGCCATTCCTGCTTTCTTTGAGTCATGATTATATGGTATATCTTTTTCATCCTTGTTATTTTCAACCTATGCTTATTGTTTAATTTGAATTGAGTTTCTGTGAACAGCATATAGCCAGACTGTACATTTTTATCTACTCTGCCAACGTCTGACTTTTAATTAGTGTATCTAAACCATTTTCATTTAAGATAATTATTCACAACATTGGGCTTAAATCTGTCATTTCATTATTTGTTTTCTGTTTGTTTCCTCTGTGTTTTTTTTCTGTTTGTCTTCTCTTTATTTGTGGGTTACTTGACCATTTTCTAGAATTCCAACATAATTTATTGATAATGTCTTGGGATTTATGACTTCATATAGTTTTCTTAGTGGTGTCTCTGGGTAGTACAATATTCATGAGAGACTTATCACAGACTACTTAGTGTCAACGTTTTACCACTTCAAGTAAATTGTGGAAACCTCACTTCCATTTAGATCCCTTTACCCTTCATACTTTTAAATATCATCATCATGAGTACCAAATGGTGTTATAATTTTTGCATCAATCATCCTATATGACGTAGAAAACTCGTGAAGAGAAGGACAGTCTAGTGTATTTGCCCATATTTCTGTTTTTTCTTTTGTGCTTACTTCCTGATGCTGTATGATAGCTTATTTTAGCATTTTCTTTGTTTGAATAATTTCCTTTAGCCATTCTTTAAGGTTAGTTTTGCTAGCAAAAAATTCTTTTAGTTTTCTTTTATCTGAGAATGTCCACTTTCTCTTTCATTTCTAAAGAATAATTTCTCCAATATAGAATTTGTGGTTGAAAGTTCTTTTTATATAGCACTTGAAAAATGTTGTACCTCTTCTGGCCTCCATCATTTCAAATGATAAATCCATTGGTGTTCCTCTACAGATAATGTATTATTTCTCTCTGGCTGCTTTCAAGATATTTTTCTGTCTTTTGTTTTCAGAAGTTTAATTACGATGTGCCCTGGCATACATTTTTTTTGGTTTATCCTATTTGCAGTTTTCTCATCTTCTTGCATCCATGGATTTATGTCCTACCATTTTGGTAATTTTTCAGCCATTATTTCTTTGAGAATTTTTTCAGTCTCAATTTCTTTCTCCTCTGCTTCTTAGGTACAAAGATTATCTGAATGCTGTATTTTTGTTTGTTTGTTTTAGTCCCAAAGGCCATGTTCATTTTTTTTAGTCTGAGGCTCTGTTCATTTTTTTAGTCTATTTTCTCTGTTGTTCAAATTGTGTAAAGTTTATTGATTTGTCCTCAAGTTCACTGATTTTATTCTCTATCTTTCCCATCCTACTACTGAGACATTCCAGCTAGTTTTTTTTATGTTATTGTATTTTCCAGTTCCACAATTTTTACTGACTTTTAGTAACTATATTTCTTTTCTGAAATTTTTTATTCATTTCAAATGATTTTCTAATTGCTTACTGAATCATTTTTATGATGGTTTCTTTAATATCCTTGACAGATAGTTCCAACATTTGATTTATGTTGCTGTTGGCATCAGTTGATGGCCTTTGCTCATTCATGGTGTGGTTGTCCTGATTCTAGGTATGATGGGTATGTTTTTTATTGTATCCTGGACATTTTGACTAATATGTTAGAGGACTCTGGGTTTTACTTGTTTTTATATTAGCAAGCAATCTTGTTTAAATTTAGGACAAACATCCCAGCCTACTTTTGTTAGCTGTTGTTCCAAGAACAGTCTAATTTTCAGAGCTCACGTAGTAGCATTTTGGTTTATTTGGTGTATCTCACGTTGGGGCTCCCAGTGGTCCCTGCTGATGCAGCCTGAGGGGAAAGAAGGAAGTTCTCTAGGCCAAGTTTCTTAATGCCTCTTAGTGGGGGAAGGTAATCTCTAGCCCACAAGACGAAGAGTCACTCCCTGGTTGGGCACTGGTTGTAGGAGACTTTCCCCTGACTGTGGGTGATGGAGAGGTTTCCCAGGCACCTGTTGTAGCCTGACCCCTTTTGCTGGTGGTGCCTAGCTGCATGGTGTCTCTGGGTAGAGGAGTGCGATCTCACATCTAGTAGTGAAGGAGATCACTTCCTGGACCAGGCATTTGTTGTAGTGGCATTCCCCTTACCATGTTCCCTGGCCTGGTCCTACAGTGTTTCTGGGTTGCGGAGGTACACCTGCTTTTAACACATATCATAATGTCAATTTTAGAAAGGCTTTAATTCTCAAAATGGTCAGGAGAAAAACATCATAATTATATTTAGTTGGCTTCATTAACTCACATGTGGGAATGAGGACTCAAGGAAGTTCTAATTGCTGGTCATTATGTTGATAGATGTTTAAGAAATATGCAGACAACCCTCAATGAAGGATGTATTTCCTCAAAATGAAGGGTCTATATTTTTACTGTTGAAGGTCAGCAAGTAACATAAAATTGGCATGCCTCATTGACAGTCTGCAAACCAGATAACACTAGTGAATTTTCTGCCCATTTAATTCACAACATAATTTGGCAGTGAACGCTCAAAGTCTTAAGCTTGAGATACCCTTTCCATGGAACAAGAAAACCCCAGTTGACTAAAGGTGCTGCTGATTTTTGATATTTATGCCTCAAACTAACATATAACTTGTTCTAGGGAGGCCTGTGAATTTTGATGCTTCATGATTTGGGTGACCAAAGAAGCCAGAGAGCACCGTTAATAATACCAAGACAGAGAAAGAAAAGGGAAACTTTCTCTCTCTCCCTTCCTCACTCTCATTCACAATTGACTGCCTGCTCAGCACTCGATGAGGAATTATGGAGATTGGGAGAAATAAGAGAAAAAGAGGGGGGAAGAAATAAAGAAGCAAAAGTAAGGCTGAAAGGTAATTGGAATGCAGTACATGAAAGAGGTAGAAAGGAGGGAGTAAACATCTTGGCAAGAAAAATTAATTCTGATAAAATCTTTCAATTCCATCATAAAAATCACCCTCTTCCAGGTCTTGTTTCCTCATACCCTATGCGAAATTTGATGGAATAGAAATACTCAATAAGTGAGATTAATTTTGGAATAACTGTTGGGAATTGCGAAACAAACACAGTAATCTGGACCTTACCAAATACATACGCTATTAAGTAAAGTATATAGCCACAAGATTTAATTCTTCACTTTGTAAGCATCATATCAGTTGGTCTAAATAAATAGAACTCAGGTACTTACTTAGTCAATAATAATTCTGGATTTGGTTATATCGGAAATAACCTTTCTAAATAAGTCTCCCTCTCAGGATCACCATTACATCTGCATTCCTTAGATGTGTCAAGCTCTGTCTTGGCCCCAAAGCCTTTGCACATACTCTTGCCTCTGCCTTGACTATTATTATGCCCCCAGCCCCATTGTCTGCAACCTATCTTTATTTTGATTATTATTCTCATACTTCAAGTCTATGCTTAAACATCCAGTTCTCCAAGTCCTCCCTGACACTGCTACCCCTCACCACCAACATCTTAGGTGATCCTCTTACATACTCACACAACACCCTGAACTTCCCTCATCAGAGAACTTATCACAGTACATCATTATTGGCAATATATTGTCCATATCTCCCACTAAGCACTAAGACAACTCAGACCAGTTTTATCCTACTCATTGTGGTATTCCTAATACCTTGCATAGTCCCTGACATACATATTCTCAATACATATTTGAAAATGAATAAATAACTGCGGCTTGAAGTAGATACAGTACTGGTTGAAAAAGTATTGCCTGAGAGATGAAAAGTGACTATTAAATACTCCCAGTTTTCATGGAGTGGCTTTGATCAATTTGCAGTATTCTAAAGTTTCAGGCAAAGGACGACAGCACCATCTAGGGCACAGTCATTTATACCCGAGACTGAGAATCACAGTGAGGACATAACTATTCCTCAGGCTTTCCATGAAGATCATCTCACTACACCATAAGACCATAAAAGTTTTTCCTAACTCAGGTTGAAATAACCTAGGAGTCACAGAGACATTGATCTAAATCTCAGCTCCAACACTTCCTAGTTGTGTGAGATTGAAAAAGTCACTTAATTTCCCAGATCCCAGATTTCTTTGTGCTTTAATACCTACTTCCAAGACATGTGGGGAGTCAAAAGAGAAATTCTATTCACAAGGACCTAGTGCACTATTCAGTATATAACATATGCCCAATAAAAGTTCCCACAATAATTTTTAAGGGAAGAAACATGAGTAAGACTTGGTCCCTTCCTTTGAGAAGTTCATAGGTCAGTGGAGGTAAATCAATACAACTCAATATGAATATATACAAAATGCTAGAGGATCACAAATGACATATTGATTTACTGGCAAGAATACATGAAAGAAGAGATATTTGAGATGGATGACAAAAGATAAGAAGATGTTAGCAGATAAATAAAGGGGTTGAACGGAAATTGAGGGATAGGCATTTTAAGAAGTATATGCAGAAACAAAGAGGTATGCCACACATGGAACATTTAAGCAAAGGCAAATAATTTGATATAATTGAGTGTAGTAGGTGGTGAGGATTGGATGGGGAAGGGGTATAGCAAATGTTGTATCATAAATGTCTTGTATGCTCAGTTAAAGTTTGAAAATAGGGACGAGCATAATTAGCTTTGTGTTCTAGTATGTTAACTCTTGCCACTATGTCAAAGATATACTAGAAAAGAGAGCTACCAGAGGTATAGAGAAAAGTTAATTTGTAAAATATTGCATTAATAGGGGTGATAAGGTATAAAGCCTGAGCTAAGGTGGTAACAGGAAGAATAGAGTAGGAAACAGATTCAGAAGATAGTTAGCAGGACAGGATTTGTTGACTATGGTAGAACAGAATAATGGTCCCCAAAAGATATTTACATTCTAAGCCCCAGAACCTGTGAATGGGTTATCTTAAATGGCACAAAGGAATTAAGGGTGCCAAAGGATGAAGGTTTCAAATAAGCTGAATTTAATATATTGAGATTATCCTGGATTATCTGGGTGAGCCCAATATAATAACGAGAGTCTTAAAAAGCATAAGAGAGATCAGAGAGTCAGAGTTAGAGTGATATGTCACTATGGAAGAGTGTCAAGAATTATGCAGTGTGAGAAGAAAGATTATACCAACCATTGCTTGATTTGAAGACCAAAAGAGGCTACAAGCCTAGGAACATAGGCAGCATCTACAAGCTTGGAAAAACAAGAAAGCAAGAAACACAGCCCTGCCAAAACCTTGATTTTGACCCCAATAAAGCCCATTTTGGACTTTTCACCTCCAGAATTTTAAAACAGTAAATTCTTGTTGTTTCAAACCACTAAGTTTGTGTTGATTTGTTACAGTAGCAATGGAAAACTAATAGAGTGACCAACTAATTGTGAGTGGGAGGACAAGAAAGGGATTGAAGATCAATTCTGAGTTTCTGACTTGAGTAAAAAGATGCTGCTGTTAATAAAGATAGAAAATACAGGAAGAAAATATGGCTTGGCAATGAAGGAAATGGAGACAGAATAGTGGAGAAGAGAAAATATAAAGAGTTCAGGTTAGAGTATGTTGATAAATACTTATAGAATATATAGGAATATTTGTCTAAGGGGTAACTGATGCATGATCAAGATGACGGAAGAGAGAAACTGCTGGAGATGCATATTGGGTGTTGCCATTACATGAATGATATAAGAAATCAGAAGAGGTATCACAGGGAGAGATAAAGTAAGAAGACAGCTAATGATGGAACCCTGAATAACACAATATTTAGGTGACAGGTGTGAGGGGGTTCACTTAAACAAAGCTGAAGAAATGAAAGAAGGTAGACAAGAATCAGGAGATAGTGTAATAGAAACATAGGGAAAAGAGAGTTTTCAAAAGGAAGTGAGCAAAAGAACCAAAGGATGCAGAGAGATCAAATAACATAAGGGACTGGAAATTGTCCATCTCTAGCAAAAAGTAATAACTATGATCCTAAGATCCAAAATATGAATACCAACAGTTTGAATAGCTGTGCTGGTTCAGTGCTCCCCAAAATGCTTACAGTTTTAGCCCAGCAATGGAACAGCTAGGTTTTGAACTAGCATATATATAGGGGCCTATATAGCTGATTATTGAAAAGATTATATGTGATATACCAAGTATGTGATATACTAAACGTCAATCAAGTTCATTTGAAACAAAGACTTAAGCAAAATTTTATGAAGTCTTCTTTCTTAAACTATATCATCTTTACACTTCCCCTTCACTTGAAAGATATATCAGATGGGTCACAGATGAACCCACTGTCATGTTTTATATTTATTTATTAGAATTAAAATAATTTCCCGCCTACTTATTTTTTCCATTGGAGCCAAGTTATATTTGGTTATTCTGTACTCACAGCTTACACATCACACTGAATCAGTGTACTAAAATCTGAAGTATTTGTTATGTCAGGTAAAGAAAAAAATTACCAGTTTAATTAGCTAAACCCAAGCCACGAACTTGACTTAATAAAGACATGCACAGAAAATAATTCTCCTGTTGCTCCTGGATCAGTGTAGCATATAGAATAGAAGAGAAGCAAAAATTAAAATAACAATGATTCACCTTGTTAAACATGACTTTTACTTAGAAAAATTGGTCCTGTATTCCCAGGATTGCAACTTGTGGGGAAAAGTTCTCAGCTGGAGTTCAGTCAAGATGGAGGTGTAGGCAGACTCTGAACTCATCTCCTCCCACAGACACAGCAAATTTACAACTACTCTTGGAACAATTACCCCTGAGAGAGAACTGAAAACTGGATAAAAAGAACCCCCGCAACAAGGGATAGTGCTGACTGAGGTGGAAGGGGCAAAAATTCCTTTCTGGAGAGAAAAAAAAGCCACATTCATGACCTGCAGTGCTTCATGGCCAAGTGGAAGTAATCCTAAGGTATGCAGCCTTCCCTAGAGGAGTGGGGAAACTGAGTAGGGGTGTGTTACCACTATAAGCAGCTTTTGGACTCAGCACAACCAAGACAAGTGTCATAATATCTGGCTTTGCTGCCTACTAACAGCAACAGGGAATAGCCCAAGGAAAGCTATCGGACATAAGGGAAATAATGCCTGCTCTTAAGAGTCCCACATACAGATTTACCCATTTCGGAAAGCAACCCAAAATCATAAGAAAGGTGCAGATTCCCTTGGTGAAAAGAGACTCACCTGATAGGCTCTGGGTGCATCTCAGTGACAGGTGAGACCTCTCCAGGAACTGAGACATTGGCAGCAGCCATTACTGTAACCCAGTACAGGCATGCTGACAGAGACACTGGTAGATGCCATTGGAGTTCTTCCCCTGGCCTGTTAGCCCAGGGGTCTGCCCCACCCACTAGAGTACTGATTTAATCCAGCTCAGCCAAGGCAGGCAGCTCACTCTAGGGACTGCTCCCTGTAACAGCAAGCCCTCAGGAAACTTGTGGGCCCACATAGGCAGGGTGCCTGAAACCTCTGCAGCTTGGTGAGTGGGTCTGCCTATGTGGGGCAGGGCATCCATGAGGAGTGGGTGGAGTATGTGGAGCACTGATGGAGTGTGTGTGGGACTCTGCAGTGGGATAACTGGGTGCACTTCAGTGGGTCAGAGCACACACATGGGGCAGGACTGTGTCGAAGGCATATGTGGTCCTTTGGGCAGTGGGGCTTGTCACCTGAAGAAGACTTGTGCTTCTCAAACAGCCACACAGGGGATCGGCCCTACCTTCCAAAGCCTGAACAATTGGGTGCTCCTGTGCCTGGGGCCACACCAATCAGCTACAATCCTGAGAGAGCTGACAACAGCTTTTGCAGGCTAGAGGCCTACAACAATTGTAAGACCCTGAACGTAGCAACCAGACATGCTGGGGGCCTACTCACTTAACAGAAAAAGTGCAATAGGAATGTACTACTAGACCTTGCAGCCAACTGTGCTGGAGCTCCCCATGCCTGATAAAGCGACTGAAGGCTCCATAGCAGCCACACACAGCTGAGCATTACAACCAGCTGACTAGGAAGACAGACTAGCCTCTCTGGGCACTTGCAGCAAGAGCAACCCTAACACAACAGAAGGACACATTTACCCACAGACGGGACACTCCTGGAACATTTGGAACTGGTGGCGAGAGGGAAACACACTGCTGGGCCTCAAAAGGCATCTCTTAAGTAAGGCAAACTCTCCAAGATCGGGAGACATAGCTGACTTACTTAATACAAAGATATAAGCACAGAGAAGGAGGCTCAATGAGGAGACAAAGGAATATGTTTCAAATAAGGGAACAGGACAAATCCTCAGGAAAAGAACTAAACGAAACAGAAATGAGCAATTTACCTGACAAAGAGTTCAAACAAAAACTCATAAGCATGCTCACTGATCTTGGGAGAAGAATGGATGAATAAAGTGAGAACTTCAACAAAGAACTGGAAAATATAAAAAAGAACCAATCAGAAATGAAGACTACAATACTGGAAATGAAAAATTCACCAGAGGGACTCAATAGCAGAGTAGAGGATACAGAAGAATGGATTAGCGAGCTGGACCAAGGACTAGAGGAAATCAGGCAAGCTAATCAGATAAAAGAAAAAAGAATTAAAAAGAATGAGAACAGTCAAAGGGACCTATGGGACAACATCAAGTGCACCAACATTCATATTATAGGTGTCTCAGAAAGAGAAGAGAGAGACAAAGGGGCAGAGAATCTATTTGAAGAAATACTAGCTCAAAATTTTCATAACCTAAGGAAAGAAACAGACAGCCAGGTACAGGGAGCACAGAGAGCACTAAACAAGATAAACACAAAGAGATCCACACCAAGATACATTATAATTAAAATGTCAAGAATTAAAGATGAATAGAGAATCCTAAAAGCCACAAGAGAAAGGCAACAAGTTACAAACAAAGGAAACCCCATAAGGTGATCAGCTGCCTTCTCAGCAAAATCCTTACAGGGTAGAAGGGAGTGGCATAATATATTTAAAGTGCTGGAAGGAAAAAAACCTACAGCCAAGAATACTCTACCTGGCAAGGTTATCATTCAGAATGGAAGGAGAGATAAAGAGTTTCCCAGACAAGCAAAACTTAAAGGAGTTTATCACCAACACCAGCCTTACAAGAAATGCCAAAGAGACTTATTTAAGTGGGAAAGAGAAGACCACAAATAGGAGTAAGAAAATTATCAAAAAACGTAATAAAATCACCGGTAAAGGCAAATATACAGTAAAGGTAGCAGGTCAACCACCTAGGAAGCTAATAAGAAGGTCAAAAGACAAAAGTCTTTTGAGTAAAGACTAAAAGTATCTACTTCCATAAGAGGGTAATGGATACACATGCACCTGTTAAGCTAATATGAAGGTCAAAAGACAAAAGTCTTTTGACTAAAGACTAAAATTATCAATTTCCATGATAAGAGGGTAAGGGATACACATACACCAAAAAAGAGGTTAGATATGATATCAAAAACAAAATGTTGGAGGAGAGGAGTAAAAGAGTGGAGCTTTTAGCAAGAGGTCAAACTAAATAGACCATGAACTTAATGTAGATTGCTATATACGTAGGTTATTATATATGAATCTCATAATAATCACAAACAAGAAATCTACAATAAATACACAAAAAAGTAAGAGAAAGGAACCCAGATATAGTACTAAAGAAAGCCATCAAACCACAAGGGAAGTGAGCAAGAGAAAGGAGCAGAGAAGAACTACTAAAACACCCAGAAAAAAACTAACAAAATGGCGATAGGTACATTCTTATCAATAGCAACTTTAAATGTCACTGGACTAAATGCTCCAATCAAAAGGTACAGGGTGGCCAATGAGATTAAAAAACAAGACTAATATATATGCTGCATACAAGACACACTTCAGCCCTAAAGACACTCACAAACTGAAAGTGAAGGGATGGAAAAAGATATTCCATGAAAATGGCATGAAAAGAAAGAGTAGCAACAGTTAGACAAAATAGACTTTAAAACAAAAACTGCAAAAAGAGACAAAGGGCACTATATAAAGATAAAGTAAACAATCCAACAAGAGGATATAACACTTGTAAATATCTATGTACCCAACATAGGAACACCTAAATATATAAAGCAATTATTAACAGACATAAAAGGAGAAATAGACAGTAACACAACAATAGAAGGGGACTATAACACTCCACTTATATCAATGGATAGATCATACAAACAGAAGTTCAATAAGGAAATATTGGCCTTTAACAACACATTACACCAGATAGACTTAATAGATATATAGAGAACATTCCATCCAAAAACTACAGAATTCACGTTTTTCTCAAATGCAAATGGAACCTTCTCCAGGATAGATCACATATTAGATCACAAAACAAGTCTCAATAAATTTAAGAAGACTGAAATAACTCCAAGCATCTTTTCTGACCACAGCAGTATGAAACTAGAAAACAACTACAGGAAGAAAATTGGAAATGCCACAGATACATGGAGATTAAATGAAATGTTACTGAACAACGATTATGTAAATGAAGAAATCAAAGGAGAAATGAAAAAAATACCTGGAGACAAATGAAAATGAAACTACAATATGCCAAAATTTATGGAATACAGCAAAAGTGGTTCTAAGAGAGAAGTTTATAGCAATAAAGGCCTACTTCAACAAACAAGAAAAATCTCAAATAAACAGTCTAACACTGCACCTAAAGGAAGAGGAAAAAGAACAAAGCTCAAAATCAGTAGAAGGAAGGAAATAACAAAAATCAGAGCAGAAATAAATGAAATAGAGACTAAAAAAGCAATAGAAAAAAATCAATGAAATCAAGAGACAGTATTTGAAAAGATAAACAAAATTGACAAAACTTTAGCTAGACTCACCAAGAAAAAAAGTGAGAAGGCTCAAATAAATAAAATCTGAAATCAAAGAGAAGAAATTAAAACACCTCAGAAATACAAAAGATTACGAAAACACTATGAAAAGTGATATGCCAACAGACTGGATAATCTAGAATGAACGGATAAATTCCTAGAATCATTCAACGTCCAAAAACTGAATCAAGAAGTACAGAATTTGAATAGCCCAATCTCCAGTAAGGAGACCAAAACAGTAATTAAAAACCTCCCCAAAAATAAAAGTCCAGGACCAGAAGGCTTCCCTGGCGAATTCTACCAAACATTCAAAGAAGACTTAATACCTATCCTTCTCAAAGTCTTCCAGAAAATTGAAAAGGAGGGGAAGCTTCCTAATTAATTCTATGAAGCCAACATTACCCTGATACCAAAACCAGACAAGGACATCACCAAAAAAGTAAAGGTCCATATCACTGATGAACATCAATGCAAAAATCCTCAACAAAATACTAGCACATCGAATACAACAATACATTAAAAAGATCATACACCGTGATCAAGCGGGATTTATTTCAGGGATGCAGGGATGGTTCAACTTCTGAAAATCAGTCAACGTGATATACCACATTAACAATATGAAGAATAAAAATCACATGATCATCTCAATAGATGCAGAGAAAGCATTTGACAAGATACAGAATACATTTATGAAAAAACTCTGAATAAAATGGGCATAGAAGGAAAGTATCTCAACATAATAAAGGCCATATATGACAAACTCACAGCTAATATCATTCTCAATGTAGAAAAACTGAACGCTATCCCTCTAAGAACAGGAACCAGACAAGGATGACCACTTTCACTATTTTCATTTAACCTTTTATTGGAAGTCCTGGCCAGAGCAATCAGGCAAGAAAAAGAAATAAAAGGGATTCAAATTGAAAAGGAAGACAGGAAACTGTCACTATTTGCAGATGACATGATTTTATAGAGAGATAGTCCTAAAGAATCCAGCTAGAAACTTTTAGAAATAATAAATGAATACACTCAAATAGCAGGATATAAAACCAACATACAAAACTCAGCTGTATTTCTATACACTAACAAAATATTAGCAGACAGAGAAATTAAGAATACAAGCCCATTTACAATTGCAAAAAAAAGAATAAAATACCTAGGTTTAAACATAACCAAAGAGGTGAAAGATCTGTACACTGAAAACTATAAAACATTGTTGAAAGAAATTGAAGTCTCAAAGAAATAGAACGATATCCCATGATCTTTGGAAGAATTAACATAGTTAAAATATCCATACTTCCTAAAGCAACCTACAGATTCAGTGTGACCGCTACCAAAGTCCCACAACATTATTCACAGATATAGAAGAAAGAGTCCTAAAATTTATAAAAACAAAAGACTTTGAATAGCCAAAGGAATCCTGAGAAAACAAAAAACAAAGCTGGAAGCATCACACTCTCTCATTTCAAAATATACTACAAAGCTGAGGTAACCAAAACAGCATGATACTGGCACAAAAACAGACACACCGATCAAGGGAACATAATTAAGAGCCCAGAAAAAAACCCACCCATCTATGGACAGCTAATCTTCGACAAAGGAGCCAAGAATATACAATGGAGAAAGGAAAGTCTCTTCAATAAATAGTGTGAGGAAAACTGGACAGTCACATGCAAAAGAATGAAAGTAGACCATTATCTTTTGCCATACACAAAAATGAACTCAAAATGGATTAAATACTTGAATGTAAGACCTGAAACCATACAACTTCTAGAATAAAACATAGGCAGTACACTCTTCAACATCAGTCTTAGCAGCATATTTTCAAGTACCCTGTTTGATGGGGCAAGGGAAACAATAGAAAAAATAAACACGTGGGACCAGATCAAAATAAAAAGCTTCTGCACAGCAAAGGAAACCATCAACAAAACGAAAAGACAACCTAACCATTGGGAGAAGATATTTGCAAACCATATAATCTGATAAGGGGTTAATATCTAAAATATATAAAGAACTCATACATCTCAACAACACAACAACTAACAACCCAAGTAAAAAATGGGCAAAAGATCTGAACAGAGATTTCTCCAAAGAAGATATGCAGATTGCCAACAGGCACATGAAAAGATGTTCAACATCACTATTGACGGGCATAAAATGTATAAAGTTGTAAATTGAATGACAATAATAACAAAGGAAGGGGAGTGAATGAATCTATATGGCAACAAATTTTTTGTTTACTATAGAAATTAATCTGATATTATTTTGAACCAGATTGTCATAAATTAAGATCCTGTTATCCCCAGTGCAAATATTAGCAAAATAGCTTTTTAAAATATCTCAAAAATTACAAAGCAATTAAAAATTGTACACTAGAACATATCTACCCACCATAAAAGAAAGCAGTAATGAGAGAATAGAACAGAAAAGAAATTACATATAGAAAACAAATAGCAATATGGCAGACTAAATACTACCTTAGCAGTAATTGCATTAAATATAAATGGATTAAATACACCAATTAAAAGGCAGAAGTTACAAGAAAGAATTTTAAAAAAACATAATCTACTCACTTACTGTCTATAATAGACACACATTAGATCCAAAGACATAAATGAATTGAATGTAAAAATGAAAAGATACACAATGCAAAAAGTGAACAAAAGAGAGCTGGAGTGTATACTGATATCAGACAAAAAATAGACTTTAGAGAAAAATTGTTACTGAAGATAAAAATAGACATTTAATAATGATAAAATGGTCAACTCATGAAGAAGATATAAGAATTATAAGTATACATGCACTTAAAAAAAGAGCCTCAAAATAGATGAAGCAAAAGCTGACAGAACTGAAGGAAGAAACGAACAACACAACAATGATAGTTAGAGACAAATATCCCTTATAAAATAGTCCCCAAAATCACAACAAAATACTAACAAACCAAATATATAAAAGGATTATAGACCATGACTAAGTAGGATTTATCCCAGGCATGAAAAGCTGGTTAAACTTATGAAAATCAGTGAATAATGTAAAAAAAGAAAACCACATGATCACTTCAATAATGCAGAAAAAGCATTTGACAAAACCCAACACCCTCTCATGATGAAAACATTCAACAACCTAGGGATAGAAGGGAGCTTCCTCAACCTGGTAAAAGGCATCTATGTAAATCCCACAGCTAATATCAATTGTATCCATTGGCAAAAGTCTGAAAACTTTCCCCTAAAGTTTGAAGCAAAACAAGGAGGTTTGCTCTTTCCACTTCTATTCAACACTGTAACAGAGGTTTTAGGCCAGGCAAATGACCAGAAAAGAGAAATACAAGGCATTCAGGTTAGAAAAATTTTTCTCTACTTGTAGATGTCATGATTTTGTACATAGAAAATGCTAAGGAGCCTGCAAAGAAACTATAGCTAACAAGTTCAGCAAGATTTCAGGATACAGGGCAATATGCAAAAATCAGTTGTATTTCTATATATCAGCAGTGAGTAACCTAAAATTAAAATAAGAAAACAATTCTATTTACAATAGCATCAAAAAAATAAAATACTTAGGGATAAATTTAACAAAAGTGTAAGACTTCTACACTGAAAGCTACAAAATACGCTGAAAAAATTAAAGAACTCCTAAATAAGTGGAAATAAATCCTGTGTTCATAGATTTTAAAAATTATCATTAAGATGGCAATACATCAGAAATTGACCTACAGATTCATTGCAATTCCTATCAAAATCCCACCTCTCTTTTTAGCAGAAATTAGCAAGCTGATCCTAAAATTCTTATGGAAAGGCAAAGGAACAAGAAAAAGAAGAGCAAAGTTAGAAGAGACACTTGCCTATTTTGAAACTTTCTCTAAAGCTACAGTAATCAAGACTGTGTGTTATCGGCCTAAGAAGAGACATATATATCAGTGGAATAGAATTGATAGTCCAGAAATAAACCCATACGTTTATGGTCAATTGATTTTCAACCAGTGTGGCAAGTCAATTCCATGGGGAAAGAATAGTCTCTTCAACAAATGTTGCTGGCACAACAGGATATCCCACGCAACATTGTTCATTTTGACCAGCTCACAAAAAAAAAAAAAAAAAAAACTACTCAGACATATACACACTCATAAATTCTGAATATTAAGGAAAATCCCTACTATCCTCAAACACTTTCCCCGCACCTTGCCTATCCAGGTAGCTGCAAATAGTTGGCCCAGGAAAACCTGTCTTTATTCAAAAACATGCTTAAAAAGTAGCAGGCCCAAATCTATAAAAAGGATACCATGAGAAATAAAGAGGAATGGAACACAAAAACGTAATATCACATGAAGAATACTTACTGCTAAAGGTTGTCACAGAAGAGATGAAAAAATTCACCAACTTCTATGTTCCATAGTGGCAGCTGAGGTTATTTGAACCAACTCTTCCAATGAAACAATTCTGGATGGAGGGAACATTAATAGTATTAAAAACTGGTAGGTTGGGAAGGAACTATCAGTCTCGTGTATCAAGAGAGATTGTAATCAAGGCCTAGGGCCTCCCTAGGAAAAGGAGTTTAATAGTAGACTCTCTCCAAATGGACCTGGGATCCCATAGGACTATGTCCTCATGGGAAGAGTGAAACAAAAGCAAGCCTAGCCCCTTTTCCAATCTCAAAGAACTTCGGCAAAGGTCGTATTAGTGATGAGCAAAGCAAGGGAAAAACAACAAAAATATGTGTTCCTGACAAGTCACGGCCACAGGCTTGTTGTCACATATATTTGCAGCCCAGTTCCATATTGCTTGAGTATTACAGGAAACCTCAAGATAAAAATTTGACGGAGGATTATCCCAGATTAACAGTGATCCTAGGCACATGGGAGAAGCAAGCCTCATCTTAAATCTCAAAAAATCCACATAAATGCTTCTATGGGCCGGCCCGGTGGCGCAGCAGTTAAGTTCACACGTTCCGCTTCTCTGCGGCCTGGGGTTCGCTGGTTCGGATCCCGGGTGCGGACATGACACCGCTTGGCAAAAGCCATGCTGTGGTAGGCGTCCCATGTATAAAGTAGAGGAAGATGGGCATGGATGTTAGCTCAGGGCCAGTCTTCCTCAGCAAGGAAAAGA
The DNA here is from genome assembly GCF_037783145.1 of Equus przewalskii. Classification (NCBI taxonomy): domain Eukaryota; kingdom Metazoa; phylum Chordata; class Mammalia; order Perissodactyla; family Equidae; genus Equus; species Equus przewalskii. The sequence continues at coordinate 113,447,727 of NC_091863.1, read as the reverse complement.
GGAGGATTGGCAGTAGTTAGCTCAGGGCTAATCTTCCTCAAAAAAAAATTAATTAAAAAATGCTTTTACATTTTGGATTTTATTATTTGTTTCATGAATAAGAATAGACCGTAATTTTAATATCTTTTTTTGTACTTTACTTATGTGGCATTGGTATCAAAGCTCTGTTAGCCTCATAGAATAAGTTTAGGATGTTTCCTCTTTATCTTGTTTTAGAATTCTTAATATAAATTGGAATGCTCTATTTGGGAAAAAAATCTAGGCTTGGTGTTTTAACTGTTGGATCTATTTTAATTAACCTTTAATTTCCTTTAATATTTAAAAGACTATTCAGATTATACATATTTTCTTATATCATCTTTACTAAGTCACATATTTATAAAAACCTGTCCATTTGATAGATAAGTTCTCAAATTTTTGGTGTAACATACACAGTATATTCTCTTATTAGCTTCTTAATCTACACTGTGTCTACAATTATGTACTGCTTTTAATTCTTAATTTTATTTGTGCTTTCTCTCTTTTTATCTTAATGCACCTTGCCTAAGGTTTGTCCATTTAATAATTTTTTTTCAAAGAACCAAGTTTTGGCTTTATTGGTTCTGTTTCATTTTATTAATTCCCACTGAATCATTATTATCTCTTCACTTTGGTTTTCAGAATTGATTCCATAATTTCTTCTCTAATTCTTAAGGTAGATACCTACCACATTAATTGCAAGTTTTTCTTCTTTTCTAGTATAAACATTTAAGCCTATAAATTTCTATTGAAATACTACTTTTGCTGCTACTCATGAGTTTAACTGTAATATTTTCAATATCATTAAGTTATAAACATTCCGTTATGATAATCTGTGAATTATTGAGAAGTATGTATTTATGTTATTGATTTTTTAATCAAATTCCAACTTCATTATATTTTGATTTTCACTAATTCAATCACAAACTCTTTATTAATCATGTAAATCTCCTCCCAAGACTTTGTTCACATCAATTGTTCCATCAGCGCTATCCATCATCAACACTCTCCTGAAGGCTACTGACCTGCAACAATCTTGACTAGTTGCTCTCTCTGTTTGCTTCAAAACTGTCATCCTAGGATCTCCCTCCACCATACCTCTAGGAATTTCATTTATCCTTTCCTGCATTGTGTCTTCTATTTTCTGCATCCCATATCTTCCTCTCTCTTCATTTACTTCTTCCTTTTGGTGGAGAAAAATCTCCAGTAGCTTCTTGAGAAAAGGTGCATAGGGAGATAAAATTTTTGAGAGCTCATATGTCTGAAAAATGTCTTTTTTCTACTTACGTATTTAATTATTAGCTTATATATGTCCAGAATCATTTTTCTTATGAATTTTCAAAGCATCATTCCATTGTCTTCTCATTTATAGTGATGGTGTTGAAAATTCTTAAGCCATTTTGATTCCCAACCTATTTTTACTCCTCTGAAAACCTGAACGATTTTCTCTTCATTCCTAGTGTTCTGAAATTTCACAGTGATGTATCTCGGCAGTGTTAAAAAAAAGAGGCAACAGGACCAAAATGGAATCATTTGTGCTAAGCCACACATCAGCTAACCCTGACTTAATATCTAACCTAATAGCAGTTTCAAACTTCTTCAGGAATGAAATCTTAACCAGTCAGCCCGGAATTTCCTGGTTAGCCCTAATGAGGTAATCCACCCAGTAGACCCCGTCCTTTCCTCTTAGAAGAGCAACCTTGGTCAAAACAATGCATTCTTTGCTAATAGTTTCATTTTTTCTGCCCCTTCTCAGCCTTTAAAAATCTTCCCTTTTCTATAGCTCTTTATAGCTCCTTTCTATTTGCCAGATGGGATGCTGCCCAATTAATGCATCATTGAATAAAGCCAATTTAACCTTTACAGTTACTCGAATAAATCTATCTTCATCTATTTTTCTGGGTGCTAGTCTTTTAATCTATAAAAAAATATTCAAGTTATGAGAATTTTGTTGAATTATTTTGCTGGCAATTTCTTACTCTCCATTGTATGTATTTTTCCTTCTTTCTAGAACTCATATAACTTAAAATGTTGAAGAAAATCTTGGAGAAGAAGAGAGAGCCACACTGCTTCTGTTTGTAAATATATACACTGGAATCAATCTATCACAGCTCAAGATTTTCATATTTCATTAAGCAGATATGTTGTATTTCTTAGTGCTCACATTAAGTGTGACCTGAAGAAAGAAAATGACTCATCAAAAGTTGAACTGTCTGGGAAATAGTTGGAAAACACAAGCAGTGCTTCTTCCAGAACTTCAGTGTATTAAATCTTTAAATTTCAGGTTAACTTGAGCTTCAACATTCTCCCAGCTATGTACAAATGAACATATTTGTGCTAAGCTTTGGTATAAAAGATGAATAAGTCATTGTCTCTGCCTTCAAAGAGTTTCCAGTCCAAAGGGAGAGAAGTAAAAATGATATAAAAAGAGGGAAATTTAAAGTGCTAGGGAAACCCATAGAAGGACAGAGTAACTGTAACAGGTAATTTGGTTGGGGCACTTGGAGACAAGGTCTCAGAGTCTGCTTCCACTGTGTCACATCTGAGCAAAAGGAATAGATCTTAATCTTTATGAGGTCACAGACCTTTCTGGAGATGGAATGAAATCTATGACACTTCTATAAAGAAGCATAGAACATATATATATTTTACTTACTAACTCAGAATGTGCACCATTAAGAGCTCTTGGTATAAAAGGATGAGTAGGAATTTTGTAGGCAGACAAGAAGAGAGAGTCCAAACAGAGGAAACAGTATGTGCAAAAGCCTGCAGACATAAAAAGCCTGTGCATTATTGGAATTGGGGAACTGTAACATAATGCAGTGTGATTGGAGCATAAGCATGAAAGAGAATCAGGCATGGCATAAGACAAAAACAGAAGATAAGCAGATAAACAGGGATAAAGCTTGAAGTATCTTAAACGTCAGTCATGCACTTTGTTTACTCAGAGACTAGACTATGATTGATAGAGACTGCACACGGCTTGTCAACCCTCTCTTAACTGTTAAAAAATATAACTGGAACAGCTAGTGCCCAATGGAATACTAATTGATAATCTATGAGTGTGGAGTTTCACTAGTATTCAATGTAGGTGTTGAGGTGCAGTACACACATCTCAAGCTTTACAGCATTACGAGAGAAAAAAACAATGTTAGAATGAAACCAAAAGCCCCTGAATATCAATTAGTTTACTCCTTAATAACCTACAGCAGAATGTCAATCTTCAATGAGTTGCAATGGTTCTCAACACTGGCAGCAAATTAGATTTACCTGGAGAACTTTCAAAAAGCATACCATGCCAGAGACCCACCCCAGACCAATTAAACTAGAATATATAGGAGTGGAGCCCGGAAAAATGAATTGGTGAAAGCTCTCCAGATAATTTTAATGTGCAACTAGAATTGAGAACTACGTTAAGAAAAATGCCCCACAAAAGTCAATTCCTACCTACTGATCTAGCCTTAATTCTATGATACTGTTTTCACGCAGCATTATACAACTCAGAACACATTTCAAAAATAAATTTAAAAGTATATGTTTGGCCATTTGAATTCCTTTGCTAAGGTCCCAAGAATGTCACATGGGGTCTATGGGAGTCATGAAGGGAGTGTGAAACACTATGCTTGGGGGTCAATATCAGGACCTGCAGGCAGCCAGTCTGTGCTGGAAATGTTCAGAGTGGGCTTTTTCACATTTTACAGTCTCATCTCCTGAGTGTGCTGCCTGAGGCTATTGTTCACTTCATACCTTGCAGATCTGTCTGGCAAGAAGGCTACATGCATCAACAGTTTCTGCTAAGGGTCTTATGATTAATTGGATGGCCTTTTAGTTGGACAGTTTCTAAGGAGAAGATTTTTCCTATTTTGGCTCAGGAAGTCACAGGATTAGTTGTGCAAAAATATTTAACATTACCACAGCTAATAAGTCTCCCATTGCCTTAAATAAAATATACGGCAGCCAATGTTTTAGTTTTAGTTATGCCCAAATATTATGTGTTTACAATTAACTATTTCCTATATTCTGACTGTTTGATCCTGAATGTAGAACTGCAAGAAGAGGGTCATGCAATAATTTATACAACAAATATTTATAGGTCTTACTATGTAGTATTAAGAATTGTATTAAATGATGAGATTAGAACACAACATGTATTCACCCTCAAGGTGCTCTCATTCTACTAAAATAGCATAATAACTTTACATTGATTGGCAAAAGAATAGGCAAGATGAGTTATACGTTTTGTTAAATGGCTAAAGTAAGAGGTGATGGTGACTTGGGCAAAGGAATTGGAAGTAAGGATTGAAAGGAAGAGACAGATGCTAGAATCATTGCAGAGATAAAGTATAAAGGACTTAGCATGCATTTTGAAGTTGAGACTACTAAATAGATTGTGGGACTATTAGCATTCATCTACCCATCAACTCATCCAACAAACTTATTAAGTAACTATTATGTACCAAGGACTTTGCTGGGTTCTGGAAGTACAGCAATGAATGGTCCCTGCCTTCATATAGCTTCATGTACTGGGAGAGACAGACAATAAGTAAAAGACATAAATAATTATCAGTCATAAGTGCTATGAAGGAAGTTTGTGGCTGCAGAAAGAGAACAACAGGCAGTAGTGATGACTGGGGTGATGGACTGAATTACTTTATATTGGGCATTAAGTGAAGCCCTCTCTAAGGAAGTACTATTTCAGAGGAGATCTGAAGAATATATCAGAAAGAGCAAGCATTAAAGAAGGGCGGAAATCAAACGCAAAGGCTCTGAAATAGGAGAATCTTGGTATATTTCTGTGTTTGAAGAAGAAGGAGCTGCCAGTGTATTAAAAGATGCTGAGAAGTTGAATAAGACGAAAATGGTAAATTGACCATTGGTTTTTAGTATCACAGATGTTGTTGCCGACCTTGACAAAAGCAATGCCAGCTGAATGGGGAAAAAACCAAATTGGAGTCAATCGAAAAGTGAGTGGGAAGAAATGAGGGAAGTGGGTACTGTGTGTAGAGCAGTGAAAAGAAATGAAGGGGTAGCGGGAGAGGGATGCAGAACGGGGCAAGATCTCATTTGTTAAAGTGACGTAAGAATTTAGATCCCATCTGTATACTGAGCTGGTAGAGAGGGAGAGATCAATGTACATGAGAAAAGAAAACTAGGAGCAGTTGGGTAAACAACTCAAAGTTTATTCTTTCCAGAGTTGGGCTCAGTCTGGGGGCAGATGGAGTAAGGAACAGAAGGACCCTGTGCGTTGCACGAGGAAGTAAAGCTATTGAGCAACACAGAGGAAGAGAAGGGTGCAGGAGAGCTGAGATCCTGGTCACCAAACCAAACGCTGCCTAATTTCTAATGTAGCTTCATGTCAGCCCTGCCCCAAATTCCAAAAGAACACAGATTGCTTCATTTGATCGAAACAAGTACTATGTGGCAAAGTGGGGAGCATACTCTGTGTCTCTTTCGCTACCTTCAAAAGCCAATGTAGTGGCCCCAGAATGTTATTTCACCATTCAATACATTATAAAATATATTGGGGAACCATCAGTGTTTAATTTTGTAACCAAGAACATTGTAAACATCTCACCATGTACATTCATCATTTCATAGAAGAAAGAATATTTTAGAACCAAAAAGTAGGAAGAATATAATATCAAGATTAAAAACAAATAACAAATCTAGCTTCATAGAAAACCTCTCTACACTGTTTTCTTATTTTATTTCTGCCTGTCATGGATTGGTGACAATATCCCCCAGTCTTGTGTCAGTACAGAAATTAGTGTTAGGAAATCACTGGACCAAATGACTCAAAAAATCTCCTCCAATTAAAATTCTATGATTCAGTTAATGGTAATAAAAAAGTATCATATTTGAAGTAAAATGCTTTCTTTTTCATGTTCTATTCAGTGATCTTATAGTAACTTTCCCCCAGTCACCTTTTCAGTTCTCTCAGCCTTAGGGATCTAAAGCAACACTCTGCCACTCGCATCAGTTTCAAAGGCCACTTCTCCCAAGTCTTCAGAAAGCCCTGAGCACTTAGAATAAACACCTCTCTCAGCACAAGACATAATAGCAGGTTCGACTGTTTTCTGTTGGCTAGAATGTTGATGAAAACCTCAGTAATCACACTCTGCTCTACACAAATCCAAAATCAAAACGGCAAATTAATTTTCAGAGAACAGAAAGAACTGAAAGAAAAAAGATAATAAAGCTGCCTCGCCAAAAGAAAGAAAAACATGAAAGTTCACTGGTAGGTTTATTTGGATATTTTTATTTCTAAAGTGTTCAAGTAACCTAGTATTTTTGAGTACTCTTAAAGAGACATATTAAAATATCAAATAGGATATTTACAAAGATCACTTATTACGGTGAAATCAAAATACCAGAATTGTTACTAGCTTAATGAGAGCTCTGATCTGTGGGCATGTGCCTGATGATGCCTTTCGAATTCCACCAGCAAGGGCCTGGAGCAAAGGTTCTTCCACTGCAGGGTCTGCATTATTGAATTCTCCACCTGCCCTAATTCTATATATTTCCAATTTGCTGACCTTCAGAGCTGATGTCAGTGAAAGGGAATTGTTTTCTGACAAGCTAACATTTTAAGGCTAATGGTTTTTTAATAAGCAATTGAGTTTGCAGCATTCAGCTCTTGTTATGTTTTATTGGTTTTGTGCTTTAATTCAGTATGTGTGTTTTGGCATGACTCCATGGCAGGTGCACTTTTAAAAATGGAATCAATAAGATTCACTGTGATATATGATATGAGCATTCCAAGCTTAGATTTCAAAACAAAATACTAGGCTTGGCTCTTTTCAGAGCCCTGCAAAGAAAATGTGTTGATTCCTTAGGGCTTTCCTCACGGCAGCTTTGTGAAATCCTGTTCACACTCCTTGAATGTCCAAATCTGCCTTCCCCTAAACAGCTCTCACTCAGAACCCATCACCTCATCTCCTCATTCTTGAAGAGTTGAAGTTCACCTAGCAGCAGAGTCCAAGTGCAGCTTGTTTTCCTCTTTAAAATCTCTCTCTAGTACTTTCTACAGTACTGCCAATTAATAGGGACTTAAGAAATCTTTGTTAGATGACTAGTTGAAAGAACATGTCCTCTTTTCCTTCTTCTCTGACTAAAAGGAAGAGAAACTCCCCCTTTCCAAGACTAACACCTCTTAACGACATAGAATTTATCTGGTGCTATCCCCCTCCTGCCTTCTTCAAGACCTTGCTTCATCATGCATTCCCTCTTAGTCTAAGTGTCTTTGATCTTTACTTCTCCAATGGTCACTTGTGGCTTCCCATAAACACAGACAGATGTCTCAACTTTGTTAAACTATGGTATGTGGGAGGAAGGAAGTGGTGATTGGGACAGGGCACATGAAGGGAGATACTGTGCTGGGTGCCAATGTTCTATTGGTTGATATCCGAATGGTGGAGATAAAACTATATCCTCATTTCATGCACTTTCTATGTTTGTGTTTTATTTAACAATAAAAACGATTAAAAGAAAAGAAAAAAAACACCTCAAGGGCAAGAGGATAATTAGAAATATTGATAATTGGCTTGAGAAAGTGAACAATTCTAATGACGACGTAGAAAATCCTTTTGCAAGTCAGATAATTTCCAATGTTTTCTTTTCATCAAAATTGAAGAATGACTTGCAGTTGTCAGATAATTACATATAATATATAATTTTTAGTAGATAATATAGAAAGCATGTAATTTTGAGTATGTAACTCATAAAGAGTGTAAAGAACTGAGTGAAATTGCTGTAAATGAAAAACACTTCCATTCATCCCATATACTTATTTAGGAGAACAAAGTCTCTGGCACTTTCATCCAGAAAAACAAAAAAATGAAGATAGAATTGATAATGAACCTTGTCTCATTCTAGCAATTAGTAATAATGATGTATGTTTACAAGAGTGAATGGGAGGGGGCAGAAACAGTTCAATGCGTCTTATTAAGAAATTCATTTTCAATACATGTTAACATTTTAAGTTTAGTAATTATTTTCCAAAAATGCTTAATATATTATTTGCAATACACTGTATGCTGCTGTTAATTGCAATCCACTGTATGCTGCTATTAATTGCAATGCTAACTCAATTCAGAAGAAGTCTAACACTTAGAGATTTATGGTCACTTGACATAAAAAATTTGATGTATATATGTTTTATAGATTAATAATAGGATGATCTATAAAAGGGCTTTTAAGCATTAGAAAACAATGGCCCACCATGGATGAATCTTACAAATACAAAGTTGAAAAGGAAAAAAGCAAGTCACAAAAAGCATACACTATATGATTCTTTTTATACAAAGATCAAACACAGACAAAATGAATCTATATGAGGGACTGGAAAACCTTTCCTGTAAAAGGAGAGATAGTAAACATTTTAGATCTTGTGGGTCATAAGATTCCTGTGTCAACAACTCAATTTAAGCATTTCGACATGAAAAACGCCAGAGACAATATATAATCGAAGGGGCATGGCTGTAAATCAAACTATTCACAAAAAACAAGCGGCAGGCCAGATTTCACCTTTGAGCTGTAGTATGGCAACCCCGATCTGCATTGTTTAGGGGTAAATATACGCCCGCAGCACTATAATGAAGCTATGATAACCAATGAAGGAGAGGCAGAGTTACAACTGGCCAGGGATACAGGAGGAAACTCTAGGGTGACAGTAATATTTTGTTTCTTGACCTCAGTCAGTTTTTACTATGTTGCTCACCATATAAACATTTGCTAAACTTTACATTTTTTGCTTTATGCATTTTTGTCCTATATTTTACAATAAAATTTTAAAATAATTCTTCCATTTTATTACATATCGTTAAAAGACCCTCTATAAAAATTACTTTAACTTACTATTATGCCAATAATGAATAAAGATACTCCTTTCTTTACACACTCAAAAAAACATGTTGCTAGTCTTTGATCTCAAAATCTCAATTCTAGGCATTTATCCCAAGAAACTAATTGCACAAGGGAAAAACTATGTATGCACAAGGAAATTCCCCCAATGTTACTTGTGTTGGTAAAATCCTGGAAACATCCTAAGCAGCCAACAATAAAAAGTTTGTGAAATAAACTATGGAACACTATGTTACCATTAAGAGTGATAACGTATATCTATATTTATTGTTACCATTAAGAGTGATAATGTATATCTATATTTATTGATATGTGGATATATCATGAGATCAAAATAAGCAGGTTGCCAAATAATATACAATATGATTCTATATGTGTAGTAATATAAGCATATCTGAAAATAGGGAATACTCCTTACAGCTCTGGTTGTGATTATCTAACCTCAAGGACTGGAATGAAAACTGTGATACAGGTTCCAGAACGTACAGGAGATTCTTCTTCTACAGATGTACTGCTCCTTCAGTCTAATACAGTCAAAGGCAAGTGTTCAGAAAGCAACAATATTTTGGCTTATTGTATATCACCAATCTAAATACTGCACTGTATTTGGTCAAGAGGACCCTGCCAGAAGAATGCTCTGATTTATTAAACTTGTCTCCCTAAGCATGATAAAGTAGCTCAATCAACAGTTTTAGACACCCTCTTCTCTGCCTAGATCTTAGAAAGAAATAAGTCAGTAATATACAAGGCTCCCACTATTGATGTGGCAGCTTGGGGGAAAGGGACCAGTGAAAGGCAAATTCTACTCTGAATACATGAATATGATCCAACTTTGACACTGGGAGAACTACTGTAAAGGTTTTGAGCCCTGATTACAGACTTCAGTTTAGAACACACCCATAACCTCAGGATGATCCCCTAAAACCAAACGCTACTCCTCTTCATCACCCTGAGACAGAAAAAAAAGAGAAGGGTGGGTAATAGGGATCCATACAACTGAACCACAGTCGAGAGTGAGACACTGACCTTGTGTTAACCACAAATAACATTCATCCCATTGGGAGGGATTTTCAACTCATGAGGCTTCTACCAAGGACCAATGGGTAGGGAGGAAGAACTGGCAACAGTGTGTGATTGATGCCTTTTCTCTCCTTTTTTCCATATGCATAACAAATGGGGTTCTTTTCTCATATCTGATGTTAAGATTTGAACCATACAGATAAGGTATGGAGAACTAAAAAAAATCACAAATACATGCATAGATAATTGTCTGCAAGTATGTGTATCAAAACAATAATGGTGGTTATTTTTCTGTATTGCTGCTTTTCATGTGATATTTCTTTTTTACCTTCTTCTTTGCAAGTTTTGTATTTTTTAATCTTTACAATGTGTGTATCATTTTCCCACAAAATAAAATAATAACTATTAAAGCAATTTAAAAAATATTTTCTCCTGAAAATACGACCCCCTAGAGCTATTTCTCTTTTCTTTTTTGCATCCTTTTCCTTATTATTGATTCATCTCTTTTTCAATAAGACTCCTACCCCTACCACTCCACTGAAAATGCACTCCCCAAGGTCAACCTTATCATTGCAAAATTCTCAGTCTTTATTTTCTTTGACAGCTCTCTCTAGCATTCAGCATAGTCAATCCCTCTCAGCTTTGCAAAATATCTCCTTAGCTACTCATCCTCTCCTTTTTTTCCCTAACTTCCTACCAGCATCTCATCTGTCTCTTTGATTGGCTTTATTTCCTCTGCTGGTTTTGAAATGTAATCCCCAGCCTCAATCCTTAGAACACTGCTCCTAGCTATGTCTCAGGGCCATTACACCCTGGTGAATGGCTGGCCAGACTGCATTTACCATTCAGAGTGTTCCTTGAGCTCAAGCTCCATCTCTGTACCTGCCGTTTCCACTGGGATATCTTGACATCACCTTAAACCTAACATGTCTGAAACTACATCTGTTGGCCCAAATCAGTTTTCCCTCTAGACCTTCCTCTTTCTGCCCACAGAACTAGGTCATAATTTCATTGCTTTTGCAATAGCCTTTGGCCAAAAACAAAGAAAAGGCACAAAGTGATCTTTAGCTACAGTAGAAAGATCAAAACAGAACAATGAGTCTGAATACAAGAATATTTTTTAGAGCTGATTTCATAAAAGAAATCAGACCAATATATCATCATGTCAATTTAAGTGTAGCCGTCAGAGTAAATTTTACTCCAATTTTGGAGTCAGTCAGTCCCTAGAGAGAAATGTGTCGTTACCAATATTAACAACTTATCCTCCTCCAAGTCATGCAGATTAAGAATCATGGGGAGGTACTTTTCTTCTCCATTCTTCAGCGCTCAGACTCAGTCATTCACCAACTCTTGTCCAGTCTTCTTTAGTGTGTTTCTTTGTCCATTACGTTGTTACATTTCCATTCTCACAAAATATCTGATTCAAGTCCTGCTCACTTTACATGAGGACATTACAATGCTCAACTTTGTAAGTGATACCCTGTGCCTCTCATATTTTATTCCTGCTTTCATAAATGTAACTTGCTAAAAAAATTATCTTTGGCACTTCACTGACTATAAGCCAGATTCCATAAAGCTGAGTATATAAGTAAGGCCTATAAAATCTGATCAAAAACTGCCTTTCCAAGCTCATCTACCACTCCACTCCTTCACAAACTATTTCTGATCAGCTTTGATAAGCGCTATGTAGAAGGAAATAAAAAAATAGTGCACAGACAGGAAAAAAAAAAACCTTGGAAGCAGGAATCACGTGGGATTTAGTGAGTGTAGGAAAAGAGTAGAGAGCCTAGGACCAAGGTTTTGGGGTTGCACAATGTAGCAGCCAGTAAAAGAGAGTAAGAAAGAGAAGTCAGTGAGTTAGAAAGAAATCCAGGTTAAATGTGAAGTTAAAAAAGACAAGAGAAGATGTTCAAACAAAGATGGAGTGGCAAACTACGTAAGACTGATGGTTGATCATTAAATTAGGAATATGAAAGTTGCTGGTGACCTTGACAAAAGCAAGATCTGTAGAGTGGATAGGTTGAAGTCTGGAGTGGGATAAAGAGAGATAGGAATGTTGGGAAAAGAAATGGTGAATATCCACATCTCTTGCATGGTTTTGCAGTGAGGAGAACAGAGAAATTGCATTATAGATGGAGAGATATGTAGTATGAAGGGAGAATATTATATTATACTTGTGTGCTAAGAGAAATGATCCAATAGAGAAGGAGAAATACATTGCAAGAGGAAGATGGTGTGACTGAAAGAGCAAAATACTTGGATAGGTGAAAGAGAATGGATTCAGGGCAATTTTGGAGAGACTGCGCTTTTACTGGAACACTTCCTTGGTTGTAAGAGATGGGAGAATGTAAACATGAGTTGTGGAGATTTCCAGTGGAGAGACGGAGCAAGCTCCTCTCCATGGCTTACATTTTCTCAGTGAGATACAAGACTTGGAATAAGGGGATGGGGGTGGTATATAAAGTTTATGAAGAGAGAAAGTATGAAAATGAGGTCTCACAGAGTGAAAAAAAATGAGCTTGCAAGAGAGAAACAGTTAAAATTCTAGGAAGTATTGAGACCTAATTTGAGTTTTGAGAGCATTACTTTAAAGTGAAATTCACTTTAATTTAAAGTGAAACCAGGGTGCCTGATGGGTTGATTTTCTCCAAGCATAAAGAAGGAGTAATTAATGCACAGGGCAGAAATGGGACTCAACCTCATGATTTCTGACTCTTAACACCAATGTTCTTCCCATTAAACTATTTTTCTAATGATATTTTTTCATACTTTCCTCTAGAAAAATCATAGTTCAGATAATTGAGTAAAATATTTTCTTTAAAAAAATATATCTAAGAGGAGAGTGAGCAACAATACCTATGGGAAGAAACTGAAGAGGCTTCCAACATGAAACCATTTGTAACCTGTATGCCAATCAGCGTACATTTTCCCCTGTAAATATTGCAAAATGTCCATATGCTCATGCTGCAAAAGCCCTCTCGGAGCCTTGTAATGAGGCCAGTGGACCATATTGTTATGCACAATCTAACCTCTTTCCTTCTTCGCCCCCAACAAAGGACAGCAGGCTGACAGAGCTAGAGCTAATTAGTACCCTGTTCATCTTGCCTTATGCTTAGAACGCCTAAAGGAAGCTTCTTTTTTTCTGACTGATGATAAAACAGAATCAGTCTCTTTGCTCTCTGAGCTGAGTCATTTATCAATCATGATTCTGCAGACACACTGAGAAGTGAAGATATAGATACAAATATAGATACAAATATACACATTCCTATGTATTCTAGTGCGTCTGTACGTGTGTATTTGTACATATGTGTATTTAACACCACAGTATAATTACAAAAGTGAACATGTATGGGGTGAGGTTGAGGGAAGAAAAGTCACAAAACTGTGACTACAGCTATTCCTGGAGCGGCAGAAGAGTGTAGAGTTAAAAGCATGGACTCTCAAGTCAAACCTCCAGGGTCAATTCCTGGCTCTGATACTTATTGGTCACGTGGCCCTAGACAAGTAACTTACCCTTTCTGGACCTCAGTTACTTATTTGTCAAAGAGCAATAATAATAGTACCTACGTTAAAAGGTTATTGAGAGGATTAAATGAGTTGTTATTGTTTGCAACTCTAGCACTTAATAGCTGGTGATCCTGAAGACAGTTTAACCACTTGAGGCTCAATTTCCTCATCAGTAAAACTTACTTGGCTTTGTAAAATTTTTCCTGTCACAGCAGCCTACTTTTTCTGGTATTTGGGCAATATATTTTACCAGATTTGTGGGGAAATAAATATTGTATTCGTTATAGAGCTTCCTCAGAATTCTCTGTTACCTATGCCTATGTTCTCATCAGTCGCCAGAAAAAATCTATCATTTATATTTGGTTCAGGAATGTCATATATAAACCTGGAAAGCAGATATGTCTTCCTACAAATGCATCTACGCTAATATTCAAGTTGGCTTGCATTCCATAAGGCCTTATCAATGGATGGCAAAGAGGTGCACAACTGAGGAAGCTCAGGCTGCAAAATGGACGGCACAGGAGATGCCTCACCTACAAAGTGCAGGAAAATTCTAGAACTGCCACTACCAAGAGACAGAACTGAGTCTCCTTGCCTTGTGTCTTCTGGTTCTTGCTTCATTAGGAAGCATTTTGCTCCAGCTGCATGAGGGCAGACCTATGTCTTATTCACTCTGCATTATTGTACTCAGAACAGAGACTGGCACAAAATATGTCTCAAAAATGTATGAAAAGTGAATGAGGGAGGAAATGAAAAGGTTCATTTGATCATTTGTCTCATTTTTCATCTTCCTTAAGTCAGTCCCATAATCTAAATCCTTTTGGGTAAGGCTATAGGAAACATTTATTCTAATATGATAGAAGCAGAGTAATAAATATGGTTGTGTAATCAATTCTTGGATAATGTTTAGAAGGTTCACAAGAAATTCCCAATTATTTACAATGCCTAGATTACCATCTTTGCCTGTAGCATAAAATGCTGCTTCTTACAATGATTTTGGTGCCCCTCCAACTCACTTCACACACACGCACGCACACACACACACACACACAAAATCTCTTTATGCAATAAAGACTCCATTTCAGCAGTGATTAAAAACATACATACTCAAAATGCTAAGGGAGAAAGCAAAACAACAAAAGGCTGGTTCATACTAAAGCTCTGGGCTTTCGTATTCCATGTGGCTATGGAGCTTGCAACATAGCAAATACAGATTCCAAAAGATTCTTTTATCCCTCTGTTTTGTGATTTGTGCAGTCAAGCATGTCAGAAAGAATAAGTAACCAGAACAAAGAGTTGACCGGCAAATAGATAGCAATTTGTAATCAGTGAAGAGAACACTTTCCTCAGGTTCCAAGATTATTATTTTTTCTTTTTTTAAAACCCTGTGTTGCGGGGCAGAGCAAACACAGTTGTATGGTACCAAATTATAACCAAGTGAAACCACCATCAAATAAGACCATGAATCTTAGTTAGACAAAGAGAGTCAATGTATTATTTTAAAAAAATAAAGGAAATGGGGATAACGCCACAAGAATCATTTGGATACGAAAAGTTTGGAAATTACTTTTTATATACACTTTTGTGGCTCAATCATAATCTCATAAACATCCAGAAGCCTTTAATGTTGCAAATTGCTTGGGGACTCAGAAGAGTTAATCTCTGGAAGACAGTGTGATATACCAAAAATCATTTGATAGACGGATTTTTATTATAGAGAAGCAAATAAAGAAAGAGTAAAAGAGAAAAGATATTTCATGCAAAAGAAAAGATGCTAGACTAGGAGTCATAAGATCTGGTGTCTAATCTCAAGTCAACCCCCAAAGTCACTTTATTATCTAAGAAAAGTCAATTCTCCTTATCTGTGCTTTTTGTTCCCTAGGAATAAAATGAGGTGATGAAAGGGGATGTACATTCAATCAGTTCCCTTCCAGCGCTAATGTTAATTTTTTTAAAAAGCCCTTCATATTTACAGAACATGTTTTAGTTTACAAAAGGCTCCATAAACTTTAAATAATTTGATCCTCACAATAACCTTTTAAGATAAGATTTAACGTGTCCATTTACAGATGAAGAAACTAAAACTCAGAGAGTAACAAATTTCCCCAAAACCATCCTGCTAGCATGTCGCAAATTCAGATCTTCTCACATCAAACACAGTGCTTTTCAACTATACTACACTGACTCCTTGAGACTTACTATTTTCCCTAATGTACATAGTATCTCTCAAAGTTTAAATTATTATATGACCCGCACATAGTGACCCAGTAAAGCAGTAAAGGATTTCATTGGATTGGAAATAACCTTTTGTATTAAAAAAGAAAGTAGTTTGATTATGAGCCACAATGTTTTCATATTATTCTTTCAAAACCTTCTAGCCAAAGACCAACAAGAACACACCATAGTTCAACAAGTTAGGTTTATTACTCATTGCAGTGAGAGAGAACACACACCATTGGGAACTGTGGGGCATCTCAGCAAGAAGATAATAGAAAGGGCTTGCTATAAGATTTGGGCTTATGTAAGGTGGTTTTACTGAAACAGTTTTGCTCTGAATTGGATGCTGTCAGGAAGTGGGGTAATAGAATGATTGAGTATCTTAATAAATCTTATCTATTGGGAGGACAGTCTAAAGCAAAGGTAAAGCTGTAATTGGTAAAGAAATAGCAGTCATATTAGCCAGGATAGAAGAATATGTGGTCATTTTTTTGTGATTTGCAAATTGTTCATCTTTTGTCCACATTCAGGCATGATTATAGAGTGGTCTAGTTTTGTCTTGATCCATCATGGTCACAGAGGGGCCTTGTTTGATGTTGATATTCTGTGACAGTGCCTAGGTTCAACAAGAGAACACTAAC
Source organism: Equus przewalskii (assembly GCF_037783145.1). Taxonomy (NCBI): domain Eukaryota; kingdom Metazoa; phylum Chordata; class Mammalia; order Perissodactyla; family Equidae; genus Equus; species Equus przewalskii. The sequence goes on along the minus strand of NC_091863.1, from coordinate 113,431,459 downwards.
GTCTAGCTATGAGTGCCAGGCCAGCTTGTAGCAACACCCAGGCCTAGTTCCTGAATGTCAAAAACTGTGTTTCTCTTTCTCAAAGCCAGTTATCCATTTTAGTGTTTTGCCCTGCAGGTGATGGATGAGGGGTAATTTTCAAAAGAGAAGAAGGCCTATTCTTCCTCAGAAGACACTTTCTCAAGCACTACTCCTATATGCCAAAGAATGCCTTGTATAAAGTTAACACATGAACAAGAGACCGGGAGAAAATAATCACAATGTATACAATAGAAAAATGAGAATATAACATTTTCACATGAATCAAAAAAAAAAAAACTAACCCAATTGAAAAAGACAGTGGATAGGAATAGGCGATTCACAGATTAAAAACTACAAATGGGTAAGAAGAGGTATTCAACTTCACCATTCATAAAGTAAATATAAATTAAAGCAAAGGGGCAATTTCTTCCTATCAGATTGAAAAAAAATGGTGTCAAAATAGGAAATGCTCCTACACTGTTGGTTAGGAGGGTACAAAGTCAACTATTTTGCAGGATATTTTGGCAATTCCTATCAAACTTTAAAATGTACATTACATTTTTAGGAGTCTTTTCTATAGATATGACAAAACGTATACAAAGATATATGGTTCAAAAATGTTCATTGTGGGGCCAGCCTCGTGGCCTAGTGGTTAAGTTCATCCTGCTCTGCTTTGGTGGCCCAGATTCAGTTCCCAGGCATCGACCTACACCACTCATCAGCGGCCATGCTATGGTGGTAACCTACATACAAAATAGAAGAAGACTGGCACAGATGTTAGCTCAGGGTGAATCTTCCTCAGCAAAAAAAAAAAAAGAAAAAAGTTCATTGTAGCATTTCCAATGCTGAAAATTTGGTAAAAATTCTTATGTATGTCATTAAAGGTATACTTAAATTAAAAAGAAATGGTGCATTCATACCATGGAGTTCTATGTAGACAGTTAAAATAATTAGATGAGTCTGTATGACATATACCAAAATAAACCAAAGATATAGAGCAAGAAAATAAATTTATAAAATAATACTTACAATCCCATTTTTGACAAAACGTTTATGTATATATACTGTTTGCATATATGTGTATGGCTACACAAATATACATATATATGATGTATGCATGTACATATTTTTAAATGAATATAAAATTATCTGTAAGTGAACATACCAACTGCAAACTGTTTCCCCTGAAAAGCATGAATGCAGTAGAGTTTTCGGAAGAATATGGGGTGGGGAGAATGGTAAGAATGCTACTTTTTCTGTATACATGCCTGTTTTGCTTGAAAACTTTGTAAAAAAATTTCATCATAAGAAGTTAAATAATAAAATAATCTTCTCAGAAACATCTAACCGAGATGGAATAACAGAGAATGGAGTTATCCTACTTGTAGAAAAAAATTAAAGACACTAGACAATAAATATGAAACAGTGGTTTTCATATATTGGAGATCAGACACAGCAAGACAGGAAACAAAGTGAAGCCTCATGATTGCCCTAGCTTACTGCCTGGAAGGAGATTTCAGCCTGCATCACAGAGAGAGAGAACTCAAGTGGAACACAGTGGCCTCCCTAAGTCAAGAAGACAGATGGGGCTGGCCCGGTGGTGCAGCAGTTAAGTTCGCATGTTCTACTTCAGCAGCCTGGGGTTCGCCGGTTCAGATCCTGGGAACAACCCTATGCACCGCTTATCAAGCCATGCTGTGACAGGCATCCCACATATAAAGTAGAGGAAGATGGGCACAGATGTTAGCTCAGGGCTAATATTCCTCAGCAAAAAGAGGAGGACTGGCAGTGGATGTTAGCTCAGAGATAATCTTCCTCAAAAAAAAAAAAAGGAGAAGACAGAGCTGAAAGTCTAAGGAGAGAAATGCAGCTGGAGTCCTCAGGGTGAAATACAAGAGAAGAGAAAGGTGCACAAATAGACCGCTACAGAGATTGGTAGAAGGTTCCCTCAACCCCTTAGCTGAGCACTGACCAGTACATGAACGTGAGGGAACTACCTGAGGCTGGGGAAAAAATCACCTGAAAACAGTAGAAGGAACAATTCTTGGAGCTCACAGGGGACCAGAAATATTTCATATTCCCACAAGTCAAAGTGAAAAACCTGTATTTCAGATGGCATCGGGTAGGTTCCTCAAAGGTCACTGCTTCTGTAGTGGACAAAAATTAGTCCTATATTAATAGCTAGTCTGGGCCTGTCTAATAAAGCTTAAAAAAAAAAAGCCTCAAAAAATCAAATTGTTTCCAGGTAAATTAAAAACACCTCAGATTTAAGTTTGAGAATAATTTTCAGGAAAAAACCCAGCACCAAAAAGGTAAAATCCACATTGTCTGGAATCAAATTAAAAATTAGCAGGAATGCAGGAAAGCAATAAAATAGGACTACTAATGAGCAGAAAAGCCATTCAACAGAAACAGACCAGAAAATAATACATATGATGAAATGAGTAGACACTAACATTAAAACAGCTATTATAACTCTATTCCTTATGTTCAAGAAAGAAGAGGAAAGATTGAACATGTTAAGTAGATATTTGAAAGATATAAAAAATACATAAATCAAACTTCTAATAATGTAAATTATAGGTCTGAAATGAAAAATACAATGGGCTGGATACATAGAAGATGAGACACTACAGAGAAAAAGTCCAGTGTTACAGGTTGAATTGTCTTCCCCTCAGATTCATATGTTGAAGTCTTTTATTTATGTATTTATTTATTTTTCGTTTTGCTCCCCAAAGCCCCCTGGTACATAGTTGTATATTCTTAGTTGTGGGTCCTTCTAGTTGTGGCATGTGGGATGCTGCCTCAGCGTGGTTTGATAAGCAGTGCCACGTCCACGCCCAGGATTCAAACCAATGAAACACTGGGCCACCTGCAGCAGAGCACGCGAACTTAACCACTCAGCCATGGGGCCAGCCCCCATATGTTGAAGTCTTAACCAACATTATCTCCGAAGGTGACCTCATTTGGAAATAGAGTCACTGCAGATGAATTAGCTAAGATGGAGTCATTAGGACGGGTCCTAATCCAATATGTCTAGTGTCTTCATAAAAATGGGAAATCTGGACACAGAAGTATATACACAGAACACCACGTGAAGATGAAGGCAGAGATTGGAATGATGCATTTATAAGCCAAGAAATGCCAAAGATTGTCAGAAAATCATCAGAATCTAGATGAGAGGCATGGGATAGGTTCCCTCTCACAGCTCTCAGAAGGATATAACCCTGTTAAAACCTTGATCTTAGAATTATAGCCTCCAGAACTGTGGGACAATAAATTTATGTCCTTTAAGCCACTCAGTTTGTGATATTTTGTTATGGCCAACCTAGCAAACTAAAACTACCAGTAACCTTGAAGACGTTGGAACAGTAACTATCCAAAATAAATGCAAAGAGAAAATACTAATAAAACAAAGCTAGAATACCTATATTAAAATCAGGTATAGTAGATTTCAGAGACAAGAATGTCACTAGGCAAAGTGAGGGAAATTACAAACTGAAAAAGGGGCAATTCACTAAGGGAACATGAGAATTTAAATATTTATGCAACCAAAGTAATAGAACTTCAAAATCCACAATGTAAAAAATGATAGAACTGCAAGGATAAATAGACAAATCCACAATTATAGTCAGATATTTCAATACCCTTCTTTCAATAATTAATAAAAGAAACAGAAAATCAATAAAATATACAGACTTGAACAACAGTATCAAATCACTTGATCTATTTAACTTTTAGGGAACACTCAACCCAACAACAGCAGAACAAAATCTTTTCAAGTGCACACAGAACACGTACCAAGATAGAAACAAGTTCAGGGTCATAAAATGAGTCTGAATAAATATAAAATAATTCAAGTTCTTTGACCACTGCAGAATTAAATTATAAATCAACATCAGAAAAATGCCTAGGAAATTCCCCACTAATTGAATACCAGCTACCACAATTCCAAAGAGCATACAAGTCAAAAAAGTAATGAAAGGAAATTAGAAAGTATTTTGAAATGAATGAGAATGAAATCACTATCTAATCAAAATATGGAGAATGCAACTATAGTAATTTTTAGAGGTAAATTTATAGCATTAAAAATTCTATATTAGAAAAGCAAAATGCTTTCAACACAATGGCCTCAGCTTCTACATCTAGAAACTAAGACAAACAGAAAATTAAATTGAAACTAAACAAAATAAAGGAAATAATAAGATTAGAATAGAAATTAATGAAATAGAAAAAAATGAAAAATCCGTGAAACGTGAGTTCTTTGAGAAGATCAGTATAATTGATAAACCTCAAGCCAGACCAGTCTGGAGAAAAATAGGTATTAGGAATGATGGAGGTGGCATCACTAAATGTTCTACAGATATTAAATGGATAATAATTGAGTGTTATGAACAACTTTATGCCAATAAACTGAGCAACTGAAATGAAATAATAAATACCTTGAAAACACAAGCTACCAAAGCTCACACAAAAATATATAACCTGAATTGTACTATATCTATAAAAAAGAAATGGAAGTTTTAGATAAAACATTCACACAAAAAATTCCTGACCCAGAAGACTTGTCATGCAAATTCTAACAAAGAAGAAATAATACCAATTCCACACAAACTCCTCCAGAAAATTAACAAAAGAGAATGCTTCCTCATTATGTAAGTTCAAAATACGTTGATACAAAAATCAGACAAAAGGATTAGAAAAAAAGAGAACTGCAGACCAATGTCCTCCATGAACATATGTTCAAAAAGTCTTAACCAATTCTCAAACAAATTAAACAATATACAAAATATATAATATACCACAACCAAGTGGGTTTTATGTAATGTTGGATTAAAATTAGAAAAATAATCAATGTTATTCACCAATTAACTATCAAAGAACAAAACATATGGTCATCTTAATAGATGTATAAAAAGCAAAATCTAACATCCATTCCTGATTTAAAAAAAAAAAAAACTTTCAGCAAACTAAAAATAGAAAGGGACTTCCCTCATCTGATAAAAGTCAACTATAAAAAACCTTAAAACTAACATGATAAATGACAGAATGCTTTCCCTCTAAAATAGGGGAAAAGGAAGGAGATCTCGTCAAGATGGTGGCATAGGCAGACTCTGAACTCACCTCCTCCCACAAACACAATCAGGTTACAACTCTTCTTGGAATAACCACCCAGGATAGAGAACTGAAAACTGGACAAAAAGAACCCCCACAACAAGGGACAGTCCTGACTAAGGTGTAAGAGGCAGAAATTCCCTATGGAGAGGAAAAAAGCCACCTTTGCAAGCAGCAGACCTTCACAGCCAGCCAGGCAGGAGCCACCCTAAGATATACAGCCCTAGAAGTGGGGACCTTGGCAGGGGCCTGTTACTGCTATAAGCATCCTTCAGACTCAGCACAACTGAGACGAGTGTCCTACTATCTGGCTTGACAGGCTATTAATTGCAACAGGGATACCCCAAAAAAGCTATGGGAAGAAAGCTGAAAAAACCTGGCTTTTAAAGGACCCATGTACAAATTCATCCATCTCAGAAAGCAACCTAAAATCACCAAAAAGACAGCTGGAAAGTCCTTTGGTGAAAATAGATTCACCTGGAAGCCTCTGGGTGCATCTTGGTGAGAGGTGAGACCTCTCCAGAGATTGAGACATTGGTGACAGCCATTGTTGTGACCTAATACAAGCATGCTGATACAGACCCCAGTAGATGCCAGCTGAAGTTTTTCTCCTGGCCTGATAGCCCAGGGGTCTGCCACACCCACTAGAGCTCAGATTTAATCCAGTTAAGCCAGGGCAGGCAGCCCACCCTACAGACTGGCCCCAACCAACAGCAAGCCTTCAGGCTACTTGTCAGCCTGCATAGACTGGATGCCTGGATCCTCTACAGGCAGGTGAGTGTGTCCACCTCTGTGGGACAGGGCTGGTGTGAGGACCAGGTGAACTGTAGGGGGACATTGATGGAAAGGTGGGGGCCTCTGCAGTGAGGCAACTGGGTACGCTCCAGGGGGTCTGGAAGTGTGTAAGGACCAGAGCTGTGCTGACAGTGTGTCTGGACCCATCGGGGAGTGGGGCTTATCAGCAGCAAAAGATCTGTGCTTCACAATCAGCCACAAAAATTTTCAACTCCAACTTCCAAAGCCTGAAACACTTGGGTGCTCGCATGCCTAGGGCCAGCCCCACTCAGCTGCAATCCTAAGAGAGCTGGCAACAGCCTTGCAGGCCTGAGGCCTACAGCAACTATTAAGACCCTAAGCCTAGCAACCAGCTACACTAGGTACATACTCAATTAACAGGAAAACTGCAACAGGAGTGTGCTATTAGACCTTGCAGCCAATGGTACTGGGGCTGCCCAAACCCAATTTAGAAACAGCCGGCCAGGGAGGGAAAGACTAGACTCGCTGGGTACCTGCAGTTAAAGCAACCCTGCCACAGCAGAGGGACACAAGTAGCCCAAACAGGGGTCACTCCTGAATAATTTGGACTGGTGACAAAAGGGAAGCACACTGCTGGGCCTCAAAAGGCATCTCATACATAAGGTCACTTCTCCTAGCTCAGGTGATATAGCTGACTCACATAATACACAGATATAAGCACAGAGAAGGAGACATAATGAGGAAGCAAAGGAATACATTCCAAGCAAGGGAACAGAACAAAACCCCAGAAAAAGACCTAAATGAAACACAAATAAGCAATTTACCTGACAAAGAGTTCAAACAAAAACTCATAAGGATGTTCACTGATATTGGGAGAAGCTGGATGAGCACAGTGAGAACATCAACAAAGAATTGGAAAATATAAAAAAGAACCAATCATAAATGAAGAATACAATACTGCAAATGAAAAATTCACTAGGGGGCTCAACAGCAGAGTAGATGATACAGAAGAACCAATCAGCAAGCTGGGCGAAAAACTAGAGAAAATCACACAAGCTGAACAGATAAAAGAAAAAAGAATTAGACAGAATGAGACAGTCTAAGGGAACTCTGGGGCAATTTCAAGCACACTAACATTAATATTATAGGTGTCCCAGAAGGATAAGAGAAAGACAAAGGGGCAGAGAATCTATTTGAGGAAATAATAGCTGAAAACTTTCCTAACCTAAGGAAGTAAACAGATGTCCAAGTACAGGAAGCACAGAGAGCACCAAACAAGATGAACACCAAGAGGCCCACACCAAGACACATTGTAAGTAAAATGTCCAAAATTAAAGATAAAGTGAGAATCCTAAAAGCAGCAAGAGAAAGGCAATAAGTGACATACAAAGGAAAACCCATAAGGCTATTGGCATACTTCTCAGCCAAAACCCTACAGCCTAGAAGACAGTGGCAGTGGGAAGACATATTTAAAGTGCTGAAAGGAAAAAACCTACAGCCAAGAATACTCTATCATTATCATTTAGAATGGAAGGAGAGAGAAAGAGCTTCCCAGACAAGCAAAAATTAAAGGAGTTTATCACCAAGAAATCAGTTCTACAAGAAATGCTGAAGGGACCTATTTAACTCGGAAAGAGAAGACCAGAAATAGGGAGAAGAAAATTATTTTTTTAGAAAAAGGCATTAAAATCCCTGGTAAAGGCAAAAATATATAATAGGCAGCAGATCAACCACCTATGAAGGTGATATATAGGTTAAAATACAAAAGTACTAAATTACCTATTACAATGATAAGAGGGTAATGGATAGACACACACAGAACAAGACATTAGATATGATTTCAAAAACATGAAATGTAGGAGGAAGGAAGTAAAAGAGTAGAGCTTTAGGAAAGAGGTCAAGCTAGACAGACTATCAACTCAATATAGGTTGCTATATACGAAGAATATTATATAGAAATCTCATGGTAATCACAAACCAGAAACCTATAATAAGTAAATGGATAAGTAAGAAGAAAGAAATAAAGCATATTACTAAAGAAAGCCATCAAACCACAAGGGAAGAGAGCAAGAGAAGAAAAAAGGAACAGAGAAGAATTACTAAAACACCCAGAAAAAAGTAACAAAATGACAATAAATACATTTTTATCGATAGCTACTTTAAATGTCAATGGACTAAATGTTCCAATCAAAGATGTAAGGTGGCCAATTGGATAAAAAACAAGACCCATATTTATGCTGCATACAAGAGACACGCTTCAGACAAACTGAAAGTGAAAGGATAGAAAAAGGTACTCCATGCAAATGGCAAAGTAAAGAAAGCAGGCGTAGCAATACTTATATCAGAAAAAATAGACTTTGAAACAAAAACTGTAACAAGAGACAAAGAAGGGCACTACATAATGATAAAAGGAACAATCCAACAGGAGGATATAATACTCATAAATGTCTATGTACCCAACATAGGGGCACCTACATATATAAAGCAACTATTAACAGACATAAAAAGGAGACATAGTAACACAATAATAGTAGGGGACTTTAACACTTCACTTACACCAATGGATAGATCATCCAAACAGAAGATCAATAAGGAAACATTGGTCTTAAATGACAAATTAGATTAGATGGATTTAGTAGACATATATAGATCATTCAATCTAATAACCGCCAAATACACATTCTTTTCAAATGCATGTGGAACATTCTCCAGGTTCGATCACATATTAGGCCACAAAACAAATCTCAACAAATTTAAGAAGATCGAAATAATACCAAGCATCATTTCTGACCACAAAGGTATGAATCTAGAAATCAACTACAGGAAAAAAATCAGAAACGCCACAAAAATGTGGAGATTAAACAAAATGCTACTGAACAACGGTTGAGTCAATGACGAAATCAAAGGAGAAATCAAAACATACCTGGAGAATATGAATGAGAATATAAATGAAAATAAAAATATAACATGCCCAAATCTATGAGATACAGCAAAAGTGGTTCTAAGAGGAAAGCTTATAGCACTTTAGGCCTATCTCAACAAACAAGATAAGTCCCAAATAAACAATCTAATAGTGCACTTAAAGGAACTGGTAAAAGAAGAAGAAACAAAGCCCAAAATCAAGTGGAAGGAAGGAAACAATAAAAATCAGCAAAGAATAAATGAAATAGAGACTAAATAACAATAGACAAAATCAATGAAACCAAGAGCTAGTTCTTGGAAAGATAAACAAAATTGACAAACCTTTAGCTAGAATCACCAAGAAAAAAAGAGAGAAGGCTCAAACAAATAAAACCGGAAATGAAAGAAGAGAAATTACAAAGGGCACCTCAGAAATTCAAACGATTAAAAGAGAATACTATGAAAAGCTATATGCCAACAAATTGCATAATATAGAAGAAATGGAGAAAATCCTTAGAATCATACAACCTTCCAAAACTGGATCAAGAAGAAGTAGAGAATTTGAATAGACCAATCACCAGTAAGGATATCAAAACAGAAATCAAAAATCTTCCAAAAAATAAAAGTCTAGCACCAGATGGCTTCCCTGGTAAATTCTACCAAACATTCAAAAAAGACTTCATACCTATCCTTCTCAAACTGTTCTAAAAAATTGAAGAGGAGGGGAAGCTTCCTAACTCATTCTACGAAGCCAACATTATCCTGATACCAAAACCAGACAAGGAGAACACAAAAAAAGAAAATTACAGGCAAATATCACTGATGAACATCGATGCAAAACTCAACAAAATACTAGCAAATCAAATACAACAACACATTAAAAAGATCATACATCATGATCAAGTGAGTTTTATTCCTGAGATGCAGGGATGGTTCAACATCTGCAAATCAATCAATGTGATACACCACATTAACAAAATGAAGAATAAAAATCACATGATCATCTCAATAGATGCAGAGAAAGCATTTGACAAGATACAGCATCCATTTATGAAAAAATTTCTAAATAAAATGGGTATAGAAGAAAAATACCTCAACATAATAAAGGCCATATATGACAAACCCACAACTAATATCATTTTTATGGAGAAAAGTTGAAAGCTATCCCTCTAAGAACAGGAACCAGACAGGGATGCCCACTTTCACCACTCTTATTTAACATAGTATTGGAAGTCCTAGCCAGAACAATCAAGCAAGAAAAAGAAATAAAAGGGATCCAAATGGGAAAAGAAGTGAAACTGCCACAATTTGCAGATGACATGATTTTATATATAGAAAACCCTAAAGAATCCACGAAAGAACTTTTAGAAATAATAAATGAATACAGTCAAGTCACAGGATACAAAATCAACATACAAAAATCAGCTGCATCTCTATACACTAACAATGAAGTAGCAAAAAGAGAAATTAAGAATACAATCCTATTTACAATTGCAACAAAAAGAATAAAATACCTCGGAATAAACTTAACCAAAGAGGTGAAAGATCTGTACATGGAAAACTATAAAACATTGTTGAAAGAATTGAAGAAGACACAAAGAAATGGAAAGATATTCCATGCTCTTGGATTGGAAGAATTAACATAGTTAAAATGTTCATACTTCCTAAAGCAATCTATAGATTCAATGCAATCCCTATCAAAGTTCCAACAACATTTTTCACAGAAATAGAACAAAGAATCCTAAAATCTCTATGGAACAACAAAAGACACCAAATAGCCAAAGGAATCCTGAAGAAAAAGGACAAAGCTGGAGATATCACACTCCCTGATTTCAAAATATACTACAAAGCTATAGTAACCAAAACAGCATGGTACTAGCACAAAAATAGACACAGAGATCAATGGAACAGAATCGAGAGCCTAGAATTAAACCCACATATATATGGACAGCTACTTTTCACCTTGGGAGCCAAGAGCATACAATGGAGTAAGGAGAGTCTCTTCAATAAATGGTGTTGGGAAAACTGGACAGCCACCTGCAAAAGAATGAAACTAGACCATTATCATACACCATGCACAAAAATCAACTCAAAATGGATTAACGATGGGACTGGCCCAGTGGCGCAGCAGTTAAGTGTGCACATTCTGCTTTGGCAGCCCGGGGTTTGGCGGTTCAAATCCCGGGTGTGGACATGGCACCATTTGGCAAGCCATGCTGTAGTAGGCGTCCCACATATAACACAGCAGAAGATGGGCATGGATGTTAGCTCAGGGCCAGTCTTTCTCAGCAAAAACAGGAAGATTGGCAGCAGATGTTAAATCAGGGCTAATCTTCCTCAAAAAAAAGAAAAGGATTAAAGACTTGAATGTAAGACCTGAAACCATGAAACTTCTAGAAGAAAACATAGGCCGCACACTCTCTGACATTGGTCTTAGCAGCATATTTTCAAGTACCACATCTGACCAGGCAAGCGAAACAATAGAACAAATAAACAAATGGGCCTAAAAAGCTTCTGCACAGCAAAGGAAACCATCAACAAAACAAAAAGACAACCTAACAACTGAGAGAAGATATTTGCAAACCATATATTGGATAAGGGGTTAATTTCCAAAATATACAAAGAACTTATACATCTCAACAACAAAAAAACCAACAACTCAATTAAAAAATGGTCAAAAGATCTGAACAGAGATTTCTACAAAGAAGATATATGGATGGCCAACAGGTACATGAAGATATGTTCAACATCACTAACTATCAGGGAAATGCTAATCAAAACTACAATGAGATATAACCTCACTCTGGTCAGAATGGCTCTAATTAACAAGACAGGAAACAACAAATGTTGGAGAGGATGTAGAGAGAAGGAAACCCTTGTACACTACTGGTGGGAGTGCAAACTGGTGCAGCCACTATGGAAAGCAGTATGTAGTATCCTCAGAAAATTAAGAATAGATCTACTATATGATTCAGCTATTCCACTGCTGGGTATTTTTCCAAAGAACATGAAAACACAAATGCATAAAGATACATGCACCCCTATGTTCATCACAGCATTATTCACAATAGTCAAGGCTTGGAAGCAACCTAGGTGCCCATCAAGGGATGAATGGATAAAGATGTGGTATATATACACAATGGAATACTACTCATCCATAAGAAATGATGAAATCTGTCCATTTGTAACAACACGGATAGACCTTGAGGGTATTAAGCTAAGTGAAATAAGTCAGAGGGAGAAAGTCAAATACCATATGATCTCACTCATAAGGAGAAGATAAAAATAATGACAAACAAACACATAGCAACAGAGACTGGATTGATGGTTACAAGACAGGAAGCGGAGAGGGAGGAGGACGAACTGGGTAATTAGGCACACATGTGTGGTGATGGATTATAATTAGTCTTTGGGTGGTGAACATTATGTAATCTACACAGAATTCAAAATATATTATGATGTAAATCTGAAAGTTATATAATGTTATAATCCAATGTTACTGCTATAAAAATTAAAATTAAAGAAAAAAATTTTAAAATAGGGAAAAGGTAAAGATATTTAGCACTCACCCTTCTCTTCAACATTGTATTAGAAGTTCTAGCCAATGTAATAAGGAAAGAAAAATAAATACAAGCCATTCAGAACAGAAAGGAAGAAATAATAGTGTTTATTAACAGATAACAGTATTACCTAAGGAGAAAACAGTTTAAAATCTACAAAAAAGCTCCTAGAATTAAGAAGTCAGTTTAGCAAGGTTGTGGAATATGAGACCAATGGTATTTATTCAATATACAAAATCAATGGTATTTCTATATGCTGGCAGTGAAAATTATGCATTAAAATAAAAAACAGTACTAACAATAGCATAAAAATATGAAATACATGGGAATAAATTTGACAAAAGTTATACAAGAACTATACAGTGGAAACTACAAAATACTATGGAGCGAATTAAAGAAAACCTAAATAAGTTAAGACACTTATCATGTGTATGTGTTAGAAGACTCAATATTGTTATGATGTCAATCCTCTCCCAAATTACCCATAGAATCATTGGAATCTCAATCAAAATCTCAGCAATCTTTTAAAAAAATAAGTAGACAAACTAATTGTAAAATTCATATGGAAATTTGAAAGACCTAGAATATTCACTAAAATTTTTAAAAAGAAGAACAGAATTAGACACCTAACAGTATCTGATTTAGGGTTATTATAAAGATAAAGTAATCAAGATGGTTTGGTGTTGGCATTAAGATATACACATAAATCAATGGGACTGAATATAGAGTCCAGAAATTGACCTACACAAAAATGATCAATTGATTTTTGAGAGATTTCCAAAGACAATTCAGTGGAGAAAGGATATTCTTTTCCACAAATAATGCTAGAAAAATTGGATATCCATATGCAAAACAATAATAATAGTAATAATAACAATAATAAACTGCATTCCATACTTCACACCATATACAAAAATTTATTCAAAATGGATCATAAGTCTAGAGATAAAACCTACAACTATCAAATTTTTGGAAGAAAATATGGGACAACATCTTCATGAATCTTGATTTGGCAAAGATATCTTAAATATAACACAAAAAGCATGAAATATAAAAGAAAAAATCAATAACTTGACTTCATGGAAATAAAAAACATTTTTTCTTCCAAAGTAACAGTTAAGAGAACAAAATGGCAACTGATAAACTGAGAGAAACTATTTGCAAAGACCCCAGAGAGTTCCCTCGCCCCTTCCACCATGTGAAGAAACAGTAAGAAGGCACCATCTATGAACTGGAAGCAGACCCTTACCAGCCATCATACTGAATCTGCTAGTGCCATGATCTTAGATTTCCCAGCCTCTAAAACAGTCAGAAATAAATTTCTGTTGTTTATAAGATACTCAGTCTGTGGTATTTTGTTATAGCAGCCTGAGCAGATTATGACACTGTAAATATATTTTGTAGATGTCATTAAAGTACATAATCAGTTCACTTTAAACAAGGGAGGTTATCTTGGAGAATCTGCATGGGCATGATTCAATCAATTGACATGTCTTAAGAGCAGAACTGATGCTTTCTTGAAGAAGAATAAAATCTTCCTATGACTAGCACCTTCAACTCATGCCTGAGATTTGTAGACTGACCTTCCTGATGGCATGCCTTAAGGATTTCAGATGTGCCTAGTCAGCCCCCAAAATCCAGTAAGCCAATTTCTTCTAATAAATTTATTTAGATTGATAGATGATAGATAGATAGAGATATATAGATAGACGATAGATAGATACATAGATAGATATAGATATATTTTACTGGTTCTTATTTTTTAGTTGAAACCTCTCTGGTACACTCCAAAATAGAGTATAGAAATAAAGAAATAGAAATTTTGAAAAAAGGAATAAATAGAAATTCTAGAGTTGAAAAGTACAATAACGGAAATGAAGAAACCTTTTAGAGGGGTTCAAAAGTAGATTTGAATTACTGATACTGATTTCATAGAAATAGAAAATGCACATAGAGCTAGAAAAAAGAAAAGAGATTGAGTTACTAATCAAAAACCTTCCCACAAAGAAAAGCTAAAGTACAGATGGTTTCACTGATGAATTCTACCAAATTTTAAGTAGAATTAACAGCAATCCTTCACAAACTTTTCCAAAAACTTTGAGAAAGAAATACATCCCAACTCATTCAGTGAGGCCAGTATTATCCCAATTCCAAAACTAGACAATGATATCAAAAGAAAATAAAACCACAGACCATAAAACTGCAACTCTCATAGAAAAACAAGAAAAATTCCTCAACAAAATAGTTTTAAACTCATTCAGCAACATTTGAAAATGATTAAACACCATAACAAATCAGATTTATCCAAGACATGCAAGGTTAATTTTCACGTGTGAAATCATGTGTGAAAATCAATGTAATACACCATATTAACAGAATACCTTCCCCAAACTACACCTCAAGAGACACAGAAAAGCATTTGGCAAAATCCAACAACTTTCCATGATAAAAAATACTCAAAAACTAAGTTTAGAAAGGAACATTCTCACCATATAAAGTCATCGACAAAATTTCCACTGCTAACATCATACCTAATGGTGAAAAATTGGATTCTTTTCCGTTAAGATCAGGGACAAGACAATAGATATCTGCTCTTACCACTTTTATTCAACATTGTACTGAAGGATCTAGCCAGGGAAATTAGGAGGGAAATGGAAATAACAGACATCTAGACTGGAAAAAAGTAAACTAGCCCTATCTGCTAATAATATGATCTCATATGAATAAAATCCTAAGGAGTCCAAAAAACAAAAAACTATTAGAACAAATAAACAAGTTCAGCATGGTAGCATGAAAGAAACCAATATAAAAAACAGTTGTATTTCTATTTACTAGCAATGAAAAATCTGAAAATAAAACTAAGAAAAAAATTCCAATTACAATAAAAAAAATTTTTTGAAAAGAAGTAATCTTTACCTTTTGAGACCATCTGCAGGGAGAACAGTAGGCATGTGCCCTCAGATCTGTCACCCCAACTCAGGATTTGGGGCAAAATTGAAGAGTTAGGGAGAACAGGCTGGCACGTGGAAATGCTGATGGGACAGGTTTTGACTGGAGGGCTCCAAGCATTTACGGTAAGGTTCTAAACAATTATGACAGGGTTCTACACAGTTAGGATGAAGTTCTAAACTCTTACGATGGGGATCTAAATATTTTTTTTCTTTTTATTAATATTATGATAGTTTACAACCTTGTGAAATTTCAGTTGTACATTATTCTCAGTCATGTTGTAGGTGCACCACTTCACCCTTTGTGCCCTCCCCCCACCCCCCCTTTCCCCTGGTAACCACCAATCAGTTCTCTTTGTCTATATGTTAACTTCCACCTATGAGTGGAGTCATACAGAGTTCGTCTTTCTCTATCTGGCTTATTTCACTTAACGTAATTCCCTCAAGGTCCATCCATGGTGTTGTGAATGGGACGATTTTATTCTTTTTTTGTTAATGGCTGAGTAGTAATTCCAATTACAATAAAAAAAATTTTTTTAAATTTTAGAGATAAATTTAATATAAGATGTGCAAGATGTGTACACTGAAAACTACAAAACATAATTGAAAGAAATTAAAGAAGATCTAAATAAGCAAGGACATCTCATATTCATGGATTGGAAGATTTAATATTATTAAGATGGCAATACCCCAAAAATTTATACATAAGTTCAACGCAATCCCTATCAAAATCTGTTTTCTTTTTTTCTGAAATTGACAAGGTGATAAATAAACCCAGAATAGCTACAACAACCTTGAAATGGACCAAAGTTGGAGGACTCATGCTTCCTGATTTCAAAATTTACTGTCATCCAGATAGTGTGATACTGGCATAATTAGAGATCAGTGGAATAAAATTACAAGTACAGAAATAGATCTTTATATTTATGTTCATTTTATTTTCAACAATGATGGCAAGACAATTGAATGAAGAAATAATATTCTTTTCAATAAATAGCACTGGGACAACTGGATATCGACATACAAAAGAGTAAAGTTTGACCCCTACCTCATAAAATAGAAAAATTAACTCAAGCTAGATTATAGACCTAAATGTGAGAAGTAAAGCTATACAACTCTTAGAAAAAACTATGTAAGTAAACTTTTGTGAATTTGGGTTAGGAAAAGCCTTCTTAGGTGTGATATCAAAGAAAAAAGCAATGAAAGAAAAAATAGATAAATTAAACTTCATCAAAACTTTCTTACAAATGACACCTAAAGCCCAAGTGACAAAAGAAAAAAATATTTAAATTAAAACTTCCTGAAAATTTTTGAGCTTTAATGTATACCATCAAGAAAGTAAAAACACAACTCACTGAATGGGAGAAAATATTTGTAAATCATACATATGATAAGGACTTGCAGTCAGAATATGAAAAAAAAAATTCTTATAACTCAACAATAAAAAAAAACAATTAAAAAATGGACAGATAATCTGTAAAGACATCTTGCCAAAGAAGATATACAAATAGCCAATAAGCACATCACATGATGCTCAACGTCATTAGTCATTAGGGAAATGCCATCAAAAGCACAATGAGATACCACTTCACACCCACTAGGATGGCTATATTTAAAAAAAAAGGCAGTAACAAGTTTTAATGAGCATGTGAAGACTTTGGAATCCCTCAAACATTGCTTGTAGGAATGTAAAATAGGGTAGCTTCTTTGGAAAACATTTTGGCAGTCCTCAAAATGTTAAATATAGAGCTACCATATGACCCAGAAATTCTAGTCCAAATATATACACCAGAGTATTCATATGCCCACATAAAATAAGGACACAAATGTTCATAGTAGCATTATTCACAAGAGCCAAAAAGCAGAAACAACCCAAATATCATCAGCCAATGAATGGATAAACAAAACAGGGTATATCCATACAATGGAATATTATTCAGTCATAAAAAGGAATGGATTACTGATAACATGCCACATCATGCACGAAACTTGAAAACATTATGCTAAGTCCAGAAATTCAAACACAAAAGCCCACATATTGTCTAAGTCCATTTATAGGAAATGTCCAGAATAGGCCACTCCACAGAGACAAAAAGTAGATTAGTGGTTTCCAGGGACTGAGAGAAGAAGCAATGGGAAGTGATTTCTAATGGATATGGGGTTGCTTTTTGGAGTGATGAAAATGTTACAGAATTAGATTATGGTTATGGTTGTATAACTTTGCGAATATACTAAAAAAGTAATTATACAGTTTACAGTGTGAACTTCATGGTATGTTAATTATATCTGAATAAAGCTGTTATTTAAAAAATATCCATCAACAGATAAATGTTTAACAAATTGTTGTATATACATGTTATAGAATACTACTCGTTAATAAAAAGGAATGGTATCCATAAACACAAAAACATTGCTGAATCTCGAAGTAATTACGCCAAGTGAAAAAGTCAGACAATAACAGATACACATTATGTTATTACATTTATGTAAAATTCTGGAAAATACACACTAATCTATAGGGACAGCAGATCTTTGGTTGCCTGGGGATAGGGGAAGGTGGGGAAGTGTGGAAGGCAAAGATGGCAAAGGTTCATGAGGAAACTTTTGAAGGTGACAGATATGCTCACTTTACTGATTGTCGTGATGATTTCATAGCTGTATACATTTGTCAAAATGTATAAAATTGTACACTTAAAATATATGTGCAGCTTATTGTATGTCGATTATACTTTAGTAATGCTGTAAAAAGTAATAACTAGGTATAAATCTATATCTTGTGCTGAGTAGATAATGATCTATACATTGTCACTCCCTATTTCAACAATCTTAATGTTGAATGGCTTCCCTTTACCTTTAGAATCAAATCTAAATTTCTTAAGTGTCCTATAATGCCCTACATTGTCTTGTCCCTTGGTACCTCTCTGACATCTTCTGTCACTTTCTCTCTGGTTCATTCTGCTCCAGGTCCACTGGTCTTCTTTGGCTGTTCCTTTGACATTTCAAGCTCTTTCATACCTCAAGGCTGTTGCACATGCTATCCCCTCTGTCCAGGACACATTCCCCCAGGTATTTATTATGTTTCTCCTTATTTCTTACTTCCTGACATTCAAATGTCTCCTCCTTGTAGAGGTATTATCTATACTCATTCTTTCTGCCAACTCTTTACTTCCTTTACCTTAGTCATGGAACTACCTGGAATTATATATTTGTTTATGATCTGTAAGCTCTATAAGGGCAAGGACATTTGGTTGGTTGTATCCACTGCTGAATCACCCAGTGCCTAGAAGAGCACTTCACAAAGGAGAGTCTCTCATTAAACACTTGTTGAAGGACTCAATGACTTAATACACAATAAATGCAAAGAAATAAAATATTAGCTGTTAAGGCAAAAAGTCTTTCATATTAGAATTTCACACAAGAAATGCAGAGTGAGTCTGAGGGCATAGATATTGCAGCCAACAAGAGAAAAGGAGAAACTTGGAAGCTTGCAACTCAGATTGATAAAAATTCAAAGAAGATTTTGAAGATTACAAACGAGTCTTTTGCCTCCAGCATCTTACGTCGAGAAGGATGTGTGAAAAATTCACTTACAAAAGAATGGGGACAAAGAGGTGAAAGACCTATACACTGAAAACTATAAGACAGTATTGAAAGGAATTGAAGAAGACGTAAAGAAATGCAAAGATATTCCATGTTTATGGCTCGGAAGAATAAACATAGCTAAAATGTCCATATTACCTAAAGCAATCTACAAATTCAATGCAATCTCAATCAGAAACCCAATGACATTCTTCACAGAAATAGAACAAAGAATCCTAAAATTTATATGGAACAACAAAAGACCCCAAATAGCCAAAGCAATCCTGAGAAAACAGAACAAAGTGGAGGCATCACAATTCCTGACTTCAAAATACACTACAAAGCTATAGTAATCAAAACAGCATGGTGCTGGCACAAAAATAGACACACATAAACGGAACAGAATTGAAAGCCAAGAAATAAAACCACAAATCTATGGACAGTTAATCTTCAACAAAAGAGCCCAGAATATACAGTGGAGAAAGGAAAGTCTCTTCAATAAATGGTGCTGGGAAAACTGGACAGCCACATGAAAAAGAATAAAAGTAGACCATGATCTTGTATCATACACAAAAATTAGCTCAAAATGGATTAAAGATTTGAATATAAGACCGGAAGCCATAAAACTCCTAGAAGAAAATATAGGCAGTACACTCTTTGACATTGGTCACAGCAACATCTTTTCAAATACCACGTCTACTAAGGCAAGGAAAACAAAAGAAAAAAAAAAACAAATGGGACTACATGAGAGTAAAAACCTTCTGCAAAGCAAAGGAAACCATGAACAAAATGGAAAGACAACCCACCAACTGCGAGAAAATATTTGCAAATCATTTTTCTCACAAAGGGTTAATCTCCAAAATATATAAAGAACTCATACAACTCAACAACAACCAAAACAACCTCATCAAAAAATGGGCAGAGGATCTGAACAGACATTTTTCCAAAGAAGATATACAGATGGCCAACAGACACATGAAAAGATGCTCAACATCACGAATTATTAGGGAAATGCAAATCAAAACTACAATGAGATATTACCTCACACCGGTCAGAATGGCTATAATTACCAAGACAAAAAACAACAAATGTTGGAGAGGTTCTGGAGAAAAGGGAACGCTCATACACTGCTGGTGGGAATGCAAACTGGTGCAGCCACTATGGAAAACAGCATGGAGATTTCTCAAAAAATCAAAAATAGAAGTACCATACCATCCAGCTATGCCACTACTGGGTATTTATCCAAAGAACTTGAAATTAATGATCCAAAGAGATTTATGTACCACTATGTTCACTGCAGCATTATCCACAACAGCGAAGATGTGGAAGCAACCCAAGTGCCCATCAAGGGACAAATGGATAAAGAAGATGTGGTATGTATGTGTGTGTATATTACACAATGTAATACTACCCGGCAATAAAAAAGACAAAATTGTCCCATTTGCAAAAACATGGATGGACCTTGAAGGTATGATGTCAAATGAAATAAGTCTTTCAGAGAAAGATAAATACTGCATGATTTCACTCATATGTGGAAGATAACAAATACATGGGTAAAGAGAATAGATTAGTGGTTACCAGAGGGGAAGCGGACTGGTGGGTGGGCAAAAGGGATAAAGGGGCACATACGTATGGTGATGCATAAAAATTAGACTACTAGGGGTGAGCACAATGAACTGTATTCAGAAATTGATGAATAATAATGTACACCTGGAATAACACAATGTTATAAACCATCATGATCTCAAAAAAATTACTTGGAAAAAAGAAAACAAATTAATTAGTTAAATTAAATTAAAAAAGAAAGAATGGGGAGTGGGAAAGTTATGTAATAATTAGATATATCCCATAGATATAACTATTATACATAATTATTGTAATGTCTTAATTTACTCTTTAATATGCCACTCAACCCCATCAATTTACTTCTGAGTTCCCAGTATAATGGATAGTTGAATAGTTCTGATCTATTTAATTCAATATTAGACTCTTCATTTAACATAATATACTATATATTAGTATAGTATACTAATATACTAATAGAATATATATTCCTGCTGAATTTGTTCAATTTTAATAAATTTCTTTCTCCACTTCTTTATAAAGTAATTAATATTCTGAGAAAAACAGAATTAAGATATTTATATCAACTACGGAGATTAAATATTCTAAGTATTGTTAAGTGGATCGTTTCATTCTCTCCAAAAAGAGTTTCTTCCAGAAATCACAGGGACAAATAAACACAAATTCTTTGACTTCTATAATGTTGTACATTGCTGGCATTTATTGGATTCTCTTGCAAAGAAATCATTGAAGGAAATTCGCCTTAATTGTTAATTATATTAAGTTACGTATATGTTTAACTGATAAATGTACCCATAGACTAAATGGAAAGAAACAAAAAACAAAAGCGTTCAACATCAGTAAACTCTCCGCTCGGCAAAACATATTCTGAGCAGAAACAAACAATAAAACATAAGGCAAAAAAATCCAAGAAAGTAGTATTTTAAAAATCCATGTAAATAAGTTTTATCTTCACTAATATCTTCATTTATACAAGTAGGCAATGACAAAGTCATTTCAAAATCTACATTACATTAAAGAAATGAAACAATTCAGCCTTTTAAAAAATCATTGTAAATATATTTACAAATAGATTTGAAGATACTTCCCAGAAGTTTTTCACATGATGTTTTTTTCAGGCACAGAAGGCAAATAAGCATTTTCACAGAAATCTTGTTTTTTAATAAGTTGGTGGCTGATCATGCAGGTGTGTGAGTGAATTTCAAGAGGCTCCCAGCCTTCTTTGGGAATTGCCCTCCAGGGGATACACTGTGGGGTACAAGCACAGAGCTGAGGCCTGACTCCCCTTTCAATACCAAAAATTGAAAGCGCCTCTCTGATTTGCCTACAGTCAGCCACACAAGGACTTTGGCTATAAAATAATTCCAAAATGATCCAACTGTGATTGCTATTTTTGTCAGCCACAGCACTAAGTAATGCTCAGAATGTTTTGTCCTATAAATTTTAATAGGCAATGTTTCTCCTAGAGAAAGCCCCAGAATGATTCTTTTGTGAAGCTTGAGTAGAGATTTACAAAGCACCCCCACACAAAGCCCTCTCAAGATTTTGGAAGATTATGTTATATTATAACAATTATATTGAATTCAAGGTAGTTTTTGAGTAGTGAAGGGTCTTACCTCATTTGATTCCAGTCACCTCATTTTATAGATTTTACATCCCAGAGAAAGGAAATGACTTCTGGCAGCTCATATCACCAAATAGTGAGAGAACTAACACTAGAAACCAGGTCTCCTACCCATACTCCCACTAATCTCCAATCCCGTCATCTTTCCCCTTTACCACTCCATCTAGCTTTGAGTTCAAAGTAGAAAAAATAGCTGAAATGTGACCAAAATAGTTACTTGTTTTTGAACTAATTATTCTATTTAAGCCTAGGAAGAGAATAAGAAGGGGCATTTTATTTTATATCTAATAAACTAAAACATATATATGTTTTTCTTAAGTAGAAAAGCAGAAACCAAGCTGACAAGTCTTGGGCACAGTGTCATTTTCAAACATATTCCTGATAAAAAAAAATGAAAGGAACAAAAACAACATTGACTGTTATATGAAGCGTGTGACAAGTTGGTAAATGCTTTTGATCCTTCCAGCAGGAAGGAAAAATGGAGTAGATGACCTCCATAAAACTTTGGAACAATACTCTTTCCTCTCCACCCTGGGAACCTGCTTTCTGCATGCAAAGAGAAAAGTAAAGCAAAATAAAGTAAGTAGTTAATCCGTGTATAGCTAAGCTAAAAATATGTAGGTGCTGTAGATGAGAGAGTCAAGTGCAAAGTCAATCACTACAACCAGAGAGCCAGCTAACTGAATCAGGTGAAAAATGGGAGGGAGATGCCCTGAATAGCACTGTGGGCTGCCAATTACAACAGACTAAGTGAGGTCATGTGCAGCTTCACAGAGACAAATGTAAAGTCCTAGGCTGGGCTTCAAATCTCTACTGCACAAGATGGAAAGCAGTGGTTTACCAGTAGTCCATTCAAATAAGACTTGGGGGTTTTTAGTCGATAGTTAATTTTATATGAATCAACTAACAATTTTTAAAACATAATGTGATCTTAGGTGCATATACTGAAATATGATATCAATAATAGGAGAAATTCTAGTTCCACTCTATTAAGTGTAGCCTTAGGTAAATTACTTAACTTACATATGCCTCAGTTTCCTCATTGGTCAAATGAGGGGAAAAATGTCTTAACTCCTAGCATTGTTGTAAGGATTAAATGAATTAATACATGTAAAGTGCTTGGCAAAGTACTTGATGCTCAATAAAGTCTAACTTCTATTATTATAAGCATCACTATTCACTATTATTGCTATTCAGTACATCCTAAGGTATTGAATTCAGTGACACATCTTTTTTAAAAAGAGGCAAAGATAAACTAGGAATTGTTCATTAAAAAGTGGCCAAGGGGCCGGCCCGGTGGCACAGCAGTTAAGTTCACACATTCCGCTTCGGTGGCCCAGGGTTCACTGGTTCGGATGCCAGGTGCGGACATGGCACCATTTGGCAAGCCATGCTGTGGCAGGTGTCCGACATATAAAGCAGAGGAAGATGGGCACGGATGTTAGCTCAGTGTCAGTCTTCCTTAGCAAAAAGAGAAGGATTGGCAGCAGATGTTAGCTCGGGGCTAACCTCCCTCAAAAAAAAAAAAGTGGCCAAGAAGGTGGGGGAAAAAAACCTTAAAACTGCATCAAATAAGGATCATATGGGAGCTAGCATATTTACTATGGAGAAAAGACGACTTGGAGCATTATAGAAACTGTCACCACATATCAGTAAGACTGTCATGTAGACTAGGAAGCAGATCTATTCTGTGCGGCTCGAGACAGTGGTTACAAACTACAAGAACACAATATCTGGTTTAATACAAGAAAGATTCTTCTAAACAACAGAACTGTGCACAGATGGAGTGGGCTGCCTCAAGAGGCAGAGTTCAAGTATTAACTCTATGTTCATTTGGCTAGGATTTTGAAGACAGAGTTTACACGTCAGTGGTTGGGTAGGGCTAAATGACAGCTAAAATTCTGTTCTTTCCAGTTATGAGGTTCTGTAATTCCACGTCATTTCTCCAAGTACATTTTTGTGGACAAGCCAGTCCAATGATATCCAACCTCAAAATTCTCTGAGGGTAGAAAATTCCCATTATCACACCACTATTAGCAGTCTACAATGCAACACTAAGACCATGGTTAACCAGATTAACCACATAGCCAGAGACTTAGAACTGCAGAATGTGGCAATCCACAGAGGAAAAAAAATCATAAATATATGGAAAGCTGCTCAACTATCCCCAAATCGCAGAAACCCACATTTAAAACAATGATTTGTTATTGTTTTTAAAGTTTAATGATGTTAAGAGCTAGCAAGAATGTGGAGAAATAGGAACCCTCATGCACTGCTGGTAGGAATATAATTTGGTAATCCTTGTATATGTCTTAGAACACTGACACAAAGCAAATATAGACCAGGCTGTCCATAGCAGCCTTGTTTACAATAATGAAAAACTGCAAAATATCCATATACTCATCAATATGTTATAGATAAATAAAATATAGTAGACTGATACCATGGACAAGATTAAAAAAAGAAAGTAGATCTATATGCACTAACTTGGAAAGTCTATAAGACTCATAATTAAATGATAAAAGTAAGCTGCACAAAAATGCATAAAGTATGAGACAATTTAAGTTTAAAATACACATAGACACAAAGCAAACTAAATATTTCTATAGAAACATCCATATTTATGTAAACACATAGAAAAATTCCTAAAGGACAGACACCAAACTGATGAGAAAGGAAAGGGGTTACCTCAGTGGTCAAAGCTGCTTTAGTTGCATATGTAATGTTTGGAATTTGTACAATGAGAACTTTTCATGGTTTACTTTTTTAATTAAAAATGAATATTTAACTTAGAAAATAAGAGAAAACTAGGGCTGGTAAGGACACTAGAGATCACTGATCCAGCTACTTCATTTTACAAATGAAGAAAACTAAGGCTTAGTCTTGCTAAGCAATTCAAAGCTCTGCAGGTATTTAATGGTAGAGCCAGAACTATAGAATATTTGTGTAATAAGAAAACATAGGCTTTGCGTCAAGAAGCTTGGATCTGGATCCTAACTCTACACACTAGGTATATGGCCTTGGGAAGTACACTTAATACTCGATTCTCAGTTTGCTCTTCTGTACATTGGGGGTTGTTTATTCAGGATTCACTCAGCTGCAAAGAACAGAAACTCAACTTGAACTGAGACATAAGGGAAATACATTATCTTAAAAATTATTGAGTAGAGCAGACCTCAGGCACAACTGCATTCAAGGATGCATATAATGAGCTAAGGACAACTTGTATCCTTCTCTAAACATTACTAATCATGTGTTTGTTTATTCTCTCCCACTGTAGAACCATGTGGTTCTGGTAGGAGGGTGAGTCACAGTACCCTGCATCCCTTATGCACTGGCGAGAGTATATTTCCCCAAAGAAAAATTGTTGCTCTAACAAATAAAAATGGGGAAAGAAATTTGGATGAGTATAAACAAAAAAGATCAACTGCCTTAGCCACCTCATAGTATTGATGGTAGGAACAAACAAAATTTAAGAGATGGTATTGTACACATTGTATAATGCTATGCAAACAAGAAGAGTTATTAAACCATGTGACTAAACTCCTACCAGCCTGTAATTTTCACCCTTCCATGTTGTATCTTTGTTTTAGAACTTTGGTAAATTATCATTACTGATATGCTCACAATGGTTCTCTTCCTCCCCAATGTTTATGTCTTAATTTCTCTACTTTGTCAATGTTCCAAAATGACCATTGTATTTCTATTAAAATATTAAAAACTGTTCACTACAAAATGTTCCTACTTGAAAGCTTTGGAAATAGAGGAGGGAAGACTATGCAAATTTAGCAGATATTAGCAACATTAAGAGAAATTACCAGACTGGAACTTTATTTCTAAAATAATGGCACTGAGAAAAATACTCTTAAAGCTGTATCTTCTCCTATCTTTGCTGCTCCTGTGATTAGAGAGGCCAAATTATTTACAGCCCCATCCCAGTATCACCATAGCCTTCCAGTATCTGGAGGAATTGTCACAAACAAGCATCAGCATACGCAATAAACACAAATGTCTTGAAACTTCTCCAAGAAGAAAGCCCATGAAGAGTTAAGAGCCTTTCTTAGCCACATGTAAAAGAATGAAAATTGACCATTTTTTTTCACCATTCACCAAAATAAACTCAAAATGGATCAAAGACCTAAAGCTGAGATCTGAAACCATAAGGCTTCTAGAAGAAAACGTAGGCAGTACACTCTTTGACATCAGTATTAAAAGGATCTTTTCGGACACCATGTCTTCTCAGAGAAGGGAAACAATAGAAAGAATAAACAAATGGGACTTCATCAGACTAAAGAGCTTCTTCAAGGCAAATGAAAACAGGATTGAAACAAAAAAAACAACCCACTAACTGGGAAAAAATATTTGCAAGGCATATATCTGACAAAGGCTTAATATCCACAATATATAAAGAACTCTCACAACTCAACAACAAAAAATCAAACAACCCAATCAAAACATGGGCTGGAGACATGAAGAGACATTTCTCCAAAGAAGATATACAGATGTTCAATAGGCACATGAAAAGATGCTCATCATCGCTGATCATCAGGGAAATGCAAATCAAAACTACACTAAGATATCACCTTACACCCGTTAGAATGACAAAAATATCTAAAACTAATAGTAACAAATGTTGGAGAGGTTGTGGAGAAAAAGGAACCCTCATACACTGCTGGTGGGAATGCAAACTGGTGCAGCCACTACGGAAAACAGTACGGAGATTCCTCAAAAACTTAAAAATAGAACTACCATACGATCCAGCCATCCCACTACTGGGTATTTATCCAAAGAACTTGAAGTCAGCAATCCCAAAAGTCCTATGTACCCCAATGTTCATTGCAGCATTATTTACAATAGCCAAGACATGGAAGCAACCTAAGTGCCCATCAACAGATGAATGGATAAAGAAGATGTGGTACATATATACAATGGAATACTACTCAGCTGCAAAACAGAACAAAATCATTCCATTTGCAATAACATGGATGGACCTTGAGGGAATTATGTTAAGTGAAATAAGCCAGCTAGAGAAGGATAATCTGTGTATGACTCCACTCATACGAGGAATTTAAAAATGTGGACTAAGAGAACAGTTTAGTGGATACCAGGGGAAAGGCGGGGTAGGGGGTGCGCACAAAGGGTGAAGTGGTGCACCTACAACACGAACGACAAACATTAATGTACAACTGAAATTTCACAAGATTGTAACCTATCATTAACTCAATAAAAAAAAAGAGCCTTTCTTTCCCTCTTTCCATGTGTGCACTAAATACTAGTAAAGTTTGGAGGCATTCATCTGTATTTTCCAAGTCCTTTTCCTCTTACCTGATATTCCTCAGCTCTCTACATTTTGAGGGAGCACAAGGATAAGAGATAAGGCCCTAAACTCTCTATAATCTTGATAACTCTTAAAGGTCTCAAACACTATCATTTTCTTCAGGCACATTCTAGCATTTTAAACTTTTAGTGCCAGTCACTATCAGGATAGCACGTTGAAAATATGACAAAAAATTGGAAGACATCTCAGAAAAAAGCAACCAGAATGACAGAAGGTTCAAAGCTAATATGTTAACTTTAATCTCAGCCTCATTTCCCATCTTCTGCTACTTCTTCCACTCCCAAGCTAAAAATAACTTGCTAGTGCTTATCCAGTCAGTCAACAACAGCTACAACAGGAATGAGAAAAATCTGCAGCCTTGAACCTTGCAAAGTAATTATACCCCATCATCTCATCGATCTTAATAGTAAGATTCAATGAGTTAGTGAAACAGGGATTACTATTCCTATTTTGAGATGAGGAAATTGAGGGTCTTATAAAATGAAGTGACTTGAGTGAAGTTATGGGGGTTGTAAATGCAAGAACCAGACCTTGGCTCCCATGCTAGTACTTTTCTATGGCATCACTATGCAATTCAACAAACATTTGAGTGTCCACTGTGCACAAAACACTGAAAAGAATAAATGGTATAGAATATATGAGGAATTGCCATATATTCCTCAGCATCTAAGGAGACTGAGTTTAAATAGCAGAATTTTCTGAAAAACTAGTACTAAAGGAAACCTTGTTTATCTTATTCACCACATTATGTCCAGTGCCTAGAACATGCCTCACACAGTAGGTGTTCAATAAATATTTATCAAATATATGAATAAATTAACAAATGAGAGATCATATAAAGGTCAAGGTAACAATAAACATAAAAGATTATGGTGTCAAGTATATGGTGCTTGGGAGACTATCGTTCTTCATAGGTTTCCTTAAGACAGACTAGGCAGTGTAACACTTAATGAGTTTAGACTTAGGGTCCCATTGAATGTCATTTAAGATTTGTGGGACCTTGGGAAAGTTATTTAATCTCTTGAACACTGATTCACTCCTTCGTTCAACAGATATTTATTGAGAGCCCATCATGTGACTCACTGTCAGGGACTAATAATAATAATAATTAATAGGCTCAAAGAGTTACTATGTTGATAAAACGGAAGAAGATATATAGAGTGACTAGCACATAGTAAGAGATAGACATATGGTAGACTTTATTTTTATTATATTATCTTCCAAAATTCACTTTCATGAAACACCTTTAGACAACTAAACAGCTAAGGTGACAGAATGAGCAGAATACTGTGTCTCCTCAATTCCACAGGAAAATAAACAAAAATCCATGATCCAAAAGCCAACAGAGATGTGCACTTGGATCCAAGTTCTACTGGTGTAGGATGGGGGTAATCTGACCTGGCAGCAGCTATCATTACTGGAGAAGACAGAGTCAGCACAACAGAATGTTGTACGTAAAAGGAATCAAACATTTCTAGGAGGAAAAGTTCGGCAGGAATTGAGGATATTTAGCTTGGAGAAGAGAAGACTGGAGTGTGAGGGTGGGGAGACATTGGGGAGAAAAGACGAGATAACATGGGAGCTGTTTCCAAGGGTCATTAAGGGGAGCTGTTCATGATTACCCCCAAGGAGGGTGGATCTAGGTGATACTTTCATGGAGGAAAAGTTGGATTCATAAAATATGACATGACTGAATTTTAAGCAGACATATTAGGGAAAGGCAGGGCTGGAAGGGATGTCAGAGTGGCCCACCAAGAGAATTAAAAAGAAAAAAGATAGATGTCCTTTGACTAGTACTACTGTTAATAGAGTATAGGTGCATTAGGCTGAAATTAGCATTTGGGAGCTGGTTCGGGTCAGATTTAGGTATAATGTAGACGCTAATAGGAACACATGAATAACATAAACAAATTTTATGAACTGAAGTTGGTTGCTGCTTGAATGAAGAGAAAATATTAAAAAGCCAATCAATGGAATTCAAAATCTGTAGTCTGTCTTGTCTTCATTTGAGGTCAGGGGGCTGAGGTGGGGAGGAGGTGTGGTAAGTCCTTTGAAAGCAGTTTGAATAGGAAATAGCTTAATGATGATAATTATCATACCTCACATACACTAGCACTTCACAATATTTTGCGTATTCACATATATCTTCTCATTCCTTCTACAGCATAATGGCTACATTGTAAATATTATTTAACATTAAGTGTAATTGCTGCACAAATCTGCTTTTATTATGCAGTCCATAACAACAATTCATTTATTCTCTTTCAGTGCTCCGTGAATCCTTCACTTCCCCACCAGAGCAGCAGACAGGTCAAAGTTTTTTCTATGCATTGCTAAATCTTATCTGAGCAGCTCTGTCCTTGGGAATAGGTGCATCATAAAAGCTCCTGCAGAAAATTAACAGCTTTAGAAAACTGTAGGGGAAATAAAATCTAAAGGAGAGATAAGATAAAGTCTCCTAACACTGAGGAGCATGTCATAAACAAGCCAAATCAATAATTCTAAATAATCAATGAGAAAGGACAAATGCCAGTTTAAAATGCTGCAGGAAAAGTTGCTTCAAAAATGGCTTTCAAATATATTTTACTTCATAAAGATGTTCACGATATCAAAAGAAACATAAGTGATATATGACACCCAATGAGAAGCTAAGAACAATTTATTAAAAAAAGTATTTTGGTGAAAAGAAAAATCTCAGATTACTCACACTCCAGAGGCATCTTTCCAAAAACCTTTTGGTTCTATCGATAGATAAAGAATTGACCTTGATAATAGTAAATTTTCAGGTGAAATCCAAATAAGAGATCTACAAGTCCTCAAGATTCCAACTTGGAATCTTATGCAAGACATCACTATATCAAATGTGTATATCAGCTTTGAATGTATTCTTTATAAGCAAAAATCCGAATATGAAAACTTCTTGAGATCAATGAAACGTCTTAAAATTATAACTTAAAATATCCTCAAGTCCTTTGTGGCTTTATTCCTCTTAACACATATTTGTTGAACTCAATGGAGATACTAAGCAACTGGCCTTGTGCTTAGTACCAAATACCACATAGAGATGAAGAATTCATGAGTCCATCCCTTGAGGAGTGCTAATATAATGTGAAATAGGCACATATTGAGAACTGTGTACTATGGTGAGTTTCATAACAGAGGTACAACGAATTTATATGTGTCAAATGTTACATGAAGTTAAGGTCAAATTACAAACAAATAATTGCAAAGATAAATTGAAGATGCTGACAAGACATATTGTGCTAAGAAATATACAATATGAAATTAGCAAAGAAAAACGATATGCAGAGGTTTAAGTGAAGCATGGATGCTTTTACATTTTAGCCTTGGCATCCAACTTACTTTGGGAAATTATACGACTGACTTTCTTAAAAATTACATCAACCATATAGTCGTTAGTTTGGCAATATCTAAAAAGACAAATGCCACACAATTACTGGAATCTCCATTACAGACATTTCCAAAATATAAAATAGAATCATCTTTGCTTTCAGTCATGGATCATTTGTCTAATGAGGATCATCATGAAAGATGGGTGGTTGTCACATTATACTCACTACCAAGAGAACCGAAAGAATACTTGGACAGTCCAAGGACAGAGACTTTGAAATAGAAACCTAAGATATAGTTACCGACAATTACCCAGAAAGAATATCCTGTCGTTTAAGCCTTATTTGATTTTTCTGGATGTCACTTTATGACTCTCAGTAACTGTTATACCTATTTCATTTGAACCATGAGAGACAGATGAACATAGTGCTTACGAGAATTGGCTCTGGAATCAGACAATCCTAGGTCCAAATCCAGGCTCAGACATCTATCAGCTATATGACCTCTGGAAATAAGACTTTAGTTCTCACAGCCTAATTTCCTTATCTTTAATTGTTTTCTGGATGTTTTTTAGTCCCTTTGTTCCTTTATTCCTCCCGTGCTGCTTTAGTTTGTGAACTGAATATTTTCCACAGTGGTATGCTTTGATTCCCTCTAGCTATCTTCGTGAACCTACTGTTGGTTTTTGCTTTGTGGTTACCAAGTGGCTTACCAAAAACTTCTTATAGATATAACAGTCTATTTTGCACTGATTGTAATTTAATTTCAATTGTATACAAAAACTCTACGCTTTTACCCCCCTCCTTTCATTCTTTTAATATTACAATTTACATCTTTCTATATTGTGTACTCATTAAGAAATTATTACAGTTATAGCTGTTTTAATATTGTTGTCCTGTAGCCTTTATACTAGTGTTAAGTAGTTAACACACCACCATATTACAGTAGTAGAGTATTCTGAAGCTGACCATACACTTACCTTTACCCGTGTGTTGCATATTTTCATATATTTTCATGTTAATAATTACCATCCTTTCATTTGAGCTTAAAGAGCTCCTCTCAGCATTTCTTATAAGGCAGGTCTAGAAGTGATGGACTCCCTCAGCTTTTGTTCATTAGGGAAAGATTTACCTCTTCTTCATTTCTGAAAGACAGCTTTGGGTGACAGTTTCTTTCTTTCAGCACTTTTAATATAGCATTCTACCTCTCCTGGCCTGCAAGGTATCTGCTGAGAAACCTATTGATAGTCTTATGGAATTTCCCTTGTATTAGAGAATTTTCTTCCTCTTGCTACTTTTAAAATTCTCCCTTAGTCTTTGATTGTAGATAGTTTTATTATAATGTGTCTTGGAGAAGATCATTTGGGGTTGAAATTTTGGAGTGACTTATTAGCTTCATGAACTTGGATGCCCAGATCTCTCCTCTAATTTAGGGAATGCTCAGCCATTATTTCTGCAGATAAGCTTTCTACCTGTTCTTCTCTCTTCCCCTTCTGGGACTCCAACAATGCAAACAATGTTTCTCTTAACGGTGTCTTCTAAGTCCTGTAGGTTTTCTTCATTCCTTTTCAATCTTTTTTTCTCTTTGCTCCTCTAATTGGATAATTTCAACTGATCTGTCTGCTAGATCACTGATTCCTTCTTATGGTTGGTGAAGTCTGCTGTTGAAGCTTTCTCATGAATTCTTGAGTTCAGTCATTGTATTCTTCTCTAAAATATCTGTTCTTTTTAATGTTTTAATGTTTTTTCTCTTTGTTAAACTTCTGATTTTGTTCCAATATTGTTTTCCTGATTTAAAACTATACTACAAAGCTACAGTAATCAAAACAGTACGATACAAACATTAAAAAAAGACATAGACCAATGAAACAGAATAGAGAGTGCAGAAATAAATACTCACATATACCATCAACTAATATTTGACAAGGAAACTAAGAACACTCAATGGGGAAAGAATAGTCTCTTCAATTAATGGTCCTGGGAAAAGTGGATAACCACATGCAGAAGAATGAAATTAGACCCCTATCTTACACCATACACAAAAATTAACTCAAAAGGGATTAAAGATTTAACATAAGAACTGAAACCTTAAAACTCCTAGAAGAAAACAGAGGGGAAAAGCTCCTTGACATTGGTGTTAGCAACAACTTTTTGAATGTGACACCAAAAGAACAAGTAACAAAATCAAAACTAAATACGTAGGACTGCATCACACTAAAGAGTTTCTGCACAGCAAAAGAAATAATCAACAAAATGGAAGGACAACCTATGGAATGGGAGAAAATATTTGCAAATCATATATATAATAGGCCGTCGATATCCACAATATTTAAAGAACTCATACAGCTCAATAGCAAAAAAGCAAACAATCCAATTAAAAAATAGGTAGAGAATTGAATAGACATTTTTCCAAAGAAGACACATAGATAGCCAACAGGTACATGAAAAGGTCCTTTACATCACTAATCGTCAGGGAAACACAAATCAAAACCACAACAAAATATCACCTCACACCTGTTAGAATGGCTATCATAACAAAGACAAGAGATGACAAGTATTGGCGAAGATGTGTAGAAAAGGGAACTTTTATGCACTGTTGGTGGAAATGTAAATTAGTACAGCCACTATGGAAAACAATATGTACATTCCTAAAAAAAATTAAAAAGAGAACTAGCATATGATCCAGTAATCCCACTTCTGCATATATATTCATAGGAAATGAAAACAGGATCTTGAAGAGATATTTACACTCCCATGTTCATTGCAACCTTATTCACAATAGCCAAGATATGGTAACAATCTAAGTGTCTGTTAATGGATGAATGGATAAAGAAGATGTGGCATATAGATATAGATATAGATAGATAGATAGATAGATAGATATACACACACATACACACACACACACCCAATGGAAAGAGAAAAGCCATGAGAAAGAAGGAAATCCTGCCATTTGCAACAACGTGGATGAATCTTGAAGGCATCATGCCAAGCGAAATAAGTCAGACAGAGAAAGACAATATTGTGTCTCATTTATGATCTTATTTATACGTGGAATCTAAAAAACGCCAAACTCATAGCAACAGAGTCAAGTGGTAGCTCCCAGGGTCTGGGGGTTGGGGGAAATGGGGAGATGTTTATCAAAGGGTACAAGCTTCCAGTTATAAGATGAATAAGGCCTAAGGATCTAATATATAAAATAGTGATTATAGTTAATACTACTATATTATATACTTGAAAGTTGCTAAGAGTATATTTTAAATGTTCTCACCACAAAAAAGAAAGGACAATTATGTGATGTGATGGGAATGTTAGCTAAGGCTATGGTGGTAATGATTTTGCAATATATAAGTGGATCAAATCAACACGTTGTACATCTTAAACTTACACAATGTTATATATCAATCCTATCTCAATAAAGCTGTGGTGGGCAGAAAAAGAAAAAGAATCGCACTTACCAAAAGAGGTTAGTGAGAGGATTAAATGACATAATGAAGGTAAAGTGCTTAATGTAGTGTCTGATTCATTGAACATTAATGAATGGAAGCTATATTTGTGATTAATAATAAGTGATTTTGTATACTCTCCAAGCAAGAGAAGCAGCTGAAACCCAGAAAGAAGCAGCTTGCCCAAGATGTCTGGTGAAGCCAGCCAAGCTCTCAGTTCCTATAGTGACATAGAGCCACTAATTCCTACACACACTTTGAGTTTCATTAGAAAGTCACCTTGACCTAGAAGAAGTCATATAATGGGAGCAGCATTTCATACTGACCATTTTATTCATTCCTTTGGGTATACAAGGAAACAGGAATAGGTCTACCATATACCAGATACTATATATAGTTTATCATTAGTTTCTCTTTCTCTGTCTCTGTCTGTTTCTCTATGTCTCTGTGTCTCTATCTCTCCTCCTGTATGTATGTGTGTGTATATATATGTGAATATGTATATATAATGTATGTATACATACATATATTAAATTTTAGTAAAATCCAACTTATCTAATTCATATTATATTATATATGCAATATACATACACTCATTCAATTCTTTACAAGTAAAACCTAGTTCAAAGTAGCAAGTGAAAATAAATATATTAAACATGCAATTTAACATCAAATTTTATTCAGAAGTTTTAGAAACTATTATTTATAAATGAAAAGTTCTTCACAGTGACTTTAAGAAGAAATTAAAGTTAACAGAATTATATTTTTCTGTATAAAATTCATAACCAAGCCAATAGCTACACTATATGCCTGGCACTACGCTAAGTGCTTTACATGCATTATCTAATTTAATCTTCGCAACTCTACTTTGTAGACACCATAGACACACTTTACAAATAACAAAACTAAAGCTCAGAGAGGAGAAGGAACTTGAAAAGATCCTATTGCTGTGAAGTGGGGCCAGAACTTGAAGAGATAGCTGTCTAAATTTCATGCCCAAGCTTTTAAATTCTATACCAGAATTTCTCAAAGAGTAATACAAGGAATAACCACGAATATCAGAATCTATGCTCAAAGATGAGAAGGGAAACGTTATTTTTTTTAATATAAAAATGAAATCTAGGAGAAAATTCACATTACCTTAGGTAAGGTGATGAGTTTCTAGATGCAAAATCAAAAGCATAATCCACAAAAAATATTGATAAGCTGGATTTTATTAAAATGTAAAACTTCTGCTTGCAAAAGACACCATTAAGGGCTTGAAAAGATAAACCACAGACTGGGAGAAAATAGTTACAAAGTACCTATCTGACAATACATATCTGATAAACGACTTTTTTCCAAAATATATAATTAACTCTTAAAACTCAACAATAAGAAAACAAACAGGCTAATTAAATAATGAACTAAATATCATAAAACAACTCATCAAAGAAAATAAGCACATGAAAAGATGCTCAATACAATTTCTCATTAGGGAAATGCAAATTACAACAATGAGATACCGCCACATACCTACTAGAACGGAGAAAAACTAAACACAATACCAATTGCTGGTGAGGATGTGGAGCAACAGGAACTCTCATTCCTTGCTGATGTGAATGCAAGATGGTATTGTCACTTTGGAAGACAGTTTGGCAGTTGTTTACAAAGCTAAACATTATTTTACCATGTGATCCAGTAATTATACTCCTAGGTATTTACTCAATTGATTTGAAAATCTATGTTCACACAAAAACTGGAATGTGAATGTTTAGAGCAGCTGTATTCATACTCACCCAAAACTGGAAGCAACCATTATGCACTTTAATAGGTGAATGGATTAAAAAAAAAAAACCTGTGGTATATTTATGCAATGCAATGCTATTCTGCAATAAAAAGAAATGAGTTATCAAGCATGAAAAGACATGGAAGAATCTTGAAAGCATATTGCTATGTGAAAGAAGCCACTCAGAAAAGCTACATACTGTATGATTCAAATTATATGCCATTCTGGGAAAGGCGCAGTTACAGGGACAGTAAAAAAAATCAGTGGTTGCCAGAGGTTTGCAAAGGGCAAAAGAGAAGAAGGTTTAATGGCTGAGCACAGGGCAATTTTTAGGGTGGTGCAACTATTCTGTGTGATATTTGTGTATATATGACATTGCATTTGTCAAACCCAAATAACTTCATTACTACAGTAATATACCTTACTGTATGCAAATCTTTAAAAATAATTTATGAAATTTGGGGATAGTAGATATCTCCAGATAGCGACAAAATCATCTAGTTATATTGGATTATAAACCAAAGTATAAAATAAATAATTCTGAGTCCATACTGATATAAATAAATGAGTGAATACATAAATAAATAAATGAAGAGAATAGAAAAATCTCCCCTGCAGAAGAATTCCAAAAGACTTATGCAGATACTCCACCCTCAAGGAGGTGGAGCCTAACTCCCTACTCCTTAAGTAGCGGTGCACATAGTGGCTTCCCACCAAAGAAGAAAGTATGGAAAGGGAGAAAAAGAAATAGCCTCACAGTGGAGAAATATGACAAACACCACCTTAGCCAGGTGATCAAGACTAATGTAAACAGTGATAATTCACGTTGCTAGTACATACTCTTGCTATGATGTAATGAGAATGGTAATTCGCTTCTGTGGTCTTCCTTCCTGAAACCCATAACCCCAGTCTAATCAGGAGAAAAATATCAGACAAATTCCATTAGACCGGCTTCCTAAAAGATATTTGACCAATACATCTCAAAATTGTCAAGGTCATAAAAAACATGGAAAGTCTGATAAACTGTTACAGTCAAGAAGCTAAAAAGACATGACAACTAAATGTCATGTGGGATCCTGGATGGGCTCCTGGAAAAGGAAAAGGACATTAGGTAACAATAAAGGAAATCTGAAGAAAGTATGGACTTTAATTAATAATAATATCTTAATATTGGCTCATTAATTGTGAAAAATGTTCCATACTAATGTCAAGTGTTAATAACAGAGGAAATGAAACTGGTTGGGTGGTGTATATAAGAACTCTCTGTTATATCTTTACAGGTTTTCTGCTAATCTAAGTGTGGTATCCAGAGAGCAGAACGGGCAGTACACCGTATTCAGTGTGTGCTGGAGCAAAGTTGGTCTACCACACTCCATTCTTGTGGGCTTGTAGTGTAAGCTCTCCAAGTTGGCTTTTCTTTTGGTAATGAAGTGCCTGACTTAAACTTTGCCTAGGTATCCACTTCAAAGAGGCATACATTTCAAAGATGGCTATCTGGAATAAACACATTGCCAGCCACAGAACTAGATAAAGAGCCAGGCCTCACCAACCCCCCAGGGCTCCTTTATTTTGAAGATCTTGGGTGATTTTGATAACTGACCAATTTGGCTTGTTTGTTCACTTCACGTGCTTTAAATTCCTGCTCTTATGTTTCAAATTCACCAATAAAGAGTGAGCCCCAGAATCCTTAGGCCCCCATAAAAGCAGAACCCTAGCTCCACACTCTCTCTCTATCTGCAGCCTCACTGTGTGTCCCTAGGCGTGCCAAGTAATTTCCAGGACTTGTAAGTAATAAACCTTTTTTTTCAAAGTTTCCTGACGGTTATTGTTGAGGGCATCTTGCAATCATAATAAGAACACAAAGGCCAGTCCAGCCACAACATTAGTTACCAACAGGCTGAGACCTGCAATCAACAGGGTCACATCTTTAGGGATGGGCTATCACAGCCTAAACCAGAAGTTCTTAATCTAGAATCTACAAATAGACTTCAAGAGGATCATCAATAACTTAAAATTTCTGCAAATGTAATATCTATGTCCATATGTTCATTTTAAGGAAAAAGTCCTTACATTTCTTCAGATCTTCAAACAATTCCATTACTCTCATGATGGTTAAGAACCACTGGTCTATTGTGTGTCCTGAATAGTACAATCAAGACACTGTAGATATCTAGAAATCCTTCTTTGTTCAATAATAGGATGCATACTTCTGCTATGTGCATTCCACCTTTGTGGAAATTCTAGGTAATATCTGGCATCATCAAATCCACACCAGACGCTCCTCCACCATTACCGATAGCCACTATGCATATAACAGAAGTAAAAAATATATCAACCAGGAAAAATTCTCTCTCAAAAAATGTTCACTAAAAATGCAATACATTACCGGATTATGAAAAATCATTCATTTAGTGTTCCATTGATTTGCCTGCTCCTTATAGACATAATGATCCTCGACTTCCCAGAAAGTTAACATAAATGATTATCAGGTTCTGGGATTTGTTTTGCACTTTCAGAGCTAGACAGTGGATGCTACAGATGCTGGTGGGAATGTAAATCAGCAAACCCCTTAAAAAGCAATTTGACAGTATGCATCAAGAGCGTGAAAAAAATGGCTTTCCCTGCTGGGAATCCATCCTAAGGGCTGGATATGTTTATCACAGAAGTATTGGCTACTATTAAAAAAATAGAAAAAAGATAAAAAATAACTTCAATTCACTTAATAGGAGAATATTTACAAAAGCTGATAAATCCACTTGATGGAAACATATGCAGTCATTAAAATGCTTATAAAAGCATTTATGAGCATTAAATTTTAAAAAGGGAAGATGCAAAATTATATATAATACATCATTATAATTATGTACGAATTACACATAATAAAAGACTGGAAAGATATACACCAAGAATGTTTATAAGAGTTGCCTTTTTAGTTTTCTGTACATTCCAAAATGTTCTAGAGTCAGCATGTTATTATGGCTGAAATTTAAATAGACCGTGTGTCTGATTAACTGCCTTCCCCCAGGGCCACCACCACAATAATGGAGAGCCTAAGAGCTTACCAGAAGACATAACTGAGGATGTATTTTATTGATATTGCTGACTGCATAAAACTTTCATCGACAAACCACCACTGAGCTCCTTTTTCATCACGGGACAATGTTGAGAACAATGTCGGCTTGATGGTTTAGTTGCGCTTTACTCTTACGGTTGCTCAATCTCAGCTGTTTTAGCATTTTGTGAAGCAGGCTAACAGATTCTACTGGTAAGCAGACAATGGACCCAGGTAGATTCAGACAATCTATTACTTACCCAGACAGGAAAAGCGAGACCAACATGGTGTTAGCTTCATGCATCACTTGACTTACAGGACGACACCAAATGAAAGGGGCCATACAAAATAAGCAGTAGTTGGCTCAGTTGCTGAGGAGCCAATCTAGCTTTAGCCAAGTAGTTTTATAGTCTGCAGCTGTGATCTAAGGAGAGTGGAATGAGGCAGAATTTCCCAGGCCTCATCAGAACCAACGAGGCAGATTGGAAACTACCTTCTGGCAGCCTCTCACAAGATAGGGAGTCAAAGGAAAAATGCCTTGTGACAGCTCCTCACAAGGCTGCCAATCTTGCCATGTTCCTAGGAGGGTCACAAGGCATTCCACCAAGACTTAGGCCAACCGTGTTTGAGTCTTGCCTATGTGGCCTATGTGAAGACACACAAGGTTGTCAGACCACCAGCATGAAGCTGCTACCCTACACATTTATCTGACCCTCTTTCACTCTTAAAAGTGTCCTGGTTTGGAAATTAAATTATATGGTCACCTTACATACCTAAAGAGGATAATCACCTACCTCTTTTCCACAACACACAAAAGACTGTATACACAGATAGACTTATCGCTAGATGGGTAGTGAGAACAAATGGAGGAGTGAAAGCTCACATCTAATTTATTTGTTAATGTGGTTTTTAGAACTTAAAAAAATAATCATAAGGTTTATATATAATAGATAGATAAGTTTAGCTGAGCAAAGCAAAAAAGGGGGGACTCACATTAATATGCATTATAAAGCCACAACAATTCAACAGTTAAATACTGATAAAGGATTAAGTAGATAAATAATTGGAATAGAATGGAGAATTCAAGAAACAGAGCTAGGTTTCCATGTTTACATACAGGAGTACATGATGAAATTGGCACAACAAATAGGTAGCAGAATGACGGATTCCTTAAATAAATGATGTTGAAACAATCTCCTAAGTGTTTGAAAAGAGAGAGATTATGTTCCCTGCCTCATACCAAACATAAAAATAAACTTCAAGAAGATTAAACAGATAAATGTAAAAAGCAAAACAATAAAAGAAGTAGAAAAGATAGGTTGTGTAAATACTTATTTATCTGATTAGTCATGGTCTTCAATATATTAAACAAAGGCAACATCATAAAGGAAAAAAAACTGATAGGTTCAGCTGTGTAAATATGAAAACACTATGTCAAAATAACAAAAACGTCTGCTTCACGGCATTATTATTCCCATTTGTCAGATAGAGCTGAGACTGAGAAAAGTTAAATTACTACATCCCTAGTATCATGGCACCAATTTCAGGAATAGGAATGTATCTCTCAGTAAATAGCAAGTCCTAACTTCCCTGTGAATGCAGAGATCCTGTCTTCACCAGGAATCCCTAGCTGTCTGAATCCACGCTTCTACAGCTCTGTAAGTTAGCTTAGTCAATGGCTGTAGGTGATTGAGGTCTTAATTAAAATTCCAGGAATATTTGATAGAGCCAAGATGTATCCCATAGAGAATCTGCAGGAAAAAGCAGCAATAAACATATGCAGTCTCTATTACTGGACCAAAGATATGTTATGACCTAAACTCAAAGCAAGAGGATTATTTCTAGTCTTGATCTTACATTGCTCATCTCACTCATGTAGGTTACTGCTACTAATGTCATTACTAATTACAAGGAGAAAATGTGGCAGCAAAGCAATTACCCAGGACATTCTGGGAGGAAAATTTACGTGTCAAGTTTAAGTGTACCATCTGATATTCTCCTTTGCAAAGACAAACAACTGAATCTCAAGTCAAAAAATGATGGCCTTGAAGAAGTGACTAGACTAACTTAAGGTGTTGTTCACAAAACACTTTCTTCTAAGCAGTGAAGCCTGAACAACTTGGGGATAAATATGTAGAATATTATAATGTTGCCTAACAATAGAAACAGATCTGCAAGTGCAGATTCTCTCTTTCATAAACTACAATGTCAAACTGCTTATTAAAACTCTTAGGGGTCCAGTTCCTTCTCACTGAAATGGGTCTGCCTTCAAGACACTTAGAAATATGAGGGGTACCAACTAGAAAGGACTTTAAAGAGAAACTGATACAACTCCTTTATTTTGCAGATAGGGAGAGTAAGGGCAAGATTCTGAAAATCAGTGAGAAAGAGACGAACACAACATTACAACATTGGCAAAGAACATGAATACGAAATTCCTCCAAGAAGAAATGATAACAGAAAATAAACATATAAAAAGATCTACAAACTCACTAGTATCCAAGAAATCCAAGTTAAAATAATAGACAATATTTAACATTTACTCAGCATTTTCTATCTGCTAGGCACCAACTGCTTATTTAATCCTCACATTGATCTATGAAATAGGTACTATTTTTATCCACATTTATACATGATCCTTGAGTCTTGCCCACATGGCCTCTGGGAAGACATGCAAGGTTGTCAGGGTGCCAGCATGGAGCTGCTCCCTCTCATACTTGTCCTGCCTCCTTTCACTCTCCAAAGTATCCTGGTTTGGATCCTCACCATCCTCCTATTTCCAACCTCTAAATGTAAGAGTAGCCTATGGTTTTAAATATCTTCGTGTCTCAACTTAAACGTCACCCTCAGGAGAGAATTTTTCTAACTACCCAATATAAAGTAGGCCATCCTGTATCAAAGCACTGTATCTATTCCTTCACAGTAATAACACATCCTGTAATTATTCATTTGTTATCTGTTCCCTGTTTTTCTTTGGATGGTGAGTTCTTTCACAGGACAGAAAACATCTTAGTCATCTATCATAGCACCTATCACACACAGTGTGACAAACAGTAGCAGATTAAAATAACTTTTTTCAGATTTTACTGCCTCCATGCTATTCACTATATCATGGATGGACTACAGGAATTTATATTTTTAAAAAAATAAGCATCCTAGTGATTCTGATGCAGCAGCTTTGCAAATTACTCTTTGAGAAACAGGCAAAAGAGATTGGATTTTTTAAAATGAGTACCTCTTTATTCATTCAAAATTTATTGGAGGCCTATAATGTGCCAGACGTTATGCTAGGTACTCAGCCAAATAATCATTCAAGAAGTCCTCATGAAAGTTGGAAAAGGAAATACACCTCACTAACACAGAGGAAGAAAATAGCCTAAATCATATAAAGCAAATACAACAATGGGATAAATTAAACAGCACAGAAGGACAAAGAACAGTTTTTTAAGACGTTGGTTTTACTGGTAACACAATGTCTCGCCAAAAAGCAAGAAAGGCCCTTTCATAATCATATTTCACAGCAGGTTTCATGGACTTTCCTAAGTAACGATTATGTTTTGAGAGGTTTTATTTGGACACTGGGCAATTATAATACCATGTGTACTTCGAAATAAATGCTTTCACACTCTACAGGATGCAGAAAAATCATGTCGATAAAAAGCAGCTTGTAAAATGTCCTGTTTCAGCGGGTGATATTTTAATGTCTTTTCCTTTAGCATGACCCCTCTTATTTCCTCATTCATTGGAGAGTGCAATTTTCACACACATAGTGTTCAGTGTCCTTTTGTAGGCAAGAAAAAGTCAAGAAACTATAAAATTTCCACCCAAATTGAAGCCATTAAAACAAGTGAATTTTTTTTTTTTACTAAAATCACTTTTTTTTTATTGAGTTATTGATAGGTTACAATCTTGTGAAATTTCAATTGTACATTAATGTTTGTCAGTCATGTTGTAGGTGCACCACTTCACCCTTTGTGCCCACCCCCCACCCCACCTTTCCCCTGGTATCCACTAAACTGTTCTTGGTCCATAGTTTTAAATTCCTCATATGAGTGGAGTCATACACAGATTATCTTTCTCTTGCTGGCTTATTTCACTTAACATAATTCTCTCAAGGTCCATCCATGTTATTGCAAATGGAATGATTTTGTTCTGTTTTGCA
The DNA here is from genome assembly GCF_037783145.1 of Equus przewalskii. Classification (NCBI taxonomy): domain Eukaryota; kingdom Metazoa; phylum Chordata; class Mammalia; order Perissodactyla; family Equidae; genus Equus; species Equus przewalskii. The sequence continues at coordinate 113,388,255 of NC_091863.1, read as the reverse complement.
GCTGAGTAGTATTCCATTGTATATATGTACCACATCTTCTTTATCCATTCGTCTGTTGATGGGCACTTAGGTTGCTTCCACGTCTTGGCTATTGTAAACAGTGCTGCAATAAACATTGGGGTGCACAGGATTTTTGGGATTGCTGACTTCAGGCTCTTTGGATAAATACCCAGTAGTGGGATGGCTGGATCGTATGGTAGTTCTATTTTTAGTTTTTTGAGGAATCTCCATACTGTTTTCCATAGTGGCTGCACCAGTTTGCATTCCCACCAGCAGTGTATGAGGGTTCCTTTTTCTCCGCAACCTCTCCAACATTTGTTGCTATTAGTTTTAGATATTTTTGTCATTCTAACGGGTGTAAGGTGATATCTTAGTGTAGTTTTGATTTGCATTTCCCTGATGATCAGCGATGATGAGCATCTTTTCATGTGCCTATTGGCCATCAGTATATCTTCTTTGGAGAAATGTCTGTTCATGTCTCCAGCCCATGTTTTGATTGGGTTGTTAAAAACAAGTGAATTTTTTAATATAAAAACTTTGAGGCATCACAGTCACAAATAAGCAATTGTAGGACTTGACATTTAACTATGATTCCCAACATCTTCTTCCTTTGAATTCTAAATAATCTTGAGAGTTTTTTTATTTCTCATAACTTACTCTTCCATGCAGTGCTATTGAGAGAAACATGATGGAATTTTGAGCTACTAACAGAATTTGATCATTCCTTCATTCAACAAATACTCACGGAACCCCAAATATGTGCCAGGCCCTGTCTTAGAAGCTAGGCATACAATAGCGAACAAAACCGACAAAAATCCATGCCCTCATGGAGTTTCCATTTGAATGTGTGTGGTAAGTAGGTACAGTAAGTAAAACACAATTTATGTCAGATAGTAGGAAGTGCTACCGGGAAAAGCAGGGAATGTGAGTAGTGATCGCTGCCAGCGGCATTCAAATTTTACACAGGATGGTCAGGGAAGACCTAACTGAGAAGGTAACATTCGAGCCGAGTTCTGCATGAGGTTAGGGAGAGAGACATGCCGATATTTGGGCAAAGTCCATTCCAGGCAAAAATGAAGCAAATGTAAATATACTATGGTGGGAGCACGTCTGGCATACACAAGGAAAAGCAAAGAGGCCAATGTAGGCGAGTACCGTGAGTAAAGGGGAGAGTCATAGGAGAAGTAGTTAGCGAAGTAGGCAGGTGCAAGATTATGAGGAATTTACGGTAAGGCTCTTATCCCGATGGAGAGAGGAATCACTGGACGGTTTTGAGGAGAGAAGTAACATAATCCTTTAGAAATATCACTGTGGCTGCTGTGTGGAGAAAAGACTGTAGATAGTCAAATGTGGAAGTGGGGAGTCAAGTTAGGAAGATATTGCTGTAATCCAGGCTACAAACTGTATATTGAGCCAGAAGGGTAGTAATGGGAGTGATGAATACTGAACGCATAGAGAGTCCAAGGACTGATCCCTGGAGTAGTCCAAGGGTTAGAATTGGGGAAGTGGAGGAGAGGGTCATCAAAGGACACTGAGAAGGAAAAACCAGTGACGTATAAGGAAAATCAAGAGATTATAATATTTTTGAAACAAAGTGAAGACATTCTATCAAGGAGGAGGAAGTGATTAACTATATCAAATACTGTTTATAAATGGTAAATATATCAGGTTACATGAAGACTGAGAATGGGCCTTGGACTTCGCCCCATGGACGTGATTGGTAACTGTGTTAGTCTGTGAGGCTGCCATAACAAAATACCACAGACCAGGTGGCTTAAACAACAGAGATTTATTTGTTCACAGTTCTGGAAGCTAGAAGTCCAAGACCAAGGTCCTGGCAGGTTTGGTTTCTTCTGAGGCCGCTCTCCTTGGCTTGTAGACTCTCTCTGTGTCTTTACATGACCTTTCCTCTGTGCACACATGCCCCTAGTGTCTCTCTGTGTGTCCTAATTTCATCTTTTTAATAAGGACACCAGTCCTATTGAATTAGGGCCTATACCAGTGACCTCATTTTAATTACCTCTGTAAAGACCCTATCTCCAAATAAGGTCACATTCTGAGGTACTGGGGTTTAGAACTTCACCACATGAATTTGGAGGGGGGACACCACTCAGTCCACAAAGTAACCTTTATAAAATCAATTGTGCATGGAGTGGTAAGCTTGAAAGCCTTTAAGAACAAGTTGGAGAAAAACTGAAGACAAGAAGCATAGACTACTCTTTCAAGGGCTCTTGCTGTAAAGGGAAAAAAGAAATGGGGCAGCAGCCAAAGAAGGAAATGAAATCAAGAGAGCTATTTTGTTTTGTTTTATTAGGATGGAAGAACATTAGTAGTTTATGTTTATGAGACAGACTACGGGAAAAAAATTAATGATATAGGAAAGGAAGAAGAGAACTGAGGGAGGGATATCCTGAAGTTGGTGAGCAGGGATGGGATTAAGGGCGATGGCTTTAGCTAGTACAGACAGTCCATCCATAGTAACCAGAAAGAAGGCTGAGTACGTGGACATACAAGCTGGTTGGTAGGAAGATGTGACAGCAGCTTGAGGAAAATTTATTTTGTTTCTATTTTCTCAGTTAAATAGGAAGCAAGTGGAAGGAGTGGATATTTGAGTTTGCAAAGGGAGACGGCACGAAATAGTCATTGAGAGTGTTACTGGAATTGGCAAATATAGTGTAATTTCCAGGCAGCAGTAAGGATCCACTTGAGGCTGGTGATCTTGAATTTAGAAGACCACTTAACATGATTATATGAGTTTCTCCAACCACGTTTAATTTAACCGGGCTTAGGATTTTGTCAAATGAGTATGATTAACAAGAGAGAGGAAATGGAATTGACGGCAATAATGGACCATGGACTAAGCCCAGTGTGGAAGGAAGTAAGGATATGTTTGTGTTGGGGAGAGGGAAGGGAATTGATAGAGAAAAATTAGTGGGGTCACTATACTGGTGTTCCCAGTGGAGTACAATAATTGTTGTTATCAGGGTACCAGAGAGAGTGAGTTGGTGGTCAAGTGGGATGCTGGACATTGACATTATGGAGGGGTGGTAGTTATTAATAACAACAAGGTAAGGTATGGCCATGGGAACAAGTGGCAAAGTTGGTGAGGAAAATAAAACTGAAGAACAGGTCATGGAACTGAGAGGCCAGGGTGTCGGAAGGATCATATACATGGATGTTGGAATGACCAAGAATTAAAACAAGAATAGTATCGACAAGAGTGATTATGTGCCATGAGGTGAAACATCTTCAGTGACTGAGGAGGAGTAAACTGGACGTCACTAGATGACTGCAATAAGGAGGGGTGTATTAGTCAGGGTTCTCCAGAGAAACACAACTGATAGGATTTAAGGAGATTTATTATAAGGCAGTGGCTCACGTGATTATGTTGGCTGACAAGTCCCAAGTCCTGCAGTCAGCAAGCGAGAGACCCAGGAGAGCCAATGGTGTAGTTCCAGTCCCAGTGGGAAGGCCTGAGAACCAGCAGAGCTGATAGTGTAGTTCCAGGCTCAAGTCCAAAGGCAGGAAAAAAAAATGTCCCAGCTTGAAGGCAGTTAGGCAGGAGGAATTCCGTCCTATTTGAGGAAAGTCAGCCTTTTTGTTCTATTCAGGTCCTCAACTGATTGAATGAGATCCACCCACATTAGGGAAAGCAGTCTGCTTTACTCAGTCTACCAATTTTAATGTTAAACTCATCTAAAACCACCTTCACAGACATGGCCAGAATAATGTTTAACCAAATATCTGGGTACCTTGTGACCCAGTCAAGTTGACACATAAAATTAACCATCACAAGGGGTAACAGGAGATAGATAATCTAAAGACATATGATTCTGAGGTGGGGAGAGGAGGAGGAAGGGAGAATAGTCTGTCATGAGCAAAGAGGAGCAAGGAAAATACCCATCCTAACTTCAGGATCAATGGTAGCCGGGATATGTCAGAGAACGGAAGTCCACCATTCAAAAAGGCTGTAGTAAGAGTCATTAGGGCAGAGCCAGATTTCAGTTAGAATAAGGAGGTGAATGAAATACTGAAAGAAGTTATTGAAAATAAATGAGATTTTACTGAACACTGACTCTGGCTTCCAGGGGGCAGGACAGATGGTTTTCCGGAGTCTAGAAATAGGGTTAAAATGATGATTTACAAGGCAAATATGGAGATAGAGACCAGATACCTGTGTGACAGACAAAGGATAAAAGGGCAAGATGAGATTATTCCTAATGACTCCAAATCAAAATATTGGTGGTGGGACTCTGATCACTGCTGGCCAGAGAGGAAGGGTGGTCATTTTGTCTGAGAGCAGGCCTGTTCGGTTTTATTCTGCTCCTCATGTTTTCCTCCCAATACAGGAATTTCTTCCCTTAACATTTATTTTTTGCTGTGGATTTTCGTGAAAAAAAAAAAAACTCCAGCATCTGATGAACTGTTGTGATAGGTCCATGCTTTATTCAATAAACGGTCATGCTGCTTAGAATATAAGTTCCTTGAAGACAGGGTCTACCTCGTGAAAATTCACTCTAAAACTAGTTCATCCTATAAAACCTTTCAACTTTTCTATCAGTGATTTCATGTTAGCTGGTCTGAACCCATACGAATAACTTTGCTACACAGCTTCAATGAATTCCTCATCTGTTCAACTTATCATCAGACCTATCCATCTCCTCAGGCCTTTGAGAGAGTTCCAACAATTCCATCTTCTCCAGGAAGTCATAAATGGGAAGAAGGGGGCAAAGACCCTGGTCCAACTCAATCTGACCAGAGAAATCCATTTCTCACTGTAGGAGGCTGAATGGTAACCCCTCTCCCCAAATGCAGGCCTATATTTTAAGTCCCGGAAACTGTGAATGTTACTTTATTTGGAAAAAGGGTATGTGCAGATGTAACCAAGTCAAGGATCTTGAGATGAGGAAATCATTCTGGCTTATCCAGGCGATCCCTAAATCCAATGACAACTGTCCTTATACGAATGAGGCTGAGGGAGATTTGACAGACAGAAGAGGAGGCCATGTGACTACGCAGGCAGAGATTAGAGTGATGCAACAACAAGCCACCAGAAGCCAGAAAAGAAAAGAAAACAGACTCTGTCCTTGAGTCTCCAGAGGGAGTGCAGCCCTACAGACACCTTAATTTTGGACTTCTGGACTCAGAAACTGTGAGAGAACAAATTTATGCTGTTATAAATCACCAAGTTTGCAGTAATTTGTTACAGTAGCCACCGGAAACTTAGACACTCACTCGTCAAATGTCACCTGTTTCCCACACATATTCATTCCTCTATTACATGATCTATTTACTTGATGCATATGATTATTCAGAGTCATGGTGTGGTGGTACCTTTGGGATCACACAGACCTGAGTTTGAATCCTTGCTCAGGCACTCACTAGTTATAAAATTTGGGCAAGTATTTATATCACACTGAGTTTCAATTTCCTGTTAAATAAGAATAACATTTTGAAAGACTATGATAAAGGTTAGAGATAGTGATATACTGTGCTTAGTAAAGAGTTTGGCATAATATATACATTCAGAAATGTTATCATGTTCAGTACTCCATGGGACCACATTAGTGATGCCTAACATTAAAATGTCTAAGAGATTGATATCCATACCTACTGAATCAAGTCCACCAAGACCCAATACACACCCACTTTCTTGCAAACTGCCTCCATCTACACTTCCCTTTATCAATATTTCTTGACAAAAGCAAGAACCTAGGGATTCTAAATTCTAATCTTAATTCTGAGGCAGGCTTGTGAGGGTGATCCTGGGTACTTCCAACAGTCTTTGTCCACCTCACTTTCAGCATCTACAAAAAGACTTAATATGCCTCCTGAAATACACAAAGATTTATAAACAAATAAAACATTTCCATCCTTGATGGGAACTGTGTCATCATTGGGCCATTAACAGCATTGACACTGGACCCCTGTTCCAATGGTTACTTTTTGCAAAAGAGAATCATTTATCCCAAGGATGTAAAAGCTACTCCAGCAACAGTCAAAGCATTATGCCAGCAAAACCAAGGCCATATATTGTATGTATACTTTCCAGAGACATTTCTGCAAGAGAATCTCTCCCATAGTGTATGGCCACATGTATGGCCAGAAACCAAAATGAGTTTCAGAATACTGCTGTCTTTTTCAAGTGCATCTGCAGGCATTTTTAAAATATCAAAAGAACTCATAATTGACAATGGCCTATTGTGCACTGATTTTAAGGAGTTTATTTTCATTATATAGGTATTTCTCAAATTCTGTCTAGCAATGCCTTGATATAAGAGGATATTGAGATATGATTCACTGAAATGACTCCCATGAAGGACAAGAAATTTTTCAGGATTATGTTCATTTCAGGACTACATGCCCACGAAACTACCTCTCAGAGGCAGGGCTCTGGCATTGGTATTATTAGAGAAAGGGAAAAGCAAAGCTCAGTAAACAGACATTCTCTTCCCTCTTCTCTTTCTAACTCCTAAAAATGTGGTGACTGCCATGCAACTGATCAAAACATTTCCCTCAGGTTTTCTGGAATAATCCAATTAAAGTTCAAAGGAGTGTGAGGAAAGGGAAGATCAAGTCTGATGTGTGTATATATGTATTCAAGGGAAGGAGGCCAAGACCTGGGAAGGCTTCAGTGAAGAAACAAACATTTGAACCAGACCACCAACAGCCATAGAGCAGAATGTCATGCAAATACTAGATATGGAATAAATATTTCTATCACAATTTTCAATTGAAAATTTAGAAATTACTATCAATGATGTTTATGTTTTCCCATGTGAAATTCTGACAAAAGAAATTTTTGAAATAACCAAAAATTATTAATTACACAACAGTTAAAAGACAAGAACACTTAAGTAAAATATTCTCAAGTTCTCTTGTCCCATTCACATGTATGGGGGTAGCCACTATCCCAGAGGCAACATACCACGCTCACCGCAGAGTGGAATACTGCATCCAGAGTTCTTTTTATTGCACCTTTAGAAATTTTAGACCTAAAGGCATACAGGCTGAGTGTACTTATAGAAACTACTTTAACTGTTCCATGGTTGACTGATCAGTCAAGGCAAGGGGCAAGTATAGAAAAAAGAAAAAGACATGGAAATAGGAAGGTATGAAAGAAGAAAATTAACTTCAAAAGAGTCAATTACTGTATGTACATAGACATGGCTCTTGTGTTGACATTTTTAAAAACCCATTATCTTTCTTTCTCCAAAAGTGTCCTTTAACCTCAAACTTAAATCAGTAGCATTTCCTAATTTCCCTAGGGTGGCAGCATGAATCCAGCGTTTTCCATGATAACGAATTTTTTTCAAATACACTTATATCTCCAGCAGCGCATAAGAGAGTTTAACGGTATCATTGACAATAAAGTGATATGGAAAGCAGGAGCTGTGTACATCACTGGTAAACCTCAAAAAGATTTCCACTTCCAGCTGTCCTTGCTTGCTACTTTTCTTTGGTAAATTAAATAATGATAATGGCTCATAAAGTGTTGAAACACTTTACAAAAAAAGCTCCATGCCATCTTTCTTTTGCAGAAAGGCTTATTTTCCTTCTTAGGGTATGTTCATGCCAGTCTCTTTCCTTGTTACAGTTATCAAGGTAATGATGCCTGAATTTTCTGATATCCCCCAAACCCTGATCATCTCATGCAACAACCTCTTTCACAATGCTTGTTTAAAATCATTCATTCATTCATTCATTAGTCCATTTATACAAGAGATATTTACTAGTGCCTACTATGTGCTCAATATGGTTCTAGGTACTAGAGATATAGTGGAGAATAGGACAAGTAAGGACCCTGACCTCATGGAGCTTGCATCCTAATAGGACACACCAACAATCACATCAATGATTACTTAACAAATGCTCCAAGGAAGGATAGCATATTGAGAGTTTATAATAGGGTAAACTGGTATCATTTGGGAAGGGGGCAGGCACTGGCCAGGTAAGGCCACTCTGGGAAAATTATATTTAAAGTAAGATCAGAAAAATGTTGGAGCTAGCTAGGTAAAGAGAGGTAGGGAAAATTGTCCCAGGAGAGAAACAGCATGTGGACGTCCTTGTGGAAGGAAAAATTTTGGCAGTCCTGAAATTAAAGAAAGCCAGTCGAGCTGGAGCTCAGAGTGAAGAATAGAAAGGGAAAGAAGAATTTGGAGAGGAGAGGTGGGGGGTTAGGGAGCAGACTGTGCACAACCATGGCAAAGAGTCTGAATTTAACAAAGTACTCCAGGTACCCATAGAATTAGATGAAATAAAGACAATCATGCTATCTAACTGGCTAGAATTCTTTGTAAAAATTTATCCGAAGATAAAAGCACATCAAAATGAAAATGCTTCATTTCACCAAAATGTGTATACTTTTATATTAATATACTATTGAGTTTATTGATTGCAATATGTTATATTACTTTACACTTATATTTTTCCTTTCCTAATTACTTTAACACAAATAGTCAAGTATAAGGTACAAGAGATTACGCACTATGCTTGTTTCTGGAATTTTAATACATTGTAGAAAGTATCTAGCATCACATTAAATCTGTTCTTACAGATATTTGGAATTTTTGTTTGCTTTGGTTTTTATTTTTAATAGGCTTGTCTTTAATATGGCTGGTAACTTAGAGCCAATCTAATCTCTCCATTAGGCAGAGGAGTAAACTAAGGATATACTATGATTGAAAGCATGTTCCCCAAATCATAACAACTCTGTATGCCAGAAGCCTATTTGAACTATATGAACTGATGGTTCAAGGTAATCTCCCACGATGTCCTCTGAACAGTGTGTGTGGGTGAGAGAGGGAGAGAGACAGGATACCCAAATGGACATACGTGAATTGCTGTCTTCCATCACCAAGGACACAATTTGTAGTGAGAACGGGTAGTGTCATAGTATGACAAAAATGGAATCAAAAACAAGGATGTTTTTCCCTACTAAATATACATGCAAACTGACTTGTGAGTTAAAATCTTTGGCCAACTGTTGACATAAAGACAGCGAACTACATTTCAGGGAAGCAGTGTGGAACAAATAGAGTACAGGAAACAGTAGATCTAGGTTTACATTCTATTGCTGCTCACTAAGTGTGTGGCTTGGGCAAGCCACTTAATCCTTCTGATCCTTGGTTTTCTTATCCATAGAATGGGTATAATACATCCATAAAATTGAAAGGAAGATCAAAATAGATAATACAAAAGTATTTATTAAACATTTTATTAAACTATTAACTATTATCAAATATTAACTATAACTATTACTAAACTTCTGGTAAACTATTCACTTATTAACAAAAGTACTTTCAAATATTACACTTTTTTTTCAAATAGAGAATTCTGATGTACTAGCCCTGCAGTGACAATTTGTTCATATAGATTTCAAATTGAAAATGGAGCACAACCAGAGGCACTCACAACTAGAATATACAACTATGTACTCGGGGGCTTTGGGGAGAAGAAAAAAAAAGAAGACTGGCAACAGATGTTAGCTCAGGTGCCAATCTTTAAAAAAAAGAGAAGAAAATGGATGTGACAATCTCACTGCTGCTTAAATTGTTCCACAGCACAGGAAAAGGAAAACTTTCATTTTGTTAATGAAAGAAATAGATTGATACATAAACCGGATAAAAACACAAATAGGAAAACTACAGACCAATCTCATAAATATCAGTAGAAAATTTTTTATTATAGTAGCAAGCAGACTTCAATTAGACATTAAAAATAAAAAGATATTATGACCAAACGAGATTTATTCTAGAAATGCTGGGATGGTTTAATATTAGAAAATTCATTATCCACCCTTTTAATAAATCTAGGGAAAAAAACATTAGATTTTCTCCATAGATGATGAAAACAGGCTGTACAAAATTTAACACTGTGATGTAAAATGATATCGTATAGACACAATACCTAAATCTCTATCTATGTGTTATATATATGTACGTAGGGAAACATTAGGAGCACTGTCACTAAGGAGAAGAAGAAGGGAAGGATTCACACTACCTCCACCACAATTTCACAAGAGAAAACAATTGGAGGCATGAGAATTGGGAAATAAGAAGTTTTGCATATAATATAACAGTATATCGGGAAAACAAAGAACATAAATACAAAAACTAAGTAAAATAAAAGTTTTGGGGCAAGGCAAAATTAGCATGCAAAAAATATCATATACACACATACATACATATATACACACAAACACACAGACACACAGAAAACAGTTTAGAAGCTACTTAGGAAGACAGTATTCAAAATCTATATAAGAGAACATTAAAACACGCCTGAAAGGCATGAAAGTAACTTTGAACAACTGAAAAGGCATTTCTTCTACTTGGATAGGATAACTCAACCTCATGAAGGTGTCTTCCACGCCTGAAAGGCGTGAAAGTAACTTTGAACAACTGAAAAGGCATTTCTTCTACTTGGATAGGATAACTCAACCTCATGAAGATGTCTTCCAAATTTAGTATATTAATTTAATGCTATCTCATCAAATATAATAAGTTATTTTTTGAAACTAGACATGTGGATTCTGAAATTCACATGGAAAAATAAACATGCAAGAACCCTGAAAAAGAAGAGCAATGAAAGGAGGACTAGTGCTACCAGATATTAAAACATACTCTAAAGTTTCTACAACTAAGATTGCGATAAAGGCAGATGAATGGGCCTTCAGACTAATTTAACTGAATAGAAAGTCAACAGACAGACACAAAAACATTTGAAAATTTTGTGTACGATAATCATCTCACATAACTAAGAAAAAGATTAATGTTCTAACAAATGGCACGGGATACCTGCATAGCCATTTGGGAAAAAATAAATCAACTGGATACATCATACACTAGAATAAACACTAAATAGAGCAGAAATGTAATCATTAAAAAATTAAAACCATATAAGTATTAAAAGAAAACATTAGGGGGATTCCTTTATAACCTGGATATGGGGAAATTCTAACCATAACTCAAAATCTAGAAGCAATAAAAGAAAAGACTGACGAATCTACATAAGAATGAAAAATTCTGACATTGCCGAAAATAAATACCATAAAAAAAGGTAAAGACAAATGAAAAACCCAGAGAAAAATCCAAGCAACTTTTATCATAAACAAAGGGGTATTTCCCAAGCACATAAAGAGCTCCAAATGATGAGAAAAAGGAGAAAAACAAGATAGAAAGAAAAGGTAAAAAAACAAGACCAGATACTTCATAGAAAAAGAAAGAAAAATAGACCTCAACACATGAAAAATACTTCACTCACAATATTAGGTACAAATGAAAACTACATGGAGATACTATTTTTAAAAATCTGCCAGATAGTCAGAAATTCAAAATAGCCCTTATCCTGGTAATGCTACAGGAAAACAGGCAGTCTCATCCATTTTGGTTGGGTGTGTGAAATGGCAAAACTGCTATGGAAGGAAATTTAGAAATATCCGACAAACTACATATGCACTTACCCTTGGATCTAGCAATCCTTCTCCCAGGAACTTACTGTAAAGGTACATCTCCACAAATACAACACAAAATATGTACATTGTTGTTAATGGTGAAACTCACTTCTGTAATAACAAAATATTTCCTATACATAAGAGAATTCTGATTGACTACGGCAAATCAACAGAGTTAATTATGCTGTCGCACAAAAACGAGGAAGGCATCTATGAATTGATACAGTTTCTTCCAAATTTAGAATTAAGTGAAAAAAGCAAATGTGAAGCAATGTATACAGAAAACTTCCCAACTCATTCTAGAAGGCCAATATTACCCTTACACTACAACCAAAGACATCACAAGAAAAAAATTATGTGCTGTTATAGCTTATAAATATAGACAAAAATCCTCAACAAAATACTAGCAAACCAAACCTAGCAACATGTAGAAAGGATTATATTACATGAACAAGTGTGATTTATTCCAGGAAAGCAAGGTTGATTCAACATATAAAAATCAGTCACTGTAATACCCCCTATTAACAGAAACCATATAATCATCTCAATAGATACAGAAAGAGCATTGACAAAATCCAACATCCTTTCATAATAGAAACAACCAACAAACCAGGAGTAGAAGGGAATTTCCACAACTTGATAAAGAGCAACTATGAAAAACTCACAGCTAACCTCATACTCAATGGTGAAAGACTGAAAGCTTTCCCTCCAAGATCAAGAACAAGACAAGGATGTCTGCCAACGGCCACTTCCTATTCAACATTGTACTAGAGGTTCTAGCCAGAGAAATTGGGCAACAAAAAGAAATAAAAAGCATCTAAACTGGAAAGAAAGAAGTAAAACTATCTCTATTTGCAAATGACATAATCTCACATATAGAAAATCCTAAGTAAAACACACTATTAGATCTAATAAACAAGTTCAGCAAGGTTGCAGGATACAAGATGAAGAAACAAAAATCAAGTGTATTTCCATACACTAACAACAAACAATCTGAAAATGAAATTTTAAAAATTCAATTTAGAATAATAGCAAAAAGAATAAGAAACTAAGGAATAAATTTAACAAAATGAGTGGAAGATGTATAATAAAAACAACAAAATGTCACTGAAACATATTAAAGAAGACAACTAAATGGAAAGATATCCCATGTTCATTGATTGGAAGACAATATTATTAAGATGGCAATATTCCCCAAATTGATCTAGAGGTTGAATGCAATCCCTATCAAACCCCAATTGTCTTTTTTGAAGAAACTGACAATCTGAGTGTAAGATTCATATTAAAATGCAAGGAATCCAGACTAGCCAAAGGAATCTTGAAAGAACAAAGCTGGAGGATTCATGCTCTCCAATTTCAAAACTTACTACAGAACTACTATAATCAAGACAGTTTGATACTACCATAAGGATAGGCATGTAGTTCAATGGAATATAATTGTGACTCCAGAAATAAACTTATACATCTATGGTCAATTGATTTTCAATAAGGGTTTTAAGCCAATTCAGTGGGGTCAAAATAATATTCTTTTCAACAAATGGTGCTGTGACAACTGGATATCTACATGCAAATCAAGGAAGTTACACTGCTATCTCACACCATATATAAAAATTAATTCAAAATGGGTCAAAGACCAAAATGAAAGAGCTAAAACTTAAACTCTGAGAACTATGAAAATATAGATATAAGCCATAAAAACTGCAAAATCATAGGTGTTAATTGTTGTGACCCTAAGTTAGGAAATGGTTTCTTAAATATGACACCAAAAGCACAAACAACCAAAGAGAAAATAGATAAATTGAACTTCATCAAAATTAAACATTATTGTGCATCAAAGGACACTATCAAAAAAGTGAAAAGACAACCATTAAACAGGAGAAAATATTTGTAACCATCATCATACATCTGATAATAACTAGGTGTAGTATCCAGAATACATAAGGCCCCTACAATTCAACAATAAAAAGACAGCCCAATTAAAAAATGGACATTTCTCCAAAAGAGGATACACAAATGGCCAATAAGCACAAAACAAAATGCTCACCATCATTAATCATTAGGGAAACACAAATCAAAATCACAATAAGACACCACTTCCCATCAACTAGGATGACTATAATCAAAAACATGGCAGGCTGGCCCCATGGTGTAGTGGTTAAGTTTGGCACACTCTGTTTCAGCAGCCCAGGTTCGTGGGTTCAGATCCCAGGTGTGGACCTACACCACTCCTCAGCCATGCTTAGGTGGTAACCCACATATAAAGTGGAGGAAGACTGGCACAGATGTTAGCTCAGGGCTAATCTTCCTCAAGCAAAAAAAAAAGAGTAAGATTGGTAAGAGATGTTAGCTCAGGGCCAATCTTTCTCAGCAAAGTAAAAATAAAAAGAAGATATTTGCATAGTAACATGAAAAATGGCTGTTTTACTAGCTCTGCTTTAAAAAAAAAACCCATGGACAATAATAGGTGTTGCTGAAAATGTGGAGAAATTATAAAACCCATATAGTACTGGTGGGAATATAAAATAGCACAGCCACGTTGGAAAACAATCTGGCAGTTCTTCAAAAAGTTAAACACAGAATTGCATATGACCTAGCAATTCTACTCCTAGATATAAACCTAAGAGAACTGAAAACTGGTTTTGAAATAAAAACTTGTACACGAATTTTCATAACAGTAGTATTTATAACAGCCAATAATTGGAGACAACACAAATGTCCATCAATTGATGAATGGAAAAACAAAATGCAGTATATCCATACAGTGGAATATCATTCAGTCATAAAAAGTAATGAAATATTGATACATAATACAACAGGGGTGAACCTTGAAAATATTACACTAAGGGTAATAAGTCAGTCACAAAAGTATATATTGTGTGTTTCTATTTGTATGAAATGTGCAGAACAGGCAATCCAGAGACAGAAATTAGTAGTTTCCAGGGATGGGGGGAAGGAGGTGGGCGGGGCAATGAGGACTAACTGCTAACGGTTATAGAGTTTCTTTTAGAGATGATGAAAATGTTCTGGATGACAATGTATCTGGAATTAGATAATGGTAATGGTTGCACAACTCTGTGAATATCCTAAAAATATTGAATGGGACACATAAAAGGGTGAATTTTATGTTAATCATAACTCAATAAAAAGATAATTTTTAAAAAGAGTAACCTGGACATAAATGTTAAGGAATTTACTTTTGGAAGATATGAGGATCACTGAAGGATTTTTTAATTTAAAAAGTGGTAAATAAGATTCAGGTTTCAAACAGACGACACTAACAGTAATGAGATGAACTGATTAGAAGGAAGAGAGCCTGTAAGAAGAAAGGTCATCTAGGAATCCACTCACATAGGCCTGGCAAGCAATGAGGGTTTGAACTAAGGAAATATTAGCTGAAAAGGAAGGGACAAATTAAAGAGTCTTATAGGAAAGTACCTGTGTCTAACCACACTGACCAGACCTACCACTGAAGTAAATGAGTATAAGTTGTTTTCATTCATAAAAGAGTTTTATTAGCAATTGTTCAGTAGAATTAAAGTAACAACAGATTTTCTAAAACCAATTTTCTTTATTTTATAACAAGTTGTGAATAAGTTGATGTTTCTTACACTATGAATTATTGTTTCCAAAAGAGAACTATATTATAACAGTTGTTTTTCAGTTTCACCTAACTTTTTCAGAGTAAGAGCGAGCTCTATTCATTTTAAATGACATTAGTACTCATTGTAATAAAGCTGAGTAATACAGAGTAATAGAGCAATAACATTCCTTTCATGCTTCTCTCTCTCTAGGGTAAACACTGCTAAAAGTCTGGCATTTATCTTTCTGTTCTTTTTTTCCTTTCGTATGTGTATGTATACACACATACGCGTACACATGACGGTCTTTAAGTATTTCTAAATGTCATGACACTTTACATGTATTTGTGAATTACTTTCATGCTTAACAATTCTTATCAGAACTTCCTCTCATAAATACAAAGAATATATTATTTCTACCCCTGCATAGTAGGTCATATGGGGATGTAATTTGTCTTAATTTATCTAAGTCTATTCCTTTGATGGACATTTAAGTTGCTTTTTATTTTTTTTAATTTTTCCTGTTAAAAAAAAAGAGTAACCCCAGCATCTTTCTCAAATCTTATACTGTTTCCTGCAAGTACTCCAGTGTTTGAGTAAAATGGGGATAGAAATACAGAAGTTCAGAGTTGGAGGGGACAGTGCCAGTTGCTCATTCTAAGGGCTATTTTGTTATTAAATCAGGGAAGGACCTGCAGGGTGGCCAGCTAATGAAAATACTTCCGATTACAAACGAGGAAGCGAAGGTGCACAGGAGATAAGCAACTTGAAGAAGGCGTTACTTTCAAAGGTAGTATGAAATTGCAAAAAGAGCACCGGACTTGGGGTGGGAATTCCTGGCCCAGATTCTGACATTTGCTATCATGGACAAGCCCTGGAGCATCTCTGTGTCTTAATATCCCAATTTGTAAAATGTAAATAAAAATATTTCTTCACTGAGTTGGTGTGAGTCTCAAATAAGAAAATGAATATGAAAATAATTTTTAAAGTGTCAAATGCTGTTTACATGTTAATTAATTCTTAATATGCACTCTTGTGAATTTCCCTCTGGTACTACTGTGTTTATTTTAATATGTTGAACACCTTTTCTCTTGATACTCCAAATCCCCCAATATCAGTGTCTTTCTACCAGAACACACAAGTCTACCATAAAAATCAACCTTACATCCCTATTTTACTAAATAATATCTATTGAAGAAAAGAAGAAAGGAGTTAACATTTATTGACTACCAGATAAGATACTAGGCAGTTTTTTCTCATGTTAGTCCTGAGATATAATTATTCCTATGCTATAGCCATGGAAGTTCAGGATCAGAGAAGTCAAGTAAATTGCCTGGGGCTGGCAGAGTAGATCTATGACAAAGTCACAACAGGGATCAAAGTCTTTCTGATCACCAACACATTCTTAATGAACTCAAACTTTGTGCAAGAACAATCCATTCTCAACTCACAACAAACTGATCTTTCCATACATGCTTGTCTATCTCTTCTAAGGTCCATTTTCTGACACTAATTTCATCCTGTCCACCTTCTATTCCAATGAATAACAGATTTCTTTCTTTTTCCATATACACATTGATCAGATCTCCTATATATACAGTTCCTCTTCTCCACAGATAACTAAAACCCTTCCATTTTTCTTCTTGATAAACAGAGCGATAAAAAGTTGCTCCAAAAATCGATACCTAAATTCATCTTATTTTTGAAACTAACACACACACACACACACACACCCCTTTTAGTGAGAAAGTATTCTCTCTAAGTCATTCATATTTTGTTACCCACATTTCAGGTTCACCCACTCCCAGAGCTGAGTCTTATTTAATCCTTCTCAAAAGTTAGCTCGACACTTCCCAGGCACATAGACTATCTCAGGTGATTCAGACATCAGAACTACTGAGCAGCAGGCGCCAGAACAGAAAGTACAGAATGTACACTCTGAAAATGTCAGAAATCATCTAAGTACATTCAGGTACAATAAAATACAAGAGTGCTATTGAAATGACCGGTGAAATGTTAAAAAAAAAAAGGTGGGTGGTCAAATCTGTCTCATCTCTGGAAAATGGGAAGTATGCAATACGCAAGCCAGCAACACTGAGTTATTTCTGCCAGATAAAATGCTGTTGCAACTAGACTGAAAGAGAAAGAAGGCTGACTTATAACTACCCTTACTGAAGAAGAGTAGCATTACTAGGAAGTAGACAAGATCCTGAAAGGATCTTAAACAGGAGGGAAGGAACAGGGGGGAAAATGGCAAATAACACTCCCTAGAAAACTACTGCCAGGAAACAATGTGACTCATCATAACACTATCATATCACATCATATCACCATCAACTCAAAAGATATAAAGGAAGCATAGCTACACAACAAAAGAACAAATCAGAGATATGAGATTCAGGAGTATGCAGGAGTCAAGAGAAGCTAAAACACGAGCTGGCAGCACTCGGCACAGACGTGGGAGAAAAACAAAACTGTCAGAGAAATGAAGCCAAACTGGAAGCAACACAAAGAATGACAGACACTCCCGCAACCACTGTAAAGGCCATAGAAAACAGGATTGATCAAAGTAAGCAGAATGAAGTGGAAATTAACAAGAGACTTAAAAGGTCTAAGAAAATAGAAAATATCCAGGGAAGGTAAAGGAGAGTCAACATAAATAAATATCAGTAAATATTATACATATTTAAAGAAATAAGAAAGCTTTGCATAAATGAATCAAGCCTTGAATCTACATACTAAACACTCATACCAGGTTCCACAAAAAGTGACCAAGAATGAGTAGCACTTAGATATACCCTATTCAAATATAGAGAAAAAAATTCGCTAGGAACTCAGTAAAAATATCAAATCAATTATGAGTGAAAAATATTAGGGTGGCCTCAGACTTCTACCAAGTAACATTCAATGCTAAAAGATAGTGAAGCGATGAAAGAAAAGAGCGTATGACCCACAAAATCTACCCATAAGAAAATTGTTATTCACCTTCAAAAACTCAGAGCATATAGTTACTGGGAGTTTTGCTTTTTTGAAAAAACCACCAAAAAAATCTAACCAAGCAAAAGAGATTAGCTGAAAATTGGACAGGACGTTATTGTTTAATTAATTTATCTGGTATATTAAGATTAAAACACCTGTGGGGATTATGGCCACAGGAAAAATATGTAAAATTACTAACACTGACAACATAGAAGCGATGTAACTTACAAAGTTGATAGGAAAATAGTATTACTGTACATGCTGAGTTCCTCATCTTTCATGGCTGAGAGTCAAAATAGATCATTCGTATCTGAAAAATAATAGAGGTATATACACTATTTAACGGTATAAACACTAAGAGAAAGCATGTAAGCAAATAAACCGGGGAGCAGAGAGATGAGGGGAGATAGTGGAAAATATATTAAACATGTTCACAACCTGAAATAATATCATAAAGAAAATAAAAAGGCAAATGACAATCTGGGCATAAATATTTACAACATATATCACAGGTCCCTAATAAATAAAGAGAGCTTCTAAAAAAATTGAGAAACATCAACAACCCTAGAGAAATCTGGGCAAGGATATAAAAAGAATAAAACAAATTCAGAATATAGGAAATTCCATAGGACAAATGACCTGGTTTCCACAACAAATAAATTTCAGGGAAAAAAAGGGTGGAGGGGAACTGTTATCAATTAAAAGAAATTTAAGAGGTACATAAACCAGATGCAATGTGTCACCACTTTTTGAAATCTAATTCAAACAAATTTAAAATAGTTTTTAAGACACTGGGGATATTTGCATATAGATTAGTAAATATTAAGGAGTCGTTGCTAATTTTAGTTCATGTGATGATATTATGGATTGTTTTTAAAGCCTAACGTGTTACATAAACATACTGAAGTTCTGAAGAGTGAATTGATATGATATCTGGAATTCAATTTAAAATACATAAAATATATAAAAATTATAAGAAAGAAAAGAGATAGATGAACTAAAAATGTTAGTAAGTTTTGAATCTTAAGATGGATCTATGAGGGCTCATTATACTATTCTCTCTACTTGTATATACGTGAAAAATTTAATTGTGTACATTCCAGTGAGCGGTTCTAAAAGTTCTGTATGGCAGTGCAATTATCTGTGTCTAGGGAACAAATAAATTAGAAATATCAAAATTGTTTCAGTTCCCACTGAAACATAATTCCCTTCACTTTCTTTTACTGGTAAATTTGTTTTAAAACTAAAGATTTGAAATGAGGCCTATAAACAGTCGTGTGAGAGTTTTTCATCTTGAGGTGACGGATTAACTCTGAACTGACTGGTCAATCCAGTTAAACTGACTGTATAAGGACTTGGGTTAAAATATGAGTTACATTATTGCAATTTTGCTGATGAAATTGTTTGTCACTTAGGGAGAGGGGAGGAAGAGGTATGCAAATGTTGTGGATAGTATCATAAGAAAAATTCACTTTTTATTGATCATAGTTCAGACCCCAGCCCCTCAGGGGAGAAAGGGAGGGGCCCACATGCTCCTATCTGGCCATCCTGAAACCCCCTTTGCAGCAGCTCACCACCACCCCTCAACTCATCCCAGGGAGGGCTTCTGCTCCATTAACGAATCTTACAATGCTGTTCATAATTACTTCAAGCAAGTGATTACCTATCCCAGGGTAACTGCACTGTTTAAAAAAAAGTTTCTGGACAATAGAACATTTGAAGATAAAGGAACTAATCCTAAGAGACGCATTTCAGACAGGAGGAAAAAAATTGCAAGGGGGATGATCAGATTTTCATTAAGGAAAATAGGGGGTTACCAGCACTGTCGAAGGACACTCAACAGGTAATTACTTTATCTACTTTTAGAACTAAGTGGACATAAGACTACAGGGAATATATTTGAAGTACTCAGTAACGCAAACTACCAGACACTTTTAACACTACTTTAGCAAAATTCATATTTCAAAGCAAATAATAAATATGCTTAATACAACTATCCCATGCCAATCATCAAGGAAACGTTCTCAGGATCTTGACTTGATAGTCCTTTATTACCTTTGTTTGAATTGCTTTAAGAACCTAGAATTGTTTTTAAGGTTCATTTGTTAAAAAATAAATATTCCACGAATTTCACCAAGATGTCTCCCTCTAGTCTGCCTACTTACAAATTGCTGAGGTGTTCACTATGTTGTAATAGCAGAAAATAACCAAACACAATGAGCATAATGAGCCTCTAGCTTTATGTGCCACCCTACAAAATACAGCAACACAGAATTAATGGATGGCAGTGCTTACTTATTGAAGTGATTAGAGAAATCCAAAAATACATTGGTAGATTTAACATGACTAAATAATTATGACCTTTAATGTGATTAATTTCATTTCATTGATAGCATAAACTTCAGTGACCATTTCAAGTCCAGTATGCCTAAACAAGAATTCAAGAGTCTGAAGTTTGCATTTGCTATTTCAGCAGTTCCCCCTTCTTTTAATCATTTCCATCTAAGTGGTGCTTTTATCTTTAGACATGCTTATCTACTTCTTCATTCTCTCTTGCTCTGCCTTATGCCACTTTCGTGAATTCTTTCCCAGGGGGTAGAGCCCTTGTCAATATGTCTGCTTTTATTGCAGAATCTGCCCCCAAGGTAGACAGATTCTCACACTGTCCTTCTCTGCAGTTCACAGCATAACCTGCTCTTCCGTGATCCATAAAGGGCACCACACAAACACACACACACACACACACTCAGAGCAAGCTCATGCACATGCATGCAAGTCCAGGACATGTGCATTTCAGATCCCAGAAGATGCTTGGCCTAGCTCTCATGGATGCTCCTCAGCTGCTGCCTTGGCATGGCATCCTCACACACCAGAGATCTCTCCCTTCCCCACGGAGGATGCGCTCACTTGGTTTGGTGGTGGGGAATAGATCTCATCTACTCATGTCTTCAATTTCTACCCTGGAAATGTCACTACCAGATCTAATCAGTCTAGACTCTCTTTCTGAACCTTACCTACAGCTAGATTTCATCCCAGTTCTGACTCAAGGCACCATAAAAGCAAAGCAACAAATTAGAATCACTATGAGGGCAAGAACCATCTTTCACTCACTCCATATCTCTAACTCCTTTCAGTATACCTGAACCACTGATAATTTTGAATGACTGATTTTTGGTCTTGCTGGATCCTTTATCTAGCTTTCAGCTCTTGCTCACTGCTTTCCCACATCCATCCCCTTTGGGCCTCCACCTCCTTTGCTAAGTAATATCCAGTCCTGTCCCTACCCTCCAGAAACAACTGTCCTAGGCTCGAGAAATGACTCCTGCCCTGGACTTCGCCTGTTCACGAAGTAAACTGGCTTCCTGAGTTCATGTCAGATCCCAAAGAGTAAATGAGGTCATCTTGTCACACTCTCATTTCTACTTTCCCTGAGCCTGCTCTGCTCCTGTTCCGACATTTCCCTACTAAAGCCAAGCTCATAGCAAGAGACCTGTTTCCCAAGTGAGACTTCGGTTCCCAGGCCTGGGACTAACGGCCCATGTTTACTGAGTGCTCACCATGTAGCAGGGACAGTTCTAAGTACCGCACGGGTGTGATCTCATCAAATCCAGGTCTGTGAGGTGACCAGTATGACGACTAGTATCTCATTTAATCCACACTGAGGTTTACCAGTACAAATAAAAGAATGCCCAGCCTCAAAAGGTCTTAAACAACAAGGAAATTTATTGTCTAAATTAGAGGTGCTAAAGTAGGGTGGCTCCAGGCATGGTACAATGAGGACATTTGCAGATATAGACGAGAGTGAAAACTCTGAACTCAAATCCTCCTGAACATTCCTGGCTGGCAAAGGTAGCCCCCACAAATCCCCCGACCAAGCTCCTCCGATTTAACACATTGCAATGACTTAACCTTGGGTAATGGCCTCACAAAACTATGCAGATTATTCTCAGCACCCAGCCCACTCCCTCACTGCCTCTGGCTTCTCACAGCCCACAGAGATTTCAGCATAGCCCAGATAGCAGAACAAGGTCTAGTTCAGGAGATAGCCAGGCACAGTGCCAATTTCTACAGGCACTAACTTGGGGCATTTGTATGGGTGGGGACTCTAAAGGTGTCTGCCCAAGGAGGATAAAATGTTAAAATCAGGCTCTATTTATTATGGGTGCACTCACCAAAGAATCAGGATTTAATGTTAAAGTAGCTGAGACGGGCATTAAAACAATGTGCTACTTTGTTAACTGAAGCGTGAACTCAACAGCAGCCCAAAGGCAATAAGAATTAAGAGACAGAACTTCTCTGGCAGTGCTAAGGAACCTAAAGGCTCAGGAAGATAGGAATATCGTATATGTCCAGATTTACGCCTGTTGTCTCAGTCTAATTAATAATAGCATCCCTTTCACTCTCAAAAGTGTCCCAGTTTGGGATGGTGTGCCACCTGCTCAGTCACCCCTTACCCATGCCACCCTGGAGGCCCCAGAGGACACTCCCTTCGCCAGGGCTTTAAGAAATGCTTTGGTGAGGGGAGCAGCAGAATCCCACCAAAGTCCTGTGGTAGCTGTCCTCTGTAGCCTAGAGATGACAGTGGGGAATAACTGACTCAGGTGCCCTGATCTCAGTGGCAATAATGGGACTCAAAGTGAGAGTTGTAGAGGCCAATGATAGCACTTAACCATTAAAAGACACTCCTTTCTTTTTTCAGTAGTGCTTGATATTTATTGAAAAGAACAAGCGCTTTTTCCAGGTAGTATTGAGGAGCTGGGCCAAGTGCCTGATTTTGTCTGTTTGTTTTTAGTATTTTTGTCCAAATGCATACATCTGTGGAACTGCTGCAATTTTGAAAAAAAAAAAATGACAGCTGTGCTAAACTGGTGCATAGGAGAACAGAAATGTCAACCATCTGGCTGCCAGGCACTCTAGGACCCCACAGCCATTTGGTGGGGCAAGAGAGGACTCTGGGAGCAGGTAGGGAACTAACCAGGCTGAAAGACTGCCCCCTTAAAGGGTTGGTGAGCTGTCCAAATCTATGTCCGAGGAGGTGTAGCCAACTCGGGGATCTTCTAGGTTGACCCTTATCTCCAAAGGTGGTGGTCTGTCGCCGGGACGTAGCGGACGATGATGAAGTGGCAGCTTTAAGTCTCTGGGAAGATGTAGGCCTGGCAGTTGGACTCAGGGCTGTGAGTAGGCTGACCAGTTTGTAACAGGATCCTGACCTATAGGTGGGGCTCAGGACACAGTCCAAATTAGCAGGGGAGGGTCCTGGGGCTGGCCAGAGTGGGTGATGGCCCGCTTCAGAGCGAGGCCTCAGCCCCAGCAGCAGGTAACTGGAGCACTAATGCCTGGAACAAAGACAAGCACTACGCAGTGGGGGCGGGGGGTGGGGGGGCATGAGGGAAGGAATGGGAGGACAGGGATAGGGAAGGGGATAGGAAGGAGAGGGGGAGAGCGGCGGCTCCCGGCAGGGCGAGAGTTGGGGGGGCGGAGGCGGCGTGCAGGGCCCTCCCACCTAGGCCAGAGGGTCTCAGGGCCTAATAATCATCATCTTCGTCGTCGTCGTCGTCTTCTTCATCGTCATCCCAGCCAAAACACTGTTTCATCTCATCGAGGAAGGCCCGGTAATCACCTAGGATGGGGCTATCCATCTCAATGTAGGGCACCACCCACTCCTCGGCTTCCCCGGTGAGCAGGCTGATTAGGAATGCCACCTTCATGGCGTCGTTGCAGAATCGGTTCTCGTTGACGAGCATGTAAGACGCCGTCTGCACGATAAACTCAGGGAGCCGGGAGCTCTCGCCGTTAAACGTTTCGGGGAAGGGCACCGGGCAACTCGGCGGACGTACCTGGCGCAGCAGGGTGGCCCTCTCGCACACCAGCAGCCGCAACTGTTCCATGAGCTGGCTGTTCTCGATGCTCAGGGCGCGGTGCCGCATCAGCAGCGCGTGCAGCAGCAGCACCAGCTCGTCCACCATGGCGAATGGCTTGCAAGGGCAATGCTGGGCTCGGCTCGCTGGGGCTCGGCTAAGGTGCGCACGGAGGCCTCGCAGGAAGTGCGTGTCGGCAAAGGCCCGCGGGGGCCAGGCGCGGAGGGCGGTGTGCGCAGGGGTCCCGGCGGCTGCGCAAGCTCCGCCCACAAAGCCGCAAGGTCGGCCTGCGCGCCGGCGCGGCCCGGGGGAGGAGGAGGGGGCGTGGCCAGGGAAGCTACCAGCGCGGCGTGGGGGCGTGGCCAGGGTGGAGCAGGCAGAGCCTCGGAGACGTGGCCAAGGAGGGCGTGGCCGGGGCAGCGGTGGGCAGGGTCTCGGGGGGCCGCAGTTCTCAAGGCCTGTGGATAAAAGCAAACAAGGCCAACAAGGCCAACAGCCCCCCTCCCCGCCTCTTCAGAGCCCCGGTGTGGGTCCGGCATCAGCCAGGACCGAGCGAGCGCCAAGACCCATCTCTCAGAGCGGACCAACCTAACCTGCTCAAGTTTAGAGGGTTACCCACCGTTCAACCTAGCTGACTCACAGAACTCGGTGTTCCTTGGTGGGTCTGCGGCCGCTGGATTTCAATTACGTGAAATTTAGTTAACACATTTCCTTGCTTATTTAAATCTCATTCACCCGGAGAACTATTAACCACTGCTGGCCGCACCGCGGGAGTCACACATCCTTTCAGAGTTATGAAAGACCCTCAGAGGTCCTGTCTTCCATGAGAAAACAATACTTAAACAGGAATTTCACTTTAGTTGGCAAGTAATATTGTATACCTCTATCCTGTTAAAGAACTTTTCTGAATAGCAAAGTATAAACAGTTCTTCAAAATCATCAGATGACCATTTGCAGGCGTCCTGCCTGTCTTTGATTCTCTATTTCGTGTCCTTATAATTAGTGTCCCTTGGCCACTGGGTTGTTATTCTTTAACAATGAACACTTGTGTTTTTAAATGGTTTTGTTTTTCTACTTAGTGATTGTTCAAATAGTTGTTGACAAGTGAGTTGGGTCCAGGACCTTAGAGCCAACATAATCTGTTGACTCTGCTTTTAAGATGTATCCCCAATTCAGACACGTCTTGTCGCTTCTACCACTACCACCCTGATCCCGGCCTTCCTTTCTCACCCAGACTGCTGCAACCAATTGCGTCGTAGCTTTCACACCTCCCTTCCTGCAGTATATATGTATGTATTCTTCACAGAGTAAGCACGGGAATCCTTTAGAACAAAAGTTAGATCTCTTCGCTCCCCTGCTCAAAACCCTCCAACAGTTTTCCTCTCTCACTCAAAATAAAAAGCAAAATCGTGATTATAGCCTACAAGGCCCCGCCTCATCTCCTAGGCCTCTTCCCATTCCCTTCTCTGTTCCAGTCACCTTGTCCTCCTTGCTGATTCGCACACATCATGTAGCTCTGGCCTCAGGAACTCTGCACTTTCTACCCTTTCTGTCTCACCAGGCTCTCTCCCCAGTTAGCTACCTGACTTCTTCTCCCACTGTTTTCAGAGAGGACTTTCCTGACCACCTCATCCATCAGAGGACACTGCTCTCTGCCAGTAATCTCTAACCCTTGACCCTGCTTCATTTCACTACATAGCATGTGTCATACTAGCAGCCATCAGGTAGAGCTCTTTGCTCATCGGCCTGCTTCCACTTTAGAATGTAAGTCTATGTGGACAGAGACTTCACTTTGTTAGCTGCTCTATCCCTAATGCCTAGGAAAGTGCGTGGCCCAGAGTAGAAGCTCCATAAATGTTTGGCGGGTAAAAAAACCTCAGGGTGCAGATGTTGAAATAAACATTAGAAGTGGTAGCTGCACGAAGTGTCCAAAAATACTCTTCAAGTGGTCCAGTATCTTCTCTCTCTGATCATGAATCAGTCTCCATTGTGAAATGATGACTGACGTAACAAAAATGGCAATATAAGACTTTTTAAAAACCTTATTCAGTCCTTTTACAATAGAATTGAATGGGCAATCATGGGAGTGAGAGGCTGAGAGAGAGGAGAGAAACAGGGCTAAGACCCAAGTAAGGAGAGGAGGAGGAATCACATTGCTCAGAGGGTGGGCAGGGAAAATAGAAGGTAGGAGAGAATGTGAGCCGTTGGACTCTCCAGTGATATGAGCTCCCCTGCTAGATGAGAAGCCCTTTGAGGCCACTCAGGGCCCCTGTCTCATTCATCCTTTCATCTTCAGCATCTGAAAGTGTTTACCAGGTGTTCCATAAATGTTCTGTGGGTGGAATGAAGGGACAGGAAATGTCAGAGGTACATTTCTGGCTATCCTGCCCATTCACAGCTCAAGGTGGAGGATGGACCTGACCGGAGCAGCAGTGAATGTCCAGCTCCACTTTCCATGTCTAGACCCTAATACAGGAAGAGATGCCCAGGGTTCTAATCCCAGAAACACACATCCTGTGGCAGGCACTGGATTTGGCAGTTGACATGGGATGCCTCACTGATCCTCACACAGAGACCATACATGAGGATGGGTACTCTAGGAGCCTGTTTGGCCGCAAGTCCAGCTAAGCTAAGACAGCGGGGTATCATGCCAAGAGACTGAAGAAACGACCCAGAGACGGAGGGCAATACATATAGATTTATTACGACTTACATACGGGGAGAGAGTCCAGGGGTGGCAAACTGGACTTAGATATGCGCACCGCTGCAAACCCTGAGAGAAGTCTGCTTAAGTAGGCAGAGGAACAAAGGCTGCATGCTTGCCAATGGGGACTGTCCCTCTGTGACCTGCATTCCAAGGAGCAATCCCCCGCCCCCTGCAGTGGGCCTCCGTGTTCCCTCAGACCTCAGAGGTGTTTGTGCTGACTCTCCCACAAGAAACAGCTGGGTTGGCCAAGCCCAGGGCCGTTATCATCATGAGTGCTGACGCATAGCCCAGACAAGGAGCCTCAAGGACACATGGCTACTGTAAAGCACATAGGCCCTGTTCGAGCAGGGCCCTACAGAGCCTGAGACCCTGGAGTTAAATACTTGCCTAAACCCAGGAGAGTAATATGTTGGTGGTGCGGTACCACAGTCTCAGCTTCTCTGAAAGCAGATGCACTTCCACTGAACAATTATCATGCACCAGACTTCCATGAATCAGACAGATCTGATGGAGACCCGGAGATGATTAGGGCAACGGTGGCTTAGTCCTCTTCCTACAACCCCACGGCAGAGGGAGTGAGGGAGGAAACCATACAAAGCAACCACTAGCATCACCTCTGAGGGGTTTTGAGTTCCTAGAAAACAAGAAATGCCCTGGCCGGAGCTGTGCACAGAACTGAGCAGTGACTTTGGGAGGCACTTCCCAATTTGGAGGGAGGAAGGAGAGACAGGCAGCTTATCAGTAACTCACAGGGGAAGCAGTTGGGAAGAGGTGAGTAGTATCACTAGACAAAGTATATACAGTAGCTCCCCCTTATGGCAGATTTGCCTTCTGCAGTTTCAGTCACCCACAGTCAACCGCCATCAGAAAGCAGATGATTGTCCTTCTGCCGTTTTGCCTAACACTATGTTACAATGCCTACGACAGTCACCTCACTTCATCTCATCAGGTAGGCATTTTATCATCTTACATCATCACAAGAAGAAGAAGGGCGAGTACAGTACAATAAGATATTTTGAGAGAGACTACATTCACATGACTTTTATTACAGTATATTATTATAATTGTTCTGGTTTATTATTAGTTATTGTTAATCGCTTATTGTGCCTAATTTATAAATTAAACCTTATCATAGGTATATATCTATAGAAAAGAACATAGTATATGTTAAGCTTCAGTACAATCCACGGTTTCAGGCATCTAAGAGAGTCTTGGAACATATCCGCCATGGATAAGGGGAGACTATTGTAGAATTGTAATGTTCATGTTAACCAGCTTCCCAGTGCCCCTGAGGCTCTCCCACCAATGTCAACACCTGCCAGCCCTTCCTTCACCCTGCTTGGGGCTGTACGTCACCTTCCTTACTTTCCTTTCTCCTCTTGAGTGGCCCATGAATGTTCCTTTACACCTGTATAAGATGCTTGGGGCAGAGGCAAAGTACACCATGTGACTTATATCAAGCTCAGGTACTTTATTGTGACAACTCTGGTGCAAAATGTCCTGAGAGTGGTTTGGACCCCACTATTTGGCAGGAGCGTGGGCCCAAGGCCAAGGGAGTGATCCCTGGTCCTTATCGCTTCCACCATCTTCCATGCTCCCAACCCTGACCTGGTATACACCTAGCAGCCAGATTGTAAAATTCCTTTGAAATAAACATGAGAACATCTATCCCTTGATTCTTCAGCCTCCAGAGGAGTGTGTACAGTTTGGGTAAAACAACCTGGCACTTGACTATGCAACCAGGAGCAGAAAGCAGCTTTGAAGAGGATATTTGTGGGAAGGTCAGTTGGATGTCACTAAGATCCAGGCCTCTGCCCATAGACCCACTCCCCCTCCTTCTTCTTAACCAGGTGCACCTGAGGCTATTGTTTTACAGTAACCACATCCAGAGGGCTGTGGAGACCTCTAGCCTACAGAGAGGATTGAGAAGGTACAGCTTTCTCCTTTCTGCCTTCATACTCTCCAGCTTACCAAAGTGCCCTGAAACATGTTTACATGTTTATTTAAGTACTAAATTAATATATTCTTGTGTTTAAAAGAAATTAAATAATACCGGTGTATTAAAAGATAAAGGAAAAATGCCCAATACCTCTCCTTCTCTCTACAAAATCTCACTTAACAGGATTGTTACAAATCCAAAATTCAATTTGTCTACTTTCACATATAGATAGATAGACAGACAGACAGATAGATAGATAGATATAATAGTTACAGAATCCTAATAGACATAGTTCTGCTAAGAAATATATACCAAACCCCTCTGTGTCAGGAGACACAGAAATAGAATACACAGAGCTATATCTTTTTCTTAATGATTGCCTAATACTCCACCTGAATTTCTCAGATACACTCCTGCCTCAGAACTAAAGAGACCCATTTCTGTTCAGTTTCTCAGATGATACAGGAGAAGGATGGTACCAAATACACTCACAGTCCCAAAGATATAGAACTGGAAAATCAGATTTCTATAAGTGAATTATGATTTCTGTGAATTAATGTCTTATTATTAAGTAATCTGTATTCTTTATGTTTTTATATTGCTGCAATATAGAATTTATTGCCTGCGTATGTTTCGCTAGATTTTTGTTCTCATTTTTCTCATTCCTAGTTATTTTAATATAATTAGTCACCTTGAACATACAAGAGATTATAAAATTGGTTTATTTCTGGCATTTTCTTACTTTTAGAAAGTATCTGGCATCATGATAAATCTGTTGTTATAGATATTAAGAGTGTTCCCTGTCATAATTTGTGTTTGCTTATTTTGTTTTAAATGTAGAGTAGACCTCTCTTTCAAATTGGCCGGTTACTTTGATCTAGACTAAATTTTTCCTGAGACAGAATAGGTGTGGTGAATTGAAGATAACTACAAATTCTTTGCCACTTAAGCTTCAAGAGATAGAAATGATTTCCTCCGACCCTTTAATCTGGGCTGGCCCTGTGACTTAATTTGACAAATAAAATGTGATGTAAGTAACTTATAACTTATGATGCAAGGGCTTAAAGACCTGAAGATTTTTCCTTTGACACTTGGAATGCTCCCTACTGAGAGTCAGCCACCATATGAAAGTCTAACTACCCTGAGACCACCATGCTGGGAGGAAGCTCAAGCTAGCCACACAGAGAAAGAGAGGTCATGAGGAGGAGTAGCAAGGCAGCAAACAAAGATGAGGATGAAGTTCCTCTTGGACCTTCCAGCCCAGCAGAGCCCCCCGCCCCTTGAATGCAGCTGAGTGAATGACTTTAGTTGACTACATAGAGAGCCAAAAAACCATCCAGCTAAGCCAAACATGAATTCCAAATCAATAGAATCATGAGCAAATAAGATGGCAGTTGCTTTAAGCCACGTAGTTTTGGGATAGTTTATTTCATGGCAGTAGAGAACTGAAACATGGAGAAACTTACGATATGTTGCAGATAAAAGCATGAGCTCCATATCAAAAGAACTGATATGATGTTATGAATGTACAGTCCTGTTCTGTTTCCTTAGATTCTGTATTGTATATTTGGTATCCATTAACTATAGGGCCAAACTAATGGCCAAAGTTGTTTACATCTGCCCTGCCATCCAGAGCCCTTGCTCTAAAACCATCCCCTTTATCTTACTCTCACACTCCAATATTTTCCCTAACTTAAATCAACCCAGGGCCAGGTACTAGACAATTATACAGCCCAAAGCCTGCTGGAATTATTTTAACTAGCTAATCCTAAACTGTTTTCCCTCCCTTGCCTAGCCTTTCCTACAGAAACTCCAGAAAAGGCTCTGGTCTGTGTCATCCCCTCACTCCTTGCTGCCTCCTGACTAAAACCTGGTGCTTCCCCCTGTGGCCCTGCATGGCACAGCATGCCCCCTCCTCTTAGAAAATATAAGTAATAAAAATCTCCTTTCAATGGCATTGCTCTCTCCAAATCACTCAGTCACCTCCATAAATTAAAATCCTGAAGGTACAATTGAGATAAGTGAAAAGTAATCCTGTCCTGTGAGGAACTCCAAGGAGTGTGCGTGTGCGTGCGCACATCCGTATCATTGTGTGAGTGTCTGCATCCAAGTAGACATGCACGCATTGCTGCCTTCTACCACCAACGATGTCACTTGTCATGAGAACTGGCCGTGTCACAGTATGACAAAGATATAATCGAAACTGACCATGTTTTATGCAAGGACTATATATGCCTAATATGTAAAAGAAGTGAAGCACATTTCAGGGAAACATTAGGGAAGAAAGAATTTTTGAAATTGGGTTCAGATCCTCATACTCTTGCTTATTAACTATGTGACTCAAGCAAGTCACTTAATTCTTCTGAGCTTCAACCTCCTATTCAATAAATGTGTATAATAATAGGACCCAAATCATAAAGCTGCAGCAAAGACCAAACGATAAAATATAAAAGTATTTGGCAAACTACAAAGTGCCATACACAGATTGCATATTCTTTTTCACCGGAGAATTGTGATTTACTAGTCTCGCAGTGACTGTATTGCCTGCATTTTAAATTTAATGTGTCGTTAGCTCACCTCTCTTATTTTATCCTAGTAGCTATAAATTTAGCTCTGAAGTTTAAATTAAAAAAATGTTTACTCTTGAATAAGAAGTAGTTGGAGTAATAAAATAAGGTTTCATCTTGGTCTTGCTTTCTGTCAGTTCAAAACATGCTGTCCTCATAATGATGAGACATGGGTTTTTTAGGGAAAACAGTGTCCATTATAACATTCTGAAGGCTGATTTGTAACATTTTCTATTTTCTCTATCAATCTCAGGAGAATCCATGCTATATCTGAGATGTGGATATGTGATCCTCTCTCAAAGTGGAGAGGCAATTGAATGTCCAGAAACCTCCTTTCATCACTATGCCACCATGGTGGTTCTCCTTGGAGATGTCAACAGCCCCAAGGGCATCTGAGAGACAGGAAACAGGATTTTTCTCAGCCCTAAGAGCACCTCTGTTGGCCCTCAGCTGAGTCTCAGCATCCTCTCCTCTCAGGTTCCCTAGGCTTTCCTACTAGCCTCCTTCAGGTCCCTTGGCTCCTCCTATCCACTCAGTGACTATTTCCTTCAATACAGAAATGGGGTCTTTGAGTAAAGGCCCTCCCTAGATAAGAGGAGGTGTGT
Source organism: Equus przewalskii (assembly GCF_037783145.1). Classification (NCBI taxonomy): domain Eukaryota; kingdom Metazoa; phylum Chordata; class Mammalia; order Perissodactyla; family Equidae; genus Equus; species Equus przewalskii. Next base: position 113,356,567 of record NC_091863.1, on the reverse strand, counting down.
GATCTATGAGAGTAACTCCAGCATCTTTCTCAAATCTCATGCTGTTTCCTGCAAGTACACCAGTCTCTGCAAAATGAGAATGGAATCACAGAACTTCACAGAAATATGATAGAAGTGTCACTGTATTTTTCTCAGTGCATCATATCAGAAGGTACATGATGTGCTTTTCTTCCATCACTGGGGAACAGGGCCAGTTGCTCATTCTAAGGGCTGCAATGTTATTACGTAAGAGAAAGACCCCAAAGTGGCCTTCTAATGACAACAGATTACAGATTACAGATGAGAAAGTTAAGATCCAGAGGAGATGAGTCACTTGCACAAGGCAAACATAAGACATTCTCTTTAAAGTTAGCAAGGAATTGTAGAAAGAAGACTGGACTAGGGGTGAGATACCTGGTCCAGCTTCTATATCTGACATGTTCTATCATGGGAAAGCCCTTGAGCATCTCTGAAACCCAATTTCTTTATTTGTAAAAAGCGAATAAAAATGCCCCTTCACAGAGTTAGTGTGAGTCTCAAATGAGAAAATGGATATGAAAGTAAGTTTTAAAGTGTAAAATGCTTTCCACACATTAATTCTTAATATCCGTTGTTTTAAAACTTGAAATGATTTCAAATGTACAAGTAACTTGTAAGATTTTTACAGATTCCTACAAATTTTCCCCCAGGTTGAACCAATTGTTAGCATTTTACCATATTTGACTTATCTTTTCAGAGTCAGTATTCATGTATGGGTGTGTGTGTGTGTGTGTGTGTGTGTCTGTGTGTTATCTTTTTTCTAAACCATTTAGTTCCAAAAATTGTCTCATGTCCACGTATTATTTCAGAGTACGTTTGCTATAAACAACTACACTGTCCTACAAAACCCACAGTCTAACTGTCTAAATCAAGGAGATTAACATTGATATAATGCTACTATTTAGTCCACTGACCCCATAAATATTTTCTTCACCTACCCCCAAAATGAAATTTTTAAGTCAGGGGGCCAATCCTGGATCATGTGTCACATTTAGTTGTCATGTCTCTTCAGTCTTCTTCAGTCTGGAGAACTTCAGTCTTTCCTTGACATTACATTGACAGTTTTGAAGAGTACAAACTTTCTAGTAACTTTGTAATATGTCCCTCAATTCCCAGTATTTCTCCATTATTAGATTCATGTTATGATTTTTTGCAGGAATCCCACAGAATTGTCACTTATGTTTTTCTCAGTGCATCATATCAGAAGGTACACAATGTCTTTTATTCCATCACCGGTGGTGGTAAATTTTATCAGCTGGTTGAGATAGTTTCTTCCAGGTTTCCCCACTCCAAATTTAAGATAATTATTTTGTACTTATTAAGAAATATTTAATATTAGTTAGCATTCTGCTCTAAAGGAGGATTTTCCATCCTCTTTTGTTCACATATTTACTTTTGTCAGTATGGACCCTGGATTCCTTTTTCATTCAATGGATTATAATCCATTACTATCTTTATTTGGGTTGATGTTTAAATGTTCAAGATTTGCTCAGGTGGAACCCTTTTAAGCTGGCTCCTGTGTCCTTTTCACATGCTTATCTTATCTTTGAGCACTTTCCTTGTGGAACAATAACATATGCCACACTCATCTTGTACTTTTCCTGCCCCAGCTTTGGAATCAGCCATTTTGCCAAGGAACCTTCATTACCTTTAATGAAGAATGTTTTTTAGAAATAAAAATATTGGAGTTAGGAATGTGACTTGCTATTGGTATTATAGATTTTTCACATCTAGAACAACTATATAACCATGTGTGGAAAAAGATGAACCCCAAACGTTATCTCATTCCATATATAAATACTAGTTTGAGATAGATCACAGACCTAAAGCAAAAGCTAAAACTATGAAGCTTCTAGCCATAAAAGAAAAATGTTATAAATTAGACTTCATAAAATTTAAAAATAAATTTCTCATCAAAAGATGCTGTTAAGAAAATGAATAGACAAACCACTGAACATATATACACCCTAAAGACTAATATATAGAATACATAAATTTATTTTAGAATATATAAATAGAACATATGTATAAGAATACCTAAATACATTTTAAAAACTCCTAAAACTCAACAATAAAAAGAGAAGCGACCCTTAGAAGACAGTTTGGCAGTTTCTTACAAAACTAAAAATACCTTTACCATACTGTCCAGCAATTACACTGCTTAGTATTTACTGAAATGAGTTGAAAATTTATGTCTGAACAAAAACCTGCACATGGATATTTATAGCAGCATTATTCAAAATTGCCAAAAGTTGGAAGCAATCAAGGTGTCCTTCAGGGGCCGGCCCTGTGGCTGAATGGTTAAGTTCGCGTGCTCTCCTGCGGTGGCCCAGGGTTTCGCTGGTTTGGGTCCTGGGTGCAGATGTGGCCCCGCTCATCAGGCCACATTGAGGTGGCGTCCCACATGCCACAACTAGAAGGACCTACAGCTAAGATATACAACTATGTGCCAGGGGGGATTTGGGGAGGTAAAGCAGAAAAAAAAAAAAGATATGTAAGTGGATAAATAAACTGTGGTTCATCCAGACAATGGAATATTATTCAGTGATAAAAAGAAATGAGCTATCAAACCATGAAAAGACATGGTGGAATTTTAATGAATATTACTACATGAAAGAAGCCAATCTGAAAATATGACATGCTATATGCTTCCAACTATATGACATTCTGAAAAAGGCAAAACTATGGAGACAAGAAAAAGACGAGTGGCAGCCAGGTGCCTGGAGAGGAGTAGGAATGAATAGGCTGAGCACAAAGGATTTTTAGGTAAGGAAACTATTCTGTATGATAATACAGTGATGGATACATGTCATTATAAATTTCTCAATACCCATAGAATGTACAACACAAAGAGTGAACCCCAATGTAAACTATAAACTTTAATTAATAATAATGTCTTGCTACTGGCTCATCAATTGCAACAAATATACCCCACTAATGCAAGATGTTAACAGTAGAAGGAACTTGTAGGTGAGGGTGTGGGGGAATAAGGAAACGCTATACTTCCTGCTCAATTTTTCTGTGCACCTAAAACTGCTGTAAAAAAATGAAGTTTATTAAAAACAAAAGGCAAACAACTCAATTCTTTTGATGGGCAAAAGTCTTGAATAAACTAATTTCACAAAAGAAGACAGAGGAATGGCCAATAAGTATATGAAAAGGTGCTTAACATCATTAGTATGAGGGAAATACAATAAGATACTATTTTATACTTATTAGAATGGCTAAACTTTTTAAAAACTCATAATTCCAAACATTGTTCAGAAGGTGAAATGACTGGAATTCTCATACACTACGGGTAGGAATGAAAAGTGGTATGGCCACTCTAGAGAACTGTTTGGTAATTCCTTTTACAGTTAAACGTATATCTACACTATGACTAGAGATTCTGTTGCTAGAATAAAAACATACGTTCACAAAAAATTTCTACTAGAGAGCTCAGAAAGCATTGGAAACAATTCAAATGTCTGTCAACAGAAGAATGGATAAAACACGTTGTGGCACCTCCCTATAATCAATACCACTCAGCAAACTACTCCTATACATGACACAAAGATGAATCCCAAAAGTATTATGTTGAGTGAAAGAAGCTAGCCATACCAGTGCGGTTCAATTTCTATGGAGTTCAAAAACAGGCACAACTACTCCGTGGTGATAGAAATCAGAACAAAAGTTGCCTGGGCCTTGAAGTGCAAGGGTGAGTGACTGCAAAGAGACACAAGGGAAATTTTGAGGGTAACAAAAGAGTTATATATCTTAACTGTGGTGGCAGTTACATAGTACAATTGTTAAAACTCATCCAACTGAACACAAGATCTATGCCCCCTAGTTTATGTAAAAGTACCTAATTGTTTTTTAAAAAGACTGTGGAGTATTATCTTCAGAGACCTTAACGAAAGAAAAACTGACAGAACAAGTCTAAACATAACAAATTTGGCATTCAAGTATGAAGACACAAAATGTTTTTAGCACTTGGGAGAAACTGATGGAAGATATTTCTCATGAGTGATTTTTGAATATACTGCTAAAGTTCAAATTTTAGCTGTATCTCTCTCAGGTCCCATTCAGGTAAACAGAAGATACTCTCTTTTTGTACAATTTGTATGTGCACGAATTTCAGTTACCTGATGTTGTGGGTTGAATTGTGCCCCCACCCCATTCATATGTTGAAGTCCTAACCCCCAGCACCTCAGAATGTGACCTTATTTGAAGATAGGAAATTTACAGAGGTAATTAAGTTAAAAAGAGCTCATTAGGGTGGGACTTAATCCAATATGACTGGTGTCCTTATAGGGAGAAGAAATGTGGTCACAGACACATACAGAGGAAAGATGATGTGAAGACACAGGGAAGAGGCAGCCACCTATAAGCCAAGGAGAGAGACTTGGAACAGATCCTTCCCTCATGACTCGGAAGGTACCAACTCTGCCAATACCTTGATCTTAGACTTCCAGCCTCTGGAACTGTGAGAAAATAAATTTCCTTTATTTAAGCTACAAGTCTGTGGTACTTTGTTATGGCAACCCTAGCCCATACTAAAGTTTAGTTCATTAAAACCACTGCCCAAAAATATGGTTCAAATGTCAGTTACCACAGTAGATCAATTGAATAATTGCATAAAGTACAATTCCACTACTAACTCTTCAGTCCACATATGTAAATAACAAATATATATCCAGACAAATGACCAATCAGATCACTTCATAAAGTCCGTCAGTGATTGTTCACTATATATCTGATAGGCAGTTCAAACACAGACAGCAAAGTATTCTAACAGTGTTGCGTACTTTCCTCCCAGTGATAAAGCCATGTGAAATTTTATAAAAATGGATAATAGAAAGGTGGAATTGGTCAACAAATGAAAATGTAGCAAAGAAACAAAAAAAGAATACCAAATGTGAAATGAGAAAGTGGTTGTAATGGAAAAGATGAAAATCTCACAGAGGAAGTGACTTGGGCAACGCACTTCACATTAAAGGAGAGGCCAGCCTGGTGGTGCAGTGGTTAAGTTTGCATTCCATCTCGACAGCCCAGGGTTTGCTGGTTTGGATCCCGGGTGCAGACCTATGCAGCGCTTGTCAAGCCACGCTGTGGTAGGCATCCCACATATAAAGTAGAGGAAGATGGGCACAGATGTTCACTCAGGGCCAGTCTTCCTCAGCAAAAAAGAGAAGAGGATTGGCAGCGGATGTTAGCTCAGAGCTAATCTTCCTCAAAAAAAAAAAAACGCTTCACATTAAAGGAACTCAGAGAAATTTTACAATATTGAAAATGCAAAGGATAAAATGTTGGGAGATGATCCCCCACTTAGAAAGGAGTATGATAATTTGCCAAGGTATAGAAGAGATGCTTGTTTCACATCATAAGTCATATTACTTATACGCTGGGAAGCTGTTGAGATTTTCAAGAATTTCAAGAGAGCTCCCAATATCTATCTCTGTCTGCCACTACAAAGCAGATGTCTCTCAAGAGCTTACCAGGAAGCTCCTGTGAATTTCACACCTGCCAATGCATCTGACTGCAACTGCCAGCAGAGTATAATAGACTAATCTGTTCCACCTTCTAAATCTCATGCAAGTGCTTCTCATTGGCAAACTTTAATCCAGAACCGTTTAGGAAAGGGGATTGTGGGAAACTGTTCTGTGGCTTCTCTTGTGTGATACAAAAAAACCCTTAAGATAGTTTGATGGTTGTGGTAGGCATAACTATAATGGCCACCCAAAGATGTCCATTCCTTGGAACCTATGAATATGTTACCTTACGTGTGAAAGAAACTTCACAAATAAAATTAACGTTACCTTAAAATAGGGAGATTATCCTGGATTATCTACTTTAGCCCAGTGTAATCAGATGAGCCCTTATGAAAAGTGGAAGAGGGAGGCAGAAGAGTGAGTCAGAGAGATGGAGGAGAGATTCAAAGTATGAGAGGGGCTCCAAACTACCATTGCTGGCTTTGAAGATGGAGGAAGGGAGCCAGGAGCCAAGGTATGCAGGTAGCCTCTACAATCTGTCAGCCAACAAGGAAACAGAAACCTCAGCCCTACAAGTGCAGTAACTTGGATGTACAAGGACACAGTTCTCACTTAGAGCCTCCAGAAAGGAATGCAGCTCTGCTGACTCATTGATTTTTGCCTAGTGAGAAACTTGTCAGACTTTAGACACACAGAACTGCAGGATAAGCAATTTGTGTTGTTCAAGCCACTGAGTTTGTGGTAATTTGTTATGGCAGCAATGGAAAACTGATACAGTCGCCATGCTGCATTCATAAAAGGCATTCAGAAAAACTGAGGAGATGAGTGAAAAATCTGGCAAAAAGACTAACAGTAAGTATTGAATGCATTGTATTCAAGTATTGAAAGCAAATGCAGAGACTATAATTACATACAAAAAATATAAAATCCTTAAACCCTAATAATGTATAAATGAGGTAATTAAGGAAGAGAAGGACTAGAGTAAAATGGCTAGTGTTCTTTGTAGTAGTGTGTTCATCTTTCATAACTGAAGTTAAATCATATCATTCTAATTTGATAAAGTAATATGTGTATCCAGGTATTTTAAAAGATAATAAACACTTGGAGAAATAAGATAAGTAACTGAAATTTGAGTAGTAGAGAAGTGGAAGAGAAAGATGGAGAAAGTGGAAATACACTAATTCCACCTATGTTCATTAAAGGCAATGACTACTATCCCAAATAACAAAGGATTAAATATATTGTTTAAAATGAAAGGAAAACTATTGGATTAAAAATGTAATCCTAGAGATATCCCTGTGGCCTAGTGGTTAAAGTTCCCTGTGCCCCACTTCAGTGGCCTGGGGTTCACGGGTTCAGATCCCAGATGCAGACGTACTCAACTCATCAGCCATCCTGTGGAGGCATCCTACATGCACAGTATAGGAAGATTGGCACAGATGTTAGCTCAGGGTGAATCTTCCTCATAAAACAAACAAACAAAAAATGTAATCCTTCCAAAGCATCAGAGCAAATACACACAAAAAAAATGAGAGAAAATGTATTAAAGGCAATAAAAACAGAAAGCATAGCATTAAAAAATTTGACAAAACTAGGGCCATAAATACCTGTCATTTCAATAAATAAAGTCAGCTAAATTCACTTATTAAAAGATAATAACTTCCAGAAAAGACAATATAGGAAAACGCAATGTACCTAAAACCAAGTGACTCAGAAACATTGATATTAAATGACAGAAAGAGTTAAACTATGCAAATGCAAGCAAAAGTAAAGAAGGGTTCGTAATTTTAGAATCAGGAATGTTGAATTTAGGGCAGAAAACATTAAAATAGAAAAAAATTGTGGGATGGTTGTAATGATAAAAGTGAAATTCTTAAGAAAAATCCTACAATTATGAAAATCAGTGTGCCAAATAATGTAGCATTAATTTCCTTTTTTTTTTTAAAGATTGGCACCTGGGCTAACAACTGTTGCCAATCTTTTTTATTTTTCTGCTTTATCTCCCCAAACCCCCCGTATACATAGTTGTATATCTTAGTTGCAGGTCCTTCTAGTTGTGGGATGTGGGACGCCACCTCAAAGTGGCCTGACGAGCAGTGCCATGTCCAGGCCCAGGATCCGAATCCTGGGCCGCCGCAGCAGAGCATGCAAACTTAACCACTCGGCCACAGAGCCGGCCCCCGTGTAGCATTAATTTTCATGAGACAAAAATAGCAGGAAATAAAATGAGAAAGAAAAAATATTAGTAGTAAAGGTTTTAATTTATCTCTCTCAGACCGTGATAGACCCAAGTGGAGAACAAAATGAAATTAAACATGCAGAAGTTCTCAGTATCATAATAAGCAAAGTATATCTAATTGATAAATATTGAACCAGACATATTAGTGGCAGGACAATTCAAGGAGCTCAGCAATAAAATGAATTTCTTCACCAAAGAGATTGAAAGTATTAAAAAAAAATCAAGTGGAAATTCTGGATATGAAAAACACAATTAATGAAATAAAAAATAATCTAGAATCATCAAGAAATAGAATGGCTATAATAGAGGAAACAATTAGTCTGCTAGAAGATAAAAATGTCGAAATTCTGCAGTTGGAGGAGGAGATAGAACTAAGATTTTTTAAAAAATGAAAGAATTCTTCAAGAAATAACCGACTCAATTAGGAAAAGCAACATAAGGATTATAGGTATTCCAGAGGGAGAAGGGAAAGAGAAAGGATGGAGAGCTTGTTCAAAGAAATAATTGCTGAGAACTTCCCAAACCTGGGGATGGTTCAAGATTTACAAATAAATGAAGCTAATATAACACTTTAGCACTTCATCAATGCTAAAAGACATTCTCCAAGGCATATAATAGTAAAAATGGAAAAAGCTAATGATAAAGAAAAAATATTAGATGCAGCAAGGCACAAAAAATAACCTACAAAGGAAGCCCTATCAGGCTTTCAGTGAATTTCTCAGCAGAAACCCTACAAGCTAGGAGAGAATGGAATGATATATTCAGAATACTGAAAGACAAAAACTTTCAGCCAAGAATAGTCTATCCAGAGAAACCTTCCTTCAGATATGATGGAGAAATAAAAGCTTTCCAAGATAAACAAAAGCTGAGGGAGTTCATCACCACTAGAAATTCCCTACTAGAAATAATTAAAGATACCCTCAATCCAGCAACAAAATGCAAAGGTCTACAAAACTCTGAGCAAGGAGATAAATAGACAGACATGATCAGAAACCTACTGCTCTCTACCAAAATAGGGAGGCAAAGACTCAATTACAACTTAAAAGAGAAAGGGTGGGGCTGGCCCGGTGGTGCAGCAGTTAAGTTTGCATGTTCTGCTTCTCAGCGGCCTGGGGTTCACTGGTTCGGATCCCGGATGTGGACATGGCACTGCTTAGCATGCCATGCTGTGATAGGCATCGCATGTATAAAGTAGAGGAAGATGGGCACGGATGTTAGCTCAGGGCCAGGCTTCCTCAGCAAAAAGAGGAGGACTGGCGGTACTTAGCTCAGGGCTAATCTTCCTCAAAAAAAAAAAAGAGAAAGGGAAAGAAAGTATCAAAAGTATGATAAACACTTCAACTTAGCCACAAACTCACAAAATTAAAAACAGAACAATGTTTAACAGCAGTTACTCAGAAGAGGAGAGGAAAGGGAAGGAACCTACTTAGGTTAATGGAGAAGCAGGGTTTGAGAAAATGGGCTATCTCATCTCCAATACCTTTCATACAATCCTCACAGTAACCACAAAACAAAAAACCAGAGCTGAGCCACAATTCACAAAAAGAGGGAAAACTGGGAAATATCCCTCAGAAAACCACCAAAATGAAATGGCAGTCAGAAATACCAAGGAAGAGAAACAACGGAAACATAGAAGAACCAGAGATCAAGAGATAAAATGGCAGTATTAAGCCCTCATGTATAAATAATCACTCTAAGTGTAAATGGACTGAATTCTTCAACCAAAAGAGACAGAGTAGCCGGATGGATTAAGAAACAAGACCCAACAATATGCTGCCTCCAGGAAACACACCTCAGCTCCAAAGACAAACATAGGCTTAGAGTGAAGGGATGGAAGACAATACCGCAAGATAATCAACAGCAAAAGAAAGCAGGTGTTGCCATAATTTTATCAGACAAAGCAGACTTCAAGTTAAAAAAGACAATGAGAGACAAACAGGGACAGTACATAATGATAAAATGGACATTCCACCAAGAGGACATAACACTTATAAATATATATGCACCTAACAAAGGGGCACCAAAGTACATAAAGCAATTATTAGGAAACCTGAAGGGAAAAATTAACAGCAACACAATAATATTAGAGGACCTCAGTACCCTACTCACATCAATGGACAGATCATCCAGACAAAATGTCAACACAGAAATAGCATATTTAAATGAAACACTTGATCAGATGGACTTAACATATACAGAAAGAGCATTCCATCCAAAAACAGCAGAATATACATTCTTCTCAAGTGCACATGGATCATTCTCAAAGAAAGACCATATGGTGGGAAAACAGGTAAGCCTCAATAAATTTAAGAAGATTGAAATCATCCCAACCCTCTTTTCTGACCACAATGCTGTGAAGCTAGAAAACCTTCTGGGGAAAAAACTGGGAAAGTCAGAAATGTGTGAAAACTAAACAGCATGCTATTGAACAACCATTGGATCATTGAAGAAATCAAAGGAGAAATTAAAAAATAGGTGGAGATAAACGAAAATGAAAATACAACATATCAACTCTTATGAGATACAGCAAAAGCAGTCATAAGAGGGAAATTCATAGCAATACAGGCCCACCTCAACAAACCAGAAAAATCTCAAATAAGTAATCTTAAAATGCATGTAACAGAGCTATAAAAAGAAGAACAAACAAAGCCCAAAGTCAGCAGAAGGAGGGAAATAATAAAAAACAAAGCAGAAATAAATGAAATAGAGACTAAAAAAACAATAACAAGGATCAATGAAACTAAGAGCTAGTTCTTTGAGAAGATAAACAAAATTGACAAGCCCTTAGACACACTCACAAAGAAAAAAAGGGAGAAGGCTCAAATAAATAAAATTAGAAATGAATGAGAAGAAATCACAACAGATACTGCAGAAATACAAAGGATTATAAGAGAATACTATGAAAAATTATATGCCTACAAATTCGATAACCTAGAAGAAAGGGATGAATTCATAGACTCAAACAACCTCCCAAAACTGAATCAAGAAGAAATAGAGAATCTGAACAGACCGATCACAAGTACAGAGATTGAGAGAGTAATCGAAAACCTCCCAAAAAACAAAAGTCCAAGACTAGATGGCTTCTCTGGAGAATTCTACCAAACATTCAAAGAAGATTTAGAACCTATACTTCTCAAACTATTCCAAAAAATTGAATAAGATTGTATGCTTCCTAACACATTCTATGAGGCTAACATTACTCTGATACCCAAACTAGACAAGGACCACACAAGGAAGGAAAACTACAGGCCAATATCACTGATGAACTTAGATGCAGAAACCCTCAACAAAATATTGGCAAGCCAAATACAGCAATACATTAAAAGGATCATACACTACAATCAAGTGGGATGTATTCCAGGGATGCAGGGATGGTTCAACATCTGCAAATCAATCAGTGTGATACACCACATTAACAAAATGAGGAATAAGAATCACATGATCATGTCAATAGACAGACAAAGCATTTGACAAGGTCCTACATCCATTTATGATTGAAACTCTCAATAAAATAGGTGTATAGGGAAAGTACCTCAACATAATAAAGGCTGTATCAGACAAACCCTCAGCCAACATCATACTTAATGGTGAAAAACTGAAAGCCATCCTTCTGAGAACAGGAATAAGACAAAGGTGCCCGCTCTTGCCACTCCTAGTCATCATAGCACTGGAGGTATAAGCCAGAGCAATTAGGCAAGAAAAAGAAATAAAAGAAATTTAGATTGGAATGAAAGAAGTGAAACTTTCGCTATTTGCAGATGACATGATTTTATATATATAGAAAACCCTAAAAAATCCACCAGAAAACTACTAGAAATAATCAACAACTACAGCAAAATTTCAGAGTACAAAATCAATCTGAAAAAATCAGTTGCATTCCTATACACCAACAATGAACTAGCTGAAAGAGAAATCAAGTATACAATCCCATTTACAGTTGCAACAAAAATAATAAAATACCTAGGAATAAACTTAACCAAAGAGGTGAAATACGTGTACACTGAAAACTGTAAGTCATTATTGAAAGAAATTGAGTAAGCTATAAAGCAACGGAAAGATACTCCATGTTCATGGATTGGAAGAATAAACATAGTTAAAATGTCCATACTATCCAAAGCAATCTATAGACTCAATGCAATCTCAATCAGAATCCCAATGACATTCTTCACAGAACTAGAACAAAAAAATCCAAAAATTTATATGGAACAACAAAAGACCCCAAATAGCCAAAGCAATCCTGAGAATAAAAGAACAAATCTGGAGGCATCACAATCCCTCACTTGAAAACATACTACAAAGCTATAGTAATCAAAACAGCATGGTACTGGCACAAAAACGGACAAACAGATCAATGGATCAGAATTGAAAGCCCATAAACAAAAGCACACATCTATGGACAGTTAATCTTCAACAAAGGAGCCAAGAACATACGATGGATAAAGGACAGTCTCTTTAATAAATGATGTTGGGAAAACTGGACGATGTGCAAAAGAATGAAAGTAGACCATAATCTTACACCATACACAAAAATTAACTCAAAATGGATTAAAGATTTGAATGTAAGACCAAAACCATAAAACTCCCAGAAGAAATCATAGGCAGTATGCTCTTTCACATTGGTCTTTGCAACATCTTTTCAAATACCATGTCTACTCAGGCAAGGGAAACAAAAGAAAAAGTTGACAAATGGGACTACATCAGACTAAAAAGCTTCTGCAAAGCAAAGGAAACGATGAACAAAACATAAAGACAGTCCACCTACTTGGAGAAAATATTTGCAAGTCACATATCTGACAAGGAGTTGATCTCCAAAATATGTAAAGAACTCATACAACTCAACAAAAAAAACCAAACAACCCAATCAAAAAAATGGGCAGAGGACATGAACAGACATTTTTCTAAGGGAGATATACAGATGGCCAACAGACACATGAAATGATGCTCAACATCACAAATTATTAGGGATATGCAAATCAAAACTACAATGAGATATCACCTTACAGCAGTCAAAATGGCTATAATTACCAAGACAAAAAACAACAAATGTTGGAGAGGAAGTGGAGAAAAGGAAACGCTCATACACTGCTGGTAGGAGTGCAAACTGGTGTAGCCACTATGGAAAACAGTATGGAGATTTCTCAAAAAATTAAAAATAGAAATACCATACAATCCAGCTATCCCACTACTGGGTATTTATCCAGAGAACCTGAAATCAATGATCCAAAGATATTTATGCACCCCGATGTTCACTGCAGTGTTATTCACAATAGCCAAAATGTGGAAGCAAACCAAGTGCCCTTCTACAGATGGATGGATAAAGAAGATGTCGTATATATATATACAATGGAATGCTACTCAGCCATGAAAAAGCCAAAATTGTCCCATTTGCAACAACATTGATTGAACTCAAGGGTATGATGTTAAGTGAAATAAGCCAGACAGAGAAAGACAAATACTGCTTGATTTCACTTATATGTGGAAGATAACAAGTATATGGATAAAGAGAACAGATTAGTGGTTACCAGAGGGGAAGGGGGTTCGGGGGTGGGAGAAAGGGACAAAGGGGCACATATGTATGGTGATGGATAAAAATTAGACTACTGGGGTGAGCACGATGAAGTGTATTCAGGAACTGATAAACAATAATGTACACCTGAAATTACACAATGGTATAAACCATTATAATCTGAATAAAATTACTTAAAAAAATTTAAAACTTGTGTGCCTCAAAGGACACTATCAATAAAATAAGTGGACAATCCACATAATGAGATAAACTCTTTGCAAGTCATATATTAGATAAGTGACTAATATACGGAATATATAAAGAAATCCTGCAACTCAACAACAAAAAGAGAAAAATCTCAACTAAGAAATGGGTTTGAATAGACATTTCTCCAAAGATATACAATTGGCCAATAAGCACATGAAAAGATGCTCAACACTATTAATCATTGGGGAAATGCAAATCAAAATCACAATGAAATACCACTTCACACCAACTAAGATGGCTATACTAATAACAATAATAAAACACAGTAACAAGCGTTGCTAAGGATGTGGAGAAATTGGAACCGTCATTCATTGCTGATGGGGGTGTAAAATGGTGTAGCTGCTTTGGATAAGTCTGACATTTTCTCAAATGGTTAACAGCAAAATTACCATTTGATCCAGCAACTCTATTCCTAGATATATACCTATGAGAAATGAAAACATATGTCCACAGAAAACCATATACACGATTGTTCATAGCAGCATTATTTATAATAACCAAAAATGGAATTAACGCAAATGTCCATCAACTGATTGTATAAATAAAATGAGGCGTATCTATACAAAGGAATATTATTCTGCAATAAAAAGGAATGAATTACTGATACAGGCAACAACATGGATGAACCTTGAAAACAATATGGTAAGTGAGAAGCCAGTTATAAAAGCACGAAAGACCACATATTATATGATTCCATTTATATTAAATGTCCATAATAGGCGAATTCATAGATACAGAAAGTAGATTAGTGGTTGCTTAGTGCTTGGGGTGATGAGGGGTTGGGTGTGACTGCTAGAGGGTTTCTTTTTGGGTGAAAATGTTCTAAAATTGATTGCGACGATAGTTTCACAACCTTGTGAATATACTAAAACCCATTAAATTGTACACTTTTAAAGGGTAAATTGTATGGTATGTAAACCATCTCCATAAAGTATATATATATATATATAGAAGCACTCATGGTTATGCTCATAAGTTTAGTGTAGAGTTATGCAGTATCCATGCACATTGTCACTGATCACCTTATTGATGTAGGCGGTAGAGTCAGGCTTGTAGACCCTTCAGCTCTTGCTTCTATGACTTCTGGCCCAGGTTTGTGTTCAGCTTCTTGAAAGGCATTGGCTTCTCTTCCAGTTCATCGGTATCATCAAAGAGGTGGTAGGAAACTGACATGGGTTCTAGTTTATCCTTATAGATTGCAGTTTGTGCTTTCTCTCCTCCATTTTACATGCATCTTTCCTTCCTAACTGCCTGCTGTGTGATCTTCAGGGCAAACACAAGACTCAGAAACAACAGATGTATAGAGTTCACTTTACCAGTTCCCACAATAGCACACATCAAAGAACTCCTATAATAAACACTTTATTCTATATCATTTGTAATGGTTCTGATGCAATTGCCATACAGGTCTGGTTCTTAGTGTTTCCATACTGTCTCTGACATCTATCTGCCTGACAATATGATTGCCCACTTCGCTTCCCCACGTTGCCAAACTACACAGCAGTTCTCTCAGATATAAATTCTTCCAGCTTTCTCTCAAAGCAACAGATTATACCTTAACTCCTCCCTTAAGTCACTTTTTGCTGCTCCCAGTCTCCTCCACGAGAGAGCAATATGAAAATAAAACATTATTTTATTGATTTAAACATGCATTATCGGCGATCATCTTTTGTACTTTAATTGTTCTCTACTCTGTCTTATAAGATCTCCCAATCTGTGAACCTTTGCATTTGAAATGAGAATTTTTTATATCAATTGCTTTTCGTTACAAGACACTAGACTATGTCCTGAGGCAGAGTGGAGGTGGGGGGAATATTACTGTCCGCATTTAGAGATTTTTCACACCAGTGAAAACCTGGTAATTTCTCTGCTAGTTTTGGAAAGATTTATTTTGGCTGCCCCGTAGTGACTCTTAGAAATAATCAACACAAGCTTTAGATATGGCAGAAAGTAGAGATAACACTCTAGGGTTTAAGCTAATCTCCTGTGCGATATGGTTTCTCCTTTCATTTAGGAGCTGCTGTTTTGCTTGTCCTCAAAGGCAATAGAAAATCATACTTTAGAGAAAGAAATGACCAAAATAAAGCCAAAAGCGCTCAGATTCTCCGGATTGAAAAGCCCAGTCTTACTATTCCAAAAAGAATGGCCAGTAAACCCTTGAGTTAGCTGGCCTCCTTTTGTGAGCAAAGTAAAACAAAATTACAATATAGAGAAATTTAGCACTACTTGTTCATATAACAAATTAAACTAGATATGCACATTGTTTCAGTGAACAACTGCCTTAAGTGATTCTTCAGAATAGCAGTTCATTATAAACGAAGAGATAAAATATGAAAGTAGCAGAAACTGATAATGATTTTTCAAAGTAACGCTAACCCTTATCATACTTTCTGAAGAAACCACTGCCGACAACGATAAATCATAACTTTCCAATAGCAAGTCCCTATGCTTGCAGAGAAAATAGGATGGATACATTGAAGGTAAAATTAAAGTTTGCGTTACTGTTAACTTTTAATTAATCAACTCCACTACCTAACTCTGAAAACATAATAGCACTCTACGGAAGCCCATTTATGACGGACAGTTTCAAGACAAAACGTGTGTGTTAATTCTGTTGTGATGAGACCTACTATCTCATTAGAGCAGCTCCAAGGCAAAAGGAACTTTGGGACTTAACTAGAACACTAGCAAGAAATGAGGACGAAGGCATTTAAGTTAGAACCGTGTTTTACTGGCGTTCTAAGGAAGGAGTGGTCTCAGGCATTCAAATGATTTGGAAATGCATTGCCTCATTATCTCAAGGAAACCTGTAATTTTTTTATTGAAATATATTTGACACATAACCTTTTGTAAATTTAAGGTGTATATGTTGATTTCTTATTTTTATATATTGTAATATGATTCTCATTCTAAGGATAGTTAGCACCTCTATCACATCACACATTCCTTTGTTGTGGTGGGAATAATTAAGTTCTAGTCTCTTAGCAAGTTTGATGATTATAATGCATTATTGTTGACTATATTCACTATGCTGTATACTAGATCTCCAGGACTTATTTGTCTACTAGTTTCAAGTTTGTACCCTTAAACAACATCTCATCTATTCCCCCACCTCCTGGAAACCACTATTTTACTCTCTGTTTTTATGACTTTGGCTTTTCTAGATTCCACAGAGAAGTGATAGCATACAACCTAAGTGATGTGGTGTATACACACACACACACACACACACTGGAATATTATTCAGCCATGAGAAAGAAGGAAATCCTGCCATTTGTGACAACATGGATGGACTTTGAGGACATTATGTTAGGGTTGATAAATCAGTCATAGAAAGACAAATACTGGAAGCCTATAGTTTCAGATCTGGAAAGGACCTTGGAGGTCACTAAATTCAAGGCCTAGAGTTTGTAGAGTTGTTCCATTAACACAGGTAGCGGGTGAAAGTAACTAACTGAGTGAGGAGTTGTAGGGATTTGTGAGGAGATAACCACAGGACCAAGCGAAGGTGATTGGAGGATGGTTTTGAGTTTCAGGCTTTCTGACTTTGCTTCTATGTACCAGGAAAAGTATAGGGGTGATTTATGCACGTGGGGCTAGACCATCAACATTATGATCGCTTCGCTTCCAATCTACTCAAGATCTATGTGAAAGGACCTTCAGAATGAAATGGGAGACTTTTCTGGACAAGGCTATTTTACATGTGGACCTTCTCACCATATCCGTATCTATTTGGATCAGAAAACTGTACTTGAGATACAATGATTTTTCTGACCCTTCTTTTCTTTTAGTTATCACTTTTCTTTCCCTCTAGTTTTGGTTTGTTTATTTTGAAAACCCCAGTTTGTCATACCTTCATGAAAAGGAGCAAAAAAAGAAGACAGCTGTTTTTTTTTGAGGAAATTAGCCCTGAGCTAACATCTGCTGCTAATGCTCCCCTTTTTGCTGAGGAAGACTGGCCCTGAGCTAATATCCATGCTCATCTTCCTCTACTTTATATGTGGGAAGCCTGCCACAGCCTGGCTTGCCAAGCGGTGCCATGTCCACACCCGCAATCCGAACCGGCGAACCCCATGCCACCAAGGAACGTGCACACTTAACTGCTGTGCCACCGAGCTGGCCCCAGAAGACAGGTTTTTAAAAACATTTTTGTTGTTTATTCTTTAGTCAGAAAGAAAGTGGGTTTAGCTTTCTCTTGACTTAGGGTATAGTAAGAACAGAAGGAAGAGAGAAATGCCAGTGGGAAGGCACAAACTCAGAGTGAAAGAAGAGGGGCCCACTCATCCAAACTTGCCATGAGCTTGGAGAAATTGCTTCAGAAGCATCTCTTGGCTCCAGCCTTTAAGAGCTTATAAAGGGTGGCAACAGTAGAGTAATGGTAGGAACACTGGGAATAATAATGTGCAGATTTAACTTAGAGCGCTGGCTATGGCATGTGGTTTTAGGAAAGTCACCTGACCACATTACTACAGCTTCCCCTTCAGAAAAACGTAGATAATATTACCAAACTTAAAAAAATATTATGTATATTACATAAGATAATGTATTTTAAAGTCGTTCATGTATAGCAGGCATTCAATGGATGTTTACTACTATCATTGTTATTTGAGTGTGGGTTAAAAAGAGTGTTTCTTCTGACATACTATGTTTGTTTCTTGGGTGGGTTGGTTTTGACACAGAAATGTTGGATGTTTTCAGGCATCTTATATGTTTTTAAGTATCACTTTTGGATGTTGGCCTTCCATCTGATTTTTGTCATAATAGAAGTTATATATACATATAATTTCTTTAGAAATTATAACTGTTTATTATAATTTCTGGCTATTCTAGAAGCATTCATAATGTAAATGGCATGCCTATTACCCATCAGAAGTATAATCTGAACTACTTAGTTGAGCTGGAACTAAGCCAACTTTGCCAAAAATGAATCATAATCCTTACTAATACACTTTGACTGCTGTTCGTTATGCTTGTAGCTGTGGCTGATAAATTTATTAAAATATTTCTATCTGATTGGACACTCTCTGAACCAGTTAGCATATGATAGCTACTCCCTCCCTATCTAGTCTTCTAATACTGAGCAACAGTGAGGAACCAAAGGCCAAGAAAGTTCTAGGCTCTGATACCTATGGCCCTTTGCGTAAACCGCAAAAGAAAGTCCTCTCTTAAGAGGCAAGAGGATATTGTCTATCACTATTGTAAATTAATAGACTTTATATTTTAGAGTAGTTTTAGGTTTACAGACAATTGAGCAAAAAGTACCTCTCTCACTTTTCTATGTTGTGAAAACCTGATGTTGAGTCATTTCAGGTGAGACGTTTATTGTCTGCTCCTTTCTCTCCTGAAGAATTCAATTTCAATTTCAAATCTCCTCCAACACGAAATGGCGTTCAATAATCACCCATTACTTCCTATTATGGGCTCATCAAAAGTACAACTTTCTACTACTGATAACCATTTTCAAAGAAGAAGAGGAATGAAAAATGTAGGATTTGCAGTTCCAAATAAGAAAAATATCCAAGAGAGATTTCCGTGAAATCTTCCTGCACCAATAAAAACACCAGCCTCAGTTCAGGGAACATAACTGGCTCTGTGAGCTGAGTCACTTTACCTGGCTATGTCCCACTTTCCTCAGCTGCAAAATGAAGTGGGGCCAGCTCAATGGTTCTCGAACTTGGCCATTGAACATTGTAAACTTCTGAGATGTTTTTCAATCTCACTGAGGCTGGGCTTTGAGAACAGGTTGTAGAATATAGGATTATTTCTTCCCTAAAAGATTGACAGAACTTGACTGTATAACTGCATGGGATGTGTGCATATAGGTTTATGTGTGCTTGGTGTAGTTGTCACAGGTAGATTTTTATTTACTGATTCAATTTCATTAGTGGTTATAGGTTTATTCAAGTTTTTAATGTTTTGGTGAAATACTTTGAGGAGTCTTGTTTTTCTTGGAAATTTTCCATTTCTCACACCTTTAAATGTATGTTGGCCTAAAGTTGTTCATAGTATTCCCTTATGCTTTTTAAATCTTCTGATCTACCTGGTGGTGTGTTCATATTTTCACTCTTAGTATTGTTTATTTGGCCCTTTTGTCTTTATTTTTGGTCCATACTTCCAGAGTTTTATCTATCATATTTGACTTTTTAAGAAAAAAAAAAAACCAACTTTTTGTTACTCCTCTCTGTTTCATTTTCTTTTTCCTTTATTTCTGTTTTTATATTTATTTCCTTCTTTTTTACTTTCTTTTGTTTTATTCTGCTATTCTTTTTCTAATTGCTTGAGTTGCATGTGTTGCTCACTAATTTGAAGCTTTTCCTCTTTTCTGATATACATACATACATATACCTATACATGCACATATAGATATATTTGAGTCTATAAATTTCCCTCTTGTTACTTCTTTGGTTACATCTCACATCTCTTGATATGAAGTATTTTCATTGTCATTCAGTTCAAAATATGATTCAATTACTATTATGGCTTTGTCTTTGTTCCATGAATTATTAAAAATATATTTTAATATTTCTAAATATATTGGGAGTTAGTTATCTTTTATTTATTTCTGTTATTTCATTTCATAAACAAAACAAACTCTGATCTATATGATATTGTTTGGCATTTGTTAACTTTTTTTTCTGGGCTAAAAAATGGCTAATGTTTTTTCTTTACAGAATTTCATTTATTTTTACATAATGTAATTTTCCCATTTTTATCAAGTTATAATTGACAAATAAACATTGTACATATTTAAAGTATCAAACTTGGTGTTTTGATATATGTATACATTGTGAAATCACCACAAGCAAGCCAATTAACATACCCACCACATCCCCTAGTTACTATTTTCCTTTATTTAGTTATATATCTCTTTCATTGGATGAACCTGAACATTATACTAAGCAAAATAATCTAGTACTGCATGATCTCACTTATATGTGGAATCTAAAAATAGTCAAACTCATAGAAGCAGAGAGTCGGATGGTGGTTGCTGGGGCTGGGAGGAGGGGAAAATGGGGAAATGTTGGTCCAGGAATACAAAGTTTCAGCTATGCAAGATGAATAAGTTCTGGAGATCTAAAGCACAGCAGTGTTGATATAGTTAACAATACTGTGTTGAATACTTGAAATCCACTAAGAAGGTAGAACTTAAGTGTTCTTATCACCAACAAAGAAGTTTAATTTTTTTAATAAATGTTCCATTTGTGCTCTGGAAAAAAATAATTCTTTAATTGTTGTGTGAGATTCTATATATGTTCACCAGATAAAACTTACTGATTTTGCTGTACAAATATCCTATAGTCTTAACACTTTTACTGCTTGATACATTAGTTACTGAGAGATAAGAATTAAAATCTCCCACCATGATGGTGGATTTGTGATTTTTCACTTTGTAGTTCTGATATTTTTGGTGTTACATATTTTTATGCTGTGTATTAAGTGATTATAAATCTCCAATAACATATCTTCAGTATATCTCTTAGCACTGTTATTGCTAATAATACTTTTTTTGCTTTTAAATCTATTTCACTTGATAGTGATATATCCAGGGCATATTAATCCTGGTGCATTTTCTTCTATTCCTTTATCTTTAGCCTCTCTAGGTCTTTGCAATGTAGGCATATCTCTTATAAACAGCATATGGCTAAATGTTTTTATATGCAATATAAGAATTTGATTTTAAATGGCAATTATAGACATTTATATTCATTGTGATTCAGATATGTTTGAATTTATTTCTATCATTTTCCTTTTGCAATTTTTCTTTCTATACTCTTCTTTTGCTTTAGTTTACCTCTCTCCTCTCCTGAATTTTATTTACTAATCCTTTCTTCTTTGTTTACCTTTTCCCCTTCTACTGGTATATAAAGAACACACTTTATTTCTATTATTTTAGTTGTTAGCCTTAAGATTTTAAACAAGTGACATAAAGTGTAAATTTGAACAGTATCTCTTCCCTCCTTTTGGAAAATTCAAAGACTTAGAACACTTTTACAGAGATCATTTTCTTTCGTTGTTAGATATCTAGTATTTTAATTCCATTTGGTTTTAAACTCTTCTGAAATTAGCCACAGTTGTTGCTTTTTGCAGTCCGCGCTTAGATTACCCATATATTTATCACTTTCTTTTTCACCATTACTTCTCAGATCGCACTCTTTCCTTCTGAGTTAAATTTCTATAATTATGAAGTAGTTCCATTAATAGTTATTTCAGCAAATGCCTATGACAGGTGAACTCTTATTCTTCATTTCTTTGAAAGTATGTTAATTTATACATTACAAATTTGCTAGTTATAGAATGCTAGATTGACATTTACTTTCTTCTATTACCTGAAGTAATGATTTCATTGTCTTCTGGCTTCTATTACTACTTTTGAGAAGCTGACACCCATCTAATGGTCTGTCATTTCTTTGTAGGTAACCTTCCCTCCTCTGATTGCTCTTAATATGTTTCCCTCGTGGTTGGTCTGCAGTTTCACTACTGTATGTCTACAAGTAGTCTCAGTTTTATTTATCCTCTTGTGATTCATTATACTTCCGGAGTCTGATGATTCATATTCATAAATTCTAGAAAAGTACTTGGATAGTGCCTCATCCCTAGTCTCTCTATTTTCTCTTTCCGGAACTTCTATTAGATATATATTGAAATGTCTCACTCTATCCTCCATGTCTCCTGATATTTCTTTCTTTCACATTTTCTAACTCTTGTCTCTCTCTGAAGTGAACTCTGGATAATCTTTAAATATCTATCTTCTAGTTTACAAGTTCTAAACAATTTATATACAGCTGTGTCCAATATGTAGTGATTTTAAGTTCAAAGATCATATTATTCATTTCTGGAAGTACTATTTGGTTCTTTTTCAGCAATCCTCATTCCTTTCCTTTTCCATATTGTCTTGTTATTTATTATGGTTTTTATTCCAACTAGATCTTTAATTAACGTGAACATATTTATTTTATAGTCTCAGATTATTTTAAAATCTACTGAGTGGATGGGGGAATGAAGGAAGCCTCTATTTTGTGATGTCTTCTGATTCTCAGTCATGATGGCTCATTTCCTCTGTGCTTTTAAATTTTGGATTATGTGTTACTTTCTGTAGAGCTTTGTATGGTGAAATTGTGGGTCACCTGGGCTGGAGGCATATCCCTTGAGTATGGTTTCATGTTTGCCCATGTCGAGGGATAGTAACAGCTCACCCCCAATCTTCTGCTAATTTCTTAGGTTGGCGTTTCTACACTCCACCTCTGGAGAGTGAGGCTAGCTCTATTCTGGAGACTTTCAGCTAAGCTATACAGTAGTCCATCATTACCCACAGAGGATATGTTTCAAGACTCCCAGTGGATGCCTGAAACCACAGATAGTATGGAATCCTATATATACAATCTTTTTTCCTATACATACATATGATAAAGTTTAATTCATAAATTCAGTACAGTAAGAAATTAACAATAACTAATAAAAACAGAACTAATATAGCAATATACTGTAATATATATGTAACAATATACAACATACTGTAATAAAAGTTACTGTAGATCTTAGCAACCTTAGCATATGAACTTTTTTCTTATTAAGTTGAGAACTTTCACCTTTTCACTTAAAGGAAGTACTTTATGGCTTCACTTTGGCATGTCTAAATTACCAGCATCACTCCTCTTGCACTTTAGGTCTATTATTTAAGTACAATAAGGGTGACTTGAACATAAACACTGTGATACCACAACAGTAGATGCGATAACCGAGACATCTACCAAGTGACTAATGGGGCAGGTAGTGTGTACAGTGTGGATCCACTGGACAAAGGGATGATTTCACATCCCAGATGTGACAGAGAGGATTGGTGAGAGATTTCATCATGCTGTTCAGAACGACCTGCAATTTAAACCTTGTGAATCGTTTATTTATGGAATTTTTTATTTAATCTTTTCGGACTGTGGTTGACCTCAAGTAACTGAAACCACAGAAATTGAAACTGTGGATAAGGGGACACTACTGTATAGCTATTCTGGCATATTCTGTCACAAAATCAATTGCTTGTACAGACAATTAGCACCATCTGTCAGTGAATTAACAAGGGTGTGAAAGTTCTCCCTCCCATCAAGTTACTCTACAATCTAAAATATAATCCTTCCTTACAGAAAAACTTATTGTCTTTCCTAAGTAACCTACAGTGAATGATTTCTGTAAGAGATAGGCTGTTGAGATCAGTCTGTTTTCTAAAACTCCCATCTATCCTCTAGTGAATACCTTTCAGCACATGCTCAGTCTTGCCTTTCTCAACCAATTCCCTAGGTTGTCTGATGGTAGAGAGATATAGTGGTGTCTAAACCTGTTTTAGTCTCTTCAAACAGCTACTGAAGACAGGTGGAGTCCACATTGGTCCACTCAGAAGGAAAAAAGATATATAAAAATATACCCAGGTGGGCACAACATGACATTTTCTTTCAAATATTCTGTACTTGTGGTCTGCCAAACATTTCAAGACTATTTTTCTACCTTATTTGGACAAGGTTCTTCTAAGTAAATGAGATGTATAAAAAACACAATCAACAAGATAAAGATTGGTAAGGTATTAACAATCAGAGAGCAGACTACTCATAACCCTTTTAACATACTGTTTATTCAGCTAAAAGTAGTATGATTTTTAAAAAATTTTAACTTTGCTAAGAAGAAAGATACCCTTTCATCTCTCAAACTTATCTCATTCATGTTTTTTAAGGTTCATGACCAGTTTTTTTTTTCTGTTTTGGAATGATGGTCTTGCTGCTTTCAGATACAGATACTGTGTCAGGAATAGGAAGGTTTCCTTAAAAATACTCTACCAGCAAAGATGGGCAGTTCTTCCAGGAAAGAAGAACATGACACACTCAGCTGGTCATAATGATCATGGAGAAAAATCAGGGTACTGTGGGTCACCCTTGAGAGGCAGTCTGTGTTTTCACTGGGTGCAGAGTCATTGCCTACCAGCACAGGGGTCTTTTTAGCCTTTCTTGGAGAGGTTGTCTTTCATTTAACATCATCCACTGAGCCTATGTGTGCCCTATCCTTTGTACATTCATTTAGCAAATGCGTCTTTCACTATTAACATTTACCCTGCTCCAGAGGCAATATAACACAATGGTTTGAAACAAGAGCTCTGGAGCTAGGTAGTCAGGCTAAATTCAAATTCTGGATCAAGCAATTACTGCTTTGTGACCTTAGGAAATTTGCTTAATCTCTGTGCCTTAGACTTTTCGTCTGTAAATTGGAGGGTAATAATACCTTTTAGAGTTTTTTTGTTAAGATTAATCACTTAATATGTAGTTAGTGCTTAGAAAAGTACACAAACACTAAAACACTGCTTATTGTCAGACACTGTGCTAAGCACTGAGGATATGGCTATCAGGGTCCCTGTTCTCAGGAACCTCAAAATCCACTTGGGGAAACAGGTACCTAAACTAGCATAACAATAAAGTATGGTAAGTGTTTTGATGGGGAAGTTCAGAAGTTATGGGAACCCCTATGAGGGGGACCTAATGCATTCCAAGTGAGTCAGAGACAACTTTTCAGAAGCATCGTCAGAGCTAAGATCTCTGAAGGATGATTGGAGTTAATAGGCTGTGCATATGTGGGAGTGTGCGCACTTGTTGGGTAGAGTGGGGAATTCAGGCAGACAGAAGCTCATGTGTCAACATCTGAAGGAGATCTTGACATGGTGCAGGGTAGGATATGAGAAAATTTGACTGGGCTATGCCATAAACCGAGTGAGTTTGGTTGCTGGGGAACATGTGAGGAGAAAGAAAAGAAATGAAAATGGAGAAATAAACAGATAGTTCAAAGCCTTATAAGCCTCATAATAACATAGAACCTCTGAGTAGCCTTTAAAAGTTTGGATTTTACCCTAAGAGTAATGAGGAACCACGGAAGGGTTGTAAGCAAGGAAATTATAGTTATTTTTGAGTCATATAAATGCTGTTTTGGCTAAAGTGTGAAGGATCCATTCACTTATCCAACTAATATTTATTTCTATAGTATTATGTAGACTGATAAAAGCACCATGGGAATTATGACTGCTTGGGGACAGCCTGGAATTTTAAATGGGCTGCATTTAAGAAAGTGAGTTCTGAGCAACACCTTGATGGAGAAGAGGAAATGAGGCATGTATGTGTAGGTGAAGAGTCATTCCAGGAAGAGGGAATAACCATTGAAGAGCCCTGAGGCAGAAGTGTGCTTTTCATAATAGGGTAAGGAGGCTAAGGAGAATGGAAGGCAGTAAGCTAAGAATAGCAATAGGAGATGAAGCAGAGAGATAGTGAGGGAGGGTAGACCATTGTAAGACTGGCTTTGAAGGTATGAGGAACCCTCAAAGGATTTTAAAATAGGAATGATTCCATTTGATTTACATTTCAACAGAATCAATCTGACTGCTGTGTTAAGAATAGATGATATTGTGGAGGCAAAATAGCTAATAACTATTCCAAAGATAAGAGAGACAAGGTGAGTTTCACTTGAGCCAAAGTAAGGATTAAAATCCTAGAATGCCTTTTCCAGAAAGGAAGAAAGTATTGCTGAGAAGCACAGTTTTCAGTACAGTCTTATACCTTTTTAGAACAAAGAACATACATTAAACCTGCCAGGATACATATTCATCAAAGTTTCAAAGAGGTATTCAGTTTCAAATTAGCAAGTCAAAATGATCCTGATGTTGGGAAAGGGACAAATACAGGCATTACCAATAGGGTGTAGGGGGGGAAGACTTTTCCTCTACCTAATGTGGGTTTGTCTGGCCAGAGAATGAATTAAATTCACATGAGACAGAATAGGAGGAGAAAATTAAACAAGGCTTTATAACACATATACATGGGAGAGGTCAGGCAAGATGAGCAACTCGTCAAAATGGCTGAAGCCCCCACCTTAAATATCTAAAGACAAAGGAAGATGTTGGGGTGGGGGGAGTCAGTTCCAGGAGGTTACCAGAAACAGGAATAAGATTATTATGCAGATTTAAGTCCTTGCATTCTGTATCGACAGGAGTTTCTAGAGATAAGGCCATTCCAGTTCTTCCAGGCACAGATATCTTTACAGATGAAGATTTCCTTTACAATGCAAATGTCTCTTAACAAAAGGGTAAGCAAATTCTACTTTTCAGTTGCTTTCCTGTCTTCAAAGAAACCAGCCTCAAATAATCCTCATGCCAAAGAGACATATCTTGGGGTGGCCATTTCCAGGTCCCCACAAGGGTGATGGGGGTAGGAGGGGAAGTCTGCATTCTTTACTTTAATGGTTAAAGCAGATGTACAATGCATGTTTGATAGGCCATACGTCAGACTTCCTTAGTTCAAGCAGAAGGCATTTTGAACCTGAATATTTACCCCATATACTTCAATATATGAAGAGATGAAGGCGGCTTTGACCTTGGTGGAAACAGTATTAGACAGGCCCACCCCTAAAATGTTTGGCACTCAGGGAAAGAGTTTAAATGGAAGCCTACAAGGGTTAAATACAATATATTCTGTCTTCCTATCTTACAAATATGCCTTCATATTGACAATTCAAAAAAATATATGCTTTTTATATTACTGAAAGTTGGGAAAATATCAAATATGACTGAACTTGTATATTATTGTTTGTGTCTCAGTGTTCTGTTGGTGGACACTTAGCACTGCTGGGAAACAATATTTTCTTGTTAAAGATTCTACTGCATTTATGCTATTTGAGAGAAAGGATTTGAGAAGTTAATTTGTTCTTTCCATTATTTAGAAGCTTCTGCCTCTCAGATCCTCCCCACGCTCTAATGCAGTGTCCATCGTCGGCTTCAGAAGCCACAGAAACTTGAGCCTTCAGATCACTTGTATACATCATTTATTTTTTCAAGAATACAGAGCAAGAAATGCAAGTGTTTCTCTGGCGCCTGAATGACATTTGTCAGGAAAATGGACATTTAGGGTTACAGATCATCTTTTGCCAATGCTGAATGTTTGTTCTCATGTAATAAAAGTGCCCATGTTGATGCGGGGTCGGTGAGCCAGGGAGTTGAAAGAAAGATTTCTTAGACTCTTAAGATCTGGCAGTAGTGCTCTTTTATTTAGAGAATAGAATAGCATGGGGACAGGACCCATGGGCAGTCAGAGCTTCTGCTGCCGGCATGGGGACAGGACCCATGGGCAGTCAGGCTGCTGCATGGGGACAGGGCCCACGGGCAGGAGGAGCCACTGCTGCCACCGCTGGCATGGAGACAAAACCCATGGGCAGGCAGAGCTGCTGCCGGCATGTTGCTGCTGCCGTTTCTGCTGCTGCAAAGTTGGGTGGAGAGTAAGGCTTAATTTAAGGCATAGGTATGTGAGTTATCTCTTTACAAGACAAAGAATATGTAAAAAAGTTAAAATGGTATCAGTGCCTGTAGGGTCCGGCCATTTGGCGGTCCCACAACTTTTAGATAATCAAACCGGATTGAGTAAATGGCAGAAGTCACCGCTTGAATTTTATCCTCAGCTAAAAACAAAGGAGGATTTGGGGGGGGTGTCAGTTACATGAGGTTGCCAGACAGTAGCCAACTTAAGTTCTTGCCTCTGGCATTGATTAAGAGTTTCTAGAGATAAGGCCATCCCCCTTCTTCCTGGCACAGAGAGGGAGGCATCTTCACAGGTAGAGGTTTCCCTTAGAAATGTAAATGTTTCCCAACAAAGGGACAAGCAAATTCTACTCCTTGGAGCCTGCCTCTCATCTGTAGTTTTAAAAGTAACCAGCCTAAAAATCCTCATTTAAAATTAAGCAGCCTAAAAATCCTCATCAATGTGTTCTTTAATAAATCTATTTTTGTAGTTTGGGATATGCAGGGCCTTCTAAAGAAGTGAGCCAAGAGAAAAGGCACAAATTCTCTGGGTCTAAGAGTGCACTGGTAGAGGGGATCAAACGTAGGAAGATTCTGGATATGTTTTAAGGTATAGCCAAAGAATTTGCCATTAACTGGGAGAGACAAAACTACTCTAGGAACAGGCTTTAGCGTGGGAAGATCAAGAGCTCTTGTTTTGAAACCCTGAATTTGAGATATCTATTAGACATCCAAATGGAAATGTCAAACGGGCATTTGCATATACACTTCTAGAGTGTAGAAGAGAGGTCCAAGATGGAGATATAGATTTGGGAGTCACTAGCATATAGATGTATATAAAGACATGAGATTGGATGAAATCGCCAAGGGAGTAAATATTTCAGAGAAGAGATATGAGTAAGTACCCCTGATTATTCCTATTTTAAAGGTTAAGAAGAAAATGAGAAGATGGCAAAGGAGACTGAGAAGTAAAAGCTTGTCTGCTGAAAGGAAAAGAATGAAAAAATATCATAGATGCTGATGTGGATTAAGGCTGCCCCAGCTAGAGAAGCCCAAGGTGACCTGGCCTACATGCCAAACTATATGACCCAGTGGACTTTTTTTATGGTATGAATTAGGACTGCCCCAGGGAGAGAAGCCCGGGGCATCCTCACCTGCATGCCGATCTATATGGCCAGATTCGTATCTAAAGTTATATGACCGCACAATAACCAGACCCCATCTGCACTGAAATCATTTAATGACTTTTTACATCATCTTTTCTTTTTTTCCAGTAAAAATAAGTCACGTACCCATGCCTTATAAAAATTAGCCCTAACCCTCAACTCGGGGCAGCAGCAGGAGCTCTGACTGCCTGTGGGTCTTGTCCCCACACACCAGCTCTGCCTGCCCATGGGTCCTGTCCCCATGCAGAGGCAGCAGCAGGAGCTCTGACTGCCCGTGGGTCTTGTCCCCACGCACCAGCTCTGCCTGCCCATTGGCCCTGTCCCCATGCCAGCGGGGGCAGCAAAAGCGGCAGCAGCAGGAGCTCTGCCGGCCCATGGGTCCTGTCCCCATGCCAGCGGGGGCAGCAGCAGGAGCTCTGACTGCCCGTAGGTCCTGTCCCCACGCACCAGCTCTGCCTGCCCATGGGTCCTGTCCCCATGCCAGCGGGGGCAGCAGCAGGAGCTCTGACTGCCCGTGGGTCCTGTCCCCACGCACCAGCTCTGCCTGCCCATGGGTCCTGTCCCCATGCCAGTGGGGGCAGCAGCAGGAGCTCTGACTGCCTGTGGGTCTTGTCCCCACACACCAGCTCTGCCTGCCCATGGGACCTGTCCCCATGCCAGCGGGGGCAGCAGAAGCTCTGACTGCCCATGGGTCCTGTCCCCATGCATTCCACACTATTCTCTAAATAAAAGAGCACTACTGCCAGATCTTGAGAGTCTAAGAAATCTTTCTTTCGACTCCTCGGCTCACCGACCCCGCATCAGATGCCAGATATTTAAGCCAAAAGCTCCTTAAGGAGCCTTATGCCAAATGCTGCTAGTGGGTGAGAACTGAGACTTGACCATTGGTTATAGCAATGTGGTCACCATAGGTGACTATGAGAAAAGCAGTTTAGTATGAAATGGTGAGAATGAAAGCCAAATTTGAATATGTTGAAGAGAGAATGGAAGGAAAAGAATTGGATATAGCAAACAGAGAAAACTCAAGGAGCTTTGCTGCAAAGGGTAAAAAAGAAATGAGATGGTGCCTGGAGAAAAAAATGCAGCCAAGATTATTTTTTAAAGACAGGAGGAATAACAGCATGTTTGTATGCTGATGGGCATAATCTAGTAGGGTGGAGAAAAATGATAATGTAGGACAGAGCAAGGAGAATTGCTGGAGCAATGTCTAGGGTAAGTGAGAAGAAATGAGAACTAATGCATGGATCAGAGGAAGTGGCTTGAGATATACTATGAATAGTTGATCTATAGTTATAAGGTAGGAAGGTAGAGTATGTGAGGGCAGCTACAGGTAGGTGAGTAGATGCGATGCTGTGACTATCTGGAAATTCTCTTCTGATCACTGCAAATTTCTCAGTGATAGAGTAAGCAAGCTCATCTGCCAATAGTAAAGTTGGGGTAGGCACTTTTAGAGATTTAAAGAGAGAGGACATAGTGTGGAGTATGAATACTGGAGAGTGAGAGAGTACGTAGATTACATTAAATATCCTCTTGAGATTACTAGGCATGAATTTAAAGTAATTCCAATAAACATGGCTGTGTGATTTTATCCAGCCACATTCAGTTGCATAGGTACTGGTGTACAATAGGAAGAGAGTTGGATTTAACCAGGTTATTGTTTTTCCAAGACAGCACAACAAAGCAAGAGAGGGGCAAAGGAGTTGAGAGTGTATGCAAAGGAGAGATTTTAATGTTTGGCCCTGGAATTTAATCTAATCAAAGAGGTAAGAGAGGACATGAGGGTTAAAGGACAGTGGCAAAGGTGGTAGAACCACTCACGTCCAGATGAGTTGAAGAATTATTTGAGTTGGTGTAAGAGAAGAAATCAGGTGGACAAACAGAAGGTAGTGTACAGAGAGTGATGATTCAAATTGAGATTATGGAAGGGCTGATCATTAGTTATGTTAAAATCAAAGTTATGACCGTGGGAACAAGTATCTAAATGAGAGTGAAGACAAAATCATTGGAGGAGAAGGGTTCAAGGAATTGAGACATTGGAATGTTGGAGTATCAAGTCTATTATGAAATTGCTAAGAACTAAGACAGGAGTAGTTTTAGAGAAAATGTCAATGCACCAGGAAATAACATCTTTGGGAAATGATTGGGGAATGGCCCAAGAGCCATTAGGAATCACAATAATGAGGCACAGTGAGTAATTTTACCTGATGACATAAGAATCAAAACCGTCAGTGTTTAGGGGACTGGCCCCATGGCTGAGTGGTTAAAGTTCTGTGCACTCCACTTTGGCGACCCGGGTTCACAGGTTCAGATCCCAAGTGCAGACCTACTCCACTCATCAGCCATGTTGTGCAGGCATCCCACATACAAAGTAGAGGAAGATTGGCACAGATGTTAGCTCAGGGAAAATCTTCCTCATACACACACACACAAACCCTGAAAGTGTTTAGGGAGGAAGGCAGAATGGCCTGGAAATAGCAATGAGAAATCAAAGTGGACAGTTATTTGACCTCCAGGTGTAGTGTTAAAGAGACAGTGAGAGAAAAATGAGGCACCGTGTGAGAAGACAGCAGGAGAAGCAATGTCCTCAGAGGAGATCTAGAGTTTAGTTAGAGCAGGGGGAAAGGGAAATTTCAGAAAAGAGATTAAGATTACAGTGGGTTTTGCTGATGATGAAAATAGTGAATTTTAGAGGGCACTGTGGAAGGTTTTCAGGTCAGGGAAAGGCTGGAGAAATGGACAGGATGAAGGTGGTAGTACAGAATTATATGGAATTTAGACTGGAGGAGATGAACCCTGGGAATCTGGGGTTTCTTAGGGTAACTGACATATTAGGGATAAAAGCCTAGGAGATAGGTCCAGTAGCCTTAAGGCAGAGTATGGTGGTGAAGACATGAGTGTTGAAGAATGTGGAATGATCAATGTCTGGGACTAACTCTTGAGCCAGGAAATGGCTGCAAGGGTATGAATTGGGTTAGTCGCCTTTTGGTCTGATTTGACCCACCATATACTCTTAAGATTTTCAACAAATTTTACTTTAAAGTAGATATCAATTCTTACTGCTGTTGGTTTAGTGACTATTCTTGAATTTTATGTGTATGTGTATGTGCATATGTGTGTTTCAGTGTGTATCTATGTCGCTCTGAGGCCATTAAGGCAATTATTTTTGTTAATGCTAATTAATTAATTCTATATTTAGGGAGAAACTTCCTTGAGCCAGAGTGCCAGTCACAAGTACCAAGAGTGGAATATTGTCCTTAACTTTGAGTAGCTCACAGAACATCAAAGTAGAATGAGTAGAACAATGTTTATAGTTGCAATATAATTAATAATCCTAAATGTGGTATAAAAATAGGCTAATATATTACCCATCAGATAGATGACTGCTCTTTGGAATTTTCCTTCAATATTGCATGTACTTTAATTTGCTGATCTATAAAAATGAAAAAGTTAAAAATTACATCTAGATACCAGCTGTCACAGGGCTCCTTGGAGCTTGCTGTCCCAAAGAATCTTGGGCTTGAGCAGCAGGGTATTTAAAATGATTCCTACTTCATGACAGCAGAGTGCTTACTGGGAAAAAGACTGCATTGGGAATAGGGAAGCCCGGCCTTGCTGCATGGCTACTTATTGGATCTCAATTTGCTCCCAAATAAAATGAGTGGGTTGCCACTAACTTAAGTATGAGAGTGTGGGCTTAGACACGAATTCAAAAAGCATTTATTGAGTACTTATTATGTACAAGGATTTATAATAGAAAAAAGGATCAAGAAAGATTAGTTTCACCTTACACTCTTCTGCCTAATTATTTCACAAATGCAAAATGTGCTTTTCATAAGGAAATAGTCCAAGTTTCCTCATGTAAATGCTTAGAATAAGAAATAATTATCCCCTTTTTTTGGCAGGCAGGGAAGGAGAACCCATTCTTGTTGACTACCTTTTATCCCTGACAAAAGTTTGACTGAAAATTTAAATATAAGTTACCAATCAGCTGATAATTAAGGTGCTAACTGATAAGCAGAGGGTTTCTTGATAATAGGTCAAGTTTTGAACGCTTCTGCCACATTTGCACTGTCAAAGGTGGGAAGTGGGCAAAACCGTCTTGCATTTCCTGTCTTATCGTTTCATTGTTTAGAAATGGAGAAAGTGTTATGGTGCAGAGTTGAGGGATAGTATCCAATTGGTCGCTAGCCCTTTTTCTATTGGTTTCATGCTTCACCTGCTTTAATACATTTCCTTTAAAAGCTATTAAAAAGGAAAAAAATGACAAAAGGTGCTAAATCCTGTCCTAGAAGAAATAGAACTTTGTAGAAAACAAAACTGAACAATAACTGTGAATCACCTGAAAATCTCTATTTCTCCACAGTTTTAATTCAGATACATAAAGCATCATATTACATAGTACTTAGTTACTAAGGTGATTTAATCAAGGTTGACAGGGACACCTGTGAGAATGCCATCATGGCATAGGAAGGTATTTTTGAAACCAGCTGAACAGCAAAATTGGTTTTATGCTGCTTTACCTTATTTCATAAAACCAACAGTTTTATAAAGCCTGAGCCATTGCTAGCACAGCATAACTTTTGAGGGTAGAGGAAAAACTAAGAAAGGAACAGTGGTTATCTTTGACCAATGATTGGAATGAGCTGCTGTTTCAGAGCTCAAATCATGCTCACCTAGGAAAACCCATAGTTTATAAGTAGAGGGCCAGATAATACCTCAGAGGGAGGGGAGTTTTTTTTGTTTTGTTTTGTTTTTGCTGAGGAAGATTTGCCCCAAGCTAACATCTGTTGCCAATCTTCCTCTTTTTGTATGTGAGCTGGTGCCACAGCATGGCCACTGAGGAGTAGTGTAGGTCCGCACTTGGGAACCAAACCTGGGCCACTAAAGTGGAGTGCACCGAACTTAACCACTAGGCCATCATGGCTGGCCCAAGGGAGGGGAGTTTTTAGGTGTGCTGAGACTCAAAATACACTTTTCACATTCAATGTTTGTTCACTTCTTAAGGTTTAGCTCTTAGGGATTCTCGGGGCTTTTAGTCTCATCCAGTCTTCCTGGGGGAAGAAGAAGGCCATCACTCACTGTGGCTTTGTCAGCTTTAGTCAGCCTGCCTCTTTAGCGTCAGCCAATATAGGTTGCTTTTGGGAGGGATCTGAACCAGAAGTATACTTCCGGCAAAAGCATGGCTGGAAAGACATCTCATTCTTCCAGGAAGAAGACAATGTCAATATTAACAACATGCTGGGTAAGGCAGTCTCCAGGACTGACAAGAACCTTTATTCATGGATTTATCCGCATATTCAACAAACAGTACTAAGTACCTATTGTTGGCAGGCTCTGTGCTCAATCAATGCAAAAGATAGATACATGAATGTTAAGCCATCTCTGCCATGTAGGAGCTTACTGTCTAGTGTGAAGACCAATAAATAGATAATTACAACATAGTACAAACAGGGTTCTGATAGGGAAATCACAGCTTGCTGTGGAAATACATCAGGGAGGCACCTAACAAAGATTTAGCTGCTATGTGATGGGGTATAGGAAAGGTTTCCCAATATTTAAGTCCTTTTATTTGTATTCAGGTGGCTCCTTGTCTTAGTGTCAGGGGAGATCAATTATTTACCTAATCCATTTAGAAAATACTTATTGAGCATTCCCTGTGTTTTAGGTACCATTCTAGATATTGAAATTGTGAATGAGAAAGAAAAAATTTGCATAGTCTAGTAAGAAAAGGCAGGAAAGAAACGATATAAACAAGTAAAACAAATAGTATGTTAGAAAGATCAGTGTTACAGAGAAAAGTATAACAAGGAAGGAGAATAAGGAGTGTCAGGTGGAGAGTGTCAAATGGGAAGTTTGCAAAATTTAAATTTTTTTACTCTGAGAGAAATATGGAGTGAAAAATTATGTTCTAGCAGAAGAGTGACAGGATCTGATTTCTATTTCAGCAAAATCACTCTGATTGATGTGTTAAGAATAGACTTTTGGGGCCAAGTTTGGAAATAGGGAAGCTACTAGAATAGTCAAGAGAAGATGATGGCTTGGATCAGGTTTGTAGCAATGGGAGTGGTAAGAAGTGGATAGATTCTGGACGTGTGTTAAAGATATTACTGAGAGCATTTGTGCATGGATTTGGAATGTGAAAGGAAAAAGACAAATCGAAGATGACTCCAAGAATATTGGACTGAGAAACTAAACAATAGAATCACCGTTAACGGAGATGGAAAAGATTGAAGAAACAGCAGTTTTACGAGGGGAAGATGGAAGAAGAGCAGTAGTTCAGCAGTGGACATAAAAAGATTGAGGTACTTATGAGCCAAGTGGAGATGTTGATTAAGCAATTGGACATATGGCTTTGGAGCTGAAAGGAGAGCTTGAAGGGAATGATATAAATTTGGAAATCATCAGCTTATAGGTATTATGTAAAGGACTGAGGCTGCATGAGATCACTTAGGATGTGAACGTAGACAGAGAAAAGGCTCAAAGACTGAGCCATATGGCACTGCAACATTAAAAGTTTGGGGAGATGAGGATGAATTAGCAAAGGAGACTGAAAAGGAGTGACCAGTGGAGCAAAAGAAAAATCAGGAGTGTGATGTCAGCAGCCAAATGAAGGAAGTGTTTCAAGAAAGAGGGAGTCATCAACTACTTCAAATGCTGCTAAAGGTTAAATAAGTTGAGGAAGGAGGATTGAATACTGGATTTAGCAATGTGGAGGTGATTCTTGGCCTACACAAAAGTAGTTGTGGTAGAATGGTGGAGTCAAATCCTGGCTGGAGTGATTTCAAGAAAGAATGTGGGGGCTGGCCTGGCGGTGCAGCGGTTAAGTTCGCACATCTCGCTTCTTGGTGACCCGGGGTTAGCCGGTTTGGATCCCGGGTGCAGACATGGCACAGCTTGGCAAAAGCCATGCTGTGGTAGGCATCCCACGTATAAACTAGAGGAAGATGGGCATGGATGTTAGCTCAGGGCTGGTCTTCCTTGGCAAAAAGAGGAGGATTGGCAGTGGATGGCAGAAGATGGGCATGGATGTTAGCTCAGGGCTAATCTTCCTCAAAAAAAAAAAAAAAGAAAGAAAGAAAGAATGGAAAGGGAAGAATTGGAGAAATCACATAGACAACTCTTGGAAACCAATTCTAACATCCTCTGTTTGATAGTTAAAAACCTCCCCAAGCAACCCTCCATTCTTTTCCCGTACTTATAAGGACATGGAGTCTGAACTAGGAGCTTTCTTTCACAGGGGATAGAGAAGCAAGGAGGAACAATTTGGAATGGAATTCAGGAGGAGGTTCTCAAATTCAGATATGGCAATATGTTATTGGGATCTTTCAGTTTGCAAGGAACAGAGATGTGTTCAGGTTGACTGAGTTCAAAAGTGCTAATTGGAAAAATACACAGAGACGTGGAGGACAGAAAAAAGTCTCAATAGCAGCCCTTGGAGAGCTGGAATATTACTCAAGATACGACAAGCAGGGACCCAGTCTTATTCCCACCCCCTCACCAACAGATGTTCATTGCTATTTTAGCAGCTCTACTGTATTCCTGACTCAGCGTTTCCCTTTATCTGCTTCCATTTGCTCTACTTCACCTACTACCCGCTGTCATCTGTGTACTCTCTTCTCTTATCTCATGGCCTCTGAATAATCATGGATTCTACTGTCTCATTCTCCTCCTTCTTGTTTTATCTCATCCAGTTTCTGCCCAACAATCACTAACTTTTTCTATATCCAAAATAAAATTCCCCACTAGAGAGAAGATTAGATTAGTTTAACTAAGAGAGAGTAATCCTAATGGGCAAAGTTCTTCTATATATCACTGATTCCAGTCCCTGGTTGATTGTGCTCAAGGTGTGGGACTCGTGTGGTTGCTATTCATAAGGAAAGAATCATGAGAATGGTGTCATGGGGATTGGTAGACATTCAGAGCTTCACAGATTCCTCTTGAGTACACTTGGCTGAGGGCAAAATAAATTGGAAAAAGACATAAATACATGGAAAAGATGGTTGAAATGACTTCAAATGCAATTGTGTAGAACTTTTATGAAAACAAAAAACCATAATACATGATAGAAGTATATAGACAAGCATGAATGTGGAGATAGACCATGTTCCTATACGGGAATACTCTAAATTATAAAAATAACCCCCTCCAATTCAGCCATCAATTCAATTCAATTCACTTGGAATCAAAATTCCAGGGAAAATTTCTTTTGAAACTTGACGGGTTGATTCTAAATGTCTTGTGAAAGAGAAAATATGTTGAAGGAATCTTGCCCTGCAAATATAAAAATCAACTATAAAACTAGAGCAATAAAAATAGTGCAATCCTGGCACTGAACAGAATAGATAAATATATCAATTAAACAAAAAAGAATTCCAGAAACAAAAAACAATGTATATATACATAATTATTTTGTGAGGAAGATTTGCCCTGAGCTAACATCCGCTACCAATCCTCCTATTGTTTTGCTTGAGGAAGATGGTCCCTGAGCTAAAATCTATGCCAG
The DNA here is from genome assembly GCF_037783145.1 of Equus przewalskii. Lineage (NCBI taxonomy): Eukaryota > Metazoa > Chordata > Mammalia > Perissodactyla > Equidae > Equus > Equus przewalskii. The sequence goes on along the minus strand of NC_091863.1, from coordinate 113,319,089 downwards.
CCTCCTCTACGTTGTTTGTGGGATGCCTCCACAGCATGGCTGATGAGTGGAGTAAGTCCACACCTGGGATCCGAACCTCTGAAGTCCTGGCCACTGACATGGAGCACACATAACTTTAACCACTCAGCCACAGGGCCAGCCCCATAATGTATGTATTTTAATTCAGTATGTGATAAAGGTTTCATTTTACATCACCATTGAATAAATAATTGTGAGACAATGGGCTACCTATCTAGGGGGAAAAAGAATGAAACAAAGTTAGACTCTCTACTCACATCATACATCAACAAAAAAATCCACATAAAGTGACAATGTAAATATAAAAATTAAAACTATGAAAGAAAGAGAAAAAACCAAATGAGGCTATTTGGGTAATCTTGGAGTAGAGAAGACCTTCCTAAACATTAAATCAAACATATGCATTAATATATAAGGAAAAAGTTCTTCTATTTGACAAAATATTATTAAAATCTTAGGTAAGCAAAAGGTACCATAATAAAGTAACACCAACAACAAAAAAATACAGAAGGGAGAAAATATTTGCATATACATGAAAACCAAAAGGTTACTATACAACACACAGTGATAAATTAGGAATCAATGATAAAAAGACAACCCAACAGAAAAATGAGCAGATGTTATGTCCCATCCCTCTCCTTTTGAGGTTCAGAGAAGAGTATGGTGTTTGTAATTAGAAATTGTGTATACAGATACATGTTCTGCCATTTACTATGGCAACCAAACCATAACACTTAGCCTCTTAGGATACTAATCATACCTATTTCATGGGGCATGGAGTGCTTAATTCAAAGACATGAATCACCAGTGATGCCATTTCGGCAATCAGTGCAGGGCTTTTTGCTACTGGGACACAATACCATAACTTTCAGATGACATCTGTTTCATCTGTGCATGCAGATTCCAGAGATTTCAGGAAAGAGTTTAACTTCTCTTATTAGGTACCTTAGACCTTTCAAAATAGTGAGCAATTTCTGTGGGCAATCTTATTATACAAGTCCTTACCTTCCAGCACTTAAAGGCTATATCAATTCACCCTGAATGCCTTGCTTACAAATGTTCCTAAGTTGTAGAGTACAGCTCCCAATTGGATCATAAATTTTTCTAGGGCAAGTACCACATCTTCAACTTCTTTTGTTTTTCCTCCTAGTATTTAGTGGTATTTAATGGAGTTCCCCTTACACACACCATAAAGAGTTTTTTGACTGCATATATTCACATCTACTTCCAGGCTCAACTGCAAAAGGGAGCTTTTGATTGTAATGGAGAGTGAAATTGCAGATGAATTCCTTAAGAAATGCGTTTCCCTTTAATTTAGGGCTGCTTGTGCAAAATCCAAGGAGACTTTGGCTTAATTGGTTTTCCACTATAACCATCAAGTCTGCATTTTTCTGGATTGATTATTTTTATTACTAATTCTTACTCTACAGAAAACTAAAGTGTGAGTTACCCTCCAACATATGTGAAAACAAAAGAAAACATATTAGCCCCAATATGTCTTAAATGTTATTGGCTTGATTGTTCTTTCCCAGCTGCACAGTGAGCATATTAGGGATGACATCATTGTGTATATACAATATATTTCAAATCTCCATTTGGAATACAGTGACAGTCCTAGTGCCATAAAAGTATTACACTACTAAATAATTAACTAAGAAATTATGAAAAACATAATGGAGAATAAAAGACAACTGCAAAAGCATCTATCGCAACAAAATAGTTGTCTTTAATAGCTGATTCTGTTTATTTTTCTGTGACTGAAGAACAAAATATCAATTATGGGCAGATGGCCATTAGCATAATCCATAATGCCAGAAGACAAAACAATGCTTTGTATCTATCACCTTTGATTAGTAGCATAATGTTTTATTAGACTCTGCATAAATAACACTGAATGACAGAATATGGGCTTTGACAAAGCAACAATTTGTTTTCAATAACAGCATCTCTGTTAGGAAATAAAAGAAAGGAAGAAAATATCATCCAGATCTTCAAATATAGATCAAAATGTGAGATGTTTCTGATTTGCTCAAACCAAGGGCACAGTATATAGCAATCCATTTAAATACAGAATTAACATTGACATGAAAATCTCCTTTAAAAAGATAAAACAATTTGGGCTTCCTAACATAAAACCACATGACTTAAGGGATATATCCATATTCTAAGTGTTTGAAGGAAAGTTTATACTTTCAAACTTGGTGAGCTTTGGAATTCTTGTCTTAGATGTCACCCAATGGGCCTTTGACAGCCTCTACTCTATGTGGTTTCCTTAACCTCCATTGCCCTCCACTCTATTCCCACCAGGAGGGAAAGAAATCAAAGGCCACAGACAACAAAGCCTACGGAGCCTCCATCCTCAGGATTTACGATGCTCCTGTGGCTTAGGTTGGCTGACTCACAGCTAATACCAAATTCAGGTGAACATCTTTCTGAAATAAAATCTCTATAGGAAGAGTGGGCAAAGGCTATAAAAGACAAGACTGAAATTTCTTTAATTCTACTTGAGTACGAAAGTTACAATGACTTTTATAACCTGTATGAAATAAAGTAAAGCACCAGCAAACCTGCAAAGGGATAAGTTTTAACTGGAACTCTGTCAGCTAAGGAGATGACTGATGCTAAAGAAAGCAGAAAAGGATCTCTAAGGGGGAAAGGGACTCTAAGTAACGGGGGAGAGTCTTCTAGGCAGCTCTCAGTAGAGATTCTTTCCTCTACCTATGTCCAATGAAGTAGCCATTTTGTAAATACATTTTGCAGAAAATGCATTTTGCAGATGGCATTGGCAGAGCCACTTTGCACTAAAGGAGAGTTGCAGTACCAGCATTCTACAAATCTGCAAAGATAGCAACTAGAGTCATAGAAATATAAAGGCAAGATGTTGAGCAGCTGCCATATTAAAAATTCTTTGCAGTTAATATTTTGTAACTTAACAGCTAGACTTTGCAGGTCAAGTAAGGAGTCCCCTCTCACTGTCTGGTAGCACTTCCCCTAAAAATCTCTATCCTGCTCTTAACAACATTTATAGTTTTATTCTGATCATAAGAACTATATATGCTCATGGAAGTTGTAAAATATCTAAAAATATAAAGAAAAGGGAAAATTCTATCATCCCATGATAATACAGTTTCCATATTGACATATATTCACTCAGGCTTTTTTACAATTTTTAATGTGAATGTATGAGTGTGTGTGTGTGTGTGTGTGTGCATGCATGCTTTAAAGCTAGATCGTATTTCAAAAATAATTTTGTCTTTAAAAAATTAATACATGAGGAGCATTTTCCATGTCATTAAGTATTCTCCAAAAATGTCATTGTTAATGGCTGCTTAATATTCAGACTTTCTCTATAACTGTTGAGCATTAGTATAAAAAATATTTTCCTCTATCTATAATTGTTGGAATTAATAATTAATACAATAAGACAGTAAAATTAAATATGCAGTATACATTTTGGAACAAAAGACAAAATTAATATTTTTGAAGATGTTAAGATTATGTACCTAAAAAAATTTAAAAAAAAAACACCAAGTAAACCAGCTATCAGGATAGGAAAATTTAGGAAGTTGGCTAGAAATAAGATGAGCTTTGTTTTATATTGACAATATGCAATTAGAAATTGAAATGGAAAGAAAAAGAAAGTTTATTCACAACTGTGAAAAAATTTATAAAATACCAAGGAATAAATGTTATAATGAAAAATTATAAGAACATATTGAAACCATATAAAAGTACCTGAACAAATGGATAGATACACCACAGTCCTTGGAAAGGGAGACAATACTTTAAAGATGTAATATATCCCTAAATCTAAATTAAGTTTCTGTTGTTTGGATTTAATTTTCAAAAATATAATAGAATATGTTTAATATGGCATAATATAAAATATAGACATGTGGCTTAAATGAAAATCATTTTGGAGACCTTCAGGGATAAGCCCAGTACCCCCCAGAGCAGTTGACATTGAAGGACAAGATATCCATGTAGCTACTCATCAGTAATTGTTACCACCCAAGGGGGGTCGTCTTCCCACTGCAAGACATGCCAATAGTCGAGAGGCAAGGTGGTAAGAAGGAAAGGATTTTATTACAGCTTGCTAGCAAGGGGGCAGATGGCTGACTAATGTCTGAAAGAACCATCTTACAGAACAAAGACTGTAGGCCAGTTATACACTGGCTGGTTTCCAAGTGGGGGAGGCGGCTGCCCTCCAGGTGGGGCAGACATCAGGTGTTAGTTCCTGATAATCTTGTTTTACTGGATATGCATCAGAGACTGGAGCAATGCCCTATACCCTGATTTAAAGATAACAAAAGCAAAATCTTTAATATGTATAGTAAAGATTACTGTTTACTTGAGAGGCACCAACAACTACCCACTGTCGGTTGTAACCTGGCATAATCATATGCTGGTAATGGGAACAGAGTCGTTGTCTGTCTGGCTACTTCCTGCTGAAAGGCATGGGCATAGGGGGACCATTGAATGAAACAGAGTCACTCATGTGTTGCCACCGTGACTCTGGAGAGGGAGTTGTTGAGTTACTGACACAGACAGTTTAGAAACACATTTGACCCTCAATTTAATTATAAGGAATAGTCAGAGTCACCACACCAGATCTTTCAGTTGTCATAGATGATAACTATCAGCATAGACTCTCTGCCCTGGGGTCATCACATTCCTAAGGAACTCCAAAGAGCAAAGTTATCAACTTATCACATCTGGGAGGGGCCATAAAATCTACAGAGCATGCATATCACCTGCAGGATGCATATCCAGCTGGGTTAGTTAATCAGAGCTTATTCAAAGTTACAATATACTTTCTTTTGTACAATATGGCTTCCCTTATGTCAACCTTGTGTTGAGCTGGTATCATAATGACACGTAGGAGGCTACGGATAAAGAAAACATGTGAGCAGCAAATAACAGGATCAGACATTATGAATTACAGATTTTTACTTGCAATCAAGATGATTTCCCCACCTGAATAACAATCTCCAAGGTTAAAGAGATAGTTGATAATTGCAATACTGGGCAATCGAGTTACTTAGTATATTAATTCATTTTCAATCAAAATCCAAGTGGATTATTTTTGCAATAATAAAAAATAAATTTAAAGTTATTATGACAGAAGAAATGCAAGAAGTTCCAAGAAATTTTGAAGAAAAATACTGTGGAGGGACTTGACCTATCAGATTTCAAAATATATTGTAAAGCCACTGTAATCAAACAAGCTATGGTGTTCAAAAAAGAATAGACAAATGGACGAGTAGAACAGCAAAGAGTCGAGGAACAGATCCAAGTATATACAGGGATGAAATATATTAAAATGGGGGCAATCAAAAGGTGAGGGAATGAAGGATTATTCCATAAATCTAATTGGGTCCATTGGAATATATTTGGAAGAAAATAAATTTAGATTCGTACCTACATATATTTTGGAATGATTAAAAATGAAACGGAAAAGATTAGAGGTAGTAAGAGAATAAAATTTTGTAAACAGTATGGGTAAGGATTTTCTAACAAGATAAGAAATCTGTAAGGGGTAAAATAAAAACTTATCCACTTTAACCACATAAATCTTAAAATCTTCTATACATCAAAAGATTCTATAAATAAATTCAAATGACAAAAATGAAGACAAAACATTTAAAAAATATAACAGACAAAACATTCACATCTCTAATACACAAAAATCTTACAAATCAATAATTAATACTTTATTACACAAAATATAAGTAATACAATATAAAATAGGCAAAGACTATGAATACAATATTCACAGGGTTAAAAATAATCAATAAACATATGAAAATATGTGCAAACCTCAGCAGTTGCCAAGGAAATGAAAATTGAAATATCAAAGAAATATGATTTTTTGAAAATTAGGGTGGAAAAATTAGAAGATTTAATGATACCTACTACAAGAGGGTACAGGAAAAGGGCAATATCTCACAGATGCTGGCAGGAGTATAAATTTGCCCTAACCATTTGGGTAAGTAATTTGACAGTGACTATGAACATTTTAAGAGTGCATGCCTTTTGATCCAGGTCTTTTACTTGTAGGAATTTACCCCACCAGCATAAATGGATATATGTACACAGGTACTCATTATAGCACCCCTTAGTTTCCTAGACATTGCAAAAACCTCATTCTCTGAAAACACTTGAAATAATTTGTCTTTCTGAGCCAAGATAATTGACCTTTAAAGTTTTACCCAAAAAGCAAGAATCCAAATAATGCTATCAGAGTTGCAGAACCACCTATTTGACCAGGGCAGTTAATGGTTTTGTGAAATTTATTAAAGTACATTGAACTTCATAGAAACACTTTCTTAAAATCCCAGCAGTAGACATGGGCATTAGGGGTAGATGAAAAAAAAGAAGTTCCGTCTGTACCATTATTAAATCTTTTATCCTGCTTCATCCCTTTAATTCTCTCCCCATGTATAAATCTTTAGATGTGGAGTCAAAATCTATCATACTGCATGATATAATGTGATGCTGATCTTCCACCAATTTTCTTACTGCCCAGTTGACAAAGACATAAAATGCACTCGACTATTAAAGAAATTCTAGCACCGCTTTCAATAAGTTAGTTTGAATAATTAGTTATATTACAATATCACTGGTACAAATTGGACCTTCGATAAATATTGATGAAATGAATGAACAAATAAATATATTTTATTGAGGGGAGGAAAAATGTGGAACCTGGGAAGCAGAAAGACATAAACAATTCACCTAGGTATTTTGTGCTATGTCTTAACTTTTAAATTTTTTCTCCAAATACTTGTGATGCACACTTTGTGTCAGGCACCATTGATTTGTTTGACAAATCTTTATTGAACACCTACTATAACCCAGGCTCTGTTCCAGGAACCAAGGAAACAACAATGAATAATATAGATGATGGAGCTTTCATTGTATCAGAAATTTCCTAGCCCTTGTACACATACTGCCTACCTAAGGTTTTTCCAGCATGTTTCAGAAGACATACAAACACACACATACACACATACACAAAACTCTCCCAATAGGCTCTTTCCTTAAAGCTGCAAGTTGTTCTACATTTCATTCATTCAATCAACACATATTTACTGAATGCCTACTACTATGAGTCAGGCACTGCTCTAGGCACTGGGGAAACAACAGTAAATGAGAAAGACAAAGTCTTTGTCTTCAAGGGGATTGTGTTATAAAAACAAGATCATTTCAGACATTTAAAAGTGGCATCAATAAAATAATGATGGAAAAGAGGGCTGTGTGATAAAAGTAACTGGGGGAAAGGGCTAAAAACTAGGGTGGTCTGTGGAGGTCACATCTGAGCTGAGATCTGAATGACCGAAAGAAGCCAGCCACAGAACGATGTAGATGAAGAGCTAGAGCTAGATCTTTCCAGACACAGAGAACAGGTTCTTCCAGAATCAATGAACTTGAGGTGTTCTAGAAACAGAGAGGAGCAAAATGATCAATGGAAGAGTGGTAAGAGATGACTTCAGAGAGATGTCAGGAAGCCAGATCATGTTAGGCTTTATAGATGTGGAGGACCGGAATTGGCCACCCCAAGATATGCCTCTTTAGCATGAGGATTATTTTGGGCTGTTTACTCTTAAAAACTGCAGACAGGAAAGAACCTGTGAAAAGTAGAATGTACTCACCCTTTGTTAAGAGACATTTACATTGTAAAGGAAATCTCCATCTGTAAAGATGTCTCCCTCTCTGTACCAGGAAGGAGGGATGAACTTATCTCTAGAAACTCTTACCAATGTGGAAGGCAAAGACTCAAGTCTGCATAATAACCTGACTCTTGTTTACTGTACTTGTGTGGTAATCTCCCATGATCAACTCCCTCCCCCTAACATCCTCCTTTGCCTTTAGCTGAAGATGATATTTAAGTTGGCGGCTTCAGCCATTTTGGGAGTTGCTCAGTTTGCCCGATCCTGTTTACTTTTCTCCCGTTATTCTGTCTCATGTGAATTTAATTTGTTTTCCAGCCAGAAGAACCCAGAGTGGGTAGAGGAAATGTCTTCCTCCCCTACATAGGCTAGGATAAGGAGCATGACCTTTAATCTGTTATATCATGGAAAGTCATTGGAAGGTATTGAATAGGGGAGTGATGGAATAAGACTTACATTTTTTGAAGATCACTCTGCTCTCTAGACTGCTCTCTAGAAAACTGGCTATATGGAAGTAAGGATGGAATCAGCACAGTTGTCCCTTGATATCCTTGGGGAATTTGTTCCAGGATCCCCAGGAATACCAAAATCTGTGGATGCTCAAGTCCTTTATACAAAATGGTGTAGCATTTGCATATTACCTATGCACATCATACCCTATACTTTAAATCACCTCTAGACTACTTATAATACCTAATACAATGTAAATGCTGTGTAAATAGTTGTTATACTGTATTGTTTAGGGAATAATAACAAGAAAAGCTGTTTTTCTGTACATGTTCAGTACAGTCACAACCATCATAGGATTTTCCATGCGTGGTTGGTTAAATCCTTGAATGCGAAATCCCTGGATACCAAGGGACAACTGTATTGTGTTATCTCAGATGAAAGATGATGATAGTTTAGACCAGAGTGGGACCAACAAAGATGGTATGAAGTGGTTAAATTCTGGATATATTTTGAAAGAAGAGTGTTTTGGGGGCCCCAAGACCACCTTCAAGTTTGTTGATTCACTACAAGGAATCGCAAGACTCAATAGTGGTTTAATACAAATGGTAAGGTTCATTACAGCAAAGGATACAAGGCAAAAGCAACAGGAAAAGATGTGCATTGGGCGAAGTCCAGAGAGGCTAAACATAGGCTTCCAAGTCCTTCCCCATCTGGGGACATACAGGACATGCTTTCTGTCTAGCAGCAAATTACAGGGACAGGTGTGGAATGTACTGGTCCAGGGAAGCCCATTTGAGTCTTTGGGTCTGAGGTTTCTATTAAGAGCTGGTCACATAGGCACATCATGCTACATAACCAGCCATGGCAATGGAAACTCAGGATGCCTAACAATGAAACTAGGTGCACATAATTAATCTTCATGTTTATGCAAAGCAACCTGACGAGCTGGTACAGCACACTCCATTGCTCCAGGTGAACACAGTAGAATCATCAATCACTGACATAAGGAACATTCTGAGGGTTGCATTTCCAGGAATTACCAAGGGTCAATCATGGTTCCAATTCCCTTGGGCATGCAAGGAATAAGCAACCAGATCTGCTGTGTTAACTCTTTCCTCACAGAGAACCAAGATTTCCTAAGGAATGGGCTGTGGGATGTGTGATAAAGAGATGTTATCAAAGATCATATTGATGATGGACCCTTTTGTAGTGATAGTTCCTAGTGGGATTGGGGCAAAGAATTATATAGATTTTCAAGTGTTGGAAAGGACCTCAGAGCATACTACAGAGAATCTTCTAACCAATACGGAAATTACCTCCACATTGTCACTGAGAAATATGTATTGAGCCTCTTACAAATATTCCAGCACTTCCATGAGTTCTTCTGGAATGGCCTAAGGCAGTGTTTCAAGACTAGAAACCGGGAGTCTAACCAGGAGGCTTTCGAGGATGATATAAGATGAGGGTCTCAACTTAGAACTTCTTAGGAGAAATGAAAAAGAGGGAATTGATTTGAACTTTAGTGATATGAGGTTAAGGAAGGGAAATGACTTGAGCATGATTCCCATATCTTTGGCTTAGTTGACTGGATGGCTGGTGTTGCCTTTCCTGAGATGGGAAACAGAGGGGGAGGAGAATATTTTTTTTTTTTATTTTTTATTTTTTATTTTTTATTTTTTATTTTTTTTTATTTTTTTATTTTTTTTATTAATGTTATGATAGATTACAACCTTGTGAGATTTCAGTTGTACATTTTTGTTAGTCATGTTGTGGGTACACCACTTCCCCCTCCGTACCCTCCCCCCACCCCCCCTTTTCCCTGGTAACCACCAATCAGATCTCCTTCTCGATATACTAATTTCCACCTATGAGTGGAGTCATATAGAGTTCGTCTTTCTCTGACTGACTTATTTCGCTTAACATAATACCCTCGAGGTCCATCCACGTTGTTGTGAATGGGCCAATTTCGTCTTTTTTTATGGCTGAGTAGTATTCCATTGTGTATATATACCACATCTTCTTTATCCAATCATTAGTTTCTGGGCATGTAGGCTGGTTCCACGTCTTGGCTATTGTAAATAATGCTGCAATGAACATAGGGGTGCAACGGACTCTTGAGATATCTGATATCAGGTTCTTAGGATAGATACCCAGTAATGGGATGGCTGGGTCATAGGGTATTTCTATTTTTAACTTTTTGAGAAATCTCCATACTGTTTTCCATAGTGGCTGTACCAGTTTGCATTCCCACCAACAGTGTATGAGGGTTCCTCTTTCTCCACAACCCCTCCAACATTTGTCGTTCTTGGTTTTGGATGTTTTTGCCAATCTAACGGGGGTAAGGTGATATCTTAGTGTAGTTTTGATTTGCATTTCCCTGATGATTAGCGATGATGAACATCTTTTCATGTGTCTATTGGCCATATTCATATCTTCTTTTGAGAAATGTCTGTTCATGTCCTCTGCCCATTTTTTGATCGGGTTGTTTGTTTTTTTGTTGTTAAGCAGTGTGAGTTCTTTGTATATTATGGAGATTAACCCTTTGTCGGATAAGTGGCTTGTAAATATTTTTTCCCAATTAGTGAGCTGTTTTTTTGTTTCAATCCTGTTTTCCCTTGCCTTGAAGAAGCTCTTTAGTCTGATGAAGTCCCATTTGTTTATTCTTTCTATTGTTTCCCTCAACTGAGGAGTTACAGTGTCCGAAAAGATTCTTTTGAAACTGATGTCAAAGAGTGTACTGCCTATATTCTCTTCCAAAAGACTTATTGTCTCAGGCCTAATCTTTAGGTCTTTGATCCATTTTGAGTTTATTTTGGTGTGTGGAGAAAAAGAATGGTCAATTTTCAATCTTTTGCATGTGGCTGTCCAGTTTTCCCAGCACCATTTGTTGAAGAGACTTTCTTTTCTCCATTGTAGGCCCTCTGCTCCTTTGTCGAAGATTAGCTGTCCATAGATGTGTGGTTTTATCTCTGGGCTTTCAATTCTGTTCCATTGATCTGAGGACCTGTTTTTGTACCAGTACCATGCTGTTTTGATCACTGTAGCTTTGTAGTATGTTTTGAAATCGGGGATTGTGATTCCGCCGGCTTTGTTTTTCTTGCTCAGGATTGCTTTAGCAATTCGCGGTCTTTTGTTGCCCCATATGAATTTTAGGATTGTTTGTTCAATTTCTGTGAAGAATGTTCTTGGGATTCTGATTGGGATAGCATTGAATCTGTATATTGCTTTAGGTAGTATGGACATTTTAACTATGTTTATTCTTCCGATCCATGTGCAAGGGATGACTTTCCATCTCTTTATGTCATCGCCTATTTCTTTCAAGAGAGTCTTGTAGTTTTCATTGTATAGATCCTTCACTTCCTTGGTTAAGTTTATCCCAAGGTATTTTATTCTTTTCGTTGCTATTGTGAATGGGATAGAGTTCTTGAGTTCTTTTTCTGTTAGTTTATTGTTAGTGTATAGAAATGCTACTGATTTATGCACGTTAATTTTATACCCTGCTACTTTGCTGTAGTTGTTGATTATTTCTAATAGTTTTTCTGTGGATTCTTTGGGGTTTTCTATGTATAAGATCATGTCGTCTGCAAACAACGAGAGTTTTACTTCTTCGTTACCTATTTGGATTCCTTTTATTTCTTTTTCCTGCCGAATTGCTCTGGCCAGCACCTCCAGAACTATGTTGAATAGGAGTGGTGAAAGTGGGCACCCTTGTCTTGTTCCTGTCCTCAGAGGGATGGCTTTCAGCTTTTGTCCATTGAGTATGATGTTGGCTGTGGGTCTATCATATATGGCCTTTATTATGTTAAGGTACTTTCCTTCTATACCCATTTTACTGAGGGTTTTTATCATAAATGGGTGTTGGATCTTGTCGAATGCTTTCTCTGCATCTATTGAGATGATCATGTGGTTTTTGGTTTTCATTTTGTTAATGTAGTGTATCACGTTGATTGACTTGCGGATGTTGAACCATCCCTGTGTCCCTGGTATAAATCCCACTTGATCATGGTGTATAATCTTTTTGATGTATTGCTGTAATCGGTTTGCCAAAATTTTGTTGAGGATTTTTGCATCTATGTTCATCAGTGATATCGGCCTGTAGTTCTCCTTCTTTGTGTTGTCCTTGTCAGGTTTGGGGATCAGAGTGATGTTGGCTTCATAGAATGTGTTAGGGAGTTCTCCATCTTTCTCAATTTTCTGGAACAGTTTGAGGAGAATAGGTATTAAGTCTTCTTTGAATGTTTGGTAGAATTCTCCAGAGAAGCCGTCTGGTCCTGGACTCTTGTTTTTGGGGAGGTTTTTGATTACCGTTTCTATTTCCTTACTTGTGATTGGTCTATTCAGATTCTCCATTTCTTCCTGATTCAGTTTGGGGAGATTGTAGGAGTCTAGGAATTTGTCCATTTCTTCCAGGTTGTTCAATTTGTTGGCATATAGTTTTTCATAGTATTCTCTTATGATCTCTTGTATTTCATTGGTATCTGTTGTGATTTCTCCTCTGTCATTCCTGATTTTATTAATTTGCGATTTCTCTCTTCTTTTCTTGGTGAGTCTGGCTAGGGGTTTGTCAATTTTGTTAATTCTTTCGAAGAACCAACTCTTTGTTTCATTGATCCTTTCTATTGTCTTTTTTGTTTCAATATCGTTTATTTCTGCTCTTATTTTTATTATTTCCCTCCTTCTACTGACTCTGGGCCTTGTTTGTTCTTCTTTTTCTAGTTCTGTTAGGTGTCGTTTGAGGTTGCTTACGTGAGCTTTTTCTTGTTTAGTGAGGTGAGCCTGTATTGCGATGAATTTCCCTCTTAGGACTGCTTTTGCTGCATCCCAAATGATTTGGTATGTCGTGTTCTCATTTTCATTTGTCTCCAGATAATATTTGATTTCTTCTTTAATTTCTTCAATGATCCATTGTTTGTTGAGAAGCGTGTTGTTTAGTCTCCACATTTTTGCACCTTTCTCTGCTTTTTTCTTGTAGTTGATTTCTAGTTTAATAGCGTTATGATCAGAAAAGATGCTTGATATTATTTCAACTCTCTTGTATTTATTGATGTTTGCTTTGGTTCCCAAAATATGGTCAATCCTTGAGAATGTTCCATGTGCACTTGAGAAGAATGTGTAACCTGCTGTTTTTGGATGAAGTGTTCTATATATATCTATTAAGTCCATCTGGTCTAATTTTTCATTTAATTCTATTATTTCCTTGTTGATTTTCTGTCTGGATGTTCTGTCCATTGGTGTTAATGGTGTGTTGAGGTCCCCTACTATTATTGTATTGTTGTTGATGTCTTCTTTTAGTTCTATTAAGAGTTGCTTTACAAATTTTGGTGCTCCTGTGTTGGGTGCGTATATATTTATAAGTGTTATGTCTTCTTGGTGGAGAGTCCCTTTTATCATTATATACTGTCCCTCTTTGTCTTTCTTTATCTGTTTTGCTTTGAAATCTACCTTGTCTGATATTAGTATAGCGACACCTGCTTTCTTTTGTTCATTATTAGCTTGGAGTATTGTTCTCCATCCCTTCACTCTGAGTCTGTGTTTGTCTTTGGGGCTGAGGTGTGTTTCCTGGAGGCAGCATATTGTTGGATCTTGTTCTTTGATCCATCCTGCCACTCTGTGTCTTTTGATTGGGGAGTTCAATCCGTTTACATTTAGAGTGATTATTGAGACGTGGTGGCCTACCACTACCATTTTGTGTCTTGTTTTCCGGTTTTCTTCAGTTTCCTTTGTTTCTCGTCCCATGGTTTAATCTGTTCTGATGTAGAGCTGCTACTCTCTGTTGTTGTCCTTCTACTTATCTCCTCTGCTCTTGGTTTTGTAGTCCCTTTCCTTTTTTGGATTTTTCAGGAATGAGGGTTTTCCTGAGGATTTCCTGAAGAGGAGGTTTTGTGGCAATGAACTCCCTTAATTTTTGTTTATCTGGGAAAGTTTTTATTTCTCCATCGTATTTGAAGGATATTTTCGCTGGGTAGAGAATTCTCGGCTGTAGGTTTTTGTCCTTCAGATTATTGAATATATCATTCCACTCTCTTCTAGCCTGTAAAGTTTCTGCTGAGAAATCTGCTGATAGCCTGATGGGGGTTCCTTTGTAGGTTAGTTTCTTTTGCCTGGCTGTCCTTAATATTTTCTCCTTGTCGTTGACTTTTGCTAGCTTCACTACTATATGCCGTGGAGTTGGTCTTCTTGCATTGATAAAGTTTGGAGATCTATTGGCTTCTGTCACCTGAAGATCCATCTCCCTCACCAGATTTGGGAAGTTCTCAGCCATTATTTCTTTGAATAGGTTTTCTGCCCCTTTCTCCTTCTCTTCTCCCTCTGGTATACCTATAATCCTTACGTTGCATCTCCTAATTGTGTCTGATAATTCTCGGAGAGTTTCTTCATTTCTTTTAAGTCTTGCTTCTCTCTCCTCCTCTGCCTGCAACAATTCTATATTGCCATCTTCCAAATTGCTAATTCTTTCCTCCATATTATCGGCCCTACTGTTCAGAGCATCTAGATTTTTCTTAATCTCCTCTATTGTGTTCTTCATTTCCAGTATTTCTGTTTGGTTCTTCTTTATCGTATCAAACTCTTTTGTGACATAGCTCCTGAACTCGTTGAGTTGTCGGTCAGAATTCTCTCTTAACTCAGTGAGTATTTTAATGATGGCTGTTTTGAAGTCATCATCATTTAGGTTATATATCTCATTTTCTTTGGGATTGTTTTCTGTGTATTTGTTACTTTCTTTCTGTTCTGGAGATTTGATGTATTTTTTCATATTGCTTGATGATGTTGATTTGTGCCTCCGCATGGAGATAGAGTTTAGTTGCTCCTTTCACTTTTTTCAGCTGCTGCGGTGGGGGGAGCAGCTGTTTATACTTCACCAACCAGGAACCCTGTCCGTAGTTGCTAACTGGGCCTGGGCCCCTCTTCGTAGCCACAGTGGCCCTTTGGATTCCCTCCTCTGCCGTGGGGGCCGTCACGGGGGGCTTCAGACTGCAGGTGCCTACTGTTGTTGCCCACCTAGATGCGCTCTCTCCTTGGGGTCTGCAACGGTGTTATGGGCTTTTCCAGCGGCCAGGGGTGGGATCACTTTTATTTGTCGCTCGGTTGCTGTCGGCACCCACCAAATCTCACTTGTCCTCTATGGGTCGCAGGAGAGCTATTGGCATCTTCTACAGTCTGTGGTTAGTACACCTAGCTATGCTGCTTTTGCCCTGGGGTCTTCCAGCCTTGTGGCTGGCGGCTGGGTGCCTTCTACTGGTGCTGTGCAGAGGCTTTCCCTAAGGCTTCTGTGAGCCTGTAGGGTTTCCCCCTAGGCTACTAATCTGGGTCTCTGGATCTCTCTCCAGCCCCAGTCCTCTCCGAGATCTCCGGCAATCCCTAGCCTCACCTGGTGGGCAACGGCAGCTGGGGGTCGCCCCGCCCTCTGGGCTTCTCTCCGGGCCTCTGCCGGGAGCTCTGAATGCTCAGCGTGGCCCCTCTGCTACCGGCAGACAGAGAGTTTTGTCTGCTGCCCGGGCGGAGCTCCGGCGCTTCTCCACCGGATCGCCGGACCCGCCTTTGAAAGTTCCCCCGCCCCGGTCCTCTCCGAGATCTCCGGCAATCCCTAGTCCCACGGGGCGGGCAACGGCAGCTGGGGGTCGCCCCGCCCTCTGGGCTTCTGTCCGGGCCTCTGCCGGGAGCTCTGAATGCTCAGCGTGGCCCCTCTGCTACCGGCAGACAGAGAGTTTTGTCTGCTGCCCGGGCGGAGCTCCGGCGCTTCTCCACCGGATCGCCGGACCCGCCTTTGAAAGTTCCCCCGCCCCGGTCCTCTCCGAGATCTCCGGCAATCCCTAGTCCCACGGGGCGGGCAACGGCAGCTGGGGGTCGCCCCGCCCTCTGGGCTTCTGTCCGGGCTTCTACCGGGAGCCCTGAGTGCTCAGCGTGGCCCCTCTGCTACCGACAGACAGAGAGTTTTGTCTGCTGCCTGGGGGAGCTCCGGCACTTCCTGGGAGGAGAATATTTTGAGAAACAATGACAAATCTTCCTTGACTCAGTGAGTTTGAGGTATGAAAGGACTGCAAAAAGGTGTGGGGAGAATTCAGAGCCAGAGATATTCACACACACATGCACACACGGTCACACGCTTGTAAATACTCATTCACATTCATAAATAACCTCACACACTTATGCACATATACACACACCATCACACTCTTTCTCACACACTGACAAACACACACTCTCTCTGGCACACAAACTCACACATTCAGTCACATACATCTTCACAATTCTTACACACTCATACACACATTCCCACATTCAAACACATTCATTCACAAATTCTCTTACATGTTCTCTAACACTAAAATGCTCATACACTCTCACATACACACTCATATTCTCACACTCACATGCTTTCATATACACTACTACATATACTCACACAATTCATATGCACTCACACTCATACAAAATTTCACACTGATATAGCCACACATTCACATAGACACACACTCCCACACATGATAGACCGATTATCATTATTGCCATACATTGTTCTAGATTGGAGGAAATACATGGAGAAAAACCCAAAGGCTATTAGGAGTTTATATTCTACTCGCTACCAATAGATAACCAAAAAGATGATATAAAATCAAGTAGTGATAGATACTATGATGACAAATTGAGTAGGGCAAAGAAATAAAGTACAGGAGTGGTAATATTTTTTTGGTTTCAAATTCTTGTGTGTGTGTGTGCTTTTATTGCTATAACCTTGATTTATGACATTGTATAGATTTCAGGTGTACAATATTATAATTTGTCATCTGTATATACTATAGCATGCTCACCACCAAAATTCCAGTTTCCATCAGCCACCATATAATTGATCCCCTTTCCCCTTTCCCCCTGCCCCCACACCCTTCCTCTCTGGTAACTGCCAATCTGTTGTCTGCTTCTATGAGTTTGTTTTCTTTTGTTTTTTATATTCCATATATGAGTGAAATCATACAATATTTGTATTTCTCCATCTGACTTATTTCACTTGGCATAATACCCTCAAGGTCCATCCATGTTGTTACAAATTGCAAGACTTCATCTTTTTTATGGCAGAGTAGTATTCCATTGTACATATACACCACATCTTTTTTATCCATTCTTCAGTCAGTGGGCACTTTGCTTGTTTCTACATCTTGGCTATTGTAAGTAATGCTGCAATGAACATAGGTATGCATATATCCTTTCAAATTAGTGTTTTTGTATTCTTCAGATAAATACCCAGAAGTGGAATAGCTGGATCATATGCTAGTTCTATTCTTAATTTTTTGAACAATCTCCACATTGTTTTCCATAGTGACTGTATCAATTTACATTCTCACCAGCAGTGCATGAGGCTTCCCTTTTCTGCACATCCTCTCCAACACTTGTTATTTCTTGTCTTTTTAATAATAAGCCACTCTGACAGATGTGAGGTGATATCTCACTGTGGTTTTGATTTGCATTTCCCTGATAATTAGTGATGCTGAACATCTTTTCATGTGCCTGTTGGCCATCTGTATGTCTTCTTTGGAAAAATGTCTATTCAGAACCTCTGCCCATGTTTTAATTGTCTTCTTGATGGATTATCCCCTTTATCATCATATAATGTCCATCTTTGTCTCTTGCTATCTTTTTTGTCTTGAAGTCTATTTTGTCTTTAAAAAGCATAGCTACATCCACTTTCTTTTGATTGCCATTTTCTTGGAGTCTCACCTTCCACTCCTTCACTTTGAGCCTATGTTTGTCTTTGGCACTGAGTCTTCTGAAGGCAGCATATAATTGAGTCTTTTTTTAAAATCCATCCAGCCACTGTGTGCCTTTTGATTGGTGAATTAAATCCATTTACATTTAGGGTGATTATTGATATATGAGGACTTACTACTGCCATTTTATCTTTTGTTTTCAATATCTCAAATGTTTCTTTTCCCTTGCATTTCTGTCTGGCATTTTAGTTTAGTGGTTTTCTATGATGTTTTCTATGATGTTTTCTATGATGTTACCTCTTGTTTTACGTTTTGTGTCTCTGCTTTAGATTTTTGTTTTGTGGTTATCATGAGGTTTGCGTACAGTGTCTCATACATAAAATAGTCCTTTTTCTGCCGATAGTGGCATATCTTCATTTGCCTATAGAAGTTCTGTCCTTTTCTTCTTCCACTTTTGTATTCTTGTAATAAATTATGCCTTTTTATGTTGTAAGTCCATTACCATATTGAAGCAGCTGTGGTCATTTTTAATGCTTTTGTTCCCCCTTTAATTAATTTATGCTATAATTAATTGCTTAACACCCTATTCTGTAATAGCATCACAGTTTTCTGATTCCTTCTGTGTATTTATCATCTTACTCAAAGTTTTGTGTAATTTTGCCTTTTCATTTCTGGTAGTAGAGCTTCTCTCAACACTTCTTATAAGGCAGATTTAGTAGTGGTGAGCTCCCTCAGCTTTTGTTTGTCTGGGAAATTATTTCTCCTTCATATCTGAAGGATAACTGCTGGATAGAGTATTCTTAGCTGATTGTTTTTATCTTTCAATATTTTGAATATGTCATTCTACTCTCTCATGCCCTGTAGAGTTTCTGCTGAGAAATCTGCTCATAGCCTAATAGGGTTGCTTTGTAGGTTACTGTATAATTTACCCTGGTTGTATTTAAAAATCTTTCTTTGTCATTGACTTTTGACAGTTTGAATATAATTCGTCTTGGAAAAGGCCTTTTTATGTTGAGATAATTAGCTGTTCTATTAGCTTCACATACTTGTATATCCAGTTTTTTTCCCAGATTTGTGAAGTTCTCAGCTGTTATTTCTTCAAGTAAGCCCTCTACTCCTTTCTCCTTCTCTTCTCCTTCTGGGATACCCAGTATCTTTATGTTGCTTTTCCTAATTGAGTAGGACATTTCTCATAGAATTTCTCCATTTAAAAAAAACTTGGTTCTCTCTCCTCTTCCTCCTGATTCATTTCTAGATTTCTGTCTTCAAGATCACAATTTCTCTCTTCCTTATGGTCTGCTCTATTTTCAGTGCTTTATATTATAATCTTCATCTCATTTATTGAGTTCTTCAGCTCTGTGTTTTCTGTTAGGTTCTTTTTTACCATTTCAATCTCCTTGGTGAAATTCTTCTTCTGTTCATTAATTTTAATCCTGAACTCTTTGAACTGTCTTTCTGAGGTTTCTTGTAGCTCATTGAATTTCCTCATGACAGCTATTTAAATTCTCTATCAGATTGTAATATTCCACGACTTCAATTTTGGTTTCTGGAGAATTGTCATTTTCTTCTTGTGATATGGTGTTCCATAATTTTTCATGGTGCTTCCTGAGTTGTTTCTCTGCTGGCACATTTGTAGTAGTGAACACCTTTCTTATTTAAGTAAAGCTTTCTTTAATTTGATTCTGAGCTGCTTCTGGTTGTATTTTAGAGCCAGCACTTTCCACCCTACACCGCCTCTGCCAAAGATGTCATCAGTGCCCTTGTCGTTCTCCTTGTGTCTCTGAGGTTGCTGGTGCCTTGCTGCTGTCAATGTCAGTGTGGTGGCAGGTATCACCACCAGGGTCACTGAGCTGGCAAGTGTCTCTACTGCTTTCAGGGCCCCCTGGATCATAGGTTCCCCCACTACAGCAGGGGAAGGGGGACTGACAGGAGCTGGGATCACAGGCACCTCCACTGTGTCCGGGGTTTTTGGATCTGCAGGCACCACTGCTGTGAGGGAGGGGGCAGGCATTATGGGCACCAGTGAAGCTGGAGGGGGATCAGGGTTACAGGCTCTGCTGCTCCAGCTACCCAGCTCTCCATGGCCTTGGACACCACTGTGGTCAGGTGGCCAGAGTCACAGACTCCACCTCTGCTGCTGCTCCAGAGTTTTCTAGGGTATCTGGCACTGCCACTGCCAGGGACACTAGGTTTATGGGCATCACCACCACTGCCAGGCAGACCAGAAGTCACAGACTCTGCTTCCACAACCACAGGAAGGGGGGTTTCTGGGTCATGGCTGCCACAGTGGTTCCTGAAACCTCTGGTCTTGGGTGCTGCTGTGTGTCCTGGAGTCTCAGGTTGCTGGTGCCACCACTGCTGTTGGAGGAGGGGCTGGGTCACAAACGCCACCACAGTTCCTGGAGGCTCCAGCCTTGGATGTCACTGAAGTTCCTGAAGCCTCTCATTTTGGGCACTGCCACAGTTCCTGGAATTTCAGGTCATGGGCACTGCTGCTGCTGCCAGGGCCTCCAGGGTTTTGGATGCAGCTCCCTCTGCGGGGAGGGCTGGAGTCACAGGTGCCACTGCTGCTACCAAGAGAAGGGGCTGGGTCATGTGCACTGCTACTGTCCCTGGAGCCTCCAGTTACAGGTGCTGCCTCAATTCCTCGGGCCTCCATTCGTGGGCATCGCTGTGGTTCCTCAAGCTTCCAGTCACATATCCTGTCTCTAGTCGTGGATGTTGCTGCAGTTCCCAGAGCCTCTGGTCTTGGGAGCCATCACTGCTGTTCCACTGGTTCTGCCACCTCCATGAGGTCCAGCTCATCCACCTCCAGATGCATAGATGTATGGATATATGGATCTCTCAGGCATTTTGGTGTGCTGTGCAGAGGATTCTCTCTTGATCTATGGATGTCTTACTGGTTATAACTTAGAGGGGAGAGACAAAAGGAGCAACTCACTCCTCCATGATGCTGACATCACTCCTCAGGTGGTATTTTAAGTAAAGTGGTTTGGGAAGTTTTTAGAACATTTGAGCAGAGACATGATGTGGTCATATTTATCTTTTAAAAGGTAAATATATAGTAAGGAGAATAGAATTAGGTGGTAATCATAAAAGCAATTTTCTGGCAAGAGATTATGCTGACTTGGAACTAGAAATGATGCTGACTTGGACTAGGTGGGTAGCAGTCGGTGCTCTAAGAAATGGTTATATTCTGGATATATTTTGAAAATAGAGGGAATAGAACTTGCTGATGGATTAGAAATGAGACATTAGAAAAAGAGAGGACTTCAGGATGATTCCAAATTTGTTGGTCAGAGCAACTGAAAAAATGAAGTTGCTATTTACTAAAATAAAGAATATAAAGAGAAGCCTGTTTGTCATTGAGGGAATTGGGGCACATTGGGAATCAAGGGTTCAGTTTTGGACATAAGTTTAAGATGTCTATTGGTCCTTCAAGTAGAAATGAAGATTAGAAAATAGTAAACATGATTCTGGAGTTTAGGGAAAATATTATTGAGAATTAAGTCATTCAACTAATAATTATTAATCACCTCTACTCTGCTAGGTTCTGCAGATGCAAGACAAAGATCAAGTCCTTGCCCTCATAGAGCTTACATTTTGATAAAGGAAAGCAGACCATATGCAAATATATTGTATGACATAATGATAATGATAAGTGTTATGAATTAAAACAAACAAACAAACCTGTGCTTGACACTACACTGAGTACCTTGCATTCATTACCTCATTTAAATCCACATAACAATCCTATGAAGGCCATATTGGTATTATTCCCAATTTAAAATTGGTAAAAGCAAACCTCCCACAGGCTAAGTAGTAAATCGAAGTTTAATGAATAAATTAATGAATACTTATTTTGCTCTGTCTTACTATATAGGAAAACCAAGGTTTAACTGGGTACTAGCATGGATCATTTTATTTTGCTCTCAAGCCACTATACCTACCTATCTGTCTTGATCCTGAAAAGTAGCCACATCACGGCAAATGGGCACCAAACTATCATGAATACCTGAGGTCCTAAAAGCATATTAGGTTAGAATTGTAACAAATAAAACTATAAAAAGGAAAAAAAATTAATAACCCTTCAAATATGAATAGATTTACCGTTTACAAAGCTTTTGTACCCAGCTACAAATTTCCCTGATTTACATAGCCCAGGTTTAAAATGAGTGCATTCATTACTTCCTTGGTCCTTGTATTACCAGCCTCTGAAAATTGCCAACTAAGCATGGCCTCTTCTCCTGATCCAGAAGCTCTACACTGAGTACTGCTTTATCCACTAAGAATGTCCATCTTTGGCGGGACCCACCGCTATTTCCATGGGGGCTACCGTCTCACCCAAAAACAACTGATGAGATCAATCCACCGGAGCCCTCAAGATGCCAAAGCTTCAGAGTTCTGTGACAAGATGGAGAAGATCACCTCTCTACCTTTTTGTACCATAATTAGTTAGAGAAGTCCCAGAGCAACACTGCTTGGGTCCCAATAGATTACAGACTCTTTAACAAAATACCCATGTCAGGGTTTGCTCCCAGTTCTCCATTTCCTTTGGACCCAGACATAAATCTATTGGCAAGAGTGGAGGTAGAGTGATGTCCTTTCCCACGGCATCATGTTCCTAAATGGAGGGACCTACATGGAGTAACACCCTGGGCTTTCTCCACAGAAGGAGGAAAGTCTTCACTCAGCTCAACACTTCTTGCTTCTCCCCTTGGGACAAGCCTGCTGTCAGGAAGCAAATAGTCTTAGTTCTGCACACCGTAAGTTTTACAGATGCAGGTCTCCATTAGAGGCGGTGTGCTGCATTTGTTTGGTGCTACCCATGACTAGGTAAGTCTGGCTAATTCTAGGATGATTAGGAAGTTAATTTTTGCTGCACACCTAAACCATGTTCTCCAGACCCAGCTGTTTTTAGGAATAAAGAAGATATTGTTGATCTCCCTCTCTCTGACTCTTTTGGTTCCAAACTCAAATTCCACTTATTGGGCTCACCAAACCGCACAATGTCTATACGGACTAAGCTGAAGAGAGTTTTCAGTGATAGACTTTCCTTAAAACCACTGCTCCTCTTGTCACTGTAGTCTTCTTATGGGGCTGATTGGCTGCCTATAATTTCTTAGAAGAATTAAAGTATAATGATATTTGCTATGTTGCATTGATCCTTTCATTTCTTCCTTCCTCCTTTCTCTTAAAACTATTTTATTAAATGCATGCTCTGTTCTAGGTGCTGTCCTTAGCTCCGGCACTGCACCAGTGAATAAGAGAGACACAGCACCTCCCCTCATGAAGTTAACGGTCTAGTAGTCCGACAGACAGTAATGAAATGATTGCCCAAGTCTTATAATGTATAACATCAACAAAATAAGTATTGTGAATGCTATGAACTCTGATATAGTCTGAGGGATCAAGAAAGGCTTCCCTGTGGAAATAGTGCTTTAGCTGAGAATTGAAGGATGAGTTGGCATTAATAAGACAGAGAGGTGGGGCTAGCAAAAGAGTGTATCTTAGGTAAGGGTAAAGGAACAAGCAAAGACCTTATGGTGGTAGGGAGGTAGTGTGTTACTACGTGCCAAGGTTTGTACACACCTGTTCTTTTAATCCTCTCAACAATCCATTCTGTAAAGTAGATAATACCCCCATTTTACAGATGAGAAAACTGAAGCACAGAGAAGCAGTTACTAGCTTCATGATCTTGGGTAAATGTTAAGCTAAAATTTTAAGCCAAGACTAGGTGACTCTAAGGCAATTGTCCTCAATGGGATCCCTCCCTCCAGGGTACATTTGGCAATATCTGGAAGCAATTTTAGCTGTCAAAAATCGGGGGAAGTGCACTATTGGGTTGAGGCCAGGGATGCTGCTAAACATCCTACAATGCACAGGACAGCCATCACAATAAACAATTATCTGGCCCAAAGTTGCAATAATGCAAAAGTTGAGAAACCCTAGTACTATTGAAATTTGGGTTAAGCCCAAACTCTTAACCCATCCACAGATCTGCCTCCCTCATTGGACATTTCTCAGTCCTTTGTGCAGATAGACTTCTGATCAGTCGGCTCCAATTAGCCATATATGCCCAGTAGTCGACACAGATTAGACTTAAGCAGGGACCTCTGCTATTTGGCAATTCTCTCACTGATGCACACCAGCTTTGTATTATCAGTCCCATCTCACAGATGAAGAAACAGAGGTTAAATAACATGCCTTGACTCTCAGAAAGCACAGTAACAGGGCAATTGAGTCCAGCTCTTTTAAAATTGAACCTGATGTTGTTTCCCTTCATAAGGCAGTCCTTCAAAGGACGAATGCTTTCTCTCAACTGGCAAATGCTGGAGATGCAGGTCTGAACCTGGACTGTGGGAGCGCTATTAAGAGTTCGTCAAGTTTAGTGCCCCCCTTATTTTTTCAGGAGCTTGAAAATCAGCCCAGTGTTATTCAGCTTGAATTCTTCTCTTGCTAGGCTCAAAGCACACCAGACATACAATCTGCTATTTGTGTAGAGAATGTGTCAGGAGAGAAAAGAATAGTACCCACACGCGAGCATCTGCTCGAAAAATCCATTTCACCATTAACCATACAACTGAATGAGAAAAACATCTGTGCCTGCTATTGCAGATGTAATCATAAAACCCAAATGTAGCAATGGAACAAACTGGAAGAGGGGCAGAGGACAAGAAACAGGAGAAACACACAGCTTTACTGTCAGAAAGGGAGGGGCCTGTGGCTGGGCTCCTACACTGAATGCTCGCCTTCACCTTTCAAACATGACACCATCTGTAGGAAACAGCAAGATCATAAGCAGGCAAATTATGCAAGGCAGCTCCAAGAAAGCAATAAACAAGACAGAGGAATCCCAGAGACTGCAAGTCGACAGCAAAAATACATCTAAATGTGTGTTGTTAGAATTTCAATGTTAAAGTGGATGACTTAGAATCGTAGGAATAGAGAATGTAGAAAATGTCAAAGCTGAAAGGCCTGCAGAGATCAACCAGCTCAATTCCCAATCTTACTCATGAGGAAACTGAGGCCCAGAGAGGGATGTGACTGCCCAACTTCCCAGAGCTAGTTAGTGGCAGATGATTCTGGGAAGTTCTGTGGAAACACTTTTTTTCAGACTGGCAAGGGGAGGATCATTTCACAAAACTTTACAAATAGCTGAGAACATCACCTTGAAATCATAACTGTGTTACAGCAATATAAATTTATACCTTGACTCTGGGAGCCAAAAACCAATGCTGATAACCCATCTTTGCTCAAAATGATGAGGTGTAATTCTGCCACTCAGGGTAGAATAGAAAAACCTACCAGATCTCAGCAAGTGACACTGCATATCTGATTTGAAAACATATCTCAAATGTGAACATAGCTCTGCTTCTGCTGCGCTGCCAGTGTTAAAGTACCACACAACTCAAATCTGAAGGTGAGGAGAAAGGGAAACCAGCCAAGCCCACGGCACCCCAGGCTTCACTCCCTTCATTGGCCCACGAAGAAGTCTGCATCCAGGGAGTCAGGAAGCCTGACTTTGGCTTCTGGATCCACCTAGAACTAGCTGTATAACATTGGGACAAATATAGACCACCGGACTTAAGCCATCCTAAGCCTTTTCTCCTCAGGAGAAGGGGATAAGAAGATGCTAAAGGAAAGGAAAAAATGGAGAAATGTATAGGAAGAGGTGGTGAGAAGAAGTAAGGCTGCCCTCTCTCCCTACCCCATGCCCTCAATTATCAGCATAACTAGTAGTGTGTTATGGAGCCCGGACAATGCCCCTCTTAAATTCAGCCTTGGTTACATCATTCATTTGTGGCCATTCATTTGATGGCCATTCATGGGCATCTTCTTTCGTGAAATATCTGTACAAATCTTTTGCCCATTTTTATTGGTTGGTTGTTTTCTTATTAATGAATTGCAAGAGGGATTTATATATTCTGGATACAAGAGCTTTGTCTGATGTAAGTGCTGTGACTCTTTTCTCTTATTATAAGGCTTGCCGTTTCATTTTCTCAACAATGTCTTTCAAACAGCAAAAGTTTTTAATTTTGATAACATCAAATTTATTATTTTTTATGCTTTTGTGCCTTTTGTGTTCTATGACTGTTAGCGCCACCTAAATAGCTGAGATAAATACAGCCAGTGGTTAACATAGGTTAGCATAATGGAAGCCATCTTATAGAGGGGAACTATGTTGGGACTGTATCAAGACTCCCCCTTTTCCTTGTTAGCAATGCTCTAGTTTGCACGTAGTTTAGAGAAGTACACATCTGCTTGCTCTGCTATTTTTGTAGTCTTGGCTTATACATAGACCTCCCTATTCTGATAAGGCAATATCTTTGTTCTTTCAGCTTTTCCAGGGATATAGCGACCTTTGGGAAAAAACCTCTGCTGACATCTGTCACCGGTGAAGAGAGAAAGGGATGCTCTGTAGTCGCAAGGACTACCCCTCCAGATGTCAACATCCTGAGACTCCCCCCCCCGCTTCAGCCCATTTGCCCTATATAACTGCTTCAAAATTTTGTAGTTTTAAGATAGTTCTTTAGGACACAAGTCAACCATCTTCCCCCTTGCTGGCAAGCTGTAATAAAAAGACCCTTCCTCTATTACCACCTTGCCTCCTGACTGTTGGCTTGTCTTGCGGCGAATAGAAGACTCCCTTTGGCGGTTACATGACATTTTGCCAACTCCAAAGTTAAAAAAGTTCTCTCCTATGTCTTCTTCTAGACATTTTAGGGTTTAGTGTTTTACATTTAGGTCCATTTAGAATCCATTTGCATTCATTATCCATATCTAGTTGATTTTTATGTACGGCGTAAGGTAAAAGTTGATGTTCACTTTTTCTCTGTATTGATATCCAGTTGATCCAGTACTATTTGTTGAAAAGACTCTTTTTCCCTCCGCTAAATTGCTTTGGCACCTTTGATTGATTGACCATATATGTATGACATCTTTCCTTTGTTAGCAGACCTATCCTTCAAGGACAGTACAAAGGAGAATACTAATCTACACGTACTTCGGCACTAATTCCAACTCAGTTGGGCTCAACTCATGAGGTATGACTGTCGAGGAATTCACAGTTCTGCCCAGGGGTGAAGAAGGTAGAAGGACAGAAGGTCACTTAGGATAGTAATTATAACAGAAACATGATTGGGACAATCCTTTTCAGCATTTCATAAGAATCACATCATGGATCCTTGAAAACAACCCTGTGAAAAAGCCATTAATGTGATCCCTATGATTCAAGGTGAAGCTCGGAGAGGTAACTGTCTAAGTTCACACAAAGCTCAAGAAGCTGGGATCTGAACCTAGATGCTATGATGCCAGAGCTATGCTTTGAATCACTGTTTCTCTTTTTCCTTGTACCTCCGTTACTCTTATCTCCATAACGCTCTGTGATGGTTCGCACCTGAAACAACCTCCTAATGTTCCTTTCCATCCCAGCTGTTGAGGGCTGACTAATAAAAATAGTTAATATTTGTTGAATACCAAAGGGTTCAGTCTCTTTACATACATTAACTCATTCAGTCCTTCCAACAGTCCTAAATGAGTTATGTACTAGTGTCATCTCCATTTTAATGATGTGGAAACTCAGGCTCAGTGAGTTCATGTAACTTGCTCTAGATCACACAGCTATTAAATAGCAGAACCAGGATCTAAAGCTAGGTTTACCTGTCCCCAAATCTCTTGTTCTTAACCATTACAATATGCCACCTTCTAGACTTCAGGTAGATTGTCTCTCTGTGGTTGCAAAGGGTGAGTTAAGGACACAAGCCAGTCACTAATATGCTATCACAGCCCACAGCACACTGAAAACAAGGTAGTCACCCTTGTTCTATCAGCACATAATGGCTAGTGTGTTCTCCTAATTCTGCCCTGTATCCCCTTCTACGTTTTATTGCCCAAAGCCATGAGTGGAAATAAACATTCCAGAAGCTCCCACTGCCGACTTAGAATTTCCATGGAACTACCTACCTTTAGAAAATCAAAATATTATAAACTGACACCATTTACTCTATTCTGCTTTGAACTTCAATAAGAACAGTATATGAAAAACAATTCATTTTGATAGCCTGGTATGATATAACCTAACAACAAAGAAATTATTCAGAATTTTCCTAATAATCCTTTTATGTTTAATCTTTATGGTCTTTAAAAGCTTTCACCAGTGCTCTCTTATTTGTTTTTTTCTCAACCTTACAAGATAAGCAGAGAAGATACTATTACCCCCATTTTACTAATAAAGAAACTGAGAATCAGGTGCAGATAAGTGACTTGTCCAAGTTCACACAGCTAGTACACAGTGGAGCTAGGATTGAACCCTAGATGCCCTGATAGCCTGCCACTAATTTTCAAATTAAAAGTCACTAATATTACAATCATTGTTTCTTGATATTATGTCTCAGGATGTTCAGACAGAGTGTATAGTATCACAAAGGTCTCTAAATATTTTAAAAATTCTTTCCACAAATTATCAACATCCCACTATCACTCTCTGGACCACTAGGATAGAGACAGCTGCTTCCATGACCTTTCAAGTGATGTCACTCTAGCAGGCTTTTAAAACAGACCATGCCAGAAAAAAGATTCCTGAGAGAAAGAACATGTTACCTTGAAGAGTAATCAATTATGCGAATGGTTTCACTGCCTGTTATACCATGGATTATGCTTTCATTTTTCATATTAATGTTCTTTATGTTTTTCAATTAGTCATGGCAAATTACCTGTCCTTCGCCTTGGCAAGGGCAGCTCATCCGGCCTCGGGGGAGTATTTTCCAAGTTCTGTCTGGTGAATTCTTGCTCAAAGTCTTCTCAAGGCATTAACATGTAATTTTTTGAATGAATGAATGTGTTCCATTTGACACCATCTCATTCATGTAGGAAATTACCTATTGAATAAGAAATTTGAAAAATATGCCTTTCTTTGGTGCATTGCAAAAAAATAATTTTAACTTAAATATAAAAAAAGAATTGGAACATTGAGAAAAATTAAAATTCATTCAATACTTCTTAGTCATTCTAACAGAGAGGCTTGTGGCATGGAGCATACATAATAGCAGATACTCTAGAATCCATGTCCACCTTCATTTCCCCTGCCCAGTCCTGGCAAAGTGCCTGCCTCTCCTCTTCACTCCATCCCACAGCCCCCCATATTTCCCATATCACAATGCCTAACTAGCTGCATTTTAATAGCCCGTTTACTAGTCAGGCCCCAACCCCCTTCCCTAAGTGTGAGTGACCTTCTAGGACAGGAATAATGTCTTAATCAGGACTAAATCCCTAGCTCTTAGCACAGTGCACAGCACAGAAGTAAGTCCTTAGTAAGCAAGGGGTGAATGAAGCCATTTGCCTTTGGAAAACACAAGTACATCCTTTTTAACTAGAACCTTATCTCACAAATTAGGCTTTGCTCAGTCTATAATTTAACCATTATGTTGCATTCTCATAATCTTCTCTGGGTAGGGAAACCAAATAACTTCTCTGCCCTTGAGGATCTCACAGTCTAACCAAGCTCTACCAAATGTTACCTTTCTAAAGGCCGCATGGTAGCCTCCCTTCAGACTGCTTTGTTAGCAGCTGTCATTTTCGTTTCCCTTCGATGTGTGGCATGGGCCTTAAAATTAACAAGCTCCTTCATATACTGCTAGGATGGTGTCTCAGAGGTCAAATACTTTGTTCCCACAGGCTGGTCAAGTCTTTTGAAAGACATCTGAATATGGCGGGGCTGGGGGGAGGCCTCTTGTTCCTCAAACAAACTGGTTTTATTATACTTTGTAATTTTTTTGATCAGGGGCGGGGCATTGTACAAACTCCAACCCAAGGCCTACCCACAATTATATCTCTGCTTTTCACCAGAGGATAATTTAAATTTCTTTACACTCCAATTCCTTTCCTAGCATCATTTTTATGATTTTGGGGAGAGGAGGAGAGAGCCTCTGTGGACTCTCTGAGTCTCCCTAAAGATCTCTGAGTTATTGTTAAACCAGTATCTTCATTATTGAAGTCCCTCATTGCTATTAATAATTATTGCAGTCACCAGGGTGGAGAGCTTTGAAAGAAAATGCTAGTATTTGTTCAAACCTTCAGTTAATTAAGCCCAACAAATGATACAAAAGTGGATCGGAAAATATCTATAATTTTTATGCATTGTACAAATAAATGAATACAAATAATATCCATTGAGTGAATGTTTATTTGACTTGAGATACAACTAAACTACAAAAGACCTGGAAAAGAGCCTACAAGGTCTCTGTGTCCAAAGAAGTCTTTAGGTGATCCATGCTGCTAGTGGAGCAGCATTTGGAGACCATCAGAGGAATAGTAAAGTTGAAGAGTTGTAAAAAGCTTGAGAGAATACCTGTTTTCTTTGGCTTTGGTACAATGTAGGATCAGTACAATTTATTACAATGTCACATTATTTGCCCCTCTCTAGAGTTCTCCAGGAAGCAGAAATGCCACATAACCCTCAGTTACCCATTCTTGCAACTTAACACACCAATAAGCAAAAAGTTCCTTCTTATAACTAAGGAACACTTTTCTTGCTTTGACGTAAGTTCAGTTCCTTGTATCGTGATGTTTTGCTGGAAAGAGAGCAACTCATTCCTATTGCTTTCAAAGAAATTTTTCATGCCCTTCAAAACCATAAATAAAATGACTCTGATCTTCATAATCTCCGGACTAGACAAAATTTAGTTCATTCCATTCTCAGTTTTTAAAATTTTTTTTCCTTTAATCATGTTTAGGAAGCAAAATAGGAATAGCTCCAGAATCTCTGCTTTCTCTGTTCCTGGTTCTCAGAACCAATAGAGGCTGATACAAACTGGATCCTCCACCCACAAAGTTGTTATATCATGTCCACAATTAACCATAGGTAATTGCCTCTTTAAAAAAAACCCAGATATACAGAGAATCCTGAAGCGAGGCAGGCTGTATGTGTGTGTGTTTCCATTAAGGGTTGGAACTGAGTAAACATGCAAAATTTTGTGGCACTAATTTGAAAGTAGACAAGTTCAAAAATGAAAGACGAGAAATTAAGGGCAGCTAATTTAGAGATATACACTTGATGGTTAAAAATAGAGTTTTCAAATTCCTAGAGAAAGACAAATCGCTATTAGTTAAAATTCCTACCAGACAGAAGGTTCAACGGTATGTCAGAGTGGAAAAGAGGGAACTAAGGTTCATATTTTGTTTGATGTTTGATAAGTCTCCTAACCTCTATAACCTATAGTAAACACCTCTTGGAGTGGCGCCCCAACTTACAATTCTCCTTCTTCTGAGAATGGTCCCAAAATGCAGGGGTGATAGACCACCAGTAGTCATGTTAATACTATGGGATCCTGATCCCTTGGCCATGTTGATGATCCAGGAGTGAGCACAGGATCCAAACCAAGTAAGGATTTTAAAATCTTGAACAGAAAGGCACAGTGCACTGTACACAGTTCAATGTCTAATTCTTATTTCAGTCTGCCAAGCCCATCTAAAGTGAGTTGTTGTTGTTGTTGTTTTGCTGAGGAAGATTCACCCTGAGCTAATATCCACTCCCAATCTTCCTTCCTCTTTTTGTATGTGAGCCGCCATCACAGCATGGCTACTGACAGATGGGTGGTGTAGATCCACACCTGGGAACCAGACTTGGGCTGCCAAAGTGGTGTGTGCTGAACTTAACCAGTAGGCCACTGGGGCTGACCCTAAAGTGAGTTCTTTACATGTCTTTCACTTGACATTAATTTTCTTCAGGGCAGGATCTTTGTCATATATCCCTCTACAGTATA
This sequence comes from Equus przewalskii, assembly GCF_037783145.1. Classification (NCBI taxonomy): domain Eukaryota; kingdom Metazoa; phylum Chordata; class Mammalia; order Perissodactyla; family Equidae; genus Equus; species Equus przewalskii. The sequence goes on along the minus strand of NC_091863.1, from coordinate 113,287,484 downwards.
ACAGAGAAAACCTTTTATGTTGATGTAAATATTCATTATCTTGATTATAATATGATTTTATGAGTGTGAACAAGTCAAAAATCATCATCTTTTGTACTTTAAACATGTATGGAATATAGTACGTCCATTAAACCTCAATAAACTTGTAAAAAATGTTACAGAAGCCCATAGGAAAGGGCAATTAATCTTTACTGGTGTGACTATGGGAGAGATTTGTTTCTAATAGGAAAGTTTTCTGGTTTTTCACTTAGGTCTGAGTACTTTGTACCAATACAAACTCTTTGCAGCCAGAAATTGATTGGATAATAAGATAATTTTCTTGTTGGTTGCAGAGGAAAATATTTCAAATTGAAGAGGAAGAAGTCAAGATGCCATGAGAGAGAGAGCCCTGCAGGAACACTGACACCTTGGTGGCCCAGAGCAACAGAGCACCAGAGCACAGTTGCTATGGTAACTTACAATAACCCCATGGTTTAGGGTAACCTGGATGGGACTGTAACTTTCTAATTAAAAGACCTGAATTATCCCAACTTGGCATTACATTGTCAAGATGCCCACCTGAGTCAGAAGCAGCCCCGGATCTGATTAAACTTCTCTCTCATACCATTTTCACTTCTTGCCAAATAAGAACATCTCTCTTTTTTTTTTATGAGGAAGATTGGCCCTGAGCTAACATCTGTTGCCAATCTCCCTCTTTTTGCTTGAGGAAGGTTGCCACTGAGCTAACATCTGTGCCAATACTCTTCTATTTTATGTGGGATGCCACCATAGCATGGCTTGAAGAGCAGTGCTAGGTCTGTGCCCAGGATGCCAACCTGTGAACCCCAGGCCACCGAAGTGGAGTGTGCAAACTTAACCACTACACCACCAGGCCAGCCTCAAGAACATTTCTTTAGCAGCAGCAAACTTACTGGTGGCTTGTAGCATTAAAGGAATCTGCCCCAAGTGATGCTGTACATCATTAGTTTCAAGCAAGCTTTTTAGATCACATTCTGAGTAGATATTCCAAACTTACCTGTTTGGATATGAAATAGTTTTCTTCCTTTTTTGGGTGGAAGGAGAGTGGACCGAGACAGATATTCTCTATTTGCCCATCAGGATCAATTTTCTGCCTTTCTCTGTGCTTCTTTAAGCCCTAGCAGACTGACATCATTGGGTGACTCATCTAGGCTGACTTATTCTCTGGCTTCCATTTGGGTTCAGTCCCTGGGAAGCTCTAGCAGAATACTGGAGAAAGGTAGGAGGGAGAGTTGGCAGGGGGTACTGTTGGGCAGTGGCTGTATTCCACTACCTAAGGCTAGAGCTGCTGTATGATGGCCCCTCTTCTATAGTTCTCACTCTGTTCCAACGATGGTTGCCTTCCATTGTCCCTTTAGAGCTAGGGGTGATAATGGCCTCCAAGGCATCCACCATTACTAAAGTCTATGACACTTCACTCTTCCTTATTGGTTGCCTTGCCTTTAGTTCTTTCATTAATTTCTCTTCAAATATTCTTTTCTAATGTGTCATCTCTTTCTAGTGGGATCCTGACAGATGGGACTGATCAATTTTAACTTTACTGTGTCAGTTTTTGACACCTGTTAAGTTTCCCTTTTCCTTAAAACCTGTAAGTGACAGTAAGGGCCAACATGTGCCTCCTATTCTAGACACAAGATTTCTATTTTTCTTTGTATCTTTTACCCTTAACATAGCACCTGGCACAGAGCAAATACTCATCAAAAGTGCGCTAAAATAATTTGTTAATGAATAAATTAATTTGAATTTGATTGGATAAAGGTTTTCTGATATTTTATATGAACCATTCTAATTTGTGACAGAAAACCAGCAGTGAACAACTTTGGTAGTAATTTAAAGAATGAAAATTAAACAGCCATGCTGTAACATTCTACAACTATTAAATTAATACATTTAAACCATAACACCAAATGCCAATACTGTAGCAAAGCTATATATTCAAATACCGCTGGTAGCTGTATAAATTGACATAACCCATTTGAAAAGCAATATGACAATACATAGCAAAAGCCATAAAAATGACCCAGTAATGCCACTCTTGGGGATTCATACTAAGGATATAACTGAGGAGAAGCAAAAAAGCCATATGCACAAAGATGCTTAATGAAGCAATATCTATAACATCAGCAAAACTGGAAACAACCTAAAATGTCTAACATTGAAGAACTGGTTAAGAACATTCCAGCGTATCAACCTAATGGAACCCTCTGCTCCCCAATCCAAACATGCATCCTACAGAGGTGGCAACAAAAGAGAAAAGGGTTTCACATATTAAAAGAAAACAGCCAGAAAAAAAAGACTGGGAAAAAAAGAATCTGTTATGGGCTGAATTGTGTCCTCCCATCCCCAAATTTGTATGTTGATGTCCTAAACCCTAGTACCTCAGAATGTAACCGTATTTGGAGATAGGGTCTTTAAGGAGGTAATTAAGGTAAAATGATGTCTTTAGGTTGGGCCCTAATTCAATATCACTGGTGTCCTTATAAGACAATGTAATTTGGACACAGACATGTACAGAGAAAAGACGATGTGAAGACACAGGGAGAAGGTGGCCTTCTGTGAGCTGTGGAGAGAGGCCTGGACTAGATCATTCCCTCATGGATCTCAGAAGGAACCAACCCTGCCTGTACCTTGGTCTTGCACTTCTAGCCTCTAGAACTGTTAGAAGATAAATCTGTTGTTTAAACCACCTAGTTTGTGGTATTTTGTCATGACAGCTCTAGGAAAGCAATACAGAAGCAAAATTCAAAACGGTGAGTGCACCATAACTACTAAAATACAGATATTTGTCAGCAGACAAAGACGGAAAGTGAACATGCAAAAACAAAACACACTAATTAGTTATGGTAGTGGGGTACTGGTGATTATTTTATCTTGTCAAATGCAGTGATAGCTACATTTATCCAATTAAAAAATTTGCCACAGTAATGGCAAATTTTCTTGAAACACTAGTTCTAATAGACTATGAATAGTACTAGAATATTTCTCCAAATCAGAGGGAAAAAATGTGTTAAAGGCTTTACTGCTGCAGCATCTATGAAAAACCGACTTGGTGACAGTAGACTATGAACCTATGATTAAATGTGTTCTAATTTTCTCTCTTCCCTCTTTCACACAAATTCAGTAGCTTTGTGCGCCATACCTGGCACCTTTGTTGTTGTTATGACTGTAGTCAATTGTGAGTGGTGATTTATTGAATGACTAAAACATGGTAAGTTAACTTGGTGTGTTGTGCTTAGTAGCTTTGTTTTTCCTGAAGAATGAATCTTTCATGGCTGGAAATAGTTGAAAAATTCATGCTGTTGAACCACAGCTCCCCAACTGAGCCTGTATTCCTGCTTGGCAACACTTTCATTTATCCCTAGAGAACTCTGACTGGCTCCCGGCTTCTTCAGGTCTCTTCTCCCAACAACTTGGGTCACCAGCTTCTGTACCTACAGACTCAGCCATTGCAAATGAAGTCTGACCTCAAGCAGGGGAATGTAAACAAGACTGGGACATCTCAGCAAGGTACCTTATTGTGAGTGCACCCTTAACCTTGTGCCACAGCCATCGCTCATAATTGAATCTTGTCTTATTTGTGATAGAAGCTATATATTAATAATGTATCAAGTACTTTGGCCCTCTCTGAGGCCCCTATATTGTTCTATTCAATATTCAGAAAGAGAGTTAAATCTCTGAACCTCAATATAGAGGTGGTGATCCTACTACCTTGAATGATACCATCCTACCTGGTCTCCCTGACTCTGAAATTGCCCCCAACTCCCATAACCACCACCAAATCCATATGAGGACCACTTTTATCTGAAAAATGTTCTGAGAGTTCTTAAAATGCACATGCGTGAGCTTCATACTCCCTTCTCTGGGGGTAGAGTCCAAGAATCTGCATTTCACAATGTTCCCAGGTTATTCTGAAAAAACACTCAAGAACCATTGTTCTACAGAGCAGCTGGAAAGATCTTCGTAAAGTTCAAGTCTGAAATCCACTTCTCTGCTTTAAAAGCTTCAATTTCTCATTACTCTTGGTTTTCACTCCAAAATGCTCAAGACAGCTTACAATTGTTCCGAACCTAACTTCTACCTGCTTGTCCACTCTCATCTCTTACTTCTCCCTGTTGTTCCAGTAATACTCAATTGATGATAGTTTTTTGTACCTCTCATGCTGTTGCAAGCCTCCCTGCCTTTACTCAGAACGTGTCTGCCTGGTGAACGCCCATTTTTCAAAACCCCACCCCAGTGCCCTGCACCAACACTATACAGGTATACTTGGTTTTATTGTGCTTCACTTTAATGCACTTCACAGATATGGCATTTTTTACAAATGGAAGGTTTGTGGCAAACCTGTGTCAAGCAGGTCTATTAGCGCCATTTTTCCAACAGCATTTGCTCAGTTCATGTCTGGGTCACATTTTGGTAATTCTTACAATATTTCAAACTTTTTCATTTATTATTATATTTGTTATGGTGATCTGTGATCAGTGACTTTTCTTATTGAGTTCATAATAGTTTACATCAATGTGAGATGTCAGTTGTACATTATTTCTTGACTGTCACCACATAAGTGCTCCCCTTCACCCTGTATGACCTAGCAATCCTACTACTGGGTATATACAAAAACAACCCAAAGTAGCATATGCACCCCTATGTTCGTTATGATTAGTGATTTTGATGTTACTGTTGTAATTGCTTTGGAGTGCCACAAACTGTGCCCATATAAGGTGGTGAATTTAATTGGTAAATCTTGCGTGTGATCTAACTGCTCCACCGACCGGCCATTCCCTCATCTCTCGCCCTCTCCTTGAGCTTCCCTATTCCATGAGACACAACAATATTGAAATTAGGCCAGTTAGCAGCCCTGCAATGGCCTCTAAGTGTTCAGGTGAAAGGAAGAGTCACACATCCCTCACTTTAAATCAAACCTAGAAATGATGAAGTTTACTGAGGAAGGCATGTCGAAAGCTGAGACAGGCCAAAAGCTAGGCCTCTTGCACCAAACAGTTAGCCAAGTTGTGAATTCAAAGGAAAGGTTGTTGAAGGAAATTAAAAGTGCTACTCCAGTGAACACACAAATGATAAGACAGAGAAAAAGCCTTATTGTGGATATGGAGAAAGTTTTAGTGGTCTGGGTAGAAAATCAAACCAGCCTCAACATTACCTCAAGCCAAAGCCTAATCCAGAGCAAGGCCCTAACTCTCTTTGATTTTGTGAAAGCTGAGAGAGGTGAGGAAGCTGCAGAGGAAAAATTTGAAGCTAGTAGAGGGTGGTTCATGAGGTTTAAGGAGAGAAATTGTCTCCATAACATAAAAGTGAAAGGTGAAGCAGCAAGTGCTGATGTAGAAGCTGCAACAAGTTATCCAGAAGATCTGGCTAAGATCATTAATGATGGTGATTACACTAAAAAAGAGATTTTCAATATAGATGAAATTGGCTTCTATTGGAAGAAGATGCCATCTAGGACCTTCATAGCTAGAAAGGAGAAGTCAATGCCTGGCTTCAAAGTTTCAAAGGACATGCTGACTCTCTTGTTAGGGGCTTTTGCAGCTGCTGACTTTAAGTGGAAGCCAATATTCATTTACCATTCTGAAAATCCTAGAGCCCTTAAAGATTGTGCTAAATCTACTCTGCCTTTGCTCTATAAACGGGACAGCAAAGCCTGGATGACAGCACATCTGTTTACAACATAGTTTACTGAATATTTTAAGACAACTGTTGAGACCTACTGCTCAGAAAAAAATATTTCTTTCAAAATATGACTGTTCATTGACAATGCACTTGGTCAGCCAAGAGCTCTGATGGAGATGTACAACGAGATTAATGGTGTTTTCGTTCCTGCTAACACAACATCCGTTCTGCAGCTCATGGCTCAAGAAGTAATTTCAACTTTGAAGTCTTATTATTTAAGAAATACATTTTGTGGGGCTGGCCCCGTGGCCGAGTGGTTGAGTTTGCGCGCTCTGCTGCAGGCGGCCCAGTGTTTCGTTGGTTCGAATCCTGGGCGCGGACATGGCACTGCTCATCAAGCCACGCTGAGGCGTCGTCCCACATGCCACAACTAGAAGGACCCACAACGAAGAATCTACAACTATGTACTGGGGGGCTTTGGGGAGAAAAAGGAAAAAAATAAAATCTTTAAAAAAAAAAAAGAAATACATTTTGTAAGGCTATAGCTGCCATAGATAGTGATTCCTCTAATGATTCTGGGCAAAGTCAGTTGAAAATCTTCTGGAAAAGATTCAACATTCTAGATGCCACTAAGAACATTTGCAATTCATGAGAAGAGGTCAAAGTATCAACATTAGCAAGAGTTTGGAAGACGTTGATTCCAGCCCTCATGGGTGACTTTGAGGGGTTCAAAACTTCAGTGGAGGAAGTAAATCTATATGTGTTGGAAATAGCAAGAGAACTTGAATTAGAAGTGGAGCCTGAAAGATGTGACTGAATTGCTGCCATCTCATGATCAAACTTTAACGATGAGGAGTTGCTTCTTACGGATGAACAAAGAAAGTAGTTTCTTGAGATCGAGTCTACTCCTGGTGAAGATGCTCTGAAGGTTGTTGAAATGACAACAAAAGACTTAGAATATTACTTAAACTTCATTGATAAAGTAGCAGCAGATTTTGAGAGAATTGACTCCAATTTTGAAAGAAGTCCTTCTGTGGGTAAAATGCTATCAAACAGCATCGCATGCTACAGAGAAATTGTTTATGAAAACAAGAGTCAATCAGTGTGGCAAACTTCATTGTTGTCTTGCTTTAAGAGATTGCCACAGCCACCCCAACCTTCAGCAACCACCACCCTGACCAGTCAGCAGCCAACAACATCAAGGCAAGAGCCTCCACCAGCAAAAAGATTACAATTCGCTGAAGGCTCAGATGCCGGTCAACATTTTTTAGCAATAAAGTATTTTTAATTAAGGTATATACATTGTGTTTTCAGACATAATGCTATTGCACCCTTAATAGACTACAGTATAGTATAAACATAAGTTTTATATGCACTGGGAAACCAAAGAATTCATGTGATTCCTTTTATTGTGATATTTGCTTTATTGCAGTGGTCTGGAACCAAACCCAGAATATCTCCGAGGTATGCTTGTAAAGCCTTTACACATACAACACACACACACAGTCCCCAGACAGAGTTAATTGCTCTTTCTTCATCATTATTCTGTACGTAATTCTGTCATCACATTCAACTCAAAGAAACTGCGTTTCTCTTATTTGTTTTTACATCTCCTCTATCCATCTCCTATCGCTACTCCACCCTCCACTAGTCTGTGAGTTCTTGGAAGGTAAGCTCACTGACTTAATAATCTCCATACTCGCCATAATAGATGCCCTATAAATGTTGACCAGAACTCAGTTGCACTATTTAAAGCACCCACATTCCAGCCAAACTCTTCCAGTGTGATAGTTAATCTTATGTGTCAGCTTCACTGGCCGCAGTGTGCCCAAATTAAACATTATTTCTGGGTATGTCTGTGAGGGTGTTTCTGGATGACATTAGAATTTGAATCAGTGGACTCGGTAAAGTAGATTGCCTTCCTCAGTATGGTTGGGCATCATCCAATCTATTGAGGACCTGAAGAGAACAAAAGATGGAGGAAAGAGGAATTCACCTGTTTTTCTTCCTGCCTGATTACTTGAGCTGGGCTATCAATCTTCTCCTACCCTCAGCACTCCTGGTTCTCAGGCCTTCAGACTCAGTATGGAATCTACACTATTGTCTTTCCTTGTTTTCAGGCCTTTGGACTTGAACTGAATTACACCACTGTCTTTTCTGGGTCTTCAGCTTGCAGATGGTAGATCAGGAGACTTCTCAGTCTCCATAATTGCATGAGCCAATCCCTTATAATAATTCTCTTCCTATATGTGTCTCCCATTGGTTCCATTTCTCTGGAGAACCCTGACTAATATATCCATACACCGATTCAGGAAAAATTCTTCACTATCTTACCTCCTGGCTTCCATGCAGGCTACTTCATCTCCATAAAGTTTACTTACTCCACATGGCAAAATTAGATCCATTTTTCCAGTCCCTCTTCCAGTACACAACTTGTCTCTTTGCACCTCTATTGTTTTGATCATCATGCTCTATTTAGCATCATAGCTAATTGAGGACCTATAGTTTTATACAACATTGCATGCACAATGACTGCCACATAGTAGGTGCTAAATAATTATTGAATTAGTAACTGGCCATAGACACAATATTCTTTTGCAAAGGTCATAAAATCTCATTTGACCAGAAACCTAAAAATGGTTTCCTTTATTCAGTCAAGGCTATAAATAGTTTATGACATTGATTTCAAAATATTTTGTTTCCCCTTGTCAGCTCTTGATGAGATGGTTCAGTGTAATCCATCATTTTAATATTTGATAACTCTCAAAAGAAATTAGTTAGTTAGCTCCAAGTCTTCCTGTTAAACAGGCCACCATTCAGGAAATACAAATACTCTTTCTGATTTGTAAAGTGATGCCTTTAGATGTTTTTTGTGCTTTTTAAAAGCCCAAGATAAAATATTAAATGTCATTTAACTTGTCTCACACCAAAAGTGCTTTGGGACGAAAGGGAGAGTGTGGGAAGGAAGTCAACTAGCATTCTCTCAGATCCTACTATGCTCTCGTTGTAACACAACAATATAGGCATTAATGTCCCCATGGATGTAAGGACAATGCAACTAAAAGACTTATTTCCATTTTGGAAATGCAACAAAAGTAAGTAAAAGGATATGAAGTATATGTCTTACGCTCGCTTAATTTGAGCAGAAGAGACAAGACTCACATCAAAGTCTGACAACAGCCAAGACTACACTTTCCAGTAAACCAACTGCTTCACCTGCCTTAGAGCTCTTAATCCTTTCCCGGTATTGAGAAAAACAATGAAAATAAATTGTGAGATAAGACTTTTGCAACAAAGAGATTGATATCTATGCTTCTGTATATATGTTTTTTCAACTTTCAATCTGTGCTATGCATTCAACAAATAGGTATTGAGGGGTTTCCATGTGTAAGCCACTGTGCTGTGAGTGGGGGTAGAGCAAGATCAGAGACTAGCACAGTCCCTGCTTTCAAGGAGTTTACGTCTGAGGGGAGAGACTTTAAAAGATAATAAAAAAATAAATTATTCATTACCATTTTCAGTCAATACTATGAAGGAGAACACCAGGGTGCTCTGGATAATAGAAAGTGGGCCCGATCGCCTCTGGATGTCAGAGAAGATTTCCACAAAGATGTGACTTTTATAGGTAAGATCTGGAGGGTGACAAAGAGCTGACCAGGAAAAGGATGGAGAGAGAGTAGTGTGTGATCCTTTGAGGCAGGAAAGAACTTAGAGTTTGAGAAGAACTGAAAGGAGACAAAAAGGCAGGCAAAGTTAGGCATAGAATGAAGATTTGCATCCTGATCCTCTGCCTTTTCCGAGTCAGCACTAGGTATAGCCACCTAACGTGAAGAACCACACTCAGTTGTAAAGAAAACAGGAACAGCTAGTGAGATGAACAATGTAATGGGTACATGCCACAGGTCATTTACCTTGGAAAATAGCCCAACATGCAAAGAAATCTAGGCCCTTCATCCCTGAGTCTTCAAAACCATTCTGTGTTTCCAGTGAACATCAAGGCTCTGTCCTAATATTTGAAATGAGAACTGCCCAGCTTCCTTCTCGTCATGTCTATTTTAAACCTATGCTGAGTATCTATCACCTGACCTAAACCTAGTAGGGTCACCTTGCCTAGCTCTGAGGTGAATAAACTACTCTCTAGAAGTTTCCTATACAGTCATGAATGGTGGATGGAGTCTCTTAGGGCCACATTTAGTGTAAAAAAGACATAAATCACTGAAGAGCTATGTTATTTTCTAAGCCGTGGTGCCCTGAACAATAGGAAAGTCAACACGGTGCTTGCTTATGAGGATTACAGTACAAGCTGAAGTTGATCGAATCCTCAGGAAAGTCATCAAGAAAGAAGGCATATAGATAAATGAAAGTTGTAATTCAAGGCCCAGGAGCAGAACAAGCTGTGAAGCCTTTCAGGCCAACCAATTCCCAATTTTCATTCTTGAAAAATAGTGTAAAATGATAATTATAAATGAAAAACATGACATGAGTAATCATTTTTCTTAAAATTCAAGAGGAAAATTATTTCAAATATTGCTCTACTTGAAGCGCACAATTAGTAAAGTTTTGGAATGGCCCCAAGTGACAGTTTCAATCTTAGCTCTTCAAATAAAAGCCAACATAATTTTAGACAGTAGAACTGACTAAGATGCAAGTGGCTCGGAGCTAAAGTAATTGCATATCTGGTGGTGGTAAGTGAATTACAGAGGCGACAAATGCTGTACGTAAATAATTTGAGGCAACAACATCTCCACTCTGCATGGAGGAGATTCAAAAGAGCATAAGTCCGTAAAACATCTGCCTCATTTATTCTGTTTTTGCCTACGTGGCTGAGGCCCAGTTCTCAGTTTGATCTGGAGTTATCCAAGCACACAATATGGGCAGCAATGCCCTCCAACTACCATCTTAAAAACAGTGGATATGTCAAAACTCTAATTTCTACCAGCAGTCAGCTGACTTTTCTTAAAAGTGAAAAAATGAAGGTATCTCTAAATGAACAGCATTTAACCTTGACAAAGCTTTCTTCTGGTTTCAGCGGGAAAGGACTGTACTGTTCAAGAAACGTGAAGAATACCACTCTGCCTGGAATGCTTGTCATTGTCAACGCTCCATGTCAGCATCCTTTCTATCCTTCAAGGCCCACTCCAATTCTACCTTTTCCTTCAAACTCTGTCACGGTGAATTTCCCCTTCCTTTGCTTTCTATAACCCTGGGTTATTTTCTAGTGCCTATCATTCTTCATTTTATTTGGTATGTAAGGATCCATTTGTTTTCCTAAAAAATTCTTAAATTATAAGGTCCTTGAAGATAGGTACCAAGATCCCAACCCAACCTCCAATATCTAAAATAATCTTCAGTACATAGTACTATTTAATAGAGGCTTGTTGAATTAGATTCCAGGATTTAAAGCCCTCTTTAAGCCAATCATCCTGAGAGTTTTGAGGTAATACTTTGAAAACTGGTTGCATCAACATGTGTGGTGAAGAAACTATTTCTGAACCATACAACTGACCCTCTCATTTGGAAATCAATCAGCCACGGTCCAAGTATGCAGCAGTGCAAACCAAGGAGTCTACATCCCTGAGTCTCTGTCAATCATGTTCTTCTAGAAGGTCCCTAGATGCTATGCTTGACAAATTCATGGTTGGATTGGTTTCGGGATTGTTCTGCTGCCCATCTGGTAACCAGAGCTTCTGTGTTAAAAGAAGACAACTCTTAATTTCTGAAGACTTTTTTTGGGGGGGAAGGAGGAGCAAACAACAAAAATTGCATAAGAAAAATGCTGGCATTTCTCTCTTTTTACATTCACAAATATCTATTTCCTTTGAAAATACCAGCCTAAATAGCGCTAACTCACTCCTTAGAATAAAATAATAATAGAAATTTGTTTGATATGTATTTTTTGATTATCACAATCATTGCACTGGTTCCATTAAAATATGCAAACTTATTATTGATTAAATGCTTGTTTATGCATTCAGCTAAGCTAATAAGTTATGTAGCTCCATCATCAACTGTGCAGCTGGATTTCTGAAATATGAAATTGGATCAGCATGGTGTAACTGTTTGTTAACAAAGGATGCAGAAAAGGTAGCAAAGTGTACACCCTGAGTATTAAACATAGAGACTCAATCAGCATAAAAGTGTGATTATGTAAGTACAGGGCAGAATCAATGAAGTGTGCCATACAAATCACGTGTTGGGCAACATTATTCTCAAATTATACCCCCTTGTCACTGAGTTTATCTGGCACACTGCAAAACTGAATCAACAAAACACGAACAGATACCTGTCCCCATAAATGGAAGACATTTATGGGTCTTCCAGAAGACGAAGTTCTTTCAGTCTTGTTTCTTTCCTCCTGAGATCTTACTTGGCAAAATACTGACAGTGAAATTGGCAAAGTTGTATCTAAATATATGCATAATTTAGCTAGAATTAAGCATCACTCAAAAAAAATTAATTTCCTAACATCAACTTTAAACTTTCTTTTAGGTCAAAGGAGGTAGGAGCTTTTCACCTCTCCACGTACATAAATAATTTTTTCAAGATTACTCAGTCGACCAGGAGGATGTAGTCTAACAAACTAAGTATGTAATAGATTGTTTTGTTTTCCTTGAGGTGAAGTGATGCAGTGGGGCTATAGTACCTTAACACAGGTATTGGTTTTATTTATTCATAGAATAAACTTGAGGACAAAGGAAGCAGACTTCTTTCCCTTTTCCATTAAAGACATTACCTTCCCATCCCCACTCTCTTTTTTACTTCTGCCTTGTACATCACTAAGATATATGTACAGTTGGATAGTAAGCTAAATGCTACCCGAATCTGGGGGAATTTAGGAGTACAAATAAAATCCAGATACCTAGCACTTCCTGCAGCCAAGACCATCATATTACAACATTCAAACCCTAAGAGTTGCATATTTCTTTTATTTATTTACGTATTTTACAGCTTCATTAAGATTAAATAGACAGCACTTTGTGTAAGTTTAAGTTACATGGGTTGACTTCACACAGTTAAAATTTAGCAAAATGATTATCACCATAGTTTAGCCAACACCTCATCAAATCACATAATTACCATTTCTTTTTTTATGGTGAGAACATTTAAGATCTACTGTTTAGCAATTTTCAAGTATATAATACAGCATTACTGGCAATAATCACCATACAGTACATTAGATCCCCAGAACTGGGGGTTTGTACCCATTAAACAATATCTCCCCATTTCCCACACTCCCAGGCGCTGGTAACCACCACTTTACTCTCTTTTCTCTGAGTTTGGCTTTTTTAGATTCCACATGTGAGTGATATTATACAGTATTTCTTTCCCCTTTCTGACATTTCATTTACCGTGATGCTCTCAAGTTTCCTCCAAGTTATCACAAATGGCAATATCTCCTTTTTTACGGCTGAATAAAATCCCATTGCATCTTCTTTATCCGTTCACCCGTTGGGACACTTAGGTCATTTCCATATCTTGGCTATTGTGAATAATGCTGCAATAATCATGGGGGAACACAGCCATCTTTTCTAAATTCTATTTTCATTTCCTTTGGATATGTACCCAGAAGTGAGATTGCTGGATCATATGGTAGTTCTATCTTTAATTTTTTGAGGAACCTACATACTGCTTTCCATAGCGATTATATCAATTAACATTCCCACCAGCGGTGCACAAGGGTTCCCTTTACTCCATGTCTTTGCCAATAATTGCTCTCTTGTCTTTTTGATGATGGCCATTCTAACAGATGTGAGGTGATATCTCATTGTGGTTTTGATTTGCATTTCCCTGATGATTAATGATGTAAAGAGCCTTTTCCTGTTCCTGTTGGCCATTCATATATGCTCTTTGGAAAAATGTCTATTCAGTTCCTCTGCCATTTTTTAATCAGTTTGTTTGTGTTTTTTGTTATTGAGTTGTAAGAATTCTTCACATATTTTTGGAAATTAACACTTTATCAGATATATGATTTGCAAATATTTTCTCCCATTCTGTAGGTTGTCTTTTCATTTTGTTGATTGTTTCTTTTGCTGCGCAGAAGCTTTTAAGCTTTGATACAGTCCCACTTGTTTATTTCTGCTTTTGTCACTTGTGCTTTTGGTGTCATATCCAGAAACTTGTTGCCAAGACCAAAGTCAAGGAAATTTTTCTCTATGATTTCTTTTAGAAGTTTATTTTTAAGTCTTTAATTCACTTCAAGTTCATTTTTGTGAGTGGTGTAAGATAGGAGTCCAATTTCATTCTTCTGCATGTGGCTATCCAGTCTTCCCAGCACCATTTATTGAAGAGACTGTCCTTTCTCCATTGAATATCTTGAGCTCCCTTGTCAAATTTTAGTTGAATGTATATGCAAGGGTTTATTTCTGGGCTCTCAATTCTGTTCCATTGGTCTATGTGTCTATTTTTATACCAGTACTGTACTGTTTTGATTACTATAGCTTTGTAGTATAGTTTGAAATCAGGAAGTATGATGTCTCCAGCTTTGTTCTTCTTTCTCAGGATTGCTTTTGCTATTCAGGATCTTTTGTGGCTCCATACAAATTGTAGAATTGTTTTTTCTATTTCTGTGAAAAATGCTCTTGGAATTTTGATAGAAATTTCATTGAATATATAGATGGCTTTGGGTAGTATGGACATTTAAACAATATTATCCTTCTGATCAATGAACACAGAATGTCTTTCCATTTGTTTGTGTCTTTTTCAATTTCTTTCATCAAATTCTTGTAGCTTTTAGTGTACAGATCTTTCACCTCCTTGGTTAAAAATATTCCTAAGTATTATATTGTTTTTGATGCTATTATGAGTGGAATTATTTTATTTTTTTCCTTTTCAGAGGTTTTGTTGTTAGTGTATAAAAACAATTAATTTCGTGTTTGTTGATTTTATATCCTGCAACTACACGGAATTTGTTCATTAGTTCTAACAGATTTTGGTGTAGTCTTTAGGATTTTCTATATGTAAAATGGTATCATCTACAAACAAGGACAATTTTACTTCTTCCTTTCTTATTTGAATGCCTTTTATTTCTTTGTCTCGTCTAATTCCTCTGGCTAGGACTTCCAGTACTATGGTGAATAGGAATGGTGAGAATGGACACCCTTGTTTTTTTCCTGATCTTAGAGGAAAAGCTTGCAACATTTCACTGCTGAGTATGGTGTTGTGATGTTGGCTGTGGGTTTATCATATGGTTTTTGTTATGTTGAGGTATGTTCCTTCTACATTCAATTTGTTGAGCATTTTCATCATGAAAGGATGCTATATTTTTAATGCTTTTTATGCATCGATTGAGATGATTGTATGATTTTTATCATTCATTCTATTAATGTGGTGTATCACATTTATTAATTTTTGTATGTTGAACCATCCTTGCATCCCATGGAGAAATCCCATTTGATCATGGTGTATAATTCTTTTAATGTGCTATTGGACTCAGTTTGCTAGTATTTTACTGAGGATTTTTACATCTATATTCATCAGGGATATTGGTCTGTAGTTTTCTTTGATTGTAGTATCCACATCTGGCTTTAGTATCAGGGTAATGCTGGCCTCTTAAAATAAGTTTGAGAGTTGTCCCTTCTCTTCAGTTTGTTTTTTGGAAGACTGTGAGAAGGATTGGCATTAATTCTTCTATAATGTTTGGTAGAATTCACCAGTGAAACCATCTGGTTCTGGGCTTTTCTGTGTTGGGAGGTTTTTGATTACCAATTCAATTACTTTACTCATTATTGGTCTGTTCATATTTTTAATTTCTTCATGATTCAGTCTTTTTGAGTTGTATGATTCTAGAAATTTATCCATTTCTTCTAGGTTATCCAGGTTGTTGGCTTATAATTGTTCATAGTCATCTCTTATGATCCTTTGTATTTCTGTGGTGTCCGTTGCAATGTCTCCTCTTTCATTTCTGATTTTATTTATTTGTCTTCTCTCTTTTTTTCTGAATTAGCCTGGCTAAAGGTTTGTCAATTTTGTTTATCTTTTCAAAAAACCAGCTCTTATTTTCATTAATCTTTCCTATTGTTTTCATGGTCTCTCATTTATTTCCACTCTGATCTTTGTTATTTCCTTCCTTATGTTAACTCTGGACTTCGTATTTTCTTTTTTCTTGTTCTTTGAGGTGTAGAGTTAGGTTGTTTATTTAAGATCTTTCTTAATGTATGTGTTTATCACTATAAATTCCCCTCTTAGAACTGCTTATCCAGCACCTCTTAGATTCTGATATGTTGTACTTCCATTTTCATTTGGTTTCAAGGTATCTTTCTGGCTTTCCTTTTTATTTCTTCTTTGGCCCTTTGGTCATTCTGTAGTGTGTTAATTTCCACATATTTGTGAATTTTCCAGCTTTCCTCCTGTTATTGATTTCTAGTTTTAAACCATTGTGATCAGAAAAAACACTTGGTATGATTTCAGTCTTATTAAATTTGCTAAGACTTGTTTTGTGAATTTTCATATGATTTATTCTGGAGAATGTTCCACAAGCATTAAGAAGAATATATATTCTGCTGCTGTTGGAAGAAATATTATGTAGATATCTGTCAGTTCAATCTGTTCTAAAGTGTGGTTCACATCCAATCTTTCCTTGCTGATTTTCTGTCTGGATGACATATCCATTGTTGAAAGTGGGGTATTGTAGTCCCCCAGTATTACTGTATTGCTATCTATTTCTTCCTTCAGATCTGTTAATATTTTCTTTATTTATTTAAGTGTTCCAACATTGGGTACATATATATTCACAATTATTATTTACTCTTGATGGATTAAACTAGGTTCTCTCCTCCAAACTGATAATGATTATTGTGTATACATATGATATTTTTCCCTAGGTAAAATGAAGGCTGAGCAAAGAGGAAAAACTCTACTATTCATTTGTTGCCATGTGATATAGTTTGTAAAGAATAGATATATAATCTTTGGTTATTGCTACATATAGGAATATGTACCTATAATGGCAATGTTACTGTAATGTCTTGGGGTAGAAGCACATTGAATTTTGTTTTGGATTCTTATATATTAGCACTTTATTTATGCTGTGCTAGCCTTCAATTTTTTTTAATTTTTTTTCTTTTTCTCTCCATTGGATTGCATACATGTATTTCTCCTGGTAGCTGAATAGCACCAGCCTTCTGTAACAGTCTTGTATAAAGACTAATTGAAAGGTAAGAGTATAGATTTGCTGTTCTACTCCCTACTCCCCTGCCTGGATGGCCTGTCAAAGGGTAATGATAGGCATGGAGAACAATCCAAAGAACAAGCTGTCTCAACTGTTGTAAACCTTGTGCAATGTATAAGGAGAGTGAGCATCTCTTTTACCAGTCCAAGTTCCCTAATTTATTGAGTTTCTTCCCAAGTAGTGATGCCAGAGTAGACCAGTGACACAATGTGGATATATAACTGTATAACTTTTGCCTAACACCAATTCCACCAAAATCAGAGAGAGAGGCAACAGTGCAGTAAGTATGTGGAAGTCCTCTCAGAAGTATAGGCCCAAGTTAACTCTTTTATACATAAGTCCCTCTAATGACGTCACTTTTTTTGCATCATGTACCTCTCCAAAACTCCTTTCCTGAACTTTCCCTCAAGGAGTAGCTAGTTAGGACATGTCCCACCAGCCCCAAATATTGTTTACTTTATTTATTTGTAGTTTTCTTATTTTAATGCTGTCAACATAAAGCAGAAGACTTAGTGCTAGAGTAACTGAAAATGGACTATAGACAGTGCAGCTTTGACCAAGTCCTTGAACTTCATCTGTTCAGATTCTTATTCTGCTGTTGCGCATCAGCATTCTTGTCATTAAAAGAATTGAAGCCATTCCTCATCTCTGTCTTTTACTCTGTGTGCTTGTCTCTCTCCCCTGAAAGGTCTCTCTCCTGCCTCAAGGTCTGCTTGACCTTAATAATTTGTCTTCAATTTACTAGTTCAAATCCTTCTATTTCTATTAGCTAACCCAAATGCTTTCTCCATCCTGCTAGTCAATACTTTTCTTCTCTGATCTATACTTTCCACTTAATATTAAGTCCATGTACTTAATGAAGAGAGCTCTGAATTACTAAACTCTGTACATTTAATTTTAGTTTTTAATAAATGCAATTGCAAAATAACAAGACCAAACAAAATCAAAGGCAAAAGGAAGGATTCAAGAATGATAAATACATAGAGTAGTAAATTGGATAATAGAAAAAGACAGTAGTAACTAATAAATGCAAGAAATGAAATAAATGAAATAAAATTCCAATAAAATAGACAAATTCTGGTAGGTTTAATCCACTCAGCATTAGCAACAAGATGGGTGGGGGGCAGGCTATAACTTCTATAGCGCATTTCTAAAAATACTACTCATATATAATGTGAAAAGGTATAAAGTTCTCAAAGAAATAGATAATTATTTTTTAAAACAGAAACTATAAACATTGGCTGAGGAAGTAGAAAATCTGAAATAGACATGGAAAAAAGGGAAAAGTTGTCAAAGAACGATCTCAATAGAAGCACCAGACCCCGATAGTTTACAAACAATGTGTTTGAAATCTTCAATAAACATGTAATTTTTAAGTTATTGCATTGTTTCAGAGCATATGAATACACATACATTTTCTTTTCAAATTTGAATAGTTTCTATAGCATAATGATTGAAAAGTTCCGGCTTTGGAGTCAGGCATACCTGGATTCAATTCTTAGTTCTGCCTGAACTAGCTACTGAAATTGTGTGAATTTGAACAAGTCAATCAACTGTTCTGAGCCTTATTTTCCTTATCCTTAAATAGGGATTACAACTCTCTCTCTCTCTTTCCCCCTCTCACTCTCTCTCTCTTACACACAGACACACACTCTCTCTCTCACCCCCCAAGGTTATTGTACAGATTAATTATGTAAAACATTTTACACTTTGCCTAGGTATGGCAACAATATGAAATGAGAGCAATTATTATTAACAATTCCATTTGTGAAGCTAATAAAACCTGATACTGTAACCTGACAATGATAGAAAAAGTAAACTACCTACAGATCACACTTGTGTATTCACATGCAGAATCTATGATTATAGTAGCAAGTTATATCCAGCAGAATATTAAAAGAATAACATAAAACTTCCGAGTAGATTTCATTCCAAGAGTGGCTCAATATTAAAAAATATCTTAGTACATTTCATACCATTACTAGGTCAAAGGATAAAGCCATATTATCATCTCAATAGATACCAATATGATAAAAACCCAAATACCATTTGACAAAAATCTAACATCCCTTCCTGATAAGAAGTTTTCTCATAAGCAGTAAAGATACTTTTTACCATGTTTTTCTTAAAAATACCTATATCAAACAACATCTAACTTCATACTGAATGATCAAGCAATTGAGAGATTACTATTAAAGTTATGAAGAGAAAAGTCCATATAATCTCCATTGTTGTTTAATACTGGCCTGGAAGTTGGAGGAAAAAGCTAACGAACACCATGGTATTGGTTCCTTGATTCCAGTTACCTTCACCTTTACTTCACCCTCTAGACCTTGTCATCATCTGAAATTGGTCCACTGCTGACATCTTAAATTCAAATACGTGATTCTCTAACCATTACTTTCTACCTGTCATTCCTACTTTCTTATTCCTCTGCTCTCATTCTACTTGTTCTCTAACTTCATTTCAGTCTCCCATGCCTTACCCTCTTCCACTTCCTCCAAACTCTTTTATCTCTTCCCTGGTCACTCTTCTTTCAGTAACTAACTTAGCCAGACTCCATTGTGTATCCCTTAAACCGCTATTTTGCTAGCATCCTCCAATCCTTCATTTCTTTGTCCTGCTGCCGTGCCTATCCAGCAAACCTCCAACCTAAACCAATTCAACCTCTTGTCCTCTTTGCCCCCTGCACACACTTTACAGTTAGGTACCACAAATCCATGGGCTTCAGCCTTAGCTGGACCACCCACACTACTTAGAAGCATGTCCACATGTTCCTGATCAGATCTCACAGTCTCATTGCCTACCTTTCATTCTCAGCACATGACCTTATTTCCTCCTTAACTGATTACTTAGAAGTAATTAGTAACCAAACATGAAAAGCCCTAAACTTACAACTTCTTCCTGTCCAAGATAAATTCCTACATCTCAGATCTTCTGCCTCTTAAGTGTATCGTTGATAATAACTAACATTATTAAGTGCTTATTGTGTGCCAGGTGCTGTGCTAAGTGCTTAAATATATTAATTTGCTTAATCCTTATAACAACCTTATGGGTTAAGAACTATTATCATCTCCAAATCACGGGTAAGGAAAATGAATCCCAGAATGTTCAAGTAAGTTGCCCAATGCCACACAGTTAAGAAGTAGTGGAGCCAGGAATTAAACCTAAATATAATGTACTCCCATGCCTATGCTTTTCAATAACTATTCTATCATTTAACAATTATGAGCTTTCTTCTTTATCTTTAACATTTTCCCCATGGTGGCACTTTACCTTTAATATATAAATATACAATTCTTTTCCTCCTAAAAATGCTTTACTACATCAATCCTACATTTCACCCAACTTGCTGTATCTACATCCTTGTTTCTTTTCACTCCCAGCCCAATTTTTATCTGCCTAGATTAGTCCAATAGAATTATAATGTGAGCCATATGTGAGCTACACAAGTACTTTTAAAATTTCTAGTAGCCACATTTAAAATGTAAGAAGAATCAGGTAAAATTATGGCTAATAAAATGTTTTAATCTAGTATATCCAAAATATTATCATTTTAACATATAATCAATATAAAAATTACTAGGGAGATGTTTCATATTCTTTTCTTATACTAAGTTTTCAAAATCCAATGTGTGTTTACACTTGCAAATGACTCATTTCACACTTGCCACATTTTGAGTGCTCAGTAGCTACACATGGCTAGTTGCTATCATACTGGACAGCACAGGCCAAGAGTACTCCACAGTAATTGTGCTTGAGGTGGTCAACACTGATTATTTACATGCTAAATCCAATGAGTATTTTTAATCTCTTCACTTGACTGAATGTTACAGAACAATTAAAACACTTAACTAATTCCTTCTCACAACTCTCTGCCTTTAGCTTCTGAAACACCATTCTTTTTCGGTTTTCCTCCTACCTGTCTACTGCATCTTACTGTCTTTTCCCTCCTCTCCAACCTTATATTTTAGTCTTCTCTGGGGCTCTGTCCTTATGCAGAAGTCTACCACTGGTGGGCCTTAGGCTGAAACTTGCTGAGGACTTCTCAAGTCTACCTCTGTGCTTTAGTGCTTTGCTAGTCCAGGTGGGTTCCCAAGACAGCATCAACATTCAGCATCACCTGGAAACCTCTTAGAACTCTACAATCCCAGGCCCCACACAAGACCCACTAACCCCGAATTAGCTGTTTGATAAGCTTCACAGGTGGTTCATATGCACATTAAAATGTAAGAAGCACAGATCACTAGGGCTGTTCCATTTATGATTCCTTTCCCTATCATGATTTCCTGACAATTATCTTGTTATTCTCTAAAATTTAGCTAGGGTTTCATTTCTTCTGTGAAGTCTTTTCTTAAGAGCCCTCTACTTTCCCCTAAATGCAGAGCTGGGTACCCCCACTTCTCTTTTCTCCCTGTATATTATATCTCTATTGTAGCATCTATTGTATTGAAATTCATTTTTCTATTGTGTCTTTCTCGGTAGAAGACAATATCCTTGAGGACAAGAATTTTAAGAATTTTGTCCAATCATTTTGGGATCATTCATCTTCATGTCTTTATATCACAATTTCTTGTATGCATCAGGGGCTCAAAGATTAAAGTTGAATAAAATAACTGTGGGACTTGAGCAAATAACTCACCCTCTCTAAGCTTCTGTTTTCTCAACTGTAAAATGTGTGTCTTAATAATAGTTCCCTTAATCACCAACAGGTTGTTGTGAATATTGAATTAGAACAAATATTAGCTTCCTGTTTCCAAGGTAAGAAGAACTACCTCAAAAGTCAGTAAATAGACGAGTCAAGTTAATCTAAATAAAGATCTCAAAATACTTGTTTATTAGTTGGATTTTATAGATATGTTCACATTCCAAACCCCTTCTATGACACCTGGTTATTAGGCCAAAATGCAATTCTGTTGAAATTCTGGAATTCTTTACTTCCAACCCCTTCCCAAATAGCCTGCATTTCTTGACTGGAAATAAATCTATTTTGACATATTAAATTCATTCATCACAAAAGTATCTGGTGATGAAGAACATAATCATGACCAGTAATCTTGTATTGAGTTCTTTTCCCTAGCTGCTGTGATAAACCCTTCTCCTGTTTAAAAGAAGTCATTTTCAGCCCCAATACTTTCAGGAACTTCAGAAAGAACTATGTCATAATTTTATCATCAGCTCCCTCTGGAACCTTCAGAAAATGAGTAGTGAAGATTTTCCTGTGATTTTCTAGCACCTCTGTACTGTGGAGTGCTCAACTATCTCTTAGAAGTCTGTTTTGCACATTAATGGCTTGCCTTGTTTTTCCTCCTGAATTTAGAGGTTGACATCATTTCCCAGAAGTTGTAAATTTATTCATCCATATTTTGCGGTGGAGTAGTTTCCATCTCATTGGTCCCTTCATTTTTCCTTGATGAATTGGTATGATATGTCTTCCTGGCTTTGTCTGCTGTGAAAGCAGAGAAGAGCCAATGATCAGAGCGGACAAACCCGTGATCTCCAAAGGGGTCATGCATGCTGGACATGAGCCTTTCAAAGCCAACCTGACTCTTTCTTTGTTCAATGGCAATCATGATTCCCAGTGTTTTTCTTTTCGAGGGGAGACTGTGAAGTTCATTGAAAAAGTTTCTTTTCCTAAAATTTTTACTTGTTTTCATTTGATAGCATCAGCAGCGAACATGCTTCTCCAATACTGCAAACAGGCTGGCTGGCAATCTGGAAGAAGGATGAGCAGATGAAAAAACACAAAAGACAATTAGAAAACAAGTCATGTGATATGACGGGACCTCTTCTTTGGATCTTACAGTCTAGATTTCAATTATCTACACAGACGGAAAGAGGTAAATGCTTATTTTAATTCTTCATTAAAAATAATCTGAGAATTTATTTTTAAAAAGTGTACAGCACACTCATGTCAGTGAAAGGTAAAGAAACAAAACATAGAAGTCAGATCTTTATCCCCAAGTTCTGAGTAGTTCTTGGGAATATTGACTCTATATGTCTTTTATTCTTCTTCTTTTTTATTTATTTGTTTTCCTTTTTTGCTGAGAAAGATTGTCCCTGAGCTAACATCTGTGCCAATCTTCCTCTGTTTTGTATGCGTCACCACCACAGCATGGTCGCCAATGAGTGATGTAGGTCTGCACCCGGAACCGAACACGGGCCACCAAAGTGGAGCATACCAAACTTAACCACTAGGCCATGGGGCTGGCCCCTTCTTCTTCTTTCTTAATTAGACAAATTAACAATCAGTTTTAAGCTCTGCAGTTTACTAGCTATATGAGAGTGGCTAGTAACTTCACTCCTTGAACCTGAGTTTCCTCCTAAGTGAAATAGAGAAAGCAAGGCTACCTTAGGGTTTTTGTGAGGATAAAATCAATGTTACAATACTTTCTAACCTGGGGAGCTATACAGGTTTCATTAGCAATAACAGGCCGTCATGGAGGAGGTGGCAGTTGAATTAGAAACTGATGGGGCGGCTGGCCTGGTAGTGTAATGGTTAAACTTGTGCACTCGCTTCGCAGCCTGGGGTTCACAGATTCAGATCCTGGGCATGGACATAGCACTACTCCTCACACCACACTGTGGCAGCATCCCACATAAAATAGAGGAAGATAGGCACAGATGTTAGCCCAGTGACAATCTTACTCCCTCCCCCCAAAAAAAGAAACTTATGGATGGGTTAGATGGGCAGGATGAGGGAAGAATGTTCAGTTACATTCGTGTAATGCCTACTATGTGCCAGGTACTGTGCCAGGCATCTTCCTACATTACATTTTCAAAAGTTATGGGTGAAAGTATGGAGGTAGAATTTTACAAAGTGTCACTGAGTGAAGGAGATTAAGGGAACAGAGCTAGAAATGTAGGTTGGAACCAACTAGTTGTGGTCACAAACAAAAGTCTCAGGACTTCCATTTTTCACCTGATGAGCAACAAGAGCCATATGAATGCCATTTGGCTCAGTGGTGGCCGACTTCCCACTACTGGTAGTGGTGTTGATGAAGGGGAATTTACTTGCCAGGGCATGGGGAGAGTCAGGGGAAACAGTGGTACATCTGGGAGGCTCTTCCATTAGCCCAGGAGTGAAGTAGCTTGGCAATCCTTTAAAACAAAAAAACAAAAGAACAAAAAACGGAACTCTCAATGTAAGATGGAAATACTTTAGCTTTAATTAGAAATAAAACTTTGCATTTTTTTTTACACAGACTGCTTCTTAAAAACCATGTGGATGTGGAAATGTCATCATATGAAGTTTACTTAGACTAGCAAATAGTTGAACCTGGTTACAGACTTGGCATTTATGCCGAGAGGATTTGGGATGCACTCCCTAACCTGGTATTTCTGTGTTGCTCCTCATCTCTCATTGTCTGATCTCTGGCTTTGTCACATAAGTAACAAGAAAATGGCAGTTGCTAAGAGGAATAACCTTTGAACAGCATTTAGGGAAGGTAGTGAAGACTCTAATTCTGTATGGACAAATTTTATCCATCTTTCAATCTCCCACCTAAAGCTATGTTTACGGGTTGAAAGTTGTCACTTTTGCAAATAGGCCACATTTGAAAAGCTCATCTGGAAATCTGCAGTCTTTTCACAGTCCTCAAATGAACATCTTGACAGACCATGAGGAAGCAACAGGACAGGGAGTCACACTTCAGCAGCAAACTTGGTCCAGCGTGACCGAAAGTCCCTCAGACACAGTCAAATACTGGAAGCACAGCACTCCAATTAGCAAGATGATCAGCCATCATGTAGCTGCCTCCTCACACCACATCCAAAAATATACCTAGCAGATGGCTAGTTACCATATAAGAACTGGCACACCTGCCTCCCTGAGCTACACATAGGAACATGTGCTACTGAATATGCAGCATTTCAGAGCCAGCCAGCTCCAGGAACCAGCAGTTGCTTGCTTTGTGCTAACCTGAAAGGGAGATTCCAAGAAAGAAATCCTGCATTTCATTAGTGCAGACAAAGATTCTCCTTGATGCTTCTCTTTATCAGTTTTGCCTCCCATACCCTCACTCAGATGTGGAGACGTTGGCACCCCTAGTGGAGAAATGTCCACTACAAAGCAAAGTGCTATTTGCAGCCCAAATGCCTCCCTGGGAGCTACTTTGCCTTGACCCTGGGAAAGTGGAATGGACCATTTGCTTTTTACTTTATGAAGGTTTTATACACTTTTGCTAAGGTCCTTCAGGAGTAGCAGTTGGGCTTTGCTTTAATGGAAGATCAGTGGAAAGTCTTTGTGTGGTGAATGTCAGCATTTGTATTTTGGTAACTTGAGACTGGGAAATTGTTTTACCAAACTTCTCTGCCCTGCCACTGAAGGCAGTAGGAAGAGTAGGCAGCAGGAGTGGGGAGGGTGGCAAATTGGGCAAACTACCCCCGTTGTCTCCAGTCATAGCCAATGCAGGTCTTCACTTTGAAGGTCTAAGGTCAGTAGTTTAAATCCCAGCCCCAAAGAGGTAAAGATTCATTTTGATTTTTCAGATCATAAAACCACCCATAAAACCAGATTTGACAAAACAGGCAGCATTTTCCACATAAGAGCACAAACAAATGTAGCATTGTGTTTCTTCTATTAAAGGCAAAGAGAAGAGCTTTGAGATGCTGAAAAGAATTGATAGAATGGATGAGCAAGGAAAAACAAAGAACACATTCTAAGCATTAACAGTTTGCTGAAATCCAGCATAAGGTAACCAAGTATAGCCCTTTTCTTCTCTGCATCACCCCCAATGGTAACACATTCAAACCAGGCCTCTCACAGTTATATGCCCAGACACGACCCTCAATTAAACATGGAGTCACTTCCTAGAATGTTACATTATCTTGAAGGTTTGGAGTCGAAAAGCATTTTTATATTTAAAAAAATAGATACTTTATGAGATAGAATTTTTAAATCGTAATTTTTTTTAAATAATGAAAAGTCTTCAAAAAGCTTGGGACCTACAGCTGCTGCATCAGGCCATGTATCAGGCCAATAGGGGCACACAGTCTCATACCTCCAACATAAGAATTCTCAGATCACTGCAATGAATATACCTCCCCAATCCCTGGGAATTCTCTTGGGTCTTTAAGCCATACAACTTTTCTTCCGATCCAACATTTATCAGACTACCTTTGTAAAAAAGCCTTCTCTAAAGACAAATACCATACGATTTCACTCGTATGTGGAAGATAAACAAACAAACAAATACATAGATAAGGAGAACAAATTACTGGATACCAGAGGTGGAGGGGATGGGAAGACGATGAAAGGGGTAAAGGGGCACATATGTGTGGTGATGGATAAAAACTAGACTATTGGCAGTGAACACGATGCACACTATACAGAAACTGAAATATAATAACATACACTTGAAATTTACACAGTGTTATAAACCAGTGTGACCACATAAAATAATTTTTTTAAAAAGCCTTCTTTAAAATGGAATTCAAACTGGAGAATTTGGAGGCTAAAAGCAAAATCCTCTGTAAGCAAGTAAGGCAGTTATTTACTCATTATTCTAATTTTACAGATGAGAAAACAGAGGCTTTGAGATATAAAACATCTTGCCCAACAGCATACAGCTAGTAAGAAAAAGAACTGTGACTCAAACCTAGGTTGTTTCAGGAAAAATTCTGTCCCACAGCATGCTACTCCACAAGGAATGGCACACACCGACTGTACTGGCTCATGTCAAGGCCACAGCTAGTTAGGAACCCTTTCAAAGACCCCATTTTAATCCTCAAATAATACTTCATGATGCTACTTCTGACAACAGACCAACCTGAAGGTCACAGACTGTCTGAAAGAAAAATCTCAGTTTCACCTTGTTCTTGGAGGGTCAGTAGAAAGATAAGATAGCAAAGAAAATCCTTTAGCCCAGTAGTTAAAGTTTGAACTTTGATTCACTCAAAGCTTTACTTCTAGCTGCTCATTAAAAAGTAATAAATCTCCAAAATGACCACAACTGATAAGATAACTGGATAAAGAATAATAATAATAATGCTTGCCTTTACATTCTTTGTATATAACAGATTTTGTGCTAAGTGCTCACTAAGCTTGGAAAATTAAGAAAAGGCTTCCTGGAAGAGGTGATATTAGATTCATGTCGTAAAGCAAATAAGAAGAATTTGACACAGAAAAAGGTAAAGAACATCCTAGACCAATGAAATAGCATATGCAAAGGCATGGTGTACTGGGCGAAGTCCAGTGTTGGAAAGGTAGGCTGGAGTCAGTTTCTGAAAGGTCCTGCTCACTGGGTAAGGATTTTGGACTTCATTCTGAAGAAAACAGAGAATGTAGGGTGGTGCCGTGTTCAATTTTGCTAGTTCAGAACAGCATTCCATGGGTGAGATGGAAAGTGAAATGGAAGCGTATGGGGAAAGGCGAGCAACTGGAGGCAGGGAACCAGGTTGAAGGCTACTACAAGTAAAATACTCATAGTATGAGTAATGATTATACCAATTCTTAACCATTTATTGAACTCTAGCTGTATGCCACGTGCTGTGCTAGGGAAATGGTAGTGAACAAAGCAGACCTATCAAATCAAACTTCCAGGACTGGATTCCTGATAACTGAGATTTGTGAAAGCTTCCTGGGTCGTTTCTGATCCACCCAGTTGTGTTTGAGAAGCACTGGACTAGAGTACAGCCTACTAAATCTCACCTGTGAGTAGCAGATATTAATTCATATAACAAATATTTATTGAGCAACTATTATGTACCATTTAGTAGAAAGTAGGAATAAAAAAAGTGAAAAAACAGACAAAGTTCCTACTTTCTTGGAAATTGCTTTCTGGAAAGAAGAGGACGGGTTAGGGCATGGGGCAGGATGTGAGAAGTACTCTAGAGTTGGTGACTGGTGATGACTTCTGAAAGGAGGTAACATTTCATCTAAGCAGGGAACTGAAGGGCAGGAAGGCATGATCAGAAGGTGGTCACATATATCAGTTGTTTGTAAGCATGTCTTCATAAGTTGGTAATATGTTATGTTTTATATGCACGCTTGTTTATTCGCAAACGGATGCTTCTCCCAAACTCAAACTTAATGTGTGACTATACGTTCAGGCATATGGGAGGAGCACATACACCGATATACACATACACACATGTATGCATGCACTTGCGCACACATGTGTGCACACACACACACACAAACGCACACACATAATCATCTCATACTCATATATTTAAGGTGGCCAAAACCGGTTTCTTATGGAAGTTATGGAAGTGCCACTTTGGCAAACTTTTAAGAATTAAAGCTAAATCTTCCAAAAAAGATTTTTTATACAAATAGTCTGGAGAACTAATGCCATTTTTAGTATAAACTTTGCAGAACAAAGTGCTACTCATAAACTTCAGGAGAAATACAGCCATGTTTTAAAGTTTTAAGGTATTATAGAAGAGTCAGATAATCATAATTGTTGCTAGTCGTGAAAAACTTAAAAGTATTTGTCACGCTAAAAGTTGTAATAATTTTTCCGTTTAAGTCATAGCTGAAGTATGTCAGAAGAGAAACTTAAGAGAAGGTCTGTGATTAATATGGAAACTTCAAAATTAAGGCACAAGGGCTACGTTCTTAACAAGCTTTTATGAAATGTCCAGTAGACCCTTTAAAATACTTATATTCCATAGTAAAAGGAGTTTCCACTTTTAAATCAATATTTTATTAATTTCTATAGAGAATAGCCTTTAAGGATGCTGTATAATGCAATGAATTTTATATTTATTTTCAAAGGATATTGAATACAAGTAACCTGATGCTTGAATGCAATTAATTAGATTGGACATCTCAATTTCATAGTGCACTTTCTTTTTTGCTTTGTTCCATTTGGCAGTGATCAATAAGAAACACCTGGATAGTGCCTAGGTGGTAAAGCTTTTTTTCAAATATGATAATTAATTAGACAAACATTCAAATAAATGATTGAACTTAATTTAATATTTGAATAAGCGAAACTGATACCTTGTAAAACTTTGTGTTATTACAATAAATTTAATAACTGAGTCCCTAACAATAGTACTAGTAATGGTGATTACGATAATGCAAGATAAAATTTGTGAAGTGCCTATTATAGTACAAGACACCAGACCAAACTTTTCGTATGTATGATCATATATATTCTTCATTATAACCCCACGATGCAGTTAGATCAAAAAATGAAAGAGAGCAGGGGGATGATATGCATATGTTTATAATAAAGCCAAGTAGGCAGTATTTTTCGTTTCTCTTGAAAGAACTTTTTGTTAAATAACCACTTCTGAAGAATTCAAGTGTGGAGGAAGCCTGTTTCGTTGTTATTGTTCTCTAATTCGTGTGTATGAGGGTGCATTAAGTGTAGATGGCAGTCCCCTTGTTATAAGAAGTAGGAAGGAGCTAACCTTCATTGAGTACATACTATGGGAAAGGTGCCTAAGTTTATAAAACCCCTGAACAAACCACCAAGGTCGATTTTGTGCATTTTATATATGGAAACTGAAGCTCAGAGAGGTTTAAATAAATTGCTGAAGTTCACGCAGCAAGTAAGTTGCCTATCTGCAATCACATCCAGATCCATCTGATTCCAAAGACTCTTTCTGATGCTTCCATACTACCTTCACTTTTTCTTTTTAAAAATATATGCCTAAAACAGGAATTTGGAGCTCCCCTAGAAAGCTAGCATGTGCTATAAAATTGTACTTTCTCATACATGATCAGCTTTAGAATATAAGATTTTGCTCCTGGTGCCTGGAAATTTCCATACTGGTCTGAGGTCATCTTCATCCAGAACTCTTCAGGTATGTGGCGTTGTCTCCTCTGAGACTATGCTTCTCAAGCATGCAGACTGGTATAACAAAAAGAACCTGGACTTGGAGTCAGACAGTCCTGAGTTCCAATATTTGTTTCACAATTTGATTGTAACATTGGGCAAGTTTCTTAGGTTCTCTGAGCCTCAATGCCCTCCTTTAAATCTCTTTTCTATCTCCCTTCTTCCTAATCTCATTTGGGATACATAGGAGGCATTTCTCTTCTTATCTTTGGTCAATCCCTTGTGTGTGTTGAATATTGCCACCATAATTATGTGTAACAATCCTCGTCCAACTCTGTGGCTTAAAGTTATAGTTTATCTCACAAACCTGTGGGTTGGCTGGGTGTCTCTGCTTCAATGGTATAGCATCTGGAAAAGCTTTGCTCCATCTGTTTCCTTCTGGGAACCAGGTTGAAGGATGAACAGCTATCCCAGGGCATCCTTCTCATGGTCATTGGCCAAGGCACAGGAGGGCAAGCAGAAGCATGTGAGTCCTCTTAAGTAATAGGATCAGAACAGGCATACCGTTACTTCTGCCCCATCCTATTGGCTAAAGTAAGTCACAAGCCCAAGCCCAAAATCAATGGGTGGCAATGTTCCTTCTGTGCTCGTCAATGGCATAATAAAAGTGTGGATGCAGAGGAAGGTGAAGAATTGGAGTTGACGGGTCAATCTATCACCCTCTTTGAAACTATTTGAAACTTTCTTCATCCTTCTCAGGCTTACTATTCTACTTCATTAAGGATAAAATCTCAATTTCTTGGCTTCCTACCCAGAAGCTATCTGTGTCCATATTTACCAATGATTTTCTCTTTTCTTCCAGTCTCCATTTAAGATATGTAATTCAACCTGTGCTTTGAATCCCGTTCCCTTCTCACTCCTCTGGAAATCACCAATTATCTCCTCTCTTTTCCGTATACGTAACTTATCCTTTTCTCTTTTCTCTATTTTTTAAAATGCCAGTTTTTCCACTCTTAGACAAAAAACTAAAAACGAATTAAAAAGTTCATTTGCCCCAACATCTTCCCTCTAGCAACAACCCTAACCTTCTCCTTCCTTTCTCAGCCTAGCTTTCAGAAAGTATTATTCTATTTTTCCCATTTCATTCTCTCCTCTTCGTATTGAAATATGGCTTCTGCTCCCATCACTCTACTGATAATGTTCTCCCAAATGCCACTGTAGATCATTCCTTTCCCAAAACGCTCTTCCTTTGGCTTACATATTACCCTCTTCCTGTACTCCTCTTACATCACTGTATGCTCTTCCTCAGTTTCTTTCACTGAATCCTCTCCCTTGCCAGCTTTGTAAAATGTTGTTTCCTAAAGGCTGGACCGCAGTCATCTTACTCATAATCTTTTCCACAAATTATCTAATCTATTTCGCAGGTTTTAACTATATCTTAATTTAAGACCTCTCTTCTAAACTCCAGGTATCTCTAAATGGATATCACAGAGGTAACTGAAACAGAATCTGTGCCATTCTGAATTCACCACTTCCTGCATACACTGACTCTGATGGTTCATATAGGGTTAATGTTGACAGCTTTTCTCACTCAGTCTTCCAAGCGAAACATTTCACCCACCTTTGTTTTCTCTCTTTTAATCTCACCACAACCAGCCAGTCACCAAGTTGGATCAAATTGAAATCAATCCTTCACCACCACTGCCATAGTTTAGATGCTTGTCATTTTCATACGGGTTTTTTGTTGTTGTTTGTTTGTTGTCTTATTGCTTTTGTCAGTGACTATTTCAGTAACTTCTTAATTGGTTTTCCTCCATTTGGCCTTTAGGGGTTACATTTTTACAATCAAGCATCTATCACCATACTTGATACTTATTAGGTGCTCAGTATGAGTTAGTTCTCTCCCTCATTCTTAAGGCAAACCCATAGCATTAGGCATGGCCCAAAATAAAATTCACCCCATGACTTAATGACTTGTTGATTGTTCTTTGGAGAAAAGACTTTTTTGAAAGTGAAAATTGGGCTTGATTTTGACATCTCTGGCCTGCCATTTACTTTTTGGACTTTGTCTCCTTTGCTTGAATCAGAGTGTACTTATAGTTTTCACCTTCTCTTTATCTAGTTGTGCCCTCTGGATAGTATATGATTAACATTATCAAGATGATTAAGCTTAAAGAGAATAGACTTCAAAAGCTCTCACCACATGGGCCAGCCCTGATGGCATACTGCTTAAAGGTTGGCATGCTCTGCTCTGATCACCTGAGTTTGGTTCCCAGTCATGGAACCATGCCACCCATCTGTCAGTTGCCATGCTGTGGCAGTGGCCCATATAGAATAACTAGAAGGAGTTACAACTAGAATATACAGCTATGTATTGGGGCTTTGGGGAGGGAAATAAAAAGAGGGAGATTGGCAACAGATGTTAGCTCAGGGCAAATCCTTCCCAGCAAAAATTGCACCTTCTCAAAATAAAAAACGTTCTCACCACACACATTGAAAAAATGGTGTGTGAGGTGATGGATATATTAATTAACCCTGCTTTGGTAATCATTTTGCAATATATACATATATCAAATCATCACATTGTATACCTTATGCTTATGCAATATTATATGTCAATATCTCAATAAAGATGGAAAAAATCAGTGCTACGCATAGCAGAGGAATGAGCTGTTACTTTTAGTTGCAAAGGAATTTTCTTCATGGAAAAGAAGTGCATTGAAATACAAATTATATTAAAAAAACAAAGTAAATCATGCCTTCTTTCAGGAGCTTTAGTGTTCTAAAAGGCTCCAAAGCCTTAAACTAAATGAGAAATTTTCTCATAGTGGCATTTCAGGATGCAGTAATGGGTTAATGAAGATGTTGGTGGATAATGTTGGGCATGCCCTAAAATCACAGCCATCTCTGTGGCCTGTTTCCATCCTCAGTCTGGCTCTGTACCTTGTTAAAGGTTATTGCTATAAACAGTGATTATTTGATAGTCTTCTGTTTGGAAATGCAAGGTAGATTACAATCGTAGCTTAAGTACCTTCTGCCAATACCTTCAGATAGAGTTCCATTTCCTCCAGTAGCTCCCAAATTATTATTTTAATTAGTCAATTAATACCCACATCTCTATTGATGGATTACAATAAAATATCTTGTTGATCGAGTAATTCGCAAAACGAATTTGAATGTGAAGGTGAATTTTAGTGTAAACCCAGAGTATATTTGAATAGATTTGTAAAATAATAGTGTTTAGTGCAGCAACAACAGTTCTGAATATGTAATTATGAGTTTCAATGACCTTGAACAAAGATGATGTGGGAAAAATTAGGTTACATGAAGAAATAATAATGACTAGTGGATAAAATTCATAAGAGATATGCTGCTAATTTTGGCTACTGATTTAAAATTTGAAATAGCAGCAAATAGCATTATCTTCATTTTGTTTCATCAAATGAAATAATAATTGGGAAGCCAGATTAATTTATAAAGCATGTTGAAATCATGGCTAATAGGCTGCTTTTATCGTTTTTTTAGAAATCAAAAGGGGGCCAGCCCAGTGGCGCAGCAGTTAAGTTCACATGTTCTGCTTCTCAGCCACCCAGGGTTCACCGGTTCGGATCCCGAGTGCAGACATGGCACCGCTTGACAAAAGCCATGCTGTGGTAAGCGTCCCACATATAAGGCAGAGGAAGATGGGCACAGAAGTTAGCTCAGGGCCAGTCTTCCTCAGCAAAAAGTGGAGGATTGGCTGTAGCTAGCTCAGGGATAATCTTCCTCAAAAAACAAACTTGAATTGAAAATTTCGAGATCTTGTCAAGATGGTCGTGTGAGCAGATGTTGAACTCACCTCCTCCCGTGAACACAACCAAGTTACAACAATTTTTGGAACAATTACCCAGGATTGAAAACTGAAAACTGGATAAAAAGAACCCCCACAACAAGGGACAATCTTGACAAAGGCAGAAGAGGCAGAAATTCCTGCTAGAGAGGAAAAAAGCCACCTTTCAGAGCAGCAGAGCTTCTCAGTTGGCCAGGTGGGAGCCACCTTAAGGTACAAGCCCTGCCTGGAGGAGTGAGATCTGGAGCAGGGGTGATACTGCTATAAGCATCCTTCAGACTCAGCCCAACTGAGAAGGGGGTCTTACTGTCTGGCTTTGCTGGCTATTAACTGCAGAGAGGATACCCCCAGAAAAGCTATTGGACAAAACTGAAAAGACCCGGGTCTTAAAGGGCCCACACACAAACTCACTCATTGCAGCAACCTAAAATCACCAGAGAGAAGGCTGACAGTCCTTTGGTGAAACAAGACTCACCTGGTGGGCTCTGGGGACATCTTGGTGAGAGCAGGGACTTCTCCAGAGACTGAGACATCGGTGGGGGCCATTGTTCTGAGGTGGTCCAGGCGTGCTAGCACAGACCCTGGTGGGGGCCATTGAGGTTCATCCCTTGGCCTGTTAGCCTAGGGGTCTGACACGCCCACTTGAGCACAGATTTAATCCAGTTCAGCCAGGGCAGGCAGCCCACCCTAGGGACTGGCCCCACCTGACAGCAAGCCTTCAGGCTACTTTTCAGCCTGCATTGACTGGGTGCCTTGATCCTCTACAGGCAGGCAAGGATGTCTGCCTCTATGGGACAGGACCTGTGTGAGGACCAGGTGAACTGTGGAGGGCATTGGTGGAGAAGTGGGGGCCCCTGCAATGCGGCATCGGGGTACGCTCCAGGGGGTTGAGAAGTGTGCACAGACCAGGACTGTGTTGACAGTGTATGTGGTCCTGTGGGGGGTGAGGCTTATCAGTAACCGAAGACTTGTGCTTCACAAATAGCCATAAAAAGGATTAGCCCCACTTTCCAAAGCCTGAAATAATTGAGTGCTCCCATGCCTGGGGCCAACCTCACTCAGCTGTACTCCTAAAAGAACTGACAACAACCTTGTAGGCCAGAGGCCTATGGCAACTCTAAGCCCCTGAACCTAGCAACCAGCTACACTGGATACCAACCCAATAAAGAGGAAAACTGCAATAGGAGTGTGCTGATAGACTTTGTAGCCAATGGTGCTGAGGCTCCCCAAACTGGATTTACAAACAGCTGGCCACGGAAGGAAAGCTTAGACTCCCTGGGTACCTGCAGTGGGAGCAACCCTGCCACAGCAGAAGGACACAAGTAGCTCACAAAGGGGCCACTCCTGGTTGTTATGGACTGGTGACGAGAGGGAAGCACAGTGCTGGGCCTCATAAGGCATCTCATACATAAGGCCACTTCTCCAAGATCAGGAGACGTAGCCAACTCACCTAATACATAGAAATAAGCACAGAGAAAGAGGCATAATGAGGAGGCAAAGGAATAATTTCTAAGCAAGGGAACAGTACAAAACCCCAGAAAAAGGACTAAATGAAACAGAAACTAGTGACCTACTCGACAAAGAGTTCAAACAAAATATCATGAGGATGCTCACAGATATGCAGAGAAGAATGGATGAACACAGTGAGCACATCAGCAAAGAACTGGATGATATAAAAAAAAATCGGAAATGAAGAAAACAATATGCAAAATGAGAATTTCACTAGAGGGACTCAATAGCAGAATAGAGGAAGCAGAAGAACGGATCAGTGAGCTAGACCAAAGACTAGAGGAAATCACCCAAGCAGAACAGAAAAGAGAAAAAAGAATTAGATAGAAGGAGAACAGTGTAAGGGAACTCTGGGACAATATCAAGCGTGCTAACATTTGGATTATAGGTGTCCCAGAAGGAGAAGAGAGAGACAAGGGGGCAGAAAATTTATTTGTAGAAATAATAGAGGAAAATTTTCCTAACCTGAGGAAGGAAACAAACATCCAAGTTGAGGAAGCACAGAGAGATCCAAACAAGATAAGCCCAAAGAGGCCCACACCAAGAATATTATAATTAAAATGTCCAAAATTAAAGACAAAGAGAGAATCCTAAGAGCAGCAAAAGAAAGACCACAAGTGACATATAAAATGAAGCCCATCAGGCTATCAGTGGACTTCTCAACCGAGACCCTACAGGAGATAAGAGAACGGCATGATGTGTTTAAAGTGCTAAAAAGAAAAAACCTACAGCCAAGAATATTCTATCCATCAAGGCTGTCATTCAGAATGGAAGGAGAGAAAAGTGCTTCCCAGACAAGCAAAAATTAAAGGAGTTTATCACCAAGAAACCAGTTCTGCAAGAAATGCTGAAGGGACTTATTTAAGTGGGAAAACAATGACCACAAATAGAGATTAAAAAAAATTATAAAAAAAACAAAACAACAACAACAAAAAACTAGGCAATAAAATCACTTGTAAGGTAAAAATATAGTAAAGGCAGCAGATCAACTACCTATGAAGATAATATGAAGGTTAAAAGACAAACGTACTAAAATCACCGATTTCAATGATAAGAGGGTAATGGATAGACACACACTAAACAAAAGACTATATATGATGTGAAAAACATATGATGTGGGAAGAGGGGAGTGAAAAGTAGAGCTTTTAGAAAGAGGTCAAGCTAAAGAGTCTATCTACTCAATATAGACTGTTATATGCATAGTATATTAAATAGGATCCTCATGGTAATCACAAACCAGAAGCCTATAACAAGCAGGAAAAAAAGTAAGACAAAAGAAATCAAACATATTACTAAAGATAGCCATCAAACCACAAGGGAAGAGAGCAAGAGAAAAAGAAAGGAACTGAGAAGAACTACTAAAACACTCAGAAAAAAAAGTAACAAAATGGCAATAATTACATATTCATCAATAGCTACTTTAAATGTCAATGGACTAAATGCTCCAATCAAATGCCATAGGGTGGCCAAGTGGATGAAAAAACAAGACCCATGTGTATGCTGCATACAAGAGACACACTTCAGACCTACAGACACTCACAAACTGAAAGTCCAAGGATGGAAAAAGATATTCCATGCAAATGGCAAAGAGAAGAAAGTGGGGGTAGCAATGCTTATATCAGACAAAATAGACTTTAAAACAAAAACTGTAACAAGAGACAAAGACGGGCACTACATAATGATAAAGGGAACAATCCAACAAGAAAATATAACACTTGTAAATATCTATGCACCCAACATAGGAGCACCTAAATATATAAAGCATTTATTAACAGACATAAGAGGAGAAATAGACAGTAACACAATAATAGTAGGAGACTTTAACACTCCACTTACACCAATGGATAGATCATCCAAACAGAAGATCAATAAGGAAACACTCCCCTTACAGGACACGTTAGACCAGATGGACTTACTAGATAAATACAGAACATTCCAACCAAAACCCACAGAATACACATTCTTTTCAAATGCCCATGGAACATTCTCTAGGATTGATCATGTATTAGGCCACAAAACAAGTCTCAATAAATTTAAGAAGATTGAAATAATATCATGCATCTTTTCTGACCACAAAGGTATGAAACTAGAAATCAACTATAGGAAGAAAACCAGAAAAGCCACAAAAATGTGGAGATTAAACAAAATGCTACTGAACAGCGATTGGGTCAATGAAGAAATTAAAGGAGAAATCAAAAAATTACAGGAGACAAATGAAAATGAAAACATGACATGCCAAAATCTGTGGGATACAGCAAAAACGGTTCTAAGAGGGAAGTTTATAGCAATTCAGGCCTACCTCAACAAAGAAGAAAAATCCCAAATAGACAATATAAAAGCACATCTAAAGGTACTGGAAAAAGAATAACAAACAAAGCCCAAAATCAGCAGAAGGAAGGAAATAATAAAAATCAGAGCAGAAATCAACGAAATAGAGACTAAAAAAAAATAGAAAAAAATTAACGAAACCAAGAGCTGGTTCTTTGAAAAGAAACAAAATTGGCAAACCCTTAGCTAGAATCACCAAGAAAAAAAGAGAGAAGGCTCAAATAAATAAAATCAGAAATGAAAGAGGAGAGGTTACAATGGACACCTCAGAAATACAAAAGATAATAAGAGAATACTATGAAAAGCTATATGTCAACAAATTGGGTAATCTAGCAGAAATAGATAGATTCTTAGTAACATACAACTTCCAAAACTGGACCAAGAATAAGTAGAAAATTTGAATAGACCGATCACCAGTAAGGAGATCGAAACAGTAATCAAAAACCTCCCAAAAAATAAAAGTCCAGGACCAGATGGCTTCCCTGGTGAATTCTAGCAAACATTCAAAGAAGACTTAATACCTATTATTCTCAAACTCTTCCAAAAAATTGCAGAGGAGGGGAGGCTTCCTAATTCATTCTATGAAGCCAACATTATCCTGATACCAAAACCAGACAAGGACAACACAAAAAAAGAAAATTACAGGCCAATATCACTGATGAACATCGATATAAAAATCCTCCACAAAATACTAGCAAATTGAATACAACAATACATTAAAAAGATCATACACCATGATCAAGTGGGTTTCATTCCAGGGATGCAGGGATGGTTCAACATCTGCAAATCTATCAACCTGATACACCACATTAACAAAATGAAGAATAAAAATCACATGATCATATCAATAGATGCAGAGAAAGCATTTGACAAGATGCAGCATCCATTTATGATAAAGACTCTAAATAAAATGGGTATAGAAGGAAAATACCTCAACATAACAAAGGCCATATATGACAAACCCACAGCAAATATCATTCTCAGTGGAGAAAAACTGCAGGCTGTCCAAGAACAGGAACTAGACAAGGATGCCCACTGTCACCACTCTTATTTAACGTAGTATTAGAATTCCTAGCCAGAGCAATCAGACAATAAAAAGAAATAAAAGGGATGCACATTGGAAAAGAAGAAGTGAAACTGTCACTCTTTGCAGACTGCATGATTTTATATCTAGAAAACCCTAAAGAATCCACTAAAAAACTTTTAGAAACAATAAAGGAATATAGTCAAGTCGCTGGATACAAAATCAACATACAAATCGGTTGCATTTCTATACACTAACAACAAAGTAGCATAAAGGGAAATTAAGAATACAATCCCATTTACAATTGCAACAAAAAGAATCAAATACCTAGGAATAAACTTAACCAAAGAGGTGAAAGATCTGTACACCAAAAACTATAAAACATTGTTGAAAGAAATTGAAGAAGACACAAAGAAATGGAGATATATTCTGTGCTCTTGGATTAGAAGAATTAACATCGTTAAAATGTCCATACTTCCTGAAGCAGTCTATAGATTCAACGCAATCCCTATCAAAGTTCCAACAACATTTTTCACAGAAATAGAACAAAGAATCCTAAAATTTATATGGAACCACAAAAGATCCCACATAGCCAAAGGATTCCTGAGGTAAAAGAACAAAGCTGGAGGTATCACACTCCCAGATTTCAAAATACACTACAAAGCCATAGTAACCAAAACAGAATGGTACTGGCACACACAAAAAAAGGCACACAGATCAATGGAACAGAATTGAGAGCCCAGAAACAAACCCACACATTTATGGACAACTAATATTCGACAAGGGAGCCAAGAGCATACGATGGAGAAAGGAGAGTCTCTTCAATAAAAGGTGTTGGGAAAACTGGGCAGCCACATGCAAAAGAATGAAAGTAGACCATTCCCTTACACCATGCACAAAAATCAACTCAAAATGGATTAAAGGCTTGAATGTAAGACCCGAAACCATGAAACTTCTAGAATAAAACAAGGCAGTATGCTCTTTGACATCAGTCTGAGCAGCATATTTTCAAGTCCCATGTCTGGTCGGGCAAGGGAAACAAAAGAAAAAAATGAACAAATGGGACTACACCTAACTAAAAAGCTTCTGCACAGCACAGGAAACCATCAAGAAAACAAAAACATAACCTAACAATTGGGAGAAGATATTTGCACACCATATATCAGATAAGGGGTTAATATCCAAAATATACAAAGAACTCATACAGCTCAACAACAAAAAAACCAACCATCCAATTAGAAAATGGGAAAAAGATCTGAACAGAGATTTCTCCAAAGAAGATATACGGATGGCCAACAGGCATATGAAAAGATGCTCAACATCGTTAGCTATCAGGCAAATGCAAATCAAAACTACAATGAGGTATCGCCTCACTCCGGTCAGAATGGCTATAATTAACAAGACAGGAAACAACAAATGTTGGAGAGGATGTGGAGAGAAGGGAACCCTTGTACACTGCTGGTGGGAGTGCAAACTGGTGCAGCCACTATGGAAAGCAGTATGGAGTATCCTCAGAAAATTAAGGGTAGATCTACCATATGATCCAGCTATTCCACTGCTGGGTATCTATCCAAAGAACTTGAAAACACAAAGGCATAAAGATACTTGCACCCCTATGTTTATTGCAGCATTATACACAATAGCCAAGACTTGGAAGCAACCTAGGTGCCCATCAAGGGACGAATGGATAAAGAAGATGTGGTTTTTATACACGATGGAATACTACTCAGCCATAAGAAATGATGAAATCTGGCCATTTGTGACAACATGGATGAACCTTGAGGGTATTATGCTGAGTGAAATAAGTCGGAGGGAGAAAGTCAAACACCATGTTATCTCACTCATAAGTAGAAGATAAAAAAGACAAACAAACACATAGCAACGGAGATTGGATTGGTGGTTACCATAGGGGGAGGGGGGCGGAGGGAGGGCAAAAGGGGTGATGAGGCTCACATGTGAGGGGAGGGACTATAATTAGTTTTCAGGTGGTGAACATGACGTAATCTACACAGAATTTGAAGTATATTATGATGTACATCCAAAAATAAACAAATAAATGAAAATAAGTAAATAAGAAATCAAAAGGAAAGATCTCCCCTATCATGACGCATATTTAAAAGTGAATTTATGCCACTGTTCTGTCTGCTTTTTTCCATCAAGTTTTCATGACAGCCTCTTCTTTTGTTCCATCCTCGGCCTCTTCTTCTTGGCAGAAGTGGAAAAGAGAATCTTTGTTTAGGAAAAATGTCAACATGAAAAAGATTCTAGATGCAGTACTGGGACAAATGTGTTCTTAGGTTCCTTTCTTTTGTTTAAAATGACAAAGTATTAATTTAATATTTACTATGTCTGAATTATCATTAACTGAAGATAAGCCCTCAAAGTGAAGAGTTACAAGGAAAAATACTCAAATCCTAATACCTTGGCTACATAGACTTGATGCTGGTATAATTTTATGCCAGTAAATTTCTCCTTACTTTTTTATATTTCAGCCAGACAAACATGGGTTTGAATCCAAACACTGCTTATTCCTATAATACAAGCGATTTGGGGTAAATTTCTGATCTTCTTTCCCCATTTGTAATTTAAAACTGATATGACAACATATGAGGGTGTTATGATGGTTAAATGAGATAATTTGTGTAAAAGTATAGGTACTCCATGAATGCTTACCCTCTTTTCTTAATGCTCCCTCTTTCTCCATGCCCACTTTTCCTCACATGTAAATAATATGACTGATATTTAAACAAGTGAATGAAATCTCATATTAATGTTAAATGCATGCTATCCACTTCAAAGTAGGTCTTTTGGGAAACTGTACTCATTTTTTAATGGTGTTTCCAACACTCAAATCATATCTTTAGCGGCTCTTCGAGAATTCATTTCAAGTAAATCTCCACACAAGTAAATCAGTTTTGTTATTTCAAAACTGTAACATTTTCAGCCAGAGGCAAAGAGTAAAAATATGTCATCAAGTTTGATCACCCACTGCAAATATTTTATATATATTTCTATCTCTTTTTCTTTACTGAGACTCCAAAGAAACACATATTATAAGACTTGATATTGTCCCCAATTCATATGTCTCTGTTCATTTTT
The DNA here is from genome assembly GCF_037783145.1 of Equus przewalskii. Classification (NCBI taxonomy): domain Eukaryota; kingdom Metazoa; phylum Chordata; class Mammalia; order Perissodactyla; family Equidae; genus Equus; species Equus przewalskii. Next base: position 113,246,157 of record NC_091863.1, on the reverse strand, counting down.
TCAGCTTTTTTTTATTCTCTGTGCTTTAGTTGGGATAGTTTCTATTGCTATGCCTTCTAGTTTACTGATCTTTGTTTCTGCAATTTCTAATCCCTTATTAATGTCATCCAGTTATTTTTTAATTCATGCATTGCTTTTCTCATATCTAGAAGTTCCATTTGGTTCTTATTTAGGGTTTTAATATGTCTCTACTACTCTCAAAGTCATAGGACTACCTATATAATCTAACACTTCAGCTTTACTGTTAGTCACACATTGTTTCGTATTCTGGTTTCCTACTCATTTTTGAGTTGTGTTCTTAGTAATCATTTTAGCAAGAGAGCCTAGTTAGACCTCCCTGGTTAGCATATCCTCCCTAGCAATTGTACTGTTCCTTCATAGAATTTATCAGTGCTGTAAGAATACATGTTTGGGTACAATTTAATTAACGTCTGTATTAACTAATTAACTAATTGCATAGTAGACTATATGAGCTGTGTTTCTTTTGATCAGTGGTTTATCTTCAGCACTTAGAACATTGTAGTGCCTGGCATCTTGTTGACATTCAAATATTTCAACAATGGTTCCAGGAAACTAAAGGACTTAAGGATGTATACTCAAATGTCCATTTGAAGGCTTCAGATTTTTAAAAAATCCTCCAGAGTTAATGGTGAATAACCTCACATAGAATAATCATGACAATCATGGATCAGAAAGTTTGCTTTTTTAACTTTTCAGAACTTGAAGATTGCAATTTGTAGAAGTCCCATGAGGCAAATATCTAATTTACTTACTGATTTTGGTGTTTGTGAAACACATTCTTCTCAATTTAAAAAAGCAGATAGCCATTACATACTGTATAATGTATTACTAATCATACTTTCAAGTGGTATTTCACAAATACACAGAATCTTAACTTTCTCTCATTTTAAACTGGGAAAAATATAACTTTCTTCTCAGGAAATCAATAAAGATATTATTTCACCTAATTAGTTTGCATTTCAGTTGACCAGGCCAAAGTTTAGACTTTGGGAGTTGCCAGTAAAGACCATTTTTATAATGACGCACAATGTAATTACATCATGATCCACAATGCCATTACCACCACCCCGCCAGGGCTGCCACTTTCTGAACATCTGTTAATGATCAAGTCAGTGCTGTACCCATATATACTAGCTTGATCATTAAAATATTCCAACATGATTGATGTTATCTGCATTTTTATTTTTTTTATTTGTTTATTTTTGCTGAGGAAGCTTCGTCCTGAGTTAACATCCATCGCCAATCTGCCTCGTTTTGCTTGAGGAAGATTAGCCCTGAGCTAACATCTGTGCCGATCTTCCTCTATTTTTTTGTATGTGGGACAATGCCACACTGATGAGTGAAGTAGGTCTGTGCTCAGGATCCAGACCAGCGAACCTGGGCTGCTGAAGCAGAGCGCACAGAACTTTAACCACTCAGCCATGGAGCCAGGCCCATCTCGATTATTTATAATTATGGAGAATGAGACAGAGTGGCTAGTCACTTGCCCAAGATCACACAGCTAGTAAATGCCAAGTTGATTTTTAAATCCATGACCCAGGCTCGAAAGATTTGGCTTTTATTTTACTCTGGTAACATACACATAATGTAAGTTTACCATTTTAACCATTTTATAATGTACAATTCAGTGATATTTAGTACACTCACAAGGTTGTGCAATCATCACTATTATCTAGTTCCAGAACATTTTTGTCACCTCAAAACGAAATCCTATACTCATTTAGCGGGTCACTTACATTCCCCCTCAACCTATATTTTGAGTACTGATGTTGGACCCTGCAATTTTGCTGCAATTGTTTATTTTCTCTATTATTTTGTGGCTGAACTCTGAAAGATTGTCTATTTATATGATCATGTCATCTGTGAACAAAGTTTTATTTCTTCCTTTCCAGTTTGGATACCTTTATTTCTGTTTCTTCCCTAACTGCTCTGGCTGGAACTCTCTGTACAATGTTGCATAGCAGTGGTGAAAGCGGACATGCTTGTATTGTACCAGCCTCAGGGGAATGCTTTCAGTCTTTCACTATTGAGTATGATAGTACATGTGAGTTTTCCACAACTGCCTTCTATCATGTTGAGAAAGTTCTTTTTATTCCTAATTTGCTGAGTATTCATATCATGAAAGAGTGTTGGATTCGGTCAAATGCTTTCTCTGCATCAGTTGAAATGACCATGTCTGGATTTTTTTAATTCATTCAATTAGTGTGGTTTATGACATTGATTGATTTTCATATTTTGAAACTTACTTTCATTCCCAGGATAAACCCCAGTCTGTCATGTTGTATAATCCTTTTGATATGCTGCTGGATTTGGTTTGTTAGTATTTTATTGATGAAATTTGCATCTACATTCATAAGAAATATTGGTGTGTATTTTTTTATCGTGATGTGTTTGTATGGCTTTGGTATAAGGGTAATGATGGCTTCATAGAATGAGTTAGGAAGTATTATCTTCTATATTTTGGAAGAGTTTGAAAAGGGTTGGTGTTAATATTTTAAAATTTGGTAGAACATTTATCAGTAAAACCATCTGGTTCTGGGGTTTTCTTTCTTGTATGTTGTTTCATTACTGATTAAATCTCTATACATATTATGCATCTATTCAGATTTTCTATTTTTCCTTGAGTCTATTTGGTAGGTTGTATGTTTTTAGGATTTTGAGTCTTCTCTCTTTTTCTCTTAGACAATCTTGATAATGATCTGTCAAATCTGTTAATCTTTTCCACAGGCAAACTTTTGGTTTACTTGATTTTCTCTATTGTGTTTCTATTCTCTATTTCCTTAATCCCTGCTTTAATCTTTATTATTTCTGTCCTTCTGAAATTTGGGGGTTTAGTTAACTCTTCTTTTTTTAGTCTCTTTAGAAGTAAAGCTAGGTTATTGGTTTGAGATCATTCTTCTTTTTGAATATATGCTTTTATAGCTATAAATTTCCCTCTGAGCACTGCTTTCACTGCATTCCATAAATTTTGGTATGTTGGGTTTTCATTTGCCTCAAAATATTTTCCAATTTCTCTTGTGATTTCTTCTTTGACCCATTAGTTATGTAAGAGTGTGTTGTCTAATTTCCAAATATTCCTCAATTTTCCAGGTTTCCATCTCTTATTGAGAAGATAGTTCATATGATTTCAATCTTTTGCAATTTATTTGGCCTTCTTCTGTGGCCTGAAACAGTCTATCTTAGAGAATGTTCTGTGTGCACTTGAGAACTGTACTATAAAAAAAAAAATGCTAAAGGGAGTTATTCAAGCTGAAATGGAGACTAGAAACTAACTCGAAGCCATATGTGTGTGTTAAAATATCCAACCATGAATGCAGACTTTATTTTCTTCTAATTTCTGTCAGTTTTTATTTAATGTGCTTTGAAATTTTGTTAATAGATGCACACTCATCCATTATAGTTATATGTTGCTGATGATTGACACTTTTATCATTATGAAATATTCGTTTTTATTTCCAGTAATGCCTTTTATCTTGAAATCTATTTTATCTGATATTAATATAGCCACTCCATCCTTTTCATGGTTATTTTTTGCATAGTATGTCTTTTCCCATCCATTTACTTTAATTCCATATTTGTCTTACCATGTAAGTGCGTCTCTTTTAGACAGGATATAAAAGCATCTAATTTTTTTTATCAAGGTCATAATAGTTTATAACACTGTGAAATTTCAGTTGTACATTATTATTTGTCATTCACCATATATATGTGCCCCTTTACTGCTTATGCCCACTCCCCGACCTCCTTTCCTTCTGGTAACCATTAGTGTGTTCTCTTTGTCCATGTGTTTGCTTATCTTCCACATATGAGTGAAATCATACGGTGTTTGTCTGTCTCTGTCTGGCTTATTTCACTTAACATAATACCCTCAAGGTCCTTCCCTGTTGTTGCAAATGGGATGATTTTGTCTTTTTAATGGCTGAGTAGTATCCCATGGTATACATATACACCACATCTTCTTTATGCATTCATCTTGTTGGGCACTTAGGTTACTTCCATATCTTGGTTATTGTGAATAAGGCTGCAATGAACATAGATGGGGTGCATAAGTCTATTTGAATTGTTTATTTCAAGTCCTTTGGATAAATACCCAGTAGTGGGATGGCTAGGTCGTATGTCATTTCTATTTTTAACTTTTGGAGAAATCTCCATACTATTTTCCATAGTGGCTGTACCAGTTTGCATTCCCACCAGCAGTTTATGAGGGTTCCCATTTCTCCACATCCTCTCCAACGTTTGTTAATTTTTGTCTTGGCAATTCTAGCCGTTCTGACAGGTGTAAGGTGATATCTCATTGTAGTTTTGATTTGCATTTCCCTAATAATTGGTAAAGTTGAACATCTTTTCATATGCCTGTTGGCCATCTGTATATCTTCTTTGGAAAAATATCTGTTCATATCCTCTGTCCATTATTTAATTAGGTTCTTTGGTTTTTTTGTTGGTGAGTTCTATGTGTTCTTTACATATTTTGGAAATTAAACCCTTGTCAGATATAAGATTTACAAATATTTTCTCACAGTTGGTGGTTGTCTCGTTCCTGGTTTCCTCTGCCTTACAGAAGCTCTTTAGTCTGATGAAGTCCCATTTGATTAGTTTTTCATTTCTTTCCCTTGCCCGACTAGACATGATATTTGAGAAGATTCTTCTGAGCCCGATGTCAAAGAGTGTACTGCTTATATTTGCTTCTGGGAGTTTGGTGGTTTCATATCTTATCTTCAGGTCTTTAACCCATTTTGAGTTAATTTTTGGGTATGGCGAAAGATAATGGTCTCCTTTCATTCTTTTGTCTGTGGCTGTCCAGTTTTCCCAATGCAATTTATTGGAGAGGCTTTCCTTTCTGCTTTGTATGTTGTTGGCTCCTTTGTCTAAGATTAGCTATCCGTGGATGTGTGGTTTTATTTCCGGGCTTTGAGTTCTGTTCCATTGATGTGTGTGCCTGTTTTTGTACCAGTACCATGCTGTTTTGATTATTGTAGCTTTATAGTTTATTTTGAAGTCAGGGATTGTGATGCCTCCAGCTTTGTTCTTTTTTTCTCAGGATTGCTTTCGGTATTTGGGGTCTTTTGTTGCCCATATGAATTTTAGGATTCTTTGTTCTATTTACCTGAAGAATGTCATTGGGATTCTGATTAGAATTGCACTGAATCTGTAGATTGCTTTAGGTAGTATGGATGTTTTAGCTATGTTTATTCTGCTAATCCATGGGCATGAAATATCATTCCACTTTTTTATGAGATCATTGATTTCTTTTAATAATGTCTTATAGTTTTCATTGTATAGATCTTTAATCTCCTTGGTTAAATTTATTCCTAGATATTTTGTTCTTTTGGTTGTGATTGTAAATGGGTTTTTTTCTTGAGTTCTCTTTCTGCTAGTTTGTTATTAGAGTATAGAAATGCAACTGATTTTTACAAGTTGATTTTGTACCCTGCAACTTTGCTGTAGTTGTTGATTGTTTCTAATATTTTTCTGATAGATTCTTTAGAGTTTTCTATATATAAAATCATGCCAAATGCAAAGAGCGAGAATTTCACTTCTTCCTTGCCAGTTTGGATACCTGTTATTTCTTTTTCTTGCCTAATTGCTCAGGACAAAACCACCAGTACTATGTTGAATAACAGTGGCAAGAGTGGGCAATTTTGTCTTGTTCCTGTTCTCAGAGGGATGGCTTTCAGTTTTTCCCCACCGAGTATGATTTTGGCTGTGGGTTTATTATATATGGCCTTTACGATGTTGAGGTACTTTCATTCTATACCCATTTTATTGAGAGTTTTTACCATAAATGGATGTTGGATCTTGTCAAATGCTTTCTCTGTCTATTGAGGTGATCATGTGGTTTTTATCCTTCATTTTGTTAACGTGGTGTATCACATGGATTGATTTGCAGATGTTGAACCATCCTGGAATCACTGGTATAAATCCCACTTGATCATGGCATATTATCTTCTTAATGTATTGCTGTATTCGGTTTGCCAATATTTTGTTGAGTATTTTTGCATCTATGTTCATCAGTGATACTGGCCTGTAATTTTCCGTCTTTGTGTTGTCCTTGCCTGGCTTTGGGATCAGCGTGATGTTGGCCTCATTGAATGTGTTAGGAAGTGTTTTGTCTTCTTCAACATTTTGGAATAGTTTGAGAAGTATAAGTATTAATTCTTCTTTGAATGTTTGGTAGAATTCCCCAGAGAAGACATCTAGTCCTGGAATTTTGTTTTTTGGGAGCTTTTTGATTACTATTTCAATTTTTTTACTTGTGATTAGTCTCTTCACATTCTCTATTTCAACTTTACTCAGTGTTGGGAGGTTGTATGAGTAAATGAGTTCACCCATTTCTTCTAGATTGTCCAATATGTTGGCATATAGTTTTTCATAGTATTCTCTTATAATCCTTTGTATTTCGGTGGTGTCCTTTCCAATTTCTCCCCTTTCATTTCTAATTTTATTTATTTGAGCCTTCTGTCTTTTTTCTTAGTGAGTCTGGCTAAAGGTTTGTCAATTTTGTTTATCTTCTCAAGGAACTAGCTTTTAGTTTCATTGATCCTTTCTACTGATTTTTTTAGGTTTCAATTTGATTTATCTCTGCTCTAATTTTTATTATTTCCTGCCTTCTGTAGCCTTTGGGCTTTGTTTGTTCTTCTTTTTCTAGTTCTCTTAGGTGTAGTTCAAGATCGCTTCTTTCAGATTTCTCTTGTTTGTTAAGGTGAGCCTGTATTGCTATGAATTTCCCTCTTAAGACCGCTTTTGCTACATCGCATATGAGTTAGTAAGGTATATTTTCATTTCATTTGTCTCCAGATATTTTCTGATTTCTCCTTTAATTTCTTCAATGATTCATTGCTTGTTCAGTAGCATGTTGTTTAGTTTCCATATATTTTTCACTTTCCCAGCTTTTTTCTTGTAGTTAATTTCTAGTTTCATAGCATTGTGGTCAGAAAAGATGTTTGATGTGATTTTAATCCTCTTAAATTTATTTAGGCTTGCCTTGTTTCCCAACATATGGTCTATCTTTGAGAACGTCCATGTTAACTTCAAAAGAATGTGCATTCTGCTGTTTTTGGATGGAGTGTTCTATATTTATCTATTAAGTCCATATGGTCTAGATTTTCATTTAATTCCACTGTTTCTTCCTTGACTTCCTGTGTGCATGGTTTGTCAATTGATGTAAATGAGGTGTTGAGGTCCCCTGATATTATTGTGTTGCTGTTAATTTCTCCTTTTAGGTTTATTAATAGTTGCTTTATGTACTTTGGTGCTCCTGTGTTAGGTGCATATATATTTATAAGTCTTATGTCCTCTTGGTAGAGTGTCCCTTTTGTCATTATATACTGCCCCTCTTTGTCACTCATTGCCTTTTTTGTCTTGAAGTCTACTTTGTCTAACATAATTATGGCAACACCTCCTTTCTTTTGTTTGCCATTAGCTTGGAGTACCAACTTCCATCTCTTCATTCTGAGCCTGTATTTTTCTTTAGAGCTGTGATCTGTTTCCTGGAGGCAGCATATTGCTGGGTCTTGTTTTTCATCCATCCAGCCACTCTGTGTCTTTTAACTGAGAATTCAGTCTATTTACATTTAGAGTTACTATTGATATATGCTAAAACTGCAATTTTATCTGTTGTTTTCTGGCTGTTCTATATTTCCCTTGTTTCTCATCCTGTGTATTTTGGGCTATCACTTCAGTTTGGTGGTTCTCTCTGATGGTTTTCTCTCTTTATTTATCATTTTTCTCTCTGTTCTGCTCATTTCTTTAGTGGTTACCATGACGTTTGTATAAAAGATCTTGTAGATGAGATAGTCCATTTTCTGATAGCCTATTTCCTTAGTCTAGACAGATTCCATCCTTTTCCTCTTCCTAAGTTATTGTTGTCACGACTTATTCTGTTTTGTGTTGTGAATTTGTGATTAAAATGAAGTGATTATAGTTAGTTGTGATGTTTTTCTTCCCTTTATCTTTAATGTTATTAAGTGTTTGCTAACCTGTTCTGATAGAGAGCTGAAATTTTCTGATTTTGTCTACCTGTTTATGTCCTTGCTCAAGGCTTTGTAAACCCTTTCTCTTTTTTTTCAGGTAAGAGGGGCTTCTTGATCATTTCTTGGGGGAAGGGTCTTGTGGCGGTGAACTCTCTCAGCTTTTGTTTATCTGGGAAAGTTTTTATTTCTCTATCATATCTGAAGGATATTTTCACTGGATAGTGTATTCTTGGCTGAAATTTTGAATATATCATTCCACTCTCTCCTAGCCTGCAAAGTTTCTCCTGAGAGATCTCCTGAAAGCTTGATAGAGGTTCCTTTGTAGGTTATTTTCTTCTACTTTGCTGCCCTTAGTATTTTTTCCTTGTCATTGACTTTTGCCAGTTTTACTAATATATGCTTTGGAGAAGTTCTTTTTACCTTAATGTAAATAGGAGTTATATTAGCTTCATTTACTTATAATTCCAGCTCCTTGTCCAGGTTTGGGTAGTTCTCAGCTATTATTTCTTTGAACAAGCTCTCTGTTCCTTTCTCCCTCCCTTCTCCCTCTTGAATACTTGTAATCCTTGTGTTGCATTTCCTGATTAACTTGGATATTTCTCAAAGAATTTCTTTATTTCTTTTTAATCTTAGTTCTGTCTCCTCCATACATTTCTATATTTCTGTCCTCTAAATGACTAATTCCGTCCTACATAATATCATCTCTCTTATTTAAGGACTCCAGGTTTTTCTCTATCTCATTAGTTGTGTTTTTCATTTCCAACATTTCTGATTGGTGTTATTTTATAGTTTCAATCTCTTTTGTGAAGAATTCCCTCTGTTCATTAATTTTATTCCTGATTCATTTAACTGTCTTTCTGAGTTTTCTTGTAAAGAGTTGAGGGGTTTTTATGATAGCTAGTTTGAATTCTCTGTCATTTAGACTTTAAATTTCTGTGACTTTAGGATTGATTTCTGGGTACTTGCCATTTTCCTTCTGGTCTAGGGTGTTAATACACCTCTCCATGCTATCTTCTTGGGTAGACTTTGCCATCACATAGTGGTGGTATCTGGTCACAGATTCCACTTGCCACCTCTAGGTGGGACAGCAGCTATGTATTCTGAGCCTGCCATGATCCCTGACAGCTGTACCCATTCTTTGGAAGCTCTGCTGACACGGCCTATATGTGTTCACCCTCTGGCCACCCCCTCTTTACACATGTAGGCACACAGGTCCTCTCTTGGGGTTCCCCTGCTCTGGCGGACCAGCTGAGCTGCTGCACCAGTCGGGGTGGAGGGGCGCTTTCTTTCCCATGTGTGATCCTGGGTGCTCCTGCTCTGCATTTGCTATCTACCCTCCTGGGCTGCTTGGCTTGGTGAAGACACCCCCTTGATTGGTTAGCCTCTTTGGTGTGGAGTGTTCCCATGGGCTGAGAGGCAACTCTGAAAGTGAAGTCATTCCTTTGGATGGATAGCTGCCCTTTTCCCCCTCTCTTCTCATGCCAGCCACCATGTACAGTCCTGCATCCTAGATTGCTGCCATTCAGGAAGGAAGAGAAGATCTCCTTACCTTCTTCCACTCCTTCCAGGGGGTCCAGCACCTCCACCTTCAGACATATGGCTGCGTGGATCTCTCAGACATCTATTGTGTTGTGTGAATGTCTTTTGTTGGTTTATGAATGTCCTTTCCTTTGTATCTTATGCAGGAGAGACCAAGGGAAGAGCTCACTCTGCCATGATGCTGATGTCACTCTCTATATGCGTCTTTAAAAAAAAAAATCCATTCTTCCAGTTTTGCTCTTAATTGGAGTGTTTAGTCAATTAATATTTAATGTAACTATTGAAATGAGTGAATGTTTTAGGCTGAATTGTCTTCAGCCATTATTTCTTTGAATAACTTTTCTGTCTCATTCTCTCTCCTTTGCTCTAGAGTGCCAATTACACATATGTTGGTAAATCTGGTATTATCCATTAGTTAACTGAGACTCTTTATTTATTTTTAATCTTTTATTTCTTTTTATCTATACTGATTAATTTCTATTGATTCATTTTACAGTTCATATATTCTTCTCTGCCATCTTCATTTAGCTGTCAAATCCATGTAGTGAATTTTTTAAAGTTTCAGACATTGTATTTTCCAGTTCTAGAATTTCCATTTTGTCCTTTTTTATAATTTCTATGTCTCTGCTGAGATAGCTTAAATTTTCATTTTTTACAAACATATTTTGTTTTATTTCATTATGGATTGTTAAATGGCTTATTTTAAAATTCGTGTCTACCAGTAGCAATGTCTGGGTCATCTTGGAATGTCTTATTTGATTGATTTTATTTTCTCTTGATAATATGTTCCATTCTCTTGTCTTTCTTTTGTATACAGATAATTTGGGATTGTATTCTGGGTATTATGAATATTAAATTGTGGAGATTTTGTATTCTAATAATTTTCTATGATAAACATTCCTTGTTTTGTTTTATCATGCAATTGTCCTGGCTGGATTGAATCTCAAACTCTCTTTCTTTAGTTGCACCCCTGGTCTCATGTCAGTCTTTTATCTCTGCCTAAGCAGCTTTGACTCTTCTCCATGCATGCTTGGTTTAAGGCTCAGTCAGAGATGTGGGTAGACAGAATTTGAGCATCCTTACTCTGGCTCTTTCCCTTCTTAGATTCTCCCACTTTAATCAGCAGCCATCACTTCCATGTCTTCAATTTTCTGGATTCTCTGGCCAGAAAGACTATGGTTTTTACACTAGTCCCTCCAGTATGTTATGCACCCACACAAGCAACTGCACTTAACCTCAGAATAGAATCCACAAAAGCAGGAACTTACTTCATACAATACCTTCCGCCCCTCTTCTGAGGATATACTTCTTACCAGAATCTGTCTGCTTTGTTGACACTCCAGGACCTTCAGGTAGTTGTTTACTATATTAAGTCTAGATTTTATAATTATTTTCTGCAAGGGACTTTCCCTGGTAGGGTCATAGTCTGTCATCACAAAAGTCATAAATCTTAGAGATGGTTTTTGTTTGACTAAAGTGTGTGGTTTGAGTGGATAGTGGTGATAAAGTGGGAATATGCAGTTGAAGTTGTATTGTGAAAGTTCCTTGAATATCAGGTTGAGGAGTTTGTGCTCAATTTGTAAGGTAATGAGGAGTAAACAGAGCATGGGAAACTGGAGTTATGTTCTTTAAAATACCTGTTTTAGTGAGCTCCAGCTGATATAACAAAATTCCATGGACTGTGTGGCTTATAAACAATAGAAATTTATTTACCACAGTTCTGGAAGCTGAAAGCCCAAGATTAGGGTGCCAGCATGGTTGGGTTCTGTTGAGAGCCTTTTTCTAGGTTGCAAACTGCCAATTTCTCCTTGTAACCCAATATGGTAGAAAGAGAGGGAGCTAGCTCTCTAGCCTCTTCTTATAAGGGCACTAATCTCATTCAATTCCACCCTCATGACAATTACCTCACAAAGGCCCCACCTCAAAATACCATCATATTGAGATTAGTGTTTCAACACGTAACCCTAGATGAATTTAAGAGTGAGGTGGGAGATGACACAAACATCCAGTTGATAAAAATACCTATATGTTTAATGTAATTAAAGTAGCACACAAAAAATCATTTGTGAGAATAGATGTTTGGAAAAAGTTTCTGTACTGATATGTGTTCTTCTTCAAATTCTATGAAGAGATTTCTAAGAGAAACAGAGGAATTACAAAACATACCTTCCCTCTTCCTAGGATCCCAGCTTCCTAATGCAACAGGAGCAACAGATAGCCAGCACACTGAAATTCAGTAACTTACCTCCAATTTCACAGACCATAATTCTGAACCGACAGGAAGCAATGGGACTCAAATTAAGGCCCGTTAGTGAAGATGGACCAGTAATTACGTGGGGTGCTGTATATTCTACTTTTGTTTGCAAAATAATAGGATACTCTAGGGTGCTCTCATAATTACATCATAGCTACTCATTCAATGCACGCCACTAGCTACAAACCTTGAACATCTTGAGTTATTTCCAGCCAAGTAAATGAAAATGATGGAAGAAAATAATTAGCCTAAATTGTATGAAACCCTTAGGAAAAATTAGTTTTATTAACCTGATGTCTGAATCATCACAGGTACTGTCTTTGACAGATGTTCTGCAATTTGGCTTTATAAAAGAGCCTTCTTTTTGTTGTTTATTAATTAGCAGCAAGGTAACCAATGTTGTGTAGCAAAGGGACACTGAAGAAAGAGGTTTAGGAGAAAGAGCAATTTTATGACTAGACTTTTATTCTTCCTGATCATCTCTTCCATTAGTAAAACTCCCAAGGACAATGATGGCACACAAGCTTTTGAAGTGGCAGTGCAAGCTGAAATAAGCTAAAATAATAGTTTGTCTGCTGAATTTAAGATGTAACAGAGGCAGCATCGAGGTTAGTGTGAAGGTGAAAAAGAAGAAATAATAATAGGATACTATTGAAAAGTAGATTTCTTTGTGGTTACCACCCTGGAATGGGAGCAATTACTACCTGGCAAAGTGATTTTTACTTATCACTTCTGTTCACCTTAGGGGACAATGAAAGCAGGTTGACATGGTCCACCAGGGCCTCAGGAAAGCATTTATAGTCATGAGATTGCATTTACTTTTATATAAGTTAGACCTTACTTTACCCTGGATTCAGTCATCTTTCACTATAGCTGGGAAAATCTAAAATATCTCTCTTGTCTTTCTCCTTCTCCTTCTTCTGAACACTATCATAGTCTTCTATTGAATTTGTACCCCTACCTGCCTCTTAAAAATAGCTTTACAATTGCTTGCTAATAGTGAGCTGTGTTGAAGAAATACCACCATTAAAAAGTGGAACTGAGGCAGCCGGCCCCACAACCAAGTGGTTAAATTTGCGTGCTCCGCTTGGGCAGCCTGGAGTATCGCTGCTTTGGATCCTAGGTGCAGACCTAGCACAACTCATCAAGCCATGCTGAGGTGGCATCCCACATAGCAGAGCCAGTAGGGCCTAGAACTAGAATATACAGCTCTGTAACGGGGGGCTTTGGGGAGAAGAAGGAAAAAAATTTGCAACAAATGCTAGCTCAGGGCCAATCTTTAAAAAAGAAAAAAAATAGTACTGATGCTGAACCTAAGTGTCAAGTGTGTATGATGGTGCTGATAATGAGTGCTATTATAAATACGGTGACCAACCATATCCTTCACTGTGCAAGCTGGGACACTTTGGGGAGTGAAGTGGGGTTATTGATAATTACACCAGGAAAATTGCCATAAATTAGGACTAATCATGAGCTGCAGTCACCCTATTTATAAACCAAAGTCAACCATAATAGGAAGATAATTAAAACGAATGTATATATTAGCTCTAGAATAATGGAACAGAGCCCAGAAAAAGAATTCCTTGATGTGAGAGAATGAGCAATTTTAAATAGTGTTTATTATTAGTTATACAAAAATAATGCATATTAATTATATAAACTTTTTAAAATATAAAAAATATAAAGAAGAGAAAAATAAATTACCACCACAGATAATGCACTATATACAATTTTTGTGTATTTTTCCATATTTTTTTCTTTGAATACATATAATGATATTATATAGGAAAGTGCTATTATATTTTAACATAATTATCTTTTCATTTTTTATTCATCAGCATTTTCCCATTCCTATAAATATTTTCCTACAACATGATTTTTTAGTTGATATTACTTCGTTAATTCAATTAATATGTATTACAGAGTCTACATAACACATTACATGAATGAACCATATTTTTTTAGTAAGACATTGTTACATATTTAGATTATTTCATTGTTTAGCTGTTATGAATAAAGTTCACATAAACATCTTTATATATAATTCTCTGGTTGTCTTTCTGAGAGTTTCCTTAAGACATGTTGTAGAATTAGAAATCCTGGATCTGATCATATGTGTATTTGTAAGGCTTTTAATATACTTTGTGAAATTGAGCTCCAAAAAGAGTATATCATTTTTTGTGCAGTGCATGAGATGGCCATCCTTCCCCACACTTGCCAGCATTAAATATTATCCTTTAGAAAATCTTCACCAATTTGAAAGGCAAAAATACATGTTATGTTCACTGGTGTTGATAGGTCTCTTCAATTTGCACGAGTATCATACTGTTTAAATATTATCTATTAAAAGTAGATTTTAATATCTGGTTGAATTTCCCAACCCTTGTTGCTTTGCTTTAAAAATTATATATAAGTCTTGGCCACTTATTCTTCCAAGTCAACTTCAAAATGTCTACTTTCTTAAACTTACCAATTAATTTGAAAGGGATTTGACAGGCTTACAGTATTGAGTCTTGCCGTCCGGAAGGATGGTACGCATCTCTAATTTTTCAAGATGTCTTTTATTTTCCATAGAATCTTTTTGTAGTTCACCTCACATGTATCCTGCACATTCTTGTTTTGTTTTGTAGATACTTTACAGTTTTATTATGATTGTGAATCAAATATATTTTTCATTAATTTTCAAACTCATTTGTGCTGACATATATGAAAGAGAGAGGAGCAATGTTTTCTACAAAAGTTGCCAAATTGTTGTCTAAAAATTTCTTAGGACCCTGTGGTAGATACTTTTAAGGAGCATGATATTCTTCCAAGTCTTTATTGAGTTTCCTTTCTTTTGTTCTTCGATGGTTTTTAATAGGCTCCATTTTTTCCTTTATTCATCTTCAACTAAGAGGTTATCTCTCCAGAATTAGTGTTTACAACAACAACACAGGCCGGAAACTGCTTCCTCTTTGCTATCAAGCAATTTGAGCTGCCCTATCTCAGATGGCAAGCATGTACAGGCCACTAACTGGGTTTCTTCATCCAGATTCACTGACCTTGTAGTTATTGCAAATTGCACTCTATTTTTTAGAATTGTTTATTTTTAGTGTTCCTGCTTTCCACGCCTTCTTTAGTATTTTAGTAAGAATTTGGCAGAAACACCTTCAAGAATTTATAATCAGATAACATTTTGAACAAAAAGTGAGAAAAATGGGCTATTAAATATCTCTCCTCAAATTCTCCCATGTTTTATACTCTAAAATAAATAGAACTTCACTCTCTGCTCCAAAAAATTCTGAAGAAAAAATGGATACATTAAAATTTATGCTTTAAATAAATTTTTAAGAAGAATTAAGAAATATAAAAGAGATGTATCAAATGAGATCATCTCATTCTGATTTACTTCTTATAAGCATGTGCAATTTACTCACATGGCTTTTTTAAATCTGAAATTATTATAAATATCCAATTTGCTCTAGTGAATAGGTTCCATTGAGATCTTTATTGAAGACTCTACTTAAAAGACAAACATATTGATTAAGACTCCTTGATTTGTAGATGACAGAAACTCAAATTAACTTAAGCTAAAGCAGTAATGTATTGGAAGAAAATAGGGGTATTTCACAAAGCTAATGAAAGGGTGTATTAATTAAACCATACTAAGGACAAGGCTTCAGAACAACTGGAAGCAGAAGTTTCTTTCCATTTTTCATTTTTTCTTCTCTCTACATGTCAGGTTATTCTTTTCTACTTTATACTGGCTTCCTCCACATGGTGGAATCATAGCATCTTGCCAGATATCAAGTTTTACGTTTTGTAGTTCTTAATATCAAAGAGGGACTAACTCACAATTCAGGTTGGAAATATTCCAGGGAAACACTGTGGTCTGATTTCAGTCAGTTACCAAACCCTGGAACACTCAATTAAGGATATGTAGTGAGCAAGAGGATTGAGTGCATCACCGCTATTGAGCACACACCCATGTGTCTTTGGGGAATCATTGTAAGTCAGGCAGCTGCACCAAGAAGTGATTACTATAGCAGTACTGCAGCAGGCCGCGGAGGCAAAGGCATCCCCAAACTTTAGGTAATTAGCGAGATATTATAGCTAGTAGTCTAAGAGTAATGTCCTTCCTAGGCTGCTGAGTGCATTTATGAAATTATAAGACAAAGCTCCCAGCTTGGTCGATTGTGTTCTGAGTCTTTCAATCAGTTCTTAAGGGATTAAGCAAAGCTGATCCCCAAGAAATCAAACATTTATTTCTCTTTTAAAATTAATACTATAGAACTTCATATATAATTTTCTCAAGAACATATTACAAAAGTTTTTTTTAAGATTGTTATAATCTTATTTAATTTTTAAAGTTATTTTCTTAAAATATGTCCACCATTATAATCAGGTCACCCTCTAGTTTTAGAAATGTTGAGGAATTATTTTCTTTTTCCTGCCTTTGTCCTTTTAGATAGTTTATGAATTGTGAAAATGACCTGTGACTTTAAACAATACCTTCAGTCAGGCAGATTTTCAAAAGGGGACATAATCCTGAAATATAAGGAACCATTAGGAAATGTAGCATCATATTGTCTAAACACTTAAATTTCATACATTCTGTCTGCAAATTCCTTGGGTTACTTGCAGTGACAATTTTTTCTTGCACCCCATTGTATCAAGAACAAAGGACCAAATGACGACACAGCTGTCTCAGCTGGAATAGTTACTTACAGTTTATAACTTTTGATTATGTCAGTTCAGTTCAATTTTGCCCATTCTTCTTACTGGATGGGTGGAGGGCCTACTAGGCACACACAAATGTAAGATACGTGTGAGGGACCAACATGTCAGATTTCAGAGAATTTGGTAGAAAAACAATATGTGAAACCAAAATAAAATATGATTATGTGTGGTGGATTGAAAATAGCACTGAGCTTCAGTCTCAGCTCTACACTTCTATTGATGTGTGGCCTTGGGCAAGTTGCCTCCTCTCTCTGAACCTGTTTTCTCATCTATCAAGTAAGGTTTAGAATAGATGATCTCTAAAGGAAGTGCCTTTGCAATACTGGCAACTGACATTTCTGTGAAATGCATTATTTTAGTGTGCAAAGATACAGGTAGTTCAGAAACAATTGGATATTACCCCTGGCTAATTGTGCAGTTACATATGATAGAAGCTTCAGGAGACTGAGTGACTTTTTCATTTCCACTTTTTCAGATTCTTAGGGAAGATTTGGCTCATAACCCACAAAGACATTTTGAAAATGACCCTATTCTTTGTGCCTATGCCATGCACTTTTAAATAATGATTACTTTCTACTGTTTCATTATGTAGCTAAGAGATGCACTTTCAATTGCTTGTTAACTCCTTCTGCCCATGTAGTAACTTTCTCTATTACATTCTTGAACTATATTATGTGTACTTATGGAATAATAAAAGCTTGATATATTACTTCTCTCACATAACTGTTTTAAATATGCTTCTTTTAATAGAAATTCTTCCACAAAGATTTTTTTTAATGAGCCAAATGCAATCCTTATTTTTAAATCTGCAAAAGCCATTTTATGGGATATATCTAGTTCGTTCTCATTACCCAGGGTTTCAAAAGAAAGAGCACCATAATGGAGTAACTCCTGTGGCGTGAGGCACTAGGCAGTGAGGGACAAAAGATAAATGTCTCCCTAATAAACACAGCAAATGGAATGCTTTAGATTCTGTGTGACTTTAGAAGGTATGCTACATTTTGAAGGTTCAGAGCAAAATCAGTTTTGCAATCCAGTGATCGTTCAATTCTTACTTCTTGGCCCTGATTTGATTCATTTTCAAGTTATACCAATAAGGCAGTTATAAAATATGTTCCACTGTTCATGCTCCCTCTATGGTAACAACTCTCAGATCTTTATCGTTTGAGCTAATCTTGTCCTTTAGCAGCTGGTCCCCAGTGTCCACATGCCTAGTAGACATCCCTAAAGCATATCAATTACCCTATTTGTATATCATGCTATAATTTACAAAGTACTTTCTTTTCTTTCCTTTTTCTTTGGGGAGGACGATTGGCCCTGGGCTAACATCTGTTGCCAATCCTCCTCTTTTTGCTTAAGGAAGCTTGTTGCTGAGCTAACATCTGTGCCAGTTTTCCTCTACTTTGTATGTGGGATGCCACCACAGCATGGCTTGACCAGCAGCATGTAGATCCATGCACAGGAACCCAACCCGTGAACCCTGGGCCGCCTAAGTGGAGCACGTGAACTTAACCACTATGCTACTGGGCTGGTCCCTACAAAGAACTTTCTTATCTGTCACCTCAGATCATCACAATGACCCTCTGAGATAGGCTGGACTAGGATCATCAACCCTTTTTAATTATGTTCACTTTTATAAAGTTGATTCTACATGGTATTTTACTTTCACAGACAGTCGAATTTTTAAAATAACTTGTTAACTTCCTATTACATTAAATGCAAAATAGTTGCACATGTAATCAATGTAATTGTCCAATACCAACACCTCAAATTCAACATACCTAAAACTGAACTCATTGTCTCCCTGTCCTCTCTGTCTCCTGCTTACCATCTAGTTGACATATACCAAAGGTAATCATCCTCCTTTTGGGTATTACTTCGTTTGTCACCATTTCCCTAATCTCTCAGTCTAAAAACCCCTTTCTTTACCTTGCCTTCCTGAGTCAAATCAGTTACCTGTTTCTATAGTAGCTATAACAGCAACAACTGCTGTACATTTCCCCCCTTATTCTCCACTGCCACTGCCATAATTCAATTGCAGCAAGCTTGTAAATGGATTCCCAATCTCTAGTCTAGCTAGCCTCCATTTTTCATGCTTGTCTTAAAACACAGCTTAGAATCTGTCACATCCCTCATCAAATATCTTCAGTGATGAGCAGTACAGATTTTAATGCTTTGAAGCCCAATGAACTTGAATTTAAATTCTTTCTCAAAGATTCAAACCTGGGTATGTCTGAAACTAAAGCATGATCCTGTTCAGTATGGTACGCTAACTTTTTGGCTTTCAGGTTGAGCATAAAACATACAATTAGCCCTTCAAGTGGTGAGCTGAGATCCTTAGCCTTTAGATTAAGGGTCGCTAGCTCTTCTTGTTCGAGCCTGCTAGTCCTTGCAAACCTCTGTGAATCCCTCAGACTTAGCCTGTGGCTGCAAGGGCTTGAAGGGCAAAGTTAGAAATCTTGCTCAAATCATAGTTCCCATCTGGGTCTCTCTTGCACAGTCCTGCCCACTTCTCTGCACCAAGCTTGACAAACGTTGCCCAAAACTCTTTTTAGTTAGCCTAGTACAGAGGATGGTGTGAAGTGAGATTGCTCAGTATTCCTTATGTTTGTTTTTCACCATCTTTGTTGAACCTCACAAGAAACCATCAGCATTTCTTGCTTAGACATTGTGTAACATAGTGGACAAGTATCAGCTTTGAGTTCACACAAACCTAGGTAGGAGTCTTAGATCTTCCACTGGTTAGTTGTCTAATTTGGAGGCAGGTCATTTGACCTCTCTAAGCTTCAGTTTTCTCTTCCCAACATAAAGTAGGTATACATGAGTATCTACTAACTGGGCGAATATACAATGATAAAAATGCTGTCTAGAATTAAACACTTTTAAATACATTTACAATTTATTATGTAACAGGGCATATAGATATAGTGTTTGTTCCATTTTCAGTTAATAATTGGTATACACATGAATTTGTGTTTCCTTTGCCATAACTCTGTGGTCACTTGAGCTCCACAGACCACTTTTTGCTGACAGAAATGCTAATTGGCTTCTAATATCCCTTTTCACCTTCTTATATGAGCAAATAAATTTTAGTTGGCAGCATAGTTGCTTGAATAATGATTTAATTCCATGGCTTCTCATGCAACTGTGAGTGGCCATGTCACTAAGTTATGACCAATGGGATGTACACGTAAGTGAAATGTGCAACATCTGGGAATGCTGATAAACAGAAAACATGACCTCTTCTTCGTTTGTGATCCCTTTCCTGCTGGCTGGAATGCGGAAATTATGTGTGAGGCTGGTGCAGCCATTTTGGGTCATGAATTGGAAAACTGTGTTGAGAAAGGTAGAGCAATCAGGTACTGTGATCCTGGACTACTGATTCTTGTGGAGGACCCATACTAGCCTGATCCACCAACCTGGGCCACTTTATGTGAAAGAAATAAATTTTAGTCATTATTATTTTATATTTTTCTGTTATTACAAATGAATAATATTCTAATTAATGCAGTTGGAAACCATTGAAATAACGTATTTAAAAGAGCTGACCAGTATTAGTGACTTCTTGCAATTGCTTAGGTCAGTTCCTCCCTTTCTTGAGCTAATTTCCCTTGAGTTTGTCTTATATCCCTGTAACACTGCTGAGTTATGGACTCGTGAGCCTCTGGAAGATCAGAAAAATCTCCCTTCCCCTAGGCAGCACATTCCATACTGTATTAGTTATTTTGACCTTCACGAACAGTTATGCATAGCGGTTCTCTGAGATGCCCTCTGAATTCTCTGAAGATATAATATGCAATACTTTTTATAAGAGGCACTTTTGATTATTAGCTTCACTGAAAGTAATAGGCAGGCAGATTTGTGGTGCTGTCTGTTTCCATGTGTATTCAAGATTGCATTGCCACTTCATAATGTTCCTCGTTATTCTCAAGCTGATTAGATAAAGTGTTGAAACCAAATGGAAAATGACACAATTTATTACCTTTACTGAGTGAATTATAAAAATATTATAAACAATAAAAAATTCTTCAGAATTAATAGAACATAAAACACTCTTTTTTTCTCCCAGTGAAATTGTAAGTGTAATTGGATCATATCTGGGTAGTAATGAAACATCCTGTTAGCTTTCAATTATTATCCTGAACAGCAACTCATTCTCTCTCTCTCACTCACTCTCTCTCTTTCTCTCTCTCTAGTAGATATTATAATTAGGGGTTTAGACCAGAAGATAATCCAATTGACTGAACATTAAAGGCATTACATGATAATTGTATTCTCATATTTGAATAGGCACATGCCTATTCTATTTCTATTTAGAAAGCCAAAATCACATTCAAAACAGAAAGTTCAATTGCGTAAGAAGAGGCATATTGATGGGCTACAAACAATAAAATATTGCCACATTCCCTTGTGTTTTTATGTGACGCATTGTTCCCTCAACTTTACAATGTTAGTTTGAGGTATTTAACGCTATTAACTATTGCAACGAGATATTGAGAAGTTTTGTTCTTTCTTTATTAGGATTGAGGATATGTGCCTACAACTAAATACTTAAAGAACTCTGTGCTTAATGTTCTGCTCCTAACTGCAACAGTGCATCACAGTGGCACCTCCATTAGCTTGTTCAATATTCCAAACACTGCTGTGTCTGGCAATCTGACAGCATCAGGAAGATAAACTCTATGAGAGCCATCAATTCCTTCATATATGGAGCACATCTGTTGACATCTTAAATGCTAATTAAAAAATAAGGGACTCAGGCCTCATTCAGAATTCATACAAGATGAATTACCTCTTTTTTTCCTCTCTCTAAATATAGAACTTGAATAGAAGCTGAAGCAGAGTTCTCCCTTCAGTAAGCCAGTTGTGTTTTAAGTCTACAGAGTCAGAAAAACAATTTTCAAAGCACGGGTTTACTTTCAGAGAAAGAGAGAGGAAGGAACTTTTAAAAGAGATAGTATTTGGCTGTCACTGTAGGAAAATGCATGAATGATTTTATAGGCCATGCCAAGAGAAAAAGATACTTCTAGGGCCTCATGGACCCTATTCTTAATTAGGATGCTGGCTGTGAGTTATTGCATAGATTTACTGACCAATCCTATCAAAGAACTTTAAGAGAAGGCCTTTATCATGCACATTATGAAAAACACACTTAACCCTGAATATCTGCATAGCTATGGATTATTTGAAAAAAAAAAAGTTAAATGGCAGCACTGTAATAACCAGAAAGAATTCTGCTCACCTGTGTGGTAAGAAAACATTGCTTCATGGCAATGTGTTTTAGTGACATGAGCATATTTCTCTCTTTAGATTCGTGGGGTGGAGAAAATTGCTGTTCTGTAAAGCAATAACATAGACATACAATATTACTGGAACCAAGAGTGAGATTAATCCATATTCTGTAACAATTCCTCAGCAGGCTATATTTAGTGTAAAAAGGAGAAAAGTCTTAGTCTTTCTTGTGCCATTGTAGTTGCTTGTTTGTTATGTCTGGAACTGAATCTGTAGGTATACCGATGCATTTGTGGGGAAAAAAGTGATTACATATTTTATTAAATTATAAGGTAGCTTGTTCTGGTATCTCATACTTCCTCATGTCTAGAGCCTTTATTTTCTTCTTTTTTTTGTAAAGAAGACTGTAGGGAGGCTTGATTTGTCAGGGATATAGATTTTTGTCTAGTTAAAGGTCAGGCGCCGAACAACTGATTTGATTGCTGAGCCATTGGGTCATTAAGTTGCCTGAAATAACCTTGTTGCAAATGTCCATTGGTGATCCAATCTGGGACTCTGTACTCAGGGCTTGCATTAGCATCTGTGGAAAATACTGAGTTGAATTCTGCCTTTGGAATCACAAAAAATGTATTCAGAGGTGTGCATGCCGCAGGAGTAGAAGATTTGTTTATAAAACTAATGTGATTTGAGGATATACATATGTCTCCTTCCTTTCTAAGCCTTCTTCTATGGCCTGAAATTCCACTGTTTTAGATTTCTTTTTTGTTTGTTTGTTTGCATTCAAAGCTGCAGCAACTCCGGGGAGTGAGATGAGAAAGATCTGGAATATGAAACATTGCCCAGAAAGATTGGACTGCATGGAGTGCAGCAGTACTGAGCTTGTGGACAGAATGGGCATGCTGACCACCTGGAGGAAGGTATTGAGGGAATGGGCAGGGAGGCCAAGGCCAAATTGTTACTTCTTCGAAATTTTTCTAATGGACTTTTCTGATCTTATTCTACAGAATCCAGAAAAACTTTAAAAAGCTCATAAAAGGAGGAGCACCGGACTTGGAGTCCCGGGTCCTGGTCCCAGTTAAGTTCGCCCGTTGTGTGCCCTAGGACAAGTCAGTGCACTCCTATGAGGAAACTGCTTCCTCATGAAAATATGGTAAATTTGAGTTGATGCTCTTGAAGCTCTAATATTATGTATCTTATATTTTAGATGGCTAGAATTTGGTCCAATATCCAGTAAAGGGCATAACGTCTAGCAAACTGATGAATTATGTTTTCATTATGACTACTATTGCCCAAATTAGTTGTTTAAACCATAGATTCTTCCTCGATTGTTGTTGATGATGACTTTCAAGTTATGGTTCTATTTCGGAATTTTGTAAGGGATGTTGTATTTCCACCTACATCACAGTGGAAAGGGCATCTAGTTTCAACTTTGTCACTAAGTGCCAAGAAATTCCATTTTACTCCTTCCAGCTTAGTTTCATTATTTCTGTGGTCTTTTTAGCTGTTCTCTTGTATCCTTTTCTAATCACTCCACGTATCAGTCCATCATAGATGTATGCATATTAGCTGTTACATTTTTTTCAGCAAAACCCAGAATTTAATAATTCTAGATGGCTGTCATACACTAATGATTTAACGGAACAACTTCTTGTAGTCCTTAAAATATTTCTGATGTAGCTATATTTGCTAGCTCCATAAATCCTGTTTATAAACCACTTATGGGGGTTTAAGAACCCGTAAGAGTGAGTGTCCTCATGTTAGATAGTTTAAGTGCCCACATCACATAGCCTTTCCACTGTGAGTCAACCATTTCAGGCTACTTACATTCTCCTATGTTCTTCCAACTTCCATGCCCAGAGAATTTTAGATACAGATAAGGACATAGATTGATGGCTATATCATATATCTATATACATTTTTAGATATAGATATAGATCCATATAGACAGATAAAAGTAGGTAGACTCACATTTGGGGAGACTCAAAAAACATTGGTCTTAATTTGAGAATCAGTTTAATGCCACTTCTTAAACATTTATTTAGCACCTACTGTGTACCTTGTCCTGTTAGTCAGAGGTAAAAGATAGTTCTCTGACCTCAGGGAGATCCCAGTCTAGAAGATATTGTGAAGAATTTAATCTTTCTGTTCTCTTGTAGATTGGTTTTAAAGGGAAACTATTAGGTTTGAAAATTTCCCCAAAAATCTATATCCCCTTGGATGTATATTATGACTTTGTATTTATGCCAGACTGTTGTAGGAATAAAAAAAGCAGAGTTGATGCCACTCTTTGAATCCTGTGTGATTGTCATTTGTCAAGCAGTTCCACATAGAACCACATCTCAAAGGAGCCTCATTTTTTTCTTCCAGTGATGATCATAGATCAGCTAAAATTTAGAATGGACCAAGGCCTCATACGCTCCAGTCTTAAGGTCTCCTTACAGTTTCCTTTATTTTAGGGGTAGTATGCTTCATAAACTTGAATCAAATCTGGGGCATTTTACCTCTAGTCTATGTTGTTAACTACAACCACATACTGTCTTATTTATGTCATTCAAAAGTGTAAATTTAGTCCATAGAATTTTTGAAAATGTTTACAAAAGGGAGAACTAGGGTTAAACTATTATCTCAGTTAAGTACTATAAACTAGCTATACCTATCATTACATGTTAGTCTTAAACAGGACCTCTAAAAATGTTTTTAAAATTCAAGTTTATCATTGATAATGTACCATTTTGGACAACTATTACTATGAAATATTTTGAACATATATAAATATACACAATGTATATGTAAGGTATAAAGAATAAAAAGTTAATGTCCCTCCATGTGCTCACCTATGATGCTATCCATCTTAAAGGTAACCACTATCCTAAGTTATATTATATATTTGGGTTTTCTTTGCCAAGAAATATTCACCCTGAGCTAACATTTCTGCCAATCTTCCTCTATTTTGTATGTGGGTTGCCACCACAGCATGGCCACCAATGAGTGGTGCCATGGGGCTGGCCCCCTAAACTATATTTTTTAATAAAAATTGTATATATTAAAGTGTATAACATAATGTTTTGATATATGTACATATATATATATATATATATATACACGTAATGAAATGGTTACTGCAGTCAAGCTAATTAATATACCCATATCCTCACCCTAATATATGTTTTGCTAAATATTATTAAATTTTGAGTGATCTTGAAGTCAAGTATCTGCTTCTTTGACTACAATTTTTCATTTGATATTATGTTTAGCAGCAGACTTTGTGTGAGTGAGGAATGAGCCTTTCTTGCTTTAAGCCACTGAGATTTTGAAGTTGTATATTACAACATAACCTAGCATATATTAACTGATAAATATCCTCACTTCTGTTTTCTTAAAAGCATAGAAGAAAGAGAATATAGGTAAAGGAAGATGAATTTAAAGCTTCAAATGTCTGAATAATCGTCTTTATATTTGTTAATTATTGTTACGTAACTCAACCAAGTTTAGCATTAATTCTCGTATAAACACATGGTGTCAGATTTACAAATGAAACTTCTTTGACTAATGGAAGAATATACCTGTAGCAACTCATGAAAGAGAGATATTCTAAAACAACTGAGACTGGATTAGATCACTGAAGGAAAATAGCTTTTAACACCAACCTACAACATTTTGAGGCATTTGGGTGGGATGGCTATCCTGTAGTGCAGATAACATCTAATGTTCTTTCTGTTTCAGTTGGCTACCCTAACTACTGATCTAAACCATCTTAGAGGACCTATCATAATGCTAAGTCTCCTGGCCCAACAAACCATTTCTTTTATGATATGAGAAATCTAGGGAAATTTGGCAGCCATTTCATTTTTCCTTTGATACTGAAATTGAACATACTGAAGCCACATGGCAGCATCTGGCCTATGAAAAACAAAAACAAATCAAAACAAAAACTAATTTCATTAAAAATGTTTAAAAATAAATTTGGAGAGTTTGCAAAAACTTTGGCTAGAGTAGTAATATTGAAAGGAATACTCCAAACCTTTTGGAATGATCCTACTTTGAAAGTGCTTTTTTTTAAAGCACATATCACAAAAGAAAGAAAATACTCAACAAATTAGCAGATTACTGGTTGCCAGAGGTTAAAGAAGGAGTAGAGTAAGAGGACAGTGGGTGTGGCTACATCTTTGTGGTAATGAAAATATTTTATTATATGACTATATCAATGTCAATATCCTGGTTTGTGATATTGTACTATGATTCTGCAAGATCTCACTACTGGGGAAACTGGATAAGGAGTATACGGGATCTCTGGGTATTATTTGTTACAGCAGCATACGAATCTATAATTACCTCAAAATAAAAAGTTTAATTAAAAAAAGACTAGCAACAGAAAATATTTGCAAAGCATACATCTGAGAAAGGGCTTGTATCCATAATATACAAAATCCTTTTACACCTTAATAACAGATAAACAATTTCATCAAAAAATGGGCAAAAGATTTGGATAGACATTTCCCCAAGAAGATATATGAATGACTAAAAAGCACATGAGAAGACACTCAACATCGCTAAGTCATTAGGGGAATGCAAATAAGAATAACCCTAAGATACTCCTTCACACTCTCTAAGGAAGCTATATTCAAAAAGACAGACAATAACAAGTGTTGGAGAAATTAGAACCCACATACATTTCTAGTGGGAATGTAAAATTGCACAGGTACTTTGGAAATAAATTTAGCAATTCCTCAAAAAGTTAAATACATATGAGCCAGAAATTCCAGTCCTAAGTATATACCCAATAAAATTGAAAATCTGTGTCCACACAAAAACTTGTACACAAATGTTCATAGCAGAATTATTCATAATAACCAAAAGTTGTAAACAACCCAAATGTCCATCAAAGTATGAATGAACAAACAAAATGTGATATATCCATCCAATGGAATATTCAGCCACAAAAAGAAATGAAAACATGATACCACATCTCAAAAATATTATGCAATATCCATGATAAATATAGATGCAAAAATTCTCAACAAAATATTAGCAAACCAATTCAAGAACATGTTAAAAGGATCATACACAGTGACCAGGTGGGATTTATCCCTGAGATGCAAGGATGGTTTAACACACTATAATCAATAAATGTAATTCGTCACATCAATAAAATGAAAGACAAAAATCACATGACAAGAAAAAGCATTTGACAAAATACATCTTTTCATGGTAAAAAAAAAAAACCTTAAGATATTGAGTATAGAAGGAACATGCTTCAACATAATAAAGGCCACATATGATAAACTCACTGCTAACATTATAATCAATAAAGAATAATTGAAAGGATTTCCTCTGAGATCAGGTACAAGACAAGGTTGTCCACTCTAACCAATCCTATTCACTATAGTACTGGAAGTCCTAGCCAAAGCAATTAGGCAAGGCAAAGAAATAAAAGGCATCCAAATTGGGAAGGAAGAAGTAAAATTGTCACTGTATGCTGAAAATATGTTCTTATATATAGAAAACCCCAAAGAATCTATCAAAAAACTGTTGAAATTAATCAATGATTTCAGTAAAGTGGCAGGTTACAAAAACAACTTACAGAAATCAGTGGCATTCCTTTACACTAATGATAAAGCATCAGAAAAAGAAATAAAGAAAACTATCCCATTCACAATAGCATCAAGTATCAAGGATCAAGCATCACGTATCAATAAAATACTTTGGAATAGATTTAACCAAGGAAGTGAAAGATCTATACAATGAAATCAGCTATACTTGGCTGAAAAAAAATTGAAGAAAACACAAACAAGTGGAAAGACATCCCGTGCTCATGGATCAGAAGAATAAACATTGTTAAAACTGCCATGCTGCCAAAGTGATCTACAGATTCAATGCAATCCCCATCAAAATACCAAAGACATTCTTCACAGAAACAGAAGAAATTTAGGTGGAACCACAAAACACCTTGAATAGCGAAAGCAATCCTGAGGCAAAAAAAATAAAGCCAGAAGTATCACAATTCCTGATTTCAAAATATACCATAATGCCATAGCAATAAAAGTAGTACGGTAGTGGCACAAAAATAGAAACATAAACAAATGGAACAGAATATGGAGCCCAGAATTAAAACCCAGCATTTATATTCAACTAATGTTTGATAAGGTAGCCAAGAACACCCAACAGGGGAAGGATAATTTCTTCAAAAAAATGGTTCTGAGAAAACTGGAGAAACACATGCAGAACAATGAAATTGGACCCCTATCTCACATCACTCACAAAAATTAACTCAAAATGGATCAAGGACTTAAACATAAGACCTGATACCATAAAATCCCTAGAAGAAAACATATGGAAGGAGCTCATTGCTATTGGTCTTGGCAATGATTTTTTTGGATATGACACCAAAAGCACGAACAACAAAAGCTCAAGTCAACAAGTGGGACTACATCAAACTCAAAGGCTTCTCAATAGCTAAATAAGTGATCAAGAGAATGAAACAGCAGCCTACAGAATGGGAGAAAATTTTTGCAAACCATATATTGGATAAGAGGTTAATATCCAAAATATATAATTAATACAATATAACAACAAAAAAGCCAAAATTCAATTAAAATGGGCAGAAGACCCACACAGAGGTGGCTAAACTATTGCAAGGATGTCTTCATCAAGCCAGCACTCCAGGAGAGCAGATGGTGAGAGCAGAGTAAGAACATCCCTGGGATCATGCATGTGAAAGAAAGCACCCCTACCCCGGTGTGGAGCTCCACTTCAGCTGGTCAGCCAGAGCACCCATGCACTTGTTAGAAAAGCAGCGGCTGTGAACAAGGAGCCGGAAATTGCAGATGGGCTGTCAGCATAGATTCTAAGGACAGGCACAGACACTAGGGATCTCAATGGGCTCAGAATACATAGATCCTGAGCCACTGTCCATGGCAGCAGGTGGAATCTGTGACCAGTTATCATCACTATGCGAAGGTAAAAATCCACAGCATCAAACAGTAATAAGAAACATATTAATACTCCAGATCAGAAGGAAAATTACAAGCACCTAGAAATCAGTCCTGAAAGTACGGAATTTTACTATCCAAATGACAGAAAATTCAAAATACCCATCATAAAAAAACTCAACGAGTTACAAGAAAATACAGATAGGCAATCCAATAAGATAGGAGTAAAATTAATAAGCAGAAGGAATTCTTCACAAAAAAGATAGAAACTATAAAGAAAAACCAATAAGAAATGTTGGAGATGAAAAACACAGTGGAAGAGATAAAGAAAAATATTACGGAGGACTGAATTAGCAGTCCACAGGACAGAAATATAGAAATGCTTTAGATGGAGGAAGAGAGAGAACTAAGACTAAAAAGAGATGAAGAAATCCGCTGAGAAATATCTGACTCAGTGAGGAAATGCAACATAAGGCTTATAGGTATTCCAGAGGGAGAAGAGAAGGGGAATGGAGGAGAAAGCTTGTTCAAAGAAACCATAGCTGAGAACTTCCCAAACCTGGGGAAGCAGCTGGAAATACAAGTAAAAGAAGTTAATAGGACTCCTATTTATATCAATGTAAAAAGACTTTCTCCAAGACATATAGTAGTAAAACCAGCAAAAGTCAATGACAAAGAAAAGATATTAAGGGAAGCAAGGCAGAAGAAAATAACCTAAAAAAGAACCCCTATCAGGCTTTAAGCAGATTTCTCAACAGAAAACCTACAGGCTGGAAGAGAGTGGAGTGGTATATTCAAAATTATGAAAGACAAAACTTTCAGCAAAGAATACTCTTTCCAGCAAAAATGCCCTTCAGATGCGATGGAGAAATAAAAACTTTCCCAGATTAAAAAAAGTTAAGGGAGATCACTGCCACAAGACCCCCTTGCCCCAAGAAATTATCAAGAAGGCCCTCATACCTGGAAAAAAAGGAATGATTTAAAAAACCTTGGGCAAGGAGATAAATAGCAGATAAAATCAGAAAATTGCAGCTCTCTATCAGAATTGGTTAGCAAACAATTACAACATTAAAGATAAAGGGAAGGAAACATCAGAAATAAACATAATCTTGTCATTTTAACCACAAACTCACAACACAAGATAGAATAGGTTGTGACAACAATAACTTAGAAGGGGAAGAGAAAAG
Organism: Equus przewalskii; assembly: GCF_037783145.1. Taxonomy (NCBI): domain Eukaryota; kingdom Metazoa; phylum Chordata; class Mammalia; order Perissodactyla; family Equidae; genus Equus; species Equus przewalskii. The sequence goes on along the minus strand of NC_091863.1, from coordinate 113,216,306 downwards.
GGATGGCTTTGGCTTAGACTAAGGAAAGAAGCAGCTGTCAGAAAATGGACTTTTACAAGATTTTTTACACAAAGCTCAAGGTAACCACTAAAATAGTCAGAACAGAGACACAAATGACAAATAAAGATAAAACTAAGAAAATCATCATAGAGAAATGCCAAACTGAATTGGTAGTCTGAAATACATGGGCTGAGAAACAAGGGAAATACAGAACAACTGGAAAATGAGTGATAAAACGGCAGTATTAAGTCCTCGTATATCAATATTTACTCTAAATGTAAACAGATTGAATTCTCCAATCAAAAGACACAGAGTGGCAGAATGGATTTAAAAAAAGGATACAACAATATGCTGTTTCTAGGAAACAAATCTCAGCTCTAAATTTAAACACAGGGTCAGAGTGAAGGGAGGGAAGACAATACTCCAAGCTAATGGCAAACAAAAGAAAGCAGATGTTGCCATACTTATATCAGACAAAGTAGACTTCAAGATGAAATGGGTGATGAGAGACAAAGAGGGGCAGTATACAAGGATGAAATGAACACTCGACCAAGAAAATATAACACTTATATATGCACCCCAACACAGGAGCACCAAGTACATAAAGCAATTATTAAAAAAGCTAAAAGGAGATATTAACAACAAGACAATAATAGTAGGGGACCTTAACACCCTATTTGCATCAATGGATAGATCATCCATAGAGAAAGTCAACAAGGAAATAGTGGATTTAAATGAAAACCTAGACCGGATGGACTTTATATATATATATGTATGTACAGAACACTCCATTGAAAACAGCAGAATACACATTCCTCTCAAGTGCACATGGACATTCTCAAATATAGACCATAGGTTGAGAAAGAAGACAAGACTCAGTAAATTTAAGAGGATTAAAATCATATCAAACATCTTTTCTGACCATAATGCTATGAAACTAGAAATCAACTACAAGAAAAAAGCTGGGAAAGTAACAAATATGTGGAGACTAAACAACATGCCACTGAACAACTAATGGATCATTGAAGAAATTGAAGGAGAAATAAAAAAATATTTAGAGACAAATGAAAATGAAAATACACTTTATTAACTCATATGGGATGCAGCAAAACCGGTCCTAAGAGAGAAATTCATAGCAGCGGAGGCCTACTTCAACAAAAAAGAAAAATCTCAAATAAGCAATCTTAAACTAAACCTAACAGAATTAGAAAAAGAACAAAACCTAAAGTCAGCATAAAGAGGGAAATAATAAAAATCAGAGCTGAAATAAATGAAATTGAAACAAAAAACACAGTTGAAAAGATCAATGAAACTAAGAGCTGGTTCTTTGAGAAGATAAAGTTGACAAACCCTCAGCCAGACTCAGCAAGAAAAAAGGCAAGAAGCCTCAAACAAATAAAATTAGAAATGAAAGAGGACAAATTACAAAAAAGACCACAGAAATACCAAGGATTTTAAGGGAATACTATGAAAAACTATATGTCAACAAATTGGATAATCTAGAAGAAATGGATAAATTCTTAGACTCATATAACCTCCCAAAACTGAATGAAGAAGAAATAGAAAATCCGAGTAGACCAATCATAAGTAAAGAGATTGAAACAATAACCAAAAACCTCCCAAAAAACAAAAGCCCAGGACCAGATGTCTTCTCTGGAGAATTCTACCAAACAGTCAAAGAAGATTTCATACCTATCTTTCTCAAGCTATTCCAAAAAGTTGAAGAAGACGGAACACTTCCTAACACATTTTGTGAAGTCAACATCACCCTAATCCCAAAGCCAGACAAGACAACATAAAGAAGGAAAATTACAGGCCAATATTGCTGATCAACATATATGCAAACATCCTCAACAAAATATTGGCAAACCGAATACAGCAATGCATTAAAAAGATCACATACCGGGGCCGGCCCCACGGCTGAGTGGTTAAGTTCGCGCCCTCCACTTCAGCGGCCCAGGGTTTCGCCAGTTCAGATCCTGGGCACGAAGATGGCACTGCTCATCAACCCATGCTGAGGTGGCATCCCACATGCCACAACTAGAAGAACTCACAATTAAAAATATATAACTACGTACCAGGGGGCTTTGGGGAGATAAAGAAAAAATAAAATCTTTAAAAAGATCACATACCATGATCAAGTGGAACTTAGGCCAGAGACACAGGGATGGTTCAACATGTGCAAATCGATCAATGTGATACACCACATTAACAAAATGAGGCATAAAAACCACATGGCCATCTTAATAGATAAGGAGAAAGCATTTGACAAAATCCAACATCCATTTATGACAAAAACTCTCAATAAAATGTGTATAGAAGAAAAGTACTGCAACATAATAAAAGTCGTATATGGCAAACTCACAGCCAACGTCATACTCAACAGGAAAAAACTAAGAACCATCCCTCTGAGAACAGAAACAAGGCAAGGGTGCCCATTCTTGCCACTCTTATTCAACATAGAACTGGGAGTTTTGGCTTGAGAAATGAGGCAAGAAAAAGAAATAAAAGGAATACGAATAGGCAATGAAGAAGTGAAACTCTCACTGTTTGCAGTCGACATGACTTTATGCATAGAAAATCCTAATGAATCCATTGGAAAACTATTAGAAATAATCAACAACTACAGCAAAGTTGCAGCATACAAAATCAACTTACAAAAATCAGGGGCATTTCTATACTCCAATAACAAACTAACAAAAAGAGAACTCAAGAATACAATCCCATTTACAATTGCAACAAATAGAATAAAATATCTAGGAATGAATTTAACCAAGAAGGTGAAAGATATTATTGAAAGAAATTGATGATGACATAAAGAAATGGAATGATAATCCATGCACATGGATTAGCAGAATAAACATAGTTAAAACGTCCATACGACCTAAAACAATCTACAGATTAAATGCAATCCCAATCAGAATCCCAATGACATTCTTCAGGGAAATAGAACAAAGAATCCTAAAATTCACATGGGCAACAAAAGACTCCGAATACCGAAAGTAATCCTGAGAAAAAAGAACAAAGCTGGAGGCATCACAATCTCTGACTTCAAAATATACTACAAAGCTATAGTAATCAAAACAGCATGGTACTGGTACAAAAACAGACACACAGATCAATGGAACATAATTGAAAGCCCAGAGAAAAAACCATACATCTATGGACAGCTAATCTTCGACAAAGAAGCTAAGAACATACAATGGAAAAAGGAAAAGTCTCTTCAATAAATGGTGGTAGGAAAACTGGACAACCAAATGCCAAGAATGAAAGTAGACCATTATCTTTCACCATACACAAAAATTAACTCAAAATGGATAAAGAGTTGAAGTAAGACCTGAAACCATGAAACTCCTAAAAGAATATATAGACAGTACACTCTTTGACATTGGTCCTAGAAGGATCTTTTGAAAACTGTCTTCACTTGGACAAGGGAAACAGAAAAAATAAACAAGTGGGACTTCATCAGACTAAAGAGCTTCTGCAAGGCAAAGGAAACCAGGAAGAAAGAGAAAAGACTGCCAACTGGGAGAAAATACTTGCAAATCATATATCCAACAAGGGTTAATCTAAAAACGGAAAGAACTCATACAATTCAACATGTCCAAAAAAACAAACAACCTCATCAAACAATGGCAGATGACATGAACAGACGTTTTTCTAAAGAAGATATACAGATAGCCTATAGGCACGTGAAGAGATCACTAATCATCAGAGAAAGGCAAATCAAAACCCCACTAAGATATCACCTTAAAACTGTTAGAATGGCTATAATCACCAAGACAAAAAATAACAAATGTTGCAGGGGTTGTGGGGAAAAAGGAACCCTCATACACTGCTGGTGGGAATGCAAACTGGTGCAGCCACTATGGAAAACAGTATGGAGATTTCTCAAAAAATTAAAAATAGAAATACCGTATGATCCAGCTATCCCACTACTGGGTATTTAGCCAAAGTACTTGAAATCAACAAGTCAAAGAGACTTATGCGCCCCTATGTTCATTGCTTCATTATTCACAATAGCCAAGATGTGGAAGCAATGCAAGTGCCCATCAACTGATGAATGGATAAAGAAGATGTGGTATAGATATACAATGGAATACTAATCAGACATTAAAAATAAAACAAAAAATCATCCCATTCGCAACAACATGGATGGGCTTTGAGGGTATTATTTAAGTAAAATAAGTCAGTCACAGAAAGACAAACAGTATGATTTCACTCATATGTGGAAGATAAACTAACACATGGACAAAGAGAACAGTTTAGTGGTTACCAGAGGGGAAGTGGGTTAGGGGGTGGGCATAAGGGTTAAAGGGGCACATTTATGTGGTAACTTACAAATAATAATGTACAACTGAAATTTCACAATGTTATAAACCATTATGACCTCAGTAAATAATTTAAAAATATAGGCAGAGGAACTAAGTAGACATTCTTCAAAAAAGGACAAAAAATTGGCCAATAGGCACATGAAAAGATGCTCTATATCACTAATCATCAGGGAAATACAAATCAAAACCACAATGAGATGTCACACTTCACACCTGTTATAATGGCTATCATCAAGAAGACAAGAGACGATGGATAGCTGGCAAGGACGTGGTAAAAAGGGAAGCCTTATACACTGTTGGTCGGAAGGTAACCCAACTGCTATGGAAAACAATATGTAGGTTGCTCAAAAAATTAGAAATAGATCTACCATATGATCTAGCAATTCCACTTCTGTGGTATGTACCCAAAGGAAGTGAAAACAGTATTTCAACAAGATATATGCACACCCATGTTTATTGCAGCGTTATTCATAATAGCCAAGAAATAGAAACAACCCAAATGTCCTTCAATGGCTGAATGAATAAAAAAGTGGTGGTATATATACACAATGGAATATTATTCAGCCATGAGAAAAGAAGATATCCTGCCATTTGCAGATGGACTTTGAGCAAATTATGCTAAGTGAGATAAGTCAGAGAAAGACAGGGACTATATGATATCATTCATATGTGGAATCTAAAAAAAAATGTCACACTTGCAAAAACAAAGAGTAAAATTGTGGTTGCCAGAGGATGGGGGATGGCAGGAAAAGATCAATGGTGTTTAAGGGTACAAATTTGCAATGAGTAGTAAATAAGCCATAGAGATCTAATACACAATATAATGAATATAGTTAATAAAACTATACTATAATGATGTAATGTGCTAAATATTACTTCAATGGCAATCATATTACTATACAAAAATGTATCAAAGTAGCATTCTGTATGCCTTAAATTTACAAATTGTAACGTAAAATTTACCAAATAAAAAACACCATTATGCTTAGTGAAAAAGCTAGACACAAGAGACCACATATTTTACCATTGCATTTATATGAAATATCAAAAAACCCCAAAGCTTTAAGATAGAAAGGGAGTTAGTGGTTACCTAGTGTGGTGGTGGTAGGTAACAGGGATTAACAGTAAATGTACATGAAGTTTCATACTGGGGTGATGAAAATGTTGTAACACTGATTCATGGTGACGGCTTTGGTAATTTTACAAAACTTGATAAATTTGCCCCAAAAATCATTGAATTGTACACATGAAAAGGTAGAATTATATGATATGCAAAATATGCCTGCATAAAATAATTTCAAAACAACAACAAAAGGATTCCACATATTGATTACCTATCACAGGTTGCTAGATAGTAGGCTTTTCTCTTAAGAATACTGTTGGCTTGGATATTTTCTTCCTCATGATTGTTCTCTGTATTGAAGTTTATTGAGAACTCTGATCAGATGCAGCATTTTTAATATAACTGGTATCTTGAGAGTTGTTAGATGATGGGCTATTGTTTCCTTTGATGTAAATGATGAAAACAAGGTAAGAGCATATCTTTTGTTTTTTCAATTCAACTCAATCACTGTTGTTTTAATTCCATTTCAAAATGGTTGAGTAATATTCTTTCTGAAATGCATTTACTAGATACTGTGCTTACACTGTTTGAACAGTCTTTTGCAGGAAATTTGCCGAACATGAGCAAAAGCAATTATATTTAGATAGTTCCAAAGCACTTTTATAGATGCCTTAAGTATTTGAGTTCTTGTAGACATCTACCAAAGATGACTTTATTTTCTAGATGTAGCCATGAATTGTCATTTGAAAATATAACCTATGAAAAAGAATTAATAGTGCCAAAAGTACATTATACAGATAACTTCCAAACATTCGAAAATTTGTCATTTAATGAAATATATACATTCCTGCAAAGTCTGCTATGAACTGATTGTGTGTGTGTGTGTGTGTGTGCACGTGCACATATGGATTAGAAAGGAACAAATAAAACTGTCCGTATTCACAATCAAACTGATTATCTATGTAGAAAAATTCCTAAAATGCGCCTGCAAGGTAAAGGAAATCATGAACAAAACGAAAAGACATCCCACCAACTGGGCAAAAATATTTATAAATCATATAACTGACAAGGGGTTAATTTCCAAAATATATAGAGAACTCATGCAACAACAAAACAACCCAATCAAAAAATGGGCAGAGGATATGAACAGACATTTTTCCAAGGAAGATATACAGATTGTCAATAAGCACATGAAAAGATGTTCAACATCACTAATCATTAGGAAAATGCAAATCAAAAACTACACTAAGATATCACCTTACACCCACTAGAATGGCTATAATCACTAAGACAGAAAATAACAAATGTTGGAGAGGACGTGGAGAAAAGGGAACCCTCATACACTGCTGATGGGAATGCAAACTGGTGCAGCCACTATGGAAAACAGTATGGACATTTCCAAAAAAGTAAAAATAGAAATACCATATGATCCAGCTATCCCACTACTGGGTATTTATCCAAAGAACTTGAAATCAATAATTAAAAGAGATTTATGCACCCCTAAGTTGATTGCAGCATTATTTACAATATCCAACAAATGGAAGCAACCCAAGTGCTCATCGATAGATGAATAGACAAAGAAGATGTATTGTATATATATACAATGGAATACTACTCAGCCATAAAAAAGACAAAATTGTTCCATTTGCAACAACATAGATGGACCTAGAGGGAATTATGCTAAGCGAAATTAAGCCAGACAGAGAATGACAAACATCATATGATTTCACTCATATGTGGAAGATAAACACATGGATAAGGAAAACACATTAGTGGTTGCCAGAGAGGAGGGGAGTGGGGAGAGGGCGAAAAGGGCACATACGTATGGTGAAGAATAAAAATTAGACTATTGGTGGTGAATAAGATGCAGTCTATATAGAAAGTGATATATAATAATGTACACCTGAAATTTACATGATGTTATAAGCCAATATGACCTCAGTAAAATAATTTTTTAAAAATCCCAGGAAATCTGAAAAAAAAAAAACCAACTTGTAGAACAAATATGTGAGTTTAGCATGATTGCATGGTAAAAATCAGTCATTTTTCCATAAACTGGCAACAAACATTCATAAAGTGAAATTTAAAACAAAATTCAATTGATGATCACCCCAACAACGTGAAATATTTATGGAGAAATCTAACAATACATTTTTAAGATAATCTTAATTTTTATATATAATAATCCTAATCTTAATTTTTAAGACAATAATCTTTAAGAATTGAGTTTATTTTTTAAAATAATTTTAGATTTATAGACAAAAGGGAGCAGAAAGCACAGATATCACTCCCGACCCACATAGTTTCCCCTATTATTAACATCTTGCAATTTGTGTTAAATTTGTTTCAATTGATGAACCAATATAGAAACATTAACTAAAATCCATAGTTTACGTTATGATTCACTCTTTGTGTTGCTTGTTTTATGGGTTTTGATAAATCCATCATGTCATATATCCACCATTACAGTGTCATACCAAATAATTTCATTACCCTAAAAATCCCCTGTGCATCACCTAGTCGTTCTTCCTTCTCTTGACCTGAATGCCTGGCAACCACTGAATTTATTCCTGCCTCTATAGTTTTATCCTTTTAAGAACGTTGTATAGTTGCAATTATACAGTATGTAGCTTTTACAGACTGGCTTCTTTTCATTTAGCAATATGCATTTAAGATTCCTGCATGTGTTTTAAAGGCTCAATAGCTCATTTCTTTTTATTGCTGAATAATATTCCATTGCATGAATGTACAACAGTTTATCTATGTTATTTATAATACTTATTACTTATTGAAGGATATCTTGGCTGCTCCCATATTTTCCTTGCTTTATTATGAATAAAGCTGCTATGAATATCCATGTGCAAGTTTTTGTGCTGACATAAGTTTTGTTTTGTTTTTGTTTTGTTCACTCGTTTAGGTAAATACCTAGGAGCACAATTGCTGGATTGTAAAGTAAAACTACATTTCACTTTGTAAGGAGCTGCCAAACTGTCTTCCAAAGTGGTTGTGCCATTTTGCAATACCACCAGCAATGAATGAGTGTTCCTGTTGCTCCACATCCTCTTCAGCATTTGATGTTGTCCACATTTGGATTTTAGCCCTTCTGATAGGTATGTATGGGTTTTGCATTGTTGTTTTAATTTGTAATTCGCTGATGATATATGATGTTGAGCATCTTTTCATATGCTTATTTGCCTTCTGTATATCTTCTTTGGTAAGATGTCCATTCAGATTTTTTTGCTGTTTTTTACTTGGGTTGATTGTTTTCTTATTATTGAATGTTAAGAGTTCTTTTATGTTTTGGATAACAGTCTTTTATCAGATATGTGCATTGCAAAGATTTTCTCCCAGTCAGTGGCTTGTCTTTTTGCTTTCTTAACATTGTCTTTCACCAAACAGCACTTTTTTATTTTAATGAAGCCCAAAGTATCAGCTTTTTCCTTTTATAAATTATGCTTTTGTGTCATCTCCAAATCCAAGGTCACCTAAATTTTCTCTTGTGTTATTTTCTAGAGTTTTATACTTTTGCATTTTACATTTAGCTCTATGATCCATTTTGAATTAATTTTTGTGAAAACTGCCAGGTCTATGGGCAGAGGAAATGGGGAGATGTAGGTCAAAGGGTACAAACTTCCAGTTACAAGGTGAAAAGTTCTGAGGATCTAAGGTCCAGCATGGTGACTATAGTTAATAATGTGATATTATATACTTGAAATTTATTGAAAGTAGATCTTAAACATTCTCACCACAAAATAAAAGAGTTAACTATGTGAGGAGATGGATGCACTACTTAACATGCTCATGGTAATCATTTCACAATATACATTAATTAATTTTCAAATGTTGAACCAGCCTTCTATACCTGGAATAAATCTCACTTGGTTGTGGTGTGTAATTCTTTTACACATTATTGGATTTCATTTGCTAATATTTTGTTGAATATTTTTGCAACAATTTTTATGAGAGATGTTGATCTGCAATTTTCCTTTCTTGTGATATCTTTGTCTGGTTTTGATATTAGGGCACGAACAGGATCCTCATGCCAAAAGCTACCAAATGCAGATGAAAGAAATCAAACAAGATCTACATAAATCATGTGGCTTTGGATTGGAAGACTCAACATAGTAAAAATGTCAGTTTTTCCAAAATTTCTCTGTAAGCTTAATACAATTCCTATCAAAATCTCAGCAGGATTATTTGTTTATTTAGACATGCTTATTTAAAAATGTATAAGGAAAAGCTAAGAAACCAGATTAGCCAAAACAATTTTGAAAAAGAAGAATAAGGCTGGGGGAATCACAATACCTGATTGTAAGACTTTCTATATAGCTATAGTAATCAGTGTTAATACAGCGTGGAATTGGTGAAGACAGGGACATCTAAGTCAATGGAACAGAATAGAGTTTGCTAATAGACTTATACTAGTATAACTGAGAGATGACAAAGGTGCAAACATTTTTTGAAGGAGGAAGGATACTTGTTTGACAAATGGTATTGCAACAACTGGACAACCATAGGCAAAAAATGAGCCTCAATTTAAACCTCACATCCTATACAAAAATTAACCCAAAATGGCTCGTGGACCTAAACGTAAAACTATAAAACATTTAAAAGAAAAACATAGGAGAAATTCTTTGTTTCTGAGGCTCTGACAAAAAGTTTGGACATGACACCAAAAGCGAGATCCATAAAAGAAAAAAATGATAAATTGGTCTTCATCAAAATTAGAAACGTTTGCTTTGTGAAAGATCTTCTTAAGAGGCTGAAAAAACAAGCATACTACATATCCAGCAAAGGATTGGTACCTAGAATATATAAAAAACTTTCAAAACTCAACATTTAAAATGCGAACAGGCAATTCAATTAGAAAATGGGCAAAAGACTAGAACCTACACTTCACTCAAGAGGACATATGACAAATAAGCACATGAAAAGATGTTCAACATCATTCATCATGAGTGAAATGCAAATTAAAACCACAATGACATATCAATACATACCTATTAGAATGGGTAAAATGAAAAATACTGACTATCAAGTGCTTACAAGCATGCAGAACAACTGGATTTGTTACACATTGCCAACAGAAGTGCAAAATTGTACAGTCATTCTGGAAAATGGTTTTGCAGTTTCTTTTCAAGTTAAACATATATTTACCATTCGATATAGCAATTGCACTCCTGGATATTTAACTTAAAAGAATGAAGACTTATTGTATTAGTTTCCTCCGGCTGCTGTAACAAATTACCACAAACTTAGTGACAACAGAAATGTATTCCCTCACGGTTCTGGAGGCCAGGAATCTGAAACCAGTTTCACCGGGATGAAATCAAGGTGTTAGCTGGACTGCACTCCTCAGGAAGCTCTAGGAGAGAATCTGCCCCTTGCTTCTTCCAGGATCTGGTGACTGCTAGTATTCTTTGGCTTATACATCATTCCAGTATCTGCCTCTGTGGTCACGTTACCTTCTTCTCTTCTCTCTGGGACAAATCACCCCTTGCTTTCCTCTTGACAGTGATTGTATTCGTGGCCTGCTGGGATGATCCAGGATAATCTCCCCATCTCAAGTTCATTAACTTAATCGCATCTGCAAAGTACATTTTGCCACATAAAGTAATGCATTCACAATCTTCAGGGATTAGAAAGTGGATATTTTTAGGGAACATTATTCAGGCTACCACTCTTTGTTCACATGAAGGCTTGTATATGAAAGTTCACAGTAGCTTTATTCCTAATACTCCCAAAGTGGAAACCATCCAAATGTTCTTCAATGGACGACTGAATAAACTGTGGTATATTGTTGGGACAGAGAAGGACATGATTTCATGGAAGATAAACACGTGGACAAAGAGAACAGATTAGTGGTTACCAGAGGGGAAGGGGTTGGGGGAGGGTGAAAGATGTAAAGGGGCACATTTATGTGGTGACAGATATACAGAGACTGATATATAATAACGTACACCTGCAATATACACAATGTTACAGGCCAAAATGACCTAAATAAAGTAAGTTTTTTAAAAAACTGTGGTATATCCATACAATGGAATTCTACTCAGCAAGAAAAGAAAGAAGCTATTGATTCACACAACAATTTGGATTAATCTCAAAGGCATTATGCTAAGTAAAAGAAGCTAGTCTCAAAATATATGATATTGTGTGGTTCCATTTATACAATACACTGGAAAAGACAAAACTATGTGACAGAGAAGATCAGTGGTTTTCCAGGGGTTAGAGGTTTGGGGAGGGTGTGACTCTAAAGTGACAGCACTAGGAGTTTGGGGGTGATGAAACAGTCCTGTTTCTGGATCGTGGTGGTTGTTACATACATCCATACATGAGTTAAAATTCATAGAAGTATACACCAAATATAAGTCAATTTTACCTTAGTTTCATTTTTGAAAAATCTAGGCAGAATGAATTTCTTCACAGTGACTATGCATACAAAGGCCTGGAGGTAAGGGAATATTACACATTTGCTTTACTGTGGTAACTGCTTTTAGTTTTGAATGACAGAAGCTTAGAGCACAGGGATGTGGATGACCAGAGAGAAAAAGTGCTGGGACTTCAGTGGTTTTTCAATAATCATGGAATCAAGAGTTCAGAACAGTGATATTAAAACTGTCTGTGGAAAATCTAATGCCTGACAATAATAAATTAGTGTTCTCATCTCACCTACTGCTTTCCTTATATAACTGAAAGCTGGTGTCTATAATAGGGACAATTTGAACATCAAAATGGTGATGATGAAACCTCAGAAAAGACTGATAATTTTCTAATAGAATTCAGTTACTAAGATTTTATTTCATATTCTTGATTCATGAATGACCTACCTAAGGAAATGAATAGGTCTTCTGCCTATACAATCTCAGAATCAAGAGAATCACTCCATGTGTGATATGTCCTCTTCATGAACACATATTCTCTCGATATTTTCCCACTCAACCAGCTTCCCCACACATCCATTGTCTACTTTTTAAACAGTTCATTTGTGATTAATTCCCTTATCTCCTATCTAGAGCCAACTTTGTTTTATTTCACAGAAGCTTGCATGAATCTTTGAAAAACAAATTCATAACATAAATGTATTGGGCTGAATTATTGATAAGTCATGCAAAGTTCTCATGCTTTGCAGTAATATGGAGCACTTGCATGGAATAGCAAGACCAAAAAAGTTGAGTTTGCACATATTCTTTTGATGCCTTATATTCTCAAAACATGGCCCAATCATCAGTTTATTTAGCAACGTATTTTTCACATATAATGTGCTTTAGCTATATTGAACTATAAATAAATGCCCTCATTTTGACTTCTATATAAATTTCCTTTTGATGTTTGCATCTTACCCATTTCACAAAATAATTTTACTTTTGGGATCACAAACCAATTCTGTCAGCCATATTCCACCCTTTGATTTTAAAAAAATCTGCTTTATTTGTTCTGTTTACTTTTGATTATAGACTAGATGCTAACCTTATGCTTACCACAAAGGTTGAAAACTTCTCATCTGTCACAACTTTCATATTCTTTTTTTTGTTTTATTTAAGTAAAATTGATATGTAACATTATATAAGTTTCAGGTGTACAATATTCGACACCTGTATACACTACAAAATGACAACCACAATAAGTCTAGTTACCATTCATCACCATACAATTGACCCCACTGACCCAGTTTGCCCCTCTGGTAACTACCAATCTGTTCTTTGTATCTGTGAGTTTGGTTTTGTTTTGTTTTGCTTGTTTCTTTATTCAGATTTCACATACGAGTGAAAACATATGGTATTTGTCTTTCTCTGTCTGACTTATTTCACTTATCATACTATCCTCAAAGTCCATCCATGTTGTTGCAAATGGCACGGTTTTGTCTTTTTTTATAGCTGAATAGTATTCCATTGAATATGTATACCACATCTCCTTTATCCATTCATCCATCAATGGACTTAGGTTTTTTCCTTATCTTGGCTATCGTAAATAATGTTGCAATGAACACAGAGGTGCATATATATTTCTGAATTAGTGTTTTTATATTCTTTGCATAAATACCCAGAAACGGAAAACCTGGATCATATGGTAGTTCTGTTCCTAATTTTTTTTAGAAACCTCCATACTATTTTCTATAGTGGCTGCACCAGTTTACATTCCCACCAACGGTGTCTGAGGGTTCCCTTTTCTCCACATCCTGTCCAACATCCTATATATAGAAAATCCTAAAGACTCGACCGTAAAACTGTTAGAACTAATAAAAAAATTCAGTAAGGTAGCACGATACAAAATCGAGATACAGAAATCTGTGGCATTTCTATATACTAAACCAACCTATCAGAAAGAGAAATTGAGAAAACAATCTCATTTACAATTGCCTCAAATAAAAAACCTAGGAACAAATTTAACCAAGGATATAAAAGACTTGTACACTGAAACTATAAGACTCTGATGAAATGAATTGCAAAAGACACAAATAAATGGAAAGATATTCCATGCTCATGAATTGGAAAAAATTAATATTGTTAAATTGTCCATACTACTCAAAGTGATCAACACATTCAAGGCAATCCCTATCAACATTCCAATAGCATTTTTCACAAAACTAGAAAATATAATACTAAAATTTGTATGGAAACACAGAAGACTCTTGAGTTGCTAAAGCAATCCTGAGAAAGAAGCACAAAACTGGAGGTACCACACTCCCTGATTCCAAACTATACTGTAAAGCTATAGTAATCAAAACATTATGGTATTGGCATAAAAACGGACATACAGATCAATAGAACTGAATTGAGAGCCCAGAAATAAACCCACACATATATGGGCAATTAATTTATGACAAAGGAGCCAAGAACATACAATGGAAAAAGGAAAGTCTCTTCAATAAATATGCTGGGAAAACTGGACAACCACATGCAAAAGAATGAAAGCAGACCACTGTCCTACACCACACACAAAAATTAACTCAAAATGGATCAGTGACTTGAGTGTAAGACCTGAAACCATAAAACTCCCAGAAGAAAACACAGGCAGTATGCTCTTCGACAATGGCCTTAGCAGATCTCTTTTAATACCATGTCTCCACAGGCCAGGGAAACAAAAGAAAAAATAAACAAATGAGTCCATATCAAACTAAAAATCTTCTGCACAGCAAAGGAAGCCGTCAGCAAAATGAACAGACAACCTAACAATTGGGAGAAGATATTTGTAAACCATATATCTGATAAGGGGTTGATATCCAAAATATATAAAGAACTCATACGTCTCAACAACAAAAAAACAAACAAGCTGATTCAAAAATGAGCAGAGGATCTGAATAGACATTTTTCCAAGGAAGACATACAGATGGCCAACAGGCACATGAAGAGATGTTCAACATCACTAACTATTAGGGAAGTGCAAATCAAAACCACAATGAGATATCACCTCACACCTGTTAGAATGGCTATTATCAAAAAGACAAGAAGTAACTTTTATATTCTTAAATATCAATTATAATTTAATAAAAAATACTTTCAGTTTACACTGCATTGCAGTTTTTAGCAAACGACTTTTTGATGTCCCTGATTTGGAAGAAAAAATATTATTGGTGGTGTTTTTTCTGCATTTTTATTTTGAAATAGCAGAGTGTATTGAAAACATTTGTTGTGTTGTGAGTAGCTTGTGTCACTTCATATATTATTAGAAATCAGTTTTTATTTGACATTTCTACTAAATCATTTTCATACTGCCAGTAATGACATAGTTTCAATTTTTAAGCATCATGTGCAAGGTACAATGTAATATATAAAGCAATATAAAATATAATCCTTACTGTCTAATAGCTTATGGCCTAATTAAGGAAACAAACAGGTGTGCCTGTGCATACACATATACACATACATGGAGTTAAATAGCAAAACAATGCATGATAATCAGTGGCAAAACAGAACTCGCAGTTGGAAGAGTGAAGTTTGATATTTGGACCTGCCTCTTGCTGTGTGACCCTGAGCAAGTTACTTAAACGTGTCAAGTCCTAATTGTCTTATCTTAAAAACAGGAGAACAATGCACAGTGATATTGTGAAGATTACATCGAATAATGTATACGAAAATATACAGGGTCTCATACCCAAACAGATAAAGTCCTTTTGTTCTACTCAAGTAGAGCGCCAGGACAATGACTGCACCATTGCTTGGACCTCCAGTTCAGATACTCTTTTGCAATACTTGAAGGTGTCCTGCTATTCTGAAAAGAATATGTACTTTGGAATCAGACCTACTGGATTTTGAATCATGGCTTGGGCATTTCATGATTGTACAACAATGCACAAGCGACTTAACCTTTCTGATTCTTATTTCCATTATTTTCAATGGGGATACTATCCACTTACCTCAGACAGTTATTATGAAAATTAAAATAACATTGTTATTATTTAATTTAACACATGGTGCCCAATAGACAACGGAACATGTATTTACTAAAGTAGCCCTTTTTCTCAGCACTTTACAGGGACTACAGAAGGTTCAACTGAGAAGTGTGAAACTCCAACTCTGAAATAGATTATGAAACATTACTGAGTTTATCTGTATATGTTAGAGTGTGTGTGCCGTTATACATTGATCTTTAGAAAATTACAAGAACACAAAAGCATAACTAGGGTGCCCTTTTGTTGTTAGTCAACAATCCCTACTCATTAGGGAAGACAGAGTGTGGGGAGAGTGGTACTTGTCCCTGTCCAAATCTCATTGTTCCATCACACTACTGCTGCTGTGGCAGACAGACTGATGGGGGAAGAGAAAGTCACTTGTAAAAAGGAGCCATCTGATGGTCCTTCTTGTCTACTCCAAGTCAGAGTGTTCTCTGTAATCTGTTCTCAGGAATATTTAAAGGTCAGTAGCCTCTTGTATTCTGATTTATTACTTTGTCATTTTGAGCTGAACTCCAGTAACTTCTGCTACTGTTTTTATGTATATGTTTCCTTTTGCTGTTTACAGCTTATAAATATTTCTAAATGTTCTTTCTTATAAGAGAAAGGACAAGACACCAGTGACTAAGGTTGTACTGCACTTATTATGCAAGTTGTTTGGCAGGCACTTGCTGGTGAAAGAGAAAGGCAATGCCAAGCATAACTTTATTGCACTTATTAATGTTAGCGTTGCCATGGCGTTACTCTGATCGTTATTTATTGAGCAGTCAAAATGTGTTAGGCAGCATAAAGAACATACTGAAAGCATGATCTGGATATTAAGGATTTTATGCCCTAAAAAAGGATGTCCATTAACTTGACTACAGAATGTATCCATTTATGTAATCACTTGTGAAATCTTGATTGGGTAACTCATTTAGCTAGCCTTAGAGGGTATTTTTATATCTCTCTAGTTAAAAATTGTGTTGCTTCAAATAACATTCCAAGGTACTATAATGTGATAGTGCTCACATGTATGAAATTATTCTTCCTCACTTGTAAGGTAATTAACAAATATCTCATCAAGTGCAAAAAACTTGGCAGATACAGAAGACCTGAAGCAAACTGAGTCCTCAGAGAATCAAGTCGTATTCATTCTGGATCAGTCTTGGAAAAACAATCATATTAGGAGAATGGATGCCCTCAGAATAACAAAGCAGTTGCTCAGTGGGAAACTGAAGGAGGAGGGATAAATCTGAGCATGGCAGGACAAAGAGTTCAAGGTTATCCTGCAGGTTGATCCATAGGAATGTGATATTGTCCATTTTTGACTCTACCTATCCCTAGTGAACACCCATAGTGTCCTAGGTCCCCTGCAAAGCATCAGGCATGTAATGATGAAGGCATAGTTTTTGCTTTTTGAGATATTTGCAGTCTAGCTGCACAAACAGGGAAATATAATTACTCATTTGTTCAACAAATATTTATTGAGTTCTTTCTTCAGGCCAGACACTCTTTCTGGGGTTGGAGAAACAGTGAAGAAAAGAGACAAAAATTTCTGTCCTCATGACCACATTTTAACTGAAATAGACTGGTGACAAATGTGTGTGTGTGTGTGTAAACATATCATAGATATATAGACAGACAGATAGATAGATAGATAGGTAGAAATACGCATACATCTGTACTTGTATCTATATCTACATTTATATTTATACTTAGATGGTGACAGATCCTATGGAGAACTGTAAAGCAGAGAAAAGGGAGAGCATGTGCTGGGTGGGTTGAGAAGGTATGGGGAAGCCTCACTAGTAAGGTGACATTTCAGCAGAGACCTAATGACATGAAGGAATAGGCCATGTAGATATGGGGGTGGAGTGGGACAGCATTCCAGATGGAATAGAAAGTTCAAAGACTTTAAAGAACATGGGCACTTAGGATAGTATGCAGGTATAGCAAGGAGTCAGTGGATCTGACTGGAGCGTTCTGCAGCATGGTTAATATTTGTAGATGCCAACATTTCTGAAGTAATTAGTTCCACCAACTTTTCACCCTTACTCTTTAATCCAATATCTCAGTTTCCTTGGTCTATGCCCTTCCTATCCTCCTCTGTCACCTCAGCACCTGGACATAGGATTTAGCCTCTCCTGGTTTGTGGCCTTGGCTTTCTTCTGGTCCTATTTGGAATGTCCTCCTTGACTTGGTATGTTTCCAGAGGATATTTGGTTTAACGACCCTTCATGGCCTCCAGCCCCTCTCCACCCATCCACAAGCCTTGCTGGAAGTTCCTGGACAACATCCACCTCATCAGTTTATTGTGAGACCCAAAGAAGATAATTAGATGAGTAAACACTTGGTAAACTTTTAAGTGCTTTATACTTGTAATAGCCTTTAGTTCTAAGGCTATGAGTTTCTAAATGAAAAAATTACACCAACAGTAATGTCATTTTACAAAACTAAAGATAGCGAAAGCAGGGAACAGGGAAAAGAGCAGCTAGGCAGGAGGTCTGTCTCTGTCAGGGGTAAGATGGCTCACAACCAAGAAATAGAGTGGCCTTTGGAAGAGTCGGAGCAGCTGGGTTGGGTCCTCCCTGCCGGTCTGGGAGAGAGTGCTGCATAACTCATCTTCCTCTCTGCTCCTCTATTTCAAACAATTTGTAGATTTTTCTTTATTTTTCCTCATGCCTGATGTTTTTCTTCATTTTTCCCCACGCCAGATTTTTTTCTTTTGTTTGCTCAAGACTTTGTGTCTTTGTATCTCTCTCCTTTCTTGCTTCCTCTGCCTTATTATTTTCTAGTTCTTGCTCCTTAACCTTGAATGGATTTTGTTATGGTCCCTGGGGAAGTTGCTCTAGAAGCTTGCAGCATATGCGATATGAATAGTCAACTTGACCACTTTCCCTGCTCTGAGAAGACTATTGTGAAGTGATTCTTTGAGAGAGGGGAGCTGAAAAGCATGGTGAAGAGAGTGATGCATAAGGAGTCAGTAAGTCTGGATTGTATTGCTAACGTGTTGGGTTAACTTCGGTAAGTCTCTAGCTTTATATAGGTCTCAGTTTCCCCAACATATTCAATAAAGTTGCTGAACTAGATAATCTCTAAGAGTTCTGATGTACTGGATTCTGAAAATGTTATGTTAATGTGAAATACAAAAAGAATTGTTTGTTTTTGGCAATAGAGGATGGTAGAACTGGAGCTGGTGATTGAGCCATTGGAATAATATAGCTCTCTTGTTTCCTAGCACATTGTGTGATGTTACAACCCTCAGGGTCTGTAATAAATACTTAAAAATATAGACTGGAGACCCTGGCTCCCCAAAAAGACTTTCCACTGTGCTCTGCATACAGTGTCTACTCATTGAAAATAACTGAATATATTATGGGCTGACAAATTTTGAATAAACCCCCTTTACTTCTAAAAGATGGTATTGGCATATTGCCTAGGATGTGATGAAAGGGGATAAAGCAACATTGGAGGAAGCCCCTAGGGAGAGTTCTTACAGAAATGAAGTGATGAAGTGAATAAAGCTTTCGGGTGGCTTAGCTAAATGGTCTAGGAGCTCTGTAGTCCACTAAGCCATAGATTGACCAGAATCAAACAACGATGATTCCACCTTCACTTCATCAAAAATTAAGGGACCTTTGCCTTTGAACAAATAATTTTTTAGCCACCACACTAAAAATAAAATCCAGAGAATTTGGAATTGCTTTTGTCACATTAAATTGTGAAATTAGACCAAGTCATCTTTCCGACTTAATTTCCCTAATACCCACCTTGATTAACCCATATTTGGAAGGTTATGAAGAATAAGCTGTGTAGGGGTATATGCAACAATGATGCGATTAACTGAGTTATAACTATGAAGTCCGAGTACAGGAAACGTTTGAATTTGTAGAACTGATTACAATTATCTTCCTTACCCCTAAATCCATTTTCTTGGTGCAGCAAAATCACAGATTTCAATATTTTTCCAGACACAAACTCCCAACCTCCCTGCGTCTGTCTCTACACTCTTTTACATTCCTCCTCTTACTGTGGAAGCAGCATAGCACCTCCATGACTATCTAAGGCCAACCCCACAACTGTACTTCTGATCTCATCCCCTTACTCCAGCAATGACTGTTCCCTTCTCTCTCCTATGTCAAGTATTTTTCTATTACGTCATTCCATTAGAAAAAAAAAAAAAAGACAAAAAGAATTTTTCAACCCTTTAGTGTCTCTTGTGTTAAACACGAAAATAAACATTTTTCTTACACCATATCACCTTCCAGCTATAGCCCCATTTCTAAGTTCCTTTTCTCAAATAGCAATACATTTTGGAAGAGATATCTTTTCATTCTCAAATCCTTCAACTCTCTTTTGGAAGGCTCATCTCATTCTTCTTAAAACGTTTTTACTTTCTCTTCGCTTCCAAGGTGCCACATTCCTATTTATTTCCTATATTACTGGGCACTCTGTCTCAGTCTCCTTTGATTGTCTACTTCCTATTTCTCTGCATGAGCTAAATACTGGAGTATCTGCAATCTTGCCACTGGTCCTCTACCCACCTACATTCTTCCCGGAGCAATTTCAATCCTTTCCATGCCTCTACACATGCCCCGAGCTCTGACCTCTCCCTTCAGCTTTGGACTCACCTATAAGACTGCCTAATCATCATCTCTACTTAGCTGTTTAATGGACATCTCAACCTAAAATGCTGCAAACAGACGTCTTGATCTATGCCTACCCCACACCCAACCTGCTCCTCCACAGCTTTTCCTTCACAGTACCATCTACTCAGCTCCTGAGGTCAGGAGTCATCCTTTATCTCTTCTATCTTCCTCACTTCCCACATCCAATCCATCAGCAAGTCCAGCAGGCCCCAAAATATGTCCTGAATTCAACCACTTCTTACTATGTTCTGTACTACAAACCTAGTTCAAACTACCATCATCAGCTCTCTCCCGTACTCTTGTAATCTTGATCTCCCCACTCCTCTCCTTGTCCCTTTTTGTCAATTTGCCACACAGCAGACAGAATGATCTTTTCAGAAGTTAGTCAGACCATGTCATTCTTCTGTGCAAAATCCTCCCACGGCTTATCATTATCCTTAGAATAAAATCTAGACTCTGCCATGGCCTAAAAGACTATCTGAACTCTGTTGGCCTTTTTTTTTTTTTTTTTTTGCTGAGGAAGATTATCCCTGAGGTAATATCTGTTGCCAATCTTCCCCTTTTTTTGCTTGAGGAAGATTAGTTCTGAACTAACATCTGTGCCTATCTTCCTCCACTATGTATGTGGGTCACTGCCATAGCATGGCTGACAAGTGGTGTAGGTCCATGCCCAGGATCCAGACGTGCTGAACTTAATAACTAGACCATCTCATCTCACAACCCTTGCCTACTGTTCTCTGGTTACATCATATTTTTCCCTCAAACCTACAAAAATTTTTGTCACCCTAGCACATTTTCACCAGTTGTTCCTTTTTATATTTGTCATCTATTTTTATCAGCCTTAGCCCCAATACATGTGGGGGTGAGCTGCAATTTGCAGGCGATATTTGATGAGATCAAACTATAGATGTTGCAGTTGCAGTACCAAAGATGCACACAGTGAGACCTGGACAGAAAATCAGATATATTATACCACAAATTCTCTCATAAATAATCCCCTAATAGTCTTTTTGGAAGAGAAGCTTCTTGAATTATATGTTACTCTTAGTTTTCTATCATATAATTACTTTGGGGAAGAACTGTGTGCTGTAATTTAAAACGTGATAAAATCGTAATGTTTGAAAAAATAATTTCTCTGCCATTATGACACTTAGATTGGCTTTTATTCAACAGAAACACTATAATATTATTCATATTTTGTTGTTTCCTTAGCTTCTTTAAATTAAAGTGAAAAAGGAATATCAGATAAGAAAGTATATAGAATAATTTATATTCCATAAGTTTTATTTCCATGTTTTTTATAAACTTATTTATATAAACATGTTTTATATAAAACTTATTCCATAAGTTTTATTTATATAACTTATATATTCTATAAGTTTTATTTCCATAAGTTTTGGAAAATTTTGTTTTATGCAATTTTTGCTGAATATTCCTGGGTTAGAATTGATAATCATGAAAACTGATTTGATTGCTTCACAAAATCCATTTAGCAAGAATAACTTCTCTTTTTCTTTTCTTTTTTTTTCTTTGCTTTCAGAATTGATTAAATTGATCTCATTTATTTGAGATGACACTATTAGGCAAGGAATAAGCCCTTTGTGTGACTAAATTGGGACCATCACAATCAATACATTCAGTGACCTTTCTTAATTCTTTTACGCTGAGCAACTGCCTGAATAGAATTACAGCAAAAAATTAAAATCACAAGATCAATTTTTTAAAGTACCCTTTAAGAAAGCTCCAACATCAGCTGAGATTGGGCTCCCTAGCATTATATTGCTGCAATCATTCAAATATCTTAAAATGAAGTTTATTCAGGTGACTTTGGGAGGCTTTATTTAGGTTATGAAATAAACGTTAACTCATAAGCATACGGGTCATACATTATTGATTTTTGTTCAGAAAAAATTTCAACGGTTATAAAATCAGTTTATTTGATTATTCTAAATATAATTTCCTTTCGTTGAAAAAGGAGAAATTTCCCAGAGTACTTATGCACCTATTGTCCTTTACAAATTCGGTTCACATACTAAGGCAAACCATCTGTTACCCTTTTAATTTTGCCATGATGAAAATTACTATTATAATGAGACTAGCTTTTTTAAGCATATAATTTTATGGATAGGAACACAAATGCACAGTGAGATAAAATTTTAGAAATTTTTTCTAGGTTTTGAGGTCTATGTGGGTATCCTGAAAAACAGATCTTTTTCTACTGGTTATCATCATGGTATAGGCTAGGAGGGTTTAGGTCCTATTAACAGCTTGGTTTCAGTCAGTGGTTATCGTAAAAAAAGCTGAACTTTGCACTGTGAAGTTGAGGTTGGAATGGAAGGAATGCAAAATCTCAGGAAGGCACATACATTTTTTTCACCCAAACAACTCTTGTAACAAGAATTTTTGAAGTAAGCCTGGTCTTGGGAGAGCAAGAATAGAATGAAAATAAGTCAAATAGAGTGTGAGTTTAAAGAAAAACTGAAACCATACTTATCATGGTATAGCAAATGCAAAAAATATTTTGGGAATAAGAAACATATTCTTGTAAGTACAGTTAAGTTTAAAAACTATTTTGAAAACTGAATTTATTTTAATTAAAATTTTCTCTGAGTTATGTGATCATCTGAGCAAGAATGAGGCCTGAAACGTATTTATTTTTATAAATCACACAGGAGAGAAACAAGAAAATAGGAGCACCAAAAATAACAAGTGTATTGAATTAAAATTTTGAAAACATTTTGCTATTTACTTTTTCTTCCTTCTTGTGCTCCCTCTATCAGTCCCCAAACGTACCCCTTACATATAAAAATAGCATTAAAATAACAATGTCTGGCTTGTTTCCCCTTGGTTCCATCTTCAGTGATGTTTTCAGCTGTAGGACTGAGGTATTTATGGTACATAGTTAAAGTGATAGGGTGAAATTGAAATAAAGGCTAAGTTCATTGGGCAACTTACCTAACTTTTTTGATTCTCCATTTTTTCATCAATGGAAAGGGGTAATAAGTCCTACTCACAGAAATGTCGAGGGTTGAATGAGAACATGTGTAGGAGGTACACATAGTTGGTAGTGAGCAATCAATAAATGGTCATTTCCCTCCCTCGCATTTGTATCCTGAACAGTGAAATGGTCATATTCCATAAGTATTTCTGTCCAGCATTTGGTACATGAGTCTTCTTATAAACACACTGCTTTTTATCCCTCCAAACCATACCTTTCTGCAAATATTTTTATAAAACTGACAAATAATTCATTTAATAATCACATCATTCCTTCTTCCAATTGCCGTTATCTATCCTAATCTTGTTAAACATGTTTTTAATGTTTTTCTTTCGATGTTGCCAAGTGTAGAAGCTACGTTCTAATTAGTCTTTTAAATGTATATATTTTGTAAGTGATAGGATGCTACTCAAAGGCCTGGAAGAGGTAATAAACCAACTGTTATCCAAAGAAGTTTCTAAAAGGGGGAATATATCTTTGGAATGTGCCACTTTTTTTTTTTCTCAGTTTTTTTTTTTATTGAGTTATTGATAGGTTACAATCTTGTGAAATTTCAATTGTACATTAATGTTTGTCAGTCATGTTGTAGGTGCACCACTTCACCCTTTGTGCCCACCCCCCACCCCACCTTTCCCCTGGTATCCACTAAACTGTTCTTGGTCCATAGTTTTAAA
This sequence comes from Equus przewalskii, assembly GCF_037783145.1. Classification (NCBI taxonomy): domain Eukaryota; kingdom Metazoa; phylum Chordata; class Mammalia; order Perissodactyla; family Equidae; genus Equus; species Equus przewalskii. Next base: position 113,192,213 of record NC_091863.1, on the reverse strand, counting down.
TTCCTCATATGAGTGGAGTCATACACAGATTATCTTTCTCTTGCTGGCTTATTTCACTTAACATAATTCTCTCAAGGTCCATCCATGTTATTGCAAATGGAATGATTTTGTTCTGTTTTGCAGCTGAGTAGTATTCCATTGTATATATGTACCACATCTTCTTTATCCATTCGTCTGTTGATGGGCACTTAGGTTGCTTCCACGTCTTGGCTATTGTAAACAGTGCTGCAATAAACATTGGGGTGCACAGGACTTTTGGGATTGCTGACTTCAGGCTCTTTGGATAAATACCCAGTAGTGGGATGGCTGGATCGTATGGTAGTTCTATTTTTAGTTCTTTGAGGAATCTCCATACTGTTTTCCATAGTGGCTGCACCAGTTTGCATTCCCACCAGCAGTGTATGAGGGTTCCTTTTTCTCTGCACCCTCTCCAACATTTGTTGCTATTAGTTTTAGATATTTTTGTCATTCTAACGGGTGTAAGGTGATATCTTAGTGTAGTTTTGATTTGCATTTCCCTGATGATCAGCGATGATGAGCATCTTTTCATGTGCCTATTGGCCATCAGTATATCTTCTTTGGAGAAATGTCTGTTCATGTCTCCAGCCCATTTTTTGATTGGGTTGTTTGATGTTTTGTGATTGAGTTGCGAGAATTCTTTATATATTAAGGATATTAAGCCTTTGTCAGATATATGACTTGCAAATATTTTTTCCCAGTTAGTGGGTTGTTTTTTTGTTTCAATCCTGTTTTCATTTGCCTTGAAAAAGCTCTTTAATCTGATGAAGTCCCATTTGTTTATTCTTTCTATTGTTTCCCTTCTCTGAGAAGGCATGGTGTCCGAAAAGATCCTTTTAATACTGATGTCAAAGAGTGTACTGCCTACGTTTTCTTCCAGAAGCCTTATGGTTTCAGGTCTCACCTTTAGGTCTTTAATCCATTTTGAGTTTATTTTGGTGAATGGTGAAAAAGAATGGTCAGTTTTCATTCTTTTACATGTGGCTTTCCAGTTTTCCCAGCACCATTTGTTGAAAAGACTTTCTTTTCTCCGTTGTATGCCCTCAGCTCATTTGTCAAAGATAAGCTGTCCATAGATGTGTGGTTTTATTTCTGGGCTTTCAATTTTGTTCCATTGATCTGTGCACCTGTTTTTGTACCAGTACCATGCTTTTTTGATTACTGTAGCTTTGTAGTATGTTTTGAAGTCAGGGATTGTGATGCCTCCCGTTTTGTTCTTTTTTCTCAGGATTGCTTTAGCAATTCGGGGTCTTTTGTTGCCCCATATGAATTTTAGGATTCTTTGTTCTAATTCTGTAAAGAATGTCATTGGGATTCTGATTGGGATGCCGTTGAATCTGTAGATTGCTTTAGGTAGAATGGACATTTTAACTATGTTTATTCTTCCAATCCATGTACATGGAATGTCTTTCCATCTCGTTATGTCGTCATCCAATTCTCTCAGAAAGGCCTTGTAATTTTCATTATATAGGTCCTTCACTTCCTTAGTTAAATTTACCCCAAGGTATTTTATTCTTTTTGTTGCAATTGTGAATGGTATTGTATTCTTGAGTTCTTTTTCTGTTGGTTCATTACTGGAGTATAGAAATGCTACTGATTTATGCAAATTGATTTTATACCCTGCAACTTTGCTGTAGTTGTTGATTACTTCTAACAGTTTTCCAATGGATTCTTTGGGGTTTTCTATATATAATATCATGTTGTCTGCAAACAGCAAGAGTTTCACTTCTTCCCTCCCTATTTGGATTCCTTTTATTCCTTTTTCTTGCCTGATTGCTCTGGCCAGGACCTCCAGTACTATGTTAAATAAGAGTGGTGATAGAGGGCATCCTTGTCTCGTTCCTGTTTTCAGGGGGATGGGGTTCAGTTTTTGCCCATTGAGTATGATGTTGGCTATGGGTTTGTCATATATGGCCTTTATTATGTTGAGGTAGTTTCCTTCTATGCCCATTTTGTTCAGAGTTTTTATCATAAATGGCTGTTGGATCTTGTCAAATGCCTTCTCTGCATCTATTGAGATGATCATGTGGTTTTTATTCCTCAGTTTGTTGATGTGGTGTATCACGTTGATTGATTTGCGGATGTTGAACCATCCCTGTGTCCCTGGTATGAATCCCACCTGATCCTGATGTATGATTCTTTTGATGAATTGCTGAATTCTGGTTGCCAAAATTTTGTTTAGAATTTTGGCATCTATGTTCATCAGTGATATTGGCCTGTAGTGCTCTTTTTTCGTGATGCCCTTGTCAGGTTTTGGTATCAGCGTGATGTTGGCCTCATAGAATGTGTTAGGAAGTGTTCCATCTTCCCTAATTTTTTGGAATAGCTTGAAAAGGATAGGTATTAAATCCTCTCTGAAAGTTTGGTAGAATTCCCCAGGAAAGCCATCTGGTCCTGGGTTTTTATTCTTTGGGATGTTTTTGATTGCTGTTTCAATCTCTTTCCTTGTGATTGGTCTGTTCAAATTGTCTGCCTCTTCTTGAGTGAGCTTTGGGAGATTGTAGGAGTCCAGGAATTTATCCATTTCCTCTAGGTTATCCATTCTGTTGGCATATAGTTTTTTGTAGTATTCTCTTATAATCTGTTGTATTTCTGCAGAGTCTGTTGTTATTTCTCCTCGCTCATTTCTGATTTTGTTTATTTGAGCTTTCTCCCTTTTTTTCTTTGTAAGTCTGGCCAGTGGTTTGTCAATTTTATTTATCTTCTCAAAAAACCAGCTCTTTGTCTCATTGATCCTTTCTACTGCCTTTTTCGTTTCAATAGTATTTATTTCTGCTCTGATTTTTATTATTTCTCTCCTTCTGCTGACTCTGGGCTTCATTTGTTCTTTTTTCTCTAGTTTAGTTAGGTGTGCTTTAAGGTTGCTTATTTGGGATTTTTCTTATTTGTTAAGATGCGCCTGTATTACAATGAATTTTCCTCTTAATACAGCTTTTGCTGTATCCCATATGAGTTGGTATGGCATGCTATCATTTTCATTTATTTCCAGGTATTTTTTTATTTCTTCTTTAATTTCTTCAATGATCCATTGCTTGTTCAGTAGTGTGTTGTTTAGTCTCCACATCTTTGTGCCTTTCTCAGCTTTTTTCTTGTAATTAATTTCTAGCCTTATAGCACTATGATCTGAGAAGATGCTTGTTATTATTTCAATTTTTTTAAATTTGTAGAGGCTTGTCTTGTTTCCCAACATATGGTCTATCCTAGAGAATGTTCCATGTGCACTTGAGAAGAATGTGTATTCAGCTCCTTCAGGGTGGAGTGATCTATATATGTCTATTAAGTCCAATTGTTTTAGTTTTTCATTCAGCTCCACTATTTCCTTGTTGATTTTCTGTCTGGATGATCTGTCCATTGATGTGAGTGGGGTGTTGAGGTCCCCTACTATTATTGTGTTGTTTTTAACATCTTCCTTTAGGTGTGTTAATAGTTGCTTTATGAATCTTGGTGCTCCTGTGTTGGGTGCATAGATATGTATAAGCGTTATTTCTTCTTGATGAAGTGTCCCTTTGATCATTATATATTGTCCCTCTCTGTCTCTCTTTACCTGTCTTATTTTGAAATCCACTTGGTCTGATATGAGAATTGCAACACCTGCCCTTTTTTTCCTTGCTATTTGCTTGAAGTATTGTCCTCCACCCCTTCACCCTGAGTCTGTGTTTGTCCTTGGGGCTGAGGTGTGTTTCCTGGAGGCAACAAATTGTTGGATCTTGTTCTTTAATCCATTTTGCCACTCTGTGTCTTTTTATTGGAGAGTTCAATCCATTCACATTGAGAGTGATTATTGATGCATGTGGACTTAATGCTGTCAATCTGTCGCTCATTATCTTGTTTTCCTGTGTTTCTTTTCCTGTGTGCTTTAGACTACCCATTTAATACTGCAATTTCTTATGCTGGGTTTCTTAGATTTTTCCTTATCTATGATTTGTGACTCTGTTCTATACTTTATTTTAGTGTCTACCTTGAAGTTTGTATTTAGAATCTCGTGTATAATATAGTCTATTCTCTGGTGGTCTCTTACTTACTCGACCAATACTGATTTAGACCCTTTGCTCTTCCCCTCCTAAATAATTATTTTCATTTTTTATTGCAACTCGTCTTATTAATTTGTAGTTAGAGTGCTAAGATCGTCCTTGTTTTGGTAGTTTCCTTATTTTTACCCTAATGCTATAGTTGAACATTTGCTATCCTGTTCTGGTTCTATCCATCGGTCTCCCTAGTCTGTGGATTGTGTCCCCTTTCTCCCTTTTTTCTTTTTTCAAGTATGAGAGCCTTCTTGAGGATTTCTTGTAATGGAGGGCTTTTAGTTACAAATTCCCTTAACTTTTGTTTGTCTGGAAAAGATTTAATTTCTCCCTCATATCTGAAGGAAATTCTTGATGGATAGAGTATTCTTGGCTAAAGGTTTTTATCCTTTAAAGCTTTGAATATATCACTCCATTCTCTCCTAGCTTGTAGGGTTTCTGTAGAGAAATCCACTGACAGTCTGATAGGGGCTCCTTTATAGGTTATTCTGTTTTTTTTTCTTACTTCCCTGAGTATTCTTTCCTTATCATTCCTATGTGCCAACTTTACTATTACGTGCCTTGCAGTGGGTCTTTTTACATTGACAAATCTAGGAGATCTAAAACCCTCCTCTACACACATTTCTCCGTTGATCCCTAGATTTGGGAAGTTCTCTTCAATAATTTCATTAAGCACACTTTCTGCTCCATTTTCCTTTTCCATATTCTCGGGAATTCCTATGATCCTTATGTTCTTACTCCTCATTGAATCCATTCTCTCTCTGAGATTTTCCTCATTTTTTTAAATTCTTAGTTCTCTATCTTCCTCTGTCTGGCGCCATTCAGCCTGTCTGTCCTCGATTATGCTGATTTGCTCCTCTAGGTTGTCTACACGGGCATTCAGGGAATCCATATTCTGTTTTATCTGGTCCATTGTGTTTTTCATCTCAAGTAATTCTGTTTGATTCTTCTTTATGATTTCAATCTCTTTTGTGAAGTAACTCCAGAACTCGGCTTGTTTCTCTATCTTTCTCTCTACCTCATTGAGTTTTTTGATTATAGCTGCTCTAAATTCATTATCACTTAGTTTACCTAATTCCAAGTCCTCAGGACTTAATTCTGTGTTTTTACTGTTTTCCTTCTGGTCTGGGGCTTTTATAAATTGCTGGATGGTAGGGGAGCAGTTTTTTCTCATGGTGGTAGAATTCAGTTGCAGTTACAGCCTGTCGCCACTAGATGGGGGTCGAGAGCAGCGTGTTAGCTCTCCGCCTTGGGGCAAGATGGCTGCACCCACTGGCTTTGCTGGGGAGAAGGGGCTGTTACTCACACGCGCTGGTCTGGGTTCAGATCAGTTCTGGTCTCCCAAGGCCCTTGATTTATAGGGTTCCCGCGGACGGAAGCTTTCCCCCCCATCAGCGGGTCTCCACTGAATCAGTGAATCAGCGGCAGGAGTCCTGGATGATCCCCCGGTCGCGGCCCCTCCCCCGCTCCTTCCCGACCCGCGCCGCAGTGATCGCAGACTCTAGGGGAGGGAGCGATGTCCTCTCCTACCGTTCCAGCGCCTCCGAGGGTGTAAGCAAGGTTTACGATCTCCGCCTTCTTGGTATTGTAGGTCTCTAACGAGCTGGCATTATGTTTATTCTCTGAAATTCAGTTCTTCCAATCTTTTGTTGTATTTTGGAGGGGAGAGAATCCCGGGTCAGCTCACCCCGCCATTTTGCTCCGCCCACCGGCCAATGGAATGTGCCACTTTTATACCCAAAGCAGTTCTTCCCCAGCAGGCCTGTTCTCTGGGTGAGGTCCTAGCAGTGTGATCCGTCATTTTGACTGTCATGTTAATTTGATGACTTCTTGATGAGACCACCTGCTGTCCAACTCCTGATTATTCCTTCTACTTCAGCTTTTAGGGATTTTAAATTGGAGGGTTTAAAAAAATATTTCTCTTTTTTTCTCTTTAAATTATTGATCATATTTAAATTTAACAACCCCATAGGTTAGGACCTTTTTCTTTCCCAGATGACATGGAATTCAACCATACACTCATCCATTTTTCAAAAGTTTTTTTTATATATGCTCAGTGAGATTCACTCATTTTGACATACAGTTCCATGAGGTTTGACAAATGCATAAGGTCATGTGAAAACCACCACAACTGAAATACAGAACAGTTCTTTCATCCTAAATTATTCCATTGTGCTGCCCTTTTCGAGTAAAACCCACTCCCCTAAACTCTAGCAATCACTAATCTGTTCTCCATCCCTATTGTTTGCTTTTTCCAGAATGTCATATAAATGGGATCATACAGTATGTAACCTTTTGCGTTTGGCTTATTTCACTTATACTGCTTTGGGGTTTCACCCATATTGTTCCGTGTATCAGTAGTCCATGCTTTCTATTGCTGAGTAGTATTCAACAGTATGGATATACCACAGGTTATTCTTTCATCAGTTAATGGACATTTAGGTTGTTTCCACTTTCTGGCTATTATGAATAATGCTGCCACAAACATTCATGCACAAGATATTTTGTGGACATATGTTTTCATTTATCTAGAGTAAATAACCCAGAATAGGATTGCTGGCTTATATGGTAATACTATGTTTAGTGAAACTGTTTTCCAAAGTGGCTGCATCATTTTGCATTCTCATGAGAAATGCAGGAGAGTCCCAGTTGCGCCACATCCTTGACAATGTTTGAGTTATTTTACACACACACACACATATGTGTATGTTTATATGTATAGAATTATATATATGTGTATGTATATATATTTTATTTTAATTCACCAATTGACTTTTTGACTGTATTCTTCATATTATTATTATTTTTTAAGTGTTTGTTCAAGCAGTTACAGCATGCATATCTAACCATTCACAGTCAACTTAGAGTTAACATTTTCCTACCTCAGGTGAAGTGAAGTCCTACAGCCACATAGGTCTATTCATCTTATTCTCTTTATGTTATAGTTGTCATATGTATCACCATCTACACACAGTGAAAACTACCCCAGATAATGTTATAATTCTCACTTTCAACAGTGATATATATTTTAAAGAATTTAAGAGGAGAAAAATAATCTGTTATATTTGTGCAGATGTTGGCCATTTCTTCTGTACTTCCTTCATCCCTGAAGTTCCAAATTTCCTTCCTTTATCATTTCCCTTTAATCTGAACAATTTAATTTAACGTTTCTTTTATAGAAGGTCTGCTGACAATGAATTCTCTTCATTTCTCTTCATCTAGGAATGTCTTTATTTTGCTTTCATTCCTAAAGGATATTTTCCCTGGATATGGAATTCTGGCTTGACTGTTTTCCTTTCTTTTCAGCACTTGAAAGATGTTTCATGTCTTCTGGCCAGGATGGTTTTTGATGAGAAATATTCAGTCATTTTAACTGTTGTTCCTATCTAGGTAATGTGTCGTGTGTATTTAGCTGCTTTCAATTTTTTTTTAATTTTTCTTTGGTTTTCAGTACTTTGGTTATGCTGGATCTAGTTTTAGTTTTCTTTGAGTTCATCTTATTTTTATTTTGCTGAGTTTCTTGAATGTGTAAATTTATGTCTCTAAATAAAGTTGGTAAGTTATCAGCCATTATTTCTTGAAAATTTTGATTATCGATATGTTTCTCATATCTTTGTGAGATTCAAATGACACAAATGCTATGTCTTATGATATTGTCCCACAGTTCCCTGAGGAACTTTTGAGCTTTTTTCATTCTTTCTTTCTCTGTTCTTCAGAGTGGATGATTCCCATTGATCACTCATGAAGTTAACTGAATCTTTCCTTTGTCATCTTCATTCTGCTATTCAGCCCATCCAGTGAGGTATTTTTTTTTTTATTTCAAATACTTTATATTTCGATTCTAAAATTTCCATTGGGTTTCTTTTTATAGTTTGTCTGTCTTCTGAGAACTTCTATACTTCCATTAATTTTAAGATAGTTTGTCTTTACCTCATGTAACATGTTTTTAAAAATTGCTTTAAAAGTTTTCATAATTTCAACATCTGTGTCTTCTCAATGTTGGCATCTGTTGATTGTATTTTTCTTTGAGAATTGGTCTGATTTTCCTAGTTCTTTGTATGAGTAATTTTAGATTGTATCCTGAACCTTGTGAATATATGGTGTAAGACCCTAGGACCTATTAAAATCCTCTGTAAAACGGAGATTTTTTGTTTATTTGCTTTAGGAGGCAATCAACATGGTTAGGTTCAAATCACAAGTTCTGCCACACCTTCTATGGGCAGTGGTTGCAGTCAGTTCAGGTTTCAAAACCTTGTCTACGGTATTTGGGTCTGCCCTATGTATGTGCCACTCAGGAGTTAACCTGAGACTCACGTGGTGGTTTATATCATAGTTCAGTTCTCAAACTAGGCCTCTTGGCATCTGTTCCTTGTGTGCTGCTCAGGGGCAAACCTGAAATGTGTATTAGTTTATACATAGAATCAGGGGATCCTTTTCTCTAGCACTCTCTTCTCTAGGATTTCCTCCACACTTTATAGCTCTCAAGGGCCCTTTTTTTCTATTTCCTTTGGCCAGAACATTGGGTTTCTCTTGGAGTTTTAGTCTCCCTGAGGCTCTCCTTCAGTTTTACATCCTTGGGGCTTTTCTTAAGGCAGGGAAGTGAGAAAAAAATAGTTTTTCTCAGAATTTTTTGTATTCACTCTCACTATGTACCTCTGTGACATCTCCCACCCTGGGGTCAAAACCTGTTATAACGGAGGAAAGTAAAACCAAGAAATTCACCACTATTTTAGTTATTCTCGAAATTTTCAGTTCTCTTTCCAATCTTCCTGCTATTATTTATTTTACTTTTCAGAGTCCTCAGGCAGTTCCTTCTTGCATTCTCGCCACAATTTTTAGCTGTCATCAATGGGAGAGAGAGGCCATAGTGGGCTTACTCCATTTTGGCCAGCATCAGAAGTTCTATCCATTTTTCAACTTTTCAACTTTCAGCATTTCAACTTTTGATTATCTGAATCCCTAAACTCAAAACTATATCTCTGTCCTTTATACACATACCCTGAAATGGGTATTTTTCTGAGGATTGATAAGGGAGCATCATTCAGATGTCAAAATAATTGCTGTCTAAAGCAACTGAAGATAACTCATATTAGTTATACAGCAGCTTTTCTTTCTTTTCACACAAAGGAGTTCTGCCCACAGGATGGTCTCCTGTAACAGTGATCCATCATGAATATCTTTCTTGGTCATTGGCACGTACCAATCTGTGGCAGTCACATGTTATCGATATAGTATCTTTTAGATGCCAACTTAAGTGGAACAAGAAACACAACCTCTCATTAGAAGGACACATACTTTCTGAGATTATTCCACTGCAGATATAAGTTAGCACTAACCATCCTTCCTTCTACCCCCATTCTTACATTTTGGTTAGAGTTGGAAATGGATCCTGTGGCTATACATCCAGTGAAACTAATTGGCCTTGATAATATTTTTTGTCCAATATAGTTTTTCACAAATGGTTCTGACTTTGATGTCTGCAGCATGATGATTTCTTTATACTTTCATACTTACTTGATTAAGGAGAATACATAAGTACTGTGAGGAAAACCAAAGGCAAAGCCATTCATTCAACAAATATTTCTTGAATTCTTATCACATATTACACATTGTTTTAGATGGATACTGGGTATGGAGCTCAGTACAAAATAGTCAAGGTCCCCTTTTAGCAGAACACATATTCTGGTAAGAAGAATAGACAGGAATCACATAAACAAAAAATATGCACATAAATAAACAAGCAAATCATCAACTAGTATTAAGCGCTACACGGAGAATGTAAACTGGGTGGCATGAGAGGAAGTGTGGATGATTATTTTAGAATTAGTTGCTCAGGAAAGGAAGGGCCTCTCTGAACAATAAGTAGGAGCCAGCCATGAAAAAAATTGAGTAAGAGCATTGTAAGCAGAGAGAAAAGTAAATGCAGATAACCTAATGTGAAATTGAATTTGGCATGTGTGAGTAACAGAAAGAAGGCTGGTAGAGTTAGATAATAGTAGGCAAAGGGTTAGAGATGGCATCAAAAAGAGGGGCATGGACCAGATCACACAAGGCCTTTATAGGCCATGGGGTGAATTTGGATTTCTCTCCAAATGTTGTATTAAGTCTTGAGAGAGTTTGATTAGGCAGCAGATTTGATATTATTTCCTTATTAAAAACCTTTTATAGCTTGTATAGATTTTTCATAGCTCTGTAGGAAGCAGAGTGACAGGAAGCTGTTGCAGGATCCATCAGTAATCATGGCGATTTCAGCAAGGTCTGTAGCAGACAAAACAGCAAGAAGTAGTTGAATTTTATGTTTGGGAGATAAAGCTGTTTAGATTTGCTGGTGCTTTGGATGTGGTGAGTAAGAGAAATAGAGAAAATCAAGGATGAGTTCTAGGTGTCTGGCCTGAGCAATTGGATGGATGATAGTTTAATTTACTGAAACAGGGAATACCACAGAAGGAGCAGATTAGGCTGAGAGCATGGATTGAAAGATACATTTTTGCCTTGTTAAATTTGAGGTGCCTCTTACTTAAGTGGAGATGTTGAGAATACAGTCGGATATATGAGACTGGAGTTGAGAGAGATCTATGTTGGAGACATAAATTAGTAGTCATCAGGGCATAGATGGTACTTAAAGACCTGAGACTAAAGGATATCACCTAGGAAATGAGTGTGGATATTGAAGAAGACTAAGGTTGAACCTGGGCACTCTAACATTTAGAAATGAGATAAAAGAGGGACAGCCAATCAAAGTAGACTGAAAAGGAGTAGCCAGTGACATAGGAAAATCAAGAAAGTGGGGTCTACGCAGTCAAGAGTAAAAACCATATACAGGGGCCGGGCCAGTGGCGCAGCAGTTAAGTTCACACGTTCCGCTTCTCGGCGGCCTGGGGTTTGCCGGTTCGGATCCCAGGTGCAGACATGGCTCTGCTTAGCACGCCATGCTGTGGTAGGTGTCCCACGTATAACGTAGAGGAAGATGGGCACGGATGTTAGCTCAGGGCCAGTCTTCCTCAGCAAAAAGAGGAGGATTGGCAGTAGTTAGCTCAGGGCCAATCTTCCTCAAAAAAAAAAAGTTAAGAAACACAATGACTCAGCCCAATATATCCTTAGACAAATGTCTTTCTTTTTTTAAGTTTATTTTGTTTTATTGCGGTAACATTAGCTTATAACATTATATAACTTTCAGGTGTACATCATAATATATTTCAAACTCTGTGTAGATTATATTAGGTTCACCACCCAAAGACTAATTTCAATCTCTCCCCACACACATGCGCTTAATCATCCCTTTCACGCTCCACCCTGCCGCCTTCCCCTCTGGTAACCACCAATCCAATCTCTGTTGCTACGTGTTTGTTTGTCATTGTTTTTATCTTATATTTATGTGTGAGATCTTATGGTATTTGACTCTCTCCCTCTGACTTATTTCACTTAGCATAATACCCTCAAGGTCCATCCATGTTGTCACAAATGGCAGGATTTCATCATTTCTTACAGCTGAGTAGTATTCCATTGTGTATTTACACCACATCTTCTTTATCCATTCATCCCTTGATTGGTACCTAGGTTACTTCCAAGTCTTGGCTCTTGTGAACAATGCTGCGATGAACATAGGGGTGCATGTATCTTTATGCATTTGTATTTTCAAGTTCTTTGGATAGATACCCAGCAGTGGAATAGCGGGATCATATGGTAGATCTATTCTTAATTTTCTGAGGAAACTCCATACTGCTTTCCATGGTGGCTGCACCAGTTTGCACTCCCACCAGCAGTGTATGAGGATTCCCTTCTCTCCACATCCTCTCCAACACTTACTGTTTCCTGTCTTGTTAGTTATAGCCATTCTGATGGGAGTGAGGTGATATCTCATTGTAGGTTTGATTTCCATTTCTCTGATAGTTAACATTGCCGAATATCTTTTCATGTGCCTGTTGGCCATCCATATATCTTCTTTGGAGAAATCTCTGTTCATATCTTTTGCCCACTTTTTAATTGAATTGTTGGTTTTTTTGTTGTTGAGATGTATGAGTTCTTTGTACATTTTGGGTATTAACCCCTTATCTGATACATAGTTTGCAAGTATCTTCTCTGAATTGTTAGGTTGTCTTTTTGTTTTGTTGATGGTTTCCTTTGCTGTGCAGAAGCTTTTTAGTTTGATGTAGGCCCATTTGTTTATTTTTTCTATAGTCTCTCTTGCCCAGTCAGACAGGATATTGAAAAAAATCATATTTCAAAAAATGCTATGCTTTCTTCTAGAAGTTTCATGGTTTCAGATCTTACATTCAAGTCTTTAATCCATTTTGAGTTGATTTTTGTGTATGGTGTAAGATAGTGGTCTACTTTCATTCTTTGCATGTCACTGTCCAGTTTTCCCAAAACCATTTATTGCAGAGACTCTCCATTCTCCATTGTATATTCTTGGCTCCCTTGTCTAAAATTAACTTAGATAAATTTCTTACTGCAAACAACACATTATATGAGGGAAGAGAGAGCTCTTCTGTTTGGTGATGTGTTAACAGGAAAGCCTTAACAGAGGAGGAAGTATTTTGGCTGAGCTCTGAAAGTTGAACAGAATTTTGATAGGAACAAGAAATGGAATAATTTCCCAGACTAACGAAGCAGCATGAAAGAAAAACCGATAGTAATGAGTTATCAGAATTTGCTAAGTTTCAGGTTTATTGTTTGTCATGTTCTGAGGAAAGTGCTTTACATCCAATAACTAATTTGATCCTAAAAATGCACCTGTGAGGTAGATACACTTTTCATTCCAATTTCTTTAGATAAGGAACTGATGTTTTTAGAAGTTAAGTGACTAAACTTCTAATTAACTAAACAACTAGAATGTGGTTGAATCTTGATGGGAACCTTTGAGATCTGACTCCAAAGTCTGTGTTCCTCAAAACCACGTTAAGAAAATAACACAAGGAATCTACCCAAATAATGGAAGCTCCAAGTGAAAGCCCCACGCTACATAAAATAAAAAGTCTGGAAATCTGAAAAAGCATAGGCTTTGTACTAGGTCACAGTTATACTTTTCCAAAATTTTTTAGAAAATTCATAGAAATCTATCAAATCTTAGAGTTGTGAGATTCTTAGCAACTACTCAGAACACTCCTTTCTTCACTTTGGAGGAATTTATGAGTTAGCATAAAAGCTAAAAAAAAGAAAGAGCCCTTCAAATGCATTGGTTTATATAATATTGGAGTTTTTCTTTCTCTTGTAACAGTAAAATGGCCTAGGTTGGTAGAGCAGCTCTGCTGTACAAGGTCATTCCAGGACATAGGAACTTTCCATCTTGTTATAGTGCCACCTGTTGTCTGCATGGTCAGAGTAGGTCTCTGCCACATCCAGGTTCCAACCACTGAGAGGAGAAAAACAGGAAGTCCAGGACAAAAAAAAATCTTTTAAAGTCAGTAAAGAAGAGGTTGCCCACATTACTTCTGCTCTCATTCCATTGGTGATAAATTAGTCACATTGCCACATGCATTGTAAGGGAGATGGAATGTAGTCACTAGCTGGGCATATAGTTGCTCAAGAAAAGAACAATAAACTTTGAGAGAACAACTAATATTCTGTAAGAGGGAAACCTCAGGCCCTGATATAACTGTGCCTACTTAGCTAGTGCTTTGCTGCTATCTTTTTATTGTCTTTTAAAATTTTATTTATTATCCACTCTCAAAGGCAGATTGACTGAAACTGTTGAAGTTTAAGCTTCAGAAAATCCTCAGTTTCACATGCCTTTTTCATGACGCTGTAACTAATTTTTTATTTTCAGTTTCATATTCATTTTTTCAGAGGCCTCTAAAAATTGCATAAGCTTTAGGACCCACAAAACTTAAATTGCCAGTTGCTCATTACAAAATATCACATATGTACTATAAAAACATTTTTAAATATAAAAAAATGTAGACAAAATCACTTACAGTCAAATGATCCAAATATAACCAGTGCTAACATAATTTTTTTAAAAAACTCTAATGAAATATAATTTGCATATGATACAATACACCCATTTTTAAGGGACCTGTTTGACGTTTTGAGAAATAAAGACACCCATGAACTACCATCACGAGAAAGTTAAAGAACAGTATCACCACCCCTCAAAGCTCCCCCACACCACTTGGAAGTCAATCACTACCACCACCCCAACCTAATTACAGACAAGCACTGATCTACTTTCTGCCAAAACTGATTTATTTGTTCAAGAATTTCATATAAATGCATTTCTATGGTAAGTGGTCTTCTGTTTCTGGTTTCTTTTGCTCAGTATACTGTTTTTGAGATCCATTCATGTTTTCGTATGTATCAGTAGTTTATTCCTTTTTATTGAAGAGTACTCTTCCATTGTATGGATATACTTCAGTTTGTTTATCTATTCATCAGCTGGTGAATATTTGCATTGTTTCCAGTTGGGGGCTCCTATGCATACTGCTGCTAATAATGTTTGTGTACCTGTCCCTTGTGAGGGCATATGTTTGCATTTCTTATTGGATAAAGATCTAAGAGTGAGCTTGCTGGCTCAGAGTGTAAGTTCAAGTTTAGCTTTAAAAGAAATTATTAGTTTTCCAAAGTAATTGTTACATTTTACATTCCCACAAGCAATGTATGAGAGTTTGCATTGCTGAGCATCCTCGCCAACAGTCAGTATTGTTAGTCTTTATTTTGGATTTTAGTCATTCTAGTAGGCATCTCATTGTAGTTTTATATTGTACTTCCCTGATGACAAATTATTTTACCATATTTTCGTGTACATACTGGCCATTCATATATCAACTTTTGTGAAATGTCGGTTCAAATCTTTTGCACATTTTTATTAGGTTGTTTGTCTTATTATTGTGTTGTTAAGTGTTCTTTATGTATTCTGGACACAAGTACTTTTGCAAAGATTAGTAATAAGAAATTTAATGTTCATAGCTTGCATTTTCATTTTCTTAACAGTGCATCTTTTAAGGGCAAAGTTTTAAAAATTTGCTGAACTAATTCCTGACTTTTCTTTAGGGTTCATTCTTTGTATAACTCATACAAAAAGTACTTTCTATCCCCAAATCTTCTAGCAGTTTCAGAGCTTTAACTTCTACATTCAGGGCTATGATACATTTTGAGCTAAATTTTATGTGTAATGTGAAATAATAGTTTATTTTTTTTTTCTGTATTCATATCAAGTTGTCTCAGCAACATTTGTGGAAAGAGCTATGCTTTCCTCCCGTTGAATCACCTTGGCACTTTTGTCAAAAATTAATTACTACAAATGTGTGGATCCATTTTTGGACTCTATTCTTTTCATCTGTATGTCTCTCCTAGCACAAGTACCACACTGCCTCTTGAAATCAAGTATTGTAAGTCCTCACACTGTGCTTGTCAAATTTTCCACTCTACTAAGTCCTATGCATTTCCAATGAAAATTTTAGAATCAGTTTGTCAATTTCTACAAAATAAGCCTTCTGCCATCTTGATTGGAATTGCAGAAAATCTATACATCAATTTTGGGGGAATGGACATCTTAACAATATTTCATCTTTTAATCTATGACCATGGCATATCTCTCCATTTATTTAGGTCCACTTTTATTTCTCTCAAGCATGTATTATATTTGCCAGGACATAGTTCTTACATTCTTTTTTGTAAATTTATTCCTAAATATTTCATATTTTAATGCTTTAATAGTAATTTTAAATTTCCTTTCTAATTTTTCATTGCTATTATATACAAATCAAATAAGTCTTTATATTGACCTTGGATACTGCAACCTTGCTAAATTTTTTTTGTATGTGACTAAGTCTGTTTTTTTTCAAGTAATTTTATTGAGATCATAATGGTTTATAATATTGTGTAATTTTGGCTGTACATTGTTATTTATCAATTTCTGAATACACTTCATTGTGCTCACCCCAAGTAGTCTAATTTTTGTCCATCACCACACGTATATGCCCCTTTACCTCTTTGCCCATCCCCCCCAACCCTCTTCCCCTCTGGTAACCACTAATCTGTTCTCCTTATCCATGTATTTGTTATCTTCCACATATGATTGAAATCATTCAGTATTTGTCTTTCTCTGTCTGACTTATTTCACTTAACATTACACCATCAAGGTCCATCCATGTTTTTGCAAATGGGAAGATTGTGTCTTTTTTGTGGCTGAGTAGTATTCCATTGTATATATATACCACATCTTCTTTATCCATTCATCCGTAGAAGGGCACTTGTGTTGCTTCCATGTCTTGGCTATTGTGAGCAATGCTGCAATGAACATAGAGGTGCATAAATCTCTTTGGATCATTGATTCCAAGTTCTTTGGATAAATACCTAGTAGTGGAAGAGCTGGATCACATGGTAATTCTATTTTTAATTTTTTGAGAAATCTCCATACTGTTTTCCATAGTGGCGGCACCAGTTGGCACTCCCACCAGCAGTGTTTGATTATCACTTCTAGTATCCTTTTGGATTTATTGGAACTTTCTTTGCACGTGGTCATGCAATCTTCAAATAAAGAGAGTTGTACTTCTTCCTTGTCTATTTGAATGACTTTTTTTTCCTACCTTATTCATTGGCTAGAATGGCCAGCAAAATTGTGATTAAAACTGGTGAGAGAAGATATACTTAATTTGTTTCCAATCTTAAAGGGAAAGTGTTCAGTCTCTCATTATTAATGATGCTAGGTATTAGTTTTCCATAGATGATAATATATAAAAATTAACTCAAAATAGACGATAAATTCCACTAGTGGAAATGAGTCCTTTTTGCATATAGATAGTCAATTTTTCCAGCACCATGTGTTAATAAGACTATCTCTTTCTTGCGATCTTTTTCAAAAATCAGTTGGCCGCAGATACATAGGTAACCTTTTGTACTTCATCCTATTCCATTGATCTATATAATAATACAGATTTATATTTCCACAAATGCTTCTCTATACTGATGATCAGCCTTATAATCAAATAGCGTAAATGCTCCAACTTTGTTCTCCTTTTTCAAAACTTTTAGCAACTCTAGGTCCTTTCAATTTCCATATAAATGTAATAAATAGCTTTTCAATTTCTTCAAAATGCCTTCCTGAACTTTGACTGAGATTGCATTGACTATATAGATCAATTAGGAAAGAATGGATATCCTAACATTTAGTCTTCCAAACCATGAACCTGTTATACAGCTTCTTTTATTTAGATCTTCTTTAATTTCTGTTAGCCATGCTTTGGAGTTTTTAGTGTAGAGGTTTTGGACACATATTGTTAAATTTATCCCTAAGCAGTTCATAATTTTTATGCCATTTTAAGTAATATTTGCATTTAAATTTCTAATTTTTTGTTGTTGCTATGTAGAAATACAATTTATTTACATATATTGACCTTGCATCCTGCAACCTCACTATACCTGCTTATTAATTCTGGAAGCTTTTTTTGTAGATTCTTTTTAATGTGATACACATATGATCATGTTATCTGTGAATAAAGACAATTTTACATCTTCTTACCAATCTGTATGCCATTCTCTTCTTGCCTCAATGCACTGTCTATTTCAGGGGAAAGGCATTAAATCTTTTACCACTGAGTATGCTATTAGCTGTAAGATTTTCTAGATGTTCTTTGTCAAACTTTGATACTTCCTTTCCATTCCTAGTTTGCTGTAAGTTTTTACCATGGACAGCTGTTGAATTTTGTCAAATGCTATTTTGCATCTGTTGATATGATCATCTTTGCCTGTTAACATGGTGTATTACACTAATTAATTTTTAAATACAAAAACAATCTTAAATTCTTGAGATAAACCCCACTTGGTCATGATGTGTTTTTTTCTAATATTGCAGAATTACATTTGCTAAAATTTTCTAAAGGATTTGTATCTATGTTCATGAGAGATATTTTCCTAGTTTTATTTGGCTGCAATGTCTTTGTATGGCGTTGGTATTTAGATAATGTTGGCCTGTTAGAGTTAGTTAAGAAGTGATCTCTCCTCTTTTATTTTCTGTAAGAGTTTGTGTTGAACTGGCACTGTTTCCTTCTTAAATGTTTGATGGAATTCACCAGTGTAGCCATATAAGCCTAGTGTTTTCTTTGTGGTAAGATTTAATTTCAGAATATTTGGGGATTTTCCAGATATCTTTTTCTTATTGATTTTTTTAAGGCAATCCTGTTGTGGTTACACAACACGTGGTCTATGGTATCATTCCTTTCAAATGTATTGAGTCTTGTTCGTGGTCTATTTTGTTTAATGTTGTACTGTGCCTTTGAAACAAATGCATGCTCTTCTTTTTTGGTGGTGGAGTGCTTTGTATAAGTCAATTTGGTCAAGTTGATTGACAGTGCTTTTCAAGTCTTCTATATCTTTACTGATTTTGTGTCTTTCTCTTCTGTCAATTAGTGAAGTAAGAGTGATGACATCTGCAACTAATATTGTGGATTTGGGTTTCTCTTTTAAATTCTATCAGTTTTTGTTTAACCCATTTTGAAGTGCATAAACATTTTTAATTTTATGTCGTTTCAGTGAATTGATACTTTTATAATCAAGAACTATCCCTTTTTATCTATAATAGCATTCATTATCATGAATTCTATTTCTGTTATTAATATAGACACTTTAGTTTTCATATGATTTGTGCTTGTGTGATGTATATATTTCTATGCTTTCAGTTTTAACATATTTATAACTTTATATTTAATGTCTGAGGGTTAGTTCATGTCCTCTGAGAATCAAACACCAAAGAGAATTAGGCTGAAAAAATGTATTAGGTGAAACACCTGTATGGGAAAATTGTGAGACCATGATGCAGGTCTGACCCTTGTACACAGAAATTCAAATGGTCAAAAATCCTCACAATAATATTTTTAGAATTACCTCTTCAATTATATTTACCATCTTTCTGTTATCCATTAACCATAAATATTTTATTTATTTAGTAATTTTCTTTGTAATCTCCCCCCTTTAAAATGTATTTGAAAAGGAAAAATATCAAGCATAGGTAAAAGAGCTTGCCCTAATTGCCGCCAACGCCAACTTTATCCATAACTGCATTTACGTGGGCGAAAACCTGGGGTTCTTCAGGGCTCAGGAACAGGCAGCAAGAACACTGCGTCCATCTTTGAGGAGGTGCATGCCCAGTCACTCATCTGCACTTACTACTCCTTCTGCTACCCCTTCCTTCCTTCCTTCCTCCTTTCCTGCGCCAAACCCAAGAGCTATGGATGCCCCGTCTCAGGTTTAAACCTCACCAGCTACCCTGGCACTGGCCGAGAGCCAACCGCTCCTAAATTGTGCTGCCTGATCCATTTGGGTAGAGAAGGATTATGTACATAATACTAAAATAACTTTGCATATGACTAATAGTAATTTTTCCACACTCTGGGAAACTGTACATAGTAATGTCACTTCTCTCATTCTACCTTTCCAAGAATGATCTCCTGGGGCTGGCCCTGTTTCTGAGTGGTTAAGTTCATGTGCTCTGCTTTGGAGGCCCGGGTTTGTAGGTTTGGATCCTGGGCAACGACCTATATATATAAAGAATGCTCTCCTAGCAAGTACTGCAAAACATCAGGCATATGGGAAAGACTTTTTCATAACTAGATTCTAATCTTGATTCTCATCCTGCCGAAACTTGGTATGAGACCATCTTCACCATGTTATTGTTATAAATTCATGTTCACCCTGCTTATTATCAATGCTTGGCATGTTGGCATCTACACATCTGGAGCCCTAAATTCCTTCAGGATTCTTTTCTTATGTTAGTCTGAACCACATTCATTTTTTTAAATGTTGCCTTCTGTTCCCTTTAGTAACTGGTTTTATGTATTTATCAGGTCATATTTTCTCCTCTTTCATCATACTCAGTTTAAGCAAATATATTTATCATTATGCTTTTGAGATACATTCTAACTCGAACAAAGAACCCATCCATCTGGTATCTAAAGCCATAGTTCAGAAATTCCTTTCCTATTTCCTCAATAGACAATATTATTGACTACCCCACTAAGCTTGCCAGGCAGTCTCCTGGCCCTGGGAATATGGTGGTAAGTGGGACAAGTGAAGTCCTTGATCTCACAAAGCTTACATTCTAGAGCAAAGAGACCAACATATAAACAAATAAATGTCACAGGGTAATAAATGCCAGACAGAGAGTAAAACAAGGGGATGATATTGTAGTCTGACGGGCTGCTTTATTCCTAGTCAGGGAAGTTATCTCTGAGGAGGTGGCATTGGAGTTGGACCTGGATAATAAGGTGCCAGTTACACAAAGTTCTGGGAGAAGAGCCTTCCAGGGAGAGTAATCAACTAGTGAAAGTGCCTTCAGGTGGGAATACAGTTTCACTTGCTTGAGAAATATTAAAAAGGACACTGGAGCAGGACCAGAGTGGTCAAGGGAGAAAATGGGAGAAGATGAGCTTCAAGAGGTCAGCAGTAGCCAGATCATAAGGGGGTCATAGCAGTCATTGTAAGGATTGTCAATTTCATTCCAGGTTCAAGAGAAGCCACTGAGGATTTCTAAACGGGGGGCGGGGGGGAGGGGGGGTGATGTGATCTGATTTAGGTTTTACAAAGGTCGGTTCTCTTGGGAGCACTTCAACCAGAGCTGCCTCTCTCATCATAGGTCCCAAACACCAGTAGGAGGGAGGGAAGAAAACACTACTTGTGTTACCAAATCTTTCAGTTTCTTGTCTATGTGCGATGCCCCGTTGGTCTTTTCTAACAATCATTGGACACCATGAAAATAAGCAGAAGAGAATATTGGGCAGAGTGTTTCACAAAGCCCTCTGTGCCCTTCATCTGTGATATATGCTCCAGAATGATAACACAGCTTCCTGCAAGAAGGCAGATGTGTCTTGGTTCTAACCTAAAGAAGTGCATTCTGAGGAATGCTGGGGAGATTCACAGCATAAAAGCTGAGTACAGGGTTACAAATATTTAATGGAAAACATTGTTTATTCAAGAAAAAAGAATTAAAATGTAGATCCTAATGTCACCTACAGTTTATTTTCGGCATCTGTGTCACTGACTGCTGTTGTTTACTGGTATTTCTCTTGGTTCTGAAGTTTATGTTTCTAAAACGGTGACCCAAGTTTCACACAACCTGTAATTTAGAGATGTTCTATGTTGTAAATTGTACTTTGCTTTCAGTAAAAGCATTTACATGTCAAGTAGCAAAACAAGAATGTCATGAAAGAAGGTGAAGTTCCGCCTTAAAAAAAGAGAAATCAGGTAGAGACCTGCTAATGTATACTGCAGAAAATAAAAGGGATGGTGATACGAACATGCCTATCAACTTACCCTTATAATACAGTGATTTTCAGATGTTAGAAGAGCATTTGGGAGCCTGTGTTATCATAGTGGAAAAGTGCCAGAGGATGCTGTTTTCAGAAGGTCAGAGTTCCACAGCTGATCAATCAGTATGTTGAGAATTGGTTCTTTAATCTTCTGGCTTCTTTGTAGTTCTGACCTCATGTCCTTTCTGTTTTGCTATTATGGAAACATGCCTGAGGCTAACACTGTTGTCTGTTGTACTGTGACATTTACCCTCTCATCTTCATAAAAACACAACACAACGACAACAATAACGATGATATCAGGAGCTACTATTTATAGAGTGCTAGGCACTTTGCATCGTGATGTTACCTAATTTTCAAAAGAGTCAGTAAGTCAAGAGTTGGGCCCAATTTCCAGATGAAGAAAAGAATGCTACTTGCATAGAACTGACAGAAGGGTCATATTCAGGGAGAGGTCAGGACATGGGGGCATTTAGGATAGCACTGTTCCCTCCTTTGCGGCACCATAGAGCTTCCCAAATGAGTACAGCTTGGCAGCCTCTACAGGAGCTTTGCTAGCATTAAACAGAAAATTCAATTCTGTTATATAAAGTAGGGCCCTTTAAACTTTCTGACCATATTTAGCTTGCCATTGACTGTCTCACAGGAGATAGACTCTTCCACTTTCAGATAGTCCATACATAAAAACTGCCCTATGAACAGAAGACATGTAACACCTAATTATTGCCCAAGAACTATAATTTGTATAGGATAATATAGGATATTAACTTCTTTTCTGACGCCTCCCAGCTATATTAAATTCAGCTTGAAGGTTGCACTTCTGGTAAAAATTACAGCTTTTCTTTCAATGAAAATGCTTGGTACCCAAGCACTTATTAAAACTAGGATTCCTAAGAGGCAAATTTGAAAAGATAAAAGTGCAGTTGTTGGCACTAGTGGGAGGGAAGCTGTGCTTTCATCCCCACATTCTTTTCATTTGAAAAGAGGACTGAGAGACTGGAAAGAGTACAACTCTTTTTTTATTTCCGTGACATTAGAAGATCCAAGAAACACCAGGACTGGGCTCTCTGAACCGGTGGCAATTGCTTCCTGTTACAGATACACGTGCCTATGTCAGAAATACCATTACCTTCACTCTCAAGATAAGATCACATTGCTTTCAATCTAATCCTGAGTATTAATCTAAGGAAGTGTCACAAAAACAATTTATCTCTAATCTGTGTGAGAAAAATGTGCATACTAGCAGCGGGAGGTCTGATTATGCTGTTTATTTGAAAACCACCAGCCTTAGCACAGCCTTTGCTGTCAGTGGAATCAGTTGCTTCATTCTTGTTGACACACAAAATCTTCCCTTTGATCTCACTAGGTCACAGCTAGTTATTAGAATGTCTGCATCTTCTCTATGTGTCCTACTGTTTATATACTATTTTTTCTGAAGTAACTATGGAGCTTTATACTTATGTTCTAAATTCTGCATCTAGTATGGGAGTGTTCAGCAACATTACAGAATGGACTAAATAGTATTCATAATGACAGACTCCTCAGGATTCATTCATTTGATAGACACTGCAGTCATCACATAGAACTTATATGACATTGTATCTTTAAAACATGTTTAGACCCTTTGGTGCTAAAAATTGCATTTGCAGAAGTGATTGCTGGAAGTTACCATCATGCTCGAGATGATGTAATGTCCAGCTCTCAAAGGACAAACTGCAATATCTTCAGGGTCCTTACTCAGGATTCCCTCCCATGGCTTACTTCTTTCCTCAGAGACACCAAGCCCAGGTTCCTGGATTCCTGGTTTCTATCTTCTCCACTCAATAGCTTGCTGACTTTCTGCTGGCTCC
The DNA here is from genome assembly GCF_037783145.1 of Equus przewalskii. Lineage (NCBI taxonomy): Eukaryota > Metazoa > Chordata > Mammalia > Perissodactyla > Equidae > Equus > Equus przewalskii. The sequence goes on along the minus strand of NC_091863.1, from coordinate 113,169,083 downwards.
CTGAGGTGCAGAGATGGGCTGCTGGCCAAGAGTCTGACCAAAAACTGCCCAATAAATTATGCAGCCAAATGTCTGCTGGGGAAGCAGATGGTAGGCTTACCTGAATGGGGAGTCTGACAGTGTTGTGGAGAGAACATGTGATTTGTTAATAGGCCAGGGTTCAAATCTCAGCTCTGCCACATGTTGGTTGGATTTATCTGTTAACTTATCTGTCCCTCAGGGTCTTCATTTACGATATGTGGATAATTATACATATGTTGTGGAGTTGTTGTAAGAATGAGGTGCTGTAAGGTGTGAAAGCACTTCACATAGGACCCAGAATATAATAGGCACTTAATACATGTTAAGCTATTCTTCTCATTCATGAATTAGGGAGATTTTCCCTGCTTATCTCAAACCAAACAACACAGTGATTTTTAAACTTAGTTTTGGAGTAGAGACTTTTATTTTTCCCAAGAGGAGAGCTTACATGGAAACTCACACAATAAAACAAATTAAAATAGGGCTCTGGAGCCCATCCTGTTGGTCTTTCACTCATTGCCCTCAGCGGTCTCTGAGCCATTTTAAAGTAAACCAGGTTGAAATCTAGAGGTAGCATGTTACTCTGGACTGAAAGTTTGTGTCCCCCGTGAAATCATATATCGAAACTCTAATCCCTAAAGTGACGATATTTGGAGTTGAGGCCACCGGAAGGTATTTGGATTTGGATGAAGTCATAGGAGTAGAGCTGTCATGATGGGATTGGTGCCCTAATAACGGGATGAAGAGACCAGAGCTCTCTCTCACTTCCCACCATATGAGACTACGGCAAGAAAGCAGCCATTTGTAAACCAGGAAGAGGGACCTTACCAAGAACCCAACCATGCTGGCACCCTGACCTCAGACTTCTAGCCGCCAGAACTCTGAGAAATAAATGTTTGTTGTTTAGGTCATCCAGTCTACGGTATTGTTATAGCAGCCCAGACTGACTATGAAATGTGTGAAAATGCTATGTAAAGTGTAAAGTGACACAAAGAGGTCACTTGTTATTTTTATGATAGGTTAAGGTGTGTTTTGGAACTGAGGATGGAAGGGTGGTGGCGAAGGAGTAAGGAGGTACTCTGAGGGAAAATCTGGTTTGATCTGGGCCTGCCAAGCATGCTATGAGCAGGGCCAACTTTGTGTGTATTTACGTAGTTGCACAGGACATGACGCTCAGAATGGTCCCACACTCTGTTTAATGTGTTTCTGTTGCCATCTTAAAATTTTAGTAATTTGTGAACAAGGTGCTGTGCATTTTCATTTAGGCCTGGGCCTCACAAATTATGTAGCTAGTCCCATCATGGGAATGTGAGTTTTATAGAATTCTGACTACTTGTTCTTGTTTCACTCTCTGATGGGAGTATGCCATTATATGGCAGCTGGATCCTATCTTGAGTCCACTCTCTTTTCCTCCCTCTTGAAATAGATGGCCTCTGTATGTTAGTCCTGACTTTCTCCTGCTGCTTGTCCCACTGGCTCTCATTCCAGACCTAAGCTTAAGCTTCACTAAAATCATTTCATCATTAAATATGAGCAACATTAGTAGTACTTGGGGTCATTAGAATAGAAACACTGATTGTATTCATTAACATTTTCCCTCTGTGAAATCAGGGGAGTTTTCCCTAATTAGGGTCCCAGGACCATCAAGAGCGAGTTTGATATCCATAACAGTTTTAATACTTGTTATAGCCATGAAACTGCAAAATGTCTTCTTTAGGTTTGAGAAGGTATTTTTTTTTTTCTGTATCTTGATCATCAGGAGTGATCATATAGGTATTCATCTGAACCAGGCTACTTTTAAGTTTGAAAAGGGGTGCTGTTAATGATTATTAACAGTTGTTCCACTTCAACAGTTGTAAACTTCGACTGTCCTGAGCAGTCTAGGATTATGGTCACTATCAAACTCTTCCATGGGTTATTTTTTTTCCTCTAGGTTTGTTTGGAAAGAAAATAATGTAGTTAGTTTAAAATGTTCTCTTGAATCTAGAGTTGATTGTCAAAGCAAGTCATTAAGGAGAGGTAGATTGCAAACATAGCCTGAACTCTACATACTTACTTACTTACAGATTTTTCTGCAGCAGTCCATACTGGTATGTATGGCACAGTTTTCTTCCTAGAGACATTGAAACACACGGGCCCCCATGTATCAATGCTCCCATTTGTCAGGAACAATGATTTTACATGTGAACACATGGGCTGGTCCACACGACCCATCTTCTTTAATAGATATCCTACAGCATGATACTATTTTGCTAGAATGTTATTTCCTTCAACACTGTGTGTTATGAGAGTGATGATGAGGGTTAAGATTTCTTTCATCCTTTGCACCTTGTCCTGCAGCAGTATCTGCCATTTTGTGCTGCAGGCTCTCCTCTTGCCTTGCCTGGAATACTGCAACACTGGTTGTCCTCTGCACTCCCACTTCTCTCCAGCCCACCCCTGACACTATGGTCTTTCTGAAACAAAAACCAGGCCATGTTGATTCTTAGTTGTAAACCCTTCAGTAGTTTCCCATTGTCCTTAGGGTGAAGCCTAAGCTTCTTAACTTGGCTTGTAAGGATTTTTGTGATCAGGCAGAAATCCAGGCTCAGTGTAGATATATCAATGTGGACAGAGGTGAGGGTGATGGAGCAGAGGCTATAGGGGGCAAGGTCAGATTTTATCTGTATTATAGGTGCTCTCTGCAGTGCCCACTTGTTCTCCTTCTCCTTTTTCTCTGGCATTTTTAGGCTCACTTACCTTTCCTTCTGCCAATTACCCTGTCCTTGAGTTTTCTTTAAAATCTTATAAGAGCAGGCCTGCTCAGTAGCCACAAGCAGGTTTTGTCTCGGAGTCTGGTTTCTGCTTTTAAAACACCACTAAGGCTTCAATGTGAAAGACGGACAGTCCTCTCTTCACAGTGTGGATCAGTGAGATCCATCAATTGACCAAAAAAGGATCAAAATTTCCCTTACATAGCTATCCAGATAACACTTTGAAAGCGTTTTCCTAAGTAATACGAAATGTGGAATGTGTTGGATAGTGTCACTGGACTTCTCATTTTATTCAGAAAAATAACCCAAGGGCTTGTGGTGGCTACAATCCCTCCGTGACCTGTCAGCTGCCTGCACCTCTGACCTCATTCCTACTGTTGCACTCTTTCCCTTCTGTGGTGGGCCGAAAAATGTCCTCCCCTGGAGATATCCATGTAAAAACTCTGGAACCTGTGAATGGTACCTTCTATGGCAAAAGATGTGATTAAATTAAGGATCCTGAGAAGAGGAGCTTATCTTGGATTATCCAAATGGGCCCAATAGAATTATAGGCGTCCTTATAAGGGAGAGGCAGAGGGAAACATACAGAGAAGTCACGAAGAAGAGAAAGACATGTGAAGAAGGAGGCAGAGGTCAGAGTGATGTTGCAAGGAATGCAGACAGTCACAAGAAGCTGGAAGAACAAGGAATAGATCCTCCTCTAAAGCCTGTGCAGGCAGCATGGCCCTGCTGACACCTGGATTTTGGACTTCTGACCTCCAGCGCTGTGAGAGAATAAATTGCTTTAGACCACCCAGTTTGTGGCATTTTGTTACAGAAGCCCTAGCAAAACACTCTACCTTCCTTTCAGTCCCACTGTTTCCTTGCTGTTCCCCCAACAGGTCAAGTGAGCTCCATATTAGGACTTCTGTGCTCACTGCTCTCTCGGACTGGAAAGCTCTCCCGCCAGGTAGCTTGCTACTGAAGGATAGCTACTTTCTCCTTCACTTCCTTCAGGTGTCTGCTCAAATGTCATTTTTTCAGTAATGCTTTCCATGACTACACTGTTTAAAATAAGCACTTTGGCACTTAACATTCTTGCCCTATATTTTTGTATTCCTAGTACTTATCACATATCTGATATATGATCTATTTTATGTATTTACTCATTTATTATTATCTGCATCTGGTTGTCTATATACCCATTAGAAGATCAGCTCCATACTCTCAGGGATTTTTGCCTGTATTATTCGTTGCTGTATTCCCAGCACATAGCCTCAGCACCTAGGACAAGGCTCAGTATATATAAGCATTCAATGAACATTTATTAAATGAAGAATCATCTAGCATAAGAGATAGAAAGAGGCAATGACAAAGGATGTATTTTATGACTTACCAGTCATGCTTCCCAAACTGTCCTTACCACTAACCATTCAAATTCCCTAACTCCAACAAATTTGGGATTCGCTTAATTTCCCATTTTCAAATGTTGGAGTTTGAGGAAAGACTTTTTGAGCAATTTCATATATTACAGTTGACTGCAGCTGTTTTGTTAGTCCTATATTTACTTAAGTCTTTTAAAAATCAGAGTGAAGTCATCAAGCATTTTCTTCTGTATCATGCTAAAATCCTAAGCACAGGGTTTCCTAAGTAAACAAACAAATGTTTTGCAGATATGACCAAAAATGATGAGTGGATTTATTTTAAAGAGCTTGTACATTTTCTTTTATTTTTTTGGCAGATATCAGGAAGAAGCACAAAAAGAAATCTCCCAGGAGCCCCCTATGTTCTTCTACCTTGCTGATTCCATGTGACACAGGTTAATTTCAGGGTTGTTTATGGTTCAGGTGCATAAAGAGAGAAGATGCAAAGGCACAGTATCTGCACTGCAGCCAGCAAGATACGCATGCAAAGGTTAGCCAGAAACAGGTTTCCTGATTGAACATGCATGGGGAATCCAGCGGACTCTTTTGTTTCTATCTGAAAGTAAAGTACAGCATTGTTTGAGTTCCTGGGTTCCATTTTGTGCAGAAAATTTGTGCCAGAGATACCAGAAGGGATTTGGAGGACATCCGAGAAAGGATTCCAAGATCGTAAACTGCACTCATCCCGAGCCTGTATTGCAGCCAATACTAAGAATTTCTTGATGAAGATCAATCGCAGTACTTAATGTCGCTATTATGTGATTTCAAGTGGAAGCATCAGAGACAGACTCTTAAGGACTCTGAAGCTTGCTTTGTTGAAATAAAGCTCCTCTTAAGCTGAAAAGTTGAATCTACCAGAAGTGAAAAGGAATGGAACAAATCGTGAAATTCTTGTGTTTTGATATTACAAAAGTCCACATAAATTTTTGCCTTAAGCTTTGGAGGAATGCTTAGAATATTTGTGGCCAATTACTATACATATTTATGAGTAGATTAGGCTGATTTGGGGAAATAAAATGGCGGAAAAACTGTTTTAATTGTTCAAATATTACTCTCTTTAAGCAAAATGACTTAAGTGAATAAATGACATACATAGAGTAGTCCCCTCTTATCCAGGGTGGCTACATTCCAAGACCCTCAGTGGATGCCTGAAACAGTGGATAGTACCAAAGACCGTATATTCTACATTTTTTTCTATACATACATACCTATGATAAAGTTTATTTTATAAATTAGGTGCAGCAAGAGATTAACAATAACTAATAATAAAATAGAACAATTAGAACAATATACTGTAATAAAAGTTACCATAGATCTCAGTAACGTCAGCATATGATTTTCTTTCTTTCCTTATTAAGTTGAGAACTTTCACCTTTTCACTTAAAGGAAGCACATTATGGCTTCTCCTTGGCATATCCGAATGCCAGGGTCAATCCTCTTGTGCTTTGAGGCCATTGTTAAGCACAATAAGGGTGACTTGAACATAAGCACTGTGATACCTCGACAGTTGATCTGATAACCAAGGGGCTACTAAGTGACTAATGGGCGGATAGCAGATGCAGTGTGGATGTGCTGCATGGATACAGTGTGGATACACCGCACAAAGGGATGAGTCACGTCCCAAGGGATGGTTCACGTCCTGGGTGGGAAGAAGCAGCACAGAGCGAGATTTCATTACATTACTCAGGATGGTGTGCAATTTAAAACTTATCAATTGTTTATTTCTTGCATTTTTCATTTAATATTTTCAGATTATGATTGACCACGGGTAACTGAAACCAAAGAAAACGAAACTAGGAATAAGGGGAGACTACTGCATATACAGAAAAGAATGCATATCTTAATAGTGCAGCTTGATGATTTTTCCCACAGTAAAGTTATCCTGTAACTACCACTCAAATCAGAAAATACAGGAGCAGGCCTGGTGGCATAGTGGTTAAGTTCATGCACTCCACTTTGCAGCCCAAGGTTCGCAGGTTCAGATCCCAGGGATGGACCTACACACCACTCGTCAAGCCATGCTGTGGCGGAGTCCCATATACAAAATGGGGGAAGCTTGGCACAGATGTTAGTTCAGTAACAATCTTTCTCAAGCAAAAATAGGAAGATTGGCAATCGATGTTCGCTCAGGGTGAATCTTCCTCGCCAAAAAAGAAAAAAGAAAATACAACACTACCAATACTCAAACAAGTCCCCCTGGTACCCCTTCCCAGTTATTACCCTTCCTTCCACAACAAAAGTAGCTTCTGTACATTTTTTTGCAACAAAATACTTACATTTTATTTCCTATCTACCACTGAAAGTTCAACAGACATTGATGCTACAATTTCAACTCACCCATCATCAACTTTTATCAGAGTCTATTTAGTTTTTCTTAAAAAAACTAAAAGCTGAAGTCAGAGAGCTTAAAATTTGATCTGAAACAACTTCTGTTTTCCCCCATCCTTTCTTAATTTGTGTGCTCTGATAGGCATGCTTTCAAATAAAAATCCACACTCCTTTTTCTCAAATTGAAGATATGCTAGTAGTCAGGCACTACAAAGCAAGGCAGCGTACAAATACACACCAAAAGAAATGCATTTTGGTTTAGAATTATGCCTTTAGTTTTGAGCTTAAGAAAACTGAGTAAAATGATAATTTCAAAAGGATGAAAATATCTTAACTATCCTTCTAAATAATGGTGAGCTCAGAAGTCAGCGTCCTTGAATTTGAAAGCTCTTATCCCCTTTACTGTTAGCCACTGAAATTTTTAAAAAAGTAATAAAGGGCATAAAGGGTAGGTACAAGATACAAATGAAACATGATCTACCTGTCATGGTTACATTTCAATTGTATACATTGCAACCTCTCAAGAGAGAGCCTGGGCACTGCCTCCATGGAGCCCCCAGCAGGTTCTGACATTGCCTGCAAATGGGCTCTCTCTGTGGGTAGCAGCTGATCATTGTGACGGCATATCCTGGGTGGCTTTACAAAAGGATGAATGTTCAGCAAGCTCTAGCCCGAAGTTAATCTCAGAAAGCCAACACTTACGTAATTTTCATATCATCTACAAGTATCTGCCACTGAGATGGGACCTGAATACATACACATGAGTGAAAGAAAAACATGGAGGTGCCACGTCCGCTTATAATTTCTTCTATGTATAGCAAGGTTTTCAATTGATAAAGAACATTAATCTTGCAGAGTGATTCGCTTAATAGGCCTTAGAGACAAGGCCTCAGAGACCCAGAATCATCACCTTTTGTCCTTTTAGAAAAGCTCTGATCTTCCTGTGATAGCCACAGAGTAGCTTCCACACGTTGTTTTTATTCCTAAGTACTTGACCATTGTAAAATAAAGTTATCTGAAAGAGGTTAAGTAACCATACACTAAAGATACTTGCCACTGAGCAAGTGTGATGGCTCTTCCAGTATTGGTTCATGTGGTGATAACATTCTGCCATCCCCTCAGGGAGAGGTGCTGATATAGAGATGAAACTGAACTTCTTCAGTTTAACCCCTCCTCGATCTGATTTCTGAAAGGTGGATTTTTTGGATCATCTTTGTTATTTAAGTAAAGTTCAAGCTGTGTATGAAGACATCTAAGCAAGGATCTCTGTGATATTATTTCTGCATGACAGTCATTTAATGCAGGGCCACAATCACTCATGGATTTGTCGTTAATACATTTTGTTCCTGTTGAAATGCTTGCCACCTTGGCATCTTTACCATCTGCGCCTATTGTCATGACAACTCCAGCAAGAACTTTTCAGTGTGTGCAAGCGGAGGAGAACCACTTGCACTCCTGTTTTCTTCATCGTCTATGTCCATGGAAAAATACGTTTGAGAATTTCTCGACTGGCAGAGACTGTTTCTTTGTTGAATTTTGTTTAGTTTTATGTTTGCTCTGATCCCACGGCAAAGCTTCCTTCAGTGCAAGTAGAACTGAGATAATATCTCAGGAGAACTGAAGTAATAACAAGTACTATGCACTTGGTCAGTGTCTTTTCTTCTAATCACTTCCTAAGCTCTCCATGTCTGACTTGAAAGACTCCACTCTCACCCACAGCTGCACAGTGTCACTACAGGACTTCGCCACTGCCACCCCCATGGCCACCTCAGCCCTCCTGTCTTAACTTCTCTTTGACTAGTTTTGTCTGATTTTGAATTTATGTAGATGGAGTCATACACTGGCTTCTGTTTAGTGTTATATTTCTTTCATTAAATTTATGTTTGTGAGATTCACCCATGTTGTTGCCTGTAACAGTAGTTCATTAATCTTCATTGTTGTGTAGTTTGCTGTTTTAATAATTTACCACAATTTATTCTGTCATTTCACTATTTATGAACATTTGGGTTGTTTCTAGGTTTTGGATACTACAAATAGTGCTACTATGAACGTTCTTTTTTTTTTTTTTTTGAGGAAGATTAGCCCTGAGCTAACATCTGCTGCCAGTCCTCCTCTTTTTGCTAAGGAAGACTGGCCCAGAGCTAACATTTGTGCCCATCTTCCTCTATTTTATATGTGGGAGCCTGCCATAGCATGGCTTGACAAGTGGTGCATAGGTCCGTGCCCAGGAACCAAACTGGAGAACCCTGGGCTGCTGTAAAAGAGCGCATGAACTTAACCACTGCACCACCGGGCTAGTCCCTGAACATTCTCGTCCATGTCTTTCAGTAAACATATGTATATATATATGTTGGAGTAAAATTGAAATTTCTAAGTCATAGAATGTAGATGCTCGTATTGTTTTCCAATGTAGTTGTACCAGTTTACATGCATACTAGCAGTGCATGACAGTTCCACTTGCTCCACATCTTTGTTAACACTTTGCATTGTCATTTGTTTTAATTTGAGCTATTCTGGTATATGCATAGTGGTATCTCATTGTGGTTTTGTTTCCATTTCCCTCATGACTAATCATGTTGAGCATGTTTACATATACTTTTTTGTTCATTTATGTCCTTTATTGACCATTTTGATCCCCTTTTTTGGGTTATCTTTTCAACTCTTTTGCCCATTTTCTATTGAATTGTCTGTCACTTTTTATTGATTTATAGGAGCAGTCTGGCTATGAGTCTTCTGTAGTTCATATATGTGTGTGTGTGATATATGTGTGTGCGTATATATACATATGTGAAGAGAGAGCAATTGTCTCCTTTTATGCTGCCTTCTTAAAAACAGCTTTATTGAGGTATGTTCCTACACCATAAAATTCACCCGCTATAAGTGTATAGTTGGATGTTCCCAATAAGTTTAGAGTTGTGCATCAATCTCCAGAATTTAATTTTAGAGCATTTCCATTACCCTAAAGGATCCCTCGTATCCGTTTGCAGTTAATCCCCATTACTACCCCAACCTCAGACAACCACTGCTCTGACATTTTCTCCTATACTTTGCCTCTTCTAGAATGTCAAGAAAATGCAAACGGTCATTACGCAGGCTTTTTTTCTGGCCTTATTCACTTAACATAGTGATTTTGAGAGTCATCCTTATTGTTGAATGTATCCTTAGTTCCTGCCTTTTAATTGCTGAACAATATTCCATTGTATGGCTGTATCAAAGTGTGTTAATGCAATCACCAGTTGAGAGATATTTGCTTTGTTGCCAGTTTTTGGTGGTTAGGAATAAAGCTACTACAAAATTGTGTATACAGGCTTTGTGTGAATATAGGTTTTCATTTTACTTGGGTGAATACATTGGAATGGGATCATTGAGACATATAGAAGTATATGTATAACTTTTTAAAAAACTACTCAACAGTTTTTTTAAAAAAGTGACTGGCGACATTTCCCATTTGACCAGCAGCGTAGGAAGCTCTCATCCATGATAGTAGTTGCTCCTCATCTTTGCCATTACTTGGTGTTGTCACATTTTTTTCTTATTTTTTAAGTTGTTCTAATGGGATGTAGTGGTATCTCGTTGTGGTTTTAAATTGCTGATGACGAATGATGTTGAGCATCATTTTTTGTGCTTAATTACTATCCATATATTTTCTTTGTTGAAATGTTTGCACAAATATTGCCTATTTTTTAAAAAAATTGAGTTATTTTCTCATTATTGAGTTTTGAGAGCTCTTAATGTATTCTAGCTACAAGGCCTTTATCAGATATGTGGTTTGCAAATATTTCTTCTCAGTCTGTGGCTTCTTTTCATTCTCTTCAAAGTGTCTTTTGAAGAGTAGAAGTCTTAATTTTGATGAAGTCAAATTTATCACTTTTTTGGGAGGGTATTGTGTTTTGGTGTGACATGTAAGAAACCTTTGCTCAACCTAGGGCCACAAAATAGTCTTCAACGTTTTCTTCAAAAAAGATTTTTGTTTAGGTTTCACATTTAGGAGTATGAGCACTTTTGAATTAATTTTGTATATGGTGCAGAGTATGAATACTAGGGTTCATTTTTTTCCATATGTATATCCAGATGTTCCAGCACTACACACTAAAAAGACTATGCTTTCTCCATTGTACTGCCTTTGAAACTTTGCCAAACAAGAATTATATATATTTGTGTCAATCTATTTAGGGGCTGTCTGTTTTGTTCCATTGATCTGTATATCTATCTCTACCTCCATATACCTATATCATTTTTAGAATACTACACTGCCTAGATATGTGTAGCTTTATAGTAAGTTTGCAAATCACGTATCTTGAGCCCTCCAAATCTGCTCTTCATTTCAAAATTGCTTTGCCTATTCAAGTTCCTCTGTTTATGCAAATAAATTTTGGAAGGACCTTGTCACTTTCTATTATAAAATCTTACTGGGATTTTGACTAATTGCATTCAATTTATAGATAATTTGAGGGAGATTTTAAATTCTAACAATGAGTCCTAATCCATGAACAATTTCCATCAATTTAGATTTTGTTTGTTTTTTTTCCATCACCATTTCTAGCTTTTAATATATTGATCCTGCACAAGTTTTATAAGATTTATACCTATGAATTTAATGTTTTTAATGCTATTTTAAGTGGTATCATCCCTTTTAAACTTAATTTCCAATTATTCATTGCTAATATATAAATAATTTTTTGTGTAATACATTTATATATTGTAACCTTGCTAAACAAGTCATGAGTTGTAATAGAATTTTTGAGTATTATTTGAGATTTTCTACATAAACATGTCACCTGTGAATAAATACCTTTCCAACCCAACTTTACCTTTCCAAAATGTATGCCTTTCAGTCCTTTTTCATGCCTTATTGCACTGGCTACATGCAATGTTTAATATGGGTGGTGTATGGAGATAGTTATGGGGGAGTGACAACAGACATCCTTTCCTTGTTCCTGACCTTAGGGGAAAGTATTGAATCTTTCACCATTAAGTAAGGTAGCTTTGGATCTTTTTTTAAGGTATTCTTTATCAGGTTAAGGAAGATGTCTTCTGTTCCTAGTTTGCTGAGAAAATTATCATGAATGGACTTTGAATTTTGTCAACTGCTTTTTTGCATCTACTGAGATGATAATAGAGTTTTTCTTATTTAGTGTGTTAGTGTTGTGGATCACAATGATTAATTGTTGAATGTAGAAGCAGCAATAAAACTAATTTGGTCATAAGGGAATATTCCTTTTCTATGAAGCTAGATTTGATTGATTTACTAATATTTTGATGAAGATATTTATATCTATGTACAGGAGAGATATTTGTCTGTAGTTTTCTTTTCTTGTAATGTCTTTGCTTGGTTTTAGTATCAGGGTAATTTTATCCTTACAAAATGAGTTGGGAAGAATTTGTGTAACATTAGTATTTTTTTGACCATAAATGTTTGGTAGAACTCGCCAGTGATGCCATCTGTGCCAGGAGTTTTCTTTGTTGAAAGGTTATTCATTTCACATTCAATTTCTTTAATAGGTATTGGTCTATTCAGGTTATTCCTCTTTTGTTAAGCTTTAACAGTTTGTATGTTTAGAGGAATTTGTCACTGTGTCTATATTATATTTATGGATGTAGAATTTTGTGCAATATTTCCTTATTATCCTTTTAATATTTGTAGGGTCTGTTATGCTATCTGGTCATTCATTCCTGACATTTAAAATTTGTCTCAACTCTTTTCTTGGTTAGTCTGACTAAAGCTTTACCAATATTATTAATTTTTCTTCAAAGAAAGATTTCATTTCATGGATTTTCTGTATTGATTTTTGTGTTCTCAATTTCATTGATTTCTATTTTCACCTTTCTTCCTTTCTTTTTTTTCTGAGGAAGATTCACCCTGAGCTAACCTGTGTGCCAATCTTCTGCCACTTTATATGTGGGTCACCACCACAGCATGCCTGACAAGTGGTGTAGGTCTGCACCTGGGATCTAAACCTGCAAACACGAGCTGCCAAAGTGGAGCATGCGAAACTTAACCACAGCACCATGGGGCCAGTCCTGTGCTTTTACATTTCTAATATCCTTTCTTCTGCTTGTTTTGGGTTTAATTTGCTCTTTTTTCCAATTTCCCTAAAGGAGAAACTTAGATCATTGATTTGAGAACTTTGCCCATTTCTAATATAAACATCCAATAGTACACTATAAATTTTCCTCTAAGCTCTGTTTTAGTGGCATCCCACAAGTCTTGCTGTTATATTTCCATTTTCCTCCCATTAAAAATATTTTCCAATTTCCTCCATGATTTCTTCTTTGGTCCATGGGTTATTTAGAAGCATGCTGTAAATTTCAAAATACTTGGAGATTTTCCTGACATCTTTTACTGATTTCTAGTTTAATTCCTTTATGATCCAATAACATACTTCCTGTTTTCTTTTAAAGTATCTATAGTTTGTTTTATAGCCCTGGTTATCATCTACCTTATTGGATTATTTCATATACAGTAGAAAAGAAACTGTATTCTTTTGTTGTTTGGAGCATTCTATATATGTCGTTGTGTCACATTGGTTGGTGGTGCTGTCCTGGTCTTATGTAGACTTACTGATCTTCTGTGTATTTATACTTTTGGTTAATGAGAGAGGAATGTTGGGATCTTCAATAAATGTCGATTCATTGACTTCTCTTTTCATTCTGTCAATATTTGCTTTCTTGCATTTTGAAGTTTTATTATTAAGTGCATACACATTTAAGATTGTTATGTCATGTTGAAGAAGTGACCCCTTTATCATTTGTGAAAAAGTGAGCTAACTAAACCTAGAATTATATTCTTCTAATCTTTTTTTAGAAATCTTTTTTGTATTTATATGCATTACCTGCAGACAAAACATGCAACTCCATTGCCAGTCTCTTTTTCTTACAATTTATGGCAGATTAATCTTCTTTAACCCCACTTTGATCAAATCATTCATGAGTTTTTTTTAAAACAAACTTTGGCTCCAACATTGCCTATTGAGTTGCTATGCAATATCCTCTTCATTGTGACTCTAAACAGCCTTAATCCTTCACCACTCACTTATTCTCTATCCAAAGTAGATCAACTACACTTGTCCACACATGGATCACTTATCTGCAAATTCATCATCCATTTGGAGAAAAATTATTTGACTAAATGCCATGAAATTTTTAAAAAATGTGTTTTCTATTCTTTAGAAGACTATAATGTAGCAAAAAATATGGAAATGAGCAAAAATAAGAAGGTAGAGCAAAGCTGCCATCATGAACAGAATTGGATAGGGCAGAGAGGCAGGATAGCACTCTGTAAATAGTGCAATAGCCTCAATGACTCAGGGATATGACTTTATCAGGATCTAAAGTTATTTTTTAATCTATCAGTTCCAAGATACTAAGGGTCAAGAGCAAACAAGACTCAGACAACATTATGGTTGCCTATAATGCCAGGAACCACAGCATCAAAGAACATAGAAATTGGTTTTGGAGGAATTGATCCTAAATATCTGTCCATGAAAGAATAACTTGCATGTTGGCTGACTACAAGTTTTAGGGGTTTTAAATGGCATTTCTACTTAACATTCTTCTTCATAGATGAATTTGGCTTAGATTATAGTCTATATTAAAGAAGACTGAGTATTAATTGTCTTAAATTATGTATTTGGAGAATAATTTATTCATGTTAAATCCAGACCCAAATATGAAATTCAGCACAATAATTAAGAATAAGAACCAAAAGAACCTCATGCTTCAGGCATTTAGCATCTGATATAATTTTGCATACTTATAAGGAGCACTGGAATGACCCTGAAAAACAGGGAGTGGGTGCAATATATCACTCTGTAATTAGAAGGAACAGGTCTATAAATGTATTATTAAAATAGTTTTAAGAAGGAAACTGATTTTTTAAGTGCTTGTGTATTTTGGAAGTTTTTAATCTTTTATCTTAACCTTTTCAACAATTATTTGATTAACTTCATAACCCCTGAGATTACTTATCTGTGAAATGGGCTATTTTATAAATTATGTTGTAATTAAATTGTGGTCTCTGGAGCTCAGTGTCAAATCAAAGGAGGAAGTACAAGGTTTCTCTTAATTTCTGGCAGAAGTCATGTTTTTTAAACCACTGGAGTGGTAGGTTACCCATTCATAATAAAAAAAAGGTGTGTTTGTGTGTGTGTGTGGGTTTGTGTGTGTGTGCATGCATGTGGTTTTGTTGTTGATTTGTGTTTGAATTGGATAATAAGGGCAAATGGGAACTCTACTGGTTATTTCCTAATATTTAAGAGAATCAGCATCTAGTCGATTGTTAGCCTTTGATTCTTCCTAAATACAAGTTGTTTTCTTGGAAGACTTCTTTTTAATTAATAAACTTTATTTTTTAGAGTGGTTTAAGATTGACAGCAAAATTTAGCAGAAAATACAGAGAGTTCCCATATACCCCTTGTCCCTACACACACACAAACTTCCCCACTATGGACATCCCATGCTACAGCAATACGTATGCTACAATTGATGAACCTATACTGACACATCATTACCACTCAAAGTCCACAGTTTGCAATAGGGTTCAATCGTGATGTACATTCTATGAGTTATGATAAATGTATAATGATGTGTACCCACCTTTGCAGTATCATATCAAATAGTTTCACTACCCTAAAAATTCTCATGTTCTGCCTATTCCTGGCAACCACCGATCCTTACACTGTCTCCATAGTTTTGCCTTTTCCATAATGTCATCTAGTTGGAATCAAACAGCATATAGCCTTTCAGATTGGTTTCTTTAACTTAGTAATATGAATTTAAGTGTCTTCCATGTCTTTTCATGGCTTAAGAGTTCATTTCGTTTTAACACTGAATAATATTTCCTTGTCTGGAAGTACCAGTTTATTTATCCATTCACTTACCGAAGGATGTCTTGGCTGATTCCAAGTTTTAGAAATTATGAGTAAACCTGCTACAAACATGCATGCACAGGTTTTTGTGTGTACGTAAGTTTTTAACTCTTTTGGGTAAATGCCAAGGAGCATGGTTGCTGGATGAGTGTGCTTTGTTATGTAAGAAACTGCCAAACTTTCTTTCAAAGTGGCTGTGCTAGTTTGAATTCCCGCCAGCAATAAATGGGAGTTCCTATTACTCCACATCCTCGTCAGCACTTGGTGTTGTCAGTGTTTTGGATTTTAGCCATTCTAAAAGGTGTGTACTGGTATCTCCTTTGTGTTTTCATTTGCAATTCCTTAATGACATGTGATGTTGAACATCTTTTCCTATGCTTACTCTTCATCTATGTATTTTCTTTGGTGAGGTGACTGTATGGTGAGGTGTCCTTTTTTATTGGGTGGTTCATTTTCTTATATTTGTGTTTTAAAAGATCTTTGTATGTTTTGGATAATAGTCCTTTATCAAGCATGTCTTTTGAAAATATTTCTCACTCTTTGTCGCTTGTCTTTTCATTCTACGAACAATTATTTTTCACAGCACAAGTTTTTTATTTTAATGAGACCAGCTTATCAATTAATTCTTTCATAGATCTTCCCTTTGACATTGTATCTAAAAAGTCATCGCCACACCCATAGTTAATTAGGTTTTCTCCCTTGTCGTCTTCTAGGAGTTTTATAGTTTCATGGTCTGTGATCCATTTTGAGTTAATTTTTTGTAAGGGCTGTGAGATCTGTGTCTAGATTCAAGTTTTTTGCATGTGGATATCCAATTGTTTCAGCATCATTTGTTGAAAAGGCAGGCTTTGTTCTATGATCTTTGAGCAGGTTCCTCAACTACCTCAGCTTTATTTCCTCAGCTGTAAAGATGGAATGAAAATAATACCTCCCTTACTGGGCCATTGAGAGGATTGGCACATGGTAGGTGCTCAGTAAATGAATGTTAATAGCTAAATTGTTACAATTGTCAGCAGAGTTTTCAACAAGGCTCAGACAGGCCAATGGTGAGCTGTCCCCGTGGAGTCAGCATATGGCAGAAAGAGAGCACTTGGGGAAGAAATAAGCCTGAAGAGTCACAACCTAAGGTATTTTATTGAACTACAGTGGCGAGAAGAGAATTATCCTGAGGAAGGCCTAGATCATAAGGCAAAGAGAGAAGAAAGGGAGTGTAGAGTTGAATGGGCGTGGCAAAAACCTCATGGTAAGAATAAGTTGCAGGTTAGAAGCTAGGAGAAACAGAGAATTAATTGAGTGTGGAGAGAGAAAATCTAGTGTCCAACAGTGGGCATGGAGTAAGATTTTGCTGTTATGCACTTGGCTGACTTGGCCAGAACAAGCGTACCTCCTTCAAAGCACTGCATGTGCGCCACCAGCACCACTCCCAGAACATCACGAACGTGATTTGGTGAAGCCCCAAGCACATCAGTCCATCTTCTCTACTATGTACTTAATCTTTCCCAGGATCAAGCACATAAAGCAGTGGTTTCCCGGGTGCAAGAGGAAAAATTTATCTCCAATTTCCGCACATTTATCCTTTTCTTTCTGTTTTAAAATGCATGACACCTGACCATCATCAAACAGAAATACTATCTTGGATGTGCAATCCAAGGAAATAATTTTTCTCAACCCATTGGACTGAAAAATATTTAGTCTTCCTAAAGGGTAGAATGGTAGCCCCCATGGTTTGCCTTCTCACATTAATACTCCCTGTGGGTTAATGTGCTATTAATATGGCAAAAAAGAAAGAAAATCCTTTAAATAGCAGCTTGTACTTCTTTTTGATTTTTCTCCTGCAAAAGCTGATTTACTGTGTGTTTCTTCCATCTGGCAGGAAGCTAATCTGAATGTGAATCAATCCTTGCAAAAATAACTGCAGGAAATTTTAGACATTCATAACTTTCCAAAGCTTTTTTTCTCTTTAACAATAGCATTTTTGTCATTCTTTCTGTTGAGCAAAGTTTTTCAATTGAAATTAAGTATGACTATTTAAAGAATTGTGCCACCTCATCCTGAATGCCTCCATTACTGTTATGGATTCACGTTGTTCATATTCTAGATATTTGCACATAAATAAGTAATTGCTGTTATCCCAAAAAGTTTTAGTCATGACAGGAAAACAGATTAATGTGATATTCACAACTTGATAAGCAAAATGACCAGAAAAATCATTCTGGAATATCTGATTCTTCTTTCTTTGCAGTGTATTTTGTAATCATACTGGTTTCTTCTAATGATGTCTGTACTGACTAATATTTCTCTTGCTACTGGGAAAAAAAAAACCCTCTACAATCCTAAAAGAAGACTTGATTTTTTAGCAAGTAATTCTTGGCTATTTTCAAAATAAGTACTTCTCACACATTCCCACATAGTGGCACACCAAGAAAATTATGTTTACCCTGGGGTAAATCAACAACCTTCCTGGGACAGGACATAACCAGCCCAGGGACTCCAGCTGCTCCAGGCCCCATCAGGCCACCCCAAGTTTGAGGTTATAAGTATCCCATCACACCTGCAACCTGTTTTCAACACATAAGCTCTGCTCCAAGAAACCTGTTCCCCAGAACTGGGAATTGGGGAAGGAAAATGTGCACCATGTGAAAATGGAAGCAACGTTATTCAGAATAATACATCAGTATCTTTAGCAGAATTTCCAGACAAGAGTTATGTGGCCAAGTTACTCCATTCTAGTCTGACTTATCAAGTATGACTGGCTAACCCAGTGTTTTCCAAATCACATTCCATAGCATAGAATGCTAGTTTTCCATGAGATGTTAATAGATATTAAAGCGACTTTTCCTGCTGTGGTCAAATAATTTTGAAATTTATTCGGTTAAATAGATTTCATTACTATAGGACTTCCTGAGCCCTTTCATATGCTAATGCGATTCGTAAATCTCCAGCAAAGAGGTAGAGCTGATCTGCCACATATGGTTGTGCAGACTGTGCACTGCACAACACTAAAGGTCACTATTCATATTGTAGCCTATAACATGGCACTCATCTAAGCAGTATACAACCTATACATGGCAGCACCAGGATTAACATTCCACATTTTCCATATATATTTGACCATGGCTCATTGTTTGTTCAGAATAACTATTAATATCTAATGGAACATATTTGGTTCTTTATGGACTCCATTGATCCTTTTGTTTATTAAGCTACATATCAGGGATACCACGTTCTAAGTAATTCCCTTCCTTCTTTTCCCCAGAAGATTGTGCATTCTCCTGTCTCTGTGAGGAAAGAACATGGACTTTGATGTCAGATCCACCTGAGTTCAACACCAGCTCTGCCACAATTTTTTTTACTAGCTATGGGCCTTGATGTTATCTGGAAAATGGAAATCATACCATGCACATTACAGGGTGACTGTGCAGATTAAATGAACAGGCGTATACAAAGCCTTAGTCCAGCACGTGACACGTAATAGTATACAGCAAATATTTCTCTTCTCCCTCAGTGCCTTCGCCTGTGTTGTTTCCACCGCCTGAAATGCCTTTCTGTGCTCAATCTGCCCTTCAAGGACCCCTTCAAAGACCCCTTCAAGAACCACTTCTTTCACAAAGCCTCCTCTGATGTAGATGCCTCCTCTCTCAAACCTCTGCAGCACTCTGTGGCTATTTCAAAGGTACATTCTAGCACATTTTTCGGATACTAGAATAATTGTGGACAATTTCTCATCCACCCCCTGTTTGATTTGGAAATCTTAAGGGCAGCAACGTTGTCTTGTTCATCTTGATCCTCACCAAAACGTGAGCTATCTTAGGCCCTCAATAGATGTTTGTAGAACCCAGCGGAATCAAAACAGTAAAGTAGCCGGCAGATATCCACAATATATTTTTCACTGAGGAGGTGATAATCGTAGCTCTTCTGGACTGACTGGATGCACATTATAGCCTGCAAAAATTTACTGGTATCTAGAGATAGTCATAGCAAGCCCTGAAGATACATTTTGCATAGCACAAAGAAAATATCCCGAAGTTTAAATTGCACAAATTGATACGATCAACACGTTCTGTAACATAGAGACATTTAAACAGTGATGGTGGTGGATAGCCTAATCATCGGTTGTAAACTCAAAACTAAAGCAAATATTTTAGAACAGGGTCCCAGACTCAAAGATCAGTATGTATAAAATCCCTATTCCGGAAGTTCTCTTCCAGTGCAAATCTATACTAAATACTAAGCAGAATCGCTTTTGAAATGTCTGTTAAGATGATACAATTGCGTATATTACAAGATGTACTGTATATTTAGTATATTTAGACAGCCTATTTTCGCATTAGTAAAATATACATGATCTGTATGCCCAGCCTTATATTTTATTCAGGTTCTCATGCTAAGGTATTTTTAAATAAGATGTATACGTGCAAGATAAATTACACATTCGCTTTTCAAGTAAGAATTTTGTTAAGAGAATTTGACAAATGTAAACGACCTTGTGAAGTTGAGCTCCATTTATCGACAGGAATTAGACACTGCAGGAAGAAAATCCAGGACTAAGAATCCGTGTTTAAATAAATGTTAGAACAAAAAAATTTGGCCCATTTTGTGATTCTGGAGGTGAACTCTGCAACTCATTCTCTCCTTTGCCAACTGGTTCCCGGTCTTGTTCTGCCCATAGTGAGTGCAAGGGGGTGACTGCAAGCCTGGTAGATAAAAGTACTTGCTTTTTAAATTTTTTCTTGTTTTAATTTGTCTCTGAAGCAGTGAGCATTCTGGATGCAGCTGATCTGTGTAGTGTTTGCCGTGGTGGCACGTTGTTCTTGGCTGCCTCCAGCAACTTTCCTCTTCACCATAGCTGTTCTTATGGTTCTACAGTGTCCTTTTCTTCATGCACAGCAGTAGAAGTTATGCTTCTTTTCACACTTACAACTCCTCGGATATCTGAACCTCAGAACTTAAAAGTCAGACGGTCAATTTTACTTCATTCCTGGAGTGGTAGCTTCTTTCTGCGGTTAATACTTTAGTTACACATTAGAACTCTTTTTTATCCATGTTATTAGTGACAGCCTGGACTTTGTAAGGCTGTGATTTGCTGCAATTTAGTTAAATAATAATAGTTCCCCAACAGCACAGTTTGAATTTTAGTTACAAGTGTATAATAACTGAGTAATTGCATAAAGTACAAACTTCACCGGTTGGTCTTCAGTCTACCACTCACTATACAAATAACAGATGCACCTATGATCACTGATAAATCATGTCACTTCTTTCAAAGTCTGTCAGTGATTGGTCACTACACATGATTATTCAGTTCATGCACAGACAAAAAAGCATGTAGCTGTGTTGAATCCTTGTCTCCCAGTGATAAACCCATGTGACATTTTTCAAAAACAGATAATTGAAAGAGAATTGGTCAACAAAGATGAAAGTGCAGCAAAGGAACCAAAAAAACAGAAAGTGATGATGCTAGAAGTGAAATTCGAATCAAGCGGGAATGAAGTTATGGAAGAAATTGCTAACACTAGGAACGCTGACACGTCGTTATTCGAGAAACCATTGAAATGCAGCTAGAGGAACTTAGTGAGGGTGAAATTATTGAAAAAAATGTGGAAAGTTGTTGTGATGAAAAAGATGACGATATCCCAGAAGTGATGTCAGTAAAAACTCACACATTAAAGGAAATCTTAGAGATACCTGACATTGAAAGTGCAAACGACACAATATTAGAAGCTAACTCAAACTTAGACAGGAGCATGACAATTTGCCGGGGCTTGTTCCATATTATAAGTTGTATGCCAAGAAGAAGGCGGCAGGCACTATTCAAGCTACTCTTGACAAGTTTTTACAAAGAAATAAAACACTTAATACTCAATGTTTCTAATGTTTTATATTACTGTATACTAAAATAAATACTAGTTTTGGTATCATTGTATTCCCCTACACATTTAAAACAGGCGTTAAGAGAATTTTTAAATATTCTGACAAAAATTTAAATGCAATCATAACTCCCTCTATTATTAAGATCATTTTGCAAAGTTTCAGCTTGCACTGTCATTTTCATAGTTCTGCACTAATGTGAGAAATGATGACTGCTTATACTTAATCAGCTTTCACTTGGTTAACAATTCTTTTTTTTTTTTTTTTTTTTGCTTAGGAAGATTCTACCTGACCTAATGTCTGTTGCCTATCTTCCTCTTTTGTTTTTTTTGTATGTAAGCTGCTACTACAGTATGGCCACTGACAGACAAGTAGGGTAAGTCTGCACCTGGGAACCAAATCCAGGCCACCGAAGTGGAGCATGCCAGACTTAACCACTAGGCCACCAGGGCTGGCCCGCAATTCTTTGTATTAAATTTCCTTGTTCAAAATTCTGATGTAGTTTCTGTCACTCCATTGGGCATTGATCAAGTGAGTATAACAGTATTCACAGTAAAATTCTTTTGTCTTTGCTGTATGTATGAAAATTTTAAAATTATAGTGATGGGAAAAATCAGGCAAACAAGTATTGTGTTCTACTTACAGATAAGTCACAAGCATGAAGGAAAATTATCTTATGGAATGAGAAGCAACAACAATATTTATTTTTAGACAATAAAAATGGGAATTGTGGTGACTTTACCAGCAGCAAATTAACATAAGGATATAACCTCATGCCAAACACTTCCAAAAAGTTATGGCCCATGGAAAAAAATTGATTCTGATATTCTAGGGTGATATAGCAAGAAATTTAACCCAACTACAACCTGCAGAGGTAGTACTAAGGGAAAAAAGTATTAATAAAAGCTTGAAAATTCATTCTAATACCCATCATCAGGTCAGAATCAGACCGATGGGATGGACAGACAGCCCAGAGGAAAGTCAAGACTGAACTGTTGAGAGGAGAAGCTATTGCTTACTGCCTTCAGGAATTCTTCAGTCATCCAAACAAGGGGAAAAAAAGGCACTTACAAAAGAGAAAGAAATATATTAGGCTGGCCTCAGACTTCTCTATAGGAGCATTCAACATGAAGCAATCTTGGGAATAGAGAACTCTTATAAAAATGACTCAGTGATGAAATCTAGCCAGACAAAAGATGGATGGAGAAGTCATGGTAAAAGGAAGCATAACACTCAATGCAAGAAGATAGCAGAGCCATTTCTGCAATCCTGAGAGCAGGAAAAGGCATGGCACATAATTGCAGAACCGGTCACGTCGCCCTTTGTGTATAAAGGCAAAAGGCTTCTGGGGCCGGCCTGGTGGCGCAGCGGTTAAGTTCGCACGTTCCGCTTCTCTGCGGCCCGGGGTTCGCTGGTTCGGATCCCGGGTGCGGACATGGCACTGCTTGGCAGCCATGCTATGGTAGGCGTCCCACGTATAAACTAGAGGAAGATGGGCACGGATGTTAGCTCAGAGCCAGGCTTCCTCAGCAAAAAGAGGAGGACTGGCAGTAGTTAGCTGAGGGCTAATCTTCCTCCAAAAAAAAAAAAAAAAGGCAAAAGCCTTCTTCAATCACGCACACATTCAGGGACCACCATGAGCCCTGCCTAAAAAAATTGCTTGAAGATACAACAGTCAACTAAGAGATTAATCCAAATAGAGAATTTGGGGATGGAGAAGTTGTGGCCAAAAAACTAATGGTAAGCACTGAATGCTTTTAAATAGAGAATTAAAACTAGACAGTTATGGGAATTAGGATTTTAGAAGTCAATTTAAATGCTAATAGCCTTGAAAAAATAAAAATAAGTAACAAGTACTGTCTAAAAATCTCCCCTGGAGCTTAAAGAACGTAAAAAAATAATACCTGAATAATTATTTTGCCTAACCTCGAGAATGTTTTCAATTTTACTCTGACTTCTTTTTCTTCTACTAAATTCAAGTTAATCTCTATGCACTTCTTTTAAATTTAAAATGAATACAGTACAATTCCATTTTGATAAAACTACTTTATGCATCTATCCAGTCATCCAGCCATTTGTATATTTGCTTAGAGAGATATATGGAACGATATTCCCCTATGTTAATGATGGTGTTCTGGGCAATGGGATTTGAGGTGATGCCCCCCCTTTGTTGTACTTCCATGTTGCTTGATTTTGTTTAAATAAACAAGCATTTACTGAAAAAGTAAAGTCATTTGATAAAAAGGAAAATAAAACACACACGGATAGGATTGCTAAACCAGCAACGTATCAATAAACGAAAGTGAGGAGGAACGTTTAAACCCCAGCAGAGAGCCTACTATAATCGAGCATCAGTTTACAAAAACTTCAGGGGTTAATAGTAAATCATTCTCATCAATTCACAGAAAATATTGGGTTTTACAGACAAAGCAATAATTAGGTGGCCTATGTAACTACTATGTTTATGAAAAAGTAAAGAAACTCCATTTCTTTAAAACTATCTTATAAATTAGAGTTTTCAAAAATTTAAAACTCCCCTCATCCAAATTGGTGAAAACTTGCTTTTTGCTGTTATATTGATTAAGTAGTTAAAAAATGCCATTAATCAGCATTTGAAATTTACAATTGTTATCAACTCACAGTCAAAGTATCAAATGGATCCTTGAGCCTTAAGATATCTTATTTTCCTTGGTAATAGTGTTTTGCATTCTATTGAGCAAATATGTTAGCTTACTTCCTATCCATTTGTCAAAAGTCTCACTTTAAGTTATTAAAGATCCATGGCCTTCAGTATTGATGCCGTGGATTTCCACCAACTGCACAGAGATTTTTGTCTATGTGCTTTTATTCATTCATTTGCTAAATAACTTCCACGGATTCATCTAAATGTGGGCAAATCAGAAAACTTCAGTTCAGGGGCACAATTATGCCCAATTTCATTAAATTACTTTTGGCAAGTGGTGCTGGCTTTTTACAATAGTTTTCAAACATCTAATAAGTAATTGCTTGTAATTGTGCCATTGTCTGATAGTGAAATGAAAGAATCGGCACTGCAGAGCTGCTGAACCCCTCCATTTGTTTTGTACTGCAAAGCTTTCTGGCCACACGATTCCTCCTGACTGTCATGCTGTGGAAATTGCAGGGGTTTGCTGCAATCCAGGCTTTTAACTTATGAAGGAGAGCCAAGAGGAAAAAAGGAATGGAATTACACAAATGAGTCCTGGCAGCCAACTTCTGTTTCTCCTCTGACCTGACAAGACAGTGCTTGGCCACCAAGGAAGGGCTCACCACCTTCTTTAGAACCTTAATTACTTAGCAGCTTTAATTGTAGTCCTCTAGACTGGAACACTGTGAGGAGACTGTCTCACCACTAGAGGTGGTTGCTAGGCCCAAAGGCCACTGTGGCTTCCTGATCCTTCTCAGAAGAAGGAAGTGAAAGAAACCATCTGAGAAGCTGCTATTCCAAGCTATGCACTGGATCCTTCATTTGTGCCTTCATTGATCAAATATGTATTGAGCACCTACTATGTACCAGGCACTGGTCTAGTCACTAGGGTTACAGGTGTGGGTAAGATAGGCAAGGGTCCTACTTTCAAATAGCTTACATTTTACTAGGGGTAAATAAACAATTAACTACATAATATGTCAGACTGTGTTTAGTATTACAATAAACAGGGCAGGATAAGGGAGCAAAGGAGGGACCATTGTGGGGTCAAGAGTGTTGAGAGATATGCCAGCTATGGAATGGACATTAAAAGTAATTTATTGCAACCGATTTAAAAACACTTCCTAATATACACTGGAAATTGTCCTCTATCTTAGACAACAGGAGTTTACAATCATATTCCTTCCACATTTTCCTCATTCAAAGTGATCTCTCTCCTCAGAACTGGCATGATCATTCACTTAAAATCCTTACCTGATGCTTTGTAAAAGTTATTTCTGTATAGCTAATCTCTCCTAAATAAGAATCTCTTTGACATCAAGGATTGTGCTGTATTTATCTTGGCATCTGTTATAAATTGAACTGTATCCCCCAAAAAAAGTACGTAGAAGTCTTAACCCCCACTACCTTGGAACGCGACCTTGTTTGGAAACAGAGTCTTTAGAGAGGCAATCACTGAGATCATTAGGATGGACCCTATTCCAATACGACCGGTGTCCTTATACGAAGGGGAAATTTGGACACAGAAATAGATATGCACATAGGGAAGATCATGTGAAGACACACAGGGACAACAACATGTGAAGACGGAGGATTGGAGTGATGCATCTACAAGCCAAGGAATGCCAAAGATTGTCAGCAAATCACCACAAACTAGAAAGAAGCAAGGATCCTCCTCCAGCACCTTCAGAATGAGCATAGTCCCACTGACAGCTCTATTTTGGAGTTCTAGGCTCCAAAACTGTGAGAGAATGAATTTCTGTTATTTTAAGCCACCCAGTTTGTGGCATGATACTTTGTTACAGCAGACCTAGCAAACAAAAATAGTACCACTCTAAGGGCTTAGGAATGAACAACGAATATTCAATGAATAAATAAATGAAGTACTTTATAAATAAGAGATTTTATGTACACTTTACAAATGAAGAAACTCGGACGTGAATATAATTGAATTCTGTAAGTGACACAGGATGCGGATTTGGATGACCTTCAAAACTTAGATATTTTTGTAACAGAGAAGTGGGGTTTTGTGATAGTGTCCCTTTTCCTTCATGAACACTATTCCTTTCGCTTTCTATAGTTTAGTCCAGCAAGGGGTATGTGTGTAAGACCTCTATCTTGCTGGAAGAGAAGAGATAGAAATCAAAGAGCAGAGGTTATTATTTGGAGATGACCTCACAAGTCAGGCCACAAGGAACCAAGCCTCAGAAGCTGGCTGAAAGTGTAATATTAGAAACTGTGATTTTGTAGGCTAGGAAGCCCTGGCACACAACTCATCGTAACCCTACAGCCCAATGTAGATTATGGGTAATTCTGCCTCGACCACTGGCCCAGAAACAAATGGCTTAGGAAAAATCTGATTCTGAATCTGAGCATGTCCTCCTCAAAACAGGCAAAGAATCGATTCTT
Source organism: Equus przewalskii (assembly GCF_037783145.1). Classification (NCBI taxonomy): domain Eukaryota; kingdom Metazoa; phylum Chordata; class Mammalia; order Perissodactyla; family Equidae; genus Equus; species Equus przewalskii. The sequence goes on along the minus strand of NC_091863.1, from coordinate 113,142,769 downwards.
CAAACCCTTTGTACTACTTAGATCTTGCCTGTCTTCTAAAATAGCAGCCCAACACAAGCGCAAATGACCTCAGGGAGTCAGTGTACTATAATATTGAAAATCATGGGATTGGGGTTCTTTTCAGTTTTATTGAGGTATAATTGACAAATAAAAATTGTACATATTTAAAGTGTACGACATGATGTTTTGATATACAAGTACATGGTGAAATGTTTACCACAATCATGCTAATTAACATATTGATCACCCCATGTAGTTATCTTTTTTTTTTGTGAGAAAAATTCTCTACCCTCTTAGCAAATTAAAGTATAAAATACAGTACTGCTAACTATGGTCTCCATGCTGTATATTAAATCTCCACAACTTATTCATCCTGCATATTTGAAACTCTGTACCATTTGACCAACATGCTTCTAAGAGTCTAACTTTTTTAGATTCCACATTTAAGTGAGATCAGGCAGTATTTGTCTTTCTGTCTGGCTCATTTCACTTAGCATAATGTTCTCCAGATTCATCCATGTTGTCACAAATGGAAAGACTTCCTTCATTTTTATGAAAAAATAACATTCCATTATATATATATACACCACATTTTCATTCTCTATTCGTTCATTGATGGACACAGGTGGTTTCCATATCATGGCTATTGTGAGTAATGCTGAAACGAACATGGGAGTCCAGTTATCTCTTCAAGATGCAAATTTTATTTCCTTCAGATATACAACCAGCAATGGGATTGGGGATCATATGATAGTTCTATTTGAATTTTTTGAGGAATCTCCATATTGTTTTCCATAATGTCTGTACCAATTTACATTCCCACCAACAGTGCACAAGTCTTCCCTTTTCTCCACATTCTTGACAACACTTGTTAACTTTTGTCTTTTTGATAATGGCCATTCTAACAGCTGTGAGGTGATATCTCATTGCGGTTTTAAGTGCATTTCCCTGATAATTAAGGATTCTTACCACTTCGTCATGTACCTGTTGGCAGTTTATATGTCTTAGTGGAGAAATGTTTATTCAGGGCCTTTGCCCGTTTCTTAATTGAGTTGCTTCCTTCTTTATGCCATTGAGTTACATGAATTCGTTATATATATTTGGATATTAACCGCTTATCATATATATGTTTTGGAAATATTTTCTCCCATTCCATAGGTTGTCTCTTCACTCTGTTGACTGTTTCCTTATCTGTGCATAAGCTTTTAGTTCAATGCATTTTCATTTGTCGATTTTTGAATTGTTGCCTGTGCTTTTGGAGTAATATCCAAAAATCATTGCCCAGACCAGTGTTAAGAGCTTTTTCTCTATGTTTTCATCTAGCAGACTTACAGTTTCAGGTCTTACATTTAAAAACCTTTAATCCATTTTGACTTGATTTTTTTATATGATGAGATAAGGGTCTAATTTCATTCTTCTGCATGTGGATATAAAATTTTCCCAAATTGTTTATTGAAGAAACATCCTTTCCCCATTGTGAGCTCTTGGCACTTTTGTTGAAGATCATTTGACCAAAAATGTGTGTATTTCTTTCTGGGCTCTGTAGTCTGTTCCATTGGTCTACCCGCCTATTTTTATGTGAATACCATATTGTTTAGGTTACTATAGCTTTGTAGTATATTTTAGATTTTTTTTCCTTTTTCTCCCCAAAGCACCCTGGTACATAGTTGTGTATTTTTTTAGTTGTGGGTCCTTCCAGTTGTGGCATGTGGGATGCTGCCTCAACATGACCTGATGAGCAGTGCCATGTCTGCGCCCAGGCTTCAAACCGGCAAAACCCTGGGCCACAGAAGCAGAGCGTGTGAACTTAACCCCTCTGGCAGAGGGCTGGCCCCCTGTAGTATATTTTAAAATCAAGCAGTGTGATGCCTCTAACTTTGTTATTGCTCAAGATGGCTTTGGCTATTCAACGCCTTTTGTGGTTCCACGTGAATTTTGGGATAGTTTTATCTATTTTTATGAAAAATGTCATTAGAATTTTAAGAGGAATTTCATTGAATCTATAGATTGCTTTGGGTAGTATGGACATTTAAAAAATATTAATTCTTCCACTCTGTGTACATTAGATACTTTTCCATTTTTTCTGTCTTCTTCAATTTCTTTCATTACTGTGTTTGATCATCAGTGTATGCAACTTTCACCTCCTTGGTTGAATTTATTCCTAATATTTTACTATTTTTGATGATATGGTAAATAGAATTGTTTTCTTAATTTATAGGTTTTTTATTTGTGTTTACTATGTGATCAAGTAAAACAAAGTATAGTTATAGCAGTCAGTTTAAGCTGATAACTTAAATTCAATCACATACAAAATTCTACAATGTGCTTCCTCTCCCCCAACACTGTATGTTATTGATATCTCCTTCTAGGTCTCCCATAATGTGCACATTGGTTCAATTTATGGTGTCCCATAAGTCCCTTAGGCTTTCTTTACTCTTTTTCATTCTTTCTTCTTTTTGCTTCTCAGGATAATTTCAAATGATGTGTCTTCAAATTCACTTATTCTTTTTTCTGCTTGATCTAGTCTGTTTTTGAATCCTTCTAGTGAATTTTTCACTTCAGTTATTGTGTTCTTCAGCTCCAGTACTTCTGTTTGGTTCTTTTTTTATTGTTTTTATCTGTGTTAAATTTCTCAATTTGTTTGTGCATTGTTTTCCTGATTTTGTTTATTTGTCTATCTGTGTTCTCTTGTAACTCACTGAGCTTCTTTAAGATGATTGTTTAGAATTCTTTGTCTAGCAATTTACAGATCTTCATCTCTTTTGGGTTGTTTATTGAAGATTCATTTTCTTCCTTTGACTGTGTCACATGTTCTTTATTCTTGATGTTCCTTGTATGTTTTCTTTGTTGTCTGCACAGTTGAAGAGGCAGATATCACTCTCATTTCTTATGGACTGGTTTTGACTGGGAATGACCTTCACCAGTCAGCAGTGCTTGGTATGAGGCAAGATAGAGACCAACCCCTCAGAGAGCTCACTGTAAGTCTGGAGGCAAAGCGTCCTTCACATTCTTCCCTCTCTCATGGTGAAAAAGCCTCAATTCTGTGTTCTTTCCCAATCTTGCAGAGCAGTGCTGGCTGTAAGGACTCACTGTCCCCTTTACTTTGTTCCTTGGTATCCCAGGGGACCAGGATCTACAGGTCATTTAGCACTTGATGTTGGGCAAGATAGAAACCAGCTCCATGGAGGGTAAACAAATTCTCAGTGATAAAATGGAGTGGTTTTTATAGGCAGAGCACAGTAGCATGGAATCCAGGTAGGTACTGTCAAGGAGAAGATCTCTCCCATCCAAGGAAAGCAGACTGCCTGTACCTAAAACCATGCCATAAATGAATATTTGGTCCCCAGGAAGAGTACTAGCAAGGGCAAGTACTGTCTATATAATAAATGTCATAATATGATTGAATAGGAGAAACCTTTAGAAGCTGCAAAGGGCATGTAGCAGGGAAAATGTTTAACGGTGTTTCATAGGAAATGCCATTGTGTACATATTTCTTCGCCTTCAGTTTTCACCTTAATCAAGAAGGATGTTACTTTTCCTACTCAAAGGAGCTGACATTTCTCCCTTCACTGTAACACAGCAGAAAACCTAAAGAAAAGAATTAGCACATGGCAAGATTTTAGGATACTGAATGTCAGATTGCAATGAGTGAGATGAAGATTACAAACTGACACAAATAGGAGAGAAGCCATTTCCTAGTAAGTAGTAACACAGGCAGACTACATTTTGCTGCCTGTATTGTGGTGGAGTAGGGGAGCCTTCTTAACAATTCATTGACAAACATTCTGTATGCAAAGTGGACTTTGGTAAAGGTTATAAGTAAAAACTTAAGAATTTTCTACAAAAAGTAACATGGACACTGAGTGAAAACATTAACATCCCAGTGGTGAAGTGCATAGAAATTAACTCAATAAATATGCATTGAGTGAATGGATAAATGAATGAATGAGGGAAAAGGGAAAATATAAAGGTGCCATCGATGGGAGAGTTGGGAAGAGGAGAAGCAAGAGAAATGAGGTGAGAGAAGACAAGTAGGGTGCATTTCTTAAGTGCCTAAGAAGTACTATTTTAAAAATATATACTGATATACTGCCTGTGGGGCTTGCTCATCCCTCGAAAAAACCATACCTTGTGTGGGATATGTAGACTACTGGTAACAACATTTCATACACTCTTTTCACTTAAGTTTCCCAGTAGCATTAAAAGCATGCTTCAACCTCAAGGTCGACTCCATTAGCCCAGATGGAAAGAATCTTGAATAAACAAAGCCAGTGAGCAAACCTTCCACACAACATCAGTCAAATTTTACTGACTACCAAGAAAGACCAATTAATCTGTTTGCCCATTTTTACTAGGACCAAGAGTGGAACTGATCAGGTATCATGAGAAAGCCTATTCTAGCAGTGTAGCCAGCCAGATAATAAATGGCTTACAATTTACCAGATGATCTGTTTTTTAAGAAATTGCTCCTAAAATTATGTATGAATATGCTCTTTGACCAAGAGATAATACTTGTAGGAAAGACACATCAGCAAAAATATGAAAAGTTATGTACAATGCTACTTATTGCAGCATCATTTATAATAGCAAAAGGCTGAACACAACCCAAACTTCCTTCAATAGAGTACTATTTGAATAAATTATATTACCTTCATGCGAGGTGAAAAGCGTGTACGTTGTGCTACTGTTCAGCTAAGAAAGATGGAGGACATCTTGTCATATCAGAAATCAAGGAAGCTGTCAAAGACTACTGATGGTGTTTCCAAAAAACTCAGGCGCCAACTTAAAGAGGCTTTCATTGAGCAAAGAGAGAAAAATTGGAGCATCAATTACAATAATAATTTTGATGAATTAAGACACATAAAATATGTTTAAATCCATGGGTTCATGGTGGTATTTTATTTTATTTTATTTTATTTTTTTGAGGAAGATTAGCCCTGAGCTAACATCTGCTGCCAATCCTCCTCTTTTTGCTGAGGAAGACTGGCCCTGAGCTAACATCCATGCCCATCTTCCTCTACTTTCTATGTGGGACGCCTACCACAGCATGGCATGCCAAGCGGTACCATGTCCCCACCCGGGATCCGGGCTGCTGAACCCCGGGCTGCCGAAGCGGAATGTGCGCACTTAACTGCTGCACCACCAGGCCCGCCCCGTCAGGGTGGTATTTTAAAAACAGTCATTGTTCACCTTCGGAGGATGCTAGGGAACTAACTCGTGTATTGTTTTATATTTTACAAATGAAAGCATAAAGCAAAAACTCAAAAAATGTTTGAGGAAGAAAGGGATAGGATGGAGGATACAGCAATAGAAACTATATTTCTTCGAATATATCTTGATTTATAGATTTCACTTTACATAATTATTTTTACATAACTTTTAAATGTTAAATCCAAATAAGGCAGTCTCTAAAATTTGAAAGCAAAATGAAACATAAATCTAGCTATGGATCATGTGGTGGCAAAATGATACAGAGAATTATTTTAAGAGACTTTTAAAAAAATTACCCCCTCCCCAAAAAACACACAACGATATAAAAGTGATCTTTGAGAAATCACATTTATGGTGGTAGTTCTAGATTGTTCTTCTGATGATTGTGGTTTGTGTATTATAGAACAAAACGAACATATCAGTGTTATTGGGAAGCAGAATTTTCAATGTGAGAAAAAGGAGACACAGATCGAAGAGGTTAACTAAAACTTCTGCAATCTTGAATTTGAACTGGAATATCACTGTGAACTCATGATGTCATTTTTCCTTAAAGAAAAACATTTCCTAGCTCTGCCCACTGAAATGTCCTAGAGAGAATAATCACTGTAATAGGAACAAGAACACTGAGTGTCCAGATTGTGGTCTTGAAACAATATTTCTCACTAAAGGAAAGCAATGATCCTTGGAAAGATAGAAGACTACAGATCTAGGATTGGAAGTGAGTAAACTGAGTGAGGCTGGGACACATTGTCATACAAGAGGGTAAGCGAGTTACCAAAGATTACAGGGGTTGTGTACAGAAAACTCAGGTACCCATTGAAGACGTTCCCATTGGCCAAAGATGGGACAATTTGACCCTCAATAAGAACCATCATTTCAGTGAGTTAAAATGTGTCTATTCCATATGTTTAAATTCATGTGTTCATAGTGATACTAAAAAATATACACTAGGAGACTTTGAAGGATGCTAGGGAACTAACGCCTTATTCTGAAAACTGATTAAAAAAAAGAGAGAGAGAGAGACAACAATGAACCATTGATCTTCTCGTTTCCTAAATAAATTGCACGATTGGGTAACTAAATAGTAGATGAGGGGAAAGTTTCCCTTCATAGAAGTATTCCAGCTAATGAACAGAGAAGGAATGATAGAATTAGAATATCACCATTTTGTAACCCCACAGTAAAATAATTGATACATAATCAGCAACAGATGTGGACATCACAAAAAGAGAAACAACCTAGCAAAGGTTCAGATGGCATACCGTAAAATCCCACAATCACAGTCCTAGGTATACACCGGAGAAGCTCTTGCGCCTGTGCACTGGGAGACATGTACAAAAATGTTCATAGCAGCACCGTTTGTAATAGGTCAAAAATGGATCACAATCCAGATGTCCATACAATATAAAGGATAAATAAATAGAGGTATAGTCATACAATGACATACAATATCACACTGAAAATAAATGAAATTCAACCATACACAACATAGAACCGAGGAAAGGAAAAAGAGAAAAAAAATGCAGAAGAACATATTAAGTGTGATTCCATTTATATAAAGGTCAAAAAGCAGTTGACATTAAACAATACATTGTTTCAGGATATAGATATTTGTGGCATAACTATCAAGCGATGTAGGAATATAATTAATACAAAATTCAGAATAGTATCCCAGGGTGGGTATTGGGAGCATATAAGATTGGGAACAGGCATGCAAGAGACTTCAAATGCACTGATAATATTTTATTTCTTAAATTGGATGGTAGGCATATTTGTTTCCATTTTATTGTTACTGTTGAAAAAATGCATATAATATATATTATATATGTGTATATATGCATATGTGTGTGTGTCTATATATAGACACACACAAAAGAAGTTTATATAATGGCTTAGATATAACATTTGTAGAACAAACATTTGAGAAAGAAAAGAATTTGACTCTAAATAATTAAAGCACATTAAAGTAAATAATTAGAGTTATTATAAAGCTGCAATGAAAATGCAGTTGTTCAACTTTGAAACACTACAGGAGTGACTCATTTATCAAATGTTTTTTAAGTTCCTATGTGACAGGTACTGTGCTGTGTGATGGACGTCCAGTGACAACAAACACACAATCCCTGTTCTGCAGTGGGGGAGAGAAACATTGAACAAGTAAATGACCCATAAATGTGTACTAACAAACTGAAGTGACGGTATTTGTATAACAACCAACATTTACTGAGTACGTTTGTGTCAGAAACTGTTGTAAAAGGTAGACTACCATTTTACAGAGAAGAAAACTGTGGTACATCTTTGTTAAGCAACTTGCTCAAGGTCAAAACTTATAAGTGGAGCAACTGTGAATAAAACTCGGGCAGTCTGACTGCAGGGCCCAAGCTCCTATCCTATACTGAGTAGGGAAACACTTGAATTATTAAGAGAACAATGGGGTTTATTTTAGCTTTTAGTGGTCGTGGACAGCCTTTCTGAGCACCTGACATTTATACATAGAAACACAGCATTAGGGAAAGCTAACTCGATCCTATGTATGTATTAAATGATCTTCTAAGTGGTAGGAAGCCTAGAGGACAAGTAGGCAAAGGACAATCCTGAAGAGGGAGGTTATGAGAAGCCTTTTTCCTTCGGCCTCTCTGCTCTTTCTCTCAGGCTTCATGGGGGCATGTGGCAGAGGGGACTGCAGTGAAGTGTTTGGCCAGAGCCTGGAACCAGGGAGCAAAGGAGTAAGAAAGGAGCATCAGTTACCATTTTGGCTGCATCAAGTCTCTCTACTTTGGCCTCCCCTTGGGCTACTCTTGGGTTCCAGATAAGCCCCCAGGCCCTGAGCGGCTGCTGCTCCACGCCTTTCTGTAGTGCTTTGTTGCTTCACTGAGGCCTGCCCCACACTTTCCTTATGACCAAGCCTATGTTCAGCACCTCAACTCAGGCTACTGCTTCAAGGCTTCTGTATCCTGAACCAGTGGCAAGCCTCTGCACTGAACAGCAGGCTAGCTGCCAAGAAAAAACAATCAAATGTGGGAAGACAATTGCAATGCGCTTCAGAAATCACTCCAGACATTGCCTGTTAAACAGTCTTCCAAGAGCGTGGTGCCATTTGGCATGAAAGCCAGGAAGACTTGTCCAGAGCAACGCAATCAGTATCTGACTTGGGGACAAGTTCTGCAAATGCACAGCAAAACGGGCTGCAGGTTAATGAAGACCAAGTTAAGAAAATGCTAGATTATTTTGTTAATGATGACAAATTTTGAAATCACAGAGAATTTGCAGAGAATGAATGGTGTTCCTATTATTATTTTCATAAGAAAAGCCATTCAAAATTACTTTGATTTTAGAGGAATATACTCTATTGCTCTTAACTCTCATTCAAAACTAAAATCTTCAGCTGTTTTTGAGGCAGAGTTTTCAGAGAATACAAACTCCAAGGATAGTTTGCTTCCAATTAAGTCTGTGAACTTAACCTGAAGAACTAGACAGATAAGGAAATATATTTGGATAACCTGACAGCAAACCCTAACCTACAATTGCAAATGCAGAGGATAAAATTTTTAAAGAGAAAGAAATTCAAACACATGTGAATATGATACATCAGTGATCTCTTATTCAGAACTCTTTTTCACATATATATTACAAACTCTAGACCATGGGATGGAGAGGAGAGAAAGAAGAAGGAGGAGAGAGGAGGAGAAAAGAAAGGCAAAAAAGACTATTAATGATAAGGGAACAGCCAAGTATATTGTATTCCATCCATTCTACGGAATTTTCACAGTTGTTAAATATATCTGTGATGACTAGTAATTTGCCAAAATGTTTAAAACCTATGTTAAAAAGCAGAATACACAGTTGTAGGCACACAACGCTTACAACTATGTGAAAAGATTTATGCTTGTGGGCATTACTTGGAAGAGGATATGCAAAAAAAAAGTTATTTGGGATCACAGGATTAGGCTTAGAAAGTTATTTGTTTTCCTCTTTCAAAATGTTTTAGCACTGTTATAGTGTTTTTCCAATAAAACTTTTTAAAAGTGAGGAAATGGATCACCGCAGTTAATCAACGTGACTATGATAAAGAACCAAAGATTTACCTGAGAATGATCTTTCAGCTAAAAAATAAGTCCCCCATTATTTATCATTTTCAGTATGGATCTTCTCACCCCCACACACAATTTAATGGCAAGGTAAGGAGCACAAGGAAAAGAAAAGCACTCATAAAATGTAGGCAGGCTGTTCTGAGGAAGAGAAGCTGGGAAAAGAGGCTTAAATGCGCATCTTCAGAGTAGCAGACTGTGCAGCCGGGAACCAGCAGCCGCCTCCAAGTCTCCCGTGAAAATGCAATGAGAATTGGAAGCTAAGGTGTGCGGCATATAAAATGAAATGAGTAAGTGTCCTCCTTAAAGTGCCTAGACTTTCCTTTTTGTGTGCTAATTTTAAATGAATGGATCCCCCAAAATGATTAAACTCCTAAAATTAGCATGTTCTATTTTTCAGCTAACTCCTTGCACAAAGATTAGGAAGGCAGCATAAGCAGGAATTTTGCACCTGGGTCGGGGGTCTATTCTTCACCAGATGCTACCCATTGGTCACCCCTGAAAAAGGCTTTAATGGCCCTTTCTTTTCTGGCTATTACTATTCTTAGCATAACTCCTCTGGCCTCACTGGGGATAAGTGCCTCCAGAAGGAAGAAAAGGGCTGAGACCCAGAAGCCAGTGATTTTTTCACCTCAAATGCACTGCAGGGTTGGAGAAAACAGGGTAATTATCTTTAGCAATGAAATTCTGTTTTGATAAAGCCATGGGGGAGGGGGCGATGTGAAGGAATAAATAGGTCAGTTCATTTTCTTCAGCTTCCCTGAGTCAGCAGCCCTTTGGCTGCTCTAACACAAGGGAATGGGGGCCCTGACAACTCATGGGTCAGCACAACATATGTTGTTTAAATAAAATCTATCAATGCATTGAGATATGGCTGGTCTTCAAAAACCTGTCTTTCCTACAAAAGTATCAACAGCTCAGCTCCCACCCTTTGGCTGCTGTACATCTCAGTGCCTGCCTTTCACTAACTAACCACTTTTTTTCAGAGCTGGTATACAGAACTTGTAATCCTTCATAAAACTGCACTGCTCCCTTAGCTATGAATATTTTTCAAGTACTGGTTGAAACTAGGGAATAAAGACTTAAAATTGCAAGCTTCTCATTTAACTACAGCCACTGGTCTGGACGGTAACAAGGTCTGATGAATTGGAAAGAGTCGAGTGAGTATCCGGCAAGCTTGTTAATGTGCAGAATAAAGCAGACTGGCAGTATCTCCCTGCTCGTCTACTGGCCTTTACCTGTGGAAGCCATAATCCTTAGAGAAAGTGTTCAATTATTTCTCGTGTGATTACCACACTCCAGCCCCAGCTCCCGAAACAGGTCTGCATCATCCACAACCTGGAATTCCCTATCCACAGGTGTTTCAAACTCCTGAGTAGGTGCATTGGATCACTCCCCAGGCACACATACACAGTGTCTAGACCCCAAACACTGCTGTGAAAAATCACAACTTCTAACACATGTCTTATCTACCACAGGGCAAAACTAAGCCTCTGTTACTGACCTAGTTCATCTAGTCACTGTTGGAACAGAAGAAAGAGTAAATGGACATTATGCTAAGTGAAAAAAGCCAGAGTCATAAGGACAAATGCCACATGATCTCACTTACATGTGGAATCTAAAAAAGTGAAACTCATAGAAGCAGAGAGTAGAATGGTGGTTGCCAGGATATGGGGGAGGGGGAAACGGGGAGACAGTGGTCAAAGGGTACAAAGGTTATAAGGTGAGTTCTAGAGAGCTAATGTACAACATTATTACTATAGTTAATAATATTGTCTTTTATACTTGAAATTTGGTAAGAGAGTCGATTTTTTAGCAGCCATATTTTCCATATGTTTTAAAACACTTCTCTACAGACACAACAGAATGGGCAGCACAGCCATTCACTGATATAAAACTGTTAAGAGACTTGAACTTGTGGGGCCGGTCCCGTGGCCTAGTGGTTATGTACGCACTCTCCACTTTGGTGGCCCAGGGTTTCGCCGGTTCAGATCCTGGGCGCGGACATGGTACCGCTCATCAGGCCAGGTTGAGGCGGTGTCCCACATGCCACAGCTAGAAGGACCTGCAGCTAAGATATACAACTATGTACCAGGGGGGATTTGGGGAGATAAAGCAGAAAGAAAAATAAAGATTGGCAACAGTTGTTAGCTCAGGTGCCAATCTTTAAAAAATAAAAAGAGTTGAACTTGTGCTCTTACTACAAAAAACATTGTAACTATGTGAGGTGATGGGGATGTTAATTAGCTCAATCATGGTAACCATTTCACAATGTATACACGTATAAAAAACATCACTTTGTACACCTTAAGTATACACAATTTTTATTTGTCAATTATCCCTCAATAAAGCTGGAAAACAGAAAAAGTAGGCAAGAGGGCAGGATGAAAGTAGATGCTTTTGCAATGCAGTGTTGGGAGAGAAAGAGAAAGACTTCAAAAGGCACTCATGGATCTGTTGGTGAGGAGGGCACATCCAGTGCCTGAGAGAGATGGTGGGAGGCCATCATGAGTGGAACTAAGGCTCTTTCTCTGGAGCAATGAAGAGGAAGATAAAGGACAACCAGTAGGAAAACATAAAGAGGAGTCGTTCAGAGAACTGCCCACCAAGAATACTAAGCAAAGTTTGCTCAAGTGCTTTCATCTAACAACTAACATTTAATGAACACTGTTTCAGACACTTCTCCAATTGTTTTACATGCATCAATAATTTAATCATCACACACCCTATGAGATAGGTAATATTATATCCCCATTGAAATATGAGGAAAGTGAGGCATAATGCATGCTCTTTGCTACTCCACTATAATCTGTATCAGGAGTCAGCAAACTTTTTCTGTAAAACCTAGTAGTAAATATATTTGGCATTGCAGGCCACATACCACCTCTGTCTCAACTACTCAACTCTGCCATTGTAATGTAAAAGCAGAAATAGACAATATGTAAATGAACGGTCACGACTGGTTCCAATAAAACTTTCTTTACCAAGTAAATAAAGGCTTAAAGGCAGATTTGGCCCTAGGGCCACAATTTGTAGACCTCTGATCTATATTTCCAGGGCCACAGGAAAACTTGGTCAGAGACATGTAGCATCAGAACACAAAACTGTTGCTTGTAGATGACGGGACTTTTCACTTTCTGTCAGGCACTTTGGTCTTGTGGTTCTGCATCACTGAGGCAGTTTGCTTTATGTGTCTGATGTGTCCAAGGAACGTAACTGCAATTTATAAGAGCCAACAAGACTCTTTGACTCCAAAAGGAGCCATTAAGAGGCAGTCTCAAACACAACCCACCTCAGGATAGGGAAGGAAGTACACGCCTGGCATCTTTAGACATGTTCTGAGACTCCTCTCTCCAAATTGTAAAGGCAGAGCCCATCAGAATCACCCATCCTAAGAACAGCGTCATTTCAGAAGGTATTTGAGGCAAAGGATGAGAGAGAAATGTTCCTATATTAGTTGTAATTTAATTTCAGATATTTCAGCACAGACCGTGTATATATTAACTTTCCCCTACATCCTAGGTTCTGATAGTTACCATTTGAAGTGCTCTAATTGGGAATGCATATTCTAGAGGGGCTTAGTTAGCGTCTGAAGGACCCTAGTTCAGAGGCCCTCACTCCATAGGAAGCTACTACAAACCTTCCAAATACAGGCATCTAAATCTGCACCAGAGGCTTGGTTAGTTAGCATGATGATATGTGGTTGTCTAGAAAGCATTTATTTACCTCAAGTCTTTCCTGAAGGAGATTGAACAGTCTATGAAGACAGGCAGCTTTACATATGTAAAGTAGCACCCTAGATCTAGAATTCTGTTCTTTTGGATCTATGTGCTGCCACTAAATGAAAAATTCTATCACCTGAGCCTACAAACATGGTAACTGACTCTGCTTTCATAATAGGGTATCGTTGCCTCAGAGAGAATCTTTCATGTGAAGTGCTTTCTCTAAGTGCCTAGGGGCCCTAAAGGGACAGAGAGTAGGAACAGCTTACAGAAGCAGGTTGTACAACTGTGTTTGTGTCTGCTCATTGATAAATATTTGCACATGTACCAGAGTGTGGTCTGAGACTTGCCTTCATTATACACATACCACCTGGTAGCAGGTTATGGGGGAGGAGATACATAGCTCCCTTGCACCTTTAATTTTCTGAAGCTATTCATATCAACCAAGAAACCCTGCCAATTGTTTGACCAACAGATTGACTTAGCTCAGGTTGCCCAGATACGTTCACTTGTTTATCCAGAGCATCTTTTGTGCAAATTGTTTTATTCAGTGCCATGACAGGTACCAAAGACACAGAAAACACGGATCCTACCCTCCAGGAAATCAGTTTGGTATTGTAGGGAAAAGAAAATGTAGTGAGTGTATTTTAATATTTTCTAAAGATTGCTATTTTCACGCTTTGCACTGGCTTTTAACTCAATTCAAAGAGCATTTATCAGGCACATTGATATACATGCATTTTCACCAATCTCGTTTTACAGCTGAGGAAACTGGAAAATGAAAAATTATAAATACAGCTCAACAAAAATCTGATATTTCCCTAAAGCCTCCAAGTATTTATTAGTAATAATGATTAAAGAGGTAAGTGGAAGGACATAGAGAGGATTGCAAGCAAGTTGTAGTTGAGTGCCGAAAAGTAATTCAAAGAGCAAGATTCTTATCCAAATTGAGCTTGAAATCCCTACTACATAACCAATCACAAACAAAAACGTGTTCAAAGGCATTGAGTCAATTCTCTCCAAAGAAAATCCACTCAAGCACAAAGTGCAAGCTGTAAACATTTGAGCTGCCACAATAAATCAGTCTCCCGAGATCTGTGCACGAGTGTACACATCTGGCTTCTGCGTGGCACATATTGAAACCAGAAACTGACTCCTGGATAATCATATTTGTAATTATGCCCCTGAAATCGAATAGCGTAATTCAAGAGGGTTTTAATTCTGAGCCTAGTCTTGCATTTTAATCCGATCTTGTTTTATCTGAAAGGACCACAGCTCCCACCGATAATGGAAACATGGATGCAAAGACCTGAGATCACAAAAAAGACATCTAGTCTTTGTTTTCTTTTCTGTCATGCTAGCCAGAATATAGGACATGTTAACATTAAACAACATCCTCGGAACCCTCTGTCCCTCTTTAAAACTTGACTTGGAAAGATAGCGGCACTGATTACGCAGTGACAATAATGTTGCAATTCTCCAGATCCATTGAAACAGTGAGAAAGGTACAGTTGCCTGGCTTTGACACAGCTCTCCTATCTTAATGAAAATCAAAACTCCGCAGCTCTGCCTGGTGGCCATTATGTTCAGCAAGAGTCTCATGATAACCTACTCAGTCTCTTCCCAAGTCTTGAAACAGAAAGTTAATTCTCCAGCTTCACATACGTACAAAAAGATTTCTAGCTATGGATCAGAGTTTGAATTCATGCTTCCAGTGCACACAGTAAACAAAGTCACCGATGAGCATCTGGGAGTCAAGGTTCCAAGCCACTAGAATGCCGGTAGACCTCAAAGTCTTATTGGTAGCTCTCCAAACCAGTGGTGCCATCACATCTCCCTTACTCAGTTTTTTAAGAATCCAGAGCAGTTGGAGAGCAAATGCAGCAGCACTCGCTCCCTGACTCCACTCTGGGATTGGAGTGAGCATTCTGTCCGCCTGTCCCCTCTTTGACTCCTACATGCAGACTCCTAATGTATACCCCCTTCCTCTATCCCCACTCCCCAACAAACACAGGCACGCTCTCTTATGATCTTGTGGCTTCTGAGAAAAGTCATTACTTCTTACAAAATTATTTGCTGTAGGGGAGGAGGACATTTCCTCTCCCCAAATGGGGGTTCGTCTGGCTGGAGAACGAATTCAATTTACATGAGACAGAATAGCAAGAGAAAATTAAACAAAGCTTTAATGAGGAACCATGGCCCGGGGCCTTTCTTCCCGAAGAAAGAAAGGGCACCGAAGAAGTGGGGTGCACAGAGTGGTTATATAGCCCCCAAACGGGGTGTTTCACATATGATTGAAAAGTCCCTTTTATAACAGTCACGACGCTGCTCTCTCAGCACAGCGCTTGATGGAAATGACAGATAGGTCTGCTGTCTCAGTGAGCGCCGCAGGGTGGCAGGCGTGTTGCCTCGGGCTGGGGGGGGTCACAGATGAGCGCCGCAATCAGTTCCCAGCCTAAAGAAAGATGCTTAATCTTTAAGGAGATGCCAACGTTGGGAGGGGGAGGGAAGTCAGTTACAGGAGGTTACCAGACTAGCACAATAAAATGCAGATTTTAAGTCCTTGCCTTTGGTATTGATTAAGAGTTTTGGGAGAGTAGGTCATCGCCTTTCTTCTTCCTGGTACAGAGAGGGAGGCACCTTTTACAGATAGAGATTTACCTTACAAATGTAAACGTGTCCTAACAAAGGGCAAGTTCCATTCCTCCTTCCCTGTCCCAGTTTATCAAAAGCAATCAACCTCAAATAATCCTGATGCCAAAGAGACATATCTTGGGGTCGCCAATTCCAGGTCCCCACATTGCGAACCCTAGGATACAATATGAAAAATATTACAGAGAAACTGTAGACACACACTTTTGTGGAACAACGTGGGAACATAAGTGCACTGACAGATTCAATCAAATTCTAAAGACAACTGTCAGTTGAAATTCTTCAAACAATTTGGAAAGAAACCCTTTGAATATGAATTTTATTTATCAGTGAGTGGTAAGGCTGGCAGTGGAGTGAGAGGGAATGCCACCAAAACCAAAGTGGCTTCCCTCCTGGTGAGTTCAATCAGACTCCTCACCAGAATTAGTTGTCTCACAAAGTAGGGTCTATTTGCAGCAAACAGGAGGCCACGTAGAATCATTTCCAAAGTCGTGGCATCCCCGGACAAAGCGAAGCAGGGACCTTTTATTTCAGATGGGGAATGAATATTCAAAAGGGAGAGGTTGGTATTCTCTTGCACAGGCTCAGCTGGGAAACATCCTTCCACACACACTGCAGGTTAAGGTCATGAGGCCTTAGTTCCTCCCAGAGTGGAGATCTTAGCACTAAAAATGAGGCAAAGGTCACAGGGCTGGCTCTTGTGGCGGGGCTTGATCTGGTTCAGGGTGGTTGGTGATTGCATCTCTTAAACAGTTAAATGCTTCCAAACCCACCCTTGAGTTCCTGGGGCAATTAGTCAGTGACAGGCAGGGGCTGAATTATATTAAATGCACACCTCCACCCTTTCGCTTAAACAATCAAACAGGCTGAAGGGGAATGAAGACAAAGTCACAGAAAATACAACAAAAAGTAAGGAGCAACAAGTATTGAACTGACAGCTTATTCAAGTAGTAGTTGGGAAGTTATGTGTTCAAATAAAGAACCCAAAACAGAAAACAAAGTGATCTATTAGAAAGAGAGCTTTCTACCGAATCTTTTGTTCAAAATGAAAAAAAAAGCCTCTATATAAGAATTCTGTACTCACTGACCAATGAATTAATATTTTTCACTCTGAGGGATCACACAGATTCTTTGTTTTGCAGATAAGCAGTATGGCGCAGTGGAATGCATATGGTCTTAGAATAAAGTCCTGCTTCCCATAAAGCAGAAGTTTCCAACCTTGCTGCATATTAAAATCACCTAGGAGGTTTTAAAACTCCAGCTGCTTGGGCCCCACCCTCAGAGATTCTGATTCCTTAGGAAGAGCCTCGGCAACTACAGACTTTTTTAAACTCCCCGAGTGATTCTAATGAACACTCATATTTGACAATCACTAGCTCAGAGGAGCGTTCAGTGTGGTCCCTGTCCCAACAGCGTCAGCCTCTCCTGGGAACTTGTTAAAAGTGTAAATTCTCCAGCCCCACTCCAGTCTCACTGATTCAGAAGCTCTAGGGGTGGGGCCCAGCAAACTTTTAACAAACTCTCCAGGAGATTCCGATGCAGGCTAAAGGAAGAGAAGCTCTGCCACAGAACAATGGTTCTCATACTTCAGTTTGCATAAGAAAAACCTGGAGATCTTGTTCAAATGCAAATCTGATTCAGTAAATCTGAAGTGGGGCCTGAGATTTCCAACATGCCTTCAATTACTACCTGAAAATTTGGGGTAGCAGAGCTATATAGAGGGATTATTCTCCAACTTTGAGGTGCACAAGAATGGGCACGGTCTTCATATATATACAGATTTCCTGGTCCAAAAATTTTGGAGTTAGCATATGGGAGATGAGGCCTAGAAATGTGCATTTTAACAAGAAACCCAGAGATTCTCACGCAGACGTCCCCAGACCACACTTTGGAGCATTGACCTAAAAGCAAGCTTTGAGACTTGACCTGGGGCAAATCATTTAGCCTCCCGGTCCCCATTTCCTCATCTTCAGAATAAGGCTAACAATTCCCACCCTGACTACTTCATAAACCTGTTGCCAACATCAATGGAGATAACACAGGTGAATTAGCCAGGTAACCCACACCGAGGATCAAAGACAAAACCAGAGTTTGGGACTCAGCTACCAGAGTTGTGAGAGTGGAACAGGGGATATGAAGCGGGACTGGCAATATCCAATTCCTTGTGGAATGACCCCTCAAGGGTAAGAACAGCAACCTCCTTGAACCCCCAGGAGTAGAACTCCTTGTGCCATAACCTGTGATCCAAACTACATCAAAAATTCAGAACTGGTGCCCGCCTGGTGGCGCAACAGTTAAGTTCACACTCTCTGTTTTGGTGGCCCAGGGTTCGCTGGTTTGGATCCTGGGAGTGGACCTATGCACCTCTTATCAAGCCATGCTGTGGCAGGCTTCCCAAAAATAAAATAGGAGAAGATGGGCATAGATGTTAGCTCAGGACTAATCTTCCTCAGGAAAGAAAAAAAAAACTCAGAACCATTCAGAAGGCTGTGCCATCTTTACTGCACAGATGAAAGAAATGACTCCTCTTCAAATACCCGTGCATGGGGGCACACACACACACACACACTGATGTCCTGTACTGGTTACTTTGGTGGATACTAAGGTGTTCCACCCAGATCTCCTCTTAAAGCGTTCCTATACCCATCCCACAACTACTGGGAACATGAATTGTAGATGGTTGAAAGCTGCATCACTCACTGCTAATCCCCCCCCCCCACCCCGCAGCACATCAATCAAAATAGTAAATCAAAAACAATGCCCTATCCTACATGAAAACAGTAAAAAATTGGCACTGCCCTCAAAGACTTAAAGAATGCAGGGATGGTCGTCTCCATCACACTCCCATTTAATCACCAGTCTGGCACCTACATGGATGGATCACAATGAATGACAGTGGACTACTGATATTGGCCCCCATATCAGTTCCCCTACATTGAAAACACCATATATGAGGTTAAAACCAAAAGCACCCATCCCCTTCCCCTGCTTCTTTAGTTACACTCATATGTTAATATCTGTTTCTCTAACCTTTGACTCCCTGAGCTTTACAACCAAATAGAAGTTACAAATTGTTAAAGCCCAGGTGGCCTCATGCTGGGCTCACACTAAAATTTTGGCTAATCACAGGTCCTTGAAGTTTATTACCGGGAAACTGATGTCCAGAGAATATCAAGAAACTAAAGCTTCCCAGGCCCCCAACCCCTCAGCTTCCTGGCACCAAAATCCACCATCCACTGCTGAAGCAGACAACCAGGGCCAGCCATCTGCAGATTCTCTTATCTCCCAGGGCCCCCTCCCCCAAACCAGCTGAAGGCTGGTGGGAAAGTGCTGACCAGCAAGGCCACAGGCTCCCCCCATCCCTACAAGTGGCTACATTCCTTGCAACCTTTATAAACCTCTTGCCTCCCATCTCTCAGGGAGATGAAATGAATTTGAGGGTTCACTCTCATCTCTGGGTTGACATCACCCAAAATAAAAACACTTTCCTTGCCATAAGCCTGGCGTGCCAGTTTTGATTTGACCCCTTTTATGTGGCAGGTAAAGAACCTATGTTTGTAGCCAGTAACACTACCACAAACTTAGCCAAGTAGTAACCCTAAGTGTAGTCACTGTACCATATGACACATCAATGCTAGAACAGATTAACATTGATCTGGAACTCTTTCCTTTCTGAAGTACTAATGATACCATGGCTGACACAGAAGCTATACTCTAGGCTACTACTTGGTTGAGTTTGCCATAGTCTTCAGTCATCCAGAGCTATGTGGTTTCTGCAGCGGCAAGACTGCCAAATTAAGTGGAGTTATGATAGGTACCACCACTCCTGCATCTTTTAGATCTTTAGGGGTGGCACTAATATGCACTATCCTCTACCATGGAATGTAATATTGTTTTTGATTTGCTACATGGATGGGAGGAGGGCAGATTCAGAGGCTTACGTTTGGCCTTGGCCACTATCATGTCTTCCACCCCATGAGCTAATAACCCAATGTAGGGGGCTGCTCCAACTCTAAGTATCTTAATACTAAGTATATCTTTGGGGACTGGAGAAATAACCATCCAGTGGATCTGTGAGCCCATTAGACCAACTGTAAGCCAGACTTAGAACAAGACTCCATTTATTACCTGGCTCCATGTGGCCCCTCTCCAACAAGGGGGCCATGATGATGTTCTGGGTCTCTGGTTATCAATGTCAAATCAGAGCATGTGCCCAGTATTCTTTGAAGTATCTTTTCCCAGTGTATAATCACCAGAATAAATGACCAAAGGTCCCGTTAGGGAAGAACTGGAGGAAACATCACAGTAAATGCTTGCCACAGTGCTGCAGACTTCTTCTCAGGGACCCGGCCATCTCTTCAGCCAGTGGGTTATGGGTCTGAAATCTGGCTCAGGTTCAAGAATTGTACAAGGTATCATGACTTTTTATTGAGGTGATATTCTTAGCCTCCTGCCATAAATTCTTTCTTTGATTAAATGTATTAAGTAGAACCTTCACTGGTTGCCTGCCTATTTTGTCCCTATGAATACCACATTCTATTCATCATCTCCACAACTGTTTGGGGATCGAGCATCCTTGGCTACCTCTCCACCTTGGCTGGTTATTACAATAACTGTGAATCCCTGGCTTCTAGCCATTAAGCCTCACATTTAGCCTCATTTGACCACTAGTCCTTCATGGCTCCATCTTCCCCATTACCATCAATGAGCTCCACAACAATCTTTCCCACCATTAGCCATAGCCTGCAGAGGAAAACCACCACCGACCTTCTGAATGATGCTGTTACTCCTCTCACCAGCATATTCCTGATGGCCTTGCCGTGGAATATAATCCTCTGGTAGGTCTGGCCTCATTTTATCCACTCCTGTATTCCCACTTTCCTAAGCCTTTTAATGCTTTATCCACTGTTTACCATGACATTTCAACACCAGTCAGCATGGACCATTGCTTTCTCCACACATCTAGGAGGTATCCTAGAAGTAAGATTGCACCATTCCCTGGAGTTCTTGATAGGATGTTAAACCAGTATTCTGGGAGAGTGCTCCCAAGTCAGTAATTCTTCCTTATGTAGTCTTATGATCCAATCTCCTTGATCAAGCACCTTCAAAATCCTATCACACAGGTAGATATTCCCTCAGCTCCTACTGGTACATGTTGGCTAATTCTTGCGTCTACTTTGAGGTTTAGTATCATGCCTCTATTATCACGTTCAGTACGTCTCCAGCTGGATTATGCTATGACATAATCCTACTTATCTTCCTGGTATCCAGGAGAGGAGATGTGGCACATTGTGATGGGATCCCTATTGCTTTGTGTAGGAAAGGCCTCTGCAGTGTCTTCTGACACAGAGGTGATTAGGGTAGCAGTTGCCAGCTCTTAATGGAGAATGGAAGGTCATCTCTGCAATCTGTGAGGGTTCAGTGGAGTCTT
Source organism: Equus przewalskii (assembly GCF_037783145.1). NCBI lineage: Eukaryota > Metazoa > Chordata > Mammalia > Perissodactyla > Equidae > Equus > Equus przewalskii. The sequence continues at coordinate 113,121,665 of NC_091863.1, read as the reverse complement.
TGGATTCAAAATATTTAGGGCCTACAACCACTTGTCCCCACATCATGTATCAGGGTCCTAGATTTTCCAAACGGGGTCCCTTGCCTTGTTATAATATCTACCCAGACAGAGCATTCAATCATATTTGAAGCTCAGTGACTCTAACTCAGTGGTTCTTAAAGGAGTGGAGACAGCAATCCTGCCTTCCAGGGGATATTCGGCAATCTCCAGAGTCAATTTTTATTGTCATGACGAGGTGGGAGTGCTTTTGGTATCTAGTGGGTAGACATTAGGATGCCACTAATATCCTACAATGTACAGGACAACAAGAAAGAACTATTAAGCCCAAAATGTCAGTAGTGCCAAGGAGAAACCCTGCCGCTATTAAGTTCTCAGTTTGGTCTTCAGCTTCTTCTTTTCTCCCGTTGCAGGTTATAAAGGCCTTTTTGTAAGCTACCAAAGAGATCCTCTGACCTTCATACTTGGGTTCCCACTATTTGCTAACTACCTTTATCTTTTCATTATCACTCTCTCGGGCATCAATGCATCTTAACAGCAAATTTCATTGTCCTTGTATGCATTTTTGCTTCAAACATTTTAAGTGCCTGGAACATTGCACCTGCCAGAGCATTTCACCCCACTAGAAAATTCTCCCAAGTCACCACTGGTGAATTTTAGCAATTAGTCCTCCACCTAGTGCCGAGGATTATCCTGCAACACATTCCAGGATGGTGTCCTCACTGCCAGCCACACACTGAGTGATTCTGTCCCCCAACCACGTCTCACTGCCTGCTTTCTTAGACCACTTCTCTTACCATGGTGCCAGTTGGGTCCTCCAGGAAGTTGATACCAAGATAGAGTTAGGAGTACCAAAGATGTATTGGGGAGAAATACATTCCTTGTGAAAGGAAAAGGGAGGGAGTAGGATTGGGGCAGGATAAGGCTTGGACCATGATACAGATCTGACACAATGCTCCCAGCAGAATAAGTTGCTCCAGAGCAGAGTTTGACGTTTACGAGAGTCCCACTTTGGGCAGAAATGGCTCAGCCCTTATACCATAATCTTGTTCTGTTATTGACTGAGGTCCCCCTAGAAGCACATGATTTCTGCTCGAAAGCCAAAGGAGACTTGAAGGAGCTAACGACTAGAAACTCTTGGCTTACCAAATTCCTCACATCTGGGCAATGTGTCCTTTCTCGAAGCAGGACCTGAATGGTGGACCTCTGTGTCTCTTAACGTGATAACCAGGGGCTTAAGGATGAGAATCTACATCATCCACCAGGCAAGCTGCTTAGGGCAACAAAGGTGCTAGCTGAGGATGAGAGGAATCTCGAATATGTGCTTGAGGAGAAGGATTATCTATATCATTCTTCAACTCAAGATCAAATGCAGTAGCAGGGCTGTCATTTGTCCTTCTAATCCCTCTCTTATAAGGTTCCCCAGGAAATAAAATTAATGAGACCAACCAGATTTCTGGACAAACTATTCCAGATGGGGTGAACTTACTGTAAGAAAAAAGTAGTTCTGAACAGTATAAACAGTGGATAAGGTTGTTCACCACCTATGTCTTCCTGGCTGGTACACCGTAAGAAGGGAAGAGAGTGGATTTATCAGATACTAACGACTGACAGCTGAGTTCCTCACTGGACGTTCTACTTGACTGAAAGGAATTGCCTCAACCAATGCTCATATTCTCTCTCAGGGGTTGTCCCATGGCTAATGACTAACTGAGAAGGAGATACAAAGTTCCAGCCCACTTACCTCAGTTTGAGGTAACACTGAAAGCTCGTCTCTGCCCCAAAATTCCCCATTAGGTTGCCTGAGGTCTCAGTTGTAACCTTATGTCACCTTCTCCCTTTGCTCAACCCTGCCTTCCACACTTCCTTGCAGGTAAATCTCCCAAGAGCACGCCACAATAAACCTGCACCCAAATCTCCATCTCAGATTGTTTCCAGGAAACACAATCTACAACATTTACTTATTTGGATGCCAGCAGCTGTACCTAATTTATTCTAACAAATAAACAATTCTTTCTATATGAAATGCATATGCAATCGAAATAATGCTAAGCTTTCTTTATGCCAGGGTCAAAGTGCTATTTTAATATGAAGATACCAAGTATTATATAAAGTACATGCATGCATCCTTGCTATGGACTGAAGGTTTGTGTCCCCCTCAAATTCCTATGTTGAAATCCTAATGATCAATGCGATGGTTTAAGGAGCTGAAGCCTTTGGGATGTGATAAGGTCCTGAGGGTAGAGCCCTTCTAAATGGTATTAGAGTTCTTTTAAAAGAGACCCCATAGGACTCCTTAGCCCCTTCCACCCTGTGAGGACACAGTGAGAAGTCTCAGTCTATCACAAGGAAGAGGGTCTTCACCAGAATCCAACCGTGCTGGTACCCTGATCTTGGACCTCCAGCCTCCAGGACTGTGAGAAATAAATTTTGGTTGTTTGTAAGCCACCCAGTCTGTGGTATTTTGTTATAGCAGCCCGAATGGACTAAGACAAGACTTAAGTGTGATTTCTTAAATCTATCCTTGCTTTGAGAGGGCAATTTTAATCCTAGACAATCTTTTATTTTTCTACTGTAAAAATATTATGTGTCACTTGGAATGTTTTAACCAGAGATGGAAAGTTCTGCAAATGGCTGAGAAAATTCATCTAGGCAGAACTTGTCCTCCTAAACAATTACTATCTCTTATTTTTGCTCTCATCTTTGGAGTGTGCTGTAATTATGGGTATAAGTACCATGAAGCAGTATATTCATCTGTTTCTATTTGTAGGTGGAAAGTCGGAGAGTGGGAGTTGACCCGAACAACAAAGAAGAACTGGGAAACTGCATCAATAATGATACAATAACAAGGGGGAAGAAAAACTCTGCTACTGCATGGTTTTTATGTTGTCTATAATTTACATTAAATACTTCAGCATAGACAGTGTGACATATGTGTGTGATTTAGTTTTAATCTATACCCTTAGGAGGAATTAAGTAATATTTGAAGTGCCCTAATCAAGAATGCACACCATCTGTAGTTGGCTTTGAAAGGCCCTAATCAGGATCAACTATCATTTTCTGAATTCAAACAAGAGGCTTGGTTCGTTAGCTTAAGGGGCATTAGAAATAAGTTTTTGTGGTTAATTTAGTGATGTTCAATATATGTAAATTGGCTGGAAATATTTTAATGTCACATCCATTCTTGCACTAACTGGGTGTAATTACTGGTGAGCCCAGCATTCTAGTACCCCTCAAAAGTTTACTCTATGCCTAGGATTCTTTTCTGTCCTACATCCCACCTCTTAATGGAGAAACCGTAATGGAATCCTACCACTGGATTACAACTGCCTGGAGTGAACCATTCATACAAGGTTCTTTTCAAAAAGGCTAAAAGACAGAGAGCTGGGACTTCACAAAGAATGGGTGCTTGCTTGCTAATAAATGTCTGCTCATTGGCTGAATTTCGTATGCCACTTATTTTTATTGTAATATAGAACCAAGAAGGAACTTACAAGTTTGCCCTACCCAATCACTGGAGGTTACTGATGAACTCTGACAATTAAGAATGGCCAAACTTGGGAGCCGATCCGGTGGCGCAGCGGTTATGTTCGCATGTTCTGCTTTGGGGCCCGGGGTTGGCCAGTTCAGATCCCAGGTGCGGACATGGCACCGTTTGGCAAGCCATGCTGTGATAGGCATCCCACATATAAAGTAGAGGAAGGTGGGCACGAATGTTAGCTTAGGGCCAGTCTTCCTCAGCAAAAACAGGAGGATTGGCAGCAGATGCCAGCTCAGGGCTAATCGTCCTCAAAAAAAAGAATGGCCAAACTGGTTTAATTTCACCATAAGTTCCACTTCCTCCATGGAGGAGTAAGCATGTAAAAAACTGCCCCTCCCATAGATAATAACTGTAGCCTTCAGGAAAAAAACAAAACTTTAAAGATATCCATACCTTATACACATTGTATACAAGGAAACAAAAATATGAATAACTGCTGATGTTTTTCAGACAGCATGTAGTCCAGGAGACTACATCTTTACAGGAGAACTACATCTTTAATTTGCCAGAAAAAACTGAAAAACTGTCAACTCAAAATTCTATATCCAACACAATATCTTTGAAAGCAAAGTAACAACACCTTCAAATAAAGGAACACAGAGAATTTGTTGTCACCTACCTCCACTAGAAGAAATGCTAAAGTATTAGCATTAACAAAGGAAGTAATTTCTTTGTGCTGAAGGAAAATGATAATAGAGGGAAACCCAGATCTCCAGGAATGGAAGAAGAAAAGTAGAAATGGTAAATATCTGAAAAAACGCTGGTTTTATTTTAATGTATTTAAATTATACAACACTGTTAAAGTAAAAATTGTAACATTGTCATGTGGGGTTCACAAATAGATATAATAAGTATGACAACTATAGCATAAAGGTCAGTGAAAGGAGAGAAATGGATCTATATGATTGCAGGGTTTCTACATTTTACATGAAGTAGCATCAAGTAGTACTCACTCCAAGTAGACTGTGAAAGTTAAGAATGTGTATTTAATTACTAGAGGAACCACTAAAAGATACAAAGAGATATAATGAAAGAGCCTATAGCTAAAGTAAAGTGAAATTCAAAATACATTTAAATAATCCAAAAGAAGAGGGAGAACACAAGAATAAAAACCAGAAAACAAATAATAAACAAACAAATAATAAACAAATAACAAAATGGCAGATGTAAATACAACCATATCAATAATTACATTCAATTTTAATAGACTAACCATATCAAAGGCCAAATTTATCAAAATGAATGGAAAAATCAAGGCCCAGTTATATGCTTTTCACAAGAGACATATGTTAAACATAAAGACAAAGATGGGTTGAAAACAAATGAATGGAACAAGATATACCATGCAAACAGTAAGCATAAGAAGAAAGGAATGGCCGTATTAATATCAGACAAAACAAACTTTAAGAAAGAAAATATTAACAAAGCTAAAGAGAGATATTTTCTTATGATAACAGAAATGAGGGAGAAATAATCATAAATGCATCTATATTTAATAACAGCATCTCAAAATAAATGAAAACTAAATTGATAAAGCTAAAGGGAGAAATAGACAATTCCCAATTATAGTGGGAGATTTTAGCAGCCCTTTCTCATCAAATGATAGAACAATGGGGCAAAAATTCATTAAAAGTATGCTTGATCTAACACAATAAAACTCCTCAATCTGCTTATAGAACAAACCACACAATTGCTATAGACTATATTTTTGTTTCCAAAAGTTGTGTTATATTTAGCAAAATAGAACCTATGATGAGCTATAAAATGTCTCAATAAATTCAAAATGATTGAAATCATACAGATCATGTTATCTGACAAATAAAATTATAAATCAACAATAATATAGCAAGGATAATTTGGAAATTAAATAGCATATTGTAAATAATCTAAAAGTCACAAGAAATTAAAAAACAAATTAGGAGCCATTTGAAAATTAATGATAAGGCAACATAAAAATTTGTGTGATGCAGCTAAAGAAGTGCTTTGAGAGAAATTTTGCCTTTAAATAGTTATATGAGAAAAGAAGAAAGACTTAAATATCAATTAATTAAGGTTCTCATCATGAATCTAGAAAAAGAAGAGCAGAGTAAACACAAATAGATAAAAGGAAAGGAAAATAAATATAAGAGCAAAATTCAACAAAATAGAAAATAGGCAAATGCCCCAGAAAATGAACAAAACCAAGAGCTAGTTCTTTGAAGAAATAAAGAAAATTGATGGATTCTTTACCAAGGAAAAAAAGAAAAAAAGGAATGCAAATAAGTTAGGAATGAGAGGAGCCATCAGTGCAGATTCTGCTGACATGAAGAAGATTAATCATTTTTAATAACTTTATGCCAAAGGCATGCAATAGACAAATTCCTTGAAAAAGATAACATCCTAATATCTTAATATTATTTAATGTCTATTAAATAAATTTATTTTTTATCAAAAGTCCTCCCACCAGGAAACCTCATGCAATATGGTTTCACTGGTGAACTCTACCAAATTTCCAACAAAGAAGTAACAGTCTTATGTAAAGTTCTTCAGAAAACAGAAAAAAGAGAAATACTTCTAAGAGAAACACTTCTCAACACACTTTATAAAGCCACTATAACTCTTATATCAAAACTTAACAAAGATATTACAAAAAAGGAAACTTACAAACCAATGTCACTTCTGAGGGTAGAGGCAACACATTTTAACAAAATAATGGCAGATTTAATTCTGCAGTATATAAAAAGTTTAATGCATAATGACCAGTTAGTATTTATCCCAGTAATGCAAGATTGGTTTAACATTTGAAAATCAATTAATGTAATTCACCGTATTAACAGCCTGAAAGCACTAGCAGAGCCAGGACAATAATTGGGGTCCCACGCTCTCCAGTGCTTTCTGCAATATTACAGAAACTGCTCACAAAGTTTTGCCTTGCCAGATTGCATAAATACCAAGAAGTCATAAGCCAGAATAAATGGCCAGCACTGCATTCCACTAATAAATGTCATCAGCAGTCATTTTCATAGTGCAACTTAGAACTTAGAAACAAATGACCTTGAGAATAGCCTTTAGGAACCTGGAACATAACGTGCTCATAAGTAGAATAACTGCTGTATATTCTATGTAATAGATAATTGTAGTTCTTATTCCAATGTGTTCAACTCTCAAGAGCCACAAGGGTAATTAAACCCATAACTCATGCACGTATCAACATCACGGCCAAGTATTCATAATGCGAATCTTGAAAATCAATTTTTAAAATAAGAAAATTAGTTATTAAGGAAGTATAAGTAATTAACTGCAAGAATTCACCCTTAAAATAGATTGTTTTTCCATGCTGATGTTATGAGCACTGACAATTATCATAATGAACCCAGCCCTTTATAATATTACTTTGGACGAGAGGAATTTGCCTAGTGGCATTTCCTGCAGTCACTCCGGCTCTTGCATTTCATTTGTGGTAGTGCCTCAATCTAAGTCATGTTTTCCCACATTCTATTAAGATATCTAATATTTTCCTTAGGCCAAGGCAACTTTTGCAAACAACATTAGGACATTTAATCATATATTTTCTATAAAATAAAAATTAAAACATTTTAATGTAATAATCCTCCCTCAACCTCCCGTTTTTTTCTTTCCTATTCTGTAGCAGTAACTCAAGCAGTGTTTTTCAAGGTGAACAGATTTTATTTAGGCCAAATGCGCTTTGTCTTCAAAAAGCAAACTCAAATTAAAGCAATGTCCGACTACATGTCCTTGGATAGGTGGGAAATTACTCCTCCCTTTGCTTCCAAACAGCTGCCTCTTCCCCCTTACTTTTTTGAGTCATTCTCCCTCTGCTGTCAAGGCTGAACTTGGCTGACTAGAAGCTCTGGTAACTTTCTCAGAGCAGATTTGACCAAGAAACTTATCACTTCTAACCTTGCTCAGAGGAGTTTCGGGAATAGCAAGTTTGACTGCAACATGTCTGGCTCTTCTCTCCCTTTTGGGCAAGAGTTAAGCCACAAATGAGAAAAAAACTTCTAAATCTAAGAACAATCCATTTAACTACTTAAGAGTCACTCCTAGATTTCTCCCTTTCAATTACTCTCTTGCCCACACATACGTAGGAAAACACTCAGTGACATCTACATGTATGAAATATACATTCTAATACTGAGAATAAAGCTACTGCTATCTCAAGGCCAGAGCAATCTCAGAGCATGATTCATATGCATGCCTGGTTGAGGAATTGGGCGGGGGGAAGGTAGTATCTAATCAAAGGGCAAACATTTTCCTGGATATGTTTTGTGAGATGCACAATGTTCTTTTCTGTAACATACGCCTATGCTCTTTTCCCAAGGACGTTGCTGTTTGTTAATAAAGAAATGATTATAAATATTTAAATATAGCCAAAACATCCAGACAAGTGCTGCTGTTTCCAAAATAAAAAACAGAAGAATTTGGCAAGGCAATACAGCTCTGCTTTCTGTCATATTTTAATATTGTGTACAAAGTTTCTATTTTTTTCCAAAGAACACAAAGAACAGACAAAATAGCAAGTCAGCATGGTTAGGGCCTAAGCATTGCCTTCCTCTCTCTGCCCCACCAACTTCTACCATTCCCTTGAGAGAATATATAGGAAAAGGACAACACAAGGTTGAATTCAGGATAACCACTTGAGAGAAGAGTCCATAAAATGAGAATCTTATAGTAAACATTTGGTGCTGAAGACAGACTCCTTCTCAGAACATTTCCTGCTTGGAGGAATTAAGGTGGGATTCATCGGGAGAAGCATCACAAACAGCAGAATTCTTGTAGAATATATAATAGGCTGTCTTATCCAAGGGCCTAGAATAACAGAACTCCTTCACTTTGGCCTCAGTAGTGTTATGATATTTAAGCATGGAATTTCCCTAAAGATAGAAGTCCCCTGTTATTCATTGTTTAACTGTAATAAACCATGACTTGTGGCTTCTAGGACAGCTGTGTGAAGCAGCAGAGTCACTGGGGTGTGGAAAAGCAACTACAGCAACAGCAGAAAACTGGGTCATGCAAAGATTAGAAGAAACTTCTAGAAAAAAAGACATGAGCTCTAGCCCTGACTGCCACTTATCTACTGCAGCTTGAATCCCAACTTCTTGAACTCTAAAACCTGGCTTACATGTATAGGCCTCATGGTAGCCTATGATCAAATGAGATGATCTACATGAAGATATTCTTTATAAAGCTCTTTGTAACCTTCGTAAAGAGCTAGAAAAATATCTGTCATCATAATGATTGCATTATTATCCATACTGCATTATTTCTTCCGCTTATCTTTTCTCTAATTCCCATGGAAATGTTATCAATGTTTTGTAGGACCTGGATGACTGACTTCTGAAGTGTGGATTTATTGGTCGCAATATTCACCAGTCTTTATATTATCTTACACCTTTTATCTCTATCGTTCATTTTCAACTAGAAAAAGGCCTTCTGAAAATATTCCTGGCCCTCCGACACACTTAAGGAATTATATTTTAGGTTCAGGTAAACAGTCAATGCTAAAGACATAGTTCTTCAGTAAAGACTCAATGGTTCTCAACTGATGGGCCCCACTCTCAGAGACAGCAAGACCCGGGAATCTGTGTATTTAACAGGAAACCACCATCATGCCTTTTTGAGGTAGGTTCCTTACCAGACTTTAGCATACTTACTTTCTGGGAAGAATTACTCAGAGTACTTAATAAATACACAGATGGCCAGGCTTCTTCCTTAAAAATCTGATTCAATAGGTTTGAGTTAGAGGCCATGAATTTCTATTTTGAACAGCCATGCCAAGTGATTGTTATCATGGACACAATTCTTTACACCACAACTTGAGAAACACTGGTAGGGAAACCATTGTTCATTCCAAAAATAGGAGCACAGTTTAGGACTCTTTTCAGTGTTAACCTTTACTAAACACAGTCAGTATAATTATTTATCACTCTTACATAAGTGATTCAAAAAGATGGGCCAGCCCCGTGGCATAGGGGCTAAGTTTGGTACACTACACTTCAGCAGCCCAGGTTCATGAGTTCAGACCCCAGGCACAGACTTAGACCACTTGTCAGCCATGTTGTAGTGGTGACCCACATATAAAGTGGAAGAAAATTGGCATAGATGTTAGCTCAGGGCTAATCTTCCTCAGCAAAAGAAAGAATTTTCAGTGAAATTCTTTTTATCCAATGAAAGAGATTGTATACAGTAGTCACTCCTTATTCATGATTTTGCTTTCTGCAGTTTCAGTTACCTGTGGTCAGCCGCAATCTGAAAATATTAAATGGAAAATTCCAGAAATAAACAATTCATAAGTTTTAAATTGTGCAATGCCATTCTGAGTAGTGCGATGAAATCTCACACCATCCTGCTCCATCCCACCCAGGATGTGAATCATCCCATTGTCCAGAAGATCCACCCTGAATATGCTACTCACCCGTTCTCACTTAGTAGCCACCTCAGTTATCAGATCAACCATCGAGATATTGCAGGGCTGGTGTTTAAGTCACCCTTATTTTACTTAATAATGGCCCCAAAGTGCAACAGGAGCCATGTTTGCAATTCGGATATGCCAAAGAGAAGCTGGAAAGTACTCGCTTTAAGTGAAAAATCTGAAAATTCTCAAATTAAAGAAAGAAAAAACATCATATGCTGAAATTGCTAAGATCGACGGTAACTTTTATTACAATATATTGTTATAATTGTTCTACTTTATTATTAGTTATTGTTGCTAATCTCTTATTGTGCCTAATTTATAAATTAAACTTCATCATAAGTATGTATGTACAGGAAAAAACATAGTGTATACAGGGCTCGGTACCTTCCACAGTTTCGGGCATCCGCTGGGGGCCTTGGAATATTCCCTGAAGATAAGGGAGGACTACTGTGTTTAACAGAGAATGACATAAAAACTGAGATTAGATACTATCCTCAGCTTTAAACAACTCTGTCTTATACCAGCATTTTACCAGATACAGTCAGCCCTCCATATCCGTGGGTTCCACATTCACGGATTCAGCCAGCTGCAGATTGAAAGGCCTATGATGGTAGTGTCTGTACCGAACATCTACAGACTGTTTTTTCTTGTCATTATTCCCTAAACAATACAGTATAACAACTATTTACATTGTATTAGGTATTATAAGCAATCTGGAGATGATTTAAAGTATACAGGAGGATGTGCATAGGTTATATGTAAATACTACGCCATTTTACATAAGGGACTTGAGCATCCACAGCTTTTGGCATGGGGGGGGCCCGGAACCAAGCCCCCGTGGATACCGAGGGATGACTGTACCATCTTTCCTATCACAGGTGGACTCATCCTATTTTTCATTTATCCCATTAGAAAAATCTTATAAGATCTGGCCTGATTAGCAATCATTGCTTCACAAGAAAGGTCACATTTTACTTTGACTTAAATTAGAAACTTTGTGCTATTTTGAGGTGCATGGGGTTTTATTTGAATGAATGAATTATGAAAAAGGATCAAGAGAAGAATTTCTTTAAGTGCTGCAAACTGGCTGAGAGAGAAATCTATAAAAGAAGTTCAGCTGCTTCCGGCTGAGGAGGCGGAGCTGCTGAAGGGAACTGTAGCTCTGAGTCATAGAATGGCTAAATATATTTTGTGCTACAGGAGAGGAAAATGTCTTTCTGAATGGTATGAAAAGACTCCAATCGGTATAAAAAGACAGTGTATGCTGTAGGTGCCTGGCTCCAACAACTGTTTGAAAGCAGATGAGAATAAAAGCATTATATGAAAGTCTCTAAACAGTTGTGTTTCATGGATGCCTTCTCAAAAGCTGTCATTCCCTTCTGTATGCATTGCTTTTACCAAACCCTCCCACACCTCTGCAAGATCAGCGAGCTATCCCTGACCACATGATTAACAGAGGTGGTTTTATGTAAGCTCCACACCCGAGAGGCAGCCAAATCAGATAGGAAAAGTCACAGCCAGGAGAAAAATTGTGAAGCTTCAGTTGGCACTACAGGTCTTATTCTTATCTCCAGAGATAGTACTGATTTCTCAAGGACTGGAGGTTGCAAATGGGTCAGCTGACAGGTGATAGTTGATAGGCTAGCTCTTGCAGAATAGCAAATCTTGGAGCAACCTAACATTTTAACCCCTGTATTTCCTTAATACATGTTTTACATTATTTTGTCCTATTGTAAAAGCAACATATGAGCATTGTAAGAAATTTGGAAAATTAGGAGAAAAATAACACCACTATAATCATCCATGTTTGACAAACTGCTAAAAACGACCATGTTCTGTGAAATGACTTCGGAAACATCTACCACATTCTGAAAGTGGGAGGAAGGAGTGGAGATGATTGAGAGGCAGCCTGAAGGGGAAAAGAAAGCATGTGCTTTTATCCCTATGCTTCTTTTCAATTTCCCTGCTCACTCAACCTCTTCTGCCTCTATTCCCACCCTCAAAGCCTTCCAATATGTCCTCTGGATCTCCCAGTCTATGTTCAGCAAGCTCCTCTAAATCCTAAACCAGTGTTCCCCAGCATTTAAATCACCTGGATATCTTGTTAAAATGCAGATTCTGATGCAGTAGGTCTAGGGTGGGGCCTGAGAGTCTGTGATCCTAACAAGCTCCCGGGTGATAATGATGCTGGTCAATGGGACAAATTTTGAGTAGAAAGTCCAAACCCACTCGTCAATTGACCATTTCATCACCTAAACTTCATTTAAATCTGGCTGTCGACTGAGGACACTGCCTCCCCTTCAGTCCACTCAAGTGGGGGCTATTTTGTCTCTCATACCCCACATACCTCTAGTGCCACTTTAAGGCAATTATCTTCATCTACTTCTTTTATGGAAAAAATAAAATCCAGTTCCTTTGGGGTTTATGTCTTCCAGTTATGCCAGCCTTCTCCCTCCTTGAGGCAATCATTCACCAACTCCTTGTCACTCTTCCTCATGGATTGATGACATTGGCACATAGCATGAGGTGCAATAGGAAAAGTCACAATGAGGAATTTTATAAAAGCAGCTGAGAGTTACCAGAGAAATTCACAAAATGTGCCCAGCAGATGTATATCATTATAAATTCCCAGTCACTATGTAAGAGATGAATAGCTGTTCACGAAAATTTGTTCTGCTCTTTATAGTATGGAGTTTGAGAAAGAGAAGAGCAGCTCTGATGTCTGAGAGTTGGCCCGGTGCTATCAACGAGGCTTGAATACTGTTAGGAGCAGGCCTGGCACTCACAGCAACGTTCTGATGTTCTCCTGTTGAACGTGAACACTTTCACAGAACATCAACATCAAACAAGGTCCCTCTGTGACCATGATGGGTCAAGACAAAATCATGACCACTCTATAATCATGTGTGAACACAGACAAAATGTGAACATTGTGCAAGCCACAAAAATCACCAACCATCCCTTAATTTGGCTAATGTGAGTGACTGCTGAATCTATACCAATTATAGCTTAAGCCTGTGTTAGTTTCACCCCTCCTAGATATGATTTACTAAGATACCTTATCATAAATTTACCCCCACTTTCTGACAGCACCCAATACAGAGCAATGTCCTGCTTTCTTAAACTCTCCCCCAAATCACCTAACCTAATCCCAAAACCTACAATAAGCCATATCTAACACCGTCTTCCTGAAAGGCCTTGTAGTTCCCCATGGTGTGTGTTCTCCCTTGCTGTGTGAATAATAGATAAACCCAACTTGTTCAGCTAAGGTTGTGTTCCTGGTGATCTTTGGCATTGACAAGTTGTATCTAAGAACATATTGCCCTTATAGCTAAGTGTGACCATGTGATTAATTCTTGACAAAATCACATTCACTTAGAATATGAGTAGTAACAATATATGCTACCTCTAGGCTAAAGATTTTTAGGAGGCAGTATACCAACTCCATGCTCTGTTTCCACTTCCCCTGACTGGATGAAAATAAACATGGAGAATGGCAGAGCCATAGAATGGAAAGAGGTCATGTGGAGAGGAGCTACCTGCTAAATCAGAATACCCAACATTGACAAGAAATATATTTCTATGGTCTTTCAGTCATTATATATTTTTGGATCTATCTGCTGTAGCAGTTTAGCCTACCCTAACCAATATAATCCCCTAACCCAAATGGTTCTCCAACACTCCTTAGCCATCCATTATATTTCTCTATTAACCCTACTCGAGAAGACTCTGGAATAATGAAATTATACTTCCTTTACTCAAGCCTCCCATAGATGCTCCTCTCCACTAACTCTTACTTCCAAGTTATAATATGGCTCATATTCTATATACAAAATAGAAAACTTCAAACTGTGGCTCCCTCATCTACTCACTACCAAACTCATGAGCCTACCTATAATCTGCAGCCATCTGCTCTGTCTTCCCTCCAATTACAACAAAGAGAGTGTTCCTTCTTCTACCAAAAACCAGTCTATCCACACGTGCTCTAGATCCTATCCCATTCGGCCTTCTCAGCTACTGTCTGTGCTCCATAAGTTATCCCTTGTCTCTCATGCTTCTTTATCCTCTCTCTCTTTCAACTGAATCCTTTCCAAAAGTATTTAAATATACTCTAGTACTTCTCATTTAAAAAACAAAAACAAAAAAACTCCCTCTGGCTACCATTCTATTTCTTGGCTTCACTTCATGGAAAAAGTTTCTAATTTGATTTATCAATAATTGCTGTCCTTACCTTCCATTTCACTTTCTAACCCTCTTCAGTTAGGCTTTTGCCTCTACCGCTCCATTTCAATATCTCTTGTGGATGTCACCTACTACTTTATTTTGGCCAAATATAGTGATTATGTCTCTGTTCTCAGCTTAGTTGACCTTTCAGAAGCATTCTGTGTAGTTGGCCAGTCCCTCTCTTCTGAAATACTTTCTTCCCTTGTCTTTCTTGATACCACATTCTCTTTGCTATCTTCATACCTCACTGGCCACTCCTTCTCAATCTCCTTTGAGACTTACTGACAAGACTGTTCTTTCCCCCACTTAATGGTCTGGGGTATGCCTATATTTAGAGTTGAGAAGAAGATGAAGAACTAGCAAAGGAGAATAGTTAAACCATACTCACAAAACACTCAATGTAATAATGATATCAAATCGCTGCAAAGTAAGCTATGTAGTCAATGCAATTTCCATTGAAATACTCAAATAGTTCTGTGGAATTTGACAAACTAACTCTAAAAGTTATGTGGAAGAGCAAAGATGAAACTCAAAAGGAAACAATAAAGTGAAAGAATTTTTCTCCAAGACTTTAAGACTTACTATTAAACTATATAAAATAAGAAAATTAGCTACTAGTGCAGGAGTGGAAAAATTAATAGGGAAACCATAAATAGTGCCCTTCACATACACATACATCTAGAAAGAACGTGATGTGATAAAAATGGCACTGAAGATCATCAGCGAAAAGATGGAATGTTCACTAATAAATGATGCTAGAACAATTTGTTTCCCATATGAAAAAAAAGTAACTGTGTTCCTATCTTACATCTTACAAAAAAATCAATTCCAGATGGTAAAGAATTAAATGTGGAAGGCAAAGCTTTAAAACTTACCGAAGGATGACATTAGCAAGATGGCAGAATAAGGGGTCCTCCACTTGTATCCTCCCTCAGCAATACTTTGGAAGCCACTCACAGACAAAAGTGCCTTTGTGGGAGCTTTGGGATCCAAGTAGGAGCTTGTGAAAACCTTGTGGAGCCCAAGGCCAAAGAAGGCTGTTTTGAGAAGGCAACCCCATACTCAGGCGGCAGGCTTGCCAACTGAGGTCCCAGCTACAGACCCAAAAACAGCCCCATACACCTGTGGACTCAACTACAGTCCTGTCTTACCACCAGAACCACCCAAGAAAGTTCTCAGGAGGAGTCATGCCCTCCCATGTCTTGGGTAACAGCCTTACTAAACTCTGTCCCAGCTGTGGACTCTATAGTGGCCTATGACCCAGCTCCAACCTCTCTCAGCCACAGTCCAGGAGCAGTTCAGCCAACCCAGGGACCTGCTAGGGTAAAAGCTGTCTGTGTCCCCGCTGAGGCACATCCGCCAACCTCAGTCTATCTGTGGATTCAGAGGCAGCCCTGTAACCTGGCTCCAGCCTCTCTCAGCCACAGTCTATGAGTGGTCCTGCCTACCCAAGAACCTGGAGGGAGACACACCTGTCCATGCCCCCAAAGGCAGGCCTATGATTTGGTTCCAGCCCCACTCAGCTGCGTTCTGGGGCCAGTCCTGCCCACCCAAAGACATGGCCAGTGAACTGGTAGAAGCCCTCCCAGGGATCCAGCAGGAGCCATACACGTCCGTGAACTTGGAAACAGACCCACTCTCTGCAGATCCTGAAATGAACACTTGTGCCAGCACCAGCCTTTTTGACCATAGTCCTAGAGGTGGTCCTGTTTACCAGGGACCAGACAGGATCCACACCTGCTTGAGCCGCTGGTAATAGGCCCACCAACCGTGGATCCCATTGGGTATCCAGTAACAGTCATGCAAACCAACTCCAGCATCACTCAACTATGATCCAGAAGACAATATCATCAGGCCGGGCACACAACAGGAGAAGGCTTTGTCTGCCAAAACCATTCTATAAAGACTGGAAAAAAATTTGCTCCTTCAAATGTACAGACACAATGCAAGGCTACACAGATTGCAAAGAATCAGACAAATGTGAAACCATCAATGAAAACTAATAAAGTCCCAGTAACCAACCACAATGAAATGGAGATCTAAGAATTGCCTTAAAAGGATTCAAAATAATCATTTTAAAGAAGCTCAATGAGATGAAGGATAACACATATAGACAACTAAATGAAATCAGAGTCAAAAAGCATGAATGAAATGAGAAGTTTAATCAAGAAATAGAAACCATTAAGAAAGAACCAAACAGAAATCCTGAAGCTGAGGAAGACAATGACAGAACTGAAAAATTCAAGAGACATCAGTAGCAGACCTGATCATGCAGAAGAAAGAATCAGTGTACTCAAAAACAGGTCATGTGAAATTAGCCAGTTAGAGCAACAAACAGAAAAAAAGAATGAAAAGTAGTGAGGAAAACATTGGGATGCTAGTTTAAAAAAATGAACATACACATTTTGGGAGTCCCCAAAGGAGAAGAGAGAGAGAAAAAGGCAGAAAGTTTATTTAAATAAATAACACAATGGCTGAAAATTTCCCAAATCTTAGGAAGGATATGGACATCCAGATTCATGAAGCTTAAAGTACCCCAAGCAGATCCACCAAAAAACTGTTGGAACTAACAAATAAATAGAGAAAGGTTGCAGGATACAAAACTGGCAAACAAAAATTAGCTGCATTTTTATACGCTAACAACAAACTATCCAAAAATGAAATTGAGAAAACAATCCAGTTTACAACAGCATCAAAAATAATAAAATATTAGGAATAAATTTAACCAAAGAAGTCTCTGATCTATACACTGGAAACTAGAAGATATTGATGAAAGAAATTGAAGAAGACACAAATAAATGGAAAGATAGCCTGTGTTCATGGATTAGAAGCATTAACATTGTTAACATATACATAGTACCCAAAGAAAACTACAGATTCAATGCAATTCCTATCAAAATTCCAATGGCATGTTTCACAGAAATAGAAGAAAATCCTAAAATTTGTATGGAACCATGAAAGACCCTGAATAGCTAAAACAATCTCGAGGAAAAAAATAAAAGTGGAGGCATTATACTTTCTAATTTCAAACTATATTACAAAGCTATAGTAATCAAAACAATATAGTACTAGCATAAAAAAATAGGCATATAGACCAAAGGAACAAAACACAGAGCCTAGAAACAAACCCACACATAAATGGTCAAGTAATCTTTGACAAGAGCACCAAGAACAAAGAATGGGAAAAGGGTAGTCTCTTCAATAAATTGTGTTGGGAAAACTGGACAGCTACATGCAAAAGAATGAAAGTAAACCATTATCTCATGCCATACACACAAATAAACTCAAAATGGATCAAAGACTTGAAGATAAGTCCTGAAATCATAAAACTCCTGGAAGATAATATAGGTAATACACTCTTTGACATCGAACTTAAAAGGAACTTTTTGAATACCATGTATTCTCACACAAGAGAAACAAATGGGAGTTCATCAGACTAAAGAGCTCCTGCAAGGCAAAAGAAGCTAGGATCAAAACAAAAAGACAACCCACCAACTGGGAAAAAATATATTTGCAAATCATACATCTGACAAGGGGTTAATCTCCATAATATATAAGGAGCTCACACAACTGAACAATAAAAAACAAGCCAAATCAAAAATGGGAAGAGGATATGAACAGATATTTTTCCGAAGAAGATATACAGATGGCCAATAAACACATGAAAAGATGTTCAACATCACTAATCATCAGGAAAATGCAAATCAAAACTACACTAAGATACCACCTTACGCCTGTTAAAATGGCTATAATCACTAAGACTAAAAATAACAAACGTTGGAGAGGGTGTGGAGAGAATTGAACCCTCATACACTGTTGGTGGGAATGCAAACTGGTGCAACCACTATGGAAAACAGTATGGAGATTCCTCAAAAAACTAAAAATAGAAATACCGTATGACCCAACTATCCCACTACTGGGTATCTACCCAAACAACTTGAAATCAACAATCCAGAGTAACACATGCACCCCCATGTTCATTGCAGCACTATTCACAATAGCCAAGACATGGAAACAATCCAAGTGCCCATTGACTAATGATTGGATAAAGAAGATGTGGTGTATATATATATACAATGGAATACTACTCAGCCAGAAACAAAAGACAAAATCACCCCATTTGCAACAACATGGAAGGAGCTGGAGAGAATTATGCTAAGCAAAATAAGCCAGACTGAGAAAGACAAACACCATATGCTTTCACTCAAACGTGGAATATGAACAAACTCATGGACAAAGAAAACAGTTCAGTGGTTACCAGGGGAAGGGGGGTGGGGGGTCGCCACAGGGGGTGAAGAGGAGCACTTATGTGGTGATAGTCCATAAATAATGTACAACTGAACTCTCACATTGATGTAAACTATTATGAACTCAATAAAAAAAATAGGCAAAACAGGGGGAAGCCCGGTGGCACAGTGGTTAAGTACGCACTTTCTGCTTAGACGGCCCGGGGTTCACCGGTTCAGATCCCAGGCATGGATCTATGCACTGCTTATCAAGTCATGCTATGGCAGGAGTCCCACATATAAAATAGAGGAAGATGGGCATAGATGTTAGCTCAGGGCCTATCTTCCTCAGCAAAAAAAGAGGAGAATTGGTGGCAGATGTTAGCTCAGGGCTAATCTTCCTCAAAAAAACATTTGAACAGACATTTCTCCAAAGAAGACATGCAAATGGCCAACAAGTATATGAAAAGATGTTCAGTATTCCTAGTCATCAGGGGAATGCAAATCAAAACCACAATGAGATATCACTTCACACCTGTTAGGATGGCTATTATCAAAAGACAAAAGAAAACAAGCTTTGGCGAGGATATAGAGAAAAGAGAACCCTTGTACACTGCTGGTGGGAGTGTAAACTCGTGCAACCTCCACTATGGAAACCAGTGTGGAGGTTCCTCAAAAAATTAAAAAGGGAAATTCCACATGATCCAGCAATACCACTTCTGTGTATATATCCTAATTAAATGAAAGCAGCACCTCAAAGAGATATCTGCATTTCGATGCTCATTTCAGCATTATTCACAATAGCCAAGATGTGGAAACAACCTAAGTGTCTGTTTGTGATAATATGGTTGAACCAGGAATACATCATACTAAGTGAAATAAGCCAGAAACAAAAAGACAAATAGCGTATGATATCACCTATATGTGGTATCTGAAAAAGTTGAACTCACAGAAGCAGAGATTAGCTGGTGGTTTCCAGAGCGTGGGGAGCGGGGGAAATGGAGAGATGTTGGTCAAAGTGTACAAGCTTTCAGTTATAAAATAAATTCTGGGGATCTCTTGTACAGCATGGTGACAATAGTTAGTAATACTGTATTGTGTACTTCAAATTTGCTAAGAGAGTAGGTCTTAAGTGTTCTCATTGCACACACAAACAATTGTTAGCTATGTGAGGTGATGGATGTGTTAATTAGCTTGATTGTGGTAATTATTTCATAATGTATACATATATCAAATCATCACATTGTACACTTTAAATATATACTATTTTTATTTGTCAATTATAACTCAATAAAGCTGGAAAAATATAAATAATAAAACTTATAGAAGGAAACACAGGAGACTATTTTTGTGACCCCCAAGTAGGAAAGGATTTGTTGACACACACACACACACACACACACACACACACAAGATAACCATAAAATATGCAAAATTCAACTACTTTAACCTTGATAAATTCTGGTCATCCAAGCAACCAGGATAAAGAAAGCGAAAAAGTAAGACATAAACTGAAAAATATCTTTATTAGTATCCAAAAAATATAAAGAACTACAAAATCAATGACACAAATAAAAAATAAATACTTTTTTTAAATGAGCAAAAACCAGACATTCCACAAAAGACAGAGAGAGCATGGTCAATAATGCTAAAAGCCACTGAACCCCATTAATGATTGTGGAATGCAAACCAAGCTCAAAACGAGATACGTTTTATCCATACGGCATAAGCAAAGATGTACAAGTCTGATAACATCATTCGCCAGTGAAGATGTGGAGCAAGAGGAAGTAATACAATGCTGGGGGAAGTGTTAAGTGGAGGAAAATGTGGCATTATTTTATAAAGTTAAACATACTCCAAGACTATGACCTGGCAATTTTTCTCCTAAACATACATCCTAGGAAAACTCTTGAACATGTTAACCAAGAGACATGTACAGGAAGGTTCATAACGATAAAAAACTTGTGAACTCAAATGTCCATCAACAGTAAAATGAACAAATTGTAAAATATTCACACAACAGAATGTTAGACCACGGTGAAAATGTCTGACTGAAGCCAAATCGTCAACATAGATGCGTCCTGCAAATATAATGTTGAGTTTAAAAAACAAGTTGTATAAAGATTATACATATAGTGTGATGTCGTTTTTATGAAGCTCAAAAACAACCAAAACTCTATGAAGTGATTATTAAAAGTTGAACTTAAGGTATACGGAAAATGATTACAGAAGAAGATCTGAGATGTGAGAAGTTACGGTGGGTAATTGTTAAACATGAGATCAATCTAAACATACATTATATAAAATAACAATAGCAATAATTATTAAATTCATAGTGCAAAATAAAAGATGGAACAGAAATACAAAATACTGGTAAACAGTGGTTTTAAAAAAGTGGGTTTTTTATATGCATAAAATTAAAAGGGGGAAATATGGGCCTGAGTTTACCAATTTGGCAAAGTCATTAACCTTTTTGAGCTCTAATTTGCTTATCTGTAAGCTCTCAATAAATGTTTGTTGAAAATAAATTAACCTGTGAAACAGGAGAACTGTTTTTTCCAGGTCTGATGTTCTATGCCTTCTTAAATGAGAATAAATAGTTGGAAATGCTTGTTTCTTGGACAATCAGCCTCAAGGAGATTTTCAAATCATTTTCACAGTAAAAATTATTTTCCAATATTCCTTTCTCAAAGTATTTAAAAGCATGGAAAAGATCCAGTAAAGGGAGAAAACTGTAAAAAAAAAAAAATCAGCATGAAAGATTAAAAAAAATAGTGTGGGTAATAGAGCATCTCATCTTTCAAAATCAAAATCTGTCCAAATCTTAAAAGCATGTTTTCCACCTTTAAGGAATCACCAAATTCCTCCCTTAATGAAGAGAGGTAGGCCCTGGATGTTGGCACCTAATGCACTGCCGCTTGCAAGTAATCATTTCTCTCCTACTTTATTTTCTACAACTGGTCACTAAGCAAGCATATAACGAAGATGGAAGCCTCAGAAGGGCTTAGTGAGCTCACACGCCCTATTCTGAGTCAAGGGTACCTGCTACTCCCAAGCCATGGCCATCTTTCATAATTACCATCCCTTCTGACCAACCTGTCAGGAGCACTACTGTTTACTCCCAGGGCAGCCCCAGCCTCAGTGAAGCACACAAGCTTTTATTTTGCATATTTTACTTTCTACTCTCTGTAGTTAAAGACTATTACACTATTATTGTGTCTGACAAATATAACCCAGCAGGTATCATGACACCACTTGGAGATGAACATGTTTGAAGGATTTATGTCATAAGAAAACACACTAACAAATATAGCTGAACAGATGGATCCTGATCACAGATTCAGAAAGGTTGAGCACAGCAAGTAGTGAAGATTGATACCTACCTACAAACAGCAATCTGGGCTCCGAGAACAGCAGGCTGCCACAGATATTTGGCATATTTACAAAACATTAAAAGAGTTTCACAGTCCTCCTAATTATTATACCTACCCCTGGTTACACAGAGCTAGTCTATAGTGAGTTTTCCACTGATTTATTTAACTCTTAAATGCCATAAACTTTTAAGCAATACCTTTGTTCATGCAGAGCCATTAAACATTGCTTGGACTTTAGAAATGTCAGTGATATTTGCAGTCCTAAACATTGTGTTTTATGCCATTTCAAATGTGTAGTTGTTAGAGCCAAAAATATTCATGTTTTAAAAGCCTCTCTCACATAAATGGCTCCGGGTCAAAAGACATGAAAAATCTCTGTTTCATCTTAAATCTGTTCAAATGCGTTTCATAAAAGAATGTCAGGAAGAAAATAAATCCTGGAAGATTTGCCTGCTTTGCAAAATGAAAGGAAGCCTTAGATCATCTCAATTCCCATTTACAGTTTGTAAAAGTGTTTCTCGACTAACAAGTTTCAACACATCAGTAAAATCACTCCATTCAATCTATTTAAACACTAAAGATAATATTGTGTTTTTGACTGATGGCAATAGGAAAATGTCCTCTTCCACAGAAACTGAAGATGCCACATTTTGTGTACGCTAAGACACAACCTCGCCTCCTGAGTTCATGCCTTCCACTTAAATCCCACGATCTTTAAAGATTCAGTGAAAATTAAAGCTGTTCAGTAAGTTCAAGAATCCAGTGCGGTGACCAGAAGCCCCGCTGCCCAAGCTCATGCATTCAAGAGAGGCCAAGCCATTGGAGCCTAGTCTCTTCTTAATGTTTATTTCACTAACAGAAATAATTAAAAATAATTATTCATTCAGTATTTTTTAGCAGCTACTCAATGCCAAATATAGCATTAGGCACTAGAGAGAGAGCCATGAAGGAGAGGGGAAAGGTCCCAGCACCCACAGAGCTCACAGTCTACTGGTTAAGGTAAACATTAAAGCAAAATGTTAGGTGAGAGTCATGCCAAAGAGAAATCGAGATTGCTGTGAGACTATAACAGGAAGGCCTTGCCTCACCTGAGGGATCAGAGAAGGCCTCCTCAATGAAGTGGCATTTAAATGGAGACTCAAGGAAGAATAGGAATGAGCCACATTTAGAGAAGTCACTGGCCTTGGTTTCAATAAATCTGCAAGCTACTGTCATCCTGGACTGTAAGATCCCCTTGTAGCTGCTCCAGCTATTCAACCACAGGCCTGCTTAGAATGGAAGGTAACAGAAGTTCTTCTACCCCCCAGGTAAGATACTATGGCTGGCCAAATCATGATTTGTGTCTTTAACTGGTAAGCCCTTTTCTTCTCCCATGTGACCTCTCCTATTTGGGCTGTGAGAAATGGAGCTAAAATTAACCCAGGACCAAGCTGACTTACTGGTCCAGGAAAACAAAGGAGCCCAAACGGCTTGCCTCTAAGTTCCAAAGCCAAGAGTTCAAGTATAATGCAACAAGATTCAAACACACACACACATACACACAATCCATTCTCCTCACCCCTTCACAACTCAGCAGAAAAACCCTGTGAGCTGAGGAGAGTAGAAGGACAATTTAGAGTGCAAAGCCAAAGCTCCGTCACCATTCTTCACATAGCTGGGGCTGAGGAAGGAGAAAAGCGTGAGCCTTAGAGAGAAGTACCATCTCTGTGTAACACAGTACAAATGTTGCCACACTCATGGGTGACATAGGCAAAAAGAGGGTCTAAGAACACTCCTGCAACTCCTGTAGCCCCAAAGTTTCCATGGATATGACCCATTGGGACATAAACATTGGCAGAGAGGGATAGTGGGTATGCCCAGTGGCCCAAGGCTATGACGAAAGACAGGCAACAGTGATAAGAACAGCTCCAGCCACTCCACCACCCAAGACCCCCTCTCTGGAATCAGGAGAAGATGTAGTTGCATAATAGCCACGTACCAAAGTCAGAATTGTTATCAGCAGTTTAGACCATGGAGACAACTGTAGGAGAGGTATGCAGAACGCAATCAGATGTCATTACGCTATAAGAATGATAGCTCAGATCGGAATGTACAAAAAGAATCCTGAGTTAATTCAGGTAGGAGAAATTAGTTTAAGAAAGTTAGCTATGAACTTGGGGGATAGGGAAGTTTGAAGACTTTCATTTATTCAAATTACATTATGACGATGGAAGAATGATGTAAGGGTGTAACGTGAACTTATAAGAAACCAAGCTTAGCTGAAAGATATGGATCTAGAGTTCCCTGTTGCCATAGTGATTAAAAGGGGAGTCTAGTTTATACAACTGCACATGGAATGCTGTTGTCTCTGGTACTATATCCCACTGTCACCTCTCTGGCTCCTAAGTGATCTCAGTTCACTTGTAATGGCAAGTCCAGCTTACCTGGCCTGAGATGATGCACTACTCCCTTTAGGACTAAGTGTCTTTAAAATCTTAGGGAGGTTTGGAATAAAACACAGAGATAATGAAGTGAACCAAACCCACAGTATTAACACCAGTATGTGAAATTCAGAATAATGTGTGTGCAGTTGGTATTTAACGTGCTTGCGATGTTGAAGTCAATGTGGCATACTTTAGAATCACAGTTTAAATAGAACTGACAGGATTCCAATTTAAAAATTTCATTAATTTGTGATTTTTATTAAAGTGCGTAAGATATTTTGACTACGTTTATTTTTTTAAATGTACTGAAATGTTTAAGAGAATTTGATGTCCTTTATATTTACAGGCTTGACTTCTTAAATGTTAAATAAGAGTTATTCAAGCAATTAGTCAGGTTTTGCTTGTTAGGATCGTAAATTCACATGGTCAGATATTTGAAGTGCTTAAAAACATCAGATATATTAGACTTAAATATACACTTTGAAATGTTGAAGAGAATTGAGGTACCTAAGTTTACCAACAGGAATTCATTTAATTAAGTAGAATTTAGTCCATTCAGCCTGAGTTGATCTAACATTAACAGAAGGCTGTCTTGCAAGTGATTGGCAAAATAGACTAGATTTATGGAATATACTAAGATTTTTAAAGTGAATTTAAAGGCCAGGAGAAAACTATGTTTTAATTTGTAATTTTGGTGAATTAATATTAAAACAAGTAAGTGCAAATAGTGTTTCCTGCACACAAAAGGCCCCTCTTAGACGTTAAAGAATTCAGTGATGGAAACTAGTCACTCCCCCTCAGACCATCTCAGTCATAATCTCAGGGAGTACTGTGTATTTCTTGTATCAAGAATCAGACTACTCGTGGCAGAAACTGAAGGCCACCCACTCCAGATGCCATTATCAACTCCATTTCCCTTGCCTGTCAGAGGGCAGAAAACCTAAAATGTCTCTTTCCCTGCCTTCTTCATAGCAAGTGGCAGCCTGTGACTGACTCCTGCTAAAAGGAAGCTTTGGGGACCTTCTGCTCTCCTGATAAGAGAGCCATACACGAGAGGAGAGCTACTGATTAATGATTGTTCTTCCTTCTTTCTTTCTGTCTTGGAAAGTTTATGTGGTATTAGGAGGTGCAGCAGCCATTTTGCTACCATGAGATGAGAAGCATGAAATTGAAAAGCCAACATGCAAAGCATAGCAGAGCAGAAAGATAGTGAGAGCCTGGGTCATTGAACTGTCAGAACAATTTTGGGGCCAACTGCATCTGGATATTCTTGTACTAAATAATAAATAGCCTTGTGCTTTAAGGTACTGTTAGTTGATTTTCTGCTCCTTTCAGGCAAAAGCTTTCTTAACTGTTATACCAGAGAACATCAACTGGAGTAGGAGAATCTCAGAGGATCAAGACTCTCCTCAAAAGTGTCGTATAGCAGCTGTATAAAGCCAAATCCCCTCAAAGATGATCACCATGCTCAGAAGCTTAAAAGAAACTACAAGGAAATGGAGGAGAGAGAGAAAACGTGAGATGTTTTAAATATGAATGTGGTTAAATTATTAATTTGTAATAACTGAGACATCACAGATTTGGACTGAGTTTATCTGGACGCAACTAGATTAAGGTTTTTATTGCTGTCGTTATGGTTGTGGTTCTTTTCTACTACCATAAAGTAGACTAGGCACTTGAGAAAGAAAATGAATTCATTAACAGAAAAATGAGGTAAGTTATGTTTTCGCATATTTGAGTCTGTGAGTATGAAATTCACACATCTATATCTCCTCTCTAGCTGCTCGGGTCTTAGGAGGGTACCTGGCATCGGACAGGGAGGTGAATGGGCAGATGAATATGCTTACAGAAGACATCAACAATTCCACGTTAAATTAACACATATATTGAGTCCCTGCTATATGTCCAGCCCTGATCAAGCTTGAGTTTTCTAATTTAATTACCTTCTAATATTTAAAGTAACAGTTGACTTCGCAAGCTTGGGTGATACAAACCACAAAAGCTGAGCACAGATCTGACCTAGAGGCTTCCCAAGGCTTTCGGAAGGCTGAAAGCGCTGAAAAGAAGTCAAGCACTGGTCCAAAAAGAAGGTGAAAAATATATAGTCTCCTTCCTCTCTTTTCCATTACTGGAATTGTAAAAGTTTTACCTCTTTCCATATTGATCTTGCCTATGGTTTCTTAAATGCCTGGAGAGAGGATTAAATGTCTTTTTTCATGATACAGGTGAACCCAATGAACTTTTATGCCAATATTCTGTGATACACACTTGGAATAGAAGCAAAGCACTATGGATGGAAATAATATTTCAGATGTTGTGAGGGTGGGAAGCATGAGAAGGCAACTCAGCCAAACCTGATTCACCAAAATGGAGAGGACGATGGAAGCCCACAAAGTCTAGCCCAAGAAGGCCTTATTGTTTTTAAATTTGGTTAAAAGGAAAGCTTCGGACTTAATCATCCTCACTTGATGTCATCAACTAAGAGAGGAAGTATGAAAGTTTATTTATTGACTTTCCTTTGGCTCTATAAGTAAATTGCATTCTTGTTTATCTAAGCATTTCCAAAACTACAGAGTAAGCAAAGTGGAATATAAACTATTTTACATTTGGATTCCGTTCATTCATTAAGTTTGATAAGAGCACAGTGTATTTTGGTTTCTGCCAGAAATTCATTGAAGAGCAGGTCAATAAATAGAGCAGATGGAGCAATGAATGGATGCAGATCATTGTAAAAATAAAGAAATGGCTACTTCCAGTTGTTGCCAAGCACTTTATATAGCCTGACATGGGTTAAATCACATGTCAATCATTAACTTAGCCCTTGTCAACTGACTGTCTCCTTACCTGGTGTTACTTCTGGCCCCTGCTACTCAGCTTTGCAAGAGCTCACTCCACTCCATCCATGCTTCCTATCTGCTCCTCAGTTAACAGAAGGTGTACTTTCTCTTCTCTGGGAATGGCGGTTGCCTTACCTTCCACTGCACAGCCCCATATATGTGTTAAACTAATATTCAGTCAAGACAAATCAACAACTCCTTGAGGTGACTGACAGTGTCTGTAAGCCCTCAGCAAAGAGATGTGTTCTCAGGGGGAAAAAAAGTCTTAATAAACAGCACCTTTCAGCCTGCTTGTAATAATTTTCCCTACATCATGTTTATCTTTCAAATCACTCTTTAGCATTTTAAAGTACACAGAAAATATATGGCAAAACTTATCATTTACTCTCTCTTCAGGAATAAAAGGGGTAAAGTGGAAAGGGCTTGCTAATATTAAATATATATTTAGTATATAGATGGAAATTTACGGATATGGGTGTATTTCACATATATGTATCTATATAGAGAGACATAGATATAGATAGACTGAGAAAAATTAATAACTAAGATACATGTCTATAGTGCTTTATATCTTATAAACATCTTTCATATGTATTATTCATTCATTCATTTATTCAAAAATACATATTGACAACCTACTGTGTTGGGTACTGTTATTGGCAAATGAGATAAATAAAAAAATAACAAAACATTCAAATATCCCTATCTTTGTGAAGTCCAGCAAGGGGAGACATATAATTTTTAAAAATCATCATAAATTCTAAGTCCTAATTTGTACCTATTGTCCTGGTGTAATTTAATAGGGCCCACTTCCACTCGCAAAAATTTCCCAATTGGTACAAAATTATGTGGTCACTGTATAAACAAGTAAAGTTTGTATTATATTAAACAATGAATAGTGTTATGGAAACGAGAATGTAGAGCAGAGCAAGGGACTCTGAAATGTGAGGGAGCTGGCTGCCATTTTAAATAGGAAGGTCACAGTAGGCTTTATTGAGAAGGTGGCATCTGAGCAGAGACTTGAAGGAAGTATAGACGTCAGCCGTGCAGTTCTCTACCCATGTAGCATTCCTGGGAGGGGCAAGAGCAAGCAAAAATCTCTGAGTTGAGATTGTGCCTAGTGTGGTTGAGGAATAATAATAAAAGCAGTAAGGCTGGAGCAGAGTAAATGAGAGCGCCAGATAAGAAGATGAGGCCAGAGTGGTAATGTAGGTGGGCAGATCATAGAGGTTCACGCAGGCCAATATTAGGGCTTCGACTTTAATTCCAAGTGAATTAATGAGCCACTGGAGGATTTGGAACAGAATAGTGAGTCTCACTAAAGTCTGACTTGCTTTTTTAGCAGGATCACCCTTGTTGTTCCATTCAGAATGGTGTTGGCAGGTGGAGTGGCAGGGGTGGAACGGGGAGACCGGTTGGGCTGCTATTATGATAATCCAGGGAAGAAATATTGGTGGTTGGACCAGAGTGGGAGCAGTGAAGATAGAAATAGTTGGAGTCTGAGTATATTTTGAAGGTAGAGACATTTTAATTGAATGTTTACAACAACTCTAAAAGGTAGGCAAAAAAGACTATTACCATTTTATAGATGAAGAAACTGGAACCCAGAGAGGTTGTAGCTTGCTTAAGTTTACACAACTAATTGAATGAAAAAAAAAGAGCATAGAATCTAAGTCCCTCATTAGTCTCGGACTTTGTGTATGCTATGCAATAATTTCCAAACATACCACAGAATATACAGTAAGCATGTGCTTTCCTCATTCCAGGCCTCAAAAGAGTACCATCCAGCACCAAAATGTGAGAATGCCTTTATCAGCGTCACCTTGGAATTCCATGCTAGACACATGTTAAAGATTATGTCCACTCTCAGATGTGACAATTTTGACTGAAATGATTAAACGACTTGTGCATATATGGATATGGCTTAATATATTCTAAAAGAGCAGTATCATATAATGAGAAGAGGAAAAGGGAAGATAGACTTGGGTTTAAATCCTGCCCTGACATGGATAAGCTGTGAATTTAGCACAAGTTACCTAGTATTGCCTCTAGAGGTTATTGACAACATTCAATATAATAAAGTCTAAAAAATACGCCAGGTATGTTTTCATGGGCTGATCCCACTGCCTGGAATCCTCCTGCCCTAGATATTTATCTGACTGTCTCCTATTTGCTCAAATGGCACCTCCTCAGAGAGGCGCTCCCTGACCACCCAGCTTCATTTTCTTCAGAGGACTTATGACTATAGGAAATTAAAGTAATACTGAGTTATGCATTTATAGTCTCTCTTACCAACTAGAAAGTAAGCTCCATGAGGGCAGGGATTTTATTTTTCATTATTATATCCCCAGTGCCTAGAACAGTGCCTTGTACACAGCGGTCCCCCCAGAATATTTGATGAAGAAATGAGTCTTGTCTCCCTCCCCTGCTCAATCCCTTGGTCATTGAGAGACATTGGTCTACTTCCAATATGCTAGGTTCTTTCCCATTTCGAGGGCTTTTATCTACAGTTCTCTGCCTGGAGCACCCTTCCTCCCACTCTTTGTCTAGCGAACCTCTACTCATTTTTGCAATCTCCACCCAAATGGGCACTTCCTTAGAGTAGGCTTCCCTGATCCTGGACTAAGTCAGTTCTCCCTGTTATAAGCTCTAAGAACACAATAAACATTTCCTTCATAGCACTTAGCACAGTTTTTAATTATTTATTTACTTGGGTGATTAATTAAGATATGTCCCCTCCAATAGGATGTAAACTCTATGAGTTCACTGCTGTTTCTATCCAGTCCCTAACATATAGCAGACACTCAAAAAGCGTATACTAAATGGATAAAGGAAGAAACGCATGCGTGTGTAGGAAACTCAGCACTTACCATAGAACCTTCGCGTGTTTATTAAAAACCCAAAGAATTGGGTTTGGAGAAAGAAGGATCCATTTCAGAAAAAAAATATAAATTGGGGCCATGCTTCCCCTTTCCCAAGTAGGAAGGATTCAGTGACAAGGAGGCAAAGGTGTTCCAGTTACATGAATAAGTGGATAATCCAAAGGTAATTTCAAAATATTGTCCAATGGGCACACAATCAATTTCTCCTGAAAATTTTTTTCCTGTTGATCCTATTTTCTTTCAAAAATTTCACCAAGAGGGCTTGCACTCTTTATGTAACTTCTTACAAACAGTATGTGGTTCATTGACTCCAACTTTGAAAACTGTTCCAATTTCATTGTGAGGCTGCAGAGTTAATATACAGCTAACTAGATAGCTATGCCTCCAGCACAAGAACTCCATTAAGAACTGGAATCTTTGGGTCATGGGTCTTCCATATGGTGTCATCTACACTTCAGTAGGAGAGGATACGAAGAACTACATAGTTCAGTTGACATTTAGATGTGCACTTGACATTTGTAACTATATTTGACATTTAAGATTAAAATCTGGCCCTTGACACTAAATTAACTTAAAAATGAGAGACACTGAGAGAGGGGAGCATATTTCTAAGTAAAGAGGGAGTCAACACAATCAAACTTTATAATCCAAATGCTTGCTTTCTTTAGCAGAAAAAGAACAGAACTCAGTGTTTTCTGGATTCTGCCCTCCACAGGAAATAGTGATGGAGGCAACATATATCCATTTTGTCTTGGTTGGATAATTTGCTGCCCTTTGTTAGAGAGTGAAAAAATAAAGCTAGTGGATAATTCATATCTATGTACCTAAGTCAAGTTGTATCAAATCATCCTATCTCCTTCAAGCATCCCAGGCCCCCTAATCTATGACCCGCCCACTCTCCAGTTTTTCTCCTCTATCCCACAGGATCCTTTGGCATCCTAGCACAGTGCAGAATATCATGGAGACAAAATAAAGACATTAAGAAGTCAGGATCATTGAAAACGTAGAGGAGACAATGGTTGGGATAGCTGTTCCCATCTTACTAGATTGGATGACTCCCCTTCTTTATTACTCGGATTTTTACAGCTTATTAACAAAATCAAGTTAGTCAATTGAGTTTATTGTTTGTCCCTTAGACTAGGGGTGAACAAGCTACAGCCTACCCACAGCCAAATCTGGCCCTCCAGTTGTTTTTGTCAATAAAATGTATTGGAACACCTGCCCACTTATTTACACAGTGGCTATTGCTGGTTTTGTGATACAATGGCAGAGTTGAGTAGTTGCAATAGAGACCATCTGTCCCACAAAACCTAAAATATTTACATCTGGCTCATTACAGAAAAATTTTTCTGATCCTTGCCTTAGACCATGGTTAACTGACAACTGAAAAAAGTCTGGACAGCTTAAAATGTTAAATTGTGTTAATAAACGAAATAGAGTAATGTCTTCCCTATTTTGCTCAGTCTTTCAACAACAAAAGCCTTTCATCTTTAAGCAATAAATTGTTTTTATTTTTGCTTCAAGTCATTATAAAATTCAGCCAGGTTGCCCTCACTCTACTCTAAAATGTATTACACATTAAACAGAAGATTCTGGGCATAATTTAATAATGTAGTATAACAGAATAAGCCTGGGCTTTGGAGTCCAACCAGAGACTTGCCAGGACTTGTGCTAATTCCATTAACAAATAGCCCAATGGGCGTTTAGATAAGGACTTATGAGCTCCAAGACCTGTCAGATATTTCCTTTTTGTTTTAATCTTTTTTGAACAACTGCTGTGTTCCCAAGAACTTGTCAGCCATGGGTCCTCCCTGCTAAAAGGAAAATTGAGGTCACATTCTCCACTTGGTGGCAATTTGCTCACCTAACCTGTTGACCTTCCTCTGTGTTCTCTATGCTCACCAGCACTGTTTTAATCTAGATCAAACTTCCTGGCTCCTAATAAAAAGCAATCAACATCAAAACCAGAAGTGTCACCCCTGCTCTGAGCAATAGTAGGCCAGAAACAGAAGTTGCAGGAGACATTACAAAGAACTAAATAGTGATTATAAACTGACAGCAGAACTTTTACCAATTTGCTTAACCGTCTCTGGTAATGACTCTCTTTACAACAATGAAAAATGTAGTGTGGCTATTTACTGTAGGAACGGGAAGAGTCGGGAGATAGAGTTGTGCTTCAGTGAGCTTTTGCAAATGATGATAAATGAGATTTTCCATTTCAGCCACAAAAGAGGGATCCTTTACTGCCAGATTTCCTGAAACAGTTTGAATTAATGGTCCTGGCACATTTGAAAAGACGTTCTGATTTTTCCCTCTTGTTCTGTTTCTTTTCTTAGCTTTATTTGGGGAGAGGGCAATAGAGTAAACTGTGATTAAGTTGTATCTGTCTGCTGGCTTGAGTGTTTAGAAATTATTTGGTTTTCCTGTCATCTATGCAAAACCAAGTAAAATATAAGGTACTCTAGAAGTTTCGTGGTTCTCCTAAAAAATGCTCTTCTGCAGAAAGATGCTGTAGATCCATTGTCTCCATAGCTGTTGAGATTATACTCATTACCCACTCAACCAGACCGGAGCCAAGAATTCTCTGCCTCATAGGCTGGACTGAGAGCAGTTCCTTTGAAACCTCGCACCAGGCTTCCCATAATTAGGAATTCAGCTTTCTCCTCTTCCCCTCCACAAAATGCCCAAAAGAGTTATCTGGAGAAGGCAGCCCTGTTTAAGTTATGAAAGCCTACTAGAGACCATCCTGACTTGGTCCCAAGGAAGATTTGGAATTGAAACTAACAACTCCGACCCTATGCTCCACAGGGTGATTCCCTAGGAACCCTGGCTCCATCTTAGTTCCTGTGGAACTAGCTCATGTGTTTATGCAGAAGCCATCATCACCCTGTTTTCCAGAAGCTGAGCCTGGAAAAAGTTTTACTATACTCTCTCTCTGATAGGCAGTATGTGCCATGGCTGTCTTCAGGCAAGTAGGCTCTGGAACAGAACTCCACGTTGCACGACTGCAGAGGGCACTATTCAAATTGCAATCTACGTGAGTGGTATCCCCTTGGAATTGTGTCATGCACAACTTGCGCAACCACATTGTGGTAGGCAGAATAATGGTCTCAAAGATATCCATGTTCTAATCCCTGGAAATGACAATATACTAGGTTGGGGAAGGGGAAATTAAGGTTAAAGATGGAAATAAGGCTGCTAATCCACTGACCTTGAAAGGGGGAGATTACCCCGTGTGATGGTTAATTTTATGTGTCAACCTGGCTGGGCTACAGTGCCTAGTTATTTGATTATTCTGGATGTTTCTGTAAAGATATTTTGGATGAGATGAACATTTAAATCAGTGAACTTTCAGTAACGCACATTGTTTGCCATAACGTAGGTGAGTCTCATCCAATTAGTTGAAGGCCTTAATAGAACAAAAGATGGATCTCACGCAAGCAAGAAGGAATACTTTAACAAATGGCTTTCAGACTTGAACTGCAACATTGATGCTTCCCTGGCCTCCAGCCTGTTGGCCCACCCTGCAGATTTTGGACGTGCCAGCCTTTGTATTTGCATGAGCCAATTCCTTAAATCAATCTCTCTCTCTCTCTCTCTCTTTATTTATACACAGACACATATCCTAGGGGTTCTGCATCTCTGGAGAACCCTTGCTAATATACCCAGTTTATCTAGTTGGACCCAATGTAACCACAAGGGCCCTTTAAATATGGAACAGGGTGGCAGAAGAGAAGGTCAAAGTGATGGGGTGTAAGAGGAACTTAACTTGTCATTGCTAGCTTTAAAGATGGAGGGAGGGGCCATGAGCCAAGGAAGGTGTGCAGCCTCTAGAAGCTGGAAAAGGCAAGGAACAGATTGTCCCCCAGAGTCTCCAGAAGAAATGCAGCCCTACTGACACCTCGATTGTAGCCCAGGGAGATCTGTTTTGGACTTCTGGTCTCCAGCCCTGTAAGAGAACACATTTGCATTGCTAAGCTGCTAAATTTGTAGTAATTTGTTCAGCATCAACAAGGATCTAACATAGCGAGGAAGTGGCCCTTCTCTGGAGTCTGACACATCTGGCTTCTCACTAGTCTCTACCTCCTACCACAGGCCTGCAAACTCTCATCTGAAATTCCAAAATCTAAAAAGCTTTGAAAAATAAAGATGTGTTGTAACGTATTTGGCAGCAATACCTGACTTGATCCAGACTAATATGGAGCTACTTACAGTCTTTATTCATCTCAGTAGGTGTGAATATTCATATATTTTGATGCATAAATATTAATGCATTTGATTATGTGGTGTTACCACCCACCCGGCTGATGATGTTATGTAATATATCGTACACATACCATATATCTTTCTAAAATCCAGCAGTTTCTGAATTTTGAAACATAACTGACTTCAGATAAAAGACTGTGGATCTATCTAAGTACAACCTTGGGTAATTTACTTACTTTAAGCGTCAGTTTCCTTGCCTGCATGTACTAAATATTCAATAATTGTAATAGGTGTTGGCTATTATTACTCCCTCTTCTCTCTTTGCCTTGTTTCTTTTCCCTTTTGCCTATGCATGCATCCCACCAGCACCTAACAGAGGTGACAAATACTTGAGCGCCAACTACATACCAGGCACCTTGCTTCCTCTCTCCTCTTCTTCAGTGCTTGTACTGAAATAACCCCCTCACAGATAACCACAAAAGACCCCTGGGCAAAGTTGTCTGCCACAGACAATCTCTGAACCTGACAGACAAGTGGCATTGAGGAAGATACTGGTGAAAAGATCAGAGAATAAGTAGGAAGAAGACACTTGTTTGCTGAACAGAGGCAAGCACAAATCATTTATGAAAAATCCCATGCATACTGTAGAGCTGAGAGCAAAGAATCACACAAACAAGTTCCCTGGTCTTAAGAGCTTATAAAACAAGTCAGTCTACAATAGAACAGAGACATCACAATGACCTTAGAATGTCATTGAAAAGACAAACTTTTAAAAATATCAGTTGTCTCAAATCATTCAAGAAACATTTCTTAATCACCTATTAAGTGCCAGGACTTTCCCGTACATTATTTAATCCTCATATTGATCTGACATACTTTTATTATGCCAATATTTAATGGATAAGAAACTCTGGTACAGAGAGATGAAGTGACTTGCTCACAGTGATATAGTGGCAGAGTCAGGGTTTGAAACTTGTCTATGGAAGTCAGCCCTTCTGTTCTTCACGTTGCCTATGCTATGCTGCTGCTTAGTTTTAAAAATTGCCTCTTGATTTAAATAAATTGACTGAGTTAGTAGATAGAAGAAAACAAAGATTTCCACAGGAGGGATTAGGGAAAAGCTCAAAATATTGTTACATTCTTCTCGTTTTCTGTGGTCTTATGTCTGTGGCATGCTTTACTTCATTAAGGGTTACAGACAGCACCCTTCAAATTAAAAAAAAAGTTTATATTCCAATTCTTAGAAAGAAAACCTTGGGCCAAAATGCACATTGTTAGAAGACATTCTTTTTAACCTTCGAACAACTGAAAAACGTACAAAAGCTCTTTTTCTTTGAGATTTTTTCCCCTTCTTTTTACACAGGCAGATCACACTCCTTTGAGATGCTGATCTTTTCCCGTGATGCACTTGGCTGACAGAAAGACAAGCTTACTGCACAGAAATGCCAGTTGAGTTGACAAGCAAACTCCATCAGTATGCAGTGTTTACACAGTACAGTTTAGCAACAGCAGTTCACACAGTCTGCTGTCTTGGATCAGAATTCTAATTAAGCCTTAAATCTTCTGAGTTCAGATTAATTCTTATCACCGAGTTCTTAGACTTTTTGTTGTAGAAATCTGAAGCTTTGTTTGCCTGCAAGGAAAACAGAACGTAATGTATTACCAGCTTGGTCTGAGCAGTTGTGTATAAACAACCTAGTGCACTGTTTGTGGAATAAATGCAATTTGTTTTGGTCCCTTTAGATTTTTTTCTCATTAATTACCACTTTCAGTGGTTGCTGAGGATCAGAGAACTGTACTTTTCTGGAGTTGCCTATCCTCCGACTGACACACAAAATAAGTGGGTTTGTGAAACAAACTTTGGTTGTCGGCGGTAATGAGTATTGAGCTCAGGTTACAAGCATCTCTATACCACATCAAAAAAGAACTGTGTTGGGAAGCTTACAGCGATTAGTATCTAAACTCAAACAGTTTCTACCTATTAAAACTTCTAAAGTATACTTCAAATGTGATGGCCGGAAAGCCAAGTGCCAATTCCATCTCTTTGAGCTTTCATCTCATCAACAAATTTCACCAGCCTTGTCACAAAGGCACAAACGAAGCTTATCAAGTACCAATTACAGTGGAGCAGCCTCATTGAAGTCAACGGTTTCCCCTCCCTTAGTTCAGACTACATATCATCAACATTATCACCTAAAATAGTTTATTGGAAATTTTAAAAGAAGCCATTAGCATTAATTATTTTCCAGAATTACAAGTGGCAGAAAAATAATACATTTTAGAACTTCACTCTTAAAAAGCTATTTCGTTTCCATCGCTACTTTTGAACAGTACGCTCTGATGACAGTTCAAAAGGCATGAGGGAGAGGGAAAGGGGAGGTCAATCATCCAACAGAAGGTTTGTGATTCTCTGAGACCAAAATGAAAGACTCCAAAGATTCAGCTACGTGCAGGACTTGGATCCTGGTATTGCTAAATACCAGGATACCCCACCACCACCTAGGAAACGCTACAGGGTAAACAGGACATTGTACAATTTGAGATCTAGTTGAGTGATACTGTTATCTGGTAGGAGCCCTACTGAAGGGAGGCAGAAATACTATCTTGGACAACAGAGAGCATCAATCGGCAAGTGAGTAGGGAAAGAGTGTTGTGCTTAAGTGTTATGCTGAGCATGTCAGACAGAGAGGCATAATTTCACTTCTGCAGATACTGAATTAAGAGAAAACTTTGGAACCATTCCAATTTTGTTGGATACTGCCATGAATTTCATACCTAAGCAAAAATGAGCTTGGATTCCACAGAGCTAAAGTGTGGAGAGGATTATTCCAAAACTATTTTAAAAAGAAGATTTCAAGGGTTCTCGACTTGGGGGCTAGTTGTGTACCTCAGGTGAGGGATGGAGAGAGAAGAAAGAAGAGCCTCTTGGGCCGCCAGAGAGATAGTAGGTCATGAACCATCATTGCCCCTCCCAGTGGGCCTAGCACAAGTCATGGCTCACAACAGGAACTAAATAAATATCTGATGGATTAAAGCGACAGTTTTTGATGAGGAAAGTGAAGTGTGACAAGTAGCTTTCGGAAAATTCACTTGGTAGCACTGTGTAGGATGACTTGGGTCTGGAAGAAACTGGAGAAGGAGAGAACAATCAGGAGGCAGAATGCTATATAACAGAAAATAGAAATTAAAAATAAAGCAACAGATCAACCTCAGTACTCAGGAAGATACAATTTAAAATAACAGTGAAGTAATACTCCCTCGTC
This sequence comes from Equus przewalskii, assembly GCF_037783145.1. Lineage (NCBI taxonomy): Eukaryota > Metazoa > Chordata > Mammalia > Perissodactyla > Equidae > Equus > Equus przewalskii. The sequence goes on along the minus strand of NC_091863.1, from coordinate 113,084,277 downwards.
AAATTTGCAATAAATAAGAAGCCTAACAATATCAAGTGTTAGCAAGGATTTGAGGAAAGAGACCTTTTGAAGAACAACTTGACAGTATCACTTAGGACTTAAAATGTACAAATTTCCTGACCCAGGAATTTCACTTATAGAAATAATGTCACTTATGCACAAAGAGATTGAGAGGTAGGACATTCACTACAGTGTAGTGTATAATTAAATAAACACAACAAAATTAACAAACAAAAATACCCTGGAAAAACAACCTAAACGCCCATCTGGAAAGGACTGGCAAAATAAATGATACATCCTTATTTCATTAACAAATTAACAGCAGTGTAAAAGAGTGAGGAAGATCAATATGAACTGACATAAAATGATCTCCACAATGTGCTAATAAGGGGAAAGACAAGTTAATATAATAATGTCTATAGTATGATCCCACTTATATTAAAATAACCAAACCAACTAAATATGTGTGTGTATATATATATATATACATATATAGCCTGGAAGGATACACACCAAACTATTGTTAACTGAAGCTAGCCTTTATTTTAAAGTTTCTGAACTGGAAATATGCCCAGCATACTGTCAGTGAGAAAAGCATGTAATAGGGAAATATGTATGTGATTGAAAATCCATATATGTATGTTTCAGTCAGTTCCAGCTGCTATAACAAATACTACAGACTGGGTGGCTTAAACAACAGAAATTTATTTCTCACAGTTCTGGAGGCTGGGAAATCAAAGATCAAGGTGCTGGCAGCTTTGGCATCTGGTGAGAACCTCCTTCCTGGTTTGTAGTCACCTTCTCACTGTCCTCACATGACCAAGAGAAAGATCATCTCTCTTGTGTCTCTTCTTATAAGGGCACTAATCCCATTTGTGAGGGCTCTTCTGTCATGACCTAATTACCTCCCAAAGGCTCCACCTCCTAATACTGTCACATTGGAGATTACAGCTTCAACATATGAATTCTGGGGGACACAAACATTCAGTCTATAGCAATGTATATTGCTATGCTGGTATATAAATAGAAAATCGTCTAGGAGACACGTACCATGATTCCAAGAAGGCATCAGTGATTACGTCTGGGCAAGAAAGTAGGATGTGGGGGGAGGGGATGCAGCATGGATAGGGTTGATGGGGCTGGTTGATAAAAGGACATTTTCATTGCTTATTACATATACTTTTGTATTAGTTATATTTTTTATAATAGGCATATATAAATTCATAAAATTTTTCTTGTTTTGAAAAAATACATCAAAAAGAACAACTCTAGGTTTGTATGGTTTCTATTCTGAACCCATCTGTGGACCACCTGGAAGCCACCAGAACCAATTAGCTGCCACTTTAAGGACAGGTTGGCTCACTGTCCTCGGGGCCAAGTCCACCCACTGAGGCAGTTAATCAAGGCCTTCTGATGCTCTCACATATGGAGACTCAGACGGCAGATTTGGCGGGTGAGGCTCCAGTGACAGTTGCTGCCAAGACCCTCCCCCACCACACACAGTGCAAGGATTTTCTTGGACCTCTGGAAATTCTGTATAAAATCACTATGGCATAAGGCTTAGGTGTCTTAGTCTGTTGATGCTCTGGATGACTAGTTAAACTGCAAATCGATCTGCTCTCATCCCTAGGCAATGTCTTGCTACAATACACACTGTAGATCAAATGGCACATTGCTTACACATCCAGCTCAGGTACAAGGTAAGGTTTCCTTCAAGCAACTATAATTTATATCTCTTCTTCTTAAATAAAGAGCTTGTGTGTTTCCCTTAGGTACACAATTCTTTCAAACTGGGCATACTTCTTGCGGAGCTGTCCATATTTGCGGCACTCAGTGTCTCCTGGGAATAATTGTAAGTCAGCAATTTGTACTGAGTGAAGATGGCTTTAGCACCACCATTGGCTCCAGTTGTTATATGACATGTCACACTTTGAGACAATACAGTTCTGGGGAATTGGTATTAACAAAGTGAAACATAATAGAGCTCTGACTTTTTAAAAGAATACCTAGGAAGCTTCCACTTAGGATTCTTCATGAAGTTTTGTTTTAGTTGTTTTTAAAATTATTTTAAAGCAGAAAATTGAACAATTCATTCTCATTCTATCACATGACACTCATTCATTCATTCAATCATTTATTTACTCACTCATCTAATATTTTCTGAGTACCGTTTACTTAACAAACATTTACTGAAACCTACTATGTTCCAGGATCTGTTCCAGGCACTGAAATGCAATGTTCTCTGTGGACGGCAATACTAGAGATAAATGCCAGGATGGTAGAAAAAGGATCATCTCTACCTTCACTGCTATCAGAGATATTGATGCCTACCCAGCTTGGTTCACTTAGCTTCCACACCGTCCATTCATTCATCAACACCTGTGTACATTGAGTTCCAGGCATTGTGTTAGGCATTAAGGATGTAACTGTGAGCGAAATGAAACAAAGTCTCAGCCTAGAGTGCTGTCTAGTGGAGGAAACAGCTATTGATTAAATAATCATGCAAATAGTACAAAATTTCAACAGTGACAAGCGCACCAAGATATCCATTGTACCCCTACTCTCTGCACCACACCTTCATAAAGTGCAACTAAAGCAGCTGCACTTTAATCTATTTTATATATTAGACTTCCAGGTAAGATTTATTTAGGGGAAAAATAGGGTTTGATTATTTAAAGTTGGAACACCACTACTGTATGGCGTTTAACTTTGTGTTATTATCTTGGCTATATATTTTCTTTCTACTGAATCTTTACAACAATATGCCTCAAATTTGAAAAGATGTGCTTTCTTAAAAGTTATTTCTCGATCTTGCTGACAGGTTCTTATTTCCCTAGGATTTCACATCCTCTCATTTTATAATCATTTGCTCTGAGATTTTCATCTACCTTTACATCCCAAATGATTCTTATCAGTGAACAAAAATCAGGCAAGAAGGAATTTATCTTGCTGACTCACCTACTTTCTGCACAAGGAGCTTGTCTCCAATGCAAACTCAATTCATTCTTGATGATGGATATAACCTGTTAAATTGATTTAAGAGCAGACACTAAACTCCCATGACCCCCCCAGCTAGGTGCAAACCTATTTGACAAAAATGTCCTTACCTTCTACTTAGCGAGCACTTTTTGATAGTGTCCAACTATGATATTGCACTTGTTCCTATCCCTTCACAAATAGCAATAGTAATGCCTTACACCAGCATGATAAAATATAATTTTTAAAGAACTTCAAGTGCACCACCTCATTTGATCCTTAAACAACTCAGCAACTTACAAGTAGTATTTGAAAATGGCACAATGCAATTAGCCAGTCACATTGTCAATCTCTTTTGAGTTTTGGAAATGCCTGTTTTCTAGTGATGTTATCCATGTTTATGAAGTTCTGAACTACTAACAAACAAAAAAGCAGAAGAAGCATTTATATATTTTCTATTTTATGAGATTTCAATTATGCCCTCAGCTCCAATTTTCCACTTATTAGGTTGTCACGAGATGAGATTATACTGATTATAAGCAAACCTGAAATGTGTCAAAGCTGACTGGTTAAACATTCTATTTTGGTCAAACATGCTACCAGAGCTAAACAAACTACATCCATATCTTCATTATGGAAATAAGATATTGAGGTAATTCTATGCTTCTCCTAATTGTTTTAATGTTTCTGAGCATATGGAAAAGGTTGAATTACACTGAAAGAGACTGGAGTGGGTTGAATGGTGACCTCCCGAAAGATATGTCTACATCCAACTACCTGGAACCTTATTTGGAAAAAGGAGCCTTTGCAGATGCAATTAAGTTAAGGGCCTTGAGATGAGATCATCCTGGATTATTCAGATAAGCCCCAAATTCAATGACAGGTGTCCTTATAAGAAACAGGAGAAAAGACACAGACATACGGAGGAGAAGATAGTGTGAAGACAGAGGCAGAGATTACAGTGATACTGCCACAGCCAAGGAATGTCTAGAGCCACCAGAAGCTGGAAGAGTAAAGGGAAGAACTCTTCTAGAGCTTCCAGAGGGATTGTGGCCCTGCAGACACCTGGATTTCATGCTGCTGATCTTCAAAGCTGTGAGAGAATAAATTTCTGTTGTTTTAAACCATCCAAATTGTAATGATTTGTTACAGCAGCCACCGCAAACTAATATCCTAGCCAAGCGGACTTTTTAAGTCGTGACTTGTAGTTGTTCTTCACATTAAAGTCTGGACCTTCGCTCTGTTCTTATTCAGTCAGATTCCTTGTAAGGCGAACCAACTTTTATCACCATTGAGTGAGGGTGAGCTTTGAGCCTTTCTAAAGTTGCAATTCTGCCTCAGAAGCCTTTTAAAAAATTAATCACTATTTTTAAATTCAAGAAAAAAAGATGGAGTGACTCCATGGTCGAGTGGTTAAATTCATGCACTCCGCTTTGGCGGCCCGGAGTTTCATGGTTTGGATCCTGGGCGCGGACATGGCACTGCTAATCAAGCCATGCTGAGGTAACATCCCACATAACATAACCAGAAGGACCTACAATTAGAATATACAACTATGTACTGGGGGGCTTTGGGGAGAAGAAAAAGAAAAAAATGAATATTGGCAACAGATATTAACACAGGTGCCAATCTTTAAAGGAAAGGAAAAAAAGAGCTGAATTCCCTACTATTAAATTACAAAGAAATTATTTATTTCAAAGCACTTGATTAAACCTTGTTATTTTGGTTTGTTATTGAAGAAAAGTGTGAAATGCTGTGTCTATAAACATCTAAAGAAAAACTAAAATCATTGCATTAAATCTTGGTACAATATGATCTGTGTTTGCTTCTGAGGTATTCTCTATTTAATCTGACTACTTTTTATTGCTCCAGTGCAGTTAGCTAGAGTGTTTTATGTTTAGAAACTCTGTGTGTGTGTGTGTGTGTGTGTGTGCTGAAGGGATGGGTTGTTTCAACAACCACTAAAGTTATCCAATTTGTATGCTTCTGCTCTAGCTGGGTTTCACACATGACGTTATCTACTGTAGTCCTTGCACATTAGGTAAAATAGCAGTAGAAAGATAAAAATTGTTTTTACTGAGCATCAGTAGCATAAATTTAAAAAACACACAATAAATCTATCAAAGGTTCACTAAATACTAAGACTTCTATCATATTTTTGCCATAAAACACTCCAAGCAAAAAACTCTTTATATAGCTTATAATTGTAATCCAGATAGCAGAAAACATTTCTCATTATGGGAGGAAATATAAATCTAAATTTGATTTGCATAAACAAAGGTCAGAGTATTATTTTACTTCAAAATTTACACGAAACATTATGTGACAGTTATTACTTTGAAAAGATATAGATTTATTTAAATTCTTGTTAATTACTTCCATCTTTCTTAGTTTTGACAGCCTGAAGTTGTAGAAAGATCATTGGATTCGATGTTAGAAGACCGGAACGTTATTCCTGCCCTGATGCTGTATGAGCTTAGGCTCTTGAAACCTCTGATTCTTAATCCAAAAACATAAGGACGAAAGTATCTGCATTACCTGCCTCATAGTTGTTACCAGCATCTCTATGGAAATTTCCCTCATCCTTCAGTAGGAAGAACATTGCACCTCCCTATAAAGCGGTGGTTCCTGGAGCTGCACATTGCAATCACCTTCCCAGGTGGGCCCACTCCCAGACATCCTGAATTGACTGGTTTAAGGTGGGGCCTGGGTATTAGAACATTTTTAAATCCCCTCCCAGGTGATTTTATTGTACAACCAGAATTTAGAACCGCTGTTATAAAGCCTTTTTCAATCCACAGCAGCAGAATTCATCCCTATCTTGACGAGGCTCCTAACCTAATCAAACTCTATCTAAAGGATTTGCCCAAACAACTGAAATGCTTCCTACCCTCTGTAGAACATACTTACTAATGCCCTCAGGGAAATCACAGCTAATAGATTACTCTCCAAAAACAGCGTAACAGCTAAAGCTTATGAGAGGCCCTGTTCCAAGCACTCTACAAATACTAACTCATACAATCCTCACAATAGTACTATTGCTACCCCCATTTTACTGATGAGACCTCTGGGGCGCGGAGAAATTAAGTAAATTGCCCACAGTTGCACAGCATGCAAGTAGTTGAGCTGAGGTTTGAACCCAGGCTAGTCCCTAGGCAACACTGCAGCATAGTAGAATGACGGCTCACTTTTGCTCCCACCAGTTATATGAACTATATGCCTAAGGGAAGTCAGTCTAGTTTGTTCCCAAACCTGTTTATGCCTGTTGTATTATAAATCCATAATTTAGGTAAAGACTGTATAAACACCCCCCCCCAACAGAAAAAACTCAGGTATGTGCAAAAAGAAACAGTTGCTATTTGTATGAAAACTGAGATGATTGTTTTGAAAGGGAACTTGCTAAAAATACTGTAATCAAATTAAGCATGAGTCAGGCAACCATCAATTATTTGTGAAAAATCATTAAAATCTAGGATTCTCTGCCCTTATTGCTTTGCACATATGTTTAATTTAATTTCTTGTTCCAGTTTAAAGAAACTGACACTGTAAATTGTAAGTAAAACATTACGGATGTGGCTATGCAAGACAGAGGAGGGAAACTTCACCCACCAGACCTATAATTAAAGGCCTTAGACTTATATCAAAATATAGACAAGTATGTACGTTTACATATTTAAATTAAAATAAAATATTTCAGGTATGTATAAACGATTTTTTATGATTCTCCAATTTAATCAATTTTTAAAATTAACTGACCAACCACTAATAGACATCGTGTTGGATAAAAGTCTAAAGAACTAGAATATCCTTTACTGTTTGGTATTGTGATTGTCTATTTACAAATCTGTTTCCCTCACCTCATTGTAAGTGCCTTAAGGATGGGGACACTGTCTTTTTAATCATTTCATGTTCAGGCCTAAAACAGTGCCTGGCACAGTGGAGAAATTCAATAAATGCTTACAAAATTAAATGAGATTGAGTGTATGAAAGGACTTTGAAGCTGTGAAGTGCTGTGAAACTGTGGGCTGTGATTTGAATGGGCACACACAGCAGTGTGTCATGGTTTCCCAGGGTAGAATCTCAGGAATACAACCACTCCCAGGATTAATCAGCAATGTCAGTAGAGCCTGGTATCCTAGTGTGAGACAGTCCTAGTTTTGAATTCTGGCTTCACAACTTATTAGCTTGGTGACCTTGATCAAGATACCTAAGTGATCTGCACCTCAGTTTCCCCATTCGTGAAATAGAGATCATTACAAAAATACCTACCTCAAAACATGTAAATGTCCATCAATTGAGTGTCAATATAGAATAAGCTCCAAACTATATTATTAAGTGAAAACATAAAGGTGGCTGAAAAATACTTACAGTATGATCTCATTACTGTAGAAAAAAGAACATCAATATAAGGTTGCACATACATAAGAAACTTCTAGAAAGAAACAAAAGAAACTATTGAAAGTGATTATATCTATGGAGTGGCCCCAGAGAACAGTCAAAGTTTGGAGAGGTGAAGGGTTATGTACAAGAGAGTTACTAGCAAAAAGTTCTATTGCATAAAAAAGAACAAGAAGAAAATTCATAGCAGTCAACTTGGGTCAGCCTGCTGCTGGGGTTCTAATGTTAGAAGCCAAACTAAGCTAAGCCTTAGAGCAGGGATGTCAAATTCAAAGCATACAGCCATTTCTCACTCCAAAGCACATAAATCAGGACATTCTTCACCACTGAGCCTGGGCTAAACCTCGGAAGCCTTGTCAAGTCAGTGCTCCAGGCAGCCACCAATAGACTGGAATTGGCCAAAGGGATGAAAGCTATTTGCCACCCAGAATTAGAGTCACAAAATGGGTTGAGAAGATTCTATAAGTAAAGATATATTTGAGTTACAATTATTGAGCCTGAAGGGAGGAATGAATAATGGCTTCAAAGAATATAAGAAACTCTTAAATGGAAGATGGTAGGTGCTTAGCGCTAAAAGATTAGCTCTCAGAGTACCTTGAAGTCTGTTATTCCAAGAAAGCCAAAAGAGTTAGAGCCCCAGTCTTTCCTATCTCAAATTAAAATCTCCACAGGAACAGCCGTTATAATGAACATTCTCACTTAATAACCTAGGATTTCTTTAACACTTTTACAGTCAACAGATTTTCACATCAATTATGATCAGCAGTTTGGTTTTGCCTTGCCCTCACCTTATGAGCTAGGTAGTGCAGATGTCATTAGATTCCACTGTTGATAAACACCCCTGGTTGCTGAGCAATCAAGGGGTTTGCCTGGGATCAGACAATAGGCCAGTGGTGGCAGTGAACTAGATCCAGGGTTCTTGACAATCAACCTAGGGCTCTTTCCTGGAATGTCAATTGAAGTGAACGTAGATTGACTGGTAAGCCAAGCTAGTAGAGCAAAGAATGAGGGATATGTAGGTTATTACAGTGATGTGATCCATTTTGCATGCATAGGCTGATGATCTGGGGATCATCTAGATATGTTAGTAATTGATTGGGCACCAATTATATGCCAGGCACTGTGCTGAGCACTTTGTGTTTATTGTGTCATTGAAGTTTCCTGTTGCTCAGGCCAAAAAGTGTGAAGTCTCCTCAAGTCCACTCTTTCTCTTATACCCCATGTCTAGTCTGTCAGAAGAGCCTGTCACTCTGCCATTAAAATGTACCCAGGGCATTGCCACTTTTCACTCCCTTCAATATCATTCCTCATCATCTCTCACCCCAAATTTGGCAATCACTTTCTCACTAGCCTCCCTCCTTCCACCCTTCCCCTAGCCCAGTTTATTCTCAACACAGCAGCCGGAGTTAACCTTTGAAAATCCAAATCACGCCATGTCACTATCCTGCTCAAAACCCTGCTATGGCTCCCAATTTCACTCAGAGTAAAAGCCAAAGTCTTGACAGTAGCCTATATGGTCTACATGATCTACCAAACTGCCCTCCACGTAGTTCCCTTCCTCCTCCTGGCCTTTGTACCTGCTGTCCTCTCTCCTTGGAATGCTCCTTTGCAGAATCTTCGTGGCCTTTCCCCTCTCCTCCTTCAGATCTCTGCTCAAACACTGTCTAATCAGAGAAGTCTTCCCTGACCATCCTATTTAAAATGGCCTTCTTTCCCCCACCCCTGTATTCCCTAACCCTTCCTGCTTTTGGTTCTACAGCACTTATCCCCATATGATATACTAAATCTTTTCTTACCTATTTTGTTTATTTTGTGTGTTTCCTTATAAGAATGTAGCTCCATGTGGGAACTACTATTGTATCTCCAGCACCTAAAACAGTGCTGGATACAGAGTAGGTTCTCAAGAAGCATTTTTTGGTTAATACAAAAAAGAATTGTGTGAAATGGGTACCATAACTGTTCCCATTTTACAGATAACGAAATGTAGCATCACAGAGTTTAAGTGATTTGCCTAGGGTCACTCACCTAATAAGAGAAGAGTCAGGAATTGAATGCAGGCCTACCTCAGTAAACATACCATTCTGTCTCTCTCTCTCTCTCCTGCCTTTTGAACAAGGGGCCCTGCATTTTCACTTTGCACTGGGTTTCACAAAAGAGCCTAGCCCTAGTGGTCTAGTGGCTAAGATTTGGCATTCTCACCAACGCATCCTGGGTTTGTGTCCTGGTCAGGGAACTACACTCCCATCTGTCTATTCCTGTGCTGTGGCTGCCTATTGCTGTGGTTCCGAAAGCTATGCCACCAGTATTTCAAATACATAGTAAATTTCAAATACTAGCAGGGTCACCCATGGTGGGGAGGTCTCAGCAGGGCTTCCAGACTAAGACAGACTAGGAAGAAGTACCTGGCCATCCACTTCTGAAAAAATTGGCCATGAAAACCCTCTGAATAGCAGCAGAGCATTGTCTGATAGAGCATTGGAAGATGAGAGGATGGTGCAAAAAGACAAGGCAGGGTTCCTCTCTGCTGTACAGAGTCTCTAGAAGTCGGAATTGACTCAACAGCACTAATAACAAAAACAACTCACAAAAGAAATACATGGAGATAATACCCTAAGAAGAAAATTCCCCCTTCCAGGTTTGATATGTAGCCTGTCCTACTTTAGGACTGTATCATACCCCCCTGCCTCCTACCCCACTCCCCTGCCATATACACAGATAATAAAGTAAACTTGTCTTTGTCTCATATATCGTTTGATTAGGGCCCAGCATCATCCAGGGACTAATCATCTGATTCATGTTGAAACGCTTTAAATTGATAGAATATATATTCTCCATCCCAGAAAATACACAGGTTTTAACAGAGGTCTCCACTGATAATTCTCAAGGGACTTATTCATCTGGATCTCCAGTTCCTAGCACAGGATCTGACACTTGATAAATGTCTGCTGAACTAAGTGTATAATAGTGGACTTTGGGATTCCCTAGCAGGCTGTTAGTGTTGCTATTCTTAGTCAAGGACACCTTTCTTTGTGCTCCTTTGCCAGCAGCTCTCAAACGATGATACGTAGGTCAAAGTAAAATTACTCATTTTTGTATACAAGGACAAAGACCACCTGTCTCATTTTCCAGTATATCCTTGGAACCTAGAACAGAACGTGGCACTCAATCAATATTTCTTGAATCATAAATTAGTAAATGGAGTGTATGTAGATCCATACTCCACTTTGGCTCCAAAGTATATTTGAAGTTTAACCTGGGCTTTCTTGTTCACACTGGAGCCTAGTGAAGAAAATACTTTCCAGTCCAAGAAAACCTTACTACAAGTAAATGATGGCCTTCCTTTTTAAACAAAGCACAAAGACATCCCTGAATTTCAAAGCAAGAGGCTACAGAGAGTTCTCAGGATGAAAAGGTTGACTCTACCATCAGCCCCTGACTGCTTCCTTCTTGTTTTGTTTTCCCAATAAAGATCTTTCATTCTGGTTCTTAGCATCACTACTTCCAAACTCCCTCATTAAAATGCCAGTCTAAGTTTAGACAAGAATCCGTTTTGTAGAGCTGAGCAGAGTGGCATTATCCAAGAGTTTTCGTATATGCCATGAAAATATAAAAATTAAATTGACATAAAATACAAATACAAAATATAAATAGGGGAAAAGCAAGATTTCCAAAGTAAAGATTTTCAATTCTAAGGATGTCAGTAAATGAATCAGTTTAACTAGGCCTTAAATCACCTGATAAAAATTTAGCCTCCTTCTAAGCTATGCGATGAGTCTCTTTCCCTCCCAGCACCATGCCTATCTCTCAACTTTTATGCACCATATTGTCTCTCAACTCAAACCTTCAACTCAATTTTCATCACCAAAGACCTGCCAAATCCTTGGGTATTCTCCAGTCCTTTCTAGGGCTAGAGGTGAGCTGGATTATTGACTTCGGTGTAAAACACTCCTACTTGACAAATCTTTGCTGGATTGAGTGTTTGCCCGACTTTTAAAGTTCATTCTATCACTCAGGAATGATGACTGTTATTAAAACCCATTAGCTTTTTGAAAATCCTATAACAGCACTTTAAACACATAGCACTCGAAGTACAAACATTGGATTAGCACGTATACAGAAGTGGGTGGAGATATTAGAAAAAAATGATTTGGATCATGATACTCAAGGAGTACCAAGGTATGACAAAACAAATCCCTGTTATGCCTCACTTCTAACACTCATAGAGATAGATTTGCATCTGTCATATTCCATGGCTCATACTTTGTTGCCTCTCTCATAGGACCCAGCACCTAGCATGTTCTCTTTAACAATGGAGCGTTCAATAAAGGTCTGATAAGTGATTGACTGGTTGCTTGTCCTTGAACAAAGAAAAAAATCATTTTCTCGTGACCTTTGTATTTAAGATCTAAATCAGACAAGCTTGATTATTTTTCTTCAAAAACTGTGATTAATTACTCTCTTGTAAATAAATAATATCATGTCATCAATGGAACATTTTTGGATCTGAGGGTATATACTCAAATGAAGTACATTGAAAGAATACACTATGAAGATATTTCCCTCCTCCAAGTTTGATAAATGACTATTTTAACAAAAGCTTATAAAATGAAATTGCTGTATGAATGAGACATTTTATGTCAAGTTCCAGCCAGTAGCCGACCACATTTTCAATGCAATGTTAACAATTTGAAATATATTGGAATAATTTTATAAATTAATACTGTAGCTTTGAAAAGCTCAACCCCATAATCATTCTCCTCCAGAAACACTCCATTCCATCTTATTTTTATAAGCACTTTATATGGAAATATGATATGTTGTTCCTGTTAAGCAAACTACTTTTGGAGGTGATAAATGGATTTATTAAATAATTAGCATGCAGATAGAGGAAAGCTATGTACCTTGCAGAAGATCTAAAATTGTTATTGGAAGCAAAGTGATATTCATATTTTTTAAACTATATCAGAAATAGCAGATGCCAAGCACATTCACAATAATGGTACAATTCAGTCATGGATTAGATATGGACATGGTCCTAGCATTTTAGTGTGAGATTAATTTGGTAATATAAATGTAAGCAAACCTATGAGGATTTAGAAAGGCCAGATAAGGCATAAAATATATCATGGCTGTGGCAGGGTAACAGAGCCATTCTAGGAAGAGGATATATAATGTAGATTATCCATGACCTAAGAGAAGACATAGTGACACACAAAAGACTCTTACTAATATAAATCGAGATGATGACACACATATTTATTAAATGCCCAGAGGATAGTCAGTGTGATATTGCCAATTGCTTCTCTCCCAGCACTATGAAAGAAATATCAGAACATCCCTAAAGATAGATAAAGCATAAGCCTGAGAGTTTTGTTTTAATAAAAAGTATGGCTAGCAAAGACAATGGAAATTAATGACCAAATAAGTTAGTGACCAAATTTGCTCCTCTGCTGTAACCACAGACAAACCCCATCTCTCTGTCAAAGAAAAACAAACAAATAAAAAGAAAACCCTGGAGATTTGGGATGACAGCCAAATTGTTCTTTGCTTATATTCTCCTCCAGAATAGCCAGAAGGGAAGAAAGATGAAAATATGACAATAAGCTGAAGTTTTAGTGGTGAAGGAGGTAATTACCTCAAAGTGCTTTCTAGGTAGTAAAGAACTCCATGAAAGATAGTTATGCTTGTAATACAACCTGTGACTTCCAATATATTTTCAGATTCCTGCTCTGATGTGAGCCAGGTGTTTTCACATTGCTATTGTTTCCTTTAATACTCAAAATATTAATCACCCCAGAGGAAACAGATTCCAAAATAATAAGTGACTTACCTCTGATCAGGAAAGCCAATAAGTGGATAGATCTGCTGGTCAAATTCAGATGCCCTGAGTCCTAGTCCAGGAACATAGCTGTTAGAGCTCTGCACATGTCTTAATTAATCTGTCTCTCTTCTCACTGAGAAGGTCCTTGTTTGCTCAGGGTGGAAGCCACCTCATGCTAATATTCTACCCAGAATGCAGACTCCGGCTTGAGGAACTATTTTTTCATGTTCCTCTAACCAGCCGTTCGTCCCCATTTAATCAATTTTTGCCCTTATTCCAATTAGTCTCAATACTTTTTATCCTTTTCCCACAAGAACAATCACCCAATAACTTTGATTAAAATTTTGGCTTGAAAATACAGCATCATTTCAGCCAATACAACTAACAAAAACTAGTTGACTTATGAAGCAATGTGTAGCGCCTAATGTTTCTTCCCTGAGCATTCAGAGTTGCTGGAGGTAGAAATTAATGCCAATAAAAATGCCTCTAAGAAAAGGAGATGCTTGACTTTATTGAACATATGCCATATTAAATAAAACTGCAACTTGAATGATAGCAACTGCTAATCAGATCATTCCTTTAAGTAATTTAAATGAATCTAATTCTTCAAGTTAGATTTTGCTATTGTGTGATTTTCCAGCTTCCACAGTCCCTGTTCAACATAGTGTGAAATATCTGCTCTATGCAAATAGGAAGAGAGGTAAATTATTATTCCAAGGCATTTCGGTATACCATTGAAGTTTAGAAATATGCTGATTAACATAAAAGATAATTTCTCTAGTAGCTGAAGGAAGGATCAGGCATATAGAAATATATCTGCTGGCTCTGCTGAGAATGAGAGCCAACAAAACTTCGGGATTCCCCACAAGTTGGTCTTGGCATTCAGAAACAGCCCGGGGATGAACAAGTGACAAGAAGGCTGAAAGGGGAATTCTTTCTCCTCCTCCACTGAGACAGGTAGCTGAACTTCTTGAAAGTCTGCTTAAGTTAACAAATTAAATGTTAATCTGAATCATTGACCCCTACTCCTCCTCCTTCATAGTCATACACAGTGACTCTGTAAAAGACAGAATAGAGAAATGAGATGCAAACATAGGCGTAGCTTTATCAGATCTGGGGGAAAGTAAAAAAGAAGGAATAAAAGATTAAAAAGATAGAAACTAAGTCTGAATAATGTCTTGTGGTGTAAGCTACAAAGATATGACAAACACTCCAAAATCCTTGTGTCATATTTTTGTTTGAAGGACCATTCAAACGTTTCCTTGTGTTCAAGGTGAAGGTCCTGGCTTCTGTCTCCATGTGGGCCAATGAGGTTTCACTCATCCCCAAGGTGTCTAATTGTGCCTCTGACCCCAGGTGACTCTCTTGCAAAAGTGTGCCTGTAGCCGAAGAGGTTGAGTGATACTGTGAAGGAAACACTCACCGTGTAAAAAGCAACCAGAAGCACAAGTTACCACCCATTTAACCAAATTACTATGGTGGCATAGAGCCTACAGAAAATTGGTAGACACAAGTTCTGTCCTAGGATCTCTTGGAAATAAGCTGGAGAAGATAATACAGATTTGAAACAAAAGACTGGAACTTCAAAAGACTCTTGGCACAATTAGATTTCGGAGAAGAAAACAATCAGGGCATATCAGACTTGTCAAGCAAATCCATATGGAGATCAAGGGTATTGAGTTGCATCTTTTTTGTTTGTTTGTTTGTTTTTGGTGAGGAAGATTGGCCCTCAGCCAATATCTGTGCCAATCTTCCTCCATTTTGTATGTAGGATGCTTATCAAACACAGCTTGATAAGCGGTGTGTAGGTCTGCACCCAGGATCCAAACCCGGGAACCCCAGGCCACTGAACCAGAGTGCACAAACTTAACCACTATGCCACTGGGCTGGCCCCTTGAGCTGCATCTTAAAGGCTGGGTAGGATTTAATAGGGAAGAGAAGAACACTATCCATGGCGTGAGCACGTGTTCTGTGCTAGGCCCTGGGTTAGGTCCATTATGTACATTATCTCATTGACTTCTTATATAGGGGAGGTTTCATTACCACCATATTATAAATCAGGAAACAAAGGCTCAGGAAGATTAAGTGACTTTCCCAAGGTAGGACTGCTAGGAAATACATTCAGGAGAATGTCATAGTTATCACTTACCAAGTTTTGCACTGTTGGCCCCTACTTGCCTCTGTGGCCTCAACTCACACCACTCACCTGCTCATTCAGCTCATTCCAATCATAAATGAACCAATCTCTTTCATTGCAGGGTGCTCACATTTTGAGTTCCCTCTGCTTGCATAAATCTTTCTTTGCCTGCAAAACTTCTATGCATTTAGCAAATCTTTTTAAAGCTACTTCTTTAAAAAAGCATTTTCTGACTGCTGACCTAAATTAGGTCCTGATTAGACTCACTTATAGACATACTATTCACAGCACTTATCATAGTTTATATCTAAGTAATTACACACATGTATTAGTCAGAGTTCTCCAGGCTGGCAGGCTGAAAATTCAGGTAAGAATTGCTATTGGAGTCTTGAGTCTGAATTCTGTAGGCTGGATACACAGACAAGTTGTTTATGTTGTGGTCTTGAGGATAATTCCTTCTTCTCAGGAAAACATTGGTCTTTGCTCTCTTAAGGGCTTCAACTGATTGGATGAGGCTCACCAACACTATGGAGAGCAATCTGCTTTACTCAAAGTATATTGAGTTAAATGTTAATTACATCTTTAAAAAACTTTCATAGATGGGGCGGGCCCAGTGGTGCAGCGGTTAAGTTCACACGTTCCGCTTCTTGGCGGCCCAGGGTTCACCGGTTCGGATCCTGGGTGTGAACATGGCACAGCTTGGCATGCCATGCTGTGGTAGGCGTCCATGTATAAAATAGAGGAAGATGGGTATGAATGTTAGCTCAGGGCCAGTCTTCCTCAGCAAAAAGAGGAGGATTGGTAGTAGTTAGCTCAGGGCTAATCTTCCTCAAAAAAAAAAAAAAACCTTTCATAGCAACATCTAGACTAGTGTTTGACCAAACAATGATGCACCATAGCCTAGCCAAGTTGACATATAAAGTTAACCATCACACATGTCTATTTAAGGACTATTTTCCCTACTTGACTATAAACTCCATGCAGATAGAGATTCAGTCCATTTTTTTCACAACTGTATCTACAGTGCCTAGAACAGCACCTGGCATACAATATATGTTCAAAAATTATTTGCTGCTGAATGAAAGGAATGTCTGCCAGGTCTTAGTGACTGGTTGATCTAATACTGGCAGAAAATGGAAAATAGGAAACAATAACTGACTACAGAACAGTAAGCATTCCTAGCCAGTCAGATTTAATTCAATTTAACCAACAAACATGAACTGACTTTTATCAACACAAAACTATCCTAGGACTACAAAGGATATCAAAATAAATACAATAGGAGTCATACAAAGATTACAACACAAATGTTTGTTGCCGGGGGCTGGCCCCGTGGCCGAGTGGTTAAGTTCGCGCGCTCTGCTGCAGGCGGCCCAGTGTTTCGTTAGTTCGAATCCTGGGCGCGGACATGGCACTGCTCATCAGACCACGCTGAGGCAGCGTCCCACATGCCACAACTAGAAGAACCCACAATGAAGAATACACAACTATGTACCAGGGGGGGCTTTGGGGAGAAAAAGGAAAAAATAAAATCTTAAAAAACAAACAAACAAACAAATATGTTTGTTGCCACAGTATTTATAGCGTCAAAAATCAAAAACAATTTATATGTCCAACAAAAAGGAACTGAAATGAAGACTTATTGGTGTTAGAATGACCTCTGGCAGCTGGGTTTGAAGAGTTTATGTATGGTGGACCTTTCCCAGTATGGACTGCTAATAAGCCATTCATTTGTATACAAAACTAGGTGCCATGAGGCGCACTGGGTGGCAGTTCTAGTAGCCCATCATGCAAGCATTCTTTGATGGCCTGGGCTCAGTTACAGAGACAAGGATGCTCCAACAGAGTGGTTCCACCTTCAGATATTGAGTATCTACTGTGTGCCAAGCACTGTTCTAGGCGTTAGAGATACAATGATGAACAAAACGGACAAATATCCATGCAATCTCATGGAGCTTTCATTCTAGTAGGAAAAGATAGACAAATAAAATAAATAAAATAAAAGATATGCTATGTTATTAATCAATACAATTAGAAAAATAAAGCATGGGAATGAAAAACACAATGTTTACATTGAGGATTAACATATTAGATAGGAACACCAAGAAAGGCTCCACAGGGAATGTGACAATTAAGCAAAAACTTTAAAGGAGTAAGGAAGTGAGCTATTTGTATACTCGGAAGAAGAGAGTTCCATGCAGAGGGAAAAGCAAGTGCAAAGACCTGAGATGGAAGTTGTCTTGCCATGTTTGAGATTGGAGCAGAGTGAATGAGAGGGAGAGCAGTAGGAGATGAGATCAGAGTTGTAATAGTAGGGAAAAAGGGGAGATGAGAGGGAAACATGGTATCACACGTGAATGTGAGAAAAGAAGTTAATTTGGGACTGATTGGAGCATGTTTTTTCAAGCAGAAGGTGATAGAGAATGTTAAAATCAAATGGAATTTCTTTACCCCCTAAATACAGAGGAAGACCTTGTCCCTGCAAGCAGCTTATCTAGAACCTATTCAAACTAGCAAACCCTAGTAATTAGCTTATATAACATTTCGAATCAGATGATAAAAACTTGAACAATTCTTATAGTAAGACACGATTTTAATAACCGTGTCTGAACATATCCCATCAAATACCAGAATGTCTGTCTTCCTGCCTAAATGGTGTGGGAGAAATACATGTTATTTTTATAGATTCCATAATTCGATCCTTTCAAATTAAGAAAGAATGTTAACTTTGGGTTGCTGTATGAAGTGCTTCAAATATACAACAACAGGAGATCTACAATGTAGCCTTACTTTCCATAAGGAGACTCCAAATTAGGTAGACATAAGTGAGCTTCATTAAGCCTAATGAAAACACTGGGAATGAAACAAAAAGGGCAGTAGAGTCAATATTTGGCCTTCCTGACTCACATATGCTACAAATGTCACCAGAATCACATCAAAGAGATTTACTCTCCATTTTATGATTTTCTAACAGAATCTTTAGCTGCCCGTCAATCTATGCTTCCCATTAGACAATGGGAATGATGAAGAGGCCTTTTTTGCCCATATATAACCAGGCTGAAAGATCAGCTCCAAGAAGCTTATTCACAGATTGACTGCTTCAAGAAGTCCAAAATCATACAGCAAATCCACTACACTGACACGCAAGAAGAGGTCCTGTTGCACAATCTGCGAATTCCAAATAGTTAAGATAGCCTTCCAACCAAAGGAAAAACATATTGCATTTGATATTAGAGCAAGTAGAATTAATACCAGCCTAAACACTGAGAGTAGTGTGAAATTCAGGATAGTAGTTACTTCGGTAGAAGTGGTATAGTGACGGGGAAGGACCATGAAGAGGGTCTGAGGGGCATTTGATATGATTAATGCATAAATAGGTGTATTTATATTATAAAAAATTATTGAATTGCATGCTTATTATTTGTGCACCTTTATTTATCCATGCCTACTTCAACAAGAAGTGTACTTAAATAAATGTCTGAGTGGAAACCTGGGGTAGAGCTGTCAAGGTAAAGGAATCATCATAATCAGCAAATAATTGTCCAGGAGCTGGTAGAGAGAGATCAAATCCTGCTCTAAGAAAGCTAGCAGAGTTAAAGGAAAGCACCTCTAACATGGCACAAAAGGAAAGCCTTTCACAGTCCTAGAGGAGGAATGTGAGGCTGAGGGTATGATGGGAAGATAAGTGGAGAGAAGAAGACTGAGGATAGTTGGCACCCTAGAATGGGAAGTAGGACTCTTTCTACTATAAAGGATGGTATGACAACTGCCATCCAGCTATGAGGTGGCAGAAGGTAAGAAGTAGGCTTCCTTCTTTGTAATCCCTTAGCCACACTTATGTGTCCTTACAGTATACTTCTGAACCATCAATGATATCTCTACCTGAGCAAGGTTTGGCTCTATTCCTGAAGGAATGGAGTCAGTGCCTGAAGGCAGAATATTTACCTGATATCTTTTTGGCTTGTGATGCATCATATGTTCTCAGTAGAAAACACATTCCAAGTGGTCAGAAGCTGCACATTAGGCAGAGCTCAGTGGTGCTAAATTAGATATCACCATTTCTCCATACTCATAAGCGCAAAGAGACTCTGTCCCACTCCCTGTTTTTTTGAAAGATTCAAATATTTCACTAAGGGAAGGTGTCCATCACATGATCTTCCACTGTGGATAACTACAACATGATAAGCTGCAGGACTGCTTACTTACTTGCAAGGCCATCAGATCTCTTCGCACTCTTGGTTAGAACATCCCTAAACCCCAAACTCTTTGCCATTCATACACAGAACCACCAAATCATTGAACTAAGTATGGTATTTGGGTCTATCACATTCCTGTTTACCTCACTCACCTGGACTTTCCTCCCTATACTGCTCGCTATATTCCTTAATTTGATTCAATTGCCTACCTATCCCTTCTAAACTCATGAGAAATTGTTTCCTATTCAGTCTACTCTCCTATATCTTCAACCTCTTTCCAGAACCATCCCTCTACCCATCTCACCTTAATTGAGACTCGCCTGTCCTGTGAAGACATGCAGCTGTCAAAAGTAAATATTTTTCTCTCACAATTCTTGAATCTCAGAGCCAAGGACAGCCTTATTCCTCACTGCTACTTCAAAATCACGTCTCCTCTTTTCTTCAAAATCCGAAACTCCTTTAAAGCTCATGCCATCAGACAAAACCACCTGCTACCCCTCCTAGTTGCTGCCAACTACTGATCTCCCAGTGCCTCTTCTTCATTCATTAAAGGCTTTGGCCATGCCTCTCTGACATCATTTCCACTTCTGTTCTAGTCACAATGTTTAGTGATGTCAATAACCATGTACATGGAATGTCCAATATGCTATATGCTATATTCACAGCTTCTGAACCTCCTCCAGTCATCTCTCCCTCCACCTCACCTAAGTTACTCACCCTCATGTACACATACTCAAGTTTAACATTACCAATCACTGTACTATTCTGAAATCTTGATTTCAACCTCTCAAGCTTCCTTCTGTACCCTCACTCCCACAATTTTCAACCAACTTGTAATCTCCAATCCATCAAACCCATCACATTTTCAAGTCCCGTCACCATTTTCATGTCCTCGCTTCTTTGCCCAAATTAGATTCCATTACCCAGCACTATAATTACTCCATTTCTTATGCCCTAGCCCTTCTATCTCTCTGAGAAAGGAGTAAAATCAAAACCTCTTTTGAACTCAAATATATCATTTCCTCACATGTAAAACTTAGCAGCTGAATATTGCTTGGGAAAATCTTCTTTAAATTCATTGTTATACACCTCTTGGGCACTCTACAGTACCCAGCAATGCTACATTTCCCTAATAAGTTTGCTTTCACCATATCCATTTTGTACATTTCCTCCCTTCCTCACACCTTCCACGGCCTCCCTTACACACTTTCAGCAGATAGCCTCACCTTACTCTCCTTTGAGAAATTAGAAGTGATTGACTTGAATTCCTTAATCTTCTTCGGAAGGTAACCAATGATCCTCAAGTTTCCAAAGCCAGTAAATCCTTCTCGTTCCTGTCTTAAACACTCTCTCTTTCTCTAAACACTCTCGTCTCTCAGCACTCAGGACATTACTCTCTCCTGATTTTCTTCATATCCAAATGGCCAATCCTTCTCAGTCTACTTTACTGTATCATTCTCCTCTTCTTAGCCTTTCCTTGTTGAAGGGTCTCAATATTGAGGGGTACTCTTCTCTAAAAATACTTTATTCCTAAGAAAATCTCACCCAGGCATATGGCTTTAACTATCATCTATATACCAAATTTATAGCTTCAACTTTGACCTCTTCTATGAACTTCAGATTGTTATATTCTCAACACCTCCATGTAGTTCTCTATTAAAGTTCAAATTTAAAATGACCCAAGATATTGATTTTCCCCTCCACAACCAATGCTTGCTTATTCTTCAGTCTTTCATGTCCCAGTAAATGGCACTATCATCCACCCAGTTGCTCAAACCAAAAATCAAGAGGCCATGCTTGATTTTTTCCATTCTCTAATCATTCATAACCAATCCAACAAGTTTTGTTAACTTACCTTCAAAACATATGCCCGAATCCGTGTACCTCTCTCCATCCTTACCACTCTCAGGATGATCCAAGTCACTGTTATCTCTCACCAGTTTGCTAATTGGTATTTCTGCTTTCACTCTTGCCCCTCACACCTAAGAGTCTAATCTCCAAACAGCAATTAATTCCAAACATAAATCAGATCATGTCATTCTCCTGCTCAAATCCCATCAGTGCCTTCCCATCACACTCAGAATACAATTCCCAGTCCTTCTCATGGGTTACACGACCTCTGAAGATCTGGCCCCTGCCAATTTTCCAATCTCATATTATACCTGTCTTCTTCTCACCTTACCTACATTGGCCTCCTTTCTGTACCTCAAAGAAGCAAAGCTCTTTCGTACTTCAGCATCTTTATGCTTGCTGATTCCTCTGCCTGAAGTGTTCTTTTCTCGGCTCTTCATGTGGCTGGTCTTTTTTTGATCATCCAAATCTCAGGGCAAATGCCATGTCTTCAGAGAAGTCTTTCCTGAAAAGTCTTTCCAAAGCAGCCACCCCTCTCTCCCACCACACTCCAACCCTGTTCATTTCTTCCATATCAAAACAACCTGTAATAATACTTTTGTATCTTTGTTTATTGGGTTATTTTCTTACTATCCATCTAGAATACAAGCTCTTTGAGGCAGGGACATTTTCTTTTATACTGTGGGCACATGGAACACCTTGACTATATGGTCCAGTGAGTTGTGAGGAGTATGAGCCAACAAGAGACAACTCAACTGAAGAAACAACAATTCCAACTTTTCTCCTCCTTATAGGGTAGCTAGAAGCATAGCCTGGAGGTATGTTCCACCTAAGTCTCATACTATCCTCTGCTTAACTATTCAGATAACAAGTCTAATAATGAAAATAACCTGAAAGGATATTTTGTTGCTGCTTATGTCTAGAACCTAAAAAACTACTCTTCAGTTCCATTAACCAGTTATTTATTCAGTGCCCACTCCGGTTCTAAGTCCTGCCTTTAGCATAGGTGATACAATGATCAAAAAGACTGCGACCCTGTCCTCAAGAAGCACATAGTCTGGTGGGCAAGGAGGTTGCAACTGTGAAAGATAAGTATCTTTACTATAACTCTTTTATAAAGCAGTAGGAAGTACTGTTCTAACCGTGCAAAAGAAGTTTAGGACACAAAGAAGGTGAATCTGCGGAGGCTTTTGTCAAAGAGACACACTTGGACTACTATTTGAAGCCAATATCACTGAAGTAAAGACATCAATCATACACAAACTAACACAATGTGCACCTGGAGGTTTCCTGAATGGAAATCAAACACACTAACAGTGGCATTTTCTATACCTGTTAGCTAGATCAAGTCCAACTCTGGCGTCCCTAAACACTGTTTGAAAGCCTCATGCATCAGAAGCACTTGAACTTTCTGTGGAACCAGAACCATAGAGTGGCAAGGCAGAGGAATGACTTAGTGGAAATCATTTATCTGCTCAGCTATCAAAGAATCAGGTACTCACAGTGTCATGTTTAAAGGGTCAAGGTGTCAGAAAAAGTACAACTCCCTGATGTGCAATTGATTACATAAAAGCAAGAGGACGGTTTGTCAGAAACTTCTATTCCAACTCTTGTACATCAGTAGGACAATATATAAAACTATCACATAATATAGACTGGTTCCAGCACTTATAGAAGAGGCAAGGGCTTCCCTAACTCATAAATCAGGATCTTTAAATAGATCAGTGACCCTTAGAGCATTGAATGAGGACTCATAAGGCCACGTAAGCTTGGGTAGACCATTCCATTGTCTAACTTCCAGTTTTCTCATATGTAAAAGAAGCTAGTAATACCAACATCTGTGAGTTATCCTAAGCACCAAATGAGATAACAAATGTATTTAGAAGTGCAATATTACCTCCATGCCACACTACAAATTTGCCAGTTTCCTCTCTTTGATTCAGGGGACAGATCTTATTATTGACTCCTGCCTCACTGAGGAACATTAATGGATTTACCCTGGTTCCATTACCAACAGTGGAACCTCCTTCAGGAAACGTTGGAGTCTCTTTGAATAATCAGTCTCTTATCACTCATCAAATAACAATTAGAAACCCTGCCAATGTATTGTTGAAAATTGATCCCAGAACCCTGAATAAAATACTAACATTTTTACTCAAAAATCAATGTAAGACCTAGCCAGTGCAATAAGGCAAGAAAAGGAAATAAAATACATACATATTGGAAAGGAAGAAATAAAACTATCTCTATTCACAGATGGCATGATTATCTACAGAGAAATCCTGAGGAATCTAAAAAAATAAAATCCTACAACTAAGTGAGTTTAGCAAAGTTGTGGGATACAAAGGGATGCAAGGACAACGTGCAAAAGTCAATTTCATTCTTATATACCGCGAATTAAAAATTGGAAAGTAAAATTTGAAATAAAAAAAGTTCCACTTGCAATAGCACCAAAAAGTGAAGTATTTAAACATAAATTTAACAAATACATGCAGAATCTGTATGCAGAAATCTACAAAGCACTGATGAAAGAAACACAAAAAGAGCTATGTAAATAGAAATATATTCCATGTTCATGGATTGTAAGACTCAATATTGTTAAGATGTTGAGTCTTCCTCACTTAGTTTGTAGATTCACTGAAAACCCAGTCAAAGTCTCAGTAAAAATTTTGTAGCTATCAACAAGCTAACCATAAAATTCATGTGGAAATGCAAATTATTTAGACTAACCAACTAAAACAAGTTTGAAAAAGAACAAATTTGTAAGATACTACCTGATATTAACATTTATTATAAAACTACATTAAGCAGTACAGCATGGCATTGCATAATGAAAGACAAATAGCTCAATGGAAGAAAACATAGTCTGGAAATAAACCCAGGCATATAAGGACAACTGATTTTTAACAAAAACTCAAAGGAAGTGCTGCATTAATAGGATGGTCTTTTCCATAAGTGGTATTGGAACAACTGGATATTCATGTGCAAAAAAATAAAAATAATTGAAAGAAAAAATAACTTAGATCTATGCCTCACACCATATACAAAATTTAATTCAAAATGAAGCATAGACCTCATGGTAAACCTTAAAACTATGAAACTTCTAAAATAAAGCATGGAAGAAAATTCTTGTGATTCTAGGTTAGACAAAAATTTCATAGATATGATACCAAAACACCAAATCCATAAAAATAAATTAATAAATTGGGCTTCAACAAAATTTAAAAAAAAAATTTCTCTCCAAAACATTGTTATGAGAATGAAAATATAAGCCAAAGCCTGTGAGAAAATATTGAAAATTCACACATCCAATCAAGGACCTGTATCCAACGCATACAGAGAACTCTCAAAACTCAACAATAAGAAAACAAACAATCCAATGAAAATAAGTGAAAAAAAAAAATGTGAACTGGGGCTGGCCCCATGGCTGAGTGGTTAAGTTCGTGCGCTCCGCTGCAGGCCGCCCAGCGTTTCGTTGATTCAAATCCTGGGCGCGGACATGGCACTGCTCATCAAACCACGCTGAGGCAGCGTCCCACATGCCACAACTAGAAGGACCCACAACAAAGAATATACAACTATGTACCGGGGGGCTTTGGGGAGAAAAAGGAAAAAAAATAAAATCTTTGAAAAAAAAATTGAACAGACACATCAACAAAAAAAGACATATGAATGGCCAATAAGCACATGAAAAGATGCTCAACATGGTAATTTCGAAAATGCAGGTGAAAACCAAAATGATATGCCATTACACATCTGCTAAATGGCTGAAATTAAAAAGGCTGACCAAACTAAGTGTTAGTGAGTGTACTCTAATCTTTTCACTGTTCCATTCCTACTATCAGTCTAGCTCAGATTCTTTTAAACTCTTGCCTTTACTATTAAATAGTTTTCTGATAGGTTTCCCCATTTTTACTCCTGCCACCCTCCAATTGTTCTTCATACTGCAAACAGCATACTATGGTCTGAATATCCGTGTCCCCTCAAAATGCATAAGTTGAAAGCTCGACAGCTACTGTGGTAGTATTAGCAGGTGAGGCCTTTGGGAGGTGATCGGGTCATGAGAGCAGAACCCTCATGAATGAAATTAATGCCCTTGTAGAAGAGACCCAGGAGAGCCTCCTGACCCCTTTTCACGACGTGAGGATATGAGAAGTCTGACACCCAGAAAAGGGCCCTCACTCAACCATGTTGGCACCCTGATCTCTGACTTCTGCCTCCAAAACTCACATAAATAAATTTCTGTTGTTTATAAGCCATCCAGTCTGTGCTATTTTGTGATAGCAGCCTGAACAGACTAAGACATAAAATTGGTACTGGCAGTGGGGTGCTGCTGTAACATATGCCTAAAAATGAGGAAGCAGCTTTGGAACTGGGTAACGGGCAGAAACCGGAAGAGTTTAGAGGTGCATGCTAGAAAAAGTCTACATTTCCATGAATGGACCCCTTAAGGCTGACTCTGGTGAGGGCTCAGAAGGAGAGGTGTAGAGAAAGCCTCAATCTTATTTTGTGCCGCCTCTCTCCTGCTTCATCATGTTCCACCACACCGGCTTCTCTCTTCCTGCTTTTTAAAAACTGTATCTTACTCCTTCTTCCCCTTATGTATGCTATGCATCCCATCAGACAAAACCACACGTTATATTTCCTGAATATGTTATTTTATTTCAGATCTCTTTGCCCCTTACAAATCTGCTATTCTTTGTCTGGAATGTCCTCTCTTCTCCTGGCCAACTTGTAGCCGTTTGTCGAGATTCTGCAACAGCATCATTTCTTCTATGACTCAGTCTTCCAAGCATCATATTTCAGTGTTCCCGTAACACTTTACATTTCATCAGTCTATAACACCTCTCTTGGTGTGTTATCAGAACAATTTTACATATCTACCTCTTCTACTGTACTATGAGCCGTTTAATGGCATGAATTGTGATATTAGATATTTGGTCCTTATCATAACACCCTAATTCATGGGGCACTCTCTAAATGTTTGAGAAAGATAAAATATCCTTAAACATAATTTAATTTACATCTACTCTAAAGCATTCTTTCTTTTGTATGACTAGGCTATACTTAGTGTGGAAATGATTTGCAATTTAGAAAGACATTTGCCTGAAGTACAAGCTTAGTTGTTTGTTTGTTTGTTTTTGTCTACAAATAGGAGAGGATCATTAAGTGTCATCTGGAGACTTGCACACTCCTTGGGTCTTGGTAGCAAGCAAGATGATCCTTTTCAAAAATTGCAAATTTATTAAAAACAAATGAGCTCTCAGACCTGGAGAAGAGATTCCTTACTTTGGGCTCTTTTCCACAGGAGGTGAAAGAGAATTCAGTGATTGTTTCAAGGTGAAGTTTTTGGATTTTTTGTTTTCCTTCTTTCCTTTTGATCTAAATTGCTTTTACTTTTGGTGTTCACTAGCATCATCACAGGCAGATTCATACAAGTAAAACTGAAGAGTTTAAACCATCTTTTTCCTTATTTGGGGGTGTTTATGGAGTCCTGGCTTTCAGTTTCTCTTGCTGTCTGTTTCAAATGCCTCAGCCATTTACAAAATATGTGAACATTTGTGTGGAGGAAGTTACATAAGAAAGGAGGCTGGGTGCTGGAAATCCAAGAAATTTTTTTCAGACACAGCATGATGTCGTAAAATATTTATAGCTTCACTATAGCCCTGAACCGATGATTGTGTTCTACAGAAGAGTTTTGGGTTTTTTGTCATAGTCATATATTACCTTCACACAACTACCTTAATAGTCCTCCAAGGAGATCCACCTTACTCTACCTAACATGTTTGTGGAGTTGTTTACAGCTGTATGATTTGTGTTGTTAACATAAAAATGGCCCGTGGAGCATCGTGTTTTAGATTTTCTTGCCGTGATGGATGGTTCTCCCAGAAGTTTATATTATCAACTTAATTGTTCCAGATGCTCCTCCCAGCCCCAATGGGAGCTTCCTTTTTTGGGGGAATAGTTACAAGAAGTGTGGTCCAACCTTAAATCAATTAGGCAATAATTAGCTGACTCATGCCTAAACTTGCCATTTCTTGCATGCCACTGAGGGACACTGAAAATTCTTATTTGAAACACACATGAGAGTTGAACTTTAGATATGTCAAGAGCTTTGGAGGCAGAAAGATCAGCTTGTTTGCTCCTAGCAGTCCTGATATGGGTAGAAAAGTGGGACTAGGGGCAGAGTTAAGAGGAAGCAAACTTTGGTTCAATGTCAGAATATGCATTTTAATAGTCAAACTGGACTGAGACCTAGTATGCTTTTCAAGAATAATGACAGCTCCATAATTTTCATCTAGGAGAGATTTAGAAATGGCGCTCTAGTCAAAAGTGGATCCTAAGGAACTGGATTGGAAGCCACATTTGCCAAACAATTTATGTAAGATTGTGAAACATCATTTGTCTATATCAAGGAACTGGGGAAAAGTGATGGATATTTGGAGGGTAGCTAAAGACTCCCCCCCAAGCCACTTCCACTGCTGCTGCCACTGTTCAGGCAATAGTGCATTCTCCATAATGGAAAGTGTTTGACTTCTTGGTCCAGTTATTGCAGAGGGAATTCTTGCTTAGAGTAGATTCTATTCGTCTATGTTTCCATGAGTTAACTTTTTTAGAAAGCAACTTGATCTCTGTCCCTTCCTTATATAAATTCTTGATGTAATTCTTAAATAATTCTGCTATTTTAAGGAGGGATAGATGTGGAATTTCACTTTCTGCCAATTGTGAATATACACAAAATACCCAAATGAGGTAGATCAAGCAGGTAGTTTGGGTCCTATTTTATATAAAGAAAAATGGAAAGTCAGGTGGCCTTAGGTTACACATTTTAACATTTAAAACAGGTAACACTTTATAGAAGGAGGAAGCAAAGTTTAGGTGGCCTAAGGTTTCACATTTAAGGTACTGGTAGACCCAAGTAAGGTACTGATCCCTTCTTCCACTTTTTTTCCCCACCAAACAGCTTTGTTACTTATAAACAGCTGAGTTTATAGATTTATAGGTAGAGTTCCAGCATTAACTATCTAAACAATGCCTAAAGTTAAAAGCAATTTCTATTCCTACTTTTGTTAAGTTTTTTATCTGTTACCTGATTTTTATCTATCTGGTTTATTCAACAGTTTCATACATGCACATATACCCATACACATGCCCATAAACACACAGCATAGGTTGGAAAATAAAGAATGACCAGCAAAGCAGGCAAACTGAGTTTTAGGTGAGTGCACCAGGTCTGCTTCTTTTTAAAGAAGTGTAGGGATTGGGGCTAAGTTTCCACCCACTCAGAAAAGGCAGTCAACCATACAGACCATGCCATCTCTCTACCAACTCCCACAAGTCAAGCATTCAGCATAGAAAATACCGTGAACATTTAAAAAAATTATTGAGGAAAATGTCAAAAAAATATAAAAGTAGAGAGAATAGCGTAATGAAAACCACATACTCGTCACCCAGCTTCAACTCATGGCCAATCTTGTTTCATCTATACTCTCCTGTATTAGTTTTCTATTGTTGCATAGCAAATTATCAACGCTTTTAGAGGCTTCAAGCAACATTCATTTATTATCCCACAAAAAGTCAGAATTCTTGGCATAGCATAACTGGGTTCTCTGCTCATGGTCTTACCAAGCTACAAAGTATTTCCTGGAGCTATGATCTCATGTGGGGCTCGAGGTCTTCTGCTCAGCTTATGTGACTGTTGACACAGTTCAGTTAATTCCTTGTGGCTGCAGCACTGAAGTCCCCATTTTCTTGCTGTCTGTCAGCCAGGAATTGTTCTCATCTCCTACAGACCACTCTCAAGTCTGTGGTACGTGGCTCTCTCCAAAGGCAGTTTACAACATGATCGTTTGTTTCTTCAAGGACAGTAGGAAAGAATCTCTTGCTGCTTCTTGTTCTTTTCATGGCTATCCTGATTAGGTCAGGCCCAACTAGGAAAATCTCCAATTTTTTTAACTCAAATTCTGCTGATCAGGTATCTTAATTAGATCTGAAAAAAGTCTCATGCTGTATAGCATAACATAATTATGGGAGCAATATCCTTTCATATTCACAGGTCTCACCCATACTCAAGGGGCAGAATTTATACAGTGCATGTCATAAGGAGGATGGATTCATAGGGGCTATCTCAGAATTTTGTCCATCCTATTCACTCATATTATGTTGAAATAAATCCATGACATAACATCATTTATAATAAATATTTATGTGTGTATCTCTAAGATATAAAGACTGATTTTTAAACATAAACACTATGCCATTATCACACTTAAAATAAAATTAATTCATTAATGTCATCAGATAGCCAGTGTTCAAATTTTTTCTATTATTTTTAAAGTTTGTTTGCTCATATCACAGCATCCTAATGAGCTTCAGGTATTGAAATTTGGTGATACGTCTCTTAAATCTTGTTAAATATACAGGCTCCTCCTTCTTTTTTTTCTTTGTAATTTACTTGTTGAAGAAACAGGGTCATTTGTCATATAAAATTCCTAGACTAGATTTTTGTTTCTACTTTCCATTATGAGATAATTGTGGAGTCACAAGTGGTTGTAAGAAATAATACAGAGTAATCATGTTTCCATTTACCCAGTTTCTCCGATAGTATCATCTTGCAAAACTGTATTATAACATATAGTGAAGATTCAGAATATTCCCATCATTGCAAGAATTCCTCAAATTGCCGTTTTATAGCTATATCTACTTCCCTCCTGCCCCTAACCCTCCTCATCCCTATCAACCATTAATTCTCTATCAACCGTTAATCTGGTCTCCATTTCTATAAAATTGTCATTTCAAGAATGACGTACAAATGGAATGATACAATATGTAACCATTTGAAGTTGGCTGTTTCATTCACCAAAATTTTCTAAAGACTCATACAAGTTGTTGTGTTTGTCAATAGTTGTTTCCTTTTTACTGCTGAGTAGCGTTCCATGGTATGGATATATCTTAGTTTGTTTAACCTATCTTGGACATCTAGCTTGTTTCCTGTTTGGGGCACTTATTAATAAAACCGCTATAAACATTCATGTACATTTTTGCATGAAAATAAGTTTTCATTTCTCTGGGCCAAATGCCCAGAAGTGCAATTGCTGCGTAATGTGGTAAGTGTATGTTTAGTTTTTTTTTTTAGGAAACTATCAAACTGTTTCTTAGAGTGGTTGTACCATTTTACATTCCCTTCAACAGTGTATATTGATCTGGGTTCTTTTCATTCTTGCAAGCAATTGGTGTTGTCACTATTGTTGTTTTAGCCATTTTTGATAGATGTGTAGTAATGTCTTAGTATGGTTTTAATTTGAATTTCCCTAATGGCTAGCACATCTTTTCATGTGCTTATTTGCCATCTTTATATATGCCATAAAATGTATTTTCATGTCACTTGCCCACTTTCTAATTGGGTGTTTACCTTTTTCTGTTAAATTTTGAATTATTTTTATATTCTAGATATGAGTTCTTTACCAGATATATGGTTTGCAAATATTTTCTCCCAGTCTGTAGCTTGTCCTTTCATCTTCTTAACAGGGCCATTCACAGAGCAAAAGTTTTGATTCTGATGAGGCCCAATTTATGAATTCTTCCTTTTCTACATCATGCTTTTGGTGTCAAGGCTAAGAACTCCTGTCAAGCCCTAGATCCCAAAGATTTTCTCCTATTTATTTTCTAATAGTTTTACAGTTTTTCATCTTACATTTATGTTCATAATCTGTTTTGAGTTTCCTTTTACATAAATTATGATGTGTAGGTCGATGTCTCCTTTTGTGCCTATAGGGGTCCAAATGTTCCAGTACTATTTATTGAAAAGGATCTTCATCCTCCCTTAAATTGCTTTGTACCTTTGCCAAAATCACCTTAGCATATTTATATGGATCCATTTCTCAGTAATCTGTTCTATTACATTGATCTATCTATTGCCTATCTCTTCAATAACATCACATAATGTTCATTTCTGTAGCTATAAAATAATTCTTAAAAATTGGGTCGGCAACCTGAAATCAGAAATCCCAAGAGTCCCTTGCACCCCTATGTTCATCGCAGCATTATTTACAATAGCCAAGACGTGGAACCAACCTACATGCCCAGAAACTGATGATTGGATAAAGAAGATATGGTATATATACACAATGGAATACTACTCAGCCATAAAAAAAGACAAAATTGGCCCATTCGCAGCAACATGGATGGACCTCGAGGGTATTATGTTAAGCGAAATAAGCCAGTCAGAGAAAGACGAACTCTATATGACTCCACTCATAGGTGGAAGTTAACATATTGACAAGGACATCTGATCGGTGGTTACCAGGGAAAAGGGAGTGTGGGGGGGAGGGCACAAAGGGGGAAGAGGTGTACCCACAACATGACTAACAATAATGTACAACTGAAATCTCACAAGGTTGTAATCTATCATAACATTAATAAAAAAAATTTTTTTAAATAAAATAAAAAAATTGGGTCAGCAGATTCCTACCAGTTTATTCTTTTATTCTAAAATTGCTTTAATAATTCTAGTTCCTTTGGCTTTCCATATAAATTTTACAATTATCTTGTATACCCACAGGAGAAACTTTCTGGGATTTTTATAGTAACTGGGTTAAACATGTATATCAATTTGGAGAAGAATTAGCATCTTTACTATGTTGAGTCTTCTGATCAATAACTATGGTATATCTCCACTTATTTAGATCTTCTTTATTTCTTTCAGCAGTGTTTTTTAGTTTTCAACATAGAGATCCTGTATATGTTTTGTTATATTTATATACCTAAGTATTTTAATTTTGGGCGCTATTGTAAATTATATTTTTAAAATTTCGAATCCCAACCATTGATTGTAAGTATATAGAAAAACAATTAATTGACTGTTATATATTGACCTTGTATCCTACAACCCTGCTACACTTGTTTATTATTAGTTCAAGGAGGTTTTTTGTAGATTCTTTCAGGTTTTAAATGTAGACAAATGTTTTATGCAAACAAAGATAGCTTCAGTTCTTCCTTTCTAATATATATAAATTTGATTTATTTTCTTGTCTTATTTCACTAGCTACAACTTCCAGTATGATGTTGGATAGGTGTGGTAACAGAGGATATTCTTCACTTGATATTGGTCTCAGCAGGAAAGTGTCCATTCTGTCACCATTACATATGGTGTTAGTTGAGGATTGATTGTGGATGTTCTTATTAAGTTGAGGAAGTTCCCTTCTATTCCTAGTTTGTTGAGAGTTTTTATCATGAATGAAGGTTGGAGTTTGTCAAATATTTTTTTCTGTACCAGTTGATATGATTATATGATTTTTCTTCCTTCACCTCTTGATATGGTGAATTATATTGATTTATTTTCAAATATTGAACTAGCCTTGCATACCTGGAATACATCCAATTTGTTCATATATAATTCTTTTTATGCATTGTAGGATTGGATTTGCAAATACTTTGTTGGGGATTATTGGGTCCATGTTCGTGAAACATATTGGTGTATAGTTTAAGTTTACTCAAAGTCTTTATCTGGTTTTAGTATGAGGGTATTGTTGGCTTCAAGAATAAGTTAGAAATATTCCCTCTTTTCTAATATCTAGAATTGGTTGTGGAAAACTGCTATTATTTTATCCATAAGTTTTTGGTAGAATTCACCAGTTAAACTATCTGAGCCTGGTGCTGTTTTTTTTGAAAGGTTATTAATTGTTGATTAAATTTATTTAATAAATATAGGCCTTTTCAGATTATCTATTCCTTCTTGTGTAAATATGGTAGTTCTTATCTTTCAAGAAATTGCTTTATTTCCTCTAAGTTATCATATTTCTGGGTGTTATGGGTTGTATTTTGTCCTCCCCCAAAAAGCTATGTTAAAGTCCTAAACCACAGTATCTCAGAATGTGACCTTATTTGGAAATAGGGTCTTTGCAGACATAATTAGTCAAGATGAGATCATACTGGAGTAGGATGGGCCTCTAATCCAATATGACTGGCATTCTTGTAAGTACACTGTTGTGTGAAGTCAGAGACATAGGGAGAAAGTCATGTGAAGACAGAAGATTGGAGTGATACATCTACAATCCAGGGAATGCAAAGATTGCCAACAAACCACCAGAAGCTAGAAAGAGGAGATGAAGGATTCACCTACAGGTTTCAGAGGAATCATGGCCCTGCCAACACCTTGATTTTCAATTTATAGCCTCCAAAAGTATGAGGCAATGCATTTCTGTTGTTTTAGGCTACCCAATTTGTGGTATGCTGTTGCAGCAGCCTTAGAAAACTAATACAGTGAGCACAGAGTTATTCTTTATATTCCTTTACTCTCCTTTTGATGGCCATAGTTAGGTCTGCTGGTGACAAATAATCTTAGTTTTCCTTCATATGAGGTCTTGATTTCCCCTTTATTCTTGGGGATATATTTCCTGAGTATAGGATTTTGAGTTGATAGTTCTTTTATTTCAGCAGTTGAAAAATTTTGTACCACTTGCTTCTGGCCTCCATGGCTTCTGATGAGAAATCCACTCTCATTCAAATTGTGTCCTTTTCAAAGGTGTCTTTTCTCTATCATTGCTTTCAAAATTTTTTCCTTTGTCCTTAGTTTTCAGAAGTTTATCTGAGATGTATCTTGGTGTGGATTTCCTTTGGTTTAATCTGTTTGGGGTTAACTCAGCTTATTGCAGCTGTAGAATTATGTGTTTTACCAAATTTGGAAAGTTTTCAGCCATTATTTCTTTGGGTGCTTTTTCAGCCTCTTCTCTTTCCTCCTCTCTGAGACTTTTCTGGTACGTGGATTTAGATCTTTTGTTATATTTCCACAAGTCATTTGGTATTTATTTTTTTCAGTCTATTTTTTTCTTTATTGTTCAGATTGGATAATTTCTATTGTTTTATCTTTCAGTTTACTGATTCTTTCCTCTGTCCCCTCCATTTTGCTGTTGGCCCATCCAATGGATGTTTAATTTTGGTTATTGCATTTTTTCAGCTATAAAATGTCCACGTGGTTCTTTTTATGTCATCTATTTCTTTGATGAAACCTTATATTTTTTCCTGAAGCTAAGTTTCATTTGTTTTAATCATGTTCACAATTGCTCATTGCCACATTTCTACGATGGTTGCTTTAAATTCTTTGTGAGATAATTCTAACATTTTTATCATCTTGTTTTTGGCCTTCATTCATTGCCTTTCTCAATCAATTTGAGATCTTAATAGCTCTTGGTATGATAATTTTCAATTGAAACCTGGACATTTTGTGTATTATGTTATGAGACTCTGAATCTTGTTTAAACCTTTTGTTTTATCTGGCTTTCTCTGACACTGCTCTGGCAGGGGAAGGGGAAGTGACACCATCTTGTTACAGGTGGAGGTAGAAATCCAGGTTCCCAACTTGGCTTTCAATGACATTAGACGGGTGGAGTTTCCCTCAGATCCTCTACCCTGGATGGGGTAGAATTCCAGACCCCTAATTGATCTCCACTGTCACTGCCCCATGGGATGACAGTCCCCAGCCTCCATTCGCACTTCTCTGACACCACGTTAGCAAGGGGATTGGAGTGCCTCATTACAGCTTGATGAAGGTAAAAGTCTATGTTCCCCACTCAGCCTTGGCTAGTGTGTGTGGGAATGGGGCCACAGTTATTTCTGTGGTGTTTGGCTGGAGTAGAGCAGTCATTGTCTAAAGTTTTCTGTGTTACTAGGCTGTCCCTTTTCTTGTCCTTTAGCTAGAGAGAACAGGCTTTTGCTGGGACTTTTGTTTGGTCAGCGTCCACTGACATTTCCTGATTGCTGGCTTCCCCCGCTCCAAGTCTGGGATAAATGATGCAAGAAAAAAGGAAATTCAGGGAACTCATCACTTTGCCGTTCCTCAGATCCTTAGGCCCCTAGCAAGTCTGTCTTCTTTCCACCTTTCAGAGCTTTTTTACATTTGTTTTGAATATAATTTCTAGGATTTTTAGTTGTTCTCAGCAGGAATAACTGGGAAAAAATACATCTACTCCACAGTCTCAGAAGCAGAAGTCTCCACACTGGATTTTGATGATTATATCTACAAGGTCAGTCTATTTTCTCTCATTTTTCAGATCAGTAAATTCTATTGATCTCTTCTCAAGTTCACTGATTCTATCCTCTGTCATCTGCACTCTACCATTGGGTCTATCCAGCAAGATTTTTCTATCAGTTATTGTATTTTTCAGTTCCATATTTTCTATGCTTCTCTTTTTATAACTTCTATTTCTTTCCTAAGGTTTTCTGTTTTTCTTTTCTTACAGAGAATTTTTAGTTTTTGTTGAACCAGTTTTCTGACAGTTGCTTTAAAATCCTTATCAGATAATTCCAGCATTTTATTCACCTTACTGTTGACATCTGCTGATTGTCTTTTCTCACTCAAATTGTGATTTTCTCAGTTCTTGGTGTAAAGGTCTTTTTCAATTGTATCTTGCACATTTTGGACACTATATTGTGAATTCTAGATTCTATTTCTTCTTCTTTTTAGCAGGCAATTCTCCTGTTGAAATATACAGCAAAGCCCTTGTAGGTGTCCGTGTTCAGCTTCCCTCTGGTCCCCACCAATATCTCCCCAGCAAAAGTAGGGTGCTGACTCATACAGCTTTATTACAGACAGAGTGGAAGTTCAGCTCCCTCTTTCACTGAGCTGACACCTTCCTGGCAAAGGTGAAGAACTAAGTCACACCTCCTGCTTGCTTCCCAGTCAGGATGTGAACTTGTCTTGGCCACCAGTATGAGTGGGGCAGATGGATGACTCACACAGCTTTGTTGCTGTAGGGGAGGGTAGAGTCTCAGCTCACCACTAGCCCCAACAATAATGGGAAAGTGAAGAGGAGGGGACAAGTGGAGTGCCAAGTAGCCCTGCTTCAGACTGTCTGGTTCAGCATCACGTTGGGGAAGAGGCTCACTAGCCACTGGATCCTTCTCATATTACCCTTGAAGAGGAATCAGTGCCCCTCCTACTTCTGCCAGCTGGGAAATGGAAGATCAGCTCTCTGCTCTGACCACCTACACCACCCCGTGGGGAAATTAGAGTGTTGCCTGCTTCTGCCAGGCAGAGAATGTGAGGGTTAACTTCCTGCTAAGCCCTGACAACATTTCCCTGGCAGAGGAATCCTAGCACTACCAGCTTCAACCCGGTTGGAAATGAAAGATCAGTTCCCTGCTCCTTCCTGATAAACTTCAGTGAGTGGAGGGTGGGTGGATGTTTTGGTTTGTCTGTTCGAGTTTGGCTGGGATGGGGAAGGTATTGCCAAAAGGTTTTCTGTTGTTAGGCCAACCTTTTCCTGGTCTTTTGGCGAGGGACAACAGGCTTTTCTTGGAACTTTTTTGAATCTTCCTGCTGGCAATTCTTGGCTGGAGGTCTCTGCAGCACCCTCCCCATATATCCATGATATATGGGAAGCCATAAGAAAATTGAGAGAACTCACAGCAGTGTCATTAACTCAAGTCCCAAGGTCCAGCCACAGTCTGCTTTCTTTCTACCTTTCAAAATCTCCTGATGCCTGTTTGGTGTGTCATGTATAGGAATATTTATTGTAAGGTGAAGGGTCTGTAATGAATGGGTCTATCATCTCGGCTGGAGCTGAAAGTCTACTGGTCTTTTTTTATAGCTTCTATGTCAATAATTAACTTTGTGAACATATGGAATACAATTATAATAACTATTTTAATGTCCTTGCCTACTAATTCTACAAACTGTGTGAGTTCTGGGTTAGTTTCAATTCCTTATGGTAACTTTAATTTGCATTTCTCTTACCACAGTAGGATTATACATCTTTTCCCATTGTGAAGGGTGAGTTCTTTATTTTTTTTGAGGAAGATTAGCCCTGAGCTAACATCTGCTGCCAATCTTCCTCTTTTTTCTGAGGAAGACTGGCCCTGAGCTAACATCCGTGCCCATCTTCCTCTACATTATATGTGGGATGCCCACCACAGCATGGCTTGCCACACGGTGCCATGTCCACACCCGGGATCTGAACCGGCGAACCCCAGGCTGCCAAAGCGGAATATGCGCACTTAACCGTTGCGCCACCAGGCTGGCCCCAAAGGGTGAGTTCTATATCTTTTTTTTGAAACGTCTGTTCATGTATTTTTCCCATTTTTGTATTAAGTTTTGACGAATTAGTAATGTCAGCCCTTTACCTGTGATCTATGTTGCAAATATTTTTACCAGTCGGTCAATTATCTGTGAGTTTGTGTATGGCCTGTTTTGTTCTGATTCTGAAATTTTAAGGAGAGTGATGCAGTGATGCGTCCCTAGTGAGTAAGCAACCAGTGGACACAAGGGAGTGGGTGATCCATAGAAAATACAAGGAAGAGCCATGAAGTCAAAGGTGGTGTGCCCAGATGAGGGTCACAAGCTGGCTAAACCTGCTACTTTATTAAGGACATAATGCTTGTGGCTACGTCCACTATCCCTTCCTCCAGGACCAGAAAAAATATTAGAAGACAAAGGGTTTAGAGGGCATGATAATCATTTTCAAATACCTAAACTGGTATTATTCAGAAGCAAAATGAGAGTTTAGAAGGATAATATAACAGAATGTGTGCTTTTAATAGGAGCTTATGGTCATCACTATATGAAAATGACAATGTATATTTTTACCTTACTGGAGTTATCTATTTTTAACAGCTTTATTGAGGTTAAATTCACTTACCATACAATTAAACCTTTTAAAGTATATAATTCAATATCATGTAGTATATTCACAGAGTTGTGCAACCATCACAATAATTTAATTTTGGAAAATTTTCATCACCCCAAATGTAAAACTCATACACATTAGCAATCACCTCCCATCTCACATCTACCACCTCAACACTAGAAGCCACTAATCTAATATCTGTATCTATATATTTGCCTATTCTGGATATTTCATATAAATAGAATTACACAATAGATTGTCCTTTGTGGCTGGCTTCTTTGCTCAGCATAATATTTTAAGTTTCATCCATGTTTTCGTATATAACAGTACTTCCTTCCATTTTATTGCCAAATTTTCTTTTCTTTTTTTTGAGAATGATTAGCCCTGAGCTAACTACTGCCAATCCTCCTCTTTTTGCTGAGGAAGACTGGCCCTGAGCTAACATCCGTGCCCATCTTCCTCTACTTTATACGTGGGGCACTTACCACAGCATGGCTTACCAAGTAGTGCCATATCCGCATCCGGGATCCAAACCGGCGAACCCCGGGCCACCGAGAAGCGGAATGTGCACACTTAACCATTGTGCCACCAGGCCGGCCCCAACTGCCAAATTTTCTATTGAATGAATATACCACATTTTGGTTATCCATTCATCAGCTGATACACATTTGGGTTGTTTCCACTTTTGACTATTATGAATAACGTTTTTGTTAACATTCCTGTACAAGTTTTTATGTGGACATCTGTTTTCATTTTTCTTGTGTATATACTTAAGAGTGAAATTGCTGTATCATATGGCACTATTATGTTTAACTTTCTGAGGAAGTGCCAAACTGTTTTCCAAAGTGACTACACCATTCTACCTTCCCACAAGCAATGTTGGAGAGGTCTGATTTCTCCACATTCTTGCCAACACTATCTGTCATTTTTATTATAGTCGTCTTAGTGGGTATGAAGTGGTATCTCATTGTGGTTTTGATTTGCATTCTTGATCGCTAATTATGGTGGGCATCTTTTCATTACCTTCTTGGCCATTTATATGTCTTCTATGGAGAAATGGCATGTTAAATACTTTCCCCATTTTTCAATTAGGTTATTTGCCTTTTTATGTTTAAGTTGTAAATATCCCTTACATAT
Organism: Equus przewalskii; assembly: GCF_037783145.1. Taxonomy (NCBI): domain Eukaryota; kingdom Metazoa; phylum Chordata; class Mammalia; order Perissodactyla; family Equidae; genus Equus; species Equus przewalskii. The sequence goes on along the minus strand of NC_091863.1, from coordinate 113,045,139 downwards.
TCTGTATACAAGTCCCTTATCAGATATATGATTTGCAAGTACTTTTCCCCATTCTGTGGGTTGTTTGTTCACTTTTTGATGGTGTCTTTTTCAAGGGTATATTTTTCAATTGTGATAGAGTACAATTATCAATTTTTTTGCTTGTTTTTTGGGGTCATATTCAAGAAACCATTGCCTGAACCAAGATCACAAAGATTTACCCTTATATTTTCTTATAAGAGTTTTATAGTTTCAGCCTTTACATTAAGGTTTTGATCCATTTCAAGTTAATTTTTGTATATAGTATAAGACAGGAGTACAAATTCATTCTTTTGAATGTGAATATTCAGTTCGCCCAGCACCATTTGTTAAAAAGACTATTTTTCCCCATCTTGTTTCTTATATTAGGGGGAAAGTGTTCAATCTTTCACTATTAACTGTGACGTCAGCTGTAGTATTCCACATATGCCATTTATCATGTTAAGGAATGCGTTAGTCAGTGCAGGCTACCATAACAAAATATCATAGACTGGATAGCTTAAACAACAGAAATTTATTTTCTCACAGTTCTGGAGATTGGAAGTCCAAGATCAAGGGGCCAGCATGTTCGGTTCCTGGTGAAATCTCTTTCTGGTTTCTGGATGACAGCCTTCTCACTGTGTGCTCACATGGCTTTCTCTAGATGCATGTGCACAGAGAGAAAAGAGAGAGAGATCAAGACAGAGACAGAGAACTCTCTTAAGGGCATTAATCCTATCAAATCGGGGCCCCATCATTATAACTTCATTTAACCTCAGTTACCTCCTTATAGGCCCTGTCTCCACATACAGTCACATTGGGGGTTACGGCTTCAATATATAAATTCGGGGGCAGGACACAACATAGCAAGGAAGTTTCCTTCTATTCCTAGTTTGTTGAGGAATTTTTATTATGAATATGTGTTGTATTTTATCAATGCATTTATTGAGATTATAATGTTTTTATATTTCATTTTATGAATATAATGTATTATATTAATTGAATGTCAAGTATTAAAATAACCTTGCATTCCTAGGATAAATACTAATTGGTATGGAGTATAAGACTTTTATATCCTGTTGAATTTGGTTTGCTGGTTTTTATGTTGGAAATTTTTGTGTCTTGGCACCTTTAAGGAAAATCAACTGGTCATAAATGTAAGGGTTTATTTCTGGACCTACAGTTCTAGTCCATTGATCTATATGTCTGTCCTTATGCCACTTCCACATTGTTTTGATTACTCCAACATTGTTATAAATTTTGAAATTGGCATGAGTTCTCCAACTTTGTTCTTTTTCAAAATCACTTGGCTGTTTTGGGTCTGTTGTATTTACATATGAATTTTAGGATCAGTTTGTCAATTTATGCAAAAATACCAGCAGGGATGTTCATAGGGATTGCATTGAATCTGTAAACCAATTTGTGGAGCATTGTCGTATTAACAATATCAAGTCTTCCAAGCTGTAAACATGGGATATCTTTCATGTATTTAGATCTTATTTAATATATTTCCAACTATGTGCTGTAATTTTCCATGTTCAAGTCTTCTTTTGTTAAATTTATTCTTAAGTATTTTATTCTTGTTGATGTGGTTGTGAATTGAATTGTTTTCTTGATTTCAGTTTTGGAGTGTTTATTGATAGTTTATAAAAATACAATTAGTTTTTATACATTCAACCATATCCTGCAAACTTGTTGAACTTGTTTATCAGTTCTAGTATATTTTGAGAGGTCTTCTTTCTAATTTTCTAATTATGAAGGTAATTTTTATGTGTTCAGAAGTGTTGGAAAATATTGAAACTATCAATAAGAAAATAAAGATATCACTTATAATTCCACTAGCAAGAGGAAAACATTGCTGGTATTTGTTCTACAGTCTCTCAGTTGCTTCTAAGTATGTCTATATGAACATATATATGTGTCAGACAGTCTTTCAATTTTGATTTTAATTTGAATGTTTGATATTTGAATAAGTAGGGTATTTGTCATGCCAGATATTTCAGGTTTTCAATTTGTATTATAGGACTTCTGCTTCTGCCTGAGATCAAATAACAGGCACAAAATTTATACTCCTATCTGAAACAGCCAAAAAATGACAAAATAGATGAGACAATGATTTTCAATTTATTGGACATCGAGCAACAAAGCACAATGATCTCAAAGATGGAAACAAATGAGATGAGCCTGACACTTGCTGTAGCTTACTGCGTGGAGAGATATTGCAGGTCACAGTGCACAAAGGGGAGATTGGCAGTCACCTTGAGTTGATGAGATAGAGCACGGAGGCCAGGGAGGCCAGAATTGGGAAGACAGAATACCACATTGGAGAGAGCTGCACAGAGAGGAAACTCCAGAGCTCACACAACTGGGAATAGTTCCTATTCCTATTAGAGTGGAAAACCTAATAATTCGTGTAGCATTGATTAGAATACTCGAACGGTTTTGCCTTAGGAATGAGGCACTATTAGCCATAGACTAAATACTGTTCTGATCTTTCCTAACAAAGTCTAAAAACAAGACCTGTGTTGTGGGTTGAATTGTGTGCCCAAAATGTTATTTTCAAATACTAACCCCCATTATCTGTGAATGTGACCTTATTTGGAAATAGAGTCTTTGCAGAGGTAATTAATTGAGTTGAGATGAGGTCATACTGAAGTGGGGTAGGCTCTAGTCCAATACAACTGGTGTCCTTCTAAGATGAGAAGACTGAGACACGCAGGCAGAACACTATGTGAAGATGCAGACAGGAACTGGAGTGATGCATCTACAGGCCAAGGATTTCCCAGCCATCTCCAGAAGCTAAGAGAGAGGCATAGAACAGATTCACCCTCAGAAGAAAGTCACCCTGCTGATACCTTGATTTCAGACTTCTAGCTTTCAGAACTGTTAGACAATAAATTTCTGTTGTTTTTAGCCATCCGATTTGTGGTACTTTGTTATGGCAGCCCCAGGAAACTAATACAATCCAAGGCATCGAGTTGTTATTTCCAAGTAACTTAACTGTCCCAGAACAAAGCTCAAGGATAATTATAGAAATACAAAACTACTCAGCACTCAATAAGATAAAGCTCACATTGTCTAGCATCCAGTCAAAATTACCAAGCATGCAAAGAAGCAGAAAAGTAAGACCCATAATGAGGAGAAAATCTAATTGATTGAAACTGGCCTAAAAATGACACAATTGGTAGAGTTAGCAGGCAAGGACATTAAAGCAGTTATTATATCTGTATCCATTTTTTCAAGAAATAAGAGGAAAGTTTAAACAAGTTAAATTCGGACATGGAATATACAAAAAATAAAAACCTAAATGAACTTTGAGAGATGAAAACTAAAATGTCTGAGCTGAAAAAGTATACTGGTTTGGGGCTGGCCCCGTGGCCGAGTGGTTAAGTTCGCGCGCTCCACTGCAGGCAGCCCAGTGTTTCGTTAGTTCGAATCCTGGGCGCGGACATGGCACTGCTCATCAGACCACGCTGAGGCAGCGTCCCACATGCCACAACTAGAAGAACCCACAACGAAGAATACACAACTATGTACCGGGGGGCTTTGGGGAGAAAAAGGAAAAAATAAAAAAATCTTTAAAAAAAAAAAATTCTTAAAAAAAAAAAGTATACTGGTTTGGATTAAAGGCAGACCAAATGATTAGTGAACGTGAATATATAGCAATAGAAACTTTCAATAACAATCAGAGAGAAGAAAATACAATGAATAGAGCACTATTCAGCTCTGAGACAACTTCAAATGGCGTAATATACATACATTTGGAAATTTCAAAAGAGGAAAAGGGGGGATAGAAAAAATACTTGAAGAAATAAATGAAAAATTATGAAATTTGATGAAAACTGTAATCTCATAGATCCCAGAAGCTAAAAGAACTCCCCAAACAAGAAAATTATGGGGGAATCCTTTCATAATGTATACAAATATCAAATCATCATGATGTACACATTAATATCTTACAACTTTATTTGTCAATTATACTTCAATAAAACCTGAAAAAAGAGAAAACTATGCAAAGGCACATAATAATCAAACTGCTTAAAACTAGTGCTACAGAGAAATCCTAAAAGTAGCCCGGGGAGGGAGGGAACACTTTACCTACAAAGGAACAAAGATAAGAATGACAGTAGATTTTTGTGAAAACAGTGATAGCCCAGACACAAAAGATCAAATATTGTATGATTTCACTTATATGAAATATCCAGAATAGGAAAATCCATAGTGATAGAAAGCAGATTAGTGGTTGCCAGGGCTGGGGGAAGGAGAGAATGGGAAGTGATTGCTTAATGGGTACACAGGTTTCTGTTTAGGATCATGAAGGAGTTCTGAAACTAGATAGTGGTGATGATTACACTTTAAGTGCCACTGAATTGCATACTTTAAAATTGTTAAAATGGTAAATTTTATGTTATGTGAATTTTACCACAAAAAAAGAAAGCCAGAGTAAGTGGAATAATATCTTTAAAGTACTGAAAGGAAAAAAAAAAAAACCTGTCTACCTAGATTTCTATACCCAGTTAAAACATATTTCAAAAACAAAGGTGAAATACTTTCTCAGAACTGAAAATCTGAAATAATTCATTACCAACGGATGTGCACTATGAGAAATGTTAAAGGATGTACTCCAAGCAGACAGAAATGATACCAAATAGAAGTCTGTATCTACAAAAGGAATGAAGGGCAACTACATGGAAATTGTAACTACATAGTATAATATAATTGCAACTACGTGGGTAAATACAAAAGATGTTTTCCCTATTGTGTAAATGTCTTTAAGAGATAATTGATAGTTTAAAGTAAAATGAATAGCAATGTGTGGAGTGGTTTATAATATATGTAAAAGTATAACGTATGATAACTACAGACTAAAGGCTGAGAAGGGAGAAATGGAAGCATACTTTTGGATTTTTTGTGTCTGACTATTCTGAGATCTAAAGGATAGGGCTGGCTGTTTTCTTCTTTGCACATAAGATGCTGGCACAGTGACCAGGTGAGCCCACACATACCATGCATTTAAAAATCACTCATCATTTAAAATGTGAACACAATGTAATTAGAAGGAATGCTGTAAGCTCCAGACAAGCTATTCTTCTCTATTCTTCTAATAAAGAACTCTTATAGGAATCACTTCACCTTGTGTTCTTAAAGGGTAATAAGCTACACATTTTTAATTGATTTGTTTGAGATTAGGCAACCTTAACATCAGTCAAGGAGATTGTGGGCCATGTTGGGGGAGCAGAGGCAACAGATGAAAGCAAAATGAGTGAAGGTTCCTGGTCTTGTTCACTGGGCTGGAGCATGAACTTCCTTCCAAAAGAAGGAAACATGGGTGAAAAGTCAGAGAAGGCCCTCTGTGTAATTTGATGCTGAGAATCTCCCAAGTAAAGACACTAACAGAGGCCCCTTTGCAGAAGAGAGATCAAAGCGACGCTAGGAAGGAAGGAAGGTAGAGACAGGGATTGGGGTCAGCAGGAAGGAAAAATCTGAGAATGAAGACTAGATGTGTGGGTAGGAGGACAGTGTGTGCTTGTGTGCGTGTAGGTCGGGGTGGGGCAGTGAAGAGTTGGGGAATGAGAAATGGGATAGCAAGGCATGCTGGGGATGCAGAGGTTGGGGGCTCACAAGTTGTTGGCAGTGCTGGAAAGGCAGGCAGCAAAATTGGGATTCAATGTGTTGGGCAGAATGGAGTCCACACAGATAGATGCCCGTGTAGGGACGTGATGAAGTCCACAGTCGAGGAAGGGTCTTCCAGCACAGAGCTCACCAAGCAGTGCTCAGGGGGACAGCTAGAGTTCTGTGGCTGGGTGACAGGGGCCACTACCCCCTGGGAGAAAGGTACTGGGTAGGCAGGACTCTGGGCTTGCGGTCCTCACTTCGGCCAGACTGCTCTGCCTTCCTTGTTGTGGCGTAAGACCTAACATTAAGACTCAATATTATGTGCTGCCTTGACATCTGGTGAAACTGGGAGGAACTCGAATAATCTAACTCCTGGTTCCCCTCACCACTCTGCTCTTGCAAATAAGGTCTCCTAGCCAAACAATCTTCTTCATAAGCAGGACTAGGCCCAGTTTTTGCTTATCCCTGAGTAGAGAGTTTCAGTTCCTGCCAGCCTGTGAAAGTATTCAAACAAGCAAATTACATCCTGCTGTGGAAACCAGGGGTCACCTCACTCTCTTGATTCCACAAAGTCTACTTCGTGCAATCTGGGTTGTTAACTCTGTTCCTGAGTGCAGCCCTCTTGTGGCCCTGCATGGTGTGCTGTGTCCTCCTTCACTGGGCTATGAGTACCTGTGATTAACAAACTACTGTCAATCTCAACATAGTGTCAGGTGTCATGTACTCAGTCATCCCAATAAACCCAAGGCAAGGATCCCTTCCTCACCAACAGTGTGAATAGGAGATGATTAAAATCCTCATGTTCGTGAATTGGATTTCTGTAGAAGGCTTCATTTGGAATGAGAGGTCTCACACCTATAATTTTGACAACCACTTTCCACCAGTTAGATACAGGATGGATCATGGAGTTCCAGCCTCCGGGTACCCTGGCCCAAGCTTGACTCCAGCCCCTTGCTCTGTTTGCCACAAGGAACTTCAGCTACTGCAGAGCCACCAGATTCCTAAAACAGACACAGTAGATTAGAGAAGTGAGTGTCTGGGTATTGGTGTGCGTAAGCTCAGACTTGGACAAAGGATGCCAAGAGCAGAGCCTTAAAAGTGACCTGAAATAGCAGATGTGTGACTAAAAACTCACACTATATCACTGTATATATAATATGAACCACAAATACACAGGCATGTATATATGTGTATATATGTTATATAGAGAGATACACATTATATAAATAAGTATATATATGTTATATACTTATGTATGTAAGTATATATAGTTATACTTTAAAAAAAAACATTACTCACCCAGAAATCCCCCAGAGAAAGTTTTCCTGTGTTTCCTTAAACCAGGTGAGTACTTTTTACCTTTAAGGTCTTCTCTGGATTTATTAACCTTTGTGTGATTTTAGCAGCTAACTGTGTTTGCAGCAGAGGGACTGACATCCTATAGCTTGTTGACCACCCTCTATATAACAAATGACCTCTATTGACGCAGCCTAATCTAGTCTCCGGCCCACGCCTCTCCCCTGATAGTCCAACTCATGTTTCCTACTGCCTACTGGACAGCTTCGTCTGAACAAACCACTCAACCTCACCACCTACATGGCCCACACCGACCTCATCCACCACACCCTTCCTCATCCCTATCCCTAACTCAAATCACCCTCAACTCTTCCTGCTCCAGCCTCAATCCCAGGTAGGAGGAACAGCTTCTACTAGTCAGCAAACTTCAGAACTCAGAATCATTATACACTCTCCAACAAAATTTCACAGAATTTCCCTAAAATCTGTCTCCTCACCTTCTCCCACCCACAGCCTGAATTAAGTGCCTTTTCATTTTATTTTGCTTTGTTTACTTGGTGTTTTAACTCATCATGTGTTCAATGAATATTTGTTGAATCAATAAATGAAAGAATTAGTGAATCAATCAAAATGCCAAAGGGTCACATTCAATGATTCAAAATATGGAGCTTGTCCCCTGCTGGGGCCTTCTGCCTGCGTGGAAGAAACCCAAAGTGCTACAGATGCTCATGTAACTTCAGAATTCCCATGGGAAACTCTCACTGAGAGTGTCATTCTGGACATCTCCTCCCTATGAGCAGACACCGTCTTAGAGGTGGAGATGCTCTCAACAGGATAGTACATGATGCTTTCTGCATCGGACTTCCCGCATCCCCTCGCCTCCATTCAGTTTAACAATGAAGAGCACCATCTCCACAGGTTTCCATCCGCCCTGCAAATGTCTGCACCATGGGCCAATCTTCTATCCCAGACAGTATCTGGTGGCAGCGTAGACCAGCAGTCATAGCCACAGGGCACCTGCCCTCTACTGTGTCAACAGCTCAGAATCCGCAGAAAGAAGCCTGAGCCAGGGACACTAGCTGGAACTATTTCAAGGCACGTCCACACCCAGCCCTTTACTTGCACAGTCACTGAGGTGATTATTCCCAGGGCATTGCCCCTCCAATTCCTCCCTCCCTGCAGCTGCACACTCCCTTCCACTGCTCATTGGTGTCCCTGACCTGTCTCAACTGTCAGACATCAGTCCCCAACCCCACTCACTCACGTAGCCCCAGTCTCTATGGAGGGTCCACTGTACACAGAGGGAACATCCCACCTCCAGCAGGCATCAAGACAGCTCCCAGCCCTAGGACACTGGCAAGGGTGCACTGGACCACTAGAGTACTCAAGAGTGTTGCTCACCCAAATAATGCAGGGGAGCAGCTATGCTCTTCCTGATAGGACACAGGGGAGACTCTAAGGGAGGAGGTAGTGTCTGGCATGTCACTGGGCCTCTCTTCCAGTTCACCTTCTACTCAGACCACACTGAGACTTCCAGCTGGTAATGATGATTCTGAGATTTCCCAAGCCTATTCATGTAAATTGTCCAGTACCATCAACCCAGTTTCCCCATCATCTCTCCTTCTGGACTCTTCTCATCCCTAAATTGAACTCTGGACCCAGAGCCCTGATCACCAGGCTGCCTGGGGCTTTCTGGACTTGGTTTTGCATGTGGTCCCTCTCACGGACTCTGGCAACTGCTGTTCCCAGGATGCTCTCAATGCTCTTCACTGACTGTCCTGTCTGGTCCCCTTCCCTGGTTCCGGGTCATTCTGGCTGAATCCTTGCTTTCCAAAGTAAGGGGAAATGTCCTGCTGACATTCCAGAATTCTAGATCATGCACAGAGGAATCCCTTCACTCAGAACATCACTGCAGAAATCCCGCTTTATATGGGTGAGGGAATAAGTTGCTTTTCTGCTTAATCTAATGAAAAAATTGAGGATACAAATGAAAATAGCATTGACACACTCGTGATTTTGACAAAAATTTAAAGATTGGTAAAATAATATGTTTGTCAGACTGTAGGATAGTCACTAAGTAATTTGTGGGAACATATATTGGAATACAAATTTGGCAATATTTATAAAAATTTTAAATATTCATACCCTTTACATGTTGACCTAACTTCTATATCTTTCTTATTAGAAAACACACATGTTTTCCCAAGAATTCATGTTCAAAGACGTTGATTTCAGTTCTATTAATCATAGCAGCCAATGGGAAACAACTTATGCGTCCATCGGGAGAAGAAGTATTTAATTACAGCACATACATACTTTAGAATTCTAGGGAGTAGGTGCTGTCATGGAAAGATCTTGCATTCACTTTATTAAGTGGCAAAGATAAGTAGAAGTTAATATATAATTATTACCAAGTATGTTAAAAGAAAAACAATATATTTCTAATACATATATCTGTGAAAAAGCCTAGAATAAACTTTAAAATAATACACACCAGATTGTTAATTGTGGTTACCTCTGAGAAGGGGCCTGAATTTTGGAGGAATTTGTAAAGGAGAGAATTGTGATTAATCTTTATTTTCAGAATTTTTTACAATGACAATATTTGAACTACTACCTTTGTAAGTAAAATATTTAAATAAGCCCAAATCCAGAAACAGGAGCTGTGTGATAATCAATTAAAGTAACTGCTAGCTGAAGCAATAGACAAAGCCTGAAATATAAGTGGCTTAACACAACAAAGTTGTTGTTGTTGTTGTGCACGTAAATTCCGATGTGGGTTGGCAGGGATTCTCCACTCTCAGGTGACCCAGGGGCACAGGCCGCTTCCATCTCCTAGCTCCGCTATCTCAACACAAGGTCTCCATGTTTGCTGCTCAATGGCAGAGGCGGCATGGAAATGGCATACAGGTTCCTGCCCAACTCCAGGTGGACCGCCCAGGAAGGAGAGAAAGACAAGAGGTGGATGAGCACTTGGAGTCTCTCCCATAAGCTGTCACATAGTAGGTGCTCAATAAAAGCAACTACCATAATTTGTTATGACAACACTCTTCTTCATTTCTTGAAGGAGTTTCTGAGAAGACCAAATTTGCCTGGAAATTCGCCAACTTTTTCAAGAGTGCTACAGGTGCTTTTAAATACAGGATCACATCTAGTTTTCAAAGGATCCTGTAAATCTCAGAGGGGAGAACTCATCCTTCTTCACTCAATAGCACTTTTGTGCACCGCTCTTTGCAATCACTTCTATAATCTCAGCAGACTGAGAATTTTCTCCTTGCTTGTCATGCATTGTCAAAATCTTAACTTATGAGCCTCTACTACGTTCCACATGACTGAACATTTCTGAACACCTATATAGGCGCCTTTTAGCACACTGAAAACCAGGATTTTCCTGTGGGGCAGGTACACAGACAAGGGGCAAGGGATGGATGGTTGTTTTAGTCAGCTTGGGCTGCTATAACAAGATACTATGGACTGGGTGATTTAAACAGCAGAAATTTATTTCTCACAATTTCGGGGTCTGCAAAGTGCAAGATCAGGGTGCAGGCAGATTCGGTGTCTGGTGAGGACCTTCTTCCTTCTTTGCAGACGGCCATCTTCTCGTCTTAGGGTCACACGGCCAAGAGAGATCTCTAGTCTCTCTTTTTATAAGGACACTAATCTCATCATGGAGGCTCCACCCTCACGACCTCATCAAAATCTAATTACCGCCTAAAGGCCCCACTTCCTCATACTACCCCATTGGGGGTTATCGTTTCAACATATGAAATTGGGGGGGGGGGCACAAACATGTACTCTGCAACAATGATTGTTTTTTCTTTTTTAATCAGCTAGCATGTCCGCTAAGGAACCATCCTTCACCTCCTAGAAAGATTCCAAGGATTTGAGGAATTCAGCCTCTGGAGATGTTGGCTTACGCAGAGATCTCCATGGTCTTGCCTTATCCACCCTTTATGAGGGAGGCTTTGGTTTTTAACCACATGAGTAAGCTCACTCATCTGTGTATATGTTCAGTGGCCAATTTAAAAACAAAAAATATCCCGTTAGAATCATACTGCAAATATCAGAGTGATATCAAAAATAATCTATCTAATCCAGTTATATCCCAGTAACCAGTAGATTGTGTGCCAAATCTAACTCTACTCAGAAGCCCATTTGGAAAACACTTTGAGAGTTCGTTAAATACACCTAGGGGTAATGACTCTGTATTAGCTTCCTAGAGCTGCTGTACGTAACAAATTTGCACAAACTGGCTGGATTAAAACAACAGAAATTTACTCTCTCACAGTTCTGCAGGCCAACGGTCCAAAATGAAGGTGTCAGCAGGCTGGTTCCTTCCGCAAATTTTGAGGGAGATCTCCATCCATGGCTCTCTCCTAGCTTCTGGCGACTGCCAGCTATCCTTGCCATTCTTTGCCTCATAGATGCACCACTCCAATCTCTGCCTCCATTCTTCATATCCCTTTCTTCTTTGTGTCTGTGTGTGTGTCAGATCTCCTTCTCTTTTCTCTTACACTTACACCATTCATTGTATTTGGGGCCCACCCTAAATCAAAGATAATCTCATCTCAAGATTCCTAATGTAATTACATCCAGAAAGGCTCTATTTCAAAATGAGGCCACATACACAGATACTAGAAATTACAACTTGGACATATCTTTTTGGGGGTCATGATTCAACTCATTATAGATCAGTCTAAACAACACTGTCCAAGCTGAACTTTTTTTTTTTTTACAATTTTATTAGTATTGATTTTATTGTTAGCGATAATATTCACTCCAGCAATTAAAACTTACATAAATATATGGCTTGGTTTTTACAAGTAATTCTTTAAACGTGAATTACCCCTAAAGTTTTTTTTTTTAATTAATGTTATGATAGATTACAACCTTGTGAGATTTCAGTTGTACATTATTGTTAGTCATGTTGTGGGTACACCTCTTCCCTCTTTGTGCCATCCCCCCACCCCCCCTTTTCCCTGGTAACCACGGATCAGATCTCCTTGTCAATATGTTAACTTCCAACTATGAGTGGAGTCAAATAGAGTTCGTCTTTCTCTGACTGGCTTATTTTGCTTAACATAATACCCTCGACGTCCATCCACGTTGCTGCGAATGGGCCAATTTTGTCTATTTTTATGGCTGAGTAGTATTCCATTGTGTATATATACCATATCTTCTTTATCCAATCATCAGTTTCTGGGCATATAGGTTGGTTCCACGTCTTGGCTATTGTAAATAATGCTGCAATGAACATGGGGTGCAAGGGACTCTTGGGATTTCTGATTTCAGGTTCTTAGGATAGATACCCAGTAATGGGATGGCTGGGTCATAGGGTATTTCTATTTTTAAATTTTTGAGAAATCTCCATACTGTTTTCCAAAGTGGCTGTACTAGTTTGCATTCCCACCAACAGTGTATGAGGGTTCCTTTTTCTCCACAACCTCTCCAACATTTGTCGCTCTTGGTTTTGGATGTTTTTGCCAATCTAACGGGGGTAAGGTGATATGTTAGCGTAGTTTTGATTTGCATTTCCCTGATGATTAGCGATGATGAACATCTTTTCATGTGTCTATTGGCCATATTTATATCTTCTTTTGAGAAATGTCTGTTCATGTCCTCTGCCCATTTTTTGATCGGGTTGTTTGTTTTTTTGTTGTTAAGCCGTGTGAGTTCTTTGTATATTATGGAGATTAACCCTTTGTCAGATAAGTGGCTTGTAAATAGTTTTCCCAATTAGTGAGCTGTGTTTTTGTTTCAATCCTGTTTTCCCTTGCCTTGAAGAAGCTCTTTAGTCTGATGAAGTCCCATTTGTTTATTCTTTTTATTGTTTCCCTCAACTGAGGAGTTATAGTGTCTGAAAAGATTCTTTTGAAACTGATGTCAAAGAGTGTACTGCCTATATTCTCTTCTAGAAGACTTATTGTTTCAGGCCTAATCTTTAGGTCTTTGATCCATTTTGAGTTTATTTTGGTGTGTGGTGAAAAAGAATGGTCAATTTTCCATCTTTTGCATGTGGCTGTCCAGTTTTCCCAGCACCATTTGTTGAAGAGACTTTCTTTTCTCCATTGTAGACCCTCTGCTCCTTTGTCGAAGATTAGCTGTCCATAGATGTGTGGTTTTATCTCTGGGCTTTCAATTCTGTTCCATTGATCTGTGGACCTGTTTTTGTACCAGTACCATGCTGTTTTGATCACTGTAGCTTTGTAGTATGTTTTGAAATCGGGGATTGTGATTCTGCCGGCTTTGTTTTTCTTGCTCAGGATTGCTTTAGCAATTCGTGGTCTTTTGTTGCCCCATATGAATTTTAGGATTCTTTGTTCCATTTCTGTGAAGAATGTTCTCGGGATTCTGATTGGGATAGCATTGAATTTGTAGATTGCTTTAGGTAGTATGGACATTTTAACTATGTTTATTCTTCCAATCCATGTGCATGGAATGTCTTTCCATCTCTTTATGTCGTCATCAATTTCTTTCAAGAAAGTCTTGTAGTTTTCATTGTATAGATCCTTCACTTCCTTGGTTAAGTTTATCCCAAGGTATTTTATTCTTTTCGTTGCGATTGTGAATGGGATTGAGTTCTTGAGTTCTTTTTCTGTTAGTTCATTGTTAGTGTATAGAAATGCTACTGATTTATGTATGTTGATTTTATACCCTGCTACTTTGCTGTAGTTGTTGATTATTTCTAATAGTTTTTCTACGGATTCTTTGGGGTTTTCTATATATAAGATCATGTCATCTGCAAACAGCAAGAGTTTTACTTCTTCATTACCTATTTGGATTCCTTTTATTTCTTTTTCCTGCCGAATTGCTCTGGCCAACACCTCCAGTACCATGTTGAATAGGAGTGGTGAAAGTGGGGACCCTTGTCTTGCTCCTGTCCTCAGAGGGATGGCTTTCAGTTTTTGTCCATTGAGTATGATGTTGGCTGTGGGTCTGTCATATATGGCCTTTATTATGTTGAGGTACTTTCCTTCTATACCCATTTTTTTGAGGGTTTTTATCATAAATGGGTGTTGGATCTTGTTGATTGCTTTCTCTGCATCTATTGAGATGATCATGTGGTTTTTGTTTTTCATTTTGTTGATGTAGTGTATCACGTTGATTGACTTGCAGATGTTGAACCATCCCTGTGTCCCTGGTATAAATCCCACATGATCATGGTGTATAATCTTTTTGATGTATTGCTGTATTCGGTTTGCCAGAATTTTGTTGAGGATTTTTGCATCTATGTTCATCAGTGATATCAGCCTGTAGTTCTCCTTCTTTGTGTTGTCCTTGTCAGGTTTGGGGATCAGAGTGATGTTGGCTTCATAGAATGTGTTAGGGAGTACTCCATCTTCCTCAATTTTCTGGAATAGTTTGAGAAGAATAGGTATTAAGTCTTCTTTGAATGTTTGGTAGAATTCTCCAGAGAAGCCGTCTGGTCCTGGACTCTTATTTTTGGGGAGGTTTTTGATTACCGTTTCTATTTCCTTACTTGTGATCGGTCTATTCAGATTCTCCATTTCTTCCTGATTCAGTTTGGGGAGCTTGTAGGAGTCTAGGAAGTTGTCCATTTCTTCCAGGTTGTTCAATTTGTTGGCATATAGTTTTTCCTAGTATTCTCTTATGATCCCTTGTATTTCATTGGTATCTGTTGTGATTTCTCCTCTCTCATTCCTAATTTTATTTATTTGAGATTTCTCTCTTCTTTTCTTGGTGAGTCTGGCTAAAGGTTTGTCGATTTTGCTAATTTTTTCAAAGAACCAACTCTTTGTTTCATTGATCCTTTCTACTGTCTTTTTTGTTTCAGTATCGTTTATTTCTGCTCTTATTTTTATTATTTCCCTCCTTCTACTGACTCTGGGCTTTGTTTGTTCTTCTTTTTCTAGTTCTGTTAGGTGTCATTTGAGGTTGCTTATGTGAGCTTTTTCTTGTTTAGTGAGGTGAGCCTGTATTGCGATGAATTTCCCTCTTAGGACTGCTTTTGCTGCATCCCAAATGATTTGGTATCTCGTGTTCTCATTTTCATTTGTCTCCAGATAATATTTGATTTCTTCTTTAATTTCTTCAATGATCCATTGTTTGTTCAGAAGCGTGTTGTTTAGTCTCCACATTTTTGCACCTTTCTCTGCTTTTTTCTTGTAGTTGATTTCTAGTTTCATAGCATTATGATCAGAAAAGATGCTTGATATTATTTCAACTCTCTTGTATTTATTGATGTTTGCTTTGTTTCCCAAAATATGGTCAATCCTTGAGAATGTTCCATGTGCACTTGAGAAGAATGTGTAACCTGCTGTTTTTGGATGAAGTGTTCTATATATATCTATTAAGTCCATCTGGTCTAATTTTTCATTTAATTCTATTATTTCCTTGTTGATTTTCTGTCTGGATGTTCTGTCCATTGGTGTTAATGGTGTGTTGAGGTCCCCTACTATTATTGTATTGTTGTTGATGTCTTCTTTTAGTTCTATTAAGAGTTGCCTTACAAATTTTGGTGCTCCTGTGTTGGGTGCGTATATATTTATAAGTGTTATGTCTTCTTGGTGGAGAGTCCCTTTTATCATTATATACTGTCCCTCTTTGTCTTTCTTTATCTGTTTTGCTTTGAAGTCTACCTTGTCTGATATTAGTATAGTGACACCTGCTTTCTTTTATTCATTATTAGCTTGGAGTATTGTTCTCCATCCCTTCACTCTGAGTCTGTGTTTGTCTTTGGGGCTGAGGTGTGTTTCCTGGAGGCAGCATATTGTTGGGTCTTGTTCTTTGATCCATCCTGTCACTCTGTGTCTTTCGATTGGGGAGTTCAATCCATTTACATTTAGAGTGATTATTGAGATGTGGGGGCCTACCACTACCATTTTATGTCTTGTTTTCCGGTTTTCTTCAATTTCCTTTGTTTCTCGTCCCATGGTTTAATCTGTTCTGATGAAGAGCTGCTACTCTCTGTTGTTGTCCTTCTACTTATCTCCTTTGCTCTTGGTTTTGTAGCCCCTTTCCTTTTTTTGATTTTTCAGGAATGAGGGTTTTCCTGAGGATTTCCTGAAGAGGAGGTTTTGTGGCAATGAACTCCCTTAATTTTTGTTTATCTGGGAACGTTTTTATTTCTCCATCATATTTGAAGGATATTTTCGCTGGGTAGAGAATTCTCGGCTGTAGGTTTTTGTCCTTCAGATTTTTGAATATATCATTCCACTCTCTTCTAGCCTGTAAAGTTTCTGCTGAGAAATCTGCTGATAGCCTGATGGGGGTTCCTTTGTAGGTTAGTTTCTTTTGCCTGGCTGTCCTTAGTATTTTCTCCTTGTCATTGACTTTTGCTAGCTTCACTACTATATGCCGTGGGGTTGGTCTTCTTGCATTGATAAAGTTTGGAGATCTATTGGTTTCTGTCACCTGAAGATCCATCTCTCTCACCAGATTTGGGAAGTTCTCAGCCATTATTTCTTTGAATAGGCTTTCTGCCCCTTTCTCCTTCTCTTCTCCCTCTGGTATACCTATAATCCTTATGTTGCATCTCCTAATTGTGTCTGATAATTCTCGGAGAGTTTCTTCACTTCTTTTTAGTCTTACTTCTCTCTCCTCCTCTGCCTACAGCATTTCTATATTCCCATCTTCCAAATTGCTAATTCTTTCCTCCATATTATCGGCCCTACTGTTCAGTGCATCTAGATTTTTCTGAATCTCCTCTATTGCGTTCTTCATTTCCAGTATTTCTGTTTGGTTCTTCTTTATCGTATCAAACTCTTTTGTGACATAGCTCCTGAACTCGTTGAGTTGTCTATCTGAATTCTCTCTTAACTCATTGAGTATTTTAATGATGGCTGTTTTGAAGTCATCATCATTTAGGTTATATATTTCATTTTCTTTGGGATTGTTTTCTGTGTATTTGTTATCTTCCTTCTGTTCTGGAGATTTAATGTATTTTTTCATATTGCTTGATGTTGTAGATTTGTGCCTCCGCATAGAGATAGAGTTTAGTTGCTCCTTCCACTTGTTTCTGCTGGTGTAGTGGGGGAGCAGCTGTTTATACTGCACCAACCAGGAACCCTATCTGCAGTTGCTAACTGGGCCTGGGCCCCTCCTCGTAGTCACAGTGGTCCTTTGGATTCCCTCTTCTGCCATGGGGGCCGTCACGGGGGGGGGGGGGCTTCAGGCTGCTGGTGCCTACTGCTGCAGCCCACCTAGATGTGCTCCCTCCTTGGGGTCTGCAACGGTGTTATGGGCTTTTCCAGCGGCCAGGGGTAGGATCACTTATATTTGCCGCTCCATCACTGTCAGCACCCACAAAATCTCACTTGTCCACTATGGGTCGCAGCAGAGCTATTGGCATCTTCTACAGTCAGTGGTTAGCTCACTTAGCTATGCTACTTTTGTCCCAGGGTCTTCCAGCCTTGTGGCTGCCGGATGGGTGCTCTCTACTAGTGCTGTGCAGAGGCTTTCGCTGAGGCTGCTGTGAGCCTGTAGGGTTTCCCCCTAGGCTACGGAGCCGGGTCGCTGGAACTCCACCCAGCCCCAGTCCTGTTCCCCAGGAACTTGGGGAGCCCTTTGCCCTGTCTGGGGGATAGCCGGAGATCCTGATTTCAGTGGTAGCTGGTCAGCTGCTGCCCTGCCTGATATTCTCCTCTCTGGGACCCTCCGGGTGTTGTGGATGCTGGGCGTAGCCCCTCCGCTAATGGCAGACAGAGAGTTTTGTCTGCTGCCCGGGTGGAACTCTGGAGCTTCCCCCCCGGGCTGCGGAGCCGGCCTCTGGAACTCCACTCAGCCCCAGTCATCTCCGAGATCTCCAGCAATCCCTTGCCCCACAGGGCGGGCAATGGCAGCTGGGGGTCGCCGTGCCCTCTGGGATTGTCTCTGGGACTTTCCTGGAGTTGTGAATGCTGGGCGTAGCCCCTCCGCTAATGGCAGACAGAGAGTTTTGTCTGCTGCCCAGGCGGAACTCTGGAGCTTCCCCTCCGGGCCGCGGAGCCGGCCTCTGGAGCTTCACCCAGCCCCAGTCCTCTCCAAGATCTCCGGCAATCCCTTGCCCCACTGTGCAGGCAGTGGCAGCTGGGGGGCCGCCGTACCCTCTGTGATTCTCTCTGGGACCCTCCAGGTGCCGTGGACACCAGGTGGGATCTCCCCACCAATGGCAGGGCGAGACTCTCCCCGCGGGCTCAGGTGTGTAACTCTAGAGTTTCCCTCTGCGTTTAGGACTAATTGCGGGGGGTTTAGGTAGGGTTCTGGTCACCTGTTTCCACCGTCACTCCTCTAGTATGTGCTCGCTCCTGCCCTAGGTGTGTGTTGATCTTCTGGGGGCATCTGTTGGAAGAAAGCCGCTTGCAGGTACTAGGCTGTTCAGTCGGGGTCGGAGAGTTTTCACCTATCTCCACCTCCTCCTGGAGGGAAGTCCGTCTGCCTTCCGATGTATAGTCGCGTGGGTCTCTCAGACGTCCTGAGATGCTATCTGGATATCCTTTGTTAAGCGATGAGTGTCCAAATAATTGTAGACTCGAAGGGGGAGAGACAAAAAGGACTACTCACAGCGCCATCTTGGATCCAACTCTCCAAACTGAACTTTTAAGTTAAGGGGATGTTGCTATCAGGGCTCCAGAATGACAGATGCCACAGCCAGGGCACTTTTTCAGGGAGTAGGAATGTTCTATGATGGGGGTAGGCAGGTGGTTCTGAGTTGTCCACTGGGAGCAGGGCACAGCCTTCAGAGGAGGAGATAGTGAAGAGCTGGTCAGCAGGCCAGGTTCTGACATTGGACAGGAGGGCATGCTGGGGAAGATCAGGGGGAGGGTGCTGAAATTCGGGAAATTACTAGGACTGGACACCAATGCCAGCACCTGGACAGAGTCAACTATTAAGGTATCCTAGGGCTCAGACCATGAGGACCCGAGATAAATAAACTCAGACAATCCCCAAATTATGTGTTATTCTCATTTCCCCTTCCTTCTTTAGGCTTGCTTTTAGTACCTTGCCACATGGTCCTTCTTTCTGCCCCCTGAGAGACATTATGGATTACTGAGAAGAGAAATGGAGTAAGAGACAGAAGACCTGCCTCAGGCCAGGAGAAATGGGAACAATGTGGGCCCCCGATGAACCCAGACCAGGGTTCTAGCCCCAGCCCTGTCCCTTACTAGCGGTATCATCTTAGGCAAACTGCCAAGCACTATGAGCCTTAGATTCCTCATCTGTAAAATGCATTTGATAAGCCCCATCTTGTAGGACTGCTGGAATGTAGGCAAAGTCGGAAAATCGTGTGACATAGTGACTGGCATTTATTGGGTCCTTAATGAACGGCAGTTACTACTAATATTATTTTGTCCCCAGACCCTACTGCTCGCTCCTCTGGGATTTTGTTTTTATCCAGGACATCTCAGACAATATGCAGCTCAATAAGGAGACAGACTATCAAATCAGGCAAAAATGCAGCTTCACAAATAAGTCACTAAATTCTTCCTGTTAGAGAATATATTAATTTGGGTCTGGGTTAATCTTCCCTAGCTGATATAACTCCAAGTTCCCAGAATTTAAGTCAAAGACCAACTCCTTCCTTCCCTACCAGTTGCTCATTCATCCAAAACACTATTTTCATTCATTTCACTGCACCAAAACCTAGACCTTGCTTAGACTTGGCCTAATTACACTTAAGATAACCTATCTTTAATGCCATTTTAATGGAGCAGGCTCTGGCTCTCTCAGGCATGGAAAAGAGTGCCACCCTAGGGGCTTCTGGGCACACTTCAAGGGAGTGTCACCCTATTCTCAAGAAATCATAGCAGATGATGTGTATGGAACAACTATTCCATGCGCTGTGTCAACTGCACTGGGACAAGAGTTCAGGACACCTTCCACACCTGCTCCAGGTGGAGATTTCTCTCTGGTTTATCCAGGATCCAAAAGTAACTACTAAGCAGCTTTCCATTCTAGGCTTTTCTCTCACCTTTAAAACACGCCATCTGAGAGTCTGGCCCCTGCCACCACCCACAGCTTAAGTTATAATGAATTCCCATAGAAGGAATTGCAGTTTCCCAAAGCCCAAACTGCCTTGACTCAGGGCATTTCCACTTGACTGCTTGCATCTGGAGCCCCACTCCTCACTCCTTGTTTTCACTTGTTCTGTAGGTGACTGAGACAATCTCACCATCTTCCCGATATGACGGCTTCCCCTAGCCTCTACCATTCTAGGAGCAGGGGTCTGTCTTGCTTATCACAGTATTTCCATGATTAATACAGTGCTTCCCAAAGATAAAATATCCAATTCACGGTTGGAGAATAAATAAGTCAGTGAGCAGGATCGTTCATTTATTAAGATTAATTAAGATTATTCCTACTTTCTTGAATAAGTCAAGCAAATCCAGCTGTGTATCTTTCAATTTTACAGAACAACAGACTAAAGTGGTTGAGGGAATCCAAAAATTAACCAACTTTTACATTTTTTTCTCTATTTCCTGCTGAGTTCTTTTACATTTCCAAGGCAATTCTTATTCCAACGTCAGGTTATCTTGTTCCAGATCACAAAAGAAGATGGAAGGTTCTCCAATTTGTTTTACAAATTATCAAAACTCTCATTCTTAAACCTGATAAACAGCAATAAATGTGTCCAGTGTCATTCATAAACTTAACATTTTAAAGCTAATAAATCTGCTAAAAGTAACAGCATTTAAAAAATAACTAGAAAGATGCACAATTAAAATATACAACTATGTACTGGGGGGCTTTGGGGAGAAAAAGAAGAAAAAAGAGAAGATTGGCAACAGCTGTTAGCTCAGGTGCCAATCTTTAAAAAGATAACAATAAAAAATATTTTTTAAAATATCAAGAGGAAAAAAAAAGATAAACCTTCAAGTCACCCATAGAGAACAGGAACACAAAGCTGTGTTTTCCCAGGGTGACCCTGACGCTCTTCTACTCAGAACTTTCACTGCCCTTTTCAAAGAGAGTGAAGATGTGGTTTCATTCTTCAGTTGGGGCAGGAGAGGCTGCTGATCGTTGCTGTGCAATGAACATGGCAGTAGTAGTATCCCCGGGGCCAACTCTGGGCCGGGCTCTCTCTTCCTCATCTCTTAATGCGTCTTGATACCAGAATGAGAAGGAAATGGGGTCAGTCCCTTTTATCTTGGCCAAAAATTCCAGAACTTTCCTCTTGCTGGTTTCGGCATGGGCCCTTGGACCCCACAGGAATTCGTAGCGTGTAGGATCACTATTAGGCACCTGCCGGTACTCCAGGTAATTCTCCTGCACCCAATCTCTGGTAATGAGCTTCCTGGGCTCCCCATAAATGAAGTGCTCCTTCCCAGCATACACTCCCATCATATTCAGGAACTCCCAAATGTCCTCCTCACGGGCACAGTCGCCCTCTATGAAGATCACACACAGGATGATTAACAGCAGGCCGTTTTTAGGCAGGCTCTGGTTGTCACTAAGTATCTCATCATGGGTGAGGTCCAGTGAGTTGACAAGGACATAGGAGTGGATGGTGGGGTCCACTTCTTTCACATCAATGCCAGAGATCACCTCCAAGCACTTAGAAGCTTTCTTGAAGATCAGAGAGAATCGTTTCTTGTACCTCTTGATGACAATCTTCAGCATTTCTGCCTTTGTGATGGGCTCCTTCAATCGATACTTGAGGATCATGAAATGCACTAAATCAGTCACCTTCTCATCTAGCCAGTCCCTGGGCAAGGATTCAGTATCTGCTGAGGTCTTCGAGGAGCTCGTGTCTTCCTCTCCTTGGCTGCTGAAGCCTCCGTCTGATGTGCTCCATGAAGTGGAGGAGAAGGAGCAGGAGCTTGGAGGACTCTGATGAGGACTCAATGCCACAGTGGCAGGCTCCTCCCACTTTTCCTCTTTCTCCCCCTCCTCTTCCTTTCCCTTTTCTTCCTCCTGTTCCTCTTCCTCCTCCTCCTCCTCTGTGCTGCTTGGGATCACAGGATAGGAAGGGGGGGAGGAGGAGGTGGAGGGGTAGGAGAAGGTGAAAGAGCAAGAGGAAATGGAGGAGATATCATCCTCCTCCTCAGCTGTGGAAACATGTGGTACTGACAGGTTCTGTATCTCATTTTGGGCCCAAAAGTCTGGCTCAAATGTGAGGCATGGATGCTTTGGAGCGTCAGACATGATGACTCTTGTTGGAGGCAGCAGGTAGAAGTGTGAGCAGGATGCTGGGCGATGAGATCCCACAGGCCTAGGTGAGAGAGGGAGAGGGTCAGCAGCCTCAGCAGTGAAACACACTCTTGGCAGCTCTGACAAAGGCCAACTAGAGGTCTCCTGTATGCAGGGTGCCCTCGGGGCTTACAGAGCTCCTGTCTTCCTGGACAGTTTGTCCTCTAGGAACCTGCAGGAGGATGTGAGAATGTTCCTCAGGGTTCACCGGCCAGTACAGTCCAAGGCTTCCAGCGTTGACTGTGGGCCAGAGGGGTCAAGCACATGCAGTTCCTTCTGTTCTGGTGTGGGTGGAGTCCTTGGTAGACATTCAGGGGGTGTACCTCACCCTTGACTCCTAGCACTGCCTGGACCTCCTCCGCTCTGCTCACTTGACAACATGTACTTGACACCAAGGCCCTCACCTCATTGTTCCTGGAACCCCTGGCACGTGAGGAGGGGCTAGGCTGTGAGGCATCCACAGCTCTGGAGTGGCTGATCCCCTCTGTGCTCACTAAGTTTCACACCTTTACCCTCACAAGGCCTGCCCTCCCCACCCCAACCCACCTCTGCTAGCCTTAGCCAATGAGCAAGAAAGCAAGAGCGACTCATTCGACCACACCTACTCAGGGCCTCCTAGGGTGACAACAAGGGCTGGCTGAAGTCTGTGGGGATCCCTCTCTCCTGGCTGAGAGTTACCCTCATTCCTCACCTTGATGCATGGTAGGGCCTGGGAAACTTCCCTCTGCTGTCCTGAGCCCAGCCCCTTCAAAACAAGCCCTCACCTCCCTGAGAGCACCAAGAAGGAAGTGAGGATGCACCATATCTGGCCACTGTGCCCCAGGGCCTCCCAGAGCTGACAGCAAGGGCAGGGTAGGGCTGAGTATGCCTTCACTGTTGGGTGGGGGTGGGCCCTCAGTCCTCACTCAGGGTCCTTACCTGAAACCCTGGCAGAGTCTGGGACTCCTCCCTCTGCTGACCTGATGTGGCTCCCCCTCAGACCGCTGCCTCAGCACAAGGCCCTCACCACCCTGAGAACTTCTGGACAAAAGTGAGGAGGCACCACATCTTGCCACTGCTGCTAGGTCCTTCCAGGGCTAAAAGCGAGGTCTGGGCCCCACCTGTTCTGTGGTGCGGCCATGTTCAATCCTCCCTTGTTGTATTCATCATTACTTCTGGCAGGGCCTGGGCCACCCCCTGCTCACTGGACATCGCCCCCTCAGACCATGACCTCACCTCTCTGAGACATCTCCCTCACCCTAGCAGAAAGTGAGGGCATACCAAATCCAGCTGACCCTTCCTGGGTCCTCCCATGGCCGAGAACAAGAGACAGCCAGACTCTATGTGGTCTCTTCTTTCTGGGGTGGGAAATATCTTTGGTCCTCACCAAGGGTCCTTACCTTGACTCCTGGTAGAGCTTGGGACTACTCCCTCTTCTGACCTGATGTGGCTCCCTCAGCTGACCTGTCTTCACACTCAGACCAAGGCCTTTGCCTCCCTGAGACACTCGAGACAAAAGTGAAGAGACGTCACATCTAGCCACCCCTGCCTGGGGTCTCCTAGGGCGGACAAAGGGGCTGAACCCCATCCGTTCTGGGATGAGGGGGTTCCCTCTGTCCGCCATTAAAGTATTCTTGACTCCTGGCAGGGCCTGGCTTCACCTCCTCTGGTGACCTGAAATCACCCTCTCAGATGAAGGCCTCACCTCTCAGAGACACCTCCACCCACCCCATGCAGGAAGTGAGAGCAGACCACACCCAGGCATTTCTGCCGAGATCCTTCCAGGGTAGACAGTGGGGACAGGGTGGAGTTTCTGTGAGGCCCCTCTGTCTTGGTTGAGGGATACACTTAGTCCTCCTTCAAGGCCTTACCTTGTCTTGACTCCTCACAGATCCTGGGACTCCTCCCTCTGCTGATGTCACCAGTTCAGACCAACGTTTTCACCTCCCTGGGACACTCCAGACAGAAGTAAAAAGACACCAAATCCAGCCGCCTCTGCCTGGGGTCTGTTCTGGCCCAGGGAATACCATGAACCCTCCCTCAAGGTTTTCATCTGTACTTCTGGCAAGGCCTCTCCTGCCCCCTGCTGACCTGAAGTTCCACCTCCAACCAAGACCTCACCGCCCTGAGACTCTCCACCCTCTTGACTCCTGGTAGAGCTCTGGGCAGAAGTGAGAGCTCCTCCCTCCGGGCCCCCTTCCCAGACCCTCCCAGGGCCTTCAGGCCTCACCAAGGGTCCTTGACTCCTGGCAGAGCCTGGGACTCCTCCCTCTTCTGAACTGATGTGGCTCCCCCTCGGACTGTCACCTCCACAGACCAAGGCCCTCACCTCCCCCAGACAAAAGTAAGAAAATGTCACATCTGGCCAACCTTGCTTGTGTTGCTTGCTTCCTTGTCTCCTCGGGTTGGCAGGTGCGGCAGGGCCGGGGTCCCCTTTCTCTAGGATTTGGGTATTTTCAGGTCACATCTACCTGGGGTGTAAGATCCTCTCAATCCTCCCTCACTGTTCTCTCCTTGATGGCTGGCAGGGCCTGGGACTGTACCCTTTAACCTGAGGTCACACCCCTCGGAAAAAGCCTCACCTCCCTCAGACTCCCAAAGTGGAAGTCAGGAAACATCACATTTGGCAACCTTGCCGTGTGGCTTCCCAGGGCTGGCAGCAGGGACAAGTTGCTGTGAGACCTCTCTCTATGGGGTGAGAGGTCCTCTAAATGAGTCTTCATCTTGACATCTGGCAGGCTGTGGTACTCCTCCCTCTGCTGAACTCCGGCCCTACCTCTCAGACCAAAGTCTTCACCTCCCAGACACCCACCCCCGACCCAGAAGAACGGGAGGGGGACCACGGCCAGTAACCACGCCCCTGGCACGCCTGTGTTGACAGCAAGGGCAGAGAACCTTCGGGCCCCATGTGTTCTGGTGCAGGGGGTGCCCTCAGTCCTGAAACTGACCCTGGGTAGGGCCTGGGACTCCTGCCCCTGCCGATCCACCCTCACCCCTTCAGACCCAGGACCTCACTCCCCTGAAAACCTCCAGATAAAAGCAGAGGCCACATCCCGCCACTCCCACCAGGGTCTCCTAGGGCTTGACAGCAGGGACTGAACCCCATCTGTTCTGCAGCAGGAGGCATCTTCTGTCCTCCTGCTGGGTATTCCCATTGCCCCCCACACGAAGGACTCGCTTCCATGAGACAAGCCCAACCGCTTCCTGGAAGAAGCAAGGGAGCACCGCATCCGGCCGCCCCTGCCCGAGTCCTCCCGCGGTCGACAGTGGGGGCAGAGTGGGGTTTGGGGGCCTCTCTCTCTAGAAGGTGCCACCGTCCATCCTCAAAGTAGTCACACTGATTCCCCACGGGGCGGCACCCTCTCGCTTCTGCCGACCTGATGACGCTCCCTCGGCCCACCCCGCCGGCTCCCTGAGAACCGGAAACGGAAAGCAGGGCGTAAGGAGGGGCTCCTGTGCTCTCAGCCCGCCAAGTCGGGCTGACACGAGGGCTTCTGCGGGGCCCGCTGTCTGGATTGGCAGGTCCCCTCCCTCAGGGTCCTCATCTTGAAGCCGAGCAGGGCCCAGGCCTCCTCCCTCCACAGAGTCCCCCCTCAGACAAAGCCTCAAGGGTGGCCCGCTGGCACAACGCTTAAGTGCGCACATTCCGCTTCTCGGAGGCCCCAGGTTCGCCGGTTTGGATCCCGGGTGCGGACATGGCACCGCTTGGCAAAAGCCACACTATGGCAGGCGTCCCACATATAAAGTAGAGAAAGATGGGCACGGATGTTAGCTCAGGGCAGGCTTCCTCAGCAAAAAGAGGAGGATTGGCAGCAGTTAGCTCAGGGATAATGTTCCTCAAAAAAAAAAAAAGGAAAAGCCTCACGTCCAGCCTGAGGCTCCTTGGGATGACAACAGGGGCACAGCTGAGGTGGCCGGCTCCCACTCTCCGGTGAGCTCTCCTCTCATTCCTCCCTCAGGGTCCTCACCTTGCAGCCTGGCAGAGCCTAGGGCTCCTCTCTTGTGACCAAACCCTGCTCCTCAGACAGAGCCTCACCTCACTCACACTCCCAAGATGAGTTCCCACGCCACATCCGGGAATCCCGCCCCGGGCCTCGCACAGACTATGGCAAGTGCCCCTACATGCAGTGGGCGGTGCCTCCACGCCTCCCTCAAGGTCTTCTCCTTGATGATTGGCCAGGCCCAGGACTCCTCCCTCTGCTGAGCTGAAGCCCCACCCCTCAGACTCCGGAGATCCAAGTCCGGAAAAGGAACAAACGGAACATCCGAGCACCCTGCCTAGCCCTCCTGGGGCTAGCGGAAAAGGCAAGGCAGGACTGGCGCTCCTTTATCTGGGTTAGGAGCTCCCCTCACTCCTCCCTGTGGGCCCTCACCTTCCGTCCGGCCACGCCGCTGGCCCCTCCCTCCGCTGACCTGAGTTGGGGCCTCAGGCGCAGCCTTCCGACCCTCAGACCCCGAGTGTTCAGCAGGAGACACGTCACACAGAGCACCTGGGCTTGGGGTGTTCCAGGACCGACAGCACAGGCCGGGCTGGCTCACTCGGTGCTGGGCGCTCTCCCTGCAGTCCTCCCTCAGTGTCCTCACCTTGCAGCCTGGCAGAGCCTAGGGCTCCTCTCTCCTGACCTAAGCCTGCCCCTCACACAGAGCCTCACGTCGCTCAGACTCCCAAGAGGAAGGTCCCCACACAGCACATCCGGGAACCCTGCCTGGGGTCTCCCAGGGATGACGGCAGGGGCAGGGTGAAACCGGAATCCCTCCGCTGGGCCAGGGGTGGCAAAGGTACTCAGTCTTAGCTCGGAGTTCTCACTTTTGGGACTGCCTGGGTCACTTCTCTCTGTTGACCTGAGTTCCTGCGCTCCAGAACATGCCCCTCTCCTCCCTGAAAACATCAAGGTTTCGCAAGTGAGGGAGCATCATATCGGCCACTATGAGCCAGGGCTACGGAGGGTTGACATCAAGAGCAGGGCAAACTACACCCCCTGCCCCCATCTGAGAATGTAGGCATACCCTCAGACGTGTCCAAGATATTTGTATTTACTCCTGATAGGGC
Source organism: Equus przewalskii (assembly GCF_037783145.1). Taxonomy (NCBI): domain Eukaryota; kingdom Metazoa; phylum Chordata; class Mammalia; order Perissodactyla; family Equidae; genus Equus; species Equus przewalskii. Next base: position 113,018,072 of record NC_091863.1, on the reverse strand, counting down.
TTGCATTCCTCCGTTTTGCTAACCTGATGATGGGTCCCTCAGTCCAAGGCCCCCATTTCTCTGAGACTCCCATTCTCAAAAGAGGACATGGGGGGCGGTGTTCTGCCTACTTGGGGCCTTCCATGCTGACAGCATGGGCAGCTTTCTGTGGGTCCCTCTCTGCGTGGAAAGGGAGTCTCTTCAGTTCTCCCTCAAGATTCTCCTCTGGATGCCTGGCAGGGCCTGGGCACCTCTGAGCAAGGTCCTCACCTCTCCCTGATGCCCTAGTGGGAAGTCAGGGGAGGCCACATCTGGCCACGTCGCTCTAGGGCCTCTCAGGACTCAAAGCAGATAAAGGGCTGGATTCTGTGGTACATCCTCTGTCTGGGTCAGGGTTCTATTTGGTCCTCCTTCGGGGCCCTCATGTTGATGTCTAGCAAAGACAGATACCTCCCTTCTCATGACCATAACCAGTGACCATGCCCTGGGGCTTCTCAGGGCTAACCACAAAAACAGGGCAGGGCTGGAGTCCGTTTCTTCAGGCCCTCAAATCCTCCTTGAGGTCCTCACCTTGGTAACTGGCAAGGTCTAGACTCCTCCCTCTGTTGACCTATGTCTGTCACCCTCAGACCAAGGCCTCCTTTCCTGAGACCCCCAAGCTGGAAATGAGGGCGGGGTGCTCAGCCTGAGACCCCTGCCTGTAGTCTCCCAGGACTGACATCAGCAGTGAAGCAGGATTCTGTGGGGGTACCTTCTGATCTGGAATGGGTGGACCCCTCAGTCCTCTTTTGAGGGTTCTCATCTTGTATCCTGGCTTATCAATTGAATGCTATGTGGGAAATTATCCCTCCCTGCCAGCTCTGACCATTTGCTTAAGCGCCACTCTTACACAGAATGGTTTCAGTTTCCAGGCTAGATGCTGGGTGGGGGAGTAGCAGCACTCATGACAGAGAAAAAGCACAACTTCCCATAGGGTCTCTTCAACAGCCAGACGTAGACTTTGGAAACTTTTTATTGCAAAAGATTTATTTTCTACTTGGAATAGGCTAAACAGCATTATTTTGGGAGGTCCTGCCTGTTTGAAGCTTATCTAACATTACATTGTCTGATGTAGTGATTTTTTTATAAACCTCATTATTAGTGAGAAATATGTTGTATATTGTACATCTCTACCAAGTGTATATGTAAAATATATATTTTTAATATACAGTTCATGAAAGGATACTACCCTTACTATGGGTAATTCATTGTGATACTATTCCATTTTTAGTCCATTCTTTATATTCTGCCAAAATAATGTTTAAAAAGATAAGAACAGTCCTTACCCACTAGAGTGGTTTCAGGTGATTATTAGCAGACTCGAGTCATACTGCCTCAATCAACTTCATCTTTCCTGCTGTCCTGCCATTACCCCAGGGCAACTAGCATTTGTGGTCAGAGGTGCAGCCTCAGATTTCCTCAATGAAGCAGGAGCAGAAGTTTAAAAGCTTTGCTTCTCTCTATCCTGTCATCTGCCTTCTATTACAAGCTACAAACTCTCCCCAACTTCTCTTAGGCCCAGAGTTCCCTCACTCCAAACACAAGTACTAGTTCAACACAGTCCTCAGTCTCCCCTAGAGATTTCTTATGTTTTGTTTAGATTTTATTGTTATTTTTTATTCTCCCTTCTATGGTTTTCCAGGCTTGATTTTGGGAGAAGACAGCAGCCCAAACTCAATTGTCATCTTGGAAGCTATAGGTAAGGCACTAAATCTGTAAATAAGAATTGACATCTTTACAATGATGTGTATTTCTTCAATGATTATTATATACTGCCCTGTGTATTTGAGATTTATTTTACCTGAATCTATCAGTAAACTTTTATAGTTGTCTCCAAAAAGATCGCATACATTTTTGTGATGATTCTTTTAAGGTAATTTTTAGATTTTGTTGCTATTGTGAATGGGATATTTTCTATTACATGTTCTAATTAGTTATTTATGTGGCAAGTCTCTTGCTTTTGCTATAGTGAATTTATTCTATCTTTCTGAGGTTTCTTATTCATTTGAATATTCCACACGTTTATTCCTTAGAACTTTCTACATAGGTGATTGTATTACCACCAAATAGTATCGCTTTCTTTTCAATATTCATACCTCTTATTTTTATATCCACAGATCTGGCATTGTGTTCTAGTGTAGTTTTGAACGTAGAGGTGATAGCATATATTTATGTCTTTTCCGTGACTCTAATAGAAATGCTTCTAACATTTCACATTAAAGTATGTTTGCTGTAGATTTTAGGAAATGGAAGTTCCTTTGTAGTCTTAGTTTGCTAAAAGATTTCCCATGAACTTGTATTGAATTTCTTTCTAAGGTCTTTTTCTGTACCCACTGATGTACTCAAATGGTTTTTTTTTTTCCTGTTATGGGCTGAAATGTGTACCGTAAATTCCTATGTTGAAATCCTAAACCCCAGTAACTCAGAATGTGACTGAATTTGGAAATAGGGCCTTTAACGAGGTAATTAAGGTAAAATGAGATCATAAGGATGGGCCCTAACCCAATATGACTGTTGTCCTTATAAGAACAGATTGGAATACAGATACACAGAAAGGGAAGGCCCTGGGAAGACAAAGGGAGAAGACAGCTATCTGCAAGCTGTGGAAAGAGACCTCAAAAGAAACCAATCCTGCCAACACATTGGTCTTGGACTTCCAGCTTCCAGAATTATAGGGAAATAAATTTCTGTTGTTTAAGCCACCCAGTCTGTGGTACTTTATTATGGCAGTCCTAGCAAACTAATACACTCCTTTAATTTGTTGATGTAAGGAATTATAACTGAAAGTATTTTCTAATGTTAACTCATGTTTCATTCTTCAGACACAGTCTGTTTATTCATTTAATTCGCTGCTGTGTTGAATATGCTATTAATCTCTTTAAGACATTTACTACTATGTGAATGAGCTTGGCTCAAGTATTATTTTCATGGGGAGTCCACATCTGGTTTTTGAATCAAGGAGAGCTAGCCTGGGAGAAATAGTTGAATAATTGCATATTATTGTGTATGCTTTAGAAGAGATTGCATGAGGTGGTGATTTAGGTCTCCCGGACCATTTGGTAGAACTGGCCTTCAAAACTGCCTGTCTGTCCTGGAGCATTTAAGAGTGGGTTGAGCTTTGAATACAGTTTCAGTTTGTATTGTTCAGTTAGAATTCTCTATTTCTTTATGAACCAATTTGGTCATTTTTTTTCTAAAATGTGGTCCATTTCACTCAGGATTTCAAATGTAAAGGTATGATATTTATAATAAGAACTTTTTATTACAGAAATTGTAACACATACACGCCAATAGAGAGACTAGTATAATGAACCCAATATGACTGATACTCAGCATCAACAATCATCAATGCATGGCCCATCTGGTTTTTTTTTTTTTTTAAGGAAGATTAGCCCTGAGCTAACTACTGCCAATCCTCCTCTATTTACTGAGGAAGACTGGCCCTTAGCTAACATCCATGCCCATCTTCCTCTACTTTATATGTGGGATGCCTACCACAGCATGGCTTTTGCCAAGCACTGCCATGTCCACACCCGGTATCCGAACCAGCAAACCCCGGGCCACCGAGAAGTGGAATGTGCACACTTAACCACTGCGCCACGGTGCCAGCCCACATCTGGTTTTAAGTGTACCCACTTGTACTCCCTCATCTTTGCTCCTGGAATAATGCAAAGCAAATCCAAACATCACACCATTTCTTCTCTAAGTATTTCAGTCTGCATTTTAAAAGATAAAGACTGTTTTATAATACATAAACATAGTACAATTATCAATCCTAAAAAAATTAAATAAGTCTTTGATATCAAATATCCAGTTATCTTTCACATATACCTGATGGCCCTATATATATATATTTTTTAAATTTTTCCTTGGATTGATGCCCAAATATGATCTATACATTGGGATTGTTTATTATGTCCCCCAAGTCATTTATAGTCTACAAGTTTCCCCCACATCACCCCTTTTTTGTTACAATTAATTTTTATTGTCAAAAAAACCCACATACATAGGTCTTACGTTCTGTCCTGTTTCCCATAGTCTGGATTTTGCAGACTGCAACATGTTGGTGTCCTTTAATGTGTTCTTCAGCCCCCTATATTTCTTTATGTTGCTAAATAGAAGCTTGATCAGTGTTTTTTGGATTTTTGCTTTTTGTTTTGCAAGACTACTCCATAGGCGATGCTGTGTACTTCCATTAGGAGGTACATAGTGTCTGATTATCTCTCTTTGTGCTGATACTGGCAGTCATTGATGATCGTCACATTTATCCATTAATTCCTTAGGGATTGAAGACTGATCATTCTCTCATTTTCTCATTCCTTCTTAGTTTATTAGATGAAATATGTCTATATGTAGAAACTGTTCCTTGTCCACCATTTGGTTATCCTGAGGGAAAGGTATAATATATTTGTTGTGTTCTCTTATAAAATTTAAATCTCTTCTGCATCTATATTTTGTGAAATTTTATTTGTTATATTATTTCTGCTTTTCTCTTTAGTAATTGATCACATTTACAAAACTTGTCTATTTTATAAGTATTTTCAAAGAACTGGCTTTTGTTATTTGGCTCTACTGTTATCTATTTCATTATTTCTGCATTTATCTTCATTATTTCCTACCTTCTACTTCTTTAGGTTTAATATGCTGTTTATTACCAAGCTTCTTGAATGGGTTGGATGTTTGAAATATTTCCTGTTTTCTAATACATCGATTTAAGGCTGTATATTTCCCTCTGAGTAGCACTTGGGCTACATCACACAGGTAAAGTTAAATATAGCAACCCATTACATTATTAGAATTTTTCAAAATATATACAAAAACTAAGGAGTGTAAAAATTATTTTTGAGTATGATATGATGAGGATGAGAGATATAGAATGTTATTTGGAGGAAGTTTTAGGATCAAAGGGTATTTTGATTTTTTTTGGTTTTGTTTTGTTATTAATTATAGAAGAAACTTAAACATATTTAACTGCTGGTGACAGAGCCGGGTTTATCCCAGGAATGTGATGAAGTTTAATACTAGAAAATCTGTCACTATAATTGGCCACACATGTAACAGTCTGGGATTGTCCAGGAAAATAGAAACCATGGTAAATATTTAACACAGAGACAATTTAATGCAGGGAATTGGTTACACAAGTAATGGCGAAACTAAAGAGGAGAAACTTGGAGAACCTAATAATTAGCAACATAAAGAAGTCATTCCCACCTCTAGGCTAGAAGGACAAAGAGAGGAGATAAAGTAATTGGAGCCCAGGTGTTGGGTTCAACAGCATCTGGAGCCATGGTGGATCAGCCTGATGGAGCTGGAGCCATGGAAAATATGTAGCCATTGAAGAAGAAACCACCTGATCCAGAGGAAGAAGGAGAAAAGTTCTGGCTGCTCCATCCTCCTGGATTCTAATCTCCTGTTGGTTCACCTGTTGGCAGAACCGAGATGGCAGCAAAATATTGGCCAGTCTGAGAATTGCAGCTTCCAGGATTCATCCTGTGTATATTATAGGGCAGAGCAGAGTACAAATCAGGGATGGATCTGAGTGCAGATAAGTCCAGGCATACCACATTGACAGAGTAAATGAGAAAAATCATATCTAAATTGATACAGAAGAGTGTTCAATAATGTATCCTGTCCCTATCCCACACCTTCCCAAGTCCAAGCTAGGTCAGGTGCTCCCTCTATTACCATAGCATTAATTTCCAAGCAGAGATTGATAGTTTTCTTGTCTATCTCCTCAATTTGACTATAAGCTTGATAAGTGCAAAGACCATGCCATGTCTGCCACAGTATCCACAGTGTCTGCATATTGCTTGGATCCAAGTGTGCACTGTAAATATTGGTTGTTGAGTCATTTGATTTGCCAATGCTTTTGAATTGTTAAGTGAACCACGTAATTATTTTAACTTTATAATTTTTCCTAAGTTGAGTATCACACAAAAGATATGATTGCACAAATGTAAACACAGAAATTGATTATGGTAACTGCTTCTATCTACTCAGATTACACTCTTATTTGAAGTAATTAGCATCCATCGTGGTCTAACCGAGGAATTGCATCATTCTCAGTGTTTACCTGTCACTGTTTTAGAGACATAATCTTAGAAATCTTTGAAGGTAGGAAAGTGAAGGAACCATGGAACATATATGTTGATAGCCTCAAGAAATAGGTTTTGAAAAGTTAGTTTTCTTTTTCCCCACAAATTACTTTAGTAATGGAATTTTCTCAAAAATAATGAGTAGAAAATAGAGCTATTAATCTCAGAGTTTGGCAGAATATATTTCACCCAAGATTTAATAGAAATATAGACAAGGCCACCTAGCCTGGCTGTCCTAAATGACTTAGTATTACATGGTTATCTAGCTGGAAACAAATTCTCTCCATAGTATACCATTCCTAACATTTAGATCATACAATTATAGATTCACAGCATAGGAAACAGATCTTGAAGGGTGTCTTGTCTAGTTTCCAATTGCACACTAGTTGTTAGAAAGTTCTTTATATAAAGTCCATTACTGGTCCTTGTGTAACTGTTTATTCATTAGTTCTCCTTCTGCTTTGTGCAATTACAATACGTGTGTCTAAATCACCACATGAAAACCCTTCAGCTGTTTGAAAATAGCGAACGTATTCTCCTCAAATCTTTATCATCCAACATAAACACTCATTTCTTTCAGGAGATTCCCGTATATCATAGCATCTAGACCTTTGCTGTCCATTACATTAGCCACTAGCCACATGTGGCTATTTAAATTTAATTAAAATTAAATATTCACTTCTTCAGTCACAGTAGCCACATTTCAAGTGCTCAGTTGCCACATGTGGCCAGTAGCTACTTTACTGGAAAGCACAGATAGAGAACATTTCCATCATCATCATCATCGCAAAAAGTACTATTGTTCAGCACTAGTCTAGACCTTTCATTATCTTGGTGTCTTCCTCCTGGAAGCACTATGCTTTTTGGATTTTCCCCATAGATCACTGTATCACTCACTGTTCAACCAGAGAAGCAGAAACACTAAGATCCAAGTCTTCATATGAAAATAGTGTTCTCTTCTGTGAAATGTAATGATCTATAAATATGATTTCCATTTCTAAGCCTGTGCATATTTGCTTTGCACTGTTGCAGCAGTTTTCAAAACCAGAAATTCTAAATTCCTTGAAGAATTCTTATAACTTCCTGAAATGGTTATTACAATGTCTATGTATATCCTTTTATTTTTTAATAATTTACTAAAAAATTTACTGCTTGAGCACAGGGAGCTCCTGTCCTGGCATTCAGGCCAGAGTTAATATTTGTGCATATGCTACAGGGACAGGCTCTGAGGACTGATGGGCTAGTCGACCTCCCACCTTGGGTCCCAGCACTTCCCCTATGTGGAATACAGCCTCTCTCCCTGATCCGCATTTGCTGCCATCACTATTACTGCTTCTGCTGCTGCTGCCACCATCACTGTCCCCAGTCTGAGCCCAGATTGCAGCCTCACCATGCTCTTGGGAACTCATGGCACCCTGGACTGCACTAGGGGTGTGTGTGTGTGTGTGTACTTGGCAGCTATGCCAACTGCTCGGCATGCTGCCTGCTGCCCATTGAGCCTATAGTTCTGAGCCCATGCCTAGCACATCTCCACTACTCATGCACATGCTTCATTGTCCCATCACACTTAACTTACAGAAAACAAGATCAAAGATAAAATTACTAAGAATTTTAGGATATGAACAGCAGAGCATTGAACCAAGCATAGGGCCCTTCTAAGAGTGAGGCTCTATGCATCTGCGCAGCTCACGCATTCATGAAGATAGACCTACAATACAATATCATTAAATATTCACTTTCTCAGTGAATGTGGGGAGGCTTGTCAGGAAATTCTTTTAACAGAAGTAAGAGGTCATAAAAATATTAACTAAGGCAGTTATGGTAGGAATGCGAAAGAGCGATCAGAATAAAAGTGTTTTGAGACTCTTCTTATAAGTAATAGAAACTCAAGCCTAACCTTACACAAAAGGGGAAAGTTAATGATTCACATAACCAAACCAAAGGGTGTGTCTGTGCTCAGAACAGTTGGAACTGAGACCTCAAATACCACCTAGCTGCCCTCTCTAATGTTCCCATTCTCTCTTTTGTGTGTCTACCCCTGTGACCAAAGACACTTGGATGCTCTACTAGAAGAACTTGGTTTGATTGGGAGGAAAAAGCAATTTCCTTCTACGAAAATAGAGGTGTTCCCTAGAGGGAAAGAGATGCTGAGGCAATAAACCCGGCAATATAAACTACAGAGACATAGTCTCTAAACAAATGTCAGACTTTTGCCAACATTTTATAAATAGAGATGGAGGCTACAGAGGGCAGTACCTTGTTCCTCCTAAGTGGAAGAAGGCAAATTTATATTTCACTTTCCCTGTCCTCAGGCAATTCGTCTGATATGGGGAAGAGATTTGTCAAGAATGATTCCCAAAGTCAGAATAACAGAAGTTTGTAATTATCTTTCTCTTTGGGTTGTCCACCCTTTGTTCACCTCTATTAAATCTAATAATAAAGAGCTAACTACAGATGCCAAAAAATTATCCAAGTTAAACAAGAAACAACAGTAGAAACTCCACACTCAGAAAGCCCACATACACTATACTTTCCATAATTCTTTATACTTTGTTAATGTATTTATAGATAAGGAAGGTGAAGGCTGGAACCAAAAACTTTGATCTCCCTAATACTTTCTTTAAAGATGACATGATTGTATTTTTCCTCTTAGACCCGCAGGATCCATGTAAATGAGATTCTGGAGAATGTCCTAATGTGAGCATCTATTCAAAGATCAGATGCTAGATGGAACAGAGTTAAGTGCTATGATTTTTTCACTTGTTCAGAAAGTAAGCCAAATGGAGGTATTTTGGGGTATAGGGTGTGACACAGTTGGAGTATTAACAGAAAAAAGTGATTTCTCCAGTGTTGCCCTTAGTCCCAATGCACTCCACCTCCCAAGAGCAGAGCATTCTTCTTAAAGCGTGGGTCTTACCAGCTCTAACCCTGACTCAAAAATCAAATTTCTTAGTCTGGTGAGATAATCAAGCCTCAGGAAGCCATAATGCCAAACAAAATGGGCTTCTTACCAGACCCTGAGTGCACCTGGTCCTTCAAGGCTCAGCTTACATGCTGCTACCTCCCTCTCCATTTTCCAAACTGTATTCCCTTTTTACACACATGCACTGGCAGCACGTTGCCCTTCTGTTGCTGATCACAGTTTACCTGGGCTTTGCGTGATTTGTGTATATATGAGTCTTCTCTTTTAGACTGTACATTCCAGAATTAAATGCACAGATTGACACATGGTAAGTACCAAACAGTAGAAATAAACTGAGATGGGGCACCAAAAATTGCTTTCAGCATCAGAATACCCATGCCTGTCCTTACCACAGGAATTATTGTGCTAGAAGTCTGGATTGCACAGTGGTAGCCAAAGGTGACTGACTAGGACAAGCCAACTGGGGACAAGGCAACTTGGGGAAGACCACATCGTAGCCTCATTCTGGCACTGACTGGTATTTTATTAGAAACAAGTAAGTTCATAAACGTTGCACCCATTGGTTGTTAGAGCTTTTGAACACTTCATTCCTTATTTTCTGTCTATCATAAAATGTGACATTTTCTATTTCCCTTGGAGCATCTTGTGAAAAATCTGCTCTTTTCTCTCCCAAGTTCAGTTTCTGTAGTTACACTTACATAATTATACTCAATACATTTCACTTGACTGTGCTCCTTTCTCTTCTTATTTATTTCTGATATTATATGGAAAATTACTTAAGTGATGAAACACTCTATTTCCAAGTATATCTTCAGGCAAAAGAGGAAGGAGTGGATTTACAGACAGTGCATACACTCAAAGTTATGAATATCTCCCAACAAACTGATATTTACAACAAACAGGCAATTTTTGCCATACTTACAAGACGACATAAAATTTTCTAGAATCCATAACACATCATATGGACAAGAGAAAGGAACTCCAGGCAGCTATTTCCTCACAGCAAAAGGACAAAACAACAAACTAAAAATCTGCTGGGATATCAAAGTTGTTATACCAGGACAGGATATTAATTTCAAATGTAGTTTAAATGTTACAACTGTCAGAATAATAGATTCTTGAGGTAAATACTAAAGAATTATCCTGTAGTCTAGGCTACTTTTACTCTTCCATGCTATTTTCAATATTTTTAGGATAACTCTTCAAATTATAAGTGTTTATTATAGGAAATAAGAAAAATTTTAAAAATTGTAAAGAAAATAAAAATTCACCTGTAATATACCACCCAGGAATAACAGTCTTTAAAATATTGATATATTTCTTCTCCGTCTTTTTTTCTAACATAGAAGACCTCTTATTTCATGTAAGCAGTCCAAAATATCAGTTGAAGCAGGAATCAAAAATTATTCTAAATATTTTTAATAGACTTTATTTTTTGGAGCATATAGTATGTAGACTTTTCAGATTGGCTTCTTTTACAAGATTCCTCCATGTCTTTTCATGGCTTGATAGCTCATTTCTTTTTAGCTCTAAATAATATTCCATTGTCTGGAAGTACCACAATTTATTTATCCATTCATTTACTGAATGACAACTTGGTTGATTCCAAGTTTTGGCAATTATGAATAGAGCAGCTATAAACATCTATGTGCAGGTTTTTATGTGAACATAAGTTTTCAACTCTTTTGGGTAAATACCAAGGAGCATAATTCCTGAATCATATGGTATGAGTATGTTTAGTTTTGTAAGAAAGTGCCCAAGAGTCTTCCAAAGTGGCTGCACCGTTTTGAATTCCCACCAGCAATGAATGAGACTTCCTGTTGTTTCACATCCTCGTCAGTATTTGGTGTTGTGAGTATTCGGGATTTGGGCCATTCTAATACTTGTATAGTAGTATCTCATTGTTGTTTTAATTTGTAATTCCCTAATGATATATGGTGTTCAGCATCTTTTTATATGGTTATTTGCCATCTGTATATCTTCTTTCATGAGGTATCTTTCAGATCTTTTGCCCATTTTATAATTGGGTTGTTGTTTTTCTTGTTTTCTTATTGTTGAGTTTTAAGAGTTCTTTGCATATTTTGGATTACAGTCCTTTATTAGATATATCTTTTGCAAATATTTTCTGCCAGTCTGTGGTTGGTCTTCTCATTCTCTTGACATCATCTATTGCAGAGTGGAGTTTATAATTTTAATGTACCCCACGTTATCAATTATTTCTTTCATAGATCATGCCTTTGGTGTTGTATCTAAAATGTCATTGCCATATCCAAGGTCATCTAGGTTTTCTCCTATGTTATCTTCTATAAATTTTATAGTTTCGCATTGTACATTTAGGTCTGTAATCCATTTTGAGTTAATTTTTGTGAAAGATCTGTGCCTAGATTTTTTTACATGTGGATGTCCAGTTGTTCCATTACTTTTTGTTGAAAAGACTATTTTTTCTCCATTGTATTACCCTTGTTCATTTGTTGACTATATGTCAACAAAAATCAGTTGACTATATTTAATTTCTGGGCTCTCTATTCTGTTCCATTGATAAATTTTCTATTATTTAACCAATACCACCCTGTCTTAGTTACTGTGACTATAGTAAGTCTTGAAGTTGGGTAGTGTCAGTCCTCCAACTTTGTTCTTCTCCTTCAGTATTGTGTTAGCTATTCTGGGTTTTTGTCTTTCCATATAAACTTTATAATCAGTTTGTTGCTGTCCACAAAATAACCTCCAGGGATTCTGATTGGGACTGCAATGAATCTATAGATCAAGTTGGAAAGAACTGAAATCTTGACAATATTGAGTCTTCCTATCCATGTACATGGAATAGCTCCATTTATTTAGATCTTATTTGATTTCTTGCATTTGAGTTTTGTAGTTTTCTCCGTCTTTTTAACATAAAATATGAAAGTATACATTCCTTTACCAGTTCTTTGATGTCAAGCGAAGGTCTTCTCCTTGAGATGTGTCTAGTGATCTGAGTTCCATTCATCTTTCTTATGAAATGCATACTCATAGTGAATACACTATAATTTCAAGTTCCATGTTTTTTCAATTGGAGCAGTAACTTAAAAAAAAGCGCTTGCCAAATAATCTGAGAGAAGCCTTCTGATTTTCAGTTTTTTTCCAAATCTTTTTGCTTGCTCACCCCAATACAGATTTATTTTAGAGGTTCACCTTTATGATGCCTTTCCAAAGCTTTTATGAGAGCATTCCTATAAGAAAAACTTTCTTTTTACAGTTATATCTAATTGGTTTCCATGACATTTAATTAAATAATTATGATATCAAACTTAATTAGCATACAAAAAGATTTGTGAACACATACAAATGATTCTAGGTAAACACACAACTCACCCAGTGGGAAAAGGGCCACAGAGGCACGCAGGGAGATGCCTACCAGTCATCAGCTTTACATGTGCTGTGAGTATTACATGCTTCATAGAGGAACCCGAAACCACTCAGAGGTCACCTAACAGAACTGCTACTATATATTTTTTTTCAAGAAACTGAGAAAAATCACAAAGTAAAAAGGAACAAAACCAACTTGAATCACCACACTGCAGAAACTGTCAATAGAATAGGTTTAAAAAATGGCATTTTAAAGGTGTTTTAGGGGGAGGGGATTGTGATGTTTACAGCGTGTTTTGACAATTTTTGCAGTTTGTTCTTTAATTATGAAATATTTCATACATACAAAAAGCATAGAGACTATTATAATGAACACCTATGTGCCAATACCTCAGCATATGAAATAAACATTATAAATATAAATGAGACCTCTTCTTTATCTTTATGTATCCATCTGGGTCCCAACAAGAAACATGGTGACCCACTGAGTATAGGATCATTCCAGGACAGTTTGATGGAAAGGGGACTATTTACAAAGGTTTGGGTGTTAAGAGAGCCACAATGGATAATGCTGAAACTTGGGGCTAGTTGCAACTAAGCTGTTACCACCCCTAGACTCAAAGGGATAAGAAAGGGAAAGGTAGCTGGAATCCAAAGAATAATCATGAAGAATTGGGCACTTTAAGAGTAGTAGAAACCTCCGGTCAAGGGACATTGTCAGTTCGAGGTGACTTCACATAGAGGGAGTGAGGAGAATACTCTCCTCCCTCTCTCTGATCTCCTACTGGCTTCCCCATTATCTAAACCCAACCTGAAGCCAGAGAACATGGAGAACCCATTGATGCAGCCTATACGGTTCAACCTCCTCAGGCAGAGAGCAGAGTTGGGAAGGGTTGAGAGTTAACTGAAGTGGCCGACACCAGTTATCCAGCTTCCTCATCCCATCCCACTTCCCCTCTTCCTTCCCTCCACAGAGATACCACTAATCTGAATTTGGTATTCAATATTTCCATTCAAATCTGTATACTTTTACTATACTTGTATATATCTATATGCACTATAGAAAATTATTTAGTCTGGTAGTTATTCGAGGTAGTTGCCAAATATTTGGAGTGATTTTCTCCTCAAAGCACAAAGTAAGATTACACTTCCCAGTTCCCTTAAAGTTCAGTGTGGCTATGTGACTTGGTTTGGACAATGAAATATGAGTGAAAATGAAATGTGTCAATTCCAGGCTGAAGCTTTAAGAACTGTCTTTCAAGTCACTTTATCTGCTTCCCGTTAGTGAAATGATCAGTAAAGCATGTGATAAAATAAAGCTTATATCATCCTGAAACCTGGAGTTACCTATGAACAGAGGCCCCCTAGATAATCTGTACTAGACGTATCATGGCTTTAAGCCACTGAGACTTGGGAGTGTTTGTTAGAGCAGCATAACCTAGCTTATCCAAACAGACACATTTTGCATAATTTTAAACTTCATGTAAATTGTATCCTGTTTATAATTTAGCAATTTTTTGCTTGACAGTTTTGAGATTCACCCATGCTGATGGGTATAGCTATAGTTCATTCCATATGTGAATATATGTAATTTATTTATCTGTTTTCCCATTGACAGAACATTTAAGATACTTATAATTTTTTGCTATCACTAATAATGCTAAAATGAACATTCTGGTACATGTCTTCTGTGCAGATGTGCAAGAATTTCTCTAGGGAATACACTTAGGGGAGGAACAATGTGCTTTTAAGCTTTTCAAAGAAAGTAACAGATTGGGAGGAGACTTTGATCATTGTGAACCATAGTTTCCATCAAGAAGATTTTCAGAAATCTTTGCCCCTCGGGAGTGTGGATCCTGCCTTTCTCAGAACACTAAAATATAATATTCTGGAAAGTCGTATTTTAAAATTGGCCTGACCTTGAGAAAACCAAAGGCATTTTTCAAAATTAAAGAGACCCACCTTAGAGAACAATGGCTACACAAAATCTCACCAATTACACTTTTAAAAATCTCTCAGGATAGAAGGCAAATTGAAATAAAGAAAAAAAAGTATAATTTGGACTAGCTTCTTGAAAGTTTTTTTTCATAGATGTGAAGAGAAATAAAACTACATAATCGTTCCCTGAGTCAAAAGTATTGTCAGCAAAGACGATTGGTGAGTAAACAATGAGCTGCCAGTCATAGGTCAGAGACATAATATGGAGTTATCCATATTATCTTTCTCATTTTCAGTCTAGATGACTAAGATCAAACAGTCACCATATAAAAGAGCAATCTGAATAATAGGATTGGTTCCCCCACCCCTACCCCACTTCTGCCCAAAGGTACTCAGAAATAGAGAAGCATTCTGGAAATATTTGAATGAGAAAGGAAAATGCCTCAGAATATGTCACATACATTTCTTTAGGACCTACCGTAGGAATCTCCTGTAGTAGAATTTGTTATTTGTGTAGGTAACAAGTATTCCAGACTGTAATATCAAGGACATAGGTGTTGTGTGTATTCCTATGGCATTCAAGGCCCTAGAATACAGTTATGAAGATGATCATAAAGGTTTCCTCAAATGGGAAAAGCAGATTATGAAATGCTCTAGTGATAGCCTAGTTAGATATTTTTTATCTGGACACTGAAAGACTTAGGAACGATATACATGAAAATATTGAGTTGTCCTCTAAGCACTGGAATTTTGGATGCTTTAAATTTTTTGTTTTTACATATATAATCTAATTTTTCTACAAAATTGAATATTAAAAAAATTAAATGTTACATTTAAGTTATACTGAAAATTTGTTAGTGGTTTGAGAAAAAGGATGAAAGAAAATATTTTCTTTACCTCTACATCAGCACTTCTCAACTTCCAGCCTCTTAACTCTCAGTGTAGGGCTTTCTCCTTCTCTTCATTCCTTTAGATACAGACCATTTGGATGCTCACCTCCAGAGGTAGTGTGCTAATATGAGGAAAAGCCAAAGAAGAGCCTTCTCTCTTCCTGTCCACATACTCTTCTCCCTCCGTCTAGGGCTTTCTGAAGCCCAAAATAACAAAGTCTGGTGAGAATAGTACAAACTGGCCAAAAGTGGAGGAGGGGCTCACATCACAGAGCAAGTGTGCCCATCCAAGCTCGAACTTCCTGTTTAGGCTGCACACCCTTTCACACCAGCGACCCCCCCTTCTCTACAACACTTTACCCCATCCAAATAATCTATGTATTCATTCTTTCTTAAAAGACTTTAAAGATAGGAAAACCCAGTCAAATGCCCTCATTTTACAGATGGAGAAATTTCCAGATGGGGAAAGTATCTTCTCCAGGGTCACACAGCTGTAAATGTTAGATGTGACACAAGACCCATGTAGTAGGTGAAGGTTTAGAAAACTGGGCTCTGGAATGTGATCAATGTGGGTTCAAATGCCAGCTTTTCACTCCCTGAGCCTTTGTTTGCTCAGTAGTAAATGGAACGAGCTCATAAGGTTGAGCGGAGGGCAAATGAGATATTACAGGTACATGCTTTAGTGCACAGTGCCTGATGATAGTAATAATAAAGCAACTATCATTTATTTGGTGTATACTAACACCATTGTGATATAATTTTGCTGCTTTTTCAACTATATTAGCTTTCTCTGGACTCTTGTTTTAAGTAGCTCTTTTCTAAGATGAGCTTGTATCTTTAAAGTTTTCTGGTCACTCTGGCCAAATGAAATATCTCTCATTAACCTTAAGCACCTTGTGTAAGAACTGTCACTTTGCAGCTGACATATTGACACTTGCTCTAATTTCAGTTGTGGTGCACCCACTGCAGTTCTTCTCTTTCAAAGCATTTCACTTGTAGTCATTTGAGTACATTCTGACACCCTGTGATTTTTAAAGTCAAATAAATAATTGCTCAATTTCCTCCTGAGCTTTGATGGAATGTCAAAATCATTATAGAAATTGATGACAATTGGACGAAGGACTTGTCAGTAGCCCACTGCATCACCACTACCCTCATTCCTAGTCAAACTCTAGGGTGATTTAGGAAAATGTTTTGACCTAAATTCAGATTGTAATTATAATAATTAGGATAGAATGTTTTTCATTGGTCACTTTTGTTTGAGTTTAATTTGGACGGCACGGTCAGTACTAAATTAGGACCAGGAGAATGTAGAGGGGAAAAATACCCAGATAATTTAAAAACGCGTTCTTGTCCAATAACTTCACCCTCTTCTCTAAAACATTTTGTGAAGGGTAGTGAAAAAGTATTAGATTTTAGGACTGAAATTGTTCACCCTCTCTCACCCTTGCTTGGTTACCTTCTGATCAGAATTCCAGCTCACAATGGCATGTACAAAAAGTGGGCAGCAGCAGAAAAGGAAAGGAACAGCCCAGAGACCTTGGAAAATGCACAATCTCAAAAATTAAGAACTGGCTGTATTGAAATGGAGAAGCTCCAAACCATGCATCACTCTGGGCATATGCCATACACTAACTACCCTTGCTGTTAGAATGAAAGAGAAAATAAAGCTGTCAAAGGTGCAGGTGCAGCCAGCTGTAAAGTAGAAAATCAATAATGTCACTCCCAGAGGACTTACATGGTTTACAAAGTCAAATTCCTTCTATAACCAGAACTGCATGAACTCCTTAGCATAAAGCACCTCTTTGGTACTACCCAGATTACAAAAGGTCTAATCACACAGTGAAAAGAGCCGTAGACTGCAACTCTGTAGACCTGTGTGATAGTTCCACACATTCCACTAACTGTGTGGCCTTGGGAAAGTCACTGTGCCTCCTGAAATCCCAGTCTTCTGGCATATAAAAATAGAAGTATACCATGGATATAATATATGTGAAAATTCTTTGGCAACTATGAAGCTCTATGTAAACGTAAATGACTATTGTAAAGACAATAAATGCTCTAAATATTTATTATATATGCAGCACTATAAGGAGATAAAGAAAAAAACATTAAAGTTGATCTCTGTCCTCAAGGTGCTTATAACCAAACTGGGGAGACAGAATTGCTAATGTCAATGAAACAACTAACCTTCAACACTAGACAGCATGTAGTTGGTCAGTGCTTTGAGTTTTTAAATCGCATTTCCAAGAATCATCTCATTTGACCCCCACAATAGCGTGATGAGCCAGGTAGAATTATTACTACTATGTTCATTTAACAGATGAGAATCAGAATAAGTGAATTACTTGCCCAGTGGGGTCACATGGGCACCAACCAAATTCTATGTCCTCTAACTCCTAATAAAGGATACTTTCTTTAGTCATACCATTCAGTGTACTCGTTAAGCTAGGTTAAGTGGTATGGGCTCTATAACTTCTGTAGAGGTTCAGAGGAGGGATGAATGGTTGAGGAACAAGAATAAGAAAGGTCAGAGAAGTCCTTCCGGAGGCACTCCAGAAAGCTAGGTAGGATTTCAGTATGCTGGGAAACTCCAAGAGCGCATTCATATTAAATTCATATTAAAATTCCCCGAGGGGGGTGCTTTATAAGCTACACACACAAGGCGCTTTAGAATTTTATGACACCATTCCCACACCTGCTCTGAGAAATCATTGCGTTATGAACCGCCATTACTAAGAGGAGTATTCTACCTCAGGTCTGTTAAGGCAGGAAAAGGCAAACTGCCTAACCATGGTCCAACTCCACTGTTTGTCTTACACATATTTACCCTGCTCCACAAAATAGATTTCACTCCCTTTTCTTGTAAACCTGAACTTATACATTTTATAAGAGTAAACACAGCTTTATTTCCTTGAAAAAATGTTAATATAAAGACTAATAAGCATCAGTGACAGATCTTTTTGAGAAATTATTTATGCAGTATTAAGTTAATGAAAGCAAATGAGCTAATTTGGTCACATACCCTTCAACTCTTGAAATTCCAGAATCTCTCTTTACAGATTGATGATAAGCTAACTGGAAAGGGAAAGAATATTAATAACACTATAAAAATTCAAATATTCCTTCAGTTCCCCAACTAAATGTTGATAAACTGAGCAATTACATTTCAACTGGAGAGCAAAAGGTTATTGCTTTGTTTCTAGAGGCTATGCCTGAGATGGTTGGCAAAATGTACATCCATGTCTTGAACACTACAGAAAAAGTCCCATAATGCCTCACTGCTAGGGCTTGCCAGACCATACCTGACTTCCCCAGCACAAAGTCAGCCTACCTAAATTTGAGGTAGCTTAGGGTGAAGCATAGTGCTGTAGGGCCTGGATTACAAGCCAAGTTCTGCAAAACTCTTGGGCTGCTTTGAAGTGCTTCAAGGACACAAATATTTGGATCGAATTTAGTTCTAGAAAAGCACTCTAAATTCTTTGTTAAACTATATTAAATACAATATGCTCACTCAAATGTATCATGTTTGAGCACATTGAAAGCTGTAGATGTATTCCATATGTAGTACAGAACAGGTTTGGGGGCCGATCTCAGAATACAGCTCTTCCTGTCAGATCTGGTATGGATTGGAACTTCTTAGACATATATCATTTATTAGAGAAGTTATAGATTTTCACTTACCATTTTATTTTAGGCCTATACAGGTCCACTAACACAAAATTGTACAAATGAGGAGAGGATCACAGAACACATCTTCTTGGCCTGCCCAGTGAAATACAAGACAAGGCACAGTCACATTATCAGAGCATGTTCTCAATTTCTACATGAGAGAATAACCAGGTTAAATAAGCATAATAACAATAATTCTACCTGTTTCATATGGCTATTGTGAGGATCAAATAAGATGATTCTTACAGATGTGATTTGGGAACTCAAAGCATTGACCAACTACATGCTGTCTAGCATTGAAGTTCAGTTGTTTCATTTACATTGGCTGATTTGTCTCCCCAATATGATTATATTGGGTAGAGATCACTTTAATGCTTTTTCTTTATCTCTTTGTAGAGATAGTATATAATAAATATTTAGAGCTTTCATTGTTCTACTATAAATTTGCCCTTTCCTCCATTAATATATTCCACAGTTGTCCTCCTTTCATTTCCTGGAAAACATCAGGCTCTTTCCTGTCTTTGAGTTTCTGGCCATGGTGTTCCCAAGGCCTGGAATTCTGTTTCTCCCTCCCCGTCTCCTCTAGCCTTCGTATGGCTTGCTCCTCCTCATCCTTTAGATTTCAGCATTAATGTTACCTCTTTAGTAAGGACTTTCTTCTCCTGCATAAGTAGATATTCCCCTTGATTCACCAACAAGTCTGTTTCTTGGGCTACAGTTCAAGTCTCATTTAATTTCTTTTCTTTCTTTTTTTTTAGCCTTTAGCTGAGCTGCTTTGAGTCTGCCCTGCACATGTGTGATTCAGTGGTCAGTCAGAGATGCATAGGCTGTGATTGCCCCAGACTCTGTATTCTAATTCTTTAGGCTGGAAAGACTGCAAGTTTTCAATCAGAGTTTTAGCCACTTTATGGTGCTGCCTTCAGCCTTGGGCTGAAACGTGAAAATGGGAATCTCACCCCATGCCATTGCTTCTTCGAAATGTCGACCACTCCACATCCCCCTCTCCACTGCTTTTGTTTGCTTTTCTGTTCACCATCAATTCTTTCCAGAGTTTATAGTTGTTATGGAGGACCAGGTCCAGTAGGAACTACTCAGACACTCCAGAAGTGTAACTCCCAAGGTGATTGTTTTAGGTAAAAATCAGGTCTTGTGGCACCTCTGCTCAAAACCCTGCAATGGCTCCCAAATTTACTCAGAATAAAAGCCAAGTGACCTGCATATCTCTACATAATCTGGCCCTCCGTGTTACTACTCTGCCTTCATCTCTTTCTACTCTCCCCTATATTCATTCCCTTTCATCCTCATTGATTTGGTTGTTCCTCCATGATATCAGGCATGTTCTCTACTTTTTTTCCCCGCTGCCTATAGCACTTATACAGATATCCAGAAGGCATACTCTCTCACTTCTTTAAATCTTAGCTCAAATGTCATGTTTTCATTACCACAACTTTCCCACGCCCAGCCTCCATAGCTCCCATTCCCCGGGCCCTGCTTTACCTTTTATTTCGTTTGTAGCACTTATCACCTTCTGACATACTATATGTTATTTATTAATTATGTCTGTTCCTATTGTCTGTATCCCCTCACTTGGCTATGAGTTACATGAAGGCAGAAACCTTTGTCATGTCTGGTTTACTCCTGCATCCTCAGCATCTAGATGGAATCTACCTGGAAAGTAGGTATCAGTATACATTTGTCAAATGACTAAGTGGATGAATAAATGCATAAATATTACACATTTCTTACATGGCGAAGCTATCCACATTTCAGGGAAGCAACCACTGCACAAAGTATTTGGGAGGATCTTCATTAGGATTGTCTTCAGATACTAGGGACATAGTTTTACCCTCTGTGGTTTTTAAGGATCAATTTACCTTTTGGAAACCACCAAAAGTCTCTCGGAGCCAAGGATAGTCAAAAGGGAAAGTGAAAAAACTGGATATTATCATTTTAGGTTAAAAAATAAATTATCATATTACAAGACTATGTTTAATTCTTTGGCTCATAGACATGCTATGAAACAGTTCCCAGGAAGGAGTTCCAAAAACATTTCATTTGCCTGCTCCATATATTAAATCAGTATGTGGTTTTCTAATGGAACAGATTCAAAGTTAAGAGTTCTGATTTTTTTTTAAGCACCATGTCATCCTTTGCAACATTGCTGAGATAAAAGTGTCCACTGAATTTAGATAGTCCAGCAAAATTCAGCTCTTGATCCTATCAGATGTGAACAGTATAGAAAGCTTTCTCCTTAGTGTGCTTTCAGAAAGTGCGGGGCTATTGAGCTGGAGCTGGAAAAGACAGCTGGGTTTCAAGAGTCTTGATTCCATTGATTCTGACGGTTAGTGGCATGGTTGCTGTAGCTCAATAATGGGAAAATAAAGTTTATTTAGGGTTAATATTAAAAGAAATTGTTGAATTTGTCTTTCTTTTAGCTTCTTGTATTCTTAATAGTGTATTTTTATTATTAATTGTTTGTACTATAATCCCATAGTGTAATTGAAATATTTTCTAAGCATGCTGTAGTATGTTTTATTTTATGCCTGTAATCACCCTTACCTTTTCTCTAGGTGATGAGTGGACACATAATTGCACTTCTTAGTACTTCTTAATTGGTCACTGTTATCAAATGGGGTAATAACTTATTGATATAACACTATGAGTGCTTATTAAGCAGTCCTTCTTTGTACTAGGTGAATTAGAATAAACACTAGTGGCTTATTTTGTTCTCTGTTCTACTACCCTCACTCTGCATGTATTTTTTTTCTCCTAGCACTGGAAGATACAGACACAACTGTCTGCCCTTATACTTTTGCTGACAGCATACTAAGAAATGAATGAGCAGGTGATCAGGCCTTCCTATAGTTGTTTCTGATTCTTTTTCCTGATACTATAGACCTAAGACATTAAATAGGTTTCACCTTAAGTTCCAACCCAAACAATTTATAGTAGCTATCTGGAGCACTGTGTTGAGTTGAGGAGTGTGTAGCCAGTCTAGCTCAATGGGAAAGCATTGATCAGTGATGTCTACCATCAGCATATGATAAGAGAAGTTCAAGACACATGTTAACCTTAGTATAGGCCAAGGAAACAAGAACAAAAGACCTCAGGAAAGGGATAGAGAGTGGGGATTAAGGGGTGAGAATGACTGTATTTCCTTAACCTGAGCATGCTGCGCTCATGGACTTTTGGATGACTGTATGCCTTCCCCAACACACCACATGGTTCTGAACATACTGACAAGGGCAGGGAGGAGACAGGAGTTTATATCCACTTTGGCTACAAGTCTCTTCCTACTTGGAATCCAAATTTAAAACGTTTTCTTTTGTCAAGTGCTCTGATACTTCCTGGATAACACAATGATTTATAGTCCACCTCCAAGCAAGGTAAACTAGTTTGAGATATTACTATTTAAATACTTCATGCTCAATATTGTTTGCATTAAATATGTATAAAATCTATAATTCATAAGACTTTATAAGCACCATTTTTTCTGGTACCTATCAATACCCTAGTAGGCAGCTATTTGCTATTTAGGATGTTTACCTGGGTAGTATGATCCAAATTTCATTTCTAAGGGATCTCAGCTTTCATTTGCCCTTCTTGGATAGTTTCAGTAATGGACCGTTATGTTTTACCTCTGGACATTGTAGAACAAGACAACCCAGGAGATTCCCCCAAGCTCCTTTCATATTCTTCTCTGCACCACCATGTTGCAGCAGCCTTACTCTCTTATATGATGTCAGTCACCCAGAAAAAAACATAGCCTATTTTTTTGCCTGGTTGCCTAGTGGGCCCCAAATGTCCAGGTGTCAAACTTAACTTCCAGCCACTGAAGGCACAAGTAAGTTGCATGAGCAGAGTGGTAACTGTCTTGATCTGCCTCCTATCATACTGCTATATTTTCCTCAACCTGCTCCTATGATCTCTTGGGGATTTTCCTACGACCAGGTGAGTAAAGGAAAATTTAAGCCTAGGTTATAGATTTCTAGATGCTGGTTCCAGTCAAAGTGGTCTATTACAGTATCACAGCCTGACTTGGACCTACTCCCCCTCTGTCTGAGTCCTCTCTGGTATTACCTGTATCTCACATGTTGCCTTCTCTGTGGAATTTAGCTTCTGGATTGCTGTTTTCAAGACCTGCTTTTGTTATTTTCTGTCTCTGATCCCGACTCACACCTCTTTCTGGCTTGAGTCATTGTGTCATTGAAATGTGATTGGATTCATTGTACCTCTGATGCTGCTCTAGCCAATAACGCACTCAAAAAACTAACCACAACTTCTGCACAGCAAAGGAAACCATGAGCAAAACGAAAAGACAACACACCAACTGGGAGAAAATATTTGCAAATCATATATCTGACAAGGGGTTAATTTTCAAAACATATTAAGAACTCATACAATTCAACAACAAAGAAAGAATGATGTGATCCAAAAATAGACAGAGGGTATGAACAGACATTTTTACAAAGAAGATATACAGATGGCCAACAGGCACATGAAAACACATTAAACATCACTAATTATTAGGGAAATGCAAATCCAAACCACAATGAGATATCACTTCATACCTGTCAGAATGGCTATAATTACCAAGACAAAAGATAACAAGTGTTGGAGAGGATGTGGAGAAAAGAAAATCCTCATACACTGCTGGTGGAAATGCAAACTGGTACAGTCACCATGGAAAACAGTATGGAGATTTCTCAAAAAAGTAAAAATAGCAATACCGTATGATGCGGCTATCTCACTACTGGGTACTTATCCAAAGAACATGAAATCAACAATTCAAAGAGATTTGTGCATCTCTATGTTCATTGCAGCATTATTCACATGGCTAAGACATGGAAGCAACCCAAGTGCCCATCAACGGATGAATGGATAAAGAAGATGTGATATATATATATATACAATGGAATACTACTTAGCCATAAAACAGACAAAATCATGCCATTTTCAAGAACATGGATAGACCTTGAGGGTATTATGCTAAGCAAAATAAGTCAGACAGAGAAAGAGAAATACCATATGATTTCACTCATATGTGGAAGATAAGCAAACACCTAGATAAGGAGAACAGACTGGTGATTACCAGAGGGGAAGGGGGTCAGGGAGAGAGTGAAAGTGGTAAAGGGGCACATATGTATGGTGACGGATAAAAACTAGACTGTTGGTGGTGAGCATGATGCAGTCTATACAGAAACTGATAAATAATAACGTACACCTTAAACTTACACAGTTATAAACCAATGAGACTTCAGCAAAATAATTAAAAAAAAAAAAACTAACCACAAGGTTGGAAAGGCTCCTTGCTGTACTCTCCTGGTTCCTGAAAATTACATCACAACTAATTTGATTAACTGTTTAATGATATCATGGTTTATCTTTTATTTTCTGCTAACCGCTCATCATTTGGGAAGAAATGATTTCAGGTTACTAGAGACTGACTACTTAGTTATTCATTATCTACTATCAGTGAGCAATTTACTCCCAAGATGATTTGTTAAGGCCCAGACTAGCAATGGAGCAAAGAATTTACATGTTAAGAAGTCTAAAAGTGTCCTTGTCCTCTTTCTAAATATAGAGATAAAACATCCTTGATAATATGGGTATACATTCTAATTAATTAGTCAAAAGTTGTATAGAAATAGCAATCCTTTGTATCCCAGAAAAAGTACTGGTGATAGCTAATTAATAATAATTATATTCTCATTTTCAGTAATCAGAAAACTAGTTTGCATAGAATAGATAAATGGTTTCCTACAGCTGAATAAAAATCAAAATAATTAGCATAGTATAAAAGTTCACTTTGGAGACAAGCTATTTTTAGGCCTCTATCTTTGCAAATATCCTAAGATAACATACACAAAATAAATAAATAAAAGAAGAATGAGGGCCGGCCCAGTGGCATAGCAGTTAAGTTCCTGCACTCTGCTTCGGTGGCCCAGGGTTCACTGGTTCAGATGCTGGGTGCAGCCCTACACACTGCTCACCAAGCCATGCTGTGGTGGCATCCCACATAGAAGAACTAGAATGACTTACAACTAGGATACACAACTAAGTACTGGGGCTTTGGGGAGGGAAAGAAAAAGAGGAAGATGGGAAACAGATGTTAGTTCAGGGCCAATCTTCCTCACCAAGAAGAAAGAATGAAAGCTGCCATGAACAACTCAAATTACTTATTCTGAATAGAAATGAAAGTTGCTTGGGCATGAAAAAACAAAATGAGAAATAGACCAAATTGTTGCTCAAGCCACTGTGTACATCAAGTGTACTGGCAAAGCGCACAAACCACAAACCCATGTCTTGAAGAGCAGAGATTCCCTAAGTTAAAAACACCATCATGATGCCATGGCTAATTGAAAAAGGTACAAGAATTCTTCAGAACAACTTGAACTGAGTAAAATCTGTTGTCACAGAAAGCATAGAGTTCATTAATTTACCATCTCCTGAAGGTAGAAGTCAATTGACTGTAAACAGGCCATCCAAGCTTAAAGATTTATTATTTACCTATTTCTTCTAAATAGCTGAGCATCATTAAACAGAGTAACAAGGCACAAAATTCAAGACTAAATTAAGTCATGTAAACAGTGTTCTTCTGGATATTGGTTCAAATAAATTCACATCATTCCCAAAATAGGGGTACAATCCTGAATCTATCAATGAAGTGACATTTTTAAAATACCATCACCAACCAACAAGAGAGCACAATGTCCAAGGTCAGAACAGCAGCGCTAATGCTGAAATATATTTTGGACACATTGCACATTACAGGTTTCTTTTGTGAAACATGGCCACAGTAGAAAGCTTCTGAAAACACAAATTGTAATTAACTTGCTGTGGAAAGGTCTGGATTCTGTAGCCATAGTTGGAAACCAAAGGATGATCTAGAAATGTATTTCCAGATGTTTGCTGACCATCTCCACTTGTGTGCCCCATATATATCTTCGATGCCCAGACTGGACTCATTGTTTCTCCCCTCCCTTTCCAAAAGCAAACAAACAAAAATTTAAAACAAACTGCTCTTCTCCTCCTCTATTTCTTATCTGGGTGAATGGTGTCAATATTTATCCAGTTACTCACACCAGATACTTGGGAGTCATGCTTGATACCTCCCTCTCTCTTACTGCCTATATTCAATCCATCACCATCTCCTGTTGTGTCTGTCTGCAAAACACATAGCTCAAATTTGTCCTATTTCTCCATCAGCATCAACAAAATTCATTATCATCTCTCAATTCCTCTACTGCAGAAGCCTCCTAAGTTGTCTCTGTCACTCATTTAAAACCCCTCCTATTTATTTTCCATGCAGCAGTGTGATTTTTTTTTCAAAAATCAAAAATCTGGTCATGTCATGCTTTTGCTTAAACTCTTTGATGGCTCCCCATTGCTCTTAGGGGAAAAATAGCCAAATTATTCCAGTGGCCTCTAAGGTCTTGCATGGTAAGATTTGACACGGGGTGGCTGGGTAGTACAGAATTCCATCACTTCTAATCATACAATCCTATCAACTCAAATGATATAAAAAGTTTAAACCAGTTACAATAAAAATTAGGTAATGATGAAACCTAGAAGGCATCGAAAGAATCTATGATGTCCAAGGCTACAACACTACATCCCAGGTAAAATGCATGGGCTTCGGGTCATCATTAACAGAGCAGGTCAAATTCAGGTTATTTGAAATAGCTCAGCATGTTAAGCTGTGACTTGGGTAGAATCATTCAATGAAGTAGCACCCAGGTATCTAATTTCTGACTAAGATCTCTAATCTGTAACCATATTATGGCCACAAATCCTTGACCAAGTAAATGCAGTGCGTCAGAGATGGTAATTCTGCTTTCCTAGTTGGGTAAGTGATTTTGCAAACCAAGTAGAGTTGCCAGACAAAATACAGGATGCTCAGTTAAATTAAATTTCAGTTTTCAAAAAGTTATTTGTTATTCATTTGAAATTCAGACTTAACTAGGTATCTTATACATTAATAGCTAAATCTGGCAACCTGAATAGTCAGTAAGCTATAGAAATAAGTATATAAATAGCAAAGCAAATCAAACTCTCAGTAGATAACTTTTCATTTTAGGAATACATTTTGTTATTATCATGGTAATCTGTGCGTGTGTTTGTAATTTAAGGTATTTGAAACACTTAATAGAAATTGACCTATTAGAGATTCTAAAATTATATCTTTAATCTGAAATGTATAATTATTATTAAACTATAGAAAGAGGTGAGATTGTATATACGCATAAGAAAACTAAGTTTAAATGCTTCTCAGAATGTCATTCATTACCATTATAATTTTGGTTAATTAAATTTGTAAGCATTACTAAAGAGCTTAGAAACATTTTGCCTGTTAGGTATTTAAGATTACCCTGTTAAGCATTAGAAATGTTTACAGGAATCAAATTTATTAAATTTGCAAATGTTATTTACAGTAAAAATTTAAGGGAAATTGAGTTATTCAAAGAACAAAAGGAAGTGATTTTTTAATTTTTGTACAAAAATACTAGATTTGTAAATAGAATAACAAGGTTTTATGTTAAACGTAAAGGCTTAAAGAAAAACTTGATTTTACATTTAGAGCTTTAGTTAGCGAATATTAATGTGATCACAGCTGTATGGAGCAGCACTCTCACTGACTGGAGTGCTTCCCACTGTGGGTATTTGCCACAAGTTGTTTTCTCCTGAGGGGTATGCTCACACCCCACTCTGCCCTAATTAACTCCTTCCCTCCTCTCAGAGCTCAGCTAAAGCTTCAGAACTCCCCAACTACGTCAAATCTCTCATTATATACTCCTAAAGTATAGGAATAAGAGGCTATTAGCTGTTACGGCTATTATCACTGTTGTTACTGTTTTTATTTTTACCTCTTACTTTTCCTTCTTAGCACTTGTCTCAGTTATAATTTTACATTACATCTTGTCATTAATTAGGGTCTCTTTCTCTATAAGATCCACAAGGGCAAAGACTACATTTGTCTTTATTCATAATTTTATTATAGGTGGTAGTAGAGCTTGTAACATATTAGCCACTCAATAAATATTTCCGGAAGGAAAAGAAAGGCAGAGGTAGGCAAAGACAGATCTGTTCTGTCTTTTTCAGGTGAACTGTGGGGCTGAAAACCTGCATAAGAAGCACATACAGTCACAGATCTCCTTTTCCTCCTTACAAATCCAGGCTCTCTCTCCCTTTATGGACAGAAGGGAAGTTTATATTTATGCTCTGGAGAAATTAAGCAACTTAGAGACACCAGGCTGAAAACAAAGGACTTAAATAAAAATCTAAATACTGAATGGCAAGGAGCCCCAACAGTCCCCTTTCCCTGCTTGGCTCCCAGAATGCTGTTAGCTAAGTTTCTATCACCCAGGAAGAATGGAGCATTTCTCTGGAGTGACAGATACTGACAACCGGTCCCTTAATAATTGCCCTACAATGAAGACTACCAGTCAAAAACACCACTCATAAACAAAGAGCTTATTAGTTTTTTGTGCATAGCCATCAAATACAATGAGGAGCAAATCTGAAGAAAGCCTCCAACATGAAAGAAAAGACCAAAATAAACAAACAACTCAGTGGAACTAGACAATCCATAAAGTCGAAAAAGCTTCAAAATATTTTTAATTGATAGCCTGAGAAGTTAGAAATAAATATTGAATCTATGAAAATATTGAATCCAGGTGTTTTTTTTTGAGGAAGATTAGCCCTGAGCAAATATCTGCCACCAATCCTCCTCCTTTTCCTCAGGAAGGCTGGGCCTGAGCTAACATCTGCACCCATCTTCCTCTACTTTATATGTGGGACGCCTACCACAGCGCGGCTTGTCAAGCGGTGCTGTGTCCGCACCCAGGATCCGAACCGGTGAACCCCCGGCCTCCGAAGCAGAATGTGCGCACTTAACTGCTGCGCCACCAGGCTGGCCCCTGAATCCAGATTATTTTAAAAAGAAAAGCAACAATGATTAGAGAATGAGAAAGCGCTCTTGGAAATTTAAAACGTACTACCCAAATTTTAAAATCCATTAGAGGTGGTGGAAGATAAAGTTGAGAATATGTCCCAAAAGTAGGGCCAAAGACATAGAGATAGAATAAAGTGACTAAATGTAAAAAGAATTAAAGAATCAGTTGAGAGGAACCCACACCCCAAGTAATAAAAGTTTCAAAAATAGAGAACAAAGAAAACGAAGGGGCAGGAAATCAAAGAAATGATACAAGAAGACTTCCCAGAACAGAAGAATGTGTTTCCATATAACGATGCACTGAGTGCCCAGCACAAACTACCATATCAAGTGTTAAATTAGAATAAAGACTTTTTCAGAGATGTAAAGTATAGAAACCAGTTATGCCCCATAAATCTTCCTAAATTGGAAAAACTGTCTTTTCCCTCCAGTGTTTCTCCTTTACTCTCACATTACTACCACACTCACAAAACTTCTGACAGCAAACACGTGAGCTTTCCCCACACCAACAAGAAATTCTCAGACAGCAGCTGGGTGTTCTGCAATTCAACTCAATTCTGACACTATCTACCCAGAGATAGAGTCAGATTCCAAAGGTTAAGGGCTCAGTCCTACAAGACTGCCCTCCCTTCAGATGCCAATGACAAGTCCAGATTGTCACCTGTGCTTCTGACTGCCCAGCTATAGATTGGAGGTTCCAATGCCCCCCTCCTTGGATTTGATTAATTTGCTAAAGTGGTTCACAGAGCTCAGAGAAACATTTTACTTACTAGATTACT
This sequence comes from Equus przewalskii, assembly GCF_037783145.1. Lineage (NCBI taxonomy): Eukaryota > Metazoa > Chordata > Mammalia > Perissodactyla > Equidae > Equus > Equus przewalskii. The sequence continues at coordinate 112,988,457 of NC_091863.1, read as the reverse complement.
GGTTTAGTATAAAGGATATTAGAGGATACGAATCAACAGCCGGATGGATATATAGGGTGAGGTCCCAAAAGAAGGAGCTTCTGTCCCCGTGGAGTTTGGGGCCCAGCACAGTGGCACGTGGACGCATTCTGGTTCTTCAACCTGGAAGCTCTCCAAACTATATCCTTTTGGGTTTTTATGGAGGTTTAATGACACAGGCATGATTGATTAAATCATTAGCCTTTGGTGATTGAACTCAATCTTCAGCCCCTCTCCCCTCCTTGGAGGTCTGGAGGTGGGACTGAAAGTTCCAACCCTCTAATCACAGAGTTAGTTCCCTTGGCAACCAGCTCCCATCCTTAAGTTACCCAGGGGTTTCCAAAAGTAACCTTATTAACATAACAAAAGACACCTTTGTTGCTCTCATTGCTTATGCAGTTCCAAGGGTTTTAGGAGCTCTGTGCCAAATAACTGGGATGTACACCAAATGTATATTTTTTAAGTTACAATATCACACCTTCTTAGCAAGCTATTTGAAGAGGGGCTGCCCCAAAACAAAGAAGTAAACAAGGAATGAATAAGAGGTGGGCTCCAGGGAACTGCGGATCAACACAAGAAAGAAGTGTAGAAAATTCCCCCATACAATGGTGAAGGAAAGGCCTCAGGATGGCAGTTGTGGAACTGGCTTGAGAGAAACCAGTCCAGATTGGAGTGAGGAAGGTGGGGGATGCAGGACATGAAAAGGTGGGGAGAGGAGTGGAGGAAGAGAGAGGAGGGGCTGAAAGAACGCCTGATATGGCTGATTGTAACAAGGCGTTTTAGCTGTCTAGTAAAGTCTAGGGAAAATTTAGGGAGCAGTATATAAAGAAACACAAAACAAGGGACTTTTTAACTCTATGGAAAGTAAAGTTGTACAGTTTTTAATAGTCACAGTACACTATCCAGCTCAGCTATGTACAATATTTACACAATCAAAATAATGTTTGTACAAATAATAGTGATTTTAAAATTATAATATAACTATTTGAGAGAATAGAGGTGTAGGTTTAGGGGGCCGAAAGAAAAATAAACCCTGTTTTCCACATTTGCAACTTAATGTATAATGATAAATGATAAGCACTAGGATACATTGGAGTATGTGAGGAAGCCATTTGGTGTAAAACTAATTCGGCCTGAGCTTGTTATTTCCAAAAGGGCCTGATGTGACCTTTGAGCATGCATTGTACATCTGCTTTAAGTATTTACTATGTCCCAAAGATAAAAACAATGCCCTTAAAGATAAGTATGTAACTTCCCCAACATTGGCATTTCCTTAAGGATAAGCATCTCTCCCTAAACTAAGGATTGATTGCTGACCTGCTGCGCTCACCTTGTGAACACCGACCTGCTGTGTTCACCAACTTGCTGTGCCAGCAAAGCCATCTGGTGACTATTGTAAAAGGGACATTCCAATCATATGCAGAAGCAGCACCCAAATTGCCTGTTACCTCTGCTACAAGAACCGCCTACTGACTTGTTAGGAACTTGAGGTTAAATTCTGACTCTGCCAGATACTGTCTACAAGACCTTAAGCAAGGGACTTCTCTCTGAACTTCAGATTCTTCAGCTGTAAAATAGAGATAATACTACCTATCTTAAAGGGTTGTTGTGAGGAATTAATGAATTACTAGTGAAAGCAAAGGTAATGATACCATGCTCCCCCTTAAAAGACCTCAAAGGCTCCTGTTGCCTTTAAAGTGAAGTCAGAATCCTTCGAAGAACTCCACAGTCCATACTTGGCCCTCTTTTCTTTATGGTATCTCCCACTACAATCCTACAGGCATTTTACTATCCAGCCATATCATATTATCTGCCATTCCCCAAGTGTTTCCACACACATACCTTTTTGCTTGCTAACCCCCAACTTGGAATGCATCCTCCCACCTCCTCTTTAATTCTCCCAGTCCCCACCTCACCACGTCCACCTGTGGCTGTCCTGCCCATTCCTCATTGCCTAGCTCAAACCACACTTCCTTTTGCAGAGTTCCCTAGATTTCACCAGTCACAAGTCATCTCCCCATCCCCTATACTCCCACTGGGCTCTGTAACTCTACTTTTACCACAATTCTTTGTGTATATCTGCTGCTCCCTCCAGAGCAGTGTTTTTTAGAGTGTGGATCAGAATTACCTGGAGTTCTTTGTGGCAGTTCAGGCTCCAGGGCTCCACCCCAACCCTTTGGAATCAGAAGGTCTGCAGATGGGTGTTGAAAATCTGCATATTCACAAGCTCTCCAGGTGATACTTAGGCTTACTAAAGTTCCAGAACATTTGCCCTAGACTGAGACACCCCCCAAAAGAATCATGCCTCATTTGTCTGTGGATTCTTCCTCCATATCTGTTGCCCAGGATATAGTAATTATTCAATAAAAGTTTTAAACATTAATTTAATGTGGCCACAAGGGGATATTGGAATGGAAGCCATAGCTGCAAATCTCAAGAATTCTACAACACCTTCTACAACTTTAGTTTTCAGTGAATTTTACTTTAAAGACAAGAGAAAGTGCTCAAAGTTCTTAAGGATATCAAAATGCATCATTCTCCCTTCTCTCCACATTTCTAATCCACTCTTGAGTTTTCAGAAATGTATAACAGAAGGTATGGCTTTTAATATCTACTACACTAGAAAAAGAACTATGTGTAGCAATTCTTAATCAGAATGAGAAAAATGTTCTTGCCCTTCATCCCTGCAGCTTTTAATATCTGTACACTATCTTTAATCATCTGGGCCCCTTAATTTACTGACATTTAAATGATCTCAAATTAGATTTCCTGGAGCACTGTTCCAAATAAGTAACTTTTCAAGATAATTCAGGGTCTTATTAGTCATAAATTTGCCATTGGTTGCCACTTGCAGCTTCTACACCTTCCTGAAAAATTACCCTACTTAAAGAATTTTTTTCAATGTGATCAGTCTGTATAACCATGTAACCATTCAAATTTTGACATTTTAGCCAAAATAACATCAAAAAAGTGTAACATAATAGATAAGAGGCTTCTTTCTCATCCTTAGTGCAAGTTCAAACACTTTAAACTTTAAACACTTTAAATTTAAATATCTAATGATATTTTTATTTTCCTATTGTATTACTTTTACAAATATTTTGTCCTGAAAACATTCCTGTGAAGTTAATACAGTTGCTATTATTAATTCAGTTTTATAGATGAAGAAAGTGGATTTCAGGGAAGTCATGTGATTTAGCCCAAAGCACAGCATTAGAGCTCAAACTCAAATCTTCTGACACTACAAAGCATGCTCATTTGTCTATATCAGAGTTTCTCAAACTTTTTGATCTGCCGCAATTAGGACATACCCTCCTAAGGTGTAACTACCACTTGTCCCCACCAACTCAAGACACTGCTGATCACGTACTGATGAACTGTGGCCATTCCAATTCCCTACAGGTGCCTTTCAGAGGCAGTGAGATCGCACAGTACAGGCATCACCTACTTAATATACATACAAAGTCAGGCCAGCCTAGACTTGCTATTGGAAAAGGACGGCAGAGTAGTACAAGTCCCCTGTTAGTGACATGCTAAGGTTGCACCCTTATCCCCATTTCTACAAATGCAGCTTATACATCCCTGGCCTGCATAAAAGGGTGCCTCTAGGGTGCCCAATTATTTAAGAAATGCACTAGAGATTACGTTTTCCCTCAAAACTCAGGGATTTCATCAAATTGACAGCTCATTAGGATTCAATGCATTGACTATTCAAAAGGAAACACTGTCTCACCCTATATTACTCTAAGCACAGTGACAAGAACCAGGGAGGTGGTGGTCTCAAGAGAGGTAGGGAGACTTCAAGAGAACCATCTGGAAAGCTTGGCATATATCCCCTGGAGAACATATAAACTGGTGCCTGCTGTCACCTGGAAGTTTAAAGATAAAAGACAGGCTAGGGTGAGCTATAGGGAGAGCAGCTGGCATGGCCAGAGTTGTATGGGAAAAAGTGTTTTCCATGGGCAACAATAAGCACTGAGGAAGGTCAATGGGCATCAGTCATACTGACAGGGCTCAGCCCAAGAGATCTGCCTAAAAGGGCAGGGATAGCTCCAAAGAAAATGTGTATCAGGTGTGCTGCCAGAGCAGGAGAGGGGTGGGAGGAGTCCAAAGTAGTTCAGAGGATGTATCACTCATGGTAGAGATGGTGCAGTGAAATGTCCCCATGGTGGGAGTGACTCCAGAGAACCCTTAGAAGTGCTTCGCAAGAGAAAAAGTCAGCACTGGGGCATGTACCACACCCAGAGCATGCCAATGCAAGATTAACACTGCATTGGTCAAATAAGGCTTTGCCCATTTCCTTTCATCCATCCTATCTGGAGGACCCAAGTGAATCCTGAAATAGCGTAATGAGTGGAAGAGGAGGAGGGGAAGAGACTTCTAGTCTGAGAGGAATGGAAAAAAGACAGACTATGCCCTTTGGTGGACTCCTTGATGTGCTGCCCAGTTCCTCATTCAGAAATGAAGCACTTACTCCCCAATCCCCCAGAGTGCTGTCCTTGACAGCCCTCAGCTCTCAGCCCCTTATGGAGATTGCCTCAGCTAAAAAAAGCCACCTTACCTAAGGAATGGCCCTCATGCAGTGACTGTTCAATGCAGGGCATAAAGTCCTGGCCCCCTCACCCAACTCGGGACGACTCCAAAGTGTCATCTCAGCTTCAGAGCTCCCCATAGAGTTGATGGAGACCTCCACTGAAATGCATTGCAGCACAACTTCCTCCCCCTCCCCAATCCTGCTTCTTTCCTCTCCCTTTCTATTCACAAGTGTTGATTCCAAGAGCTCTCTGTAACAAACCGCCTGCTTTAATATCCATCTCAGAGTCTGCTTCCCAGGGACACAGCCTGCAACAGCTGTACCTTTCCTGTTAGATGCTTCTGAGTCCAGGTTAGGCCAAGAGTTGTAAGGGAGGACAGCAGCTTTCAATTAAAAGAGACTCAAGTTCTACTTTTTACCTGACTAGGTTTTTTAATACTCAAGATTGACATTGTTCGTTAAAAGCTATATATGACTGAAAAAGCTATGGAATTTGCCTGCGATTCTGTTCATGAGCAAGAAGGGAGATCTTATTGGAATGGCTTGAAAATCACTATTGTGACATATTAAAGTAATTTCATGATTTCACCCCACTCATTTCATGAGTCCAGCCTGGTCAATAAACTAGTTACATAGGTCACACCACAGTTTTCCTGTTTTCTGAAGTTCATTCTTCCCTAGCATTCAGTTTTGAAGATGATTGCTGTTACCTTCAAATCCGTCTCCATAGGAAGCCATGTAGTGAGTCCAGTGATGCTGCCAGAACTCCAAATGTGTTTGTCACTCATTTGGATAAACCTTCAGAGGGGTTTGTTTGTTGGTTCATTTGATTCTCTTCAGTGGTCACAAGTCTTCATTATATGAGCCCATTTTTAATTTGTAGACATACTTAAAAGTGACCCAACCAAACCTACTGAATCAGGTAGGTAATAATGTTCTCAGTCCAATGTACATTTTAAAGTAAAGTTATAAGAAAAATGTGATTGTTTGGCTGGATAACTGCCTCTAAAAGCAAGAAGAATTCTGAACATATTGTGAACAATGGCAGGATCTTTAGCATGAAATGAATATTCTCATATGGATGTCTAAGTTCTGGTATGTTTGTTCTCCAGGCATCATCTATCCTGAATTGTCAATTGCACTACTATTCAATAGATAACTAGGAAGGCTCTGGAGATGGGAGGTGATCCCCTGGTGCTGTGCACTGGCAATGATGCCAGAAGAAGAATAGCAAAGAAAGTATTTGAGGCAAAGAGCTTCACACCAGACTCTATATCAGGCAGCCTATGTTAGTTATAAAATTCCCAAAAACAGACATTCGGGAACCTATTATACTTATGCTATTGGAATACATAAAATATCGTTTCATTCCCACCCCCATCACAAGCCAGCAGTCTCTGGTTCAGAGGACCAAAAGGAGCAGAGAGAATTAGTTGATTTCACTCTTCTTTGCCATGAGGGATCTAGAAGGTCTAAACATCATCCATCTTATTATTGCCTTCAAGTATCAGCCCAATATACAGAGAAGTTACAACATAAAAGTATGTACAATCATGCACTTTTCCCCTAAGTGCGTATAGTTTAGAATAGGATGGAACCCATAGCTGAAGTTAAGTGTGTGCATCTACTAGGAAAAGAAAATAGGCATAGGCGAATGAAGAGGGGACCGATTTTTAATACCTCTGGCAGTGTGGGGCTTGGGGTTTGAAAATTCTGATATCATAATAAGAGAAATCAATAATTCTATTTTCCTCTACAAAGCAAACAGCAAGCACCTATGATGGGCCTGGCACTGAGTTTAACACGGCAGGGAATAGAGAAATGCATGAGACGTGGACCATGCTCTTGAAAAACTCACACTGCAGAGAGGAAAGTAGACACATAAATAATTACAGAATAGTGTAATATATGATCTAATGGCCCTGTAATAGCAGTTATCACTACTATGTTTAATAAAGAACTAGTGGGGCCATGATGTAGATACACCATTGACATCACCAACTTATAGCCGTGACTGTCCTATTTTGTGTCTACCCATTCCTGTCCTAAATTACCCCTAGATGAACCACTCCTGGACTCTTGAAGTGTTATGTTTCATTAGAGGACTGCAGTGTTTTACAAAGCAAAGTATGACATTACTTTTAAATCTCTATTATGTATACAAAGCTTCCTAAGAGGCCTCAAAGATGCTCTTACATTAGCTAGATACAGAAACTTCTGAAACATGAAATACAGTGGAAATGAATAGTTTTGACAAAGATATAACAAGAGGGAGATGTTCATTTCTAACAAAAATGTGACAGTTACATCAACCCATCCAGTCTCCCAGGGATCCCAAAAAGCAGCTAAGATGTCAGAATATGCCATTACCTCGTACTATTTCTGACTCGAAGAAATGAATTCAGTATTTCAATTATATTCTTCCCTGTGGGGCAGGATAGCTAATGTATTATTTATTTTAAAAGGAATTAAAATTAAAATTCTGCACTCCCATCATTTTGTCTAATTCTTCATCAATGAAAATAAAAAAAATAAAATTTGCAGAAAGTGAAACACATGTAGGTCTCAACCGCTTAACTCCCTCAATTCTGATATTAAACTTTTGAACAAGATATCCCTTTGGAAGGCTAGCTCTAAATAACAAATTTATTTTATTGCACCATTCTTAAAGAAAATCACAATCTTAATCAAAGACTCATTTCTTGACATTTCTGAAAGGTAATTCTTACTAGATATTTCAACAGAAAAATTTGGAGGGAGTGGGAAACCCGAACACTCCTGGAGGTAGTTGCACATAAACCCAAGTGAACAATTTTAACCGAAACTCACTGGGGTAGAAGTGACAGTCGCTCCTTGCAAACTCACCTAAGTGGCTTTTTTGATGTGATATGTACTGACTGTAAAATAATGTGAGCCTTATTTCAGGCCCTCGGATCTTCTCACACCTTTTCACACAATTCTAGAGCCCATTCTGAGGAAGGTGCTAACAGTGCTAACCTGGAAACCTCCGAGGCAACATAGCTGTCTAATAGCTTCCAAGGTGGTTGGGAAAGCTGCTTAGAAGCTTGCTGTAACTAGCATAACATTTAAGCAATCCACTTCCTACGCAACTATACATATGCCCAGCTTAAATAGGCAATCCAAAGGAGTGTGAAAGGATGATCCACTCCTTCTCAAGATTTCATAGAGCGTGTGCTGAATACAGCTGATATCTAGCCCTGCAAAGTTCCTTTGAAGAATCATGTCCACCCCGTGGAGTCAGGCTACCTCCACCTCCACCCATAATGTAGGGGCATCCTTACGTTTATCCACAGTCTCTGTTCTGATCTGCTTCACAACCTGTCTTTTATTCAGAGTCCTAAGTGGTCCTTTTCATCCCAGCTTTAACCCTTGTGACTTTTCCAGCCTAGTGCTGCTATGAATGCATTGGTAAACCTGCATATTTCCTGGGTTCTGTATTAGCAAGCCCAGTTAGCTAACAGACTTAAGGCCACATCCTCTGAGCTGACCTCTAAAGGCTATAAAAATGACATTGTGACTCCATGTGCCACTTCTTTGCTTTCTCAAATTGTTCCAAACCTGGTGGGGAAGGGGGTGTCTCCTTAGAGATCCCAGTAAACATCACTACATAAGACCAAGGATTTTGCTCATCTTTACTACTGTATGTGTCTAATATAGTAGGTTATTCAATAAAATTTATTAGCCAGTGAAATGTGAGGGAAAGGTTGCTGGGAGGTGTCTGGGGAAGAGATTTAAAAAAGGAGAGTTCTTTCCTCAGGCTTTTGGGTGGTGCCTTGTGAGGCTCCTATTCTTGGAGACACCGAAGCCACCTTTCCACGATGAGAGGCTAAGTCTGAGGCTGAAGATGGCTGAATGGATAGGTGAAAAAACCTGGGCCCTTGATAGTATTGCTAAGTCACTGATTTAACCAACACTGTAACCACTTGCCCTCTGGACTTTGTATAATATGCAATAATAAATCTCCTTGTGGGTTAAGCCAGTTTGAAGGGATATAGCAGTGAAAAGGACAATTACTGCCAGTGAGGAGAGACAGGAATACACATGTATACATAAATAGATTAGACAATTTTAGGTGCTGATGCATGCCCTGAAGAAGGCAAAATCGGGTAATGTAGAGAGAGTGACTGGAAGGGCTGCTTTAGGTTGAGTGGTCAGGGATGGCTTCTCTAAGGAGGAGGAGATGCTTGACTTGAGACCTGAATGATGAGAAGGAATCATCCATTTGAAAAATGAAGAAAGAACATGCCAAGTATAAAGAACAGTAAGTTAAAAGGCCCTGAGGTGGGAATGATATTGGCATGTTCGACAGTGAAGGAGAAAGCCAGTGTGGCTGGAGCAGAGTAAATGTAGGGAAGAGGAGGAGACGAGGTTAGCAAGTTAGACAGAGGCCAGATCATGGAAAGCCTTATAGGCCATAAAGAGGAGAATGGATGCTCCTCTGGTTGTGAATAGGAAGTGCTTTGAAGATTTTAAGCTGTAGAGTAGTGGGTCTGATTTATGTTTTAGGACATTCACTTTGGCTATGTGTGGGATGAAGTTCATGGGAGGGAAGGTCATGTGAGGAGACAGAGACACCAATTTTGAGGCTGTTGCAATAATTCAGGCAAGAGACGATGATGGCTTGGACTATGGGAGTAATAGTGGAGATGATGAGATGAGCGAATTTAGAATATATTTTGCAGATAGAGGTCATAAGACTTACTGATGGATTTAATGTGGCATATAAGGAGAAGAGAGGAATCAAAGATGATTTTTAAGTTTTTAGCCTGAGCAGTTGAGTAGATAGTGGTGTCATTTTCTGAGATGGGAAAGGCTTCTTGGGGTATATTGGTGGTGAGGGGATCAGTAGTAGGGCTTCAATAAATATTGTAGAATGAAAGATTAAATATTTGAACAATGAAGCTTTATTATATGAACACATTTGGGAGGAAGTTATGTACACACCTACCATAACACTAAGGGTATGATTATTCAGATTTGGATTGTATCACATGCATATCTTAAACCCCAGTTATTGTGAAAAGTTGGGACAAACAATATCAATGTAACCATGTATCATTAACACCCTTCAAAGATTAACAAAAACACACACGGCAAATTAAGTTAATAATAGTGAGGCTAAACCAATAGCATTTTAAAATTCAAAAGCAAGAAAACTACAGTCAACTCAGGACAATAAGGGAAATGCAGATGGACTGCTGAGCAAGTGTTCTTCCTGAAAACCATGGGGACTCCAACATCTATGTGTGAGTATGCCCCGTGGGAGCTTTACAATGTTGCTAAACCTCTAGCCAGCTTCTCAGTAGAATCCCAGTTTTAAGTCCTCAGGACACATCTGCATTGTGCTCATTTTAGTTTATGAATACCAAGCTTTGTAATCTTTTTTGTTTTTTTTTTTTAGGAAGATTAGCCCTGAGCTAACTGTCACCAATCCTCCTCTTTTTGCTGAGGAAGGCTGGCCCTGAACTAACATCCATGCCCACCTTCCTCTACTTTATATGTGGGACGCCTACCACAGCATGGCTTGTCAAGCGGTGCCATGTCCACACCCGGGATCCGAACCGGCGAACCCCGGGCCGCCAAAGCGGAATGTGCGCACTTAACCGCTGCGCGACCAGGACTGCCCCAAGCTTTGTAATCTTTAATATCTCACTTAGGAAGTTAGCATAGGTAGGCTCTGGTTATACGTACAATGAAAGTTCTGGAATTTGATGTCATTTGTCTACAGCAATTAAAGGGGGATTTGCAATGAGAATTCACTCAGATTCTATCTGAAGGATCCTTATGACCCAATGCTGGTCCTGGGACCCTACTATGAGAACTTCTACCCTAATACAGCACTTTCCATAGATTTAGATAGGACAAGCAGGAAAAGTTCAGCACCTAGTTCAAGGGTTACCTCCTCTTTTTAGCCATTCTCAAGCACCCCATCCACAACAACTATTCACTTCTCTGAACTCCCCTGTCGCTTAATGCTTGCATTACTGCTTTGGCTCCCTGGTATTTCTGTGTCTTGCTTCATATACATATCTTCTTTTCCCAGCTGGATGGCACTTCCTTGGCCCTCAAAGGCCCATATGGCATACCTCATTGTATGACTGCCTAGTGTAGGGGCTTAATCTATATTTATTGTTTTTGATGATGATAGCAGTGGACATACTATAAGAAAATTAATCTATCTACATAGATATATATTTGTTAATGATAAGACCAATGACCTAATTTCCTCCTGAATTACAGTATTGTAGTGTAAGCTCTGACAGTTGTTTTTTTTTTCTTTTTTGTAATACAAGGGCCTGACTTAAGGTTTGATTGCCGAGGCATCCGCTTCAAGGATGGTTATCGGGAATAAACATTGCCAGCTAGATGATTGGATAAAGAGCCAGGCTGCCTTCACCTCCACTTTCCCAAGCTCCTTTGTTTTAGATATCTTGGTTGATTTCATAAACTGACCATTTGGGCTTCTTGTTTTTTCTTCCTAAGCTTTAAATTCCCACTCTTATGTTTTAAATTCACCAATAAGGAGTGAGTCCATAAAACCCTAGGCCCCCACCTTTGATCCCAATAAAAGCAGAACCCTAGGCCCGTGCAGGCCTGCACATGCGCTTGCACTCTCTCTCCCCTTTTCTTTCTCTTTTTTTCTCTCTCGCTCACCGCCACCGTGCTGTGTGGCTCCAGGTGTGCTGCCACGTAATTTCCAGGACTTGTAAGTAATAAACCTTTTTTTTCAAAGTTTCATGATGGTTATTGCTAAGGGTGTTTTGCATTCATAACAAGAACCACAAGAGCTGGTCCAGCCACAACATTGGTTATTGATAGGCTGAGACTGGCACACAACAGTTATTTTACAGTCAAGTAATAGCATTATTTTTATATATCTAAAAATATCAGCGTGTTGTACCAGAATTGAAACATAAAACATCTCATACACAAAATAATATACTGGGAGCCAAACAACAGAATGTTGATTCCATATATGAACTGTGCAAATGTTTTATTAAAGACTACTGAATGAGTTGTCATGGAAATTGTTCTAATTTGAGACTTACTGGATACACCAATATTTCATTTCTGTAGCTGCCACATCTCCCTAAATTTAAGACATGCGGCTTCATAGGAACTACAAATTTTGTTGTAAAAGGTAACAGATTTGGTCTATACCTTTGTAATGGTTAGAAAAAGAAAAAGCATAAACTGAAATATATTTCTTTTTCTATCATTAAAATCGGAACCTGAATTTTCGAATAGCAACCTGTGTTGCTTTTGAGCAGTAAAAATATGGCACCATAAAATAATTTGCTCCCTCGGCCCACCTTCCACTGTGTTAGATGTTCCTAAAATTGCTTGTGAGTAACTGGAGGAATGAGTTGAAACCGGAAGAATAAATACCTCCCCCATTTTCCTCACTCTGCCAATATAGGACGTGAAGGGAATGAGAGCACTAAACTGAGCCCTTCAAGAAAGAGGTAATCTCAAAGCTATAACAGTTTGATAGCTAAGAGAAGTCATCAAGACCTATGCAGCTCAGCAGGGGGCCTCTTTCTTACTGTTGGTAAACCTAAAGAGGAGTGATATGAACGCTGAGAATGGAGGAAGGCGCGCTATCGATGAAGATATTCACCAGAACTCACCAACAGCAATTTAAAATTAAAATGCGAGGAAATGGCCATGGTGAGTCAGAAACCACTCAAGATAACTTTGAAATTGGGCTGCTGTTAAATAGCCTTCCTGAAAACCAGGGGAACACCAGCAGCGAGCTGTGTGTGAACATGCACCACAGGAGCCTTACAATCCTGAATTTGAGTTTTCAGTAAATTTAAGCAATGTGCTGATTTTAGCTTGTGAATATCAGGCTTTGGAAACCTTTAATCACTCTCTTAGTAAGTTAATAGTATAGGATAATCGTCAAGAACATGGGCTCTGGAGTCAGATTGCCTGGATTTGAATCGCAACTCTGCCACTTACTAGCTGTGTGTCCTTGGGCAAATTACCTAACTTCTCTGTACTTCAATTTTCCATCTATAAAACGGGGAGAGTAAAAGTATCATCTATCTACAGTGTTATTATGAGGGTTAAACACATTTAATCAGTATTTATAAATTGCTTAAGGCAGTGCCAGCATATAGTAAGCTCTATACGAGTGTTTGTTAAACAAAAAAGTACGTTCTTCTAGCTCTACATAAAATAATAGTCTCTGGAATAATGTGTCATTTGCCTGCAATAACCAAGGAAAGGACTCATACTTTTAGATTAATTTATAACCCATCAGGTAAAAACATACTGCCCAGCCGTGGGCTTGGAAACATATTTTGAGAATCTCTTAATGGCCCCTAGTCTAACCTATTCATGTCACAAACGAGAAAACTGAGAACCATGGCAGGGGTGAGACTTGACCAAGGTAACAATTGTTAAAATGTGGCAGAGTTAGAAACAGAAGCCAATCACTGCTCTGTCTACCAGCTGCCTCTCTGTCTTCCTCAGGTTGAGCTTCAAATACATCTTGTGAGAAACTTATTATATATGATCTTGAAAAAAATCATACTAATAAAGATGGTATTTACATTAACAATCAAAGTAAATTGTGTGCTTGCTGCACTAGAATCATGTGTTATGTGTGAGATCCTGGTTCACAGTGTCATTGATAGTGCTAATTTCACAAACCTTTTACCAATGCGGTTCTCTCTCTAGTGTAACTAAATTAAGTCACAAGATTAATATTTCCTTCTATTACTGTCTTAGTCTATTAGGGCTGCTATAACAAAATACCATAGACTAGGTGGCTTATAAACAACAGATATTTATTTCTCATAGTTCTGGATGCTGGGAAGTCCAAGATCATGGCACCAGCAGATTTGGTGTCTAGTGAACACTCACCTCCCAGTTCATAGACTGCAGTCTTTTTGAGGTGTCCTCACGTGGTATAAGGGGTGAGGGAGCTATCTCGGGCCTCTTTTATAAGAGCACTAATGCCATTCATGAGGGCTCCACTTCTCATGACCTAATCACTTCCCAAAGGCCCCACCTCCCAATATCATCACATTGGGGGTTAGGTTTCAATACATGAATGTTGGGGGTACACAAATATTCAGTCAGTAGCAATTACACATTAAAAAATTATGCCTTTGTAGTCAAATAAACTATACTTGTTGAAAGAAAACCCCTAAGGCAATTTTATTCCTTACACTAACACTTCAAAAGATCTCTCCCTAATGAGTGACTCAGACGATAGTTAATTGCAATTTTGATTTCCCGTATCGGGATGTCTGCATCTTTTTAGCTTTATTATACTTCAAATATTAAATTATTAAGAGTGTATCCAGCACAAGAATTAAACATGAAAGCCAGCTCAGAGGCAATGAAGTATAAAACCAGAAATTGCTTCTTAATTCCTTTGTCAATTAAAAAAAAATAAAAATAAGTGAAGAGCTCGGTCTTACAGTTTTTAAAAAGACATTTGTGAAGTCAGTATTGTGAATCCATATGCTGTATTTCTAATACCAAGGGGGCCCTTGCAAGACTCATTTGCTGAAAAGCAAAGCAGAGATTTGGAGGTACCTCCTAAAATGAAATCCTACCACTTTGCAAATTTGCATTTGCTTTTATATTTATCACCGATAAAAACCCAGTGAGCTAACATTTGTAAACATGAAACGTCCGATGGCAAAATCACTTGGAGTCTTTTTACAATTTCTTTACAGACCGTGATTATCTGTTTGGACTAAAGTTCTATTAGTTTATCACAAGCATTATTGCCTCCCAGGAAGCAGTGATTGAGATTTATCAAAGCGTGTGAATTGCATGAATCAGCTGTTTCCTCCTATGAGTTTTGTTAACCTCAATATTTGACACTACTAGAGTGATAATTACAGTTCAACAATGAGATATCAATAGGACATTATGTAATAGATATGTTACTATTCTAAAGAATTACTAGAAAAAATCAGGTTAATGAACCATGGTACATTATGAAAATCTTAGATTCAGTATGTCAGAACTGGAAGATCTCTTAGAGATTGTGCAGTTAAACCCTCACAAAGGCAAGGAAATGGTGGTTTGGATCAGTGAGTTAGTCTTGGAGTGGGGAGTCTTCTGGAAGAGTTCAGTACTCTTCCAAGTTTGGGAATTTTTGTGTGTTTGTCTGTGTGTACTTCAGCAAACATATTCCTGTTTTGGGGTCCATATTAATTTGGTTAATTCCAAATTTTTTCCCTGGAGCATATTATAACCTAACCAGGTTTCATTGCAATAATTTCCCATTTATGAGTATTAACATTTATGGATATTAACTCATGTTAGCTCTTCAGCCATGACATATTCATATTTGGAAGAAAAATAACTATAATCTGGGAGAACTTCCGCATTACAGGCATTTTCCATTATCTATAAACATAATTTTACACATGTGGCTTCTTAGATTTATATTAAAATGCTATATACTAAGAAATTAGCTATAGAATCATTCCTGTGGTTTTCTAAAGACGATTATACTGGCTACTTTATTTTAGGCAAACTAAGAAATTGGGTAAACAGAAATATCATCTTGAAAATGGAATTGAACAGCAATGACAGGGGCATGGGTCTTTTTAGTGACTTCATAGAAGCCCATCGCCACAATATATCCTTCTGAGCTCTCAAGAGCAGATAATATAATGATATAATAACCATTTAAACTTTTTCTCTGATTGAATTTCAACAGCTATTTTGACACAATGCTTTCCTTAAAGGATACCTCAGTCTTCTATAATCCTTCCTTGGAACTTTACATGATGCTCAGTAAACCAAGAAAAAGCTCCTCACCCACATCAGCAGGGCATCATGCCTCCTAACCTTATCAACCACACCTGCAGCTTATTGCTGATTCTTAGCTCACATCTCCTACTTACTCAAACGAGCTGACATTTGCCCACTTGCCAGACTTTATCTAGATGGTAAAGTTCAGAGGACTGCTCCATGCCAACTCCCCTAAGGGTATAAAACTCCTTAGCTATGGTGTGGAATTGGCTCCTCAGCAACAAGGTACCCCATTACTCATATCGCCTGCCATTTGGCCCCTTTTGTTCAGTGTCCTCCTGTGGGACAAGGGATATGGGGAGCTGACACTATAAGGATCTTGCTTTTGCTATCTGTGTAAGTAATACATTGTCTGAATCTATCTGGGCTAATGTAAATGCTAATACATTGTCTGAATCTGTCAGGTTGTTTGACATAGTGTGTATTGGTAAACACCCCAAGCTCCAGAGCGAGACAACCTGAATACAAATCCCAGCCCTCTCACTTATGAGATGTGTGATCTTGGGCAAGGTACATAACTTTTCTGTGCCTTGATTTCTTCATTGTCATCTATTATTCTCTAAACCTCCATGACAGTAAAAGAGCAAGTTTACTGTGTCAAATAACCACTTCACTCAGTGTCACAAAATGAGCTATGCCACTTTTTTCATCAACTATCACATATTTATTTAATGACTCTTTTGCACTAGGCGTTATAGACAATATGATAACTTTTAAGACATGGTACCCTTCCCCATGAAATCACTTAGTTGGGAATACTGGAGTAAAGCACATGTGCTTAATGAGTAATATGCACAATAAGCTCTCGGAAAGTTCAGAGGAGAGACAGACCACTTTGACCTGGTGTCAGATTGTGGCTACAACCTATATATCTTCTCCATTTAATCCCCACTATGTTTTAGCAAAGCCATAGTTGTCTTTACTAACTAATCCAGAAATGCATCGACCATCCCTTATTTAAATGATTTTAGGTACCAACGTTGTAATGATAAACTCATAACTTACACTGTATACGCACAATACATAAATCCTATGTTTTTGTCCATCATGTGAAACTTATTTTCATTCAACTGTTTATTATTTTCTGCTCAGGAAATATATACTCATTAAAGAAGTTTGAAGAATACAGAAAATGTTTTAAAAACCATCCATAATCCTGAGATAACCACCGTTGACATTTTGGCATCTTTTCTCCCATTTTTTTCTATGCACTTTTATACTGTTGAGCCAATATTGCATAATTTTCTTTTTAAATAACATTTTTTTCTCTTAATTCAAAACGTATGAGGAAGGAAACAAAAATTCCACATAACTCTACTACAAGTTAAGCCCAGATGACATTTTAAAAAAAGCTACACATGTGCTTAGAAAATTCAAACAGTATAATGGTGCATCCTTCCACTGCACATATATGAGAGTGTACGCTATATCTGCTATATAATATGCCAAAAGAGTTTCAAATAGGTTTTCAATTATTTCAAGTTATAAACAATCCTGCAATAGGATATTTTTATTAATACATATCACTATCACATGAAAATGGCTGGATAAATTTTCACCAAATTTGCAGGGTATGTTGTAGAACAGTCTCACTCAAAATACAGGCGATTTGAAATACATGAGCTTCGCTTTGGGGGTCAGTAGGCAAATCTTCACAAAAGAATGCTTCAAAGCAACTATAGCAGAGGTTCAGCAGGAGGGCTTTATGACTGCTACTCAGGAAACCCCTTATATACCTTAAGATGCCAAGGAGACAAAAATCAAACAGGTTTTTTAACACTGTGCCCAAACAGAAGCTCATTTTTACAGGTCACAAGCACAGATACTCCAAATCACAATACTCCAAATACAAGCACTGATTTTCTATTGAATTGTTTCTCAAATAGATAACGATGTTATGTGATACAGAGTAACAACAGGGGTAGTATTCATATTATGATCATTGATAATTGAGCAATTCAGAAGAGGCCAGCTGAAAAATAATTGCCCATTACCTGAAGATAATGAACAGCATAAAAAAAGTGATGCAAAGCTGAATAGACGAACTAACTCCAAAGGATTAATGCAGGAAACAGAAGAAAACTCTACAAAAAACTCCTCAGAGAGATTCAAGAGGATACCGTATCCATGAAAGAATAGAACAAGCTACTGTGAGAAAGGGTATAATTGTAAAGGAAACGGTTTGTAAACATTATAACTGCTGGATTAAAAAAGAAAATGCTCACTCAAAAGAAGGCCTAAATAGCAGAAGGAACACAGCAGAAATCAAATTAGATGTCTGGAAGATCACATTAAAGTATGCTTTTAGAATGTATTGGGGAGATTGAAAGGAGATAGAGGAAAGTCAAGAAAGGAAAGTTGTGAAGTATGGGGAATAGCTATAGGTGAGTCAATGTCTGCCTAATAGGAGTTCCAAATGGTGAAGAGGAGAAAGGAGAGATGGTAAAACAGAATTTAGGAAGCAACAGAAGATACACTTTGTTGAGCTGAAGACTAATGTTTTGAAGCAAAATACTGAAAAATGGTGCACTGTGGTATGTTGCTTGCAAGAATAGTCACAATTATTCCCCTCCCTGTATCCATGCCCCTTTGCAATGTGACTTTGAAGCTCCTTCCATTGAGGGGTGGAATCTATTTCCCCACCCCTTGTATCTAACTTGGCTTCGTGACATGCTTTGGCCAATAGAATGTGGTGGAAGTAACACTGTGTTAGTTCCAAGCTTTGTCTCAAGAGGCCTTGCGTGCTTCTACATGTGCTTGGAACCAACCCTCTAACTACCATTTGAACATGCCCAGGCTAGTGTGCTGAGGTGAGAAGTAACGTGGAGCAGACATAAGCTCTTACAGCTGAAGCTATCCTAACACCCAGCTGACCTACTAGATTATCACAGACACATGAGTGATCCCAGCTGAGATCAGAAGAATTGCCCAGCTGAGCTCAAGCCAAATTGCCAACCCACAGACCTGAAGGAGGCCAAGGAACTAGCTTTGTGGGTATCTGATGGAAGAGCATTTCAGGCAAAGGGATGGGTATGTGGAAAGGTCCTGAGGTAAAAGCATGCCTGCCATTTCTGAGGAAAAGCATGGAAGTGGGTTTGGCTGGAGTGGAGTAAGTGATGGAGGAAGGAGTAGGAGATGAAATGAGAGGAGGAGTGTGGTAAATGTAAAAATGGACACACATTATTTCCCTTTCTGCATGCTTGCCCTTGCAATGTGATATCACGGATCCTCCCATCAAGAAATGGACTCTATCTCCACTCCTTGCATCTGGGTTGGCCGTGTGGCTTGCTTTGGCCAATGGAATATTAGCAAATATAATATAAGCAGCGGCTTGAAAAGCAAATCAAGTTTTGCTCTCTTGCTGTTCCTGAAACCCATGACTGCTGTGTAACTCCAGGCTATTGTGCTGGTTTATGAGACCTGGTCACTCTTATCATCCAAGCCGACACCTATGCCACACCCAGACATGTGAGGCCATTCACTACAGCTGCAGATGTATGAGTGATCCCAGCCAAGATCAGCAGAAAAGCCACCCAGCTGAGCCCAGCCCAAATTGCCAAAACATACAACTGTGAGCTCAATAAATAATTAATTTAAGCCACAAAATGTTGAAGTGTTTTGTTCTAAAACAAAAGTTAACTGACGCACATGCTTTAAGGGTAAAGCGAAGATCATGTAAGATTTCAGAGAGAGAGAATAAAAGCTTAGCTGTACTAACTAGCATTGAATTCTTCACCCACAATATGGAATATTATTAGACATTGTGATGTTCATAGACTTCCGAAGGGAAAGGATTTTGAACCTAAAATACCATTGCAAAGAAATAGGCTTTTTTAGGATACCAGAAAACTGTCACCTAGGGCACAGACAATTTTCTTTTTTTCTTATTGAGGTATATTTGACAATTCAAAATTGTATATATTTAAGGTATACCACTTTAATTATTTAATGTACATTGTGAAATAATCACTACAAAAAGCTAATTAACATTTCCATCACCTCAGAGAGTTACCACTTTCCTTTGTCTTTTCTTATTTTTGTATATGTATGTGTGGTGAGAACACTTAAGATCTACCTGCTAGGAAAATTCCAAGTATACAATAAAGTATTGTTAATCATAGTCACATTGTTTTATATTAGATCTCCAGAACTCAATCACCTTGCATAACTGAAACTTTGCACCCCTTGACCAAAGTCTGCCCATTTCTCCCTCTCTCCACCCCCTGGTAGCCACCATTTTACTCTCTGCTTCTATGAGTTCAACTATTTTAGATGACACATATAAGTGAGATCATGCAGTATTTGTCTTTTTGCATTTGGCTTATTTCACTTAGCATAATGTCTTCTAGGTTCTTCCAAGTTGTCACAAATGGCAGGATTTCCTTCTTTTTTAAGGATGAATTCCATTGTATGTATGTGTGTGTATATATAGATACATATCACATTTTCTTTATCCACTTGTTCGTTGGTGGACACTTAGGTTGTTTCCCTATCTTGGCTATTGTGAATGATGCTGAGATGAACATGGGAGTGTAGCTATCCCTTTGAGATCCTGATTCCTTTTCTTTTTACTATATACCCAGAAGTGGGATAGCTGGATTATATGGTACTTCTATTTTTAATTTTTTGAGGAAACTCCATGCTTTTTTCCATAGGGGCTGTACCAATTACCTTCCCACCAACAATGTACAAGGATTTCCTTTTCTCCACGTCCTCAACAACACTTGTCATCTTTCATCTTTCAGATATTAACCATTCTAAAAGGTGTGAGGTGATATCTGATTGTAGTTTTGATTTGCATCTTCCTGATGATTAGTGGTATTGAGAACGTTTTCACCTACCTGTGGGCCATTCGTATGTCTTCTTTTGAGAAATGTTTATTCATGCCTTTGCCCATTTTTTCATTATTTGTTGTTGTTTTATTTTTGCTATTGAGTTGTATGAGTTCCTCATACATTCTGGATATTAATCCCTTATCAGATATATGATTTGCAAATATTTTCTCCCATTCCATAGGTTGCCTTTGCACTCTGTTGATTGTTTTCTTTGCTGTGCAGAAGCTCTTTAGTTTAATCCCATTTATTTATTCTTGCTTTTGTTGCCAGTGCTTTTGGTTTCATGTCCAAAATGTCATTTTCCAGACCAAAGTCTAGGAGTTTTTTCCCTATATTTTCTTCTAGGAGTTTTTATGATTTAAGGTCTTATATTTAAACCTGTAATCCATTTGGAGTTGATTTTTTTATATAGTGTGAGATAAAAATATGTATTCTTCTGCTGTTGATGGAAAGTTCTATGTATGTCAGTTAGGTCCATTTTGTCTATAGTGTTGTTCAAGTAAGCTGTTTCTTTATTGGTTTTCCTGTCTGGATTTTCTATCCATTTATTGTAAGTGTGGGTATTGAAGTCCCATACTATTATTTATTGCTGTCAATTTCTGCCTTCAAATCTGTCAATATTTGCTTTATATATTTAGGTGTTCTGATGTTGGGTACATAGATATTTATAATTGTTACATCTTCCTGTTGAATTGACTCTTTTATCATTATATAATGACCTTTGTCTCTGGAGACAGTTTTAGACTTAAAGCCTATTCTGTCTTATATAAATATAGCCACCTCTGCTTTCTTATGGTTACCGTTTGCATGAAATATCTTTTTCCATCCCTTCACTCTCAGCCTATGTGTGTATTTAATTCTGAAGTGAGTCTCCTGTAGACAGCATATCACTAGATCATGTCTATTCATCCATTTGGCCATTCTATGCCTTTCAATTGGTAAATTTAATCTATTTACATTTAAGATAATTATTGATAAGTGAGAACTTACTTTGTTGTTTTCTGTTTGTCTTGCAGTTGTTTTGTTCCTCTCTTTCAGCTTCTTTATTGTACTTCTTTATTGTTCTCTGGAGCTCTCCTAGAGCTATTCTTACTGGCATGTAGTTGTTTGTTTATGGTTTTGTTGTTTTTGTGGGAGGGATTAGCTTTAGAACCTCCTAGTTCACTATCTTGCTGATATCAGGGCAGAGACAATTTTCAATAATTCAGGAATTCTATCTGAAAATATTCTCAGAAATGGAAATATTTATTCATAAAGGCTCCAGCCTCATGACCTCATCATTTACCAAAGGCCTTACCTCCAAATACTCTCACATTGGGAATTAGGTTTCAACATATGAACTTTGGGGGGACACAAGCATTCAGTCTATAGCACCCTGTAACTTGCTTTGGCCAATACACTATGGTAGAGGAAATGATGTGCCAGTTCCTTCTGTAGGCTTCTAGAGTCTTGGTCCCTTCTAAATCCTTTCTTGGATCCCTGCCATGTCATGAGAACAAGCTTGCTGGAGAACAAGGAAACAGGTGGAACAGACCCCAGTTGTTCCAGCTAAGGCCATCCTAGGGCAGCATAGTGCTAGGGACTCCCAAATATGTGAGAGAGCACAGTCAAGAGCAGCACAGCTATGTACCTGATCTACAGCTGATGGCCACCATTAATGGACTCCCTATATCCATAACTGTTGCAATGTGACTTCGCAGTTCTTCCCATTAAAGGGTGGAGTTTATTTGCCCACATCTTGAATCTGGGATCCCTTGTGACTTACTTTGGCCAACTGAATGTGGCAGAAGTGTTAGTGTGACAGTTCTATCTGTCAGCCTCAAGAAGCCTTGCATGCTTCTACTCTCCCTCTTGGAACTCTGCCATGCTATGAGAACATGCTTGGGCTAGTCTAATAGCGGATGAAAGACCATGTGAACAGGAGCCTGGTTATCCCAGCAAACCCCCAAATACGTAAGAGTGCCCAACGAAGATCAACAGAGCGTCCTAACTTACCCATAGCTGACTGCAGACACATAAGTGAGTATAGCAAAAATGAGAAGAAATGCCCAGCTACCTCATAGGCTTATAATAATAAAGGGTTATTGATTCAAGCCACTGAATTTTGAAGTGGTTTGTTATACCACAATTGGTAAGCAATACAGGCCCTATCAACAAAATAACCTGGAAGAAAGTGACTTTGTATATCTTTTCTGTGACAATCACTAAATTACCACTGAACTCAAAATTGGGCTTATAGAGATGGGACATCTTAATCTATGTTGATCTTTGCACTAAAACTTTAAAGAGCTGCTTTGTCCTTGTTTTTATAAGAAACTATGTAAAGAATGTCACTACCTGGAGATTAGTGGGAGTGGAGGGAGGGTGAGAAAAAGGAGGGTAAGTAAATGTGACGAGCATAAAATTTCAATTGAAATTTGCTATCTTAATTTCCTGGTGTTTTATTTGTTGGTGCCTATGGTAAACAAACAAAATTGTGAATTATACAGATGTAGAGAAATAAGCCCACCTGAACTTCCTGGATAAAAATTGGATGATTGTTGACATTAGCTACCTCTTCTGATATTCTTGATTGCTATTTGCAAAGATGAACTGATACAGTACTGAGACAATACCTGCGTTTATCTAAAAGCCTTTAAGAAACTGGAGTTCAACATTAAAGCTGCCTGCAACAACAAGAGAAAAAACTCTAGTTCCCATAAAAACAAAGCGTTAATAACTTTTAGACAACAGCCTGATATTCTATTTGAGCTACTGATAGCCTACACTTTTGAATTCCCCCGAGCAGGGTGGAGATTTTTCACTGAGGATAACTGGGGTTTGAGGGATACTGATGGACATTGCCTGGAGCTATACAATTTGTGGCCATTTTAACGAAATATAATCTAATAAAGAAAACATGATGGCTGCTAAATTGGGAGTGAGGCTGGCAATGCTGTAATTTGAACACTATGTTATGGCTTCATAATACATAGCATGGTATACTAAAGTCAATAGAAAAGGAGAAAAATTTGGTAGCACAGAAACACAAATGAAAAATTGGGTTAATAAACCTGCATTAAACCAGGTAAAAAGAAACAGTGACTTAAAAGAATAATGCTAACTTCTGGTGTATTTTTGAAAAAAGTAATTTTTTTGATTCATCATGAAAGTGGATAGTAGCCACCATGTTACCCTGTTCTACCCCAAGCACTCGTGAAATAATTTCCACTCCTGGCATCCTGAGTTTGCTCTTTCAATTTTTCACTAAAAAGAAACTGGGGTCCTTCGAGAGTAGCATACTTTAAAATCAGCCTGGAATATCCTGTTCTTGAGAGGAAGCAAGGACACTTTCAAAGATGTCTGAGTCGTGACAGAGGTGTCAGGGTGAAATCGCGCCCCCTGGTCTATGAAAATTTAAACATTAAAAAAGTGATTATGGTCCCCTGGACCTGGTGGAATCTGTGAAAGGCCAAATGTCCATGATGATGCTCAAAAGGGGCAACACAAATGGAGCAAGAAATAAGTTGTATAAAATGCATATATGATTGAAATCCTCAGACAAAGTCTGTATCAGGACCACCTGAGTCTGGATATTAGCTCAGATCTGTGGGTTTTCTCACCTACTAGGATCTTGCGGGCAGATGTGGCATCAGCACCTGTGCTCATCCTTGCTTTTTACATTGCCAATAAGGATGGGACCTTTGTGATGTTGAGCTTAGTTCAAAATGGAGGCACATATTTTGGTGAGTTCTTCCTAAATGACATAAGACCCACATATTAAAAGCTGGTGGTGCAGTGAGTTAAGATGTATCAGGACCGCATCCTGTGTGGACTTTTGCAGCTACATGTTCCCAGGGATCCTAGGCACCCAAGAGAAGCTTGCTGAGCTATGCAAAAACAGAGACTTTGTACCACACTTTAGGAAAAAAATATGTGTCTTATTCACTAAAAATGAGAAACACATGCAAAAAGAGAGAAGACTTGGTGCTAACAATGGTAGCCAGGATAACATATTGTCTCAATGATTACTGGTAATATGGTTATTAAATTAAGTAAACTATTAAGTTAAAGTCCTAAAATAGAAATGGCCTAGTGTAAGCAACCAAAAATATTTTGAAATCTAGAAAAGGGGCAGTGGTTCATCAAGAATTCTGCTTTGTTTACCAGGTGGAAATCCACCTTATGAGGACAGCATTGCTTGCAGCTGTACTCCCTTCTAGGCACTCTGGGGGAAGAGTGATCTGGAGGAGATGGTAGGGGAAATAAAAGTATAAATTATGCTCAAGACCTTGTCTTGTTGGGGTGAGAGCACTGTAAATAACGGATTATTTCTTGGCATTGGTAAGAAAATATGTTTCCTCAGTGCCTAGAGTTTGTGTGCCCCATTCCTAGCTCCATTCTAAGGTAGGAAAGGCCACCCTGACTGAAATGGAAGCAAAGACTCTGTTGAGAAATCAGGCATAGAGCAGCTGATAGAAACTTCCAGAGGAGCTCAAGGTCATGGACTAAATGTTGCTATGCCCCAGACAACTCTCAAGGAAATTGGAGATCAACTATCCTCTACTACAGAGGATTCAGAAACTGGGAAAAGATTTAAACTGAGGTAATGTTGACCAGCACTGTTATTAAGGAAGAAGTGTAAAGAAACTTTTGGTTTTGGATGAGGAGTTAATATCAATCTCAAAGATAAATCATTTTAGGACACAGTCAAAATGTCCCTTTCCAGGGGCTGGCCCCGTGGCCGAGTGGTTAAGTTTGCGCGCTCCGCTGCAGGCGGCCCAGTGTTTCATTGGTTCGAATCCTGTGTGTGGACATGGCACTGCTCATCAAACCACGCTGAGGCAGCGTCCCACATGCCACAACTAGAAGGACCCGCAACGAAGAATATACAACCATGTACAGGGGGGCTTTGGGGAGAAAAAGGAAAAAAATAAAATCTTAAAAAAAAAATGTCCCTTTTCAATAAACATCAAGTGCTTTAAGGTTTTATGGTAAAAAATGAAGTCTGTCCCCACAGTTTTGTGACCAGAATGTTTCTGCTCCCTGAAGATGCAGGTCTTCACTAATGGAAAACTATTAGCACAGAAGAATAACTTATCTTCTAATACAGATATCTAGACTCTTTGTGGTTGGGTAGGACTGTGAAATTATAGGAAAAAAGTAGAGAACAAAATAAATGAAAGGAAAGGAAAGAACAAATGCTGATCTATGAGGGAGTGAGGAAACGTGTCTGACTAGAGTAGACGTTTCATGGCAAGTAGAGAACAAGAATGGTTATGTAGGGAAGGTCATGGAGGACTTGAATGTCTGTGTAGAAGTTTAGATTTAAGTAGGAATTCAGTTATATGAAGAAAAATATATTTTAAGGAGATAATCTGGTAGCAACAAACAGGATAGACAGGGGAAGTAAGGGATTGAGAAGTTTGTGGAAGCATATAAAATCTAGATGATGAGAACCTGAATAAGGGGAGTGAGACTGGAAATGAATGAACAAATACTGGACACATTTAAAAGCAAATGCTTTTTCTATATTTTTTTATTACAAAGGTATTATATGCTCACTTTAAAGTTTTAACAAGAAAAAGTATATAAAGTAAAAATATATATATATTATAATGTATATATTATATCTATCTATCTATCTATATATATATCAGTGCAACCACTATTAGAAGTGATATTTCAAACTCCTAAACCACCATAGGAAAAAGGAGGAGGACATGCACTTTGACAAATGTAGCAAAGAAAGAAAAAATAAAAATAATAAAAGGAATTATTAATATTACAGAACTGTAATAAATGTGAAAGGTTTAATTATGAAACAAAAGGCAGACATTCTCAGAGTAAAAAAAAATCTCATCACGTGATGTTTTGAAAAGATATACCTAAAACAAAACAACACAGAAAAGTTGAAAATATTAGAATGAATAAAGATACACCAGACACAATGCTAACAAAAATCACATAGAGGTGGCAAAGAAATGTCAAGGCAAAAAGCATTAAATGAATCAAAAAAGGAATCGGGAATTAACACAATCCAATAAGATAATCATGAAATGTAATGCACTGAAGAAAAATTACAAATATGTAAAGGAAAAAAGGTTAGAAATAAGAAACTGTGATAAAACAACAGTGGAAGATTTTACATACTTTTACCAGAAAATTTAGATCAAGCAGATAAAAAGGGAAAATCTGAATAACAACAAGTTTGATTCAATATGTAGAAATATGATATAATATTACCCAAACAAAAAGAAAATACACAGTTGCTTCAATTGCCCATTTAATATTTATAAAATTTTATTACATTAGGACACAGAAAATTTTCCAAAATGTATAATTCATGCAGGAAGCATTCCCCATCCATGAGACAGTATAAGTAGTAAAAAGGAAAAAAAAGGATAGAAAAACAAAACGTCAACCAAAACCTAACCATGTTGAAATATATAAATACATTTCTAAATAAGTCAGATTAAAAAGGAAAACAAAACTAACTACAAATGAGGTGACAAACGAAGGACTTTGATAACACTGCATGTGACAACTAAGGGATACAGCCAAACATATTCAGAGGACAATTTATAATTTAAATGCATTAAATAAAAAAAAGAAAAACTAAAAAATAAACTAAGCATTCACCTAAATAATGTTGACACCGATCAAACAGAAGCAAAGAACGTAGAAAGAAAGAATTAACAGAAGCAGAAAGTGATAATTAAAAAACCACTTGTTTTTTCTAATAGTTAACTAAAAATAAAATATACAAACCTATGGACAGTGCTGTTAAGGAAAAGAATAAAAAAGGGGTTTAGCTACATATAGGCAAATTAAGACACATTACAAACTATTATGTACAACTTTCAATCAATACATTTGAAAATCCAAATAAAATGGAAGAGTTTTACAGACAAATTGACAAAATTTCCACCCAAGTAGAGTTGGAAATCTCAGATAGACTAATCATCAAAGAAACTGAAAGAGGGTTTACATTTCTACCCTCCCCTTCCCCAAACAAGCATCAGGACAAAATGGTTTTATGGGTGAGTGTTGCAGCTGTTCAAGGGAACAGCTTATGTCTGAGTTACTCACACTGTAAAATAAGAAAAAAAAAATCAAGTTCATTCCCAAGGGTAACACAATTGTGATATTAAATCAGGAAAGGACATCACACAAAGGAAAACAATAAACGAGAGTTTTCCAATAAGTGTGCCTTGGCACATTGGTGTCTTATGGATGGGCTGTATGTGTAATGTGATATTTATTCCTAAGGCTTTGGGGGCAGCCAGGCAGAGCCTGGGAAGCCAGTTGCCTCTGCCCTGAGCAATCTTGTCCATTTACCCCATGTGAAAAACGTAAGGAGGCACTGCTCTAGACACTTGTTAATATAAAGTTTTACATCCTAAATGAAATATCTACATAGCCAAACACCACTACCAAGTCAGTTTTATTCCAAGAATGCAAGAATAGCTCAACATTAGGAAATCTATTAGTGTAATTAACTACATTAATGGATTAATGAGAATAACCATATTATCATCTTGGCAGATGCCAGAAAAGGTATCTGATAACATTCTGTATCTGTTCCTTACAAAACTATAAGTTAATCAGGAATCAGGAATAGAAGGGCATTTCTATAACTTGAAAAAGGGTATCTATCAGAAACAATGGTGATCATCATATTTTAGAGAGAAACAATGAGGAATTTCTATTAAAGTCAAAATCAAGAGAAGGACACTTGCTCTTTTTTAATCTGTAAGTCTGCATTGTTCTGGAAGTCATAAGATCTTTACCAATGTGCTAAAAGAAAAAAAATTAGATACACACACTAAGAAGGAGAAAACAAACATTTCATTATTTACTACTGACATGATTGTGTACCTAGGAATTCAAGATAATTAACTGGAAAAAAACCCAGCGCTAAGAATGGAGTTTAACATGATGCTTGGATAGAAGATAAATGCAAAACTCTATATTGTAAAGATGTCAATTCTTGACACATTACTCAAAAGGTATGAGGCACTTCCAGGCATTTTTTTTTTAAAGAAGTTGACAAGTTCCTCTTTTTGAGGAAGACTGGTCCTGAGCTAATATCCACTGCCAATCCTCCTTTTTTTTTTTTTGCTGAGGAAGACTGGCCCTGAGTGAACATCTGTGCCTAAAATTCATCTAGAAAAAGAAAATATACAAGAATAGTCAAGTAAAGTCTGAAAAAAAGAATAATGAAGGGTGGGCAGCCCCATCAGATTTTAAAACATATTATAATACTACAGTGATTAAAGCAGTAAGGTACTAACTCAGTAACAGACCAAAATTGAACAGAAAAGAAACGTAAGCATATCCACATAGTTGAGGTTAAAAAGAGAATTCCAAATCAGTACAGATATAATTCAACACAAGAAAAACAAGCTACCTCTTCTGCAAAACTAAACGGAGGTCCCTACTTTCCACCATACACACATACATAAAATCAATCCCATATGGATTAAAGCACTAAGCAATAATAATACATAAAATATTAGAAGAAAATATAGAAGAATATTTTTTATAATCTTGGGATACTGAAGCCTACATAGGACTGAGACAAAACCAAAAAACTATAAAAGCAAGATGAAAATCTTTGCCTATTTACATAATCAAATCTTTATGTCACATACCACCATAAATAAACTTTAAAAAGACAAATGGCAGATACGTTCAATATATAGCAGACAAAAAACATATCAGCTCTAATATCCAGAAACCTCCTATAAGGAAATCAAATCAACAAGGAAAAAAGATAAGTGACTCAACAAAAACATAGGCAAAGGATATGAACAAGCAGTTTCCAACAGAAGAAATACAAATAGCTAATAAATATATTAAAAGGTGCTTAACTTTATTAATGATTAGGGAAAAATAACTTAAAGGAATGAGATTGGATTTTTCATCCAAAATGTTGACCAAAATTAAAAAGAATGATAGTGTCTGCCCTGCTGGGAGGACAATTTAGCTCAAGCCTTTTGATCTAGCAGTTATACTTCTAAGATACTAGCCTATAAAAATACTTCTAAACCTGCAAAAAATAGATGTAAAAGAATGCTTTTTATAGCATTTTCTGTAATAGTAAAAAACTGTGAACAACCAAAGATCTATTACATAGAAAGAGTTGAATAAATTATATAGTACACCCTACTATGGAATTCTACTAGCTGTTACAACAATGACTTTCTATTGAGGATGGGTGGGGGACCAAGTTCTACAATATGTATAGGATGATTTCCTTTTGTAAAACACACAAGAATGCATGCACCTAAATGGGAAAAGTACTTGGAAGATACAAAGCAAGCAAATAATCATGGCTGTCTCTGGGCAGTGTGACTGGGAGAAGAATATTTTCATTTGTTACTTTATATATACTACTGCAGGGGTTTTTTTTTGGTTTTGGTTTTTTCGCTGAGGAAGATTGGCCCTGAGCTAACATCTGTTGCCAGTCTGCTTCTTTTTGCTGGAGGAAGGATTCTCGCTGAGCTAACATCTATGCCAATCTTCATCTATTTTTTGTGTGTGGGATGCTGCCACAGCATGGCTCGATGAGCAGTGTGTAGGTCTGTGCCCAGGATCCAAACCTGTGAATCCCAGGCCACTGAAGCAGAGTATGTGAACTTAACCACTACGTCACCAGGCCAGCTCTGCACTTCTTGCTTTTATTATAAGCATGTATTACTTTTTTAACAGAAAAAACTAACATAAGCTTACTTTATGACATTTGGGTGAAAAAAATATAAGAAAACACAAGAAAAGCAATATGAAATCTCACTACACAGAGGCAATTATTATTAACATATCAACCCTTCTTTTTAGTCCCTGTTATGCATTTTTAATATATTTGAGATCTTACTTGAAGTAAGAAGGCTTGTTTTGGGCCCATTTTTCAATCAATATGATGTTGTATTTTCCCTATAGAAAATTTAGAGAATAAAGAGCCACAAGAGAATAAAAAGTACATATATTCCCACCACCCAGACATTGCTGCTTAAAAGAATATGAAATTTGAGTACACAGAATTGGATTATAAGTAACCCATGCACACTGTCATAGACCATGCACACTGTCTCATTGGTCCATACATGACCCTTTGCAATTTTTATCCACTACTGTCTTCTTTTATTTAATTTTCATAATAATAACACAAATAGTCAATGATATGCTCTTAATTACATAATTAATACCCACTCACCCACCCACCCACTCAACCTGAGCACCAGAATACTGACAATAACTTCAGCCCACTTCTATGATTCTCTTTGATTCCAACCCCCTTTCTTCAGCTCCTATGACCGTTTTCCTGAAGTTTTGATTGATATTTATTTGTTTTTTAATAAAATATTTTCAATCCCAAATATATTTGTATGCCTAAATAATATAATGTTTAGTTTTACTTGTTTTTGAATAATATAAAAAGAATATTCTACCACATGTAGTCTTCTGGGGCTTATCTTAATTTGACATAATAGAAGTAAAATCTACCCATGTTATTATGTTTAGCTGTAGTGCCTTCATTTCATTGCTGTATAACATTCTATTGTGTAAATATGCCACAATTTATCCATTTTCATTTTGGGAGTTTTACTACTAATATTTTAGTATATATTCTTATAGCTATTTTTCTGAGGACAATTACATAGTTTCCTTTCTACAAAATTTGAATATTATATGTACTTTCATGTGACATGTTCTTCTCACTAATGAAATCTTGTGAACATATGTCCATTTCATAAAATATTCTTCTGTGGTGTAAACTTAAATAGCTGCATAGTATTCCACCATAAACTTACAATATAATTTTACTAAACTACCCCAGTTGTTGGACATCTGGATTGCTTAGATTTTTTGGTGCGATAAGCATTATGGTGTACATATGCTTTGGCTCAGCAACTCTCCTTTTAAGAATTTATCCTAAGTAGTATTTCAACAAATTTGCACACCATCATGTACAGGGCCACCGCAAAGGACGATGCAGTTTGTGTTTTGCACAACTTGCGTAATGTATGTGCTCATCATAGCAGTTTTTATAACAGAAAAAAAAATTGGAAAGAGCTCAATGCCTACCAGTAGGAGATAAAGTAAATATGTAATGTATTAAAATTATACTATAGATGCACTGTCAATGACATGGGATGATACTTACAATTTATTGTTAAGTGGAAAAGATAGGTTAAATGGCAGTATGATTCCATTTTGTAAAAGAAAATAAGCATACCTATGAAGAGTATGGAAGAACATACACCAAAAACATTACAGCATTATCTGAGTATTGAGTTTATTTGAGATTTTAATTTTTTCACTTTGCATACTTATATTTTGAAGTATTTCAACAGTAAACTTGATTACATGTAAAATAAAAAGATAAATAAATAATGAATTTTTATGCACAATTGTTTAAATATTTTTCCTGAATATAAAATACTCTCACACTGTAAGAACTTTGGAAAAGAACATAAAGAAGTAAACAAAAATCACATATGATCTTACCCACCTAAAGGTAAGTAGTTCACAATCTCCAATGTATTTATTTCTAGTCATTTGTCTCTGATTAAATATATTTAAAATAATTGCAAACACACTTTATATAATCTTGTATGCTGATCTTTCACTTAACATTATATAATATGAACACACGATAAATATTTTAATGGCAGAATATTCCATCACATGGAAATAGCACATTTACTTAATCATGCCCTTAGAGTTAAATCCTTGAGGTTTTTCTGTTTTTCACTATACCAAATAACTATGTGAAGAACATCTTTGTGCATGAACTATCCACATTTTAGATAATTTCCTTGAGTAGATTCATTGAAGTGAAACACTGTCAGAGTACCAACATTTTTATAACCCTTGATATATATTGTGAAAACTGTACTTACTATATATTTATATTTTAAGGCAGCATAGAGTAGAAGAAAAAAATGAAGTCAAAATATGTGGATCCCATGACTATCTTTAGTACTTTCTGTTTAACCTCTGATTAGGTAAAATTGATATAAAAACATACGTCTTATCTAAGTCACAAGGTTATTGTACTAATCAAATGAGAAAATAGATCCTTCAGTCACCATAAATGTTACTTCCTCAGGAATTCTTTCCTTAACTTTCCAGATTCTCATAGCATCCTATACTTACTTTTCCTTCATAGCCTTACAACAACTGATAAATAATTGTTCAATTATTTGTACATTGTCTGTTTCCCCCAGATTATTTTAATCTCCATTAAAATATACCTGGCGCACAGTTGGCACTCAATAAATATTTGTTGAATGAATGAATGAATGAAGTGACAGTACTTTGTAAACTAAATAATTTGACATTTGGAAGGTATTTCTATTATTATTATTAATTCATATTACCATGTAGATGATTCTAAATCTTCAGAGATTCCTTGCCTAACCATAATTTCATTATGTAGCTGTAATGCTTGTCATGCCAGCCAGAGGCACGGGTAGCAATGTTGCTGGAAGCACCTGATAGAAGCTGAGACTTGGAGAACCAAGTAGTTCTCTAGGTCAGCATGCTGGGAGTTAAGGAGTTGTAGTTACCATTAGTCGGACACAAGGCAGTGGTCAGGAATCCAGGAAGTCAGTGATATTTGAAGAAGCAGGTGGATCCTGGAGGTCAGAAACAAACTAATGGTAAGTGGTCTAGATAATAAGGTGCAAACTAGAGAACGGTCAGTGATAAAGAATTAAAGTAGATAGGAGAGTTAAATTCCAAGCACCAGTACTCAAAGCGTGGAGCTATGAATATGATTCTAAAGCAAAGGGTACTTGAATTCAGTGCTCCCCTTTATTATTTCTGCCCAAACTGAAAATGGTGTCAGGAAGTGTTTGTGCCTAGTTCCACGTACATGAGCAAGGGAGTGATAGTAGCTAGTTGAAGAATAAGATCTGTGAATACAAATAGGTTCTGATAGTGACAGCATAAAGTGAGAACATTTGTACATAAGATCTCATAATAGTCTATTCATAAAATGGGAGCAATCAAGCTTTGGATCCCATAATTCTCATCTTGATCTTCAACAGCAGATGTTATAGCACAGTGGTTAGGACCATGGACTCTGGAAACAGGCTAGCTGGGTTCAAATCCCAGCTCAATCATTTATTTGTTGTGTCCTTTGGACAAGTGACTTCACCTCTGTGTGCCAGTTTCCTCATCTGTAAAACGGGGATGATAGTACCTACCTCAGTGGGTTGTTGTGAATATTAAATGAGTTGACGCATGTAAGGACCTTAGAACAGTGCCTGGACGTAGCAAATGCTATGTTAAGTGTCATTATTATTATTATTATTATTTAGTCACATAAGACCAAACAAAAATTGATGTTATAAAAAATGGAAAAATACACTGTATGTTTATGGATAATAAACTTTATCTAAAATAATAAAGTCTCTAAACAGAAATTTTTCTCATTAAAATAAGAATTTCACTTGCCCCTAAACATACTTGACTGTATGAAAACTATAAGTATTAGCAAAGTACCAAAATTTATCACAGCAATCCCATCTTTGTGTTTATTCTATACCAGATGTTTTATGAACGCTATCTCAAAAAGCTGTAAAGAATAACTACACATTTCCTAATAGCAAAAAAATACTATTAGGCTGCAGTACAGTTGATCCATAAGATGTGGTCTATAAGAAGGAATACTCTATTAAATTTTTTGAAGCTATTTCTACTAGAAGCAGGAATATTTGAGTTGGAAGACCTGTCTGTTTAAAGATCTGAACATGGATAGGCTCGGACCTGGGAAGACTAATTTTGAAAGAGTCTGGATCTGGGGAAAGGTCAGAAGACCTGGACTGTAGAACATATTAGAATACCTGGATATCGTAGACACTGGAAGATCTGAATGTTAGAAGACCGGTACACTGGAGACGTTGGAAGACGTGGGTATTGAGCCCGCTCTTGGAAGACTGGGTAGCTGTCGGAAGACATGGAGATGCTGGAAGACGCAGAGACGCTGGAAGACGTGGAGATGCTGGAAGACGAGCAGATGCTGGAAGCCCTGGAGATGCTGGAAGACCTGGAGGTGTAGGAAGACGTGGATTTTCTGGAAGACGTGGCTTAGCTAGAAGACGTGGATTTTCTGGAAGACGTGGCTTTGTTGGAAGACATGGATTTTCAGGAAGACGTAATTTTGTTGGAAGACCTGGGTAGGCTGGAAGACATGAATTTGATGGAAGACACAGCTTTGTTGGAAGACAAGGGTTTGCTGGAAGACATAGATTTCCTGGAAGACATGGATTTTCTGGAAGCCATGAATTTTCTGGAAGACATGAATTTTCTGGAAGACTTGGATAGGCTGGAAGACCTGGAGGTCGTTGGAAGACATGGATTTCCTGGAAGACATGGGTTTTCTGGAAGACGTGGATTTTCAGGAAGACCCAAATTGTCTGGAAGACCTGGGTTGTTTGGAAGACGTAGATTTGCTGGAAGACCTGGAGGTTACTGGAAGACATGGATTTTCTGGAAGACATATATTTGCTGGAAGACTTGGATTTAGTGGAAGACACGAATTTTCTGGAAGACGTGGCATTATCGGAAGACCTGGACTTAGTGGAAGACATAGATTTTCTCTGGAAGACGTGGATTGGCTGGAAGACTGGATTTGGTGGAAGATCTGGATTTGGTGGAAGACGTAGATGTTCCTGGAAGACACAGACTGAGTGGAAGACCTGGATTTCTTTCTGGAAGACATAAATTAGCTGGAAGACCTGGATTGACTGGAAGACTTGGATTTGGCGGAAGACAGATTTTTCTGGAAGACGTGGATTAGCCGGAAGACCTTGAAATTGTTGGAAGACGTGGATTGTCTGGAAGACCTTGAAACCATTGGAAGACATGGATTTTTCTGGAAGACATGGATTTTCCTGGAAGATATGGATTTTGTGGAAGACCCGTAATTGCTGGAAGACTGGATTTACTGGAAGCCATGGATTGTCTGGAAGACGTGAATTGTCTGGAAGACGTAAATCTTCTGGAAGACCTTGATGTTGTTGGAAGGCTTGAAATTAGTTGGAAGACTTGGAGTTTCTGGAAGACCTGGTGTTGTAGGAAGACCTTGACACTGGCACCAGTCGAAACCCTGGACATTGGAGACATTGGAAGCACAGGATGTTGGAGACATTGGAAGCCTTGAATTTTGATGACATTGGTTATTCTGGACATTGGAGACATTGGAGGCCCTGAATGTTAGAATTCATGGATATTGGAAGCCATAGATACTGGAAACACTGAACACTAAAGACATTGCAAGTCCTGTAACTTGGAATCCCTAAACATTGGAAGATATGGACAATAGAAGATCTAGGTATTTAGAAATCCTAAAATCAGATGCCTTGGATATTGGGAGACATTAGAAAACCTGGATATTGACATATTCATGTTAAAATGCATAGAATTTGGAAGATGTAATTTTCATGATGCTGAAAGTCAAGGCTGTTGGCAGCCCCGGACTTTAGACCTGGACACTAAGAGATCAGGACATTAAGAGACCTAGTCATTCAGACATTGGGGATGTTAGAACACCTGAATGTTGAAAGACCAGGTTCTTAAAGATATTGACTTGGACATTGGAGGAACTGGTGATAAGAAGACATTGTAAAATCAGGCTTTAGGAGACACTAAAAGTTGTAGGAACCGAATGATGTAAGTGCTAGAAGATATTGGAGCTAGACTTAGACATAATGAAACACATAGACTCTAGAAGACCTATATATAGGAGACATTGGAGGATTGGGAACATAGAATAATTAGAAGTTAGAACTCTGAACCCTGAAAGACAAGACCTACAACTTAAAAAATGATTATTGAAGATATTAGAAGAGCTAAACTTTTAATGACCCCAATATTGAGGAGATTAGAAAACACTGGCATTGGAGATGCTATAGGCCAGAGAGTGGAAGCCATGGATGTTGTAATATTTAGAAGATCTGGCAACTGGAGGTATTGGACGCTATGGAGCTCAGAATACCTGATGTTAGAGACAGTAAAGAACTGAAAAGCCTAATCTTGGAACTATTGGAAGGTTGTGTTGAAAGATATTGGCAATGTTGAAAGACTTTCATATTACGACATGATATGACATTAAAAGACATATCATAAGGCTACTCTACAGCGTCTCTTTCGCTAAGAAGCAAAACACAGGGAAAGGACATCTTAGGAAGATAACAAAGAGGAAGCAGGGAAATTCAAGTAAAAGCAAGAAGTTTGAATGGGTTGGAACTTATCTTCGTAGTCTTAATGAACTGGCCTTTGGGGTCTGTATTGGTTGACAGGATGGGAATGAGGAATTATCAAAGAATAAGCAATATAAAAAGCTAGGGGAACTACTTGGCTTTAGATCAGAGGTCAGCAAAGGTTTTCTGTAAAGAATCAGACAGTAAATATTTAAGATTTTGCCGGCCATACAGTTTCTGTGACAACTACTCAACTCTGCCATTGACAATACTGCCACAGA
This sequence comes from Equus przewalskii, assembly GCF_037783145.1. Lineage (NCBI taxonomy): Eukaryota > Metazoa > Chordata > Mammalia > Perissodactyla > Equidae > Equus > Equus przewalskii. The sequence continues at coordinate 112,951,781 of NC_091863.1, read as the reverse complement.
CAATACGTAAATGAGTGGGCATGGCCGTGTTGCAATAAAACTTTATTTTTTAAAAAAATAGTTGGGCTAGATTTAGCCCAAGGGCCTTATATTGCCAGGCCCAGCTCTACATGCCAAATCTGGGGTATGGTAAACTTAAGTACATTCCAGGCTAGCATTCATATGCAAGAGAATGGATAGAACAATTTGAAGCCCAGTGGCAAATAAAGATATTATGTATGTGATGATACAGGAGTTGAGGATGATAAGAACCTAAGAATGGAGTTTATATCTCTACTTAATTGTTTCAGGGGCCCAAAGAAGAAGATCTGTATTCAGAGCAAAAATTAAGGGGACAGTATTCAGGGCCCCAGCCAAGGGGGCTAGAGTTCAGTGAGAATGCCCTAATTTAGTAGGCTGGAAGCTTAAGAATAAAATTAAAGAAGAAACTCACCCTTACAGACTGAGGTTTTCCTGCCAGGACTAAGCACCACTCAACCAAAGAGAGAGAGAATCCCCAGCCCAGGACAGACAAGAAGTCAATGGCAAAACCCTCACTCTAAGTCCCATGTTCTTATCATTATGGCAGTCATCATACCAGTGCTAACTAATCAAGAGCTAATTCTAGGTGTCTGCAATGATGGAGCAGAACAGGAAGGAAACTATCGTTTGGTGGGCTCATCTCAGGGACTCTGGCTTCAGGTAATAAGTCTAATTTCTGATCTTACCCACCAGAGCTTAAGTGACAAGCTTAAGAGATCAAGGTCGAGCTGTAAGCTGAAGGTCCTTAGTACTTAGTCACATAGGGCTGAGGAAGACAAGGACTATCACATACACTGCATGAAGGAGAACATGCAGACAAAGCTGATTGAGCTACACTGGGCCTGGGCCATGATTTAAAGGTTAAGTAGTGGAAAATATAGACAATGGGCAGTCACTAAAGAGTTTTGAATAAGGAACTACCAGAATCAGAATTGTGCACAAGGAATGTTAGTCAAGCAGCAAGGTCCTAAATACCAAAGACTACTAGATATATATACTAGAACACCAAAGACTCCAGGTGAAAACACTTAAGGGGTTGGGATGTGAGTTATGAGGCCACTACAATCATTCAGGTTAAGTGGTAGTAGGGGCTTGAATTAAGGAAGTGGCAGTTTGTTGCTCAGCAGACACAGCATTAGACTTATGATGAATACTCAGCATTCTGAATACCACTGCTTTAAACTTCTTCAATGCCATCACAGAATACATCAAATACAAAGAAGATCAGAAGCTAGCTATGAGGAACTGTCCTCACTTAGTAAGATTACTTAGACATCCAATACTCTCAAAGGCAGCTGAGCTGATAACTTGGTGGGTTAAGCAAAGTAGGTCCTATATAGCTTTATCTTTAGCTCCTATTAACACAGAGTGACTTAATTATCTTAAAAGTGGAACCACGTGGATGGATTATTTTCTAGAGAATAGGAATACATCCATGTGAAAAAAATCATTACATCTAATCATTATATAAATAAATATGCAAAGATAACCAGACTATAAATATAGCATATAGAATCACTGCAGGTCAAGGAGTAACATAGGGACATAGGAATTATTGTTTTAGGTATCTCTCACAAGCAAAGAAAAATATTAAAAAGCAATTTTATTCCTTCTCTCTTCTTAAAACCATCATGCATACCTTATTTCGAGGGAAATTAGGTAAAATATCAAAATATTAAAATTTTGCAAAGACAGGAGTAAACTATCATATTCTAGTTCTATAATGCTTATTCATGTTATAATAATAATAATAGCAACAATTTATTGAGCGCTTACTATGTGCCAGGCACTGTACTAAGCATTTCATATAATCTCATAGCAATCCTATAGTGCAGGTATTTTTGACCCCGTTTTACAGATCAGAAACCCAAGTCCAAAATGGCTAAAAACATGCCCACAGTCATATAGCTGGCAATTGGCAGGGACTGGATTGAAAACCGGTCCTCGTGCTGACTTCGCACACCCCAATAGCCCAAGGGTTATCCTGCCAGGACTAAGCACCACACACCCAAGGAGAGGCAGTCCCAAGCCCAGGGCAGATGAGAAACCAGTGACGAAGCCTTCATTCTAAGTCTCATCTTCTCATTATGGTACTCATCATACTACTGCCAATTAATCAAGAGCCAACTCTAGGTTTTTGCAATGATGGGTTAGCTATAGCTTCGGCTTTGTGTAGTAATGCAAGAGAGATGAAGTGCAGTATCTCAAGCATACTAGATTCATATTTAATTTCTCAATATTTGTTATCCATGTTAATGAAAGTACTATTTAGCCTTTCATTTATTTTCTATTTGATTTCATGGTTCCCAGGAACATATACACTCTGTTCATAGCACATCATATTTATTTCCGAATTCTTAGATAAACAACCATAACACACCACCATTAAAAGATAATACTATGTAAAGTTCAAAGATCAATGTATTTCACAGCACAAACATGGTTCACACACTCTTTTAGACTATACATGCTGTAGAAGCCCTTTATTAGCATTCAGGTGGTGGCAGCTATGTAATCCAAATGTGTAGTTTAAAAGAGCCTTCTCTGCATTTTGAACTTAAAAGGTTTTAAACAAATAAAAGGCTCTTTTTAAATGTAATGCCAGTTTTCTAATATTTTCTACAAATTTCAGCAACCTGGGCTGCCCTTTCTCCTCACCCTCTTTTTCTTTTTGCCAGTGATTAAATACATCTGTAAAGAAGGAAATTTCCATGCACTTCATAATAACGAACACAAGAATTTACCTGAACCATTTGACAACAGAAAGATTCTTTCCCCTCAAACTGCATAAAATATAGTAAATTTCAAGATTTTCAATTTTGGGGACTATTCTTAACTTAAAAAAGAAAAAAGAAACACCCATTTACATGGCAGTGTTGTCATTAACTTCTATTTCTACCACTTAGCCTATACCAACTTTCACGTCCTCCTATAAGTTCTGCTGACTTGTTAAACTCAACCATATTAAAATGTTCTATCTTTTACCTTCATCAATGATACTTCTTAGATTATTTTAACTGGATATTGCCTTAAACAAGAATTAGATTTATACCAATATTTTATTTCAAATGGCTTAGGCATTCCTATGAAAACTAAAATCATACACTAGACAGTTTCCCATTGTACTATTTAATAGTAATAGTTCCTGGTTGATGCTATTCAATTTAAACTTTGATTTCTCTAATCCTGCTCAAATTAAGAGAGAAAATTGCCAAGGCATTAACCTTAATGAATGGTTAAATTATCAGGAAGGCACTTTCTTTAAAGGCATATGGAACCACTGATTATACTCGTCAAACAATCATTGACTTAAAAATATTTACCTCTAGACATGATTAAATATATGCCAATTATCCATGGAACCTTGTAAGAGTAACCATACAGAGTCCTCTGGTTTGGTTTATGGAAACAACAGATACAAAATGTTAAAATGTTTTACAACATTGATGCGTTATTATTTTCCCCAAACCCTCTAACTCAGAAGAAAAACAGCAGTTATCACATCAAAAGAAACTCACAGAAGGTATGCTTGATTTTTCTTTTCAGGAAGCTGGTGCTGTTTGTTTCCCTTTTTTTCTATGGCATCTATGCCTAACTCTCTTTTCTGGGAGGGACTAAAACGTGGTAAAAGCCTGAACCACAAACATAATTTTTAAAATAACAAGAACACAATAGAGTAATACTACTACTCACCTTGGAGGTACTCTCCAAATCAACCAATGAGATTGATGCCCCTTTCTCTCAAGATAACAATATCAGAGATAAAAGCAGCTTAGAGACCAAGTGGTCCTATCCTCTCATTTGACAGATAAGGAAAGAGTAGGGTGATTTGAATAAGACCATCCATTGAACTAGTGGCAGAACAGAAACTTGGAATCAAGGTTTCCTAGTTCCTGGGCCCACTGCCATTTGTATTATATTTTCTATTATAATTCTGTTATAGACTTGGAACAGTGGTTTACAACCAAGGTTGTATGAAAATGACTTGGCAAGCTTTCACAATATACAGATGCTGGCCCATCCCTGGTTCAACATGTCTAGGGGCAGGTCCCAGAAATCTCCATTTCAAGACTCTCCAGCACGATTTTGATGTGCAGTCGGTGTTGAAAATCACTGTGGCTTAGATCAAGAACGTGATCTCCTCTGGCACCATGGCGAGGCACTAGATCCACAGCACCCTATAGTGGATTTTCCGCTTTCATCTGCCTCTTTTAAATTTGCCAAGGAATGTCTATCATCTCAAGTGTAACTATGCAAGCAAGGCCTTTTAACGTTTGTATTATTTTTTCCTTTTCTCTGATCACTTCAAACTCAGATATAGGTTGCCTATCATTCAGACCTCCAGGCTTGGGGCAAAATTACTGGATTTCCACCACCTTTATGGAAGAGGAAGTATCAGTATCCCTTTTCTGGAGGATAGTCAACTGTTCATCACTGGGAAGAAGAGAGATGAGAACAAAGATCTATGGAAATGAACTCTAGCAGCTTCTCCTTGATTAGGTACCAAAGTAAATCCAGGAATCCATTGTAAATGTACTGCCTTTCAGAATCAACCAATAGCTGCATTATACAATTGCTGCAAAACAAATTAACTGATACCAAACTAGTTAAAAGGAGAGGGGTTAGATCCTTTCTGTTGAGATAGCAAATTAGGCTTAACAAGATTTAAAGTAAAGTTCAGGATCAAGAATACAAAATCAAACTGTCCAACCAAGTAGAGCTGCCCCTCCCTAGGCACTAGAGTTGAGTTCCTGAAACCCTCATTGTAGGGGAATTTGTGTTGGAGGAATTTGTTAGCTTTGGGGGAAAACTGGAGCAGGGAAGGGACTATTGTGAAAGCCCAGACAACTGGTTTGTTCACTGAAATAAAACACTAAGCAATGTGAATCTTGATGGCATTTTACTAGCATTACATTAGCAATAGTGATTACTGGGCAATTGATTTCTCTTTCTCTCTGATCTCAAGGTGAGGACAATCATGCATCAATGAAAATGTCGGTCATCACTACAGTGATAGAGAAAGAATTGAGAAAGTTGGATTTTGTCTGGAGACAAGTAAGGTCAGTCTTCTGCTCCACTTTCATCCTCCAGCATATGGATCACCACATCATCAGAGCTGTCGAACTCTGAATCCCAAGGTTCAACTATCTGTATGCAGCCTTTCTGCCTGCTTGTGCGAAATGGGTTTGAACGACACACGGCCCGATGGTCCAGCCTCTTTTCCCCTGTTGAAGCAAGCAGAGAGAAAAGACTTATTGGCCTTGTTTGAAGGATTCTTCTTACTGCTTTATAGAGTTGGAGGTAATCATTTAAGCCTTGCCTGAAGGTCAATAAATATTCCACCAAAGGATCTCTTTCCTCTGAATCATCACGGCAATTTGATTTGCAGAGTGAGTGCTTCAACATTCTTCGAGTTCTGGATGTTAACCTCTGCTGACCTCTTTTATCAACTTTTGCTGTGATCACATCTCTGAAGTATTTCTCAACTATCTGCTGAGGGTGAGAATCTAACAGTTCAGCAATGTCATTTAATTTAATGTCTTCAAATCCTCCACCACTCAAACATTTTGCGAATGCTACAACATTTTCAATTTCTTCTACTACTGGAAGGAAACTTCTAGAATTAGTTACAACCTCATTCCAAAGTTTCTGCCAGCCTCCATTAAGGGTTGATTGTTTTATTTCTCTCACTGATTCTTCTACTATCGTTAAAGTGTTACAAATGGAGAAATTTTGCCAAGCTACTTTCACCATAATTTCTGGTGTCTCCTTCATAAAATCTGCAAGGTAGTCAAAAATACTCCGAGTATAGTACATCATGAACATTTTTGGCACTCTCAGATGCATGAGTTGAAGGAGAGGATTTGTACTGGGGGGAATGGAGATGACCTTAACACAAGGATTGGCGTTTACTATCACACTTTTGTCAGTGAGAGTAGTATTCAGAATCTGCAACACTTTGAATTGAAGATTTTTTTGGTTTAAATATTGTTTAACCTCAGAAATAAAACACTTTAAAAACCAGTCCAAAAAGTGTTTCTCAGTGATCCATATTTTATGGTTTCCCTTCATATAAACAGAAAAGTGTTTCTGGCATTCTCTTTTCAGAGGGCAAGAATTTTGGAATCTGTGAAGCAACATAGATTTAATCAGAAAGTCACCAGAAACATTGGAACAAAGTAGAATTTTGAGCTTGTCTTTTCCAGGCTTGAAGCCTCTGGTCTTTTTCTCATCCTTTGCAATAGATGTGCAAGTAGGCATGTGCTTCCAGAACAGGACTGTTTCATCAGCCTTAAAGACCTCTTCAGGCAGGTGGCCATTTCCCTCCATCAGTTTCTTCAGGTATTCAGGATACTCTGCAGCAGCTTCACAATCTGCTTCCTCTGCCAGCCACTCCTTTTCATACAGACCACAGCACTTTTGAAACCTATCCAACCACCTATTACTTGCAATGAACATTATAACTTTTCATCCAGATTGAAATTTAAACTTGCATTTTTGTGATGCTCGCTGGTGGATTATACATACAGAGAGAGGCTATTCAGCCTTCTCTGTTTTAGAAGCCACACATGCAAATGTTTTTCCATTTTCTCTATTTGGCATTTCAAGTTATGTATGATTTTCTCAGTGATTCTGGTGTGCCCCTTGATGCACTGGCCCTAATAGCTCTCTCATTTTTCTCTACTGTATGAATTGTAGATTCATTAAAACCAAAAAAACACCCTACAGAGGTCTTGGTTTCACCATTATCAAGCATTTCAAGAACTCTCATTTTGTTTGCTATAGACAACACCTTTCTTGTCCTCTTCACTCTTCTTGCAATTCTATCATTCCACCTTCTTGCTTTTTTGCTTGGATGCCATTCTTACCCAAACTTACACAAATTTGCAATTATTGACATTTTTATATCACTGAGCGAGCGGTACACAACACTAATTTGTAATATATAAGAAGCAAATGACAACATCCACATGACAAATAAAAAGGGCAAAACACTGTTTGTATGATTATATATGTGTGTGATCGATGGCTGCAGAGGGAACAACAGGCAGAAGAATAAGAGTAGAAGCAAGCAACCCAAATGTCGGTCTTGTCACATGAGATAGTCAGCAAGACAACACGATGGTGACTTGAACTTGCATATTGTTCCAAAACTCTCAAAGGTGCAGACTAGGTAAACTCAAATTTTGTATGAGAATGACTTGCAGTTGTGAAGGGATCATGGAAGTCAGGAGTCAAGGTCAGGCTACCAGGATGAGGCGAGAAGCATAATTATCACCATCTAGGAGAAAGCAGACAAAAAAAATCGGTAATGAAGTCAGGAACGGAGGCAGTCTGCATTAAGTAGTGAGGAGAGCAGAAATTTGGAATAATTGTAATATACGCCAGATTGACTTACAAAGGCTGTACCAATTTGCATGCTCACTGACAGTGGATGAGAGTTCTTCCCCCCATATGTTCTCCAACACAAAATATTATCAACCTTCGTAATTTGTGCCAAGCAGAAGGTGAATAACAAGGTATCTCATTTTAGTTTTAATTTTCAATTCTTTAATCATCTTTCCACATGGTAAGCTGTTTTTATTTCTTCATCTTTTCATCTTTAAACTGTCTGTTCATATCCTCTGCACCCTTTTAAATTTTTTCCTTAATGATTTGTAGGCACTATTAGCATATTAGGGAACTCTTATTTTTCATTCTATTTTGAAAACATTTTCTCCAAGCCTATCATTCACTTCTTAATTTTATTTACTTTGTCTTTTGCCATAAAGATGTTTAAAATATTTATGTAGTCAAATGTTTCATGCCTTTCTTTGAAATGCCTTCCCCTCCCTAAGATGATAAAAATACATTGACATATTTTCTTTCAGAATTTTTATAGTTCTGTAGCATTCTTTCAAGGTATTGAGGAAAAGATAAACTACTCAACAAATGGTGTTGGAATAATTGACTATCCATCTACAAGAGTGTCTGCAGACCTCTCACAATGTATTTCCCATCTGTGCTAGAGCCACAGGGGTTCTGGTAGAGTTAGAGCCACCTGACGACCAAGTTGAGGGCTCAGGTTGAGTCCAGTTGATCACTCAATTTCTCCAGAGGTCAATATAGCTTGGGGAAAGGAGTGTCCAAATGAATAAATAATTACTATACATTTGCTGGCCTAAGTTCTGTTCTGCTGCCAATCTATACTCCTGACTTATATCAACTGAGTGACAGTACCAAGTTCTTAGATCTCTGATCTTCTCATAATGGCTTCACTAATAATTAATAAATAGTGACTCAGTTTTGGCACAACAGGAGAAATTTGAATATGAGTTGGCTTTTAGATGAGATTAGGTGATTACTATTGATTCTATTAGGTATAATAATGGAACTATGGTAATATAGGCAAATATTCACTTTTTGAGGGGAGAACCGAAGAAAATACATGTTACATAATCAGTAATTTATCTGAGGGAAAAAGGTTAACAGTTGTTAAATCCAGGTGGCTGGTAGGTGGGCCTTTATTGCACTATTCTTTCTACTTCTCTGTAGGTTTGAACATTCTCATAATAAAATGTGTGTATGTGTGCACATGTGTGTATGAAGTAATCTCATGTTTCACAGCTACATTTTAGGCACTATCACATATGTGTCAGTAGCTTTTTGGCTTACATACAAGATGAAGAGTTACAACTAAAGAACAACTGATCATTGGAGGGAAATCACTTTAAAAGAAATATTTTCCCCACTTTTAAGTCAATACATTAAATACTAAGGCATTAAGAAGCCTGAACCCTGATATCAATTTAAAGGTAAGAGACTCAATTTCCAAGTGTTCCTTTTTCTCTACCAAATCTGAACAGAAGATTTATAGCAATTTTACCTAAAACGAGATTATTTGAACCTAGGGACAGTTCAACTTCATAATACTAATAGCACCGTTTTCTATACCACACAAGAGATGGAGATTTATGAAAGGAAATAAGGAACAAGCAAGAGCATAAAAACGGATAACCCTGGGTAGGGAGAATGACTACTATATGTTTAAGTAAATCACTGGGTGAAACTTCATTCAACCAACATTCAAATGATAGTATATACTTCTACCCATAAAATTCATTTTGGGTCAGTTTCACCCTGTGTTCTCTGATCTTGCTAAGGATATGTCCCTTGTGTAAGATGCTTGAGCCAAGTTAATATGAAGAATAAAGCCTCTGAAAGAAACTTCCTGTGTGACCTTTCAGTTCTGCAAACTATATAAAGACCTGAAGCTGTTAGAGCACTAAGAAATACTAGTATAATCAAGTGAATCTCTCCTCAAGGTATTTTTCCAAAGTATATTTATCTACAGGCTTGAGAGTGTAACATCGTTCTTCTAGTGCTTGTGGGTCCAAGAATGCCTGGCATCCTCTGTAAGGAGAAATAAAGCCTAGCTGATTGAGCTTGGTAGTCCTGGTGGAGTTCACACTGCTCAGGTGCCCAAAAGGCAGGAGGATCTCAGGATGTTTGTTCTGTCAGCATTTCGATGGAGAAGAACAAGAAATTTTTAAAAATGCAACACCCTGTGAGGATTTGTACAGACAAACAAGATTGAGCTCATTGCAGCTTCTGCTATGAGAGGACATTTGGTCTTAAGAGGTTTGCTGCTGTGCAGGCTGTGCAGAGCTATCATCTTCCCCCTTCAAAAATCTCAAAACACACGCACTCATGTGGTGAGCTCAAAGAGTACAGACCATCAGAATCATTTAACGTTTTAAAGTACAATAACCGTAAATGGTAAGCAATGGTGAGGTTTCCGTGAGAAATCTTATTTTTTCAAAATTTATAAACTACCCACAACACATTTACTAATAAGATAAACAAAGATGTCATTCAACTGACCTTTGAGAGCAAAGAGCAATAATAGAGCATCTCAAAAGTAAATCTTCATGATCAAAGATTTCAGACATTTATTCATTCTCCTCAATCAACGCATGCTGACAAAGAGCTTACCATGTACGAGGCCATGTGATATGAGGAATAAAGAAACGAACTAAGAAAAAACCTTGATCTCAAGAAACTTAGTCTTCAAGGAAGATAAATATCACACAATATAAGATAGAAAGCCACATATTCCATAAGAGTCGCAAACGTGTTATGGGGGCCTAATCTGCCCCTCTGTCCATCCCTACTTTATCTACTCTGACTGCTTCAGGCCCTTCTCATTCCTGATCTGAAGAATGTGCTAAGTCATCTGCCTACCACTCTGCCTCCAGAGCAACCTTTCTAATATTGGGGTCTAATCCCTTACTTCCTCTGATCTCAATCACTCCCGTGAGACCCCATGGCTTACTGAATAAAGTCCAACTTCCTTCTGTATGAAGGCACCTGCCTATTTCCCCAGTCTTATCCTTAAATACCTCTTCTTTTCCTCCTCTGTAATCTACATGTCGGCCAGGTAAGGAGCTATTTCAAACATCCAGATTCCTTAACCTTCAACACTAGTTCAAGTACCACCTCTTCCAGGAAGCTTTTCTTGCTCCCTCTGGCTGGCTTCGAAGCACGAGCTGGCTCTGAAGCACTGATCCGAGCTCTCAGAGTCTCCCTCCCATTCTTACTCTGATTACAGCATTTATGATATTTCACTGCAGTGCCATCTGTTTCCCTGTGTTTTAAGCATTTATGATAGCCTTGACGGTATCTGGAACAAAATAGGTCCTCATTTTATTGCACAAATGCTTATGGTAAAGAGAGTAAGAAGGGCATGCAAGACTCACAAAAGGGTCAGCATTTGAATCGGACCATGAAGAACGGGTAGGATTTGCAGTGTGTGAGAAGGAGGAGAGCAAGTAGGGGGTGAGAGGTGGCAAAGGCCAAGGCAGGACAATCCTGGGTAATGGGGAGATTCGATTAGATGAGGCTGAAACACAGCGTGGCTGAAGAGGAGAGTAAAAAACAAGATTGGAAAAGTCTTTTGAGGTAAATCATGGAGGTCCTCAGATGCCAGATTTCTTTGGTGAGAGGGAGTTACGTTTAACCGTCTTAATATTAATGAAAGGGTTTATGTTTGCAATGAATAAAAAAGCAGACGTTTAGGATAAATCAGACCTATTCTTCCTTGTTACTAGGTCTCGGCATATACATTCCTAGGAGAAAAGTCCTAACTACTTGTGTCCTAAATAATTTAGGGATATCATGCTGATGTTTATTATCACATTGCTATTTGTTCTTGCTATTTTAATCTTTGACAACAAAAACAGTTATGAAACATCTTCACTTTCCTTCTATGGTTCGATGGGTCATTAATTAACTAAACATCCATAAGTTCTTAATAATAATCTATTTTTCATATTAAAATTTCATGGAAAATCTTGCATATTTCTTATTGGATCCGAGTATTTTTTAAAGCTCTGAAAATTCTCCCCCAAAAGAAGTCAAAATGGATTCTATGTAGCAACAGTGCCCTCCGCTGGCTACAGCGTGGAACAGCTAAACGCGGGCCGAGAAGGAACGCAAAAGCCAAGGCGGTCCGTGGTGAGTCAGGCCTGACAAGGCCCGCAATGTCCACGCTTCCTCAATTTCTTCCCTTTTCATGTTAAGCAGAATGTTGATTCACTAGCTCCTCAAGGTAAGCAAACTCGTCTTAGCAGGTCAGGAATTGGTCAAGTGCTCGGACAAATTCCCTTTTTCCCCTCATCTTTTAGGGGGGCTGGCCACACCCAAAGCTTCTAAAGATTTTTTTCCTTTAAGAAAAGGCACATAAATTTGAACAATAGTTTCCTGATCTCCTCCTCCATTTGCTCTTCCTCTTTACCTCATTTTCACTGGCCTGTGTAAGAGAAAAAGAAGCACTTTAAGAAATCCTGCAATCACAGACCTAGTGGCTTGCCATGTCCCAACCTGAAATATAACCGTGCTATCTCTTAAGCCTGGGCTAGATGTGACATTGGTCCCCTCCCTTAACCATAAGGGCCGCAAACAATACACGATCAGCATAAAATAGTTTCAGGGGATAATGACAATTGAAAGCCATTAGCCAGTGCCCAGCATAGTGTCTGGTCACCTGCTGGCAGAGTTAAATGGGGTATGATAGAGGGAAATGCGCTGTAAATTATGGGGTGTGAGCCTCATTACAAGGTGCTTGTATCATTGCAAATTCGGACTGAACTGCAATACCAAGAAACGCTCAGAGCAGGCTAGAGAGGAACAAGGTGTCCCTAAGCACAGAGACATCTTTTTTCCTGCAAAATCATTTCAAAAGCCCTTCTCTGCTACTTGTGGTTCCTTTAAAACTTTTATATTCAATCCAATTCTGAATGGGTTCCTAAACCCTAATTAAGGGGCCACAGCTTCCTCCGGTGCCTTACTTCTGCGGGGTTTTTGTGGTTCCAATGCTGAGCTTTGCAACCTGGAGCGCTTGCATAAGCTCTCACCTTCGGTCTCCTCCAAACTCCATACAGCCTGCACGGCCTAGGTTATCAAGCACCGGGCTGCGCTCCTTGAGGCACAAGATGGGGAAGCAGCAGTCCCTCCTCCCTTCGGCACAGGCAGGGAGGCATATACACAATGAAGAGCAAATAACAGATACTACAGAGGTCCAGGACTTGGGACCATGGAGAGAGGAAGGAATCACTACAGAGATGATTTGCAAAGCCTGGGATTAGGGTGAGGTGAGCGTGGCCAAGTCGCGCAAAATCAGGGTCGGATCACGTCTTTATTTAAAATATTCATATTTTGTCTATCACGGAACTTTTTGCATTAACTTTGAATTTTAAAGATATTACATTACAATTTTTATTTTAATTACTGAATGTCTTGGTGCCCCCTTAAATTGTGCGCCCGTGGCTACTGCCTCCCTCGATTTGCCCTTATCCCGTCTCTGGGGATTTGAATGAGGGCAGTAAGTGATGGATATGATTTTGCATCTAGAAAAGGGGTAAAAGGCAGCCCGGAGATGGCGCCTAGGAGCCGAAGCATGGGCGGCTGCAGGATTGGGAGGAAGAGGCCGAAGAGGTGCTCGGGGCTGGCTGGCTGGCTGGCTGGGAGGCGACGATGCTCCGCTCCGGTAATTTGCGCAGCCCCGGAGGGGAGTCAGCTCGGTTAAAGCGGAATACGGAAAGGACATCTGCTTACCTGGTTCTGACTGCTCCCGACCCGCAATCTCTTCTGACCGCCAAGGCAGGATCTGCTCCTCTCTGGGGACAATGCATCTCGTCTTTGCAGCGCGCCCACTCTGAAGCGGTGCCTCTCAGGGCAGCCTTTATCAACCGGCTGCTCTTGGAAAAGACCTGCCCCCACAAGGGCCTCTCCAGCGTCCGCCCGCCACACCCGTTGCTAGCGGAGGTCCACTCCCTCCGCGCAGGGCGGGCTGGACCGTCCCCCGCAGGGATGGGAGGACTGTGTGCTGTCACTTCCCACCTGGTCACTGTGTGTCAGGACACTTAGTCAGTTACACCGCTCAACAACCTCCCCACTGCGCCCCCGCCCCACTCCATCCCAGCAGCGGCAGCCGAGAGGCACTCTCCATTAACTATCTCAGGGCCAAAGAGTTAAGAGACTTCGCAAGCGTCTGTTTGTTATTCCATAGCGGTAACAGTCGCTGATCGGCCTGATGGCTTGGGCAGGCGGAAAATCTTAAAGCTGGAAGGAACCTTAGATTTGGGTGGGATTTAGCATTCGATGTCTTTCGTGAAAACTCACCAAGAAAATTAAATATGCATTAACATTTAGTACCAGTAGTGCATCCTAACAAGTACACACACAAAGAAATCCCGCCAAAGCACACTCCACCAATCGCTGCCTGTGCACACTTGAAGTCTCCATTACAAGGCATGAAAAAGTGCTCGGAGAAGGGTGGGCTTTCTGGTGGGAACTGGCCTGAGGTAAGCCCAGCCCCTGAGAACACCAGCCTTAGGGGAGTGGATTTGTTGTTCTCACCCAACCCCTTTGTAAGACCTCAAATTTCGCCGAACTTCTTTGCAAATGCCTGTCCACAGGTTACTTTGGGTTCGTTACAAAGCAATTAAAACGGCTTGTCCAAGTGCTCAGAATGCTAAACAAAATCCCGAAAAGTGGATGCGAAACGTGGCTGTTTATTGCCACACGGTTATTTGAATGTGTTAAAGTGCACTGAAAGCAACCAGCGGAGTGGAGACATATTTCCGCCAAGTCTCTAAAGACATAGCTGGCTTCAGGAGTCCTGTCTTCAGATCTTTGGTTATTTTTACGGCCTTGGTAAATGAGTAATGGGCAAAGTTCCTAAGTACAAGAACCAATGCCAAATTTAGCAAATAAAAACACAGGTCACAGGGTTAAAATTGAATCTCAGATAAACAACAAATAATTTTTTAGTAGAAGTATGTTCTATGCAATATATGGGACACACTTATACTTTTAACATATTCATTTAACTGAAATTCAGTTTTAACCGGGTGTCCTGTTTTTTCTGGCAACTCTAACAACAATGCAACCACTGCTTGAACTCTTTTGTTTATAGTCTAACAAACAAGACATAGTCAATATTGAGAAGTAGGCAAAAAACGTCACAAGGATTCTTAGTAATTCACACACTCAAAAAATGATAGCCACATTGAAATATTATGAAAGCATTAAAAATGTATTTATATTAATTGAGGAGATTGTCAATCTGGCTATTAAGGGTATTAATCCAAGGATCTGAAAGCTCCTCCCTGGGGGTAAATCAGGTCTGTGGCCATTGTTTGTATGGTTTCTGAGCTAAGAATGGTTTTTACATTTTTAAATGGTTGCAAAGAATCAAAAGAAGAATAATATTTTGTGGCAAGTGAAAGTTATATAAATTTCAAATTTCAGTATCCATAAATAAAATTTTATTGTAACCCAGCCATGCCCACTCATTTTCGTATTCTCTCAGGCCTTTCTTATTCTTTTCAGCCTACAACGGCAAAGATGAGGCATTGCATAAGAGATGGATCAACCTGCAAAGCCGGAAATATTTACTCTCTGGCTCTTTACAGAAGCAGTTTGTTGACCCCTGATATAAATGAAACTATTACCTATAAAGTGGGGTTATAAATAATCATTAAGTCTGTTAACTATAACTCTGAGTGGGCCAAATATTTTCATTATTTGCGGAAAGTATTTGCTGCTTAGCTGTCCTTTTTCTCATAGTCAAAAGACTATGTTTTCATAGACACAGAATTTTGGTAAATTGCAAACCAATGGCATTTGAATGAGATTTGTTTTAACAATACGGGCTGTCTCTGCTTTCGAGCTTTCTAATTCACCTTTTGTCCATTGCTGCACCGCCTCACAAACCAAAGTTTTACTGTGGTTTTTAGATTGCTAAGCCGGTCAGCATTTTATCAAGTGGCTCGCCTGCCATCTAGTGGGGAAATATATAAGTGCATTATTTCTTATTTATGTATTTAGACAAACTGAGTAGCTAGCTGTAAGCTGTAGGACCTTGGACGGTGATGATAATACTAGTAATTCCTCACATTTGAATAGCACTTTGCCATTTACAAAGCTTCTCCCCATTTAGTATTTTAATTAGTCTTCCCTCAGGACAACACTGTGCTATAAGCAGATTTCCTTTGCCCTATTTTTCAGATTAAGAAACTGAGTCTGAACATTGGCTTATTCAAGGTCCTAAACCCAAGCGCCATGTTCTGTCCACTGAACCTCACCCCTCTGAACTGAGGTTCCCTCGTGTCTACATTTCCAGCTCTACTCTATGAATGATTGTGAAAGTATTTGCCACAATAACTTTTATTTTAGGAAACTTCCATGGATAGTCTTTTTAAACAAATATGAGCCATCCAAAACATCCCTTCTCAAGAAAAAAAGTTCTAAGGAGACAAACACAATTTTTTTCTAGGTAAATGTTTAATTAATGTTTCTCCAAAACAGGGTATGAGTTAAGATCCATTTTCTGATGGAAGGTGCATAAATCGGGCAGAAGACACTTAAGGCCTAATCCTTGGAGGACTGCGTGATTACTGGCAGAGTACCTGCAACTGGCACCTTTAAATCCTTTTTGATTAAGACATGTAATAATTTTTCCAGTGCAATACAATTCACTTACTTTTAGACCTACAAAATTATGTTTGCATAGAGCTTAGAGAGTACAAGACACAGAGGTCTGAAAAAGAGATCCATTTTAATTGCCCTGTGTCTCAGGAACTTCCAGGGGCTTGGTGTGAATCTGCAAAGGGAACACTGAGCCCGCTGTGCTAAAGCTCATTTGAGAAGAGAGATTTGTGGGCTCTTCTAGTACTTACTAAGGTGCCTCTGTCTTGTAACAGCAGCCTGAGCCCTTAGTGATGACCAAGAACCAGATTAAATGAACCAAAGGTTAGAGCAACCCATCAGAAAGAGTCACATTTACAATGACATCCATCTGCTGAATCTACAGTTGGGCACACAGTGGGAATACGCTAAATCATGGGCCACCTGCTGAACGCAGCTGTACTTGTTGAGTGTGTCCAAAAATGCCCCAAGTGTCGACTTGAGGAAGAACAGTTCCCACAGCTTTGCAGATCATGGTTCTCAGGCTGTGCCTGTTTCTTGTGAACACGCCCCCAGTGGCAACACTTTAGTATTACTTTCAAATAGTCACACTTTCATATTAAAATTTCAGCTTGAGGCATGGGTGTGAAAACCAAAGCACCTGGGACATGCGAATTAAATTCTTTTCTTGCTAGACTTTCAGCACAGCCTTAAGTTTAGCCACAGGTGATCCATACTGTTTGCAAGCTTTGTTGATGATGTGATTTGTATCACAGATGGAGGAGCTCTCTGAAACTCTCTAGCTTGGACATGACCCTGGACCTGTTTTATTGGTTGCCCCCATTGTCTTGCCAGCCAACATTCTGGTTGGGCCATTTCTAGCTGCTGAGGCCTTGCTATTTATGCAGCTAGTACATGGCTCAACTTAGTTCTACCTCAACAATTATGCAAAGAGGATAATATTGATCATTTTCTTTCCACCTAGATTTTATTGAGGTAACATTGGCTCATAACATTATATAAATTTCAGGTGTACCTCATTGTATTTCGATTTCTGTGTAGACTATATCATGTTCACCACCCAAAGACTAATTTACCATCCATCACCAATCATTTTTAAATATGCCCTGAGGTTCACTACTAGTTTTCTCAAGCAGGTCAGATCATCCTAAGTATGTCCCTACAAGTTCGCAGCAAAAGAATTCCCTAAAGTTGCTACTATTTATGACACAACTATTATTGTTACTACTACTTATAGTAGCAGTACCACTGCTACTAATGACAACAACTGACGCATATAGTGTTCTCTCTTGCCAGGCACTCTTCTAGAAGCTTCATATACACAAACTAAACCAATCCTCCTGGACTTTACTTGTGGAGTACAGTATTATTGCCATCCCCATTTTACATATGTTAAAACCAAGACCAAGAGAGGCTAAGAGACTTGCTCAAGTTCACACAGCTAATGAATGGTGGGGCAATATTTGAACCCAAGCAGTCTGATTCCAGAGCCCTAGATTTTAATTAATATTGCCTCAATATCAAAGCACAGCCAGAAGAACAAAAGACACATTGCCTACTCAATGAAGTCCAATGACCCAGCTTGATGTTCACTACCTTCCATGATCTAGCAGTATCTTTATTTTCCTAACACTGTGCCACCACCCAGCCTGGTCCATTCTAGCCACTTCAAAGGACTTAGCAGTAACAAGCCATGCCTCTATTAGTGCTGTTCCTTCTGTATTATCCCCTTCCTCATCCCTTTCCCTGTTGAACTTCTACTCATCCTTTAAGGTCCAGCTCTAATTCGATCTCTTTGGTA
This sequence comes from Equus przewalskii, assembly GCF_037783145.1. Lineage (NCBI taxonomy): Eukaryota > Metazoa > Chordata > Mammalia > Perissodactyla > Equidae > Equus > Equus przewalskii. The sequence goes on along the minus strand of NC_091863.1, from coordinate 112,933,987 downwards.
AATACTTGCCTGAGGCCCCAGCTGATGGTAAACATTCACCCCTGAATCCTCCCTTACAGTCTTTCCTCTGAATTTCTCTTAAGACACTTACCACCTTTTACCAGGTACTGGAATTATTTATGTGCATGGTAGTCACATTCACTAGACTATAAACTCACTAAAGAAAACCCACCTCAACCTCTGCTTCAACCATGACTCTTTCCGTGGCGTCCCCAAAGATATTAACTCCTAGGCTCCCACAGCACTAGTTCTTACCATAATTGTCTATAACATTTAACCTTTCCCCAGGTTGTTGCTGTCATTAGTCTGGGTATCTGTCTTCCCCTAGAAGGTAAACTCCTTGAGGGCAGATAGTGTTTTATTTGTCTCCGTATCCTGAGCCTAGGATAGTCTGTTGTTCATGTGCTTGTTGAATGAATTAAGGAATGAATCAGTGGATGAAGCCTTTCCTGAATTCCCCCAACTAGAAGTAATCACTCCCTTCTCTAAACTCCAATAGCTCCTTGTTCTTCCTTGAGACATTTTTGGTTTTATCTTGTGTTAGAGTTATCCATAGACTGGTCTTAGCTCCTTGTTAGACTTAAGAACCTTAAAGTTGGAGCTATGCCTCAGGCATCTCCATGCTTCCATCACCTAGCAGAATTCCTGGTCCAGTAAATGGGCTCAATAAGTATTTTCTGAATGAATGATTCACCACAATGAATGTGGCCCCTTAATTATGGGCTCATAGGTGGTCCCCAAGAATAAATGAAAGAAAGCTGAGATGGGTAGAAATCAGCCATTCAGGCTAGGGTAAGCTGTATGTGATGGAAGGGCCATGGCACCTGTCACTCACTGACAGAGGTGAAAGAGGCAGAAATACTTTTCTGCTGAGGAAAACACCACATTCTAGCTGCAGCACTTCATAGCCAGGAACAATCTTATGGAACGAAGCTTTTCTTGGAGGAGTGGGGGATCTGAGCAGGAGATCCATGGCACCATAAGCAAGCAGCCTTTGAACTCAGCACAATCGAGATGAGTGCCATAAGACCTGGCTTTGCTGGTTATTAAAATCAACAGGTAATACTCCCAGAAAAGCTATCGAACATAAGAGAAAGAAAAGCCAGCTCTTAAAGGCCTATGCACAGATTCACCCATTCCAGAAACCAACACAAAGTCACCAGAAATAAAGGTGCTTAGTCTTTTGGTAAAACAGATTCTGAGCACATCTCAGAGAAGCAGGAGGTGGCTGGGCCCACCTCCCCTGGGACTGAGACACTGGCAGCATTTATTGTGACCTAGTACAGATGTGCTGACACAGACATTGGCAGACACCATTGGAATTCTTCCTCAGACCTGTTAGTGCAGGAGTTTGCCCCACCTACTAGAGTACAGATTTAATCCAGATCAGCCAGGGCAGGCAGCCCACCCTTGGGACTAGCCCCACCCACTAGCAAGCCCTCAGGAACTTGCGGATCCACATAGGTGGAGTGTGTGGGACCTCTGTAGTGGGACAAATGGGTCTGCCTTGGTGGGGTGGGGTGTGCGCATGGGGTAGGACTGTGTTGGTGGGGTATGTGGGCCCATGGGCAGTGGGGCATGTCAGCTGCAGTCAACTTGTGTTGCTGGCCATCTCAAACAGCCATACAGGGGATCTGCCCCACCTTATAACAATTGAAATGATTGTGTGCTGCCACACCAGGGCCTGCACCACTCAGCTGTGCTCCTGAGAGAGCTGACAGCAGCCTCATAGGCCAGAGGCCGACAGCAATTATGAGCCCCTGAGCCTAGCAACGAGGCATGCTGGGGGCCTGACTCACTTAACAGCAAAACAGCAACAGATGCCTGCTATTACACCTTGCAGCCAGCTGTGCTGGCGCTTGCTCTGCCCAATGAAGTGACTAAAGGGAATGTAGCAGCCACACGCAGCTGAGTCTTACAACCAGTTGGCCTGGGGGGCCAGCCTAGCCCACTTGTGTGCCCACAGCAAGAGCAACCCCACCACAACAGAAGGGCACATGTAGCTCACACAGGGAATATTTGGAACTGATGACAAGAGAGAAGCACACTGCTGGGCCCCATAAGGCATTTCTTATATAAGGCAACATCTCCAAGATGAGGAGACATAGCTGATCAACCTAATACATAGATATAAGCACAGAGAAAGAGGCAAAATGAGGAGACAAAGGAATATGTTCCAAATAAGGGAACAGGACAGATCCTCAGAAAAAGAACTAAATGAAAAAGAGATAAACAATCTACCTGATAAAGAGGACAAACTAATAGTCATAAGAATGCTCACTGATCTTGGGAGAAGAATAGATGAACACAGTCAGAAATTCAACAAAGAATATGAAAATATAAAAAAGAACCAATCAGAACTGAAGAATACAATAATGGAAATGAAAAATTCACCAGAGGGAATCAACAGCCGAGTAGATGACAAAAAAGAAAAGATCAGTGAGCTGGATGAAAGACTAGAAGAAATCCCCCAAGCTGAACAGAAAAAAGAAAAAACAATTAAGAAGAATGAAGACAGTCTAAGGGACTGTGGAACATCAAGTGCATGAACATCTATATTATAGGTGTCCCAAAAGGAGTAGAGACAGACAAAGAGACAGAGAACCTATCTGAATAAATAATAGCTGAAAACTTTCCTAACCTAAGGAAGGAAACAGACATCCAGGCACAGGAAGCACAAAGAATACCAAACAAGATGAACCCGAAGAAGCACACCAAGACACATTATAAATAAAATGTCAAGAATTAAAGATAAAAAGAGAATCCTAAAAGCTGCAAGAGTAAGACAACAAGTTACATACAAAGGAAACCCCATAAGGCTATCAGCTCACTTCTCAGCAGAAACGTTACAGGCTAGAAGGGAGTGGCATGATATATTCAAAGTGCTGAAAGGAGAAAACCTACAGCCAAGAATACTCTACCCAGCGAGGTTATCATTTTCAATGGAAGGAGAGATAGTGTTGTCCAGACAAGCAAAATCTACAGGAGTTTATCACCAATAAACCAATCTTACAAGAAATGTCAAAGGGACTTATTTAAGTGGAAAAGAAAAGACCACAAATAAGAATAAGAAAACCATCCAAGAAAAAACAATCACTGGTAAAGGCAAATAGAAAGTAAAGGTAGCAGATCAACCATCTATAAAGCTAATATGAGATTAAAAGACAAAAGTACTAAAATTATCTATTTCCATGATAAGAGATTAAGGGATACACACACACACACACACACAAGAGGTTAAATATGATATCAAAAACATAAAATGTGGAGGAGGGGGAGTAAAAGTATAGGGCTTTTAGTAAGAGGTCAAACTTAAGAGACAATCAACTTAATATAGATTGCTATTTACATAGGTTATTATATATGGAATCTCAGGGTAATCACAAGCCAGAAATGTAAAATAAATACACAAAAAATTAAGAGAAAGGAACCCAAACATAATTTTAAATAAGCCATCAAGAGCCAGCCCTGATGGTCTAGTGGTTAAAGTTCTGCACACTCTACTTCAGCAGCCCAGGTTCGGTTCCTGAGCACAGAACCACACCACTCATCTGTCAGTAGCCATGTGGTGGTGGTGGCTCATGTAGAAAACCCAGAAGGGCTTAAAACTATAACAGACAACTATGTACTGGGGCTATAGGAAGGGGAAAAAAAAGAGGAAGATGGGCAAAAGATGATAGTTCAGGGTTAATCTTTCCCAGCAAAAGAAAAAAAAAGAAAGCCATCAAATCACAAGGGAAGAGAGGAAGAGAAGAAAGGAACAGAGAAGAACTGCTAAAACACCCAGAAAAAGGTAACAAAATGGGAAAAAGTACATACTTATCAATAGCTATCTATATGTCAATGGACTAAATGCTCCAATCAGAAGACATCAGGTGGCTAAATGGATAAAATAATAAGACCCATATATACGTGTGCATACAAGAGACACAGTTCAGACCTAAAGACACTCAAAGACAGAAAGTGAAGGGATTGAAAAATATATTCCACGCAACGGCAATGAAAAGAAAGCTGGCGTAGCAATACTTATATGGACAAAATAGACTTTAAAACAAAAACTGTAACGAGAGACAAAGAAGGGCACTACTTAATGATAAAGGGAACAATCCAACAAGAAGATATAACCCTTGTAAATATCTATGCACCCAACATAGAAGCACCTGAATATATAAAGCAATTATTAACAGACATAAAGGAGAAATAGACAGTAACACAATAATAGCAGAGGGCTTTAACTCTACTTACACCAATGGATAGATCATCCAAACAGAAGATCAATAACGAAACGTTGGCCTTAAGTGACTCATTAGACCAGATGGACTTAGTAGATATATCTAGAACATTCCATCTAAAAACCACAGCATACGCATTCTTTTCAAATGCTCATGGAACATTCTCCATGATAGATCACATGTTAGGCCACAAAACAAGTCTCAATAGATGTAAGAAGACTGAAAAAATACCAAGCATCTTTTCTGACCACATCGGTAAGAAACTAGAAATCAACTACAAGAAGAAAACTGGGAAGGCAACAAATATAGGGTGATTAAGCAAAATGCTACTGAACTACTAGGTTAATGGAGAAGCCAAAAAATATCTGGAGACAAATGAAAATGAAAAAACAACATGCCAAAATGTATGGGATATAGCAAAAGCAGTACTAAGAGGGTTTATCGCAATACAGGCCTATGTCAACAAACAAGAAAAATCTCAAACAAAAATCTAACGGTGCACCTAAAGGAAATAGAAAAAAGAAGAACAAACAAAGCTCCAAATCAGTAGAAGGAAGAAAATAATAAAAATCAGAGTGGAAATAAATGAAATAGAGACTAAAAAACAAAAGAAAAGAAATCAATGAAACCAAGAGCTGGTTCTTTGAAAAGATAAACAAAATTGACAAACCTTTAGCTAGACTCAGCAGAAAAAAGAAGGTTCAAATAAATAAAATCAGAAAAGAAAGAAGAGAAATTACAACAGACATCAGAAAATACAAATGATTATAAGAGAATACTATGAAAAGCTATACACCAACAAACTTGATAACCTAGAAGAAATAGATAAACTCTTAGGATAATACAACCTTCCAAAACTGAATCAAGAAGAAATAGAGAATTTGAATCAAGACCAATCAAGATGAGTAATCAGTAAGGAGATCAAAACAGTACTCAAAAACCTCCCAAAAAACAAAAGCTCAGGACCAGACAGCTTCCCTGATGAATTCTACCAAACATTCAAAGAGGACTTAATACCTACCCTTCTCAGACTATTCCAAAAAATTAAAGAGGAGAGGAAGCTTTCTAACTCATTCTACGAGGCCAACATTACCCTGATACCAAAACCAGACAAGAACAACACACACACAAAAAATTACAGGCCAATACCATGGATGAACATAGATGAACTATCCTCAAGAAAATACTAGCAAATCGAATACAACGACACATTAAAAAGATCACACACCCTGATCAAGAGGGGTTTATTCCAGGGATGCCAGGATGGTTCAACATCCACAAATCAATCAACATGATACACCACATCAACAAAATAAATAATAAAAATCACATGATCATCTCAATAGATGCAGAGAATACATTTGGCAAGATACAACATCCATTGATGACAAAAACTCTCAATAAAATGGGTATAGAAGGAAAGTACCTCAACATAATAAAGGCAATATATGACAAAACCACAGCTAATATCATACACAATGGTGAAAACTGAAACCTGTCCCTTTAAGAACAGGAACCAGACAAGGATGCCCACTTTCACCACTCTTACTTAACATAGTATTGGAAGTCCTAGCAAGAGCAATCAGGCAAGAAAAAGAAATAAAAGGGATGCAAATTGGAAAGGAAGAAGTAAAACTGTCACTATTTACAAAATCCTAAAGAATCCACAAGAAAACTATTAGAAATAATGAATGAATACAGTTGCAGGATTCAAAATCAACATACAAAAATCAGTCACATTTCTATACACTAACAACAGACTAGCAGAAAGAGAAATCAAGAATACAATCCCTTTTACAATTGCAACAAAACGAATAAAATACCTAGGAATAAATTTAACCAAAGAGATGAAAGAACTGTACACTGAAAACTATAAAACACTGTCAAAAGAACCTGAAGAAGACACAAAGAAATGGAAAGATATTTCCTGCTCGCGGATTGGAAGAATTATTACAGTTAAAATATGCATACTTCCTAAAGCAATCTACAGATTCAACGCAATCCCTATTAAAGCCCCAATGAAAATTTTCACAGAAACAGAACAAAGAATCTTCAGATTTATATGGAACAATAAAACACCCCAAACAGCCAAAGTAATCCTGAGAAAAAAAGCACATAGCTGGAGGTATCACACTCCCTGATTTAAAAATATACTACTAAGCTATAGTAATCAAAACAGCATGGTACTGGCACAAAAACAGACACAGAGCAATGGAACAGAATCAAGAGCCCAGAAATTAACCCACACATCTATGGACAGCTAATTTTCGACTAGGGAGCCAAGAACACACGATGGAGAAAGGAGAGTCTCTCTAAATAAATGGTGTTGGGAAAACTGGACAACCACTTGCAAAAGAATGAAAGTAGACCATTATCTTGCATCATACACAAAAATTAACCCAAAATGGATTAAAGTCTTGAATGTAAGACCTGAAACCATAAAACTTCTAGAAGAAAACATAGGCAGTATGCTCTTTGACATCAGTCTTAGCAGCATTTTTTTGAATACCATGTGTCACCAGGCAAAAGAAACAAAAGAAAAAATGAATAAATGGGACTACATCAAACTAAAAAGCTTCTCCACAGCAAAGGAAACCATCAACAAAACAAAAAGACAACCTAACAATTGGGAGAAGATATTTGCAAACCATCTATCTGATAAGGGGTTAATATCCGAAATATATAAAGAACTTTTACAAGTCAATGAGAAAGAAACAAACAACCCAATTTAAAAATGGGCAAATGATATGAACAAACGTTTTCCCAAAGAAGATATAGAGATGGCCAACAGGCACATGAAAAGATGTTCAACATCATTAATTATTAGGGAAAAACAAATCAAAACTCCAATGAGATAACACCTTACACCTGTCAGAATGGCTATAATTAACAAGACAAGACATAACAAATGTTGGAGAGGATGTGAAGAAAAGGGAACCCTCATACACTGGTAGTGGGAATGTAAACTGGTGCAGCCACTGTGGAAAACAGTATGGAGATTCCTCAAAAAATTAATAATAGAACTGCCATATGATCCAGCTATTTCACTTCTGGGTACTTACCCCAAAAACACGAAAACACAGATTTGTAAAGATATATGAACACTTATGTTCATTGCAGCAGCATTCACAACAACCAAGAATTGGAAACAACCTAGGTGCCCATCAATGGATGAATAGATAAAGAAGATGTGGTATATATACACAATGGAATACGACCCAGCTATTAAAAAAAAAGATGAAATATTTGCGACAAAATGGATGGACCTTGAGTGTATTATTCTAAGTGACATAAGCCAGATGGATAAAGTCACATACCATACGATTTCACTCATAAGTAGAAGATAAAAACAACAAACACATAGATACAGAGATTAGATGGTGGTTACCAGAGGGGAAGCGGGAGGGAGTAGGGCGATAGGGGTGACAGGGCCCATGTGTACGGCGACTGATAGTAATTAATCTTTGGGTGGTGAACATGATGTAATCCACACAGAAATTGAAATATAATGATGTGCATCTGAAATTTATATAATGCTATAACCAATGTTACCTCAATAAAAAATAAACAAATAAAGTTTGTATTATAATGCAATGGTAGAAAAGCTTTAAAAGTTCATAAAAAAATTATATTGGTCTACAAGTTAATAATTGCTCATTCTTAGGCCATCAATTGATAAATAAGTAAATTAAAATTTCTCAGAATGAAGTAATCTTCAAAACTGAGCTCTTTATAGAATAACACAACTCTAAGATTTAAGGAAAGAAAGAAAAAGAGCATTTGCTGAGAACATACTATGTGTTAAGTACTGTCCTTGATTCTTTTACCCACATTACCTAATTTATCCCTCTGAAAATCATGAGAAGTCGCACAGCTAATAAACACCTGAACTGGAATTTGATCCTACCTCTTCTGTTTCCTCTCTTTTATTATGCTCCTCTTATTAAGAATTCACTGGAAATTGGTGCAGCCACTATGGAAAACATTATGGAGATTCCTCAAAAAATTAAAAATAGAACTATCATATGACCCAGCTATTCCACTGCTGGGTACTTATCCAAAGAACATGAAAACACTAATTCATAAAGCTATACGCAGCCCTATGTTCATTGCAGCATTATTCACAATAGCCAAAACATGAAAACAACCTAAGTGCCCATTGACAGATGAATGGATAAAGAAGATGTAGTGTATATATATACAATGGAACTACTACTCAGCCATAAAAAACAAGAAATCTTGCCAGTTGCAACAACATGGATGGACCTTGAGGGCATTATGCTACGGAAAATATGTCAGACAGAGGAGAAAGACAATTACCTTATGACTTCACTCATATGTGGAAGATAAACAAATAAACACATGTATACGGATAACAGACTGGTGGCTTCCAGAGGGCAAAGGGGTGGAGGGAGGGTGAAAAGGGTAAAGGGGCACATATATATGGTGATGGATGGAAACTAGAACTTTGGTGGTGAACATGATGCAGTCTATACAGAAACCGATATATAACAATGTACGCTTGAAATTTATTTAATGTTATAAACCAATGTGACTTCAATAAAAAAAGAGAATTCACTGTAAATATAACACGTATTAGCATTCCTCATCGGTACTGTTTAATTTATCCCTCCTCACCACAAACAGCATTCCAGATGCTATGTGGCCCAGTTAATTAAATTTCAGAGATTTACTCAATGCACCTAAGTCCAACAAGTGGTCAGTATTTCTCCCATTCAGCTATCCTGTTGTCGATGCCTATCAAATATCTTACTTTAGATAGTTTAAACTTGTTAAGTTACACAGACTGTTTTTAAATTTTTTTCATCTCCCCAAAACACACAGTTTAGTAGCCTGATGACAGAAAGCCAATCGTGGCAATCTAAATGGGCTGAGTTCCTATGGATCGATAACTCATTTGGTGGCCTGCTGCCAAGTGGCCAAACAATCACGATTAGAAAATATGGAGCCCAATTCTCCCCTAGTCCGCCACTAATTAATTGTGTGGGTCACTTTTCCTTGGCAGTGGCGACAGTCCATTCCAAGCAATCATAGGCATGAGAGTGAGTGTGGGACCAGCATACAGACAGGAGACTTACTACAAACATTTATAGACATTTTCAGACTGGGGAAAAGTTCGTGAAAATATATAACAAAAAGTTTAAGTGATAGAGTATTCACAATCAGTTTTGAAAACACTAAGTACTTGTCAAAACAGCACAGTTAATTTCTTTTAGAATTAAATGAAAATGAAAGGACAATAATTAGGCATGTAATTATAAAAATGTTTTTAAGATCCGTAATTATAGTTAATTTCTATAAAATATGTTGATTTCAAAAACTGCTAACAAAATTGAAAATAAACCAATGGCATTGTAAATGCATACTCCTTTCAGTTCACCCAGGTACATGGGCCAGGGTGAAGCCTCTGATGACTCTGTGACCCACCTCCCTGGAGTACCTGCTGGGACAGCTATGCATTCAGCCCCCCAACTCTTGTTGCACCTTTTTCTCTCTTTCTCACTTTGTCCCTGCACCTGTGAGAGGTCCTATTATTCTCTGCTCCCTTCCCCCATTCTATAGAGCTCCTACGATGGAGATGTCAAGATAAAATGATCCATGGGATTAAAAAAATAATAAAATGAAGCCGTAGAAGTGATCTGGCTTTAAAATGGAATTTCCTTGAATTATGCCAGGGTTGACTCTCTTTACACTTGACCTAACTTCAAAGCATGTCACTTTTAGTCTCTGTAGCCACAACTCTCTCTTAATACAAAAGGTTTCTAATTTTATTCTTTCCAACGTTTCATTCAGACGTGACTTAGGTTATGACTATAGTATGAAGACGGACTTTCAGAAAATCTATCCTCAGTAAAAAAAAAAAAAAAAAAAAGCATGATATTATCTTTTCAAACTTCTCCTTACTTAAAATAAAAATCTAAAACCATGGCTCTATGTGATATCTCTTTATTGAGTTAATATCGCCATCCTATTATAGCTGTTCTTCAAAAGAAAAAGTCGGGCTACTAGTTACCCATTTGCTCTATTTTTGGGGCGGAGAGGTTATAGAAGCTGTTCAGAGAATTCAACTTTTTTCTTCAAGTACTTAAGTGTGCATGTTCCAAAAATATATAACTACCAATTACCAATCTAACTCATGCTGTCCATTTTATTACCTCCTTATTTAGTAGAATTTACTTACATTCGGCTATAAATGACCTGTATTTATCATTTTTCACATTTGAGAACAATGTGATCCCCTAAAATAATGCTGTAACATAAAATGTGTACTCTGGCCGGTGAGAGACACAAAGCTAATTGTAGAAGATGCTTTCTCTAGCTCTCCATCTATGTCTCGCATCTCTTTTATGAAAATGCCAGGGGAGTGGAAATACGCTGAGTCTAAATATTTGATAGAGAATCTCGTTAGGCTTTAGCAATTAGCTCCCATAATAAACCATGGTACTTTCAGATTGATCCAAAAAGAGGGCATCTCTGTGAGCCTGTACTTTCACTGCAATACGAATATTTGTAAATTCATTCACCTATTGGTTCTACAAACCTTTCCTAATCTGCTATTCTGGGCACGTCACTGTGCAAGGCGCTGGGGATATGTAGAGTAACTCGTTAAATCCTCACAAGGATTTGAGGTAGGTATTGTTGTAAATCCTATTTTACAAGTAGGCCTTAAAGAAGTTATTTGCTCAACATCACAAAGCTAGTAAGTGGCAGAGCCACTCCAAAATAACTTGGACATAACATAGACACCTTTACCTTAATCTTTAACTCAGAGAAGTGACATTTAATCAGAAATCCTCGGCAGATGATTGGTAAATCCTCAGGTCACTGTGGACACAGAGGATTATTTACTAGAACTTTTCTCTTATTAACTCTCCACTGCCTCGTCAAGATATTACCACCACTGTAGGCGGCAACAAATTCGGTCATTCATGATCACAGTAACTCAGCATCTCTTTTTCAAGCACCTTTAGAGTCAGGAAGTGCTGTGACTTCCAAGGATCCCAAGACGCAATTCAGTAGAGTCTGATTAAAAAGCCTAGGTTGTTATTTTGCAAACTTGTTCCAAATTCATGCACTGGTCGGGCTCTTGAGCTTTCAGGGGCACTGATTTTCCGGCTCTAGGACCTCCTGGGACACTGCTCTGCAGTCACAGGCCAGAACAGCCTCACTGCTGAGCCCAACGCAGGCCCCCAGGCCCCCAGGCAGGTGGTTGCTGCCCGGACTCCATGCTGGGGCATCTTCTGTGTCTCTATTTTCTCATCTGTGATATTACACCTGCCCCCTTAGCCCTAGATAAGGCTGATTGTTAGAATCAGATTGAAAGGCCCAGGGAAGTGCTTGCGATCTGTAAGGGTGAAATGTATAGTGTAATGTTATTTAAGTGTACTCTGATAAATTTTTAAATGAGAGACACCTGTTGTTTTTTGTAAATAGGGTAATACACAGAAAAGGTGGTTTCACTAGGCTGATGTCTTGGGGTTTGGCTTTCTGCCCCCCATGAGCCCTTTTTCTTGACAAGTGACTTACAATGCTTAACCAATTCTAAGGCACATACTTTCTTCACATTGTCACACCTCTGAAATCAGAACACACCTTATAACTAATGGCATTTTACAATCACTGATGGCCAGGAAGCAGTTGGAAGAGAGTGGTCGTTGCCCGTGTATACTCAGACTTGGTCGGGGCTATTGTAGAATCATGATATAGAATAAAAATATATGTCTAACTAAGCCAGAAAGAGCTCTTTCAGTAAGTATAAAATTAAAGTTCTACGGATATGAAAGCATTACATCATAGTTTATTTAGAAGGGTTTTTTTCTTTCTTAGCATCACATAAAAAATAATTACATAAAAAGGCATCTCAGATGTGATGAAATACTTCATATCTCCAATAGAATGCAATATCCACCACTAACATTTTTGAAGAGTTTGAAAAGATTTACATGCACCCACTGAGAAGCCATCCAAAATTCATATTGGGAAAATTTCTAGGTACTAATAAAAGACTACTTTTTAAATATCCTTAATGGAATATTGTTTTTTTTTACTTTTTCCTGCTTACAACTCGAAATTCCCCAACCACGAAACCCAAACACTAGTAAACAATGCTGGCTATATCAGAACACCAATACACTGGACCAAATGAGTGGACACGTTTTCCATGGTCATGTTTTTAGAGGAAGTTAGAGAATTCCGATATAAGCTCTAGAGCTGCACTATCATATAATACATATAATGTAAGCCACATATGTAATTTTAATTTTCATGTTGCAACAATTAAAAAAGTTTAAAAAGCAGGCAAAATTAATTTTAACAAATACGTGTTATTGAACTCAATATATCCAAACTATTATCATTTCCATATGTAATTAATATAAAAATGTTAATAAAATAGTTTTTTTATGTTTGCCCTGTCTTTGAAATCCAGCGTATACTGTACTCTTACAGCATATCTCAGTTCGCACTAGCCGCATTTCAAATGTTCAATAGCCACATGTGGCTCGTAGCTCCCATATTGGACAATGCAGGTCTAGTTAAGACATATATTTATCAGCAAAACAAAATAATCCTGTCCAGAACATTTTGCTCAGAAAAGATCAGGCATAGAAGCATTTGGCGGAAATTCAAGAGTGGCAGCTAGTTCCACCACACTCTTGTAAATGTGAACTACAATACATTGGTTATCCCAACAATGACAAGAATATACTGCTCTGGAGCAATCCTGCTGGAGATGGTCCACAAGAGTGCTCTTCAAACTAGGCTACTGGTACGTGAATTCTTTACAAGAAGTGTGTGAACAGGGATAGTTTGCAGAGAATCCACTCTCAGATTCTTCTGTGTGTTCTCACCTAAAATTGATCTGCCTAAGAACAACGTTTTTTTCCACTTGCTTAAAATTAAACATTATTTTTGCAACTATTCTCAATACTTATCACTCAAATGTGTCATTAACTGGAAAGAAAAGTACCTCCTAACATAGCAGTATATATTGTTGATACTGATTCTTTTAAATATAACTAGAATGTTTTTCAGTACTACAAAATGTTTACACTGGTAAAACATGCATAGAAATTCTATGTGATTTCTTTCAGATAAGGTACATCATTCCACTACACTAGTTCAAACCTATTTTCTCGGATTGTATCATGAAATATCCTTTCCAATTAAAGTCAACTCTCATTTCATTTCCTAAATAATTATATATTTTCTACCTCTTATTATCAAAAGTAAAATGATAAGGTAGTTGCCAGATCAATTAATTTTCAGCTATATATACTTTTCTGTTTCATAAAATATAGTTAAAAAATTTGATTCTGTGGTTTAATAAAGTTCAAGGATCTTAAAAATTTTATACCTGATTCTTAATTTATTTCTAGAAACCCAACATCAGATTTCTAAAAACACATGCATATGTGTCTACCAAAGGAGACTATGCCTGCCATTGGATTCCTTGTTTCATATATGAATTATAATGTTAGCTACATATAACATAGTTTAGTTTAAAATTATATATGAGAAGCAGAATTATTATTTAAATTCTTAATCTATTTTGAAGTGGACAAAAATCTCATTATCATTTTAGTCTTCTATTTACTTTGTTAGTAAACTATTTAACAAGAAGTAAATCATAATTGATTTCTCTGTGCTTTTAACAATGCTCTTCAGAATTCATATCAATTCATTTTTCTCATTGAAAAATGAAATCAGACACTTTTTTTGAAAGTAAATCTGATTTGGCTAATATTTTGATATGAATATTGCCTTTGCCAATTAAATTATCTTAGAAATATTTTCTATGATATCAGAAATCCAAATCTGCAGACTCAAAGTTTTACATTTAAAGGATATAATAAATTAAGGGCATTTTATCAAAATTAATGTATTGGCAAAGGCATATTGATCTAATTATTTTGATTTTTCCCAATATTTTATAATTACAATGGATTAAAACTAATGTCTAAAAATGAAAGTATGATGGATAAAATAGTCATTTGCTATATCTTAGTAAGGGTGTTTTGGTAAACTTCCTGTAAACTCAGAAAGAAATGATTCAGCAGCAAATCCTTTTTGTAAATCTGGGTTTCTTTGCTTTCACAGAATTAAAGATAGGCCTAATAAAGCTATCTGTTAAAAATTAAAAATGTTAATTGAAAAATGAAACCATTAAAAATTATTTTTGATGACAGGTCACTGTGTGATTTTTGACCCATGGCTTGGACACTCATTCCATTCCCTTCTACTTACTTATGGGAACAAAGTTTTCTGAGTTCTTATATGTATAAAAGTAAAAAATAGGAATAAAATGATACTGCATTGTCTCATTAGAGTAAGTAACAGTCATCCTCAGAGTCATGAATAATTTGGGGGAAAATAAATGATCATATTCACTTAAAGAATGCACGTCCAAACAAATTCTAGTTTTCATTTTTAATAATTACTCATCAAAATGTGTAATATTTTATACTGTTCTGATAAACTGTATACTACTAATGATTTAATGAAGAAAAATTTAACACTTACAGGCTTAGAGTTATAGGAAAATTTATTTCAATCCATATATACCTTTTAAAGAGATGTATAGTAGGATGACCAATAAAAGGCCTTTAAACATAAAAATATATGACATTAGGATAAATTAATGTGAGGGAAGTTGAATGCAATGGTGATTTCAAGGAAGTAATAAAATCATATAGAATTTATGACTGTTCATGGTTTTTTCTTTATTTGCTTTTAAATCAACCAAGATGAGTATCAAGTTACTATGGTATTTATAGTTAATTGAATGCATGCAAAAATGTGATTAAATCACTCGTTTAAAACTGTAAGTATTTATAATATGCTGGAAATAACTCAACAAATAATTACACTTGCGATAAAAAATTCGGGTGCTAACTTCAAGATGTATGATGCGGTAGATAGTTATTTTAGGTGGCCTATAATTAGAGAGTTTGAAGACACTGCTATGGAACAGTCTCAGTGAAGCCCAGAGAGAAACTGAGTGGGGGAAAGGAAATTTAGAAAGGTTTCTTTTTAGTTTACTACTATTTTTAATTTCTGAATATAGCAGAAACCACTATAACTTGATATTTCTAGCTTATTTGCCACAGCGGTTATGCAACCCTGCAACTGGGTGAAATTTTAGGGATGTTTTTGAGCAATTCACAAATAGTGTACTTACTCAGCATGGTCACTGGGTGGCAAATGCGCACTGGGCAGGAAGTCCTCTTCTCCCTCTTCTAATGGCTCTCTCCATCTTCCAACTCCTCCTGCAAAAAGGAAAAGAAGGAAAACGATACGAATAATGGTCCCAACCACAACAAACAACAATAGCAGGAAATATTTAAGGTCTTTCCATTTGCCAGGGACAGTAATAAGCCCTTATCATCTCTGAAAATTTCAGAAATGGCCTCTCTGTGAAGGTAATCTATTCTTTATTAATACCATTTACAAATAATGATAATGAATACATCTCTATGATAGAACCATGCGCTTTGACCACAAAACCCAAAACCCTATCCAGATAAGACCTTCAGCTTTAGCAAAACTAAAAAACAACAGCAGTAGCATCTATGACAGTCCAAGCACAAGGCCAAGCCTTTCACTGAATCTTCAAATAGCTCTAAGAGATAGATACCCTTATGTTACAGACGAGAAAGCAGGAAAATGGCCCCAAATCACTGAGATAGTAAGTGCTGGAGCTGGGATGCAAACTCAGGTTTGGTTTGGTTTGTTTGGTTTCAAATTCAATAGCCATGCCCTTAAATATTACACTGTGTGATGTGTGTCTTTCTATGTATCTTTCTGTATTTGGTTATGCAGGTTTATATTTCTGTGCTTTAGTGTGATTCTATATCTGTGATTCTGTGCAAGTGGAAGTGAGTGCACACACACAAACATATGTGCACTCCAGATCTTTTAGAGATCTTTCTGGTAATTTCTACATCTACTTTTATACAGCATAGTTATCAGAGGGAGCTCAAGAATTTTTATTTTCTCTTAAAGAGGCTAGAAAAAGGTACACTAAAAGTCACAGCCTGCTTTGAAAAAGCATTTATTTGTGTGTTCTTTTATATGTGATTGAGTCTCTGTGTTTTCATATGTGTACACACATGTCTCTATGTCTGTGCATGTGTAAATCTACAGTTCTGTCTGTAGCATGATTAAACCCATGTATGCATCTACATGCCTATATTGGCAGATGTAGAAAAATCCATTCATATGTTTGATGTACATTTAGGATCTAGTGTTGGATGGGCATAGGAGTACATTTGTAGATTACTGTGTGTGTGTGTGTGTGTGTGTACGGTGACATGTGAGTGTGCGAGTCTGCGCATCTGTGCATTTGTGTTCCTTGTGGATATATCTATACTTTTCAGTGTGTTTAGGTCTGCATTGTCTATCAATATATGTGTATGTCTCTCACTTTTATGTGCTTGGGATGTGTGCTTGTGCATTTCTGGGTAAATACACCTGGCACCTGAGTGTACATCTGCATGTGCATTTATGTGTCTGTGTATGCAAGTGCATTTATAGAGCTCTGTGTGCATATGCCTGTAAGGGGGTTTGGAGTGTGTCACTATCTGAGTAGGTGAAATCTTGTCTTCTTTGGAGGCCAGTATCCATGTCTATGTGTACATATGTAAGTCTCTGGGACTGTACCTGTATTCCTGTGTATCTATCTCTGCATGAGTCCATGTGTAAAAGATAGCATCTATGTCTGTATGGACATGTTTAGTCCTCATGTTTACTGCTTGCAAATATTCATCTATGTGGGTCTCTGCATGCCTATATGTCTGTGTGCACATAATAAATGTATGTGTGTGTGTCTGAGTGTAAGTCTATATGTCTGTACCTGTACATTCTGGCTTGTAAGCCTCTTTCTCCATGTCTAGGTGCTTCTATATTCATACATGCACGCCTCAGTGTTCATCCATCTGTTCATCCACCTCTGTTTGCTTATGTATGTCTGCGTGACCACCTTCATACCTATGGGGGCATATGTGTGCGTGTCTGCCTAAATCAGTCTGCATGAGGATGAATTCCTTGGGATGGCACTCTGGGCGAATGCATCTGTATGTCCATGTGCAGAGGTTTATGTTTCTGTGTGCATGTCAGGACTCTATATGCATGGATATTTCGCATGCCTGTGTGTAACATGTATGTCTGTCCCAGTATTTGTGCATGCCTTGGTGGTATGTATGCTCACCTATGTTTGCATCTATACATATGACTATACACACAAGTGTTTGTGCAAGTGTATGGCTGTGAAGGTATGCTGGACTCTATCAGTGTGGGTGCACACATTTCTATGTCTGTGTGCACAGGTCAACAGACATGCATGCTTCTGTGTGATCTGTGTGCCTCTGTGTTTGTTCAGGTATGTGTTTGTGGATCTCCATGTGTACCTGTATATCCATGTGGAATGTCTGCATGTGTATAAATCTGTATATGTGTTTCTGCATGCATCTCTACAAGCTTCTGTGTCCATCTCCTTGTGAGTCTTTATGGGTGTGGGTCCACGTACATCTCTGCCTCTGTGCACATGCCTCCATCTCTGTGAATTTACCTAGGTATCCGCACATGCACATGACTTCGCATGCTCCTCTTATGCATCTGGGTGAATCTGTGTGTGAATGCAGATGTGTTTGCCCATGTATATCTTTGTGTGGATTTTTGGCCTGTGTCTGTGTGTGTAGGTATATGTTTCTGCACATGAAACTCTCTCTGCTAAATCAATCTGTTTCTCTGCATCTATATATAATGCATATCTCTCTGCATATAAAAACGTATCTCTCTAAATGTATATACATTGTGTGTGCATATGCATGCAGAGATGTCTTTATGGCTCCATCTCTATGGATCCATCAGATCTTCTGTTTTGTCTGTGTGTGCATGTATATGTTTCCATGTACAAGTGCATGTGCACACTTGCATGCTTGTATATTTCCATATGTGCACCCATGTGCATGACTATGTCCATGTGCACTCCCACGTACATTGTCATGCATGTGCATGTATGCACATTTACATGTTTTATGGTGAGCGTGAGCACTTATGTTGCATGTGCAGGCATAAGCATGTTTCTGCATGTGTGTTTTAATAAGAACCATGCGTCTCTGTGTATATGCATGTGACTCTGTGATCATGAAACTGTAAGTATATGTTTAAAACATATGTATTTACCTATGAATCTCTATGTTTCAGTGTTTATATAAATGTATCCATGTCTCTGCATGTCAGCAAAAACACATACACCTGTGTTTCCTAATGGATAATTCCATGCATCTGTCTATGGGTATGTATGCACACATGCAAACACATATGTGCCTGTGTGGGTTTCTGTATGCTTGTCTATATTTCTGCATAAATGTCTGGGGATGTCTGAGAATATATCTGTGCCTTGTGAGCCTCTAGAAGCATGTATGTGTTTTTGTATGTGTGTATGTGTATGCGTCTGTGTTTTGCATGAGGTTATGAATCAGTAAACACATCTTCTGAATGCCTAGGTTGACATATATATGTCTCTGCATGCTTCTCTGGGTGGGTGCGAGTGTGGAGTGCATATTTATGACTACAGGTTGCTCTGTGCCCACATAGAAGACTATGGGCATTTGTGTGTATCTGCATATATGCATATGTATATCTGTGTATTCATGAGATGACCCCTGTTGGAACTCTGGGTTTTATGTTCATATTTGTGCAAACATACGTCCTTGGGTGTGGCTGTAAGAACGTATGGTCTGTGAGATTATGACACACCTGTGTCATTGTGAACATCTGTGGCACTACGTGTGTGTGTGTGTTCTGGTTTGTATGTACTTGTCTATGATAAACACATGTGAGTAGATGTGAGCACTTTCTTCTGGAAAGATTTTTCTGGTCATTTCCACACCTGCTTTTCTATGACACAGCCAGTAGAAAGAGCTTGAGATTTTCTTCCTACTCTTGAAGCAGCCAAGAAAATAAACATTAAAAGATGGCCTCCTTTGAAAATGTTGATTATTGAACATGCTAACTATGGTCTAATGACACAGACTTTTATAATCTGAAGACAAAAAGCAGGTGGCTGCTCAGATCTTCAAATCCCGCTGCCATAGGGGACATGTCTGTCGGAGATCCTGGCATGTACCTCTCTTCCTTCTCACCTCTGGCCCCAGGCAGGGCCCATGTGCTGACTTCTCACTGTTCAAAGCCCACACCACACACAGCCCCATCCCACCTTCTGCTTTCCCAAGCTTGCCTATTACAAAGGGCTCCAGAGTTACTCCTACCTTCTTCTCCATTCTACTTCTTTTCTTTGGCTAGAAGTTCAGACTAAGATACCTGGTGTAATTCAATCCTTCCAACAGCTTAGGAGACAGGAACCAGTGTCATCCCCAGTTTACAAATGAGCACTGAGGATCAGAGAATTAGAGTGCATTGTGTAGGTCATATGACCAATAAGTGGCAGGGGCAGAATCCAAAACCAGGCCTGACTGACACCATGTCCATATTCCTTCAACTCTACCACTGACTATTTCTAATGTCGAATGTGCCGAGGTGCCAGCCCCAGTAACTGGTGGAGCCAGGACTTGGAGCAGGCACATCTGCCTCCCAAGACTGTGTTCTGAACCTTGCTTCTTTCCTGCAATTATCTCATTTAATTCTTGAAATGGCCTAAAAGGAAGTATTTTGTCCATGTTTACAGATGGGTATACAGACTCAAAGGAATGAAGTCACTTGCCAAAGCTCAGTATGAGCATGTAGGTCCTCTGTTTATACACTATGGAGAAACAACATGTTGTCAAGGATTAAATGTCATAGAGTAAATCTGAATGTTCCAGAGTGAGCATACATATTGTGCTGCTTTTCTTGGTGTTGTGAGGCCTTCTGAGTATTGGGTAGCAACTCTGGGTATTATTAGGGGTGTCTCAGAAATTTGGGGCAAGTCTGGGTGTTATGGGGTGACTGTGTGTTGTGGATTATGTTTTTCTGTGTATGGCTCTTCTCTGTGTTGTGATATGACTCCATGAGGACCGTGGGGCAAGTCTGAGTGTTTGGGGGCTAGTTTCTGAGTTAGGTGGCATGCCTTTGCAGCAGTGTGAGGCTAGACATTGTGGGGTGAGTCTGTGTGTTACAGGTTAGGTTTCTAGTTGTATAGCTAGTCTCTGTGCTATAATGTGAGGCTAGGTGCTATGGAGTGAGTCTGGTGAGGTGAGGTGAGTCTGAGTGAAGTGGAGAAAACCTTTTTGCTACAGGGGAAGTCTCTTTGTTTTGTGGGTTGATTCTATATGTTTTAGGGTGATGAGTCTTATGTTGTGGGGTGAGTCTTTCTGAAGAAAGGTGAGTCTAGGTGTTGTGAGGCAAGTATATGAGTTATGTGAAGAGTTAGTAAATTGTAGGTCCTGTGAGTTTCTTGTGATGCCAGTCTGACTAGTCTGATTCATGTGTGCACTGTGTTCTCTGCATTAAGGGAGGCATGGCTAGGGGCTGTGAGGTGAAGCCCTGGATTGTGCATTGTCTCTATGAATTATGGGCTCTGTGAAGCCTGAGCATCTGGTTTGGAGTGACTTTGTTTTACGGGAGTGATTCTGAGTGTTGCGACTTTTATGACTGTGATTTTCTTAATGTACTGTTGGGGAAATCTATGGACTATAGAACATGTCTTCACATGGTAGGGCATGCCTAGGTTTTGTGGTCTATACATTGCAGTCTGTATATTGCGGAATATATCTTGGAGTAATGGGGTGAGACTATGTGTCATAGGATGATTCTAGAGATTCTATACTAAATTGTTGTGTCTCAGGGCCAGTCTTTGTATTGTAGGGTGTGTCTGTGTCCTGTGGAGAATCTATGTGGGTTTTTGTTAAAAGGTGGGACTTCTCTTGGGTGTGGGGTTGTGTCTGAACATAGTATGGCATTTCTGGATGTTGTGGTCCAATGCTGTGCATTGTGAGGCAAGTCTGTATGATATAGGTTGATTCTGGATGTGGTGTTGGGTGTGTCCTGGTGTTGTAAAGAGAGTGTGAATTATTAAGGGAAAATCTGGATGTGGGGGAGCTTGTGTTTGTGCCGTGGGACTACTCTGTATGCCATAAGGCAAATATACCTTATGACATAATTCTGTGTGTTGTGGGGTGTGCCAGTATGTAACTGAGCATGTCTTGAGTTTGGAATCATTATGTTGGGTGATGATTTGTTTTGTGGGGTGAGTTTGTGTGGTATAGCATATCTATGCCTGATAGGGTGTGTCCCTCAGTGGGGTGCGGCAAATCTGTATATTGTGAGACTTGTCTAATATTGTGAGTCACATAGAGATTTTGTGGGGCGATGTGAGGTTGTGATGAGATTTTTGTGCGTGTAGGAGAGTCTGAGTGTTGTGGGGCATGTCAGTGCATTGTTGGGGGAATCTGATATGGGTTAAGTTTGTATGTTGTGATTAGATTCTAGGTGTTTTGAAATGAATTTGCATTTGGGAGAAAGTCTGAGCATGATGTTGCCATTCTGGGATTGTGGGGGATGTCTGTACATTTTCAAGATATTTTGTATATTGTAGAATGCGTCTTTTCATTGGAGGCTTTGCCAAGGTGTTGTGGGGGTGAGTATGTGCACTGAAGATTGTGTCTAGTTTGTGGGTCAAGTGTGGTTTGTAGGGTAAGGCTGTGTTGTAAAGCACGTCTGGTGAGGGGCATAATTGCACAATATGGAGTATATCTTCATCCTATGGGGCAAATATGTGTGTTCTAGGGCTATTCTGGAGGTTGGGGACATATGTTCTCTTTGTGGGGTAAGTATTTGCCTTATGGAGTGATTGTGTGTGTTTTAGGATGAATCTGTGCATCAGAATGCAATTTGCTTGTGGAGAAATCTTTGTGTCATAGGCTACATCTGTCCATAGTAAGTTAGCTGTATCTAGCTATTGTGGAGCTAGTTTGTGCATTGTAAGACATGTCTTAGTGTTGTGTGGCAAGACTGAATTGGGGGTGTGGCTGGATGTTTGCATTCTATTCTTACCATAGTGGGGTGAGTTTACACTGTAAAGTGAGGCTATGTATTATCGTATTTTTGCATTGTGGAACTTACCTGTGGGTTATAAGGCATGTCTTGGTGTTATGAGGTAAGTCTGGCCATTGTGGTGCAAGTCTGTTCATCGTAGGTATTGTGAGGCATTTCTGTAGTATTATGGTGCAAGACTGAGTTTTGAGGTGAATCTAGGTGTTATAGTAATATTGGATGCTTTATGGAGCAAGTTTTGGCATTTTTTGGAGGAATTTTACAGTGTGTGGTAAATTTGTATATTGTGATATGATTCTGTGGGCTGTGGTGGGAGTCTTATGTCATGGAGCATGTATGACATCATAAGTTGGTCTAAGTGTTGAGGGATGAGTGTGGGAGTTATAGGAGAGTTTGGGCATTACGAGGCTCATATGCATGT
The DNA here is from genome assembly GCF_037783145.1 of Equus przewalskii. Lineage (NCBI taxonomy): Eukaryota > Metazoa > Chordata > Mammalia > Perissodactyla > Equidae > Equus > Equus przewalskii. The sequence continues at coordinate 112,911,319 of NC_091863.1, read as the reverse complement.
TGTGGAGTGTTTCTTGGTGTTGTGGTGCATGTCTGTGTGTTTTGGGGCATATATGGTGGTTGTGGTGAACTATGGGTTAATTATTCATTTTGTGGATGAGTCTCTGCATTGTGGGGTAACAGTGCATGTAGGGGTAAAAGTCTGTGCATTATAGGATGAATTTGAAAGTTGTGTAAATTTCTACACATTGTGGGGCAAGTGTGTTTTCTGTGGCATATTTTAGATCTACTGGGAAAGACTATGCTGGTGGGGGAGGGGTGAGGCTCTGCATTTGAGGATGTGACCAGATGTTTTGGAGGAGTCCACTCATTATGGAGTGTATGTTTTGAGATACATTTGTAAGTTGTTATGCAATACTGTGTTTCTGGGGAGTCTGTATCTTATGAGGCATGTTTGTGTATTGTGGGATTATACAGGAGCTGTGGGAGAAGCTGTCCATTTTGGAATGAGTGCGTGTTTTTATGTAATTTGGGGTGCTGTGAGGTGAGTCTGAAGATTGTATGGAGAGCTCTGTGGTGTTACTGGATTCTGTGCATTGTTTTGGGAATGTTTAAGTTGTGACCATTGTCTGTACATTATAGTCTATGTCTGGGCATTGTGGGACAAATGTGAATTGTGAATTGATTCTAAGTGAGAGTAAAGCTAGGTATTATGTTGTGTTTGATGCAAGGTGGATTTGTGTATTTTGGGTTGAGTGTGAGTGTTTTATGTAAATTTGGGAATTGTGTGGTAAGTGTGTGGTGGGGCCATTCTTTGTTCTCTGGGGTAAGTCTGTGAGTTATTGGTCATGCTTATGCATTATGATGCAATTCCATATGTTGTGGGGCAACCGGAAAACTGTGAGCCAAGTTTGAGTGTTGTTGTTCCTTTCTGTCCATTGCAGGGCAACTGTGGGCTTGATGAAGGTGTTTCTATGGGGGAACATTCTTATGTTTTAATATGATTTGGCAGCTATTTTTAGAGTCTGTGTGTTGTACTGTGAGTTTGAGACCTTATGGGTCAAATCTGTATATTTTGCTGCAAGTATGGGATTTGTAGAATTAGTGTGGTGTGGGGCAACATTGTGTGTTAGGCTAATCTAGATCTTGAACAGTGAGCTGATGTGCTGTGGTACAATCCTGTGTGTCATGGGACAAGTCTTTATCTGGGGGCATGTCTCTACGTTGTAGGATGTTTCTACACATTATAATGCATGTGTGTGTAATGCTTGGACAAATCTTTGCACCGTGAGGCAAGCACATTAGTTGTAGGATGGTTCTATATATTGCAGGATGGACTGTGTTTTGTGATGCTATTCCATGTCTTGTTGGGAGAGGAGGTTGAGTGTTGTCATTGACCTCAAGTGTTTTGGGGTCAGTCTTTGTGCTGAGGGGCAAGTGTGTGTATGCATGTTTTGTGTCAACTCTGAGTTTTGTGTGGTACATCTATGTGTCATGAATTGATCCTATACAATGTGTGGGGAATCTGTATGCTCTGGGGTGGTTCTGTATGCTTTGGTGTGGGTCTGTGAGTGGTAGGCAGAGTCTTGGCACTGTATCTAGGAATTGTAAAGAATATCTGGATGGCTGTGTCATGGGGGAAGAGATGCACATGGGGGCATGTTTCTGCATTGTAGGAAGAGTCTTGTAACACGAGGTGTGTCTCTCCACTGTGACTTCATACTGTGCATTGCGGGGCATAGTAGTGCTTTGAGGTGTGATTCTGCGCTTTTGGGTAAGAGTCTGAGTTGTGCATTTGGGTCTGTGTATTGGGTTTTTGCAGTTCTGTATGTTGTGCGATGGGCTCGCTGTTGGTGGGATGAGTGTGTGTAACGGGTTGCGGACTGGCATTACAGGATGTGTCTTTGTGCAGCAGGACAGATCGAAGTGCTTTGTTGCTCCTATTTTCCCTGTAAGCCAGGTGTTTGCACTGCAAAGTAAGGGTAGATTGTGGGCACATCTCTGTTGTAGGGCATGTCTGTGCACTGTTGTGTAGCTATGTACTTTTGAGATAAGTCTGTGTGCTGTGCGTTTCTGGCTGCGCATTAATGACACGGTGTTTCTGGGTATTGTGGAGTGAATCTGGGCATCTTGGGGTGATTCTGGATGTTGTGGTATATGTCTGCGTGTATGCTTTTGTGTTTGGGGACAAGTCTAGGAGTTGTGATATTAAATCAGACTCAATTGGGCAAACCTGCGCTTCATGGGATAAGTCTGTGCATTGTGGAAGATTAAGTGTGTTATGAGGCGTGTTTGTGTCGCATATGAGGTGTTCTGGTATCTGTCTGGATTGTGGAGTATGTCTATGCATTGTATGGTGTGTCTAAGTGTGGTTGGGCGAGTTTGGGAGTTGAGGGGCATACAGATGCATTATGTGGTGGGGAAATACGGGGAGAATGCTTTGCAGTGCGGTTGGGTGTTGTGGTTCTAGTGTTTTCATTGTGCAGTGATTGCATCTATTGTAGAAAAAATCAGTTTTGTAGAGTGAGTTTGTGCATTGTGATTCTAACCTTTGCAAGGTAGGACAGTCTATGTGTTGCATGGCATGCCTTGTGTCACCAGGCAGGTCTATGCATTCTGGAGTCTATGTGTGCTTTGTTGGGGTTTATGCTTGGCACTGTGGAGCATGACTGTGCTGTGTGATGACTCTGTGTATTGTGTGGCAGTCTGGGCTTTGTGGGGCATATCTTGGCATTGTGTTATTATCCTGTGCTTTATGGGGCAAGCATGTGGGTTGTGGTCATATCCATACTTTGAGAAGCATGTCTGTATGTTGAGGGCATGTTTATGGGTTGGGGGGTAATCTGTGAGCAGTGAGCTGACTCTGAATGTTCTGATGTGAGTGTAGGTAATGCAGGCAGACATTTGCATTGTGGGCGATGTCTATGCATCATGGAGTATGTCTGCAGATTGTGGAATAAGTCTGTGGTTATAGGTTGTATTTGAGTGTTATGAGTCCTGCATATCAATTGGAAGACTATGTGGGAACAACTGAAGGCATTTGGGGCCCTTGCACTATAATATAATTCTGTTCCCCTGGGGGGCTGTGGGCTGTGGGGATGCCTGTGCATTGAAGAATACATCCAGATATTGTGAGGCCAGACTGTGCACAGTGGAGCAAGATGGTATGCTGTGATGCCATTCTCTACTTTGTGGGAGGAGTCTGCACTGTGAAGTTGGGTCTGTACATTGTAGGGCATGTTGAGGTATTGTGTATCAGGTCTGTGTGTTGGAGGGCTTTCCATACTCTGTAGGACAAATCTTGGTATTGTGAAACAAAGGTGTTTACTGGGTTGATTCTAGATGTTTTTGGTTAAGTCTTCATTGTGGATAGCCGGTGTGTGTGTTATGTGTCTAGTATAGGCATTGTGGGGTGTGTCTGCTTTGTTATATGACTCTGTACATTAAAGATCATGTTTATGGGGAATGGGGCAATTTATGTGATATGGGACAAGCCTGTGTGTTGTGGAGCAAGGCTGGATCCTGTGGAGATATTATCTGCGTTATGGGGAGAATCTGTGCACTGTGGAAAATTGGGGAGTATGGGTGATATTTGCGGGGTTTGATAGGAATGATGTGATATAATTCTGTGTGTTGGAGAAGTCTGTGTGTTGTGGATTGTTTCCAGGGATTTTAAAGTGAGTTCTTTGTGTTGTGTGGCCAATGTGTCTGGTGTTGAGTATGTGTATTGCAGAGCGTGTATATATATGATGGGGTGCATTTAGTCGAACGGGATGAGACTTTGCATGGATGAGTTTCTGTACCATGGGCATGTTTGTGCATTGCGATGTGTGTCTGTGTGTTGTGTGATGAGTCTAGGTGTTACGCAGAGACTGTGTGGTAAATGTTTCTGGGTGTTGCGGGCTAAGTGCAGTCTATATAGGATTGTAAGGAAAGGATGGTGAAACTGTAAGCTGTAATGTGATTCGGTGCTTTGTGGGGGTATACTCTATGTGTTGTGGGTTAATTCTAATTATTTTAGATTGAATCTTACCATTATGGTCCAGTTCCATGTGTAGAAACAACAACAATAACAACAACAAGATCAGCTAACATCAATAACACTAATTCTGTGCCAAGCACTGTTCTAAACACTTTATAGGCATTCACCCATTTATTCCTCTTAACAGTTCTGACAAGTAAGTACCATTATTATTCTCAATTTAGACCTGAGAAAAGTAAGGCACAGAGAGGTTTAAAAACCTTTCCAAGGTCACAAAATTAGTAAATGATCCATGTGGGATTGGAACCCAGGCAGCCCAAATCCTAAGTGTAAGCTTTTAACCACAATCTATACTGCCCCTTTGTTTTGGGGCATGTTGTGCTTTGTGGCATGTCTCTGGGCCTGTGGGGTATGTCTAGATGTTGTAGCATGTCTTGGGTTGCAGAGAACCTAGGGATTATAAAATTTATCCAAGTAAACAACAGTGGGGTTTATCTGTGCATTGTGGGATGGGTCCTGTTGAGAGGGCATTGTTTTATATCATGTTTGACAGTCAACATGCTAACATTTGCACTGTGTATGTGGCAAGGCTTTCGATTATGGACTAACTGTGAAGTTGTGTGTTGAGCCTCTGCTTTATAGGAAAGATGTGTTTTTCTCAGCTGTTTTGTGTTTTGTGATGTGGTTTTGTGAGCTGTCAGAGAGTTCTGTGTGTTTGGGGAGTGTCTATTTTGAAAGGAATGTTTACTTGTTGTGAGTCTGGTCCCTGGATTATGGCATGTCCCCGTGCCTTGTGGAATGAATCTGGGTCTTGTTGCCAAGTCTGTGCTTTGCAGGGGAAGTTTGTAAATTGTGATGAAATTCTGTGAGTTGTGGGGGAACCATGTGTGCTGTGATAAGTGTGTATATGATGTAGGGGTCCCTAGATATTCTGAGGCTAATTGCTACATTGGGGGTGTGTGTCTGTGCGTTATAGGATGCCTCTGTGTGTTGCAGGCTGTGTGTGTGTGTGTGTGTTGGTGCGGAATTATGTCTGAGCATTCTGGGGCCCATCTATGCTCATGGGAAGTGTCTTAATGTTTGGGGCATGTTTGTGCATGGGAGGCAAGTAGGCATTGAGGGGGCAAGTTTGTGCATTGTAGAGTGAGGGTGTGTGTTATGCAATGCTGAGCACTGTGAAGCTTCTCTGTACACATTAAAGTACCTCTACGTGTGTTGGGAGATGTAATACATATTATGGCATGTTCTATGTATGCATGAGCCAAGCCCTAGTTTATGGGGGAAAGCCTCACATTGTGGGCTTAGTCTGTGTGTTATAATGCAATTCCATGCACTGTATAGGGTATGTCTGTGCATGCTCAACTTTTTTAGAGCAAGTATATGTACTGTAGAGCATATCTAGGTGTCTCTAGATGAGTCTGTATTGTGATGAGTCTGTATTGTGATGAGTCTGCATTGTGGCACATCTGTGAATTGTTGAATGAGTCTGTGTGTTGCAGGATGAGTCTTAGTATCATAGCACAAAAGTTGTAAATTTAGGACCATGGATTTAAGAGCATGTTTGTGAATAATAGATATATCCACACACTATGGAACAAAAATCTGTGTGTGGTAGTGTATGTTTGTGTTATATAGGGCATATCACTGAGCTGTATGGAGTGTGTGTGTTGTGTGGTGGGTCTGTGCCTTGTGGGGTGAGGCCTGGTGTTATGCATTCAGTCTGGATATTGCAGGATGAATCTGTGTATTATGGAGCAAGCCTGCGGACTGTAGAGCAAATTTCTTCACTGTGATGCAGTTCAGTGTGTGGTGAGCAGCATCTGGTTTAGGGTTCTGTCTGTGCTCTCTGTAGGGTATGTGGGCATTGTGGTGGGATGTCTGCATGCTATAGATTGTTTCTAGATGTTCTGCGGCTAGTCTATGTATCACGTTGTGAATCTTTGTGCTATCAGATGATTCTAGGTATTTAGTAGTAATGCTGGTGGTTGGGGGGACGAGAGTATTATAAATTAGCAACTGTAATAGTTCCTATGTGCCAGGCATAGTACTAAGCACATAACATATCTTAATTCATTTAATACTCACAACAACCTTTTTGAGTAAGTACTGTTGCAATCTTTGTTTTACAGATGAGCAAACTAAAGAATAGAAAAATATACTTACCCAAGGTGATACAATTAGAAAGGGGCGGAACCTGGATTTGAACCCAGGTAGTCTGGGTCCAGAGGCCTTGCTCTTAGACATTACACAAGCTGTGTCTCTGGTGTAGGCCAGAGTTGTAGCTCAGTAGTGTAGTAAAGCATGTCTGTAAACTATGATGGAAACTTGTGTGTTGCAGGAGTAATATGTGTATTGTGTGTCTACACACTGGGGAATGTTTATATGCTTTGTCGGTTTTCCATTTTAGAGTAAGTCTGTGTTGTGATGCAATTCTGTGCATTGTGGAAGAAATCCATGTGTTTACCGGCATGTTTGTGAATTGTAAGTTTTGTGGGTGTGATTATGTTGTGGGGCAAGTCTATGCTCCAAAGAGTTTGTCTGTGCATTTAAGGGGAGCCTCAGGGTTCAGTGGTATTTGTGTGTGTTGTGGAGCAACTACGTATACTGATGGAAGAACTCGTGTATTTGGGTGGAATTCTGAGTGTGGTTGGGCATTTCTTGTGTAAGGGCAGCAGCGTGAGCAGTGAAAGCAGTCTTTGTGCTTTGAGGTAAATCCGGAAGTTATAGAGCAAATGGTTGCACATGCTTGGGGCATTTGTTTGCACCGTGTAATCACCATAAGGAGTATGGTCTTTATGAAGTGAATCAGTATGGCAAGTGTGTGTTGTGACAGAATTCTGTGCTTTGTGGGGGTGGAGTGTTGTGCTGTGGGATATGTTTGTATGTTGTGGGTTGCATCTGTGTTGTGGGATGAGTGAGGGTGTTGTGGATCACAGCTGTGCCTGTGCCCTGAGGCGCTTTGGAGAAAGATTGGGTGCTGCTACGGCATGAGTGTGCCTATTGTGGAACAAGTCTGTCCCTCGTAGGGCCAATTTGTACGCTGTGATGTGGTGCTGTGCAGTGTGAGGTGTGTCTATTATCTATTGCAGAGCGTGTCTGAGGAACTTCGGGTGTGTTTTGTTGATGGAAGGCCACGGTGTGCATTGTGTAACTCAGTCTGTTTGCTGGAGGCCAGCATGTTGTAGGGTAAATGAGCACACCGTGGGGCAAGTATTTGCATTGCATGGTAACCATGTTTGCTTTGAAGTGAATTGGTGCATTGTAGGAAAAGTTTGTGTCATGGCACAAAGCTGGGCATCATGGGGGCATATACGTGCTGTGAGATGTACTGCTGCATCTCTGTGCTGTGGAGTGAACTTGTCTGAGTGCTGTGGGGAGAGTCTCTGTGCTGTGGATTTAGTCTGTGCCATGGGGTGAGTCTTCAAGTTGTGGGGCAAATGTGTGTTCTTAGGGCCATGTCTTTTTGCTGTGGGGCAAGTCTGTTTGTCTTGGGGAGACGCTGTGTGTCCTGAGGCCAGTTTGCGGGAAGTGGGGAGGGTGTGTGTGCTGTGAGAAGGTCCTGTGTCCTGTGGAGACGGTTTGTGTTTGTGGGGCGAGTCTGTGTGCTGCAGGGAAAGTCTGTATGCTATGTGGCATGGTGGTTTGTGAGACATACTGTGTTCTGTGGGGAAAATCTGTGGGTTGTGGGGAGACTCTCTGTGCTATGGGTTTAGTCTGTTTTGTGAGGTGACTTTACATGATCTGGGTAGTTTCCGTGTAGTGTGGGACAAATCTGTCTCCTTCTGGTATGATCTGTGTCCTGTGGTGTTTGTGTGCCATGGGGCAAGTCTGTCTGTTATGGGAGTCTCTGTTTCATGGGGTGGGTCTTCAAGCTGTGCTGTGAACTGTGCTCTGGGAGGAAGTCTGTGTTCTCTGGAGAGTCCGTGTGCTCTAGAGCGAGTCTGTGTGTCATAGGGAGAGTGTATGTTCTCTGGGGAGAATCTGTGTGCTGTGGGGTGAGGCTGTGTGCTCTGAGGAGGATCTGTGTGCTCCAGGGAGTATCTTTGTGCCATGAGATGAGTCTTTGAGCTCCGTGGGAGTCTGTGCCGAGATGAGTCTGTGCGCTCTGGTGAAGGTTAATGTGATGTGAAGGGAGCCTGTGTCGTGGGGAGAATTTCAGCCATGGGTTTAGTCAGTGTGGCATGGGGAGAATCTGTGTGCTGTGGGGAGTCTGTGTGCCATGGGCAGAGTCCATGTTCGGTGGTGAGGGTTTTGTCCTGTGGGGAGTATTTGTGTGCTGTAGGGCGTGTCTGTGTCTTGTGGAGTGAGTCTTTTTTCCTTGAGAATGTGCGTGCTCTTGGGAGAATCTGTGTTCTGTGGGGTGAGTCTGTGTACTCTAGAGAGACTGTGTGCCAGAGGAAGGGTCTGTGTGATATGGGGACAGTCTGTGATGTCGGGACTGTCTGTATGTCACGGATAGTTTTTATGGTAAGGAGTCTGAGTCACCTGGGACAGGTCTGTGTCCCTTGGGTGAGACTTTTTGTCTTGGGGAGAACATGTGTGCCTCTGGGTGAGTCTGAGTGATATGAGAAATGTCTGTGTGCTATGGGACAAGTCTTTTTGCCATGGTGCTTATCTGTGTGCCATGGGAAGATTCTGTGTTGTAGGGGTAAATGCGTGTTTGTGTTATTTAACCATTGGACATCAGAGGGTGAGTTTGTACATTGCAGCACAAGTCTGTTTCAGGGCAAGTCTCCTTTAATATCTACAAATAATAATAGCCAATGCATACAATGGTTACTATGTACCAGACACTGTTCTACAGGTGCTATTATTATCCCTATTTTACATCTGAGGAAACTGAGGCATAGAGAAATTAAGCAACTGTACTATGGTCATGCAACTAGCAAGTGGTGGAGGCTTGAAACCAGGCAGTCTGTTTCCTCTGCCCACACTATTATGAATCCCCTTCGGGCCCTGAGGACATCAGGGGCCTCAAACATTGGGAAGACTTCGTGGTCACTGGTAAACATATTGAAAGCAGGTAATTGGGGATGAAGAAGAAAAAGGGAGTGTCTCAAAGCCTTCCAATGATTTTTAAAAATGCAATGTTTTACATACAATAACGATGGCCGATTAGCCCAGAAAAGCTGACATCATCACTGCAGAATAACTCCTTCAGCGATTGGGGCCTCCAAGACCCCTCCCTTGCCTCCACAGATGCATTCTGCCACTGCAGAGGAGAGAATGCGCATGCCCTGGTGAGCAGCAGTTGCCAGGGAAACCAGTTTTCAGTCACAAACAAATCACAGCCGAATTCGGCAAGTCAAGAAATGACTGGGGCTGTGGCTGTGAGCCAAAGGAGCCCCTTGCAATAAGGGCAGGCAAGGCATCCTCCCACCCACACCTCTTTTTTTCTTCCAGAATCAGTAACGGCTAGAGGCCAGAGTCAGAAGTGGATAGAGAAAGAAGGCTGTGTTGGGGGGCGGGTGTCAACAGTGGGTGGTAGGCGAAATATTTCTGTGAGCAGCACTTAACCCATCTCCCACTAAAAGATTCCATGTTTTATGCTTGAGCCTTCTACCTGCAGTGAAACGAGGTGAACCATTGGGGTGTGTCACTATCCACCACAGATGGTGGCAGTGGTGGCATGGATTGGGACTCACCCTACCTCCTTTAAATCCCTAGATCAGACTACTGCCAGCAACAGGCTAGCAAACATTATTTATTTCTGCTTCTCATACATTTCTCACTTTTCCCTCTTACACCATTCTAGAAAATTCCAGGAACTGAGTCCAGACAGCTTTAATTCTCCGAGTACCTGAGGAATAGAAAAAGAGGTTGAAGGAAGAACCTTAGAAGTAACACTAACCCTGGGGGTGAGTTTCGAACACACAATTAGGATGTCAAGTGTGTCCAAGAGGAATAGCCCATCTGGAACAGAGGTTTTATATATTCAGATTCCTCAATCTTAATTTGTAAAAGGCATCTGATAAAAATAAAATTTTCAAGTATTTAAAATTTTAAAATCCTATTTGAAAACCACTGCCCTAAACTGCATGTGCCTAGAATTCTCGAAAGGCATTAGCACGAACATGATGCTTTAGAATGCTGCCAGAAGCTGCAAGAAGGTACGAGCAGTATTGTGGAATGTAACGTCTTGGGTAGAGAGAAAATGGCCGACCTGTGGAAAGCTACACCCTATCTAATGGGAGAGCAGTTGTTGCCATTTCAAATCAGTGGAAGAAGGTTGGATTATTCAATAAATGATGCTGAAACAATTGGTGACCTATTTGGAAAAAAAACAAAATTAGATCCTACTTCATACCATATACCAAAATGAATTCCAGATGGTTAGAGTTAATTGTAAAAAATGAAGCAAAGAAATGACTAATAAAAAAAATACAGGTAAATATACTCATCAAAGGAAACAAGTCACAAAACCAAAAATTGATAGCTGTAGATATCTAAAAATACAAATCTACAACATGTTAAAAAAAAAAACCCCACCATAAATGATAAAAAAAAAAAAATCAGTAGGCAAACGACAACCGGAAAATAATGTTTTTACCATATATGATAAATAAATTAGGTGATATGCATGGGGTGGGGGTGAGGGGAGAAACCTTAAACTGGTTCATACCATTTGATCCAGGAATTCCACGTCTAAGCATTTATCCTAGAGGAAAAAAACAGAAAAGCACACAGAGATTTATATGGAAAGATATTCCTTATTAGACAGAAAAAATTGCACAGATAAACATCCAGTAATGGAACATTTAGCGGGACACCTATGTGATCAAAAATTAAGCATCCACAAAACATCACATTCTTGTGGAATATTTAAAAATATGGAGAATTGCTCCCAATATATTATTTAATGATTAAAGCAGGTTGAAAACCACATGTACATGTGATCTTCATTTTGTAACCAAATATACATTTTATGCATTTATTTGCATGTATTCAGAGAAGAGAGACTGATAGTAATTATGTTACTAGTAATTATCCCTAGGTTATAGAACTATGGGTAATTTTTATAGTCATCTTTAGATTTTTCCAAATTTTCTACAATGAATACGCAATATTTTTATAATAAAGGAGAAAAAGAGCATTTTTAACAAGATGTTTTAGTAAGTGCTATAAAAGCAGTGGGAGCACAGAAGAGCAAGTCTAGGAATAAAGACAATAAAAAGCAAAGACTAAATGTACCCACGTCTACCAACAGAGGAGCAAGCAAAACAAACTCAGTATGTCCTACATAAAGATTGCAGTATTATTCGCATGTTAGTAGGTACAGAATTTCTTATACAAGATGGACTCCTGGAAAATTTCCTTCACTACACCGGAGAATGGTCACATGTCCCTGGATGCGTCAGTCATTCTCTTTGCCGCAGTGCTCTGTTCAACCCCCCACTCTCTCTGCCTTCAACATGCTCTCCCCATTTCCCCTGCAAAACAGGCTACCAGCAGACATTTTCAGCTTGGAAAAACAGCCCATCTTCTGGACTTTCTTTTAAGCTTTTCATTCTTATTTTCCCTCGCTGATTGTTGTTTTGTCGTCTAACTCAAAAATCTACCTCTCTAACTTTTTTCTCCTTTCTTCTTCTTGAAAGTGTCAGAACAATCTGAATTTCAAAGAAATAAAAAACCACCACTTCAGCTTTTCTTTTTTCTTGCAGAAACAGATCTACAAAAGCAAGTTCCAGGTAAAAGGGGATACAAGAGCTTACACCTTTTCAGGCACATTTCAGAAACAAACATAAAAGCTTTGTGGATAGGAATCTGCTATCCTTGTCACATCCCTTTTCAAAGAAAGAAAGCACTGAGAATATTCTGTCTTTACTATACAAATTGATATCCACAAATACAAATGAATATTTTCAAAATAAAGGCATAGCCACAATATTCATTATTTCTTTTCAAGATTTTTGATCCTAAAACCAAATTTTAATATTTCCCATTCAACACACGTTCATCTCACACATGAAGCATTTAATCTGAGCATTATAGACTGCCGTCCTTCCCATGTTCTCTCCTGTACAGACATCCAGTCACATGATTTTTTTAATTAAAAAAATTAGGCATAGTATCCTTTTCTCCATTGCAAAGTAACATTTTCCTCATGTTCTCTCCACACTGTGAAAGGAAATCAGATCTAAGAACACCTTGAATCGTAACTCATTTCAACACATCTGATGTAAACATTGAAAGCTGAGCTCCTGTTCCGAATGCAATTTCTCATTTCAGTAACATCTTCATCAGGTCTTATTTTGGAAAAGATCTTACCAGAATCACAAAGGGGAGGTTTCTGTATTTCCTTCTAGCAACTCATTCACCATTTAAGAAACAAGCTTTAAACTAGAAAATTGACCATAGAATATTTAGAATTTAATTAATCCATTTTCCCAACACCACTGATTAGAATCAGAAATTCCTCCACAGTTCTGTTTATTCAATTCCATCAAAATTCATTCCATATCACTTGCTTTAAAAAGCATATTTTGGATATCTATTTTACAAAAGATTTCTCAGCTACTTACCAGCTGCATGCGCTCTGCCTCTTCGCCAGGTCTGCGGCTGTCGCACTGAGGGGGTGGGGGAAAAGCAGCAGTAGCCACTTGAAAATGAGCTGTGCTCTGAAGAGGGGATTAGCTGTATGGAAAGAAATGAAATGCCTTGGGACTATCCTCAAAATTCCTCCCCAAATATAAAATCACATTAAACATCACATGCTAAAAACTACATGCTCGTCAAAGGAGAAATTTTAATAGCTAAACTTCTGATCTAAAACACATTTAAATTGCCTTGATTTCCAGTGGAACCCCTACAATACCCTGGGCTTTTGGCTCTCCCGTCTCCTAGCAACAATCTCATTAATATTTTTTTCTGCAGTGGTCCTACTAGGCATCAGAGAACATTGACAAGGTCTAGTCTCTGGGAGTGAGCAAAATTATTCTGTTGTTCAATATGCGTTGTCCCCAGGTAAGTAATAAGGAGGGTCAGGCATTCAATAACAAGCTCTCCAGAGGAAGACTTCAGATTCAAATGACGTTCCATTCAAGCTACAGAGATTGTTCTTGTCCCTTCCTCTGGTACAATGCTGTCACTAGACCCCTGACCTAATGACAGGCCTCAGTAAAAGACGCCTAACCCCTTCCGCAATCCCCAAATTACACATAGCTCCGTAACTAGAAATCCAGGCCCTAAACCAGTGCTGTTACCCCCTGTGCTCAGAGAAAAGAAAAATGCACAGAATTCATCTGAATCCTTAGCCTTGTCACCATAACCCCCACCCATTAGCAGGGCTACTGTAGGCATAAGCCATAAAAACAATGGACGAAATAGAACCAGATCCAAAACACCCATTTATCTATAATTATTAACAAGGAAAATACTGACTACATGTTAAGTAAATAAGGGCAGGTTACTATACAGTATGTATAGCACGTTCAATTTTCTATCTTATGCGGATAGGAATAAATGGACTAAAGAAATCTGGAAGGATATACACCAAAATGTCACGAGTGTGGCGCCGGTCCAGTGGCACAGCGGTTAAGTTCGCACGTTCCACTTCGGCGGCTCAGGGTTTGCTGTTCGGATCCCGGGTGCGGACATGGCACCGCTTGGCACGCCATGCTGTGGCAGGCGTCCCACATATAAAGGAGAGGAAGATGGGCACGGATGTTAGCTCAGGGCCAGGCTTCCTCAGCAAAAAGAGGAGGATTGGCAGCAGATGTTGGGTCAGGGCTAATCTTCCTCAAAAAAGAAAAAAAAAATGAATAAAACACAGTCCATTCCCCTTCTAAAAGTTCATAATCTAACAAACAACTACCCCCAAAACTTTTATGTGGGTTTTTATTATACATGACATGTAGATTTGCTACATTTAGAAACAGAAGTATTTTGCTAACTTCCTTTTTTATTTCATTAATTTTGTGTAACATTTATAACTAGGGTTGTTACATCGTCTGCCTAAAAATATTAGACTCCCCGTGAGTGGAGGTAGTAAAGAAATACATATTAAACTTTTTAATATGTAAATATATATATGTGCATTTGTATATCTGTATAGAATTATCACATTTTAAAAGGGAGGGACAGGGAAACTGCTCCAGGTTAAAGAAATATGACCAAAAAGAACAGAGATATGACAACCAAATGCAATCTGTAATATTTGATTGGATCCTGGATGGAAAATAAAACAGATATAAAAGACATTTGGGGAACAACTGGGACATTTGAATATAGAGCAGATATTAGGTAATATTAGATCAATGTAGTAGTGGTTTGGTATGATAATGTAGGATGATGGACTTCTTCTCATGAGACATATGTTGAGGTATTGAGAGGTGACGTGCCATAATGTTTATAAATTACTCTGAAATGCTTTAGAAAAAATCACAGAGAGAGATAAGTAAAGCAAATATAGCAATATGTTAATAATTGGTAAATCTGGGTCAAGTATATGCTTGTGTTTACTGTTATTTTTAATCTAAAATCCAGAAAATAAAATACTGTGATGAAAATAATTATTGCACAATAATTATATTTAAAGTTAAAATTTTGGAATTTTACATTTTGGAATTAATGACAATTAGGTTTGTAATCCCCCAGTTAAAGACCTTTCCATACTGACCAATTGGATGATGACTACTACCCATCTGTCATGCGCCATCTAGTGCTCAAATCCTGATTTACCATGACTGAAGGATTTCTAAATACCACAATTAGACAATTGACCAATTAAAAATTACTATAATTTTATTGTAATAAATTAATTAAAATAAAAGTATTTTTATTATTGTGTATCAGTATGGTTAAAAGGTTTCCTTAATTTTCAGTATTGTTCTTGGTTACAGGGGAATGCCTCTGCTCAGCTGCGCTAACAACCTGGCACAGTCGACAAAGGCGCCAAAGGCAAGCCTCAGCTGCAAGCTGACCTAAGTCTTGGTGCAATGCACTCTAATCCTCCCTGGAACATGGCAAGACAAGCCTTCTTGTGAGGACTGTTTCTCACCATCTCTCTATTTTGTGGAGGGCTGCCAGGAGGCAGTTTCTCATTCACCTCCCTCATTCTGGTGAGGCATAGGACTTTGCATCTTGCTTCCTCCCTTAGGAGACAACTTCAGGCTTCAAAACCAACTAGATGTAATACGGAAACAACTCCTCCATGATAGAATGACTCACTGCTCATACCCATCTGTTATCTTGTCCTTTTGGTTCATTGTCATGGGACTAAGGATGTAAGGAGCTGACACTTTACTGGTCTTCTGATCTTGGCTTTTTCCGTCCTTGTAAGTAACAGACTGCATCTATTTGGCTCATTGACTCTTGATCAGCTGATTATATGGCAGAGTAGCAAGCCAAACCTAGCAGCTCCTGTGGCTTAGGGATTTTGTCATTGCTGGGCAAAAAGTATCTGCAAATATGTGCATGTGTGTGCATGTGTGCATAGAGAGAGAAAGTACACAAACTTCATACATTCTGGCTAATTGAAAGCTTTCTTTTTGAAATGGGAAACAAGATGAGTGATGTCTGCTTTTACAACAACTATTCAACATTGTCCCAGGGTGAGGGTTGGGTAGAGGGTGGTGCCCAGTGTAGTAAAATTACACAAAGAGGTAAAAGGAATGAAGAATAGATATGAAGAAATTAACACAGGTACCCAAGTAATCACTTAGTCATAAATAAAGCAGTAACAAATCATGAAGAGAAAAATATATGGCTTCATTGTGAATTCAACACATTGCTTCAGGCCAATTAAGTAGAGTTGCTCCTCAGTAACCACCTCTCTTCCCTCTCAGGCATCCCAGTGCAGTGGCTCTTGATTTGACATGCCTACTTGGTCGCCTAATGGAAACTTCCAGTCCCACCCAGGAGTCAACATAAAGGGGCCCCTAATGAGCATCAAAAAGAATAATGCCTGCAATGACTGCAATGCATCAAATATATAAAAATCATAATTAACTCCCCCACCAAATCATTGGTCACCATTGGTAGCTACAAGGGTAACAGCCCCTTAATCTGAAAATTGATAAGTACAGGGAAATATTCAAGCATTTCTCTTAACTCTCTTGTGCAAGCTGAGTTTCAACATAATAACATAGCTAATAAGGGGATGTTCATTTTTTCTAGGAAATTCCCAGCTAGTAAATGCAGAAGAAATGAGAGAATTGGAAAAACCACCATTTTGCAACCCTCAACAAAAGAACAGAACTAGACAACAATCTTTAATAGCTGCCAAAACAATTTAGTGAATGATTGATGAGGAACTTCTTTTTATTTGTTTTTTGTTGTTGTTTTTTGCGAGGAAGATTGTCCCTGAGCCAACATCTGTGCCAATCTTCCTCTGTTTTGCATGTGAGATGCCACCACAGCATGGCTTGATGAGTGGTGTGTAAGTCTATGACCTGGCTCTGAACGCATGAATGCTGGGCCACAGAAGCAGGGCTTAAGCAGGTTGTGCAGGTTAAGCAGAACTTAACCACTACGTCACCAGGTCGGCCCTGAGGAACTTCTTTTTAAACAATAAAAATAACTATTCAGGCCCAAGTTCCCCAATATCTTTTATAATGCTATGATAATTGTGATATCAACTCTGGGAAAGGATAGCAGGAGAAGGGAAAATTAGACTTCTAACTTGTGTTCTGGAGTGTTACAGTTTCCAAATAAGATATAAATATTTTCATTGGAGAATTCTGGAAATAATATTTATACCAAAGGAATGACTCTATTCTATGCCTGACCTAAATTCTTCGCTGATTACAATGTAATCCAATTTAAATAAAATATTTCAAATAAAATAAACTGTTTAGGAAGGCTCCTCAAAGAGAGTATTCTGGGACTGTGGACTGTTAAGGCAAGTCATCAATGGCACTGTTTGGTGAGATCCTTGGGACTTTGGAGCTGCTCCTTGGATCCCCATTTGAAACGAGGAGAACAGCACTGCTGAGCCACAGCAGGCACACTAACAGACTCAACAACAGAGCCATGCCTGCCACTCCTACAGCAAGGTAAGATACTCAGGACCTATTTCAGTGGGAAAACAGGAACCAGGCTCTGGAAGAAGGACTGGAAGAACTGGAACCACATTCCACTAAGATTGTATCCTGAGCTGTTCATGTTCCCATGCCTGATACTGCTATGATAAATAACTTTAATTTCTTTTAAATCAGGAGATAAAAGAGAAGATGATGGTGTTTGCAACCTGCTGCCTAGGAAATCTGAGAATATAATGCATTTAACCACTTTTCTTTGCATGAAAGGAAAGTCAATTGAATTTTCCAGCCATTTGCATCTGTCAGAACATAGCCTCTAGCACGGGATTGTACCAGGGTCAGTACAGCATAAATAAAGTCATAGAAAGTCACCTAAGAAGCTTGATCTCTCTGCTGAGAGTTTGTACAAAAGTGTAATTTGCATCCGAACTCAAAGGCTTTCATTATAAGGAGAAAAGAAGGCCCAGAATTAGAGCTTACCTTTAACTCAACTAGAAACATTAATGACTAAAACCTGAGGAAAAAGCACAACCAGAGAGTAATGAGAATTAGTAATGAACTTGCGATGGCTCTTTAGTCTCCCCTTCTCCAGATTAAACATCAAAATTTCATGACCCGTTCCTCGCTGATGGAAGTTTTAAAACTTTTCACTGTTCTAAATATCTTCCTCTGGAGATTCCCTAGTGTGTCTTTCAGAGAATAATGCTACAAACTCATCAAAATAGTCCAGATTTTGGCTGAAGAACACAGAGAAGATTAGGATTGTTACTTCTGATGATCAAAAATACTCCAGGACACTATATAGCAAAGCACGGGGTCGAGGGGAAAGCCAAGCATTGTACTAGGTGCTGTGGTACAACAGCGAATAAGACAGACAAGGTCTGTGCCTTGCAAGGTCATAGAAGCTTAAGAGAGAAGACAGACCAATATGAGGACTCAAACAAATAATAAGAATGTAAGATAGTGATGAGTACTACAAAGAAAGTAAAACAGAGTAATACAACAGAGCATCTTGGGTGATCAGGAAAGGTCACCCAGAGAGTGACATCTGAGGTGAAATCTGAATGACAAGGATTAAACCAAGAAACTGTAGGTAGAAGTGCTCCCTGGGTTGACAGGACAACTCTTGAAAACGTCCTGAGACTGAATGAGTCTGACATGTCCAGAGACAAAAAGACGGAAAAGGGCAGGAGATAAGGGCAAAAAGGTGGACAAGCGTCGGATCACAGAGGGCCCTATTGGAAATGGTAACAAACTTGGATGTCTAATTGCAATGGGAAGCTAGTGAAGGGACGTAAGCAGGGAAATTACATGATACAATTTATGTTTTTAAATTATAATTGTGGCTGCTGTGTTGCGAATAGGCTGAATCTTGGCAAGCTGTGGAAGCAGGGAGATCTGTGAAGAGTATCTTTCAGGAGCTCAGGCAAAAGATGTTGATGGCTTGATTCAGATGGAAGTAGAGTAGGTGGTGAAAAGGGTTCAAATTCAGGACATATTTTGGAGGTAGAGTCAACAGGGTATTATTGCTGCAATAAGGGAAAAATAAAATCTAGGTAAGGGGAAAAGGTAATCTAGAATGACTATTGACATGAGTAATTGGGTGGATGGTGGTGCTAGGCAATTGATGGAGACGCGGGAGTAGGAACAGATTTGGGGGAGGAAGGCGTGAATCAGGAGTTCCGTTTTGGAAATACTGAATTTGAGACTCTATTGGAGATGTTGTATAGGAAGCTAGATATAGCTTCACAGGAGAGGTGTGGAATAGAGGTATAAACTGGGAGTCATCAGCCTACAAATGGTATTTAAAACCACGGGAGTAGTCGAAGATACCATGTGATTGAGTGTACAACCTTGGGCAAGTCAATGCACCTCATTGAACACCAGAATCTTCATCTATAAGATGGAGTTGATACCCATTAATGTCTGTGCCATACAGAGTTGTTGTGCGGATTAAATAAAATTGATGTAGCCTAGAACTGTTTAAACTATTTTTAGTAGCTCTGCTACTGTAGGTAGGTAAGCAGGTCTATGTTAACTCAAACTTCCACATCCTTTCACATGATACTCTTCTGTTCAGATCTCCTCCTTCATCTTGTACTAGTGTCACTGATTTCTTTCACCAAAATACGTGTCTTCTATTTCCAGCCTCAATCTTAGCCAGATCATGCTGTCTCCCCTTTCCTACATGCTTCATGCTGTCATGAGGGCACCGTCATGCTTCTTATCTATGATTTCCCTACTCAGGCTGAAAAATTGACCAGACTTCAAAGAGGCAACTGGACTACAGCACGTTCAGCCATAGTTTGGCAAACAGCATCAACAACCTAAGAGAGCTGGGCAAATATCTAAACAATTCTAAACTATAATGCATAATTTTCTCATAGCAATTCAGTGAGGCCCAAGTATTAATTAGTACTATCTTCCAATATGGCATAAGGGGCAAAGATGAGGGAAGATGTAAGGGTATCTGTGGCAAAAAGTGGATGGGAGCCAGAGACTTAAAGAACAGGAAGGTAAGGAAACAGGAAGGCTGCAATGCCAAGAAGAAAAATGTAGTGACTAGGTCCAGCCATATGAACCTTGGTTCATTGACAGGACTCTAGTTGAAGAAAGATAACTTTTATGAATAAAGCAGAACTCTAGTGCTGAAAGTAGTGAACCAAGGCAAGGGATTTTGTAAGTAGCACAAGGAACAAGGTAAGAGCTCAGTTAAAATAGCTAGGGTTTATTGTCAAAAGTAGGAGTGTAACGAGGCTAGCAATGTTGAGTGTGAGTACAAGAGGCTTTCCTAGTACTCTCTCTGAAGGCCAGCCTGGTCCAATTCTGGAGTGGGACTGAGCCTGTTTGTGGGAGGTTGTAGCCCAACCAGAGACAGTGAAGGAAAGGAAACTGCATAATTAATCTTATGGCAGACAATCAACCCTAAAGGAAACCCTTTCTCAAAAATGAGAAGCATTCTGAAAGGCAGAATGGATAAGCAACACAAATCAGTTGAAAGATTATTGTAAGAATTTCTTTATCAGTCACAAAAGGGGGCCAGGACATATCAGCAGTTTTCCAAACTGCCTATGCCTATGCATCAAAATCACCGAGAAAAATACTTTTTATATTCAGAATCTCCCTAATACAGAATTAGTAGGTCTTGGGGGTTGGTACCTGAGAATCTATATTTGTAAAGTTCCCTAAGGGATTAGGATATATTGGCAGGTTTAGAAATCACTGGACTAGAGGATTCTGAACATACTATTATCTGAAATGAGCTGTTTAATATATCACTAATACGGCATTAATTAGTTTATCGCAGCCTAATTGTTTGCTAAAGCCTTATCTCTAACTCCAGAGGGATTATAAAATATACTCCTCTGTCAACGTCATTAATACAGAGCTCATCCTGAATTATCACTGATATCTGTCTGCCTTCTGTTACTGAACTACAATCTCCCCAAGGACAGGGATATAGTCTCATTCACCCCTGTATCCAGAGGTCCAGCAGGATTCCCAAGCAGCCCTCAAGGCCTGCCCTTTCATTCTGTTAGTCACCCCATTGGCTGACTTGATTCTATGAAGTAATACCATTATGATGATGTGTGCTGACCTCATATTAGTGGCTCCACTTCAGAATCCTGAAGGGAGCAAAGCATCTTAGTTCAAAGATAAAGGGTAGATAACTGGACTACAGTTAAACTTTTCCTTTTGTCCATAAGACAAAAGGACTAAAAATATTTAAATAATGGACAAAATTCCAAAGTTCTTTTATCTTTTTATTTTCGTGTTTTTGGTGGAATGTCAACTTCATTTTCACTTGTCTTATTCCGGTGAGTGAAAATCGAGTGGATAACTAATAGTCTTAAAAAGTAACATTAACCCCTGGGGATGTAAAATTGTATCCTAGAGTAATTATATTTCCCTGTTAAAAACTTTCAAGACAGTAAATAGTCA
Organism: Equus przewalskii; assembly: GCF_037783145.1. Lineage (NCBI taxonomy): Eukaryota > Metazoa > Chordata > Mammalia > Perissodactyla > Equidae > Equus > Equus przewalskii. The sequence continues at coordinate 112,890,476 of NC_091863.1, read as the reverse complement.
CGAATATTTTTCAGCACCCATAAAAATCAATGGATCACCAACCAGACCAAATGAAAAAGACGGAGCACATCAAGATGGTGAATATCCATCAAAATACTCAGGTAAATCAAGGCAATATTCCCATTCAGTAAGATTACAGTTATTCCTAAAGAAAATATAGGCTAGAGCTTCTTTTGTACACTATGTGATTCTGTCTTTGCCTGCGTATTGGTTATCAGCACTGTCCATAAAATACAATAATTAGATGAGCATTTGCTCAGAAGCTCTATACTTCTAATCTCATACTATAATCTTCCAGGTCTTTAAGCTGAACATTCTCTCTAGGGGTTGCTGCTTTTTTTTCTTTCATTTTTTTGGTTGGCACCCACAAAACTTCATTCCTAGCCAGATCATATGAACATGGTTGTATGACCTTAATTGTAATTTGATGTACATGTTTTGGTGGCAGAGAATATTGGTCTAAACTTAGATGATTTGCAAGTATATAGCTTTCTTTAAAGTTATTTGTCTTTTGTTTCGCTTCGCTTTTTTTGTTTGAATGCTAGAAGGAATTCTGTTTATCTCAAAAGACAGGAATCAACACCTGCCAATCTGTAATGTCAGAAAGTGAATATTTGTTTGAGATATGCGGTAGGCAAAGATGATTCAATTTCTTACAAAGTAAATAATATCTGCATAATATAATAACACTTGGTGTTAGCCTTGGTCTCTCCCTGACACTGACTTTCTTATCTTCTGATGAATAGGCTTCCTAATCTGCACCATGACAAAACAGACCAGAAACCAAATGAATCTACTCTTAATGTTCCATAGTAATGACAACAAACATTCGATGTGAATGAATAGTTCTTCATAATTTTGCAAATATAGCATGGAATACATTACATTAATTTTATTAACGTTTAACATTTTAGCTATAGGAAAGCTGCATTTTAGGCTTCTTGTATAATTCCAAGTTATTTCCTTATTCCCTAAACCTATCTCTAATCTCTCGCCTCCCTCTGATGTCCTTCCACAGCCTTCTAACTGGGAGCTCTACTTCCAGCCATTCCATACAATTCTTGGGACATCATGGGAAGCTGAGGACCTGGGGAGGGGGGTGAGGACCCACAGCCATTGCCGGGGACATTGTGCTGCATGACTACAGAGGGCACCAAGGTGGCCACCACTAGACTACACAGCACTTTTATGCAAATTAGGGAAAGGTGCCCCCTCAGAACAGATATACTGGAAAAAGATGCCCCTCTGGGTTAACAAATAAGTAAAGCGCCCCCTCATTTTGGACATATTGAACATGAGAACCCTCTCTGGGCTTATACAGCCCTCTGGGTTTATGGCGTAGCAAACAGAACATAGGCTGATTTTCAGGACTGACTGTCCACTCTCACCCACCACATACCTTTGTGTAGCACACAAATTACACAATCATACACAGCAGTCCTGTGAGCCGCACTTCTGGCAATTTTTTCTTCTGTCTTGGCTTTCTCTCCTGGAACCATGTAAGACCACTTGACTCAGAGTTCTATGAGCCAAAAGGCCACGGTTGTGTCTTGCAGCTTTCTCCTATCCTGGAAGGTGTCCTTTTTCTTTCTCTTTTGCATAATCACTAAATGCTTGCTATGTAAGCAAGCCGCTGCTTCTCATCCATCCTCGTCCATCACAAACACATGGGCTTATTCATCTTCCTCAAGCTCACGTATGAATGTTTCATCACTTGCCTGCTCCAAAAACTCTGTCTTCCCCAAGCACCAAGCACAGAACTTGAGTCCTGGTCAGTGCATCAGAAGTCCTGGGTTATGGTCCTTCTTATAACACTAACTTGTTTCTTGTGAGCTTAGACAAAACCAAAGACCTCTTCTAAGATGTTTTCTACCCCTAAGCTTCTGTGATCCAGGGCTCGAGGTCCCAGGGTAGGTTTAGTCATGGAGACAGAAAGTAGAATTGTTTGCCTCATACAATTGAGAAGTAGTTCCCTGGAAAAATCCAATTTTCTCCTGTAAACTTGAACTCTTAATCATATGAAAAGATGCTTACCTCACATACAATAAGAGATATACAAATTAAAAGTATATCAAAAGATGGGTTTTCAGCTATCATGTTGAAAGAGATCAAAATGTTTGACAACATACCGTGTTGGCAAAGGAACGGGCAAACAGATTAGTTCATATATTATTTGTAGGAGTATAAATGGGTCCAACTTTTATAGACGAAAATTGTCAATATCTATCACAAGAAAAGAATGTACATACTATTTTTGATGAGCAATTCAACTTCTAGGACTTGTTTCCTAAAAAATACACTATCCCATTTCCCTGGTCCATTTATTCAGCCATTCTCCTAGAAGACTATCTCATGCATTTTCCTCTCCTCTCAAATCCCTAACATATTTTCCCACAGCCTCACACTCAGGTGATGGTCTTGTTTCCTTCCTTCACTGAGAAAATACAAGTGGTCAAAAGAGGACTTCCACAAGCTCCAACCACTCATCCCCCTCCTACACGCATCTGTATGCATACTCTCTGCCTTCCCTCCTGTTCTTGTAGAGGAACTATCCATGTTAAGGCCAACCCCTCCACCTGTGCACAAAAGTCTATCCCCACCGCCAACTCAAGGACATCCTTCCTGTAATTCCTTCCCTTTCCTGCATCATTATGTTTTACCTCTCTACTGGATCATTCCCACTGGCATACAAGCATGCTGTCATTTCTCCCATGATCTCCTTCCATCAGTCCCCTGCAGCTACTGCCCCATTTACAGTAAACTTGTCTTTTTACAGTAAAGCTCCTCAAAAGAGCTGCTGAAACTTACTGTCTCCAGTTCCTTTCCTTCCTTTTTCTCTTGAATCCATTCCAACCAGGCGTGCATCCTTACCACTCCACCACTGTTTCCAATTACCTACACATTGCCATTCCACGGTCAGTTCTCGGGCCTTATCTTACCTAAACCACTTTTCTTTTATTCCTAATATTTCACTATGAATTTTTTCAAATGCACAGAAAAATTGAAAGAATTGTACACTGAACACACTCATCATCTAGATATTAAAATTAAACACTTTACTATACTTCCTTTTCGCAGCCCATGCCACTCTCCTTCTCTCTTAGTGGCATGAACTCGGACTAGTTAAGGGACAGAAAGTGAGGGAAGGTAAAGGGTAGAGCTAGGGACAGTCAACTCAAAATGTCAGATTTAAGGAATGAATGAGTGATACAGTTATATCACCTGTTGCTCTTTTATTCAATTTATACCAACAATAATTTCAGGGTTTTTTCATTCCAGGTATAATGAAATATGACAGTATTATCCACGAGATGAGAACCCAGAGAGATAATGATATAGCATATGCTATACCTAAAGGATACATCACATGGAATATGGGGAATTGGGGTTTTTAAAATTCAATCCAAAATTGCCCTGTAATCCCCTTTCATACAGTACTACACAACTTGAGACAATAAATGCATCATTTAATCAGAAAAGTGTGGCCCTCTTCTTTCAATCAAATAGACTGCAAGTGTCATACTGAGGCAGGAATTCAGATTCTCTGTAATGCAGGAGAGAAGTGCTTTGACTTGGGACAGGAGGCGGATGAAATAATGGAGCCAGGCATTCAGTGGGAGTTTAATTTGTATTTGTTTACACAGACTGTGCAATCTAGTCTCAGTTCTTTTTTATTTCTTTAAAATGTTATTTCTGATTCCTCTAGGTATATCTGATTTTCTCTTTTATTCCCCTATGGGAATAACGACATGATTAACAAATATGTCACTGATGCACAAAGTTAAAACAAAATTATCATAAGAATGTCTTTTCATTTTAAGCAGTTAGTCTACATAGAGCAGGTCTTGCTAAAGTAATTTTAATTGTGTATGTATACAGCCAGCTGTGTCTCTCTGACAGTTGAAATGACTATTTTTTTCAATATATCAGTGTATACCAAACAGCATATACTATCCATTAGATAAGCAATTGCATAATAACGATGCTATTATTTAGAGTCAACTAATGATGATAATAATAACCATTATATTATTATTGTCAAATATGTTTCAGATTAGTGTTTTCCAAAATGTGGGAATGTGCTCCTTAGTTGTTCCATGATATCAATTGTTTAAATTGAATCAGAACATACAATTTAGTAAAACAGAAAATATCATAGTGCGTCACATGTACTAAATGTTTTATGAGACTATTCTGTTACACACACAAACACACACACAAATACACATACTGGGTTGTGACGTACAATATATTTCCTATCATGGGTCATGGTCAAAAAAGTTTTGAAAGCCACTGTTCCAGATGCTGGCCATCTTCTCAGCAACCTACCCAAAAGGCAGTGTCATGAAATGAACATACTATTCCAGCTGAAGTCTTAACAGTTCAGATCAGAAAAGGACAATCACCCTCTTTTTCCTATAGATACCTATTCTTATCAGCCCAGCCTGTGATAGTATTAGGAGTTTTTTGGAATATGGATCACACTGATTGCACATAACAAGCTTGTGGCCAAGCTCAAGCTCTTTCTAGTATTATTAAGTTGAAATTACCATTAGAAAAAGTGAGCCATGGGGTCAGCCCTGTGGCCAAGTGGTTAAGTTCACCTGCTCCGCTTCGGCGGCCCAGGGTTTCACCAGTGCAGATCCTGGGCGCAGACCTAGCACTGCTCATCAAGCCATGCTGAGGCAGCATCCCACATAGCAGAGCCAGAAGGACCTACAAGTAGAATATACAACTATGTACTTGGGGGCTTTGGGGAGAAAAAGGAAAATAAAATCTTAAAAAAAAAAAAGTGAGCCATGATGTATCATCATATTACTAGCAGGAAGAGGTAGAACTCAGAACAGAATCCACATATTCTGATTCGTACTCCAGCATTCAAATATATCTCATCATGAAGAATTTCAAGAAGTACAAACTTATTCTTCTAAAATTAAGTAGAAAAAAAGGAGTATATTGCTATGTAAGTGTAGTTATTTTTTCATGCAGCCATTTTAGGATGACTTTGAAATATGCAAATGTGGACAAAATGAGATGAAAAACAAAAAGAAACCTTGCTACTGAGAAAAAGTAAGTGGAATGTCTGTTTCTGGGTTATCTAGTTTGGTTAGCTAGATATCTGGATTATCTCAATCTACTTTGGGATTCAATTTATTCAAATGGGCAAATTTTGTGTATTTCATTAGTGTACACAAATATCAAAACAAAGTTTTTAAAAGTAATTCTCTAAAATTGAAATGGAAAGAATATCCTCCCGATCATTCAGTGCCCAACTAAGGAGCTGATCTAAAGTAATCTCTCATAGTTTCCATATTTGGCTTACCCGGTTTCTTGAGTATCTTTAACAATGTTTAATAGAGGCCAAATTCTTCCCGCCAATCAGCATGCTTCCAGAGCACTCCCTCTTCTCCCATTCCTGGCTCTTGGAATGCAATTAGCTAAGTCAAAAATTACTTTTCATTACAAAAGTCAAATAGAAGAAAGTCAGCATGTTAGGAAAAAATAGAATTTTTCATTATCCATTTCCACATCAAAGAGAAACAGTTGTTAGACGATCCACTCTTTGGGATTATCAGTCACTCCTTTCTTACTTAACGGCATATAAATTTGAGAACTAACTATAATGGTTTAAAGATCCATTTCTACCCTTATTTCTCACTAACTCACACCAACAGGAGACTCAGAGACTTATAGAGATGGTTGTACATCTTTACAGTAAAAAGGTCACATGATTAAGACATGATGGTTCCCAGTTAAATTTTATTCCCAAATTCATATATATTAATATGTCTACTAGTCACAAACAGCTTGTGGAAAGACTTCAACTTAATCGGTTTTATCAAAATGTTACCCTTATTAGTAGTGGAAGAAGATAGCTGAGAGGATAAAGATGTGTCCATAGAAAATGAGAAGATATTAGAAAAGTTCTTTCAAGTGGTAGATCTAAATGTTTAATTTGTCAGAGTCAAGTTTATATGGAAGCTAAGTTAGCAATGATAATTTGATTTTCAACAGCAATGCTAAATGGGATTGAATGCAGTTAAAGCGAATAAAGATTAACATCCAGAGCCACCTATAGAAATGGAGCAGTTTTCATCAAATTATACTGAGGGACAAACAGCTTATTTGGTTGCATGCTCCATTTTGCAGGAAAATTCCAGCATCTAAAACAGAATTCTGTGAACAAACTGTTTTATTAGACAAAATATTTCCCATAAACATACATACTGATGTGGTATTATTCCTGCTTTTGGGTACCTTCCCCACCCACGTTTGGATTACAAGTGATCCAAGCCCACTTGCGTCCTTGAGCTAACATCAGGGAATGTTAGGGAAAACATTCACTCCAATGAAAGACCCCTATTTTAGAGGCATGCCTGCAATAAAACTATTCGGCATATAACAGCAGTAAGAATGCAACATATATTATCACATAAACCTGATTTTGTAAAAGTTCTAAGATTTCAGGTTACTTGTTTAAGACAATATAAGCCAAAACATTTAGGAATTGAAGTGCACTGTTAAGACACATTAACCAAGTCATGCACAGGTTACTTCTCACAATTCAGGGCATACACAGAAAGGCATTCAAAAGGAGGACTAAAGGGCCCAAGAGACAAAGAAATACTGGATATTTACTGAAGTAGATGGCCCCTGTCATGCCCTATAAAAATATTTTAAATACTATTTCTATTTGTTTTTTTTATATTCCACATGAGTGAAATCATACAGTATTTGTCTTTCTCTGTCTAACTTACCTCACTTAGTATAATACCCTCAAAGTCTGTCCATGTTGTTACAAATGGCAGGATTTTATCTTTTTTATGACTGAGGAGTATTCCATTTCAATTATATGGTAACAGATGGGAACTAGACTTTTGGTGGTGAGTATGCTGTAGTACATACAGATGTCAAATTATAATGTTGTACACCTGAAACCTATATAATGTTATGAAACAATGTTACCTCAATATATTTGTGTATATATATAAAATATATAATTTCTAGCATAGATTAAAAACTGTTTTACATTCTTTATAAATTTTGAGGAAAGTAGGAAAGCAATCTTATTTTATGGTTTTTTTTTAAAAGAATGGCCTTGAGCTAACATCTGCTGCCAATCTTTTTTTTCTTCTTCTCCCCAAAGCCCCCCAGTACATGGTTGTATATTCTAGTTGCACGTCCCTCTGGCTGTGCCATGTGGGACATCGCCTCAGCATGGCTTGATGAGCAGTGCCATGTCCACGCCCAGGATCCCAACTGGCAAATCTCTGGGTCAACCAAGCAGAGTGCACAAACTTAACCACTTGGCCACGGGGCCAGCCCCAAGAAAATAATTTTAAAATTGAACTTTTAAAATCCGTTTTTGATAATTAGCATATATTTTTCCCCTGAAACTCTACTGTTTACACCTTTATCTTTCCTTACATTTTTCTCACCCCTTTTGTCTCTAGTTTTACTCATTAACCATTAATAACTCAATAACACTTTGTCTAAATATTAATTATGAAATACAAAGGAAGATGAGTATTGAAAAGAAATTAAGTAAAAGTGAAAATTTGGAAAAGCTATTTTATAAAGGAAAATAAAGAATAAGTGTGAGGAATGATATCAGCATCATGGCAGAGTGAGTTTTTCCCTTTGTCTCTCCCCTCTAAGTTACAAACAGTAGGACATCCAATGACCAACAAAGGGCTCTCTGCACAGCACACCAGAACACCTAAGAAATCCATAAATCTGTACATATGAAGGTGGGTGGACTGGACCTCTTGGAGGCAAGAGAACTAGGGGAGAAGTGGTAGCAGCTCCTGAGAGGGGAGTTTCCAGGATCTCTGGCTCTGACTGCGAAGAGAGGCTCCAGGAACTGAGCTAATACCCATGATCAGAGGCCCCAGGAATCCAGGCAGCTCATGCCCCCAGAGACACCAGGAATCACAGCAGGTGTGCGACTGGAGACTCCAGGAACCATGAGATACCTAGGACCCAGCCCCTTGACCCATCAGTGGCAGAGCCTCCAACATCAGCACTTCCAACAGCAGGGGCTGCATCCAAAACATGAATACCCCTGGCAGTAGCAATGGTGCCCATGACCAGAGTTTTCAGAAAGTGCGCCAGAGGCTGCAGGAGGAGCAACAGCACCTGCGGCTCAGCCCTTACCCCACCTCCTGCAGTGGCAGATGCTGCCCACAACTTGAGGCTTCAGAAAATGCAGTGGCACTTTCAGCTTAGCCCCTACCTGTCCCCCGGCAGTGGTGGGTGGTGCCTGCGACTTGACACTTCAGGAGCCACAGCAGTACCCATGACTCAGCCCCCAGTGGCAACATCCCTCAACTGGCCCTACCAGCAGTGGGGCTGCATACAGGACCCTGGGCCCCTGGCAGTGGCAGTGACATCTTGGAACCTAGAGCCCCTGGCAACTGTGCTGCCAGCACCCCAAGATAACCCAGGAGTAGCAGCACAGATGATGCACTTGGCAGCAGCACCTGAGCCCATGGAGAGCCCATGGAGATCCAGTGGGGGAACAAGAGACCCAGGCAAACTCAGAAGCAGCAGAGGTGCTCACAGCACCCTCCTGTGACCCAAGTGGTGACACCCGTGACTGTAGCAACATCATAAGCAGCAATGCACCAGCAACCTCAGAGGTACAAGCAACACAAGGAGGGCATTGGAAATGCCCCTGGGAGAGGCAGTGGAGGGTGAAAAGTGCAGGCTCTCAGATACAACCAGAAACAGCTTGGAATCAAAGTAACCAAAGCCTTACCCAAATAAGAAAGGTGTTAACTACCACAAATGCACTGGCAGAGGAACAACTCATCAAGCACCATTAAGAACTACAGTAACACTGTTGCACAGAAAGAAAATTATAACTCTCCAGATACCAAACTTGAAGTCACGGAAGATTACACTCCACCTGACAGAGAATTCAAAATAGCTGTCATGAAGAAACTCAAGGAGTTACAAGAAAACTCAGAAAGACAGTTCAATGAACTCAGGAATAAAATTAAAACAGAAGGAGTACTTCACCAAAGAGATTGAAATTCTAAAAAAAAAAAAAAAAAAAAACCAAACAAATTCTGGAGCTGAAGAACACAATGAGATGAAAAAAAGTAGAAAGCATTGGAAATAGAGCAGACCATATGGAAGAGAGAATTAGTGAGTTCAAGAATGGAAATCTAAAAACAATTCAGGTAGGAGAGGGAAGATTTTTTATAAAATGGAGAAATCCTATGAGAAATATCCAACTCTATTAGGAAAAGCAATGTAAAGATAATGGGTATCCCAGAAGGAGAAGAGTGAGAGAAAGGAGTAGAGGGCTTATTTTAAAAAATAATAGCTGAGAACTTCCCAAATGTGAGAAAGGAACTGGAGTACATGAAGCTAATAGAACACCTAATTATATCAATACAAAAAGACCTTCTCCAACACACTTATATTAAAACTGTCAAAGTCGATGACAAAGAAAGAATATTAAGGGTGGCCAGAAAGAAGAAAATAACTTAGAAAGGAACTGCCATCAGGCTATCAAGGGATTTCTTAGCAGAAACTCTACAGGTTAGGAGACAATGGAATGATGCATTCAAATATTGAAAGACAAAAGCTATCAGCCAAAAATACTCTATCCAGCATAATTATCCTTCAGATAAAAAGGAAAAATAAAAGCTTTCCCAGACAAACAAAATCTGAGGGAGTTCATCACTACTAGACCTGCCTTACAAGAAACGTGGAAATGAGCCCTCATACCTGAAATAAAAAAGTGAAGGTTTACAAAGCTTTGGGCAAGCTGATCAATAGACAGACAGAATCAGAAAACTGCAACTCTATATCAGAATAGGTTAGTAAACACTTAATTATAACATAAAGGCTAAAGGGAAAGAAAGCATCAAAAATAACTGTAACCACTTCAATTTGGTAACAAACTCACAATACAAAAAGGGATAATTTGTGACAACAAAAACATAGAAGGGAAAGAGGAAAAAGATGGAACCTGCATAGGCCAATAGAGATAAGATACTATCAGCAGAAAAAGGACTATCTCATCTATACAAACCTCATGGTAACCACAAAACAAAACATCAGAACAGAGTCACAAAACAAAAAAAAGAGGAATCTGAGAAACACATCACAGAAAACCACCAAACTGAAATGGCAGACAGAAATACAAGGAAAAAGAAACAATAGAAATATAGAACAATCAGAAAACAAAAGATAAAATGGGCACAGGATCTGAACAGACACTTTTCCAAAGAAGATATACAGATGGCTAACATGAAAAGATGTTCAACTTCACTAATTATTAGGGAAATGCAAATCAAAACTACACTGAGATATTACCTTACACCCATTAGAATGGCTATAATCACCAAGACAAAAAATAACAAATGTTGGAGAGGATGTGAAGAAAGGGGAACCCTCATTCACTGTTGGTGGGAATTCAAACTGCTACAGCCATTATGAAAAAAAGTATGGAGACTTCTCAAAAAAATGAAAATAGAAATATCATATGACCCAGCTATCCCACTAGTGACTATTTATCCAAAGAACTTGAAAACAACAATACAAAGAGACACATGCACCCCTATGTTCGTTGCTGCATTATTCACAATAGCCAAGACATGGAAGCAACCTAAGTGCCCACCGACTGATGATTGAATAAAGAAGATGTGGTATATATATGTATGTACAATGGAATACTACTCAGCCATAAAAAAGACAGAATCATCCCATTCGCAACAACACGGATGGACCTTGAGAGTATTATGTTAAGCGAAATAAGCTAGACAGAGAAAGACAAATACAGTATGATTTCACTCATATGTGGAAGATAAACTAACACATGGACAAAGAGAACAGATTGGTGGTTACAGGAGGGGAAGGGAATGGGGGAGGGCAAAAGGAGTAAAGGAGCACATTTGTATGGTGACGGATCACAACTAGACTTTCGGTGGTGAACACAATGCAGTGTATACAGAAGTCAAAATACCATCACATACACCTGAAATTTATATAATGTTATAAACCAATGTGACCTCAGTAAGAAAACAGAATAAGTATGGTAGCCATGAAATCTCCTCCCTTTACTATGCGTCTCAGAATTTGAACTATAGAGAGTATATTTTACTGATGGTCCCAGCTGCTGTGTTCTGAAATCTATCACTGTATTTGCACTGAAGCCATGCTTTCCAGGAGCTTCTCCTAGAAAGTGACTGAACAAGGCAGGGATGCTAACTCAAGTTCATTCCTGGGAGAAGCAGGACTTCTCCAGCAGCCAGCTTTACTTCAAGGACCCCACCCATCGGCCTCGCCAAACTTCCTTAGAACTGCACTTAGTCTAAGATTCTTTCAACCCCCTCTTCCTTCCTTTTCTAACTCCTTCACAAGGATCAACCTGCCTCATGATTTTTCAGCTATCCCAGCCTCCTCTGGCAACCTTAACATTTTCCCTTATAGACATTCTCCCTAATAACTATCTGTGTGTCTAATCCCATCTTGGCATCTGCTTCTTGGGGACCTAGACTTGCACAATTAATACCAAGAGTGGTCTGAGAAAGCAAGCAATAATATGGAGATTTTAGACTGGCTCACTCACTACCTAGCAGAGGAAGAGGACACCATCCTGGTTGGTAGATGGAATATGGATAGTCTCCGACACACAGTGGTGGCACAATTGCTAAAGATTCCCCAGTACTGACCTGGGAAATGTCCTAGTGGAGGGAAATGTTGTAAGTGTGATGATTCAGGCAGTTGAAAGATATGGGTATAATAATGCCTTCAAAAACAGGAGTTGGCTGGTCACCAATAAATTACAATAACACACTGAAGAGAGACAATGAGAGTCTATAGGCCTCTAACAAGCAGTTAATGGCTAAGTGTGAGAACAAGGCCTAGGTGGTAGCTCACAAAGAGGCCCTTATCTCCTGAAGTGAAGAGCAAACACAGCTAAAGACCTAACTGTTAAAGATGCAGAGCCAGAGATATTTATCCAAGACAAGATCAGTTATGTGCAGGAAAGGGTCCCTGGTAGGAAAAACCTGGGACACTGAACTATACAAATAGAACATGTAGATGGAAGACCCTGAAGATGTTAGCTCTGCATCCTTCTGTCTTGAACACATGGGATTGCAGAGGTGGCTCACCCTTCCCTAGTAGGTGTAAGTGCTTCTGCTGTATTAGAACGTGCTGCAAAGGCTTCTCCCTTGCAACATAACAGATGCTCCACTCAGAAGCTGCCCTCACTTCCTCTTGAGGCTACCAGGACAATAACTGAGGTTAAATCCCAGTATAACCCAGATGAGGATGTGCTGGGCCTGATATATAAGGAAAGTGACTATATGCTGAAAAAGTTAGTCCATGTGTATCTGTGGGATCCATGAGAGTATTCCTGGGATTGGATTCTGAGGCTGTTGGTCCAGGGCAATGGAATGTAAGACTGAATAACCAAGAATTCATTGACTTGGGAGTACTTTCTTAAGACACAAAATTTTACACCCTAGTGAAGACCTCATGGGTGCAGGCACATATTTACTTGGGGTATCATTGAAGCCTGGAAAAAGCTATGGCCAATATTCAATGAGGAGGAAATGCTTAAGTTGTTCTAGCAGATAGTAGAGGAAAGAATAAAGGGGCTACGAGAGGGAGAAGGAAGTTGAGAATGGTAGAGTGAGGTGCTCAGCAAATCTTCTCTCCAAAGGCAATTATAAAACTAGATAAAAACAAAAATCTTTAAGTTGTCAAAAAACAGCTATTTCAGAACTCTGTAAATTGACCAAAGGCATACAACATATTGAAAAGCACTTATATAAGAAAATGTACTAAACTTTGGTAAGAACAGTGGGAGTCTTTGATGTTGCATTCCCATCCCCGCCAGCTCTGAGAATTACATTGAAAACCAGCAGCTCTGGCGCCAGAGGGTACTGACTTGAGTAAATGCCCAAAGCCTTGGCACATTGTCAAAAATAACAGACTTTAGTGGTAAACAAGAGGGGAAGGCCAATATCACAGCTGCTTGAGACTGCAATACTACTTGGGGCAAGCAACATACTGGCCAGAAATTTAAAGAGAAACAACACAGTCATCGTAGGCCTTGATAAGCTACCAAATAGCTCTGGTGTTCTGGAAGGCTGTGCACATGTATGAGGCTGTTTGCATTCCGAAGAGACTGGAGAAGACTCCAGAGCTCTACTTCTGTGGTTGAATACAAGGCCTTGCACATACACAGAGAAGACATGAAAAGACCCAGTAGAAAGTAAAAGCTGAGGCAGTCTCATAACTTGCCTCAATTTTGAAAGCCATCCCCACAGATCCATTTGCAAGGGTGGAAGCCTTACTGTCTCAAGATGTTTAAGCAAAACCTCTGAATAAACACTGGCTGACTACTATATTTAATAAGCCAGTCACAGCTCCTAGGAAGCCATGCATAGAAATGAAAACAACTGGGCAGAGACACTGTAGAGAAGACAGACTGTTAAAAAAATAATTCAGACAAGTTACTAAACAAACAAAAACAAAAAGCAACAACAACTTCCAAGAGAGCAGATGAGAGTATATACTTGCTATAATATACTACCTAAATATCCAGTTATCAACAAAATCTTACATAACACAAATAAGAAATGAAGATCACTCCATACACAGAAACAAAAGTGGTCAATAGAACCTGTCTCTATGGGCCAGGAAGATAGATAAAACTTCAAAGCAGCTGTTATAAATATTTTTATAGAGAATTAAAGAAAACACTGTTTAAAGAATTGATGAAAATATGATGACAATTAGCCATCAAAGAAAAAATATTTACAGAGAGATAGAAATGTTTAAAGGAATCAAGTTGCAAAGTACAGTAATTGAAATAATTTCCTCAACAGCAGATGTAAACTGGTAGAAGAAAGAATCAGCAAACTTAAAGACAGATCAATAGAGATTATTCAATCTGGAGAACAGAAAGAAAAAGAAGGAAGAAAAATGAACAGAGCCTCAGAGACCTAAGAGTCACTAACAAGCACACTGAAACAGGTATAATGGAGGTCTCAGAAGGAGAAGAAAAAGAAGAAAAATATATGAAGAAATAACTGCTGAAACTTTCCATATTTGATGATAAACATTAATCTATATACCCACAAATCTCAACAAATTTCAAGTGAGAGAAGCACAGAGATCTACACCTAGATACTTCATAATCAAAGTGTTAAAAGCAGAAAAAAAGACTCATGATTTAAAGGGAAGCACATTAAGATTAACAATTGAATTCCCATCAAAAGCAATGAAGGCCAGAAGGCAATGGGAGATGTAGCAAACAATAGAAAGAAAGAAAAAAAGCATCAACCAATAATCCATATCCAGTAAAACTACCCTTCAAAAATGAAGAACAAAGGGTATTCCTACAAAAACCAAGACTGAGAATCATCACTAGCACATCTGTCCTATTAGAAATACTAAGAGAAGTCCTTCAAGCTAAAAGGAAGTGACAGCAGATGGTAACTTGAATTCACATGAAAAAACAATGATCTATAAAAGGTAATGATGTCGTTAAGTACCAAGGCAGTATAAATACACTTTTTATTTTTCTCCTCTTACCTTATTTAAGATATAACTGCTAAAATAATAATTATAAAATTGCAAGGTTGGGCTTATAACATATAAAGATGTAAAATATATACGAAAAAATAGCATGAAGGAGTAGTGAGGGAATAGAAGAATATTAAAGAAAATTTCTATATTTTACTAGAATTTAGTATTAATTGAAGTAAGTTGTGATAAGTTAAGATGCATACTATAATCCCAGAGAAACTGTTAAAACATAACTCAAAAAATATAGTAAAAATATCAATAAATGAGTTAAAATGGTACACTAGAAAATATCGATTTAACACAAAACAAAATAGTAAGGGAGGAACAGAGGAACAAAAAAGATATGTGACAATAGAAAACATGTAGCAAAATGGCAGGGGTAAATCCAACCATATAGATAATTACATTAAATGGAAAAGAATTAAACATAAATCAAAAGGCAGATTCTCAGACTGAATTTAAAATCACAATCCAGGAGCCGGCCTGGTGGCACAGTGGTTAAGTTCACACGTTCTGCTTCAATGGCCCAGGGTTTGCCAGATCAGATCCCAGGTGCGGACATGGCACTGCTTGGCAAGCCATGCTGTCGTAGGTGTCCCACATAGAAAGTAGAGGAAGATGGGCACGGATGTTAGCTCAGGGCCAGTCTTCCTCAGCAAAAAGAGGAGGATTGGCAGCAGATGTTAGCTCAGGGCTAATCTTCTTCTTCAAAAAAAATAAAACTCCAATCCAATTATATTCTGTCTATGAGAGACACACTTTAGATTCAAGGATACAAATAGGTTCAAAGTAAAAGGATAGAGAAAGATATACCACATACACAGCAACCCAAAGAGAACTGGAGTGGTTATACTAATATCACACAAAAGTAATTTTAAGACACAAATTACTAGAGATAAAGAGGGACATTTTATTTGTCAGTTCATCAGGAAGCTATAACAATTAAAGAATACATACCTAACAATCCAAAATACAAGAAACAAGAGCCGACAGAATTGAAGGGGAAAATAGACAATTCAACAGCAATAGAGATTTCAATATCCTCCTCTCAATAACTGAGAGACAGAAAATCAGCAAGGATATAAAAGACAAGAACAACACTATCAACATACTTGACCTGACATCTATAGAATGCCCCACCCAATAACAACAAATTCACATTTTCAAGTGTATGTGGTACATTCTCTAGGATAGATCATATACTAGGCCATGAAGTAAATCTCAATAAATGTAAAAGTACTGAAATTATAGAAAGTATGTTCTCCAACTGAAATGGAATTAAATTAGAAACCAATGACAAAAGAAAATATTGGAAATTAACAAATATTTGTAAATTAAAGAATGTACTTATAAATAACCCACAGGTCAAATGTCAAATAATAAATCACAAGGGAACATGGGATATATTTTGAATTGAACAAGAACAAAAATACAACGTATCAAAATGTATGAGATGTAGCCAAAGAAGTGCTTAGATGGAAATTCATAGCTTTACCCATCTGTACTACAAAAGGGGAAGGATCTCAAATCATTAACCTAAACTTCCACCTTGAGAAATTAGAAAAAAAGCAAACTAAATGCAAAGAATGCAGAAAGAAGGAAATAATAAGGATGAAAGTGGAGATCAACAAAATAGAAAACAATAGAGAAAATCAGTATAACCAAACTGGTTCTTTGAAATGATGAACAATAATTGACAACCTTTAGCAAAACGAAACAAGAAAAAAAGAAGACATGGATTACCAAAATCAGGAATGAAAGAGACGACAGCTCCACCGACCTAACAGAAATTAAAAGGATTATGAGAGAATACTATGAACAACCATATGCAAACAACTTAGAAAATTTAGATGAAATGGAAAAATTCCTAGAAAGATGCAAACTACTGAAATTGACTAAAGAATAAATAGAAAATCTGAATCAATCTATAACCAGTGAAGAGATTGAATTAGTGATTGAAAACCTCCCCACAAAGAAAAGTCCAGGCCCAAATGGCTTCACTTGTGAATTTTACCAAACATCTGACAAGAATTAACAATTCTGCACAAACTCTTCAAAAAATAGGGGGGAACACTTCCTAACTCATTCCATGAGGCCGGTATTACTCCAATACCAAGACCAAAGACATCACAAGGAAAGAATACTACAGACCAACATCCTTTATGAATATAGATGCAAAAATCCTCAACAAAATACTCACAAACTGAATCTAGCAGCATAGAAAAAGGACTATACACCATGGCCAATGGGATTTATCCCAGATGTGCAAGGTTGGTTCAAAATACAAAAATTAGTCAGTGTAATATGCCATATTAGTTGAATAAAGGCGAAAAAATCACATCGTATCATTAGACACAGGAAAACCATTTGACAAAATCCAAAACACTTTCATAATTAAAAAAAACACTCATGATAAAAACACTTGTACAAGTGTAAGACCTGTACACTGAAAACTACAAAACAATGCTGAGAGAAATTACAGAAGATCTAAACAAATGGAAAAACATTCTATATTCATGGATTGGAAAAGTCAATATTGTTCAATGGAAATTCTCCCCAAATTGATTAATAGATTCAATGCAATCTCTATCAAAATGTCAGTAGGCTTTTTTTTTTAATACAAATTGACAAACTGACCCTAAAATTTACGTGGATATGTAACAGACACAAAATGGGTGAAACAATCTTGAAAAAGAAGTTGGAAGATTTGTATTTCCCTATTAAAAAATTTACTAGGAAGCTACACTTATCAAGTAGAAAAATAACTTGACCAGTTGACATTAGCTATCCATTGTCATTGGCCAGCCCAGAACTGTCAGGATGGGCACTGGAATGGAACGGCCACGGTGGCAAAGAAAGAGATTGCTCATGCGTCCAGCAGCATAAACTTCCACTCACCAAGGCCAAACTAGCTATTGCTGCTTCTCAATGTCCAAACTGTCAGCAACAGAGACCAAGTCGGTGCTCCTGGTATGGCATTATGCCTCAAAGAGAACTGCCGGCCACTTGGTTTCAAATTGACTATAATCACACCCTCCCGTCCTGGATGGGTCAGTGATTCATACTCACAGGGATAAATATTTATTCCAGCAATGAGTTTTCCTTTCCTTCTTGCAGAGCTTCAGCTGACACTGCTATCCTCGGGCTGACAGAATGCACAGACATGGAAGTATACCACAGTGAAGGAGGTATAGGAGTGGATCCATGACTATGAGACCTACTGGTTATATAACGTACCACACCCTTCAAAAGCAGCCAACCTCGGGGCCAGCCTCATGGCCAAGTGGTCAAGTTCACGCACTCTACTTTTGTCGCCCAGGGTTCACCATTTTGGATCCTGGGCTCGGACCTACATACCACTCATCAAGCCATGCTGAGGTGCTGTCTCACATAGAAGAACTGGAAGGACCGACAACTATCATATACAACGATGTACTGGGGTGGGGAGTTGGGGGAAAAGAAAAAAAAGAAGATTGGCAACAGATGTTAGTTCAGGGCCAATCTTCAAAAAAAAAAAGCAGCAACCTCAGAGATTGCTGGAATGGGTTTTTAAAGGCACAGCTGAAGCACTAGCTTGGGGACAATACTCTGAAAGAACGGGGTGTCATCCTAAGAAATGCAGTCTATGTATTAAATTAAAACCTCAATACAGTGTAGTATCCTCACTAGGAAGAGCACTTGGGTCTGAGAATTAAGGAACGGAAGCAGGAGTGGCCCCACTTAACATCACTCCTGGTGACCAACCAGGGATTTTATGCTTTCTGTTATCTCAACTCAGCTTCCCAGGGTTGTAGGTCCTGTTTCCCAAAGGGGGCACACTCTTTCCAGGGGACACAGCAAGGGCCCCGTCGAACAACAAATCAGAGCTGATGGAACTGAAAATCAGAGCTCTGGATTCTTTGTGCCAAAGGCCCAGCTTGCAAGAAGAAGAATCATGACACTGGCAGGGATAATTGACCCTTATCAGTAGAAGGAGACGGGAGCACTTTTACACAAGGGGTCCTGCAGGAATTGGGTCTGAACCCCAGCTGATGCACTTGGGTACACTTTCCCCATTGTAACTGTGAATGGACAAGTGCAACAATGCCATTCTGAGAAGGGTGTAAATTCCAAGGGTTCAGACCACTTAAGAATGAAGGTTTGAGTCACACCACCATGTAAGCTGCCAAGACCTGCTGAGGAGACAACTGAGGGCAAGGTGAATTTAGAATGCATAGTGGAGGAGGGAGAGAATGATTACCAGTTGTGGCCCCAAAATCAACTGCAATGGGTAGGGCTGTAGGTTACCCCCCTAACCTCCCTCTTCTGAGTTCTTCTCAGAAGAAAGTACATGGGAACCATGGAGCAGCTGCTCCCTGAACCTGTGTGGAGAAGTAGATCTGTATAAAGCAATGGAAGGACTCATGATCATGAAAATGCACCGTTCAGATCCCCAACCCCAGAGTGAAACTGACCAATGGTCCCAGCTGCTGTGCTCTGAATCCATCACTACATTCAGACTGAGGCTATACTTCCAGGGACTCAGAGCAGCAGGCATACTAAGGCAGACCCATTCCTGGAAGACGCAGGCCTCCTTGGGCTATTAAGAAAACCCTGTGAATGGCTTGGAAAATTTTCTAGGTCACTGATGCTCAAAGCATCGTGTAGATCCACTGCACTGAGTTGGGATGACTAAATCTTCTAGGGCTTAGAATTCCACCAGTTTTAGGAACACCTATAAACCTGCCCTACTCCTCCCTCCCACCTGCAGAAAATACCACCACCACTCTCCTAACACATACACACATAATTGATTTAAATTCCTCGGAGATGACACCAAAATTACGTAGAGATGTCTCTCTGGGATTTAAAATTATAATAATTGTATTTTAACTCTTTTTTTCCATAATTGTAGGAAATCAGCAAATGGAACATGATATAGTAGAAAGAGCAATAGGCAAGAAGTCAGAAAAAATGATCCCAACTCTTACTAAGAAGCTGTGTGAGCTTGAGCAGGGTCCCTTTGCTCTCTGGGCCTTACTTTCCTCATGTGTAAAACAAGGACGTTTGATTAGATTATCTCCAACCATACCCTCCCCCCTTTTAGCTCCAAATATGATTCTGTGGACAATTCACATGCTTTCAGTTCAACCAATGGAATTACTACATTACTCATACCCTTAAGTGACCACAAGGTGTCAGAATGTGCTCATCTAACACTTAAATAGTCCTCAATTAATTCCGATTATTTTGCATGAGACTAGAAAACTACTTTTCATATATTTCACACATTTCGAGAACCTTCATAACAGCCCTATTAAGGAGCAAGGCAAATATTATCAGTAAAATTTATCGTGGAGATAATAGGGAGCCACCCAGATAGCTTCTACCACCCAATAATTAGCCCTTACCTTCTCCCAGACACTACAGGCTTATTTTCTGCACTAAGCCTTCAGTTGTGTTATTTTTGTCCCCCAAACCCAAATTTTACACATTGTTCAAAAACCTAGCTTTACCCCATTTGCATTATCAATGATAATAATCTCTAGAAATAAACCTGATACAAAACGCATAAGATCTACATGAATACAACTATAATATTTTACTGAGGGATATGAAAGATGATGGAGATAAATGAAGACATCCTCCTGGGTCTGGAAAAGTCAGTTCTCCACAAATTAATCTTAATCCAACACATTTTTTTCCCCATTAAAGTTGAAAAATCTCAGTCTAATTATTCATCCAGAAGAGAAAATGGGCAAGAGTGGTCTGGATTTTTTTTAACTTCTAGAAAACATTAAGAAAAAATTAAAAAGTTACACATCTTACAAAATATCAAAACATTTTAAACTACAGTCATTGAAACAATGAAATGGCACAGGACTAGGAAGGCAGATCAATGGACCAGAATAGAGTCAGGAAGCAGATCCTGTATAGATAGAAATTCAGTACATGGTAACAGCCGAATTGAAAATAAGTGATAAAAAGATTCAATAAATAGTAACTGAAGAATCAACTGTATTTTGAAAAATAAGATTAACTGAAATGCTAATTGTATGCCATAGTGAATTCTAAATGAAGAAAAGATCTTTAAAAAAAGTTCTATAATAATAGGAAAGAACAAATATCTTCCTTCTATATGCTTCATTTTCCTTTTCTGAAAGAAGAGATAATAATACCTACCTCATGGGGCCGCTGTGAATGTTAAAAAGCTGTTGAATGGCATGTTGATAAATACTGGGTGGATGTTAGCAGTGTAACTGAATTGCAATAAATATTTAGTAATAAGTGAATTTTTGCATTAGACTGGGAAAATACAGAACCGGAAAATATCTCACTTGTTCCAAATCACTCAGTATATAATTGGTCCAGAATTGGCAACCGAGCCACGATTAGAACCTGGGTCCTCCTGAGTTTCAGCTCAATTCTTTTTGCTATAGATTCTCTCCTTTTTTTAAATATTAGAATACTATTTTAACACTGAAATGTTTCTCTGACTTCCACGCGATCGTATCTGTTCATTTAGAAACTCTTAACTGGTAAACTGCTACTATAAAGTCAATAACATTTTAAAATCAATTTGTATTTACAAATACAACATAACAGTTATTTACATACATTGAAAAGCTACAGTATGTTTATTTTCTGAGATATTATTTATTCAGTCCACAGTAAATGCCTGGCGTAGCCCCTAGGGTAGGAACCACTGAACTGTGGACAATGCTCTGGTTTTTTACAGCAGAGAAAGTGTTCAATCAGAATAATCAAAACACCAATTGCAGCCTGAGTCTACAGTCCTGGGTCGCCTCTCAATAGGGACTTTAATCCTACAGGTATAGAGGAAACTGATAGCCATTTGGAAAAAGGGGCTAAATCTTATAGGCAAAAGTAGTTCCACTATGGCATCAGCACAGCAATTTACTCTATCAAAAGATTCATTTCTCATAAGATAAGCAAGTCTTTTAACTTTACACCAGAAGAGGAGGAGTTTGGGTCCAAACCTGGAAGGGACATATCGTGGCTCCTTGGGCTCTGAGTCTCATCATAAAACCATCCCAGAACAGATATTATTCTGAACCAATGAGATATTGGGAAATATCCTGACAAAGATTTTGAAAAAATTGCAACAAAATGATAGCATTACATGTGTGACAGTTCCTGGCCCCAAATTTTGAATCAGATTTATGAAAGGTGCATGGGCTTGGCTCTTAGATGAAACAGGCACCGACCATGGTACTACCTACGTGCACTTGCCATCCCAATAGCACTTTCTCATTTCCACTGCTCAAAATTGTGATCAGCTTCTCAGTAGAATGAGACACTCAATAGTGAGTGTCTGGAAACAACTCTCTGCAGCACGAAAAAACCCCACTGCCTGTTAAAATAGACAGCAGAGGTCAGCAAAGCCCAGTCCACTCATCTACTCCTGGGAAGCCTTGCAGACCCTGACATTCACATTGCATATATCAGGTCCATTAGCAACCAAACCTCTCATAAGGATCCACAAGATAATTGAGAGAAGGTTTCTCCTAGATATAGAGAGTGAACCCTAATCGTTTCAGTATTGGTATAATAAGGACGAACAAAGCCTTGGCTCCTGCAATTATGCAGTAAACACAAACAACACAACAGGCTTCAGGAGACATTATTTTCAAATGAATGGGTTCCTCTCAGAATTGGTCAGGAGCAGGTGATATAATATACAAATAACACAAAGCATATATATGATATGTATCACACTTGAATAAGAAGACTGCAATTAAGCAAAACCATTTAAAACTGTAATTGATAATTTTTAAGTAAATATACCCTTGTAACCAAATGCAGATGGCAAACCCACTATACAGCTGACCTCTGGGCATGAAGAAGAAATAAACAGGAGGTGCATTACATGCTATTAATTATTTTCACTGCTACAGTTGTTTGCTATATAATACAGGTCAAGGGGTTATCCTGAAGCTTCTCCTAATATATTAGTAAATAAATTTGAACAGATTTTAATTTGCTAATGGAAAGGTCTGGGCCAGTTGCAAATAAGAGGGAGGCTACTTTGTCTCCTTCATTAGTATGCAACCAGGCTTACCCTTCCCATTCATACAAAATGTTACATTTCCATAAAGTGTAGTGTAATTTGTCAGAAAAAAACTCTGTAAACTATATTAGAATAAAGATAAATTTGTATCATGTGGTCATCCTTCTCATAGAGCCTTTATGATAATTGCATATCTAACACCTGCCTCCAGTAATACCGCCTGCCAAGTAACACCACTCGGCCTCTTTGCCGTATGTAAAAATGACAGGGAATAAAATAGCTATTCCTCTAACTTATTTCTAACTATCTATACTTATAGCTCCAGGCTTTATTGCAATTCACTAGTGTTTTATTTTGTTTTGTTTCTCATACTGAAGACTCTTCCTGCTTGGCAGTGTTATATACTTGGTCGACATTGTGGATTTATGATGCTTTCAGAAAGCTGACATTACAATAACAACAAATCATTGCGTGCTATGTGACAAAAGTCCTACTTTGAAGTGAAATGACTGTTTCAAGTTACATATTACAGACAATTTAATCTAGGTGTAGTTCATATTTTTCAGTGCCTCCTGCTCCCACCCCCAATCAATTGTTTGACCCACTGAAAATAATCACTAAAATTTGTAACATTTACATCCCAAATAAGCAAGAACCAAAATCTAAAGTTTAGAACTGCGGAAGTGAATTCTAGTTCTCCATTCTCATCTTCATTCTTCCTCCCCATTGGACCGCAGTACTCTCCCTCCAGCCAGCCATCCCTCCCCAGCCGCAGCCCCAGTCCAGGAGACGCCTTCAGTGAGGCAGGAATCTTTGCTATTGTTATCCAAGTACGATTGGGAGTTCCCTAGATTTCCATTCCATCTTTGGGGCAAATCAGTGCTAGGCAAGTCCTTTCAGGTGTCAGGACAGAGAAGGCCAGCTGGACTGGCTGGTTCCTCAGCTTCACGTCAGAGGCTCAGGAAGGGATGCCCTATACAGTAATAGGACGGAGTGGCAGGGCTGAATAGCAAGCCTTTTTGAACAGATAAATGTAGAGTCTACCTGCCAGGATTGTGACTTTGTAAGGGAAGAGCTCAAATTCACCATCAAGGGGAGAGACTATTAAGGACGGTCAACAACAGAAGAAGCAAAACTGACATGAGAAAATCTGGGTTTACAAAATCTGATAGTTTAAGGAGTTAAATTGACTGAAAAATCTCGTAAGACTTCTCGCAGGCTTTCATTCTCACTTTTATATTGGTGGCTTAAATCTACATTTCCAGTCTTGAGCTCTCACACAAATAAGTATTACTGATTTAGTGTTTTGTGGTTTCAGAAAATGCTTTGAAGATTATTGTTGGATTAGATGTTCTCCATAGCCCTTGAAGTTGGGAGGGCTCAGAGACGTGCAGTGGTTTGCTTCATCACACAGCAGGGACTCAGGTACTCGCCCAGTGACTCCAAATTCCAAACTCTTTCCACAACCCCATGCTGCTTTCCCCCAACCTTAAGTACCTAAGAGCTGTGCCACACTCCATGCCAACTGCCAGGGGAAGAGCCTAGGTGAGTGCAGGTTGACGTTCTGAAATCCCTCACCACATTTCCCCACACCTTCCTCCCCCTTATCAGGCTCTTTGGCTGAGACCTCGAAACTGGGGAGAATGCTCAGATGGCCTTGACCAAAGAACAACCTGCCACCTCCAGCCCCTCCAACTCTGGCCCTCACTCTGCAGAGTGGCAAACGCCCTCTCTCAGCAAGTGGCAAGTGTCTTCTGCACCTGGAATGGGAAGAGACACTACTGTTCACATGATTCAGTTTGGGAATCTGGTTGCAGGTAGGCAGGTAAGTATCAGCCTGACGCTCTCACTTCTCAGGGGCTAGAGCCGTCTGGGACACAGACCAGCACTCTCCAGAGGGGCTTCATAAGAAGCTGAAGTGAATTAAATTGATTTCCCAACATGGATAGCACAAAGGACCCCAAGATCCCCTGCCATCCGGTCAAAGACTCCTACCCCACATCCCCCCCTTAAATTGAAGAGAAAGGAAATCGTGGCTGAAGTCCCCATCTAGAACCTCCTGAAGGGATGCAGAACTTCCAGACAAGCCACCTCACCCACATCACTCAACAGAGTTTTGGCGTCTTAATAAGGGACAAACCAAATTTAGTCCAAATGGAGAAAAAAATAAGACACTGATTGTACCATTTAATAACTGCAAGAGAGACAGAAAACTTAAGTAAGGCCAGGTATCAAAATGCACCTCGCCTGGACAAGCACGGGGCCCATTCATCACCAAGTCCTCATCTTTTCATGTGTGACTTTCTACAAAAATAGAGGACCTTATTTTTAATGAGCTCAAGCAATATCTTTCTGGAACACCATCATCTTCATTTTGGAAAAGTACAATCTCCTTTAAAAAGAAATCATTGCAAGCAGCAATAGCAGAGTGTACCTCTGTGGTACTGGAATCTCCTCAGTAGCAGTCCCTTCTCTATTCTAGATTGTCACTCACAACATTTCACATTAAAGTAACATGAGGCAATACCTCCCCGGTCAGTGTGGGCTGATAGCTCTGCTCCAAAAGCACTTGCTGCCTGCATGTAATAGAGACTCTATATTTTATTAAGCTCAACGTTGGTATCTTTTTGGTAATACTTTCCTGTTTTATTCTGTGCAGTACTTTGGCAACCAGGCATAAGAAATGGCAGGAAGAAGAGTATATGTTAATCCTTACTAATTTCCAACCCTTTCACTTTCTTTTGTGATGCAAAAAAAAGAAAACCCCTATTTAGAAACTGGGAGGAATGGAAGAGCACCCAAGTCAGTCCCCTTAATTACAATAATGCCTCAAGGATTATTCAAACATAGGTCAAAGTCAGGTACTTTTTTTTTTTTTTTTGAGGAAGATTAGCCCTGAGCTATCTACTGCCAGTCCTCCTCTCTTTTTTTTTGCTGAGGAAGCCTGGCCCTGAGCTAACATCTGTGCCCATCTTCCTCTATGTGGGACGCCGACCACAGCATGCCTTGCCAAACGGTGCCATGTCCGCACCTGGGGTCTGAACCTGCGAACCCTGGGCCCCTGAAGCGGAACATACGAACTTAACCACTGTGGCACCAGGCCGGCCCCCAAAGTCAGGTACTTTTAATTCCAAATCTATTCCCTCTTTTTTATGGCAGAAAATAGAACCAAAACAAACAGAACCACTAGCACCTTGCACGTTAAGGCACCATTGTATAGGTTGCTTTAAAATACTAAATGTCTGCTAACTAGCCGTTTTTCCTCAAAATGCAGGCAGTTATTAAGAGCTTCGCGGATATTCCCACTACACAGATGAAAAACTGAAATAAAGCTGGGAGAAGCCACTGAATTCATAGAGCATAGCTGAATGCTTCCCTTTATAGCTCAGCAGAAGTACACTGGGCATTGATCAAGGGAGGCCCGTCATGACACTCCAGGAGGGAGGTCAGCAAGCCTTTAAACAAAATCTTTGAGGTAAACAGGGGACTTTCCCCTCTCCTGGATAGCTGTCTCAACTCTCCACTTTACTTTACATAGAAAGATAAAACTCATGTGATCATTTTAATAACCAGCACTTGAGGTTATGTCTCCACTCCATTTTTTTTTGCCTTTATAAAATATGAATTAATTTTCTGCCTTCGATTATCTCCCTGCAAGAGCTATAGAAAGTTTGGAAGGGGCCAGCCCGGTGGCAAAGCAGTTAAGTGTGCATGGTCTGCTTCTCGCCGGCGCGGGGTTCATTGGTTTGGATCCCGGGTATGGACATGGCACCGCTTGGCAAAAGCCATTCTGTGGTAGGCGTCCCATGTACAAAGTAGAGGAAGATGGGCATGGATGTTAGCTCAGGGCCAGTCTTCCTCAGAAAAAAGAGGAGGATTAGCAGCAGATGTTAGTTCAGGGCTAATCTTCCTCAAAAAAGAAAAGAAAGAAAAGAAAATTTGGAAATCCAAGAAAAGTTGCAACCTGGAAAGAAAAAATAAAGCATCAAACGGTAAATTTGACATCTTGGTTGGTAGTTTATATTATTCAAAGCCTAAAAGAATTGTTCTCCAATCTTATAAAATTAAATATAGTTAAAATTTAAGCCAAATGGGGCCAACCTGGTGGTGTAATGGTTAAGTTCACACGCTCCACTTTGGCAGCCCAGAGTTCACAGGTTCAGATCACAGGCACAGACTCAGCACCACTCATCAAGCCATGCTGTGGTGGCATCCCACATAAAATAGAGCAAGCTTGGCACAGATGTTAGCTCAGCAACAATCTTCCTCAAGCAAAAAGAGGAAGATTGGCAACAGATGTTAGCTCAGGGCCAATCTTCCTCACACACACACACACACACACGTACACACACACACACAAATTAAGCCAAATGGATTTTGCCAGTATATTTGCCTAATACAATACATTAGAGTAAAATAACACAGAGTAGGTTGTAGTTTAAAATACTGCACATAACAAGACCACATCCCAGCTGCTTTTATTAGGAGGAAAGAAAAAAGCTTAGAAAAATCTATTGCTGGAAAAAGTGATAGGTTAAATCCTTCTAAAGTCATTTTATCGGGGCTGGCCCCATGGCCGAGTGGTTAAGTTTGCGTGCTCCACTGCAGGTGGCCCAGTGTTTCGTTGGTTCGAATCCCGCGCGCGGACATGGCACTGCTCATCAAACAAGCTGAGGCAGCGTCCCACATACCACAACTAGACGGACCCACAATGAAGAATATACAACAATGTACTGGGGGACACTGGGGAGAAAAAGGAAAAAAATAAAATCTTAAAAAAAAGTTGAAAGCTTTAAAAAAAATAAAATAAAATAAAGTCATTTTATCAAAACATTATTGTGGGCTAGCCCCGTGGAATAGTGGTTAAGTCTGGCACACTCTACTTTGGTGGCCCAGTGTTCACGGGTTCAGATGCCAGATGCAGACCTACACCACTCATCAGCCATGCTGTGATGGCAACCCACATACAAATAGAGGAAGATTGGCAACAGATGTTAGCTCAGGGTGAATCTTCCTCAGCAAAAAAAAAAAAAAAAAAAAACCCTTATGCCCACTTTCAATTTAAATGTTATCTGCCATTTAATCTGAAGGAGCATATTTGCCAACTGCCTTTCCTAATCTAACAACTATCTGCCAAAAAAGGAAATTTACAGACATTAGTGTCAAAGACAAAAACACCAAAGGAAACCTAATAATTCTTCTACTTTACTGCAGGGTGTCAGACGTTGTGGATTTTGCACAATTCCCAGAACACTAGCTGTTACCACACTCTTTATCTCTCCCTGATGCTCAGCATCCCAAAAGTGACGACTCTTGACTTTTTTCTATGAATACCTCCTTGTCTTCTATAGATATTTTAAACATTTAGCCAATTTGATGGACTGCTTACTTTTTAAGAGGAAATTGCATCGTCTGCTCTCTCTCTCTTTCTTGAGGCTGCTTTAAATTTGGAAAAATATAGGTATACTATTTTATTGTCAAAATACAAATATTAAATATAAGCTTGTTTGTCAACTAAAACCACAAAAATTATGGTCGTCATTTCCACTACTTTTTTATCCCCATACCTACTCTTAAAAGAAAAAACAAAACCTAAGTAGGCCACTGTCCTGTGTGGCATGGATTAAAGCAGCATATCCATGAAACCTCACAGCTTGGCTAAAGGTACAGAAAAACTCCTTCTCAGCACTAGCCATGAGAGACAGGATACCCTCCTTAGAGATTAATGGTGTCACTGAAATAAAAATTACCTCAAATAATAACAGTAATTACATCAACACTAGCTATTATTTATTAACAAGAGCTAAAGTTTATTGGGTGCTTACCAAGTGCCAGGTACTGCACTAAGCACTATATACATATTATCTCATTTAGCTTCTCACTAACGCGTAAGGGAGATACTATTATTAGCCTTATTTTACTGATGAAGAAACTGAGACTTGAAGTTACATAACTCGCCTAAGACCATGCATCTGCTAAGCGGCCAAAATGGGATTCAAAGCTGGAGAGTCTGTCTCCAGAGCCCACCCCTTACCTGCTATGCTCTACACCCTCTCCGATGGCAAACATGCACACAGCGCTTTCTGACTTGTAAAGTCTTGTATACACTCATCAAGTATTTCACCTCTACCCTGTCAGCGCTCACATAACCTGTCTGCCTGCCAAGAGGTAACCCAGCCTTTTGAGCACTTCTAGGGACACAGAAACGACAGTGGAGCACTGCAGAGCTCCTGGAATCTGGAGTCTGACACACCTGGACTCCTATCCCTGCACCAGAATTTATTGACTGTGTGACCTTGGACAAATGACTTAACCTCTCTGAGCTTCATTTTCTTCACCTGCACAATAGGTTTCATAGTCCAGCCTTGCTTTTACCCACAGTATCACTTCTCCTAAGATGATGTATGTGAAGGCGCTTTGTTAACTGCAAAGTGATGGAAACGAGATTGTTAACATGAGGTCCACAAATGGGCTGTGAGAGGTTTGTTGAACCTCTTGATATTATCTGCAAGCTTTGCTTGTATGTGTGCATATACAGGGTTTTTTTCTGAGAAGACTGACCATAGTTTTCATCAGATTGCCCCAAACAAGGTTAAAAATCGCTACAGTATATAAATATTCATTTTGTCTTTAGGTGATTAGAGAAGAGAAGAGTTCCCTTTATTGGAGACCACTGTGTCTGCCTATAGTTTCTTTCTGTATCTATTGGGCGTCATTTTATGCAGGCCACCATAGAAAACAAGCACACTCCCACTTCCACATGCCGGCCTTCCCAAGATTTAACAGTTCTCTCTCCTTGTCTCTCCCTCCAAGCCTTAGCCTCTCCTTCACTCTTTCGTTCATTCAACACGTATTAAATGTCAAATGGAAGCACAAGTACTGTGCTGCGTGGTAGGGGTGTCGCAGGGACAGCACTCCCTACTTCATGAAACCGGAGTCTAGTGGATAAGACAGAAACTTTGGTCCCGAGAGTGACAAGAGAGTGCTAGGGGTAGATGAAGTGTGGAGTACTACGGGAGCACAGATGATTCCTGTATCTTTTCCAGATAGAGAACGGTGGAGTCCTTCTCCAGCCTAGTGGCTTTTCTCCCAATGCACTTAGTTTGTCTAGATGTTCCTTTTAAAATGGACCAGAAATAATACATAGGTGTATTACGATGAGCACAGCAAGCAACATCTCCATCATTACAGACTCTAAACTTCAATTAATACAACCTAACATCAAATCATGATATTTCCTCACTTCTGAGTCCTGAGGTCCGTTACTTTTATAATTTTAAGATATCTGAAATTGAGAAGTAACTACATACATTTAAATGTGAAGCACTTTACCTTTTCCAACAGAGATCATTTTGGATCAATGATGCAAGCTGTAAGCAATGGGCGGCATCTTTAAATGGTGGAAATATAGTAAATTCTTGGCAACCGCATCTTGCACTCTTGACTATATATGATAAAGCATGAACCGTTTAAAATGCTGGACAAGGCCCTCAATGATCAGGCCTCTGCCCACGGCCCCAGTTTCAATTCTCTCCACATGCTGACTTGAGACCTATGCTCCAGGCCCTACAAATTGCTTTCAGGTTCCAAATGGGCAGGTAGTTTTACATACATAACAGCTATCTATTAGCATATCTTCCCCAGCCAAACTGTGAGCATCTCCCGGGCACAACCAGGCCTGATTCAGCTCCTCATCTTCAGCACCTAGCACAGTCCCCCCAACATAGGTGTGGTCAAGTTTTAAGGAACATATTAACTCATGGGCTTACTGTGGACTAAAACCCTGACCCCTTTTCACATGGGTTGCTAAGCCCATCTCTTCCATCTTGTACTAGTGCAATTGGTTTCAAAATCTAGCTAAGATCCCACCCGTCTACAATGCCTTCCCTAATTATCCCAGCCAGGAAGGACCTCTCCCTTCTTTGAGTTCGCTGCCGATACTTTCCGTGAGATTTCAACAATAGTTCATCAGCAGACAGAAGTCGGTTTCACTAGAATAGTGCTTCTCGGCTGTTCTGTGAACAGGGCACACTGACAAATACTACATTTTAGACAGTACACTTAAAGAGATTAAAAGATTCTAAATAGCCCAAAGCATGTGAATGATAATGTCCTCACAATCACTATTTCTCTGTGTTTAGGAACACATCCACAGTTATTGCACACCCACGTGGCTCTTTGTGTGGAACTGATAGCTTATGTTCTAATACTCTCTAAGCCAAATTCTTATATTCCCCAGGCATCACACCATCTTTCCTTGGTGCTGGTATGAAATTATGTTCTGCCTCTTACTTGTACACATGACCAATGGTACTCACAACTCCTCATTTATCCAGCTCATGCCTCATCTGGCAGACCTCTCCCAACAGTATGGAACCTCAGCTGTGGCAAAAAAGAAATCACATGTTGATCAAAACATGGTCATGGAGCCGCAGTATTCTAGGGTGCCAAAGCGCTCTGGTTGAGATTCACTGTGACAGAGAGCATAGTTAGCTCACCAAATTCACAGACTGTTTGAAGAGGGTGAATGCCACTGGCTTCAATAGGCAGCAACAACATATTAATTACTTTACTCTATAAAGTCTCCTACTCTCCTAGAAGGTAGGCATTCTTTTTCTTTTTTTTGAGGAAGATTAGCCCTGAGCTAACTACTGCCAATCCTCCTCTTTTTGCTGAGGAAGACTGGCCCTGAGCTAACATCTGTGCCCATCTTCCTCCACTTTATATGTGGGATGCCTACCACAGCATGGCTTGCCAAGCAGTGCCATGTCTGCACCCAGGATCCGAAGTGGAGAACCCTGGGCCACTGAAGCAGAACGCAACTTAACCACTGCGCCACCAGGCCGGCCCCAAAGGTAGGCATTCTTATTCCCATTTTAAAGATGAAAAAACTGAGAAGTGAACTATTTTATCCAAAGTCACACAACTCTAAGTGCGAGCATTGGCATTCAAATCCAGATCTGACTGACTCCCAAGTCTACACTCCTGATTATGTTAAAGAAGCAATGTGCTAGACTTTGGGGCATCCGTCCGCAGTTCAGGAAAGTTTGGAGAGCAGTGTGCCTCTCGCACCAGGAAATCAGCCTACTCGGTCAGTCTGCAGCTGAAACAGTGGTCTCCAAACTTCTGTAATCTCTACCCTTATCAGTGATAAAAGCTGAGCATGCACTCTTAATGTGGGCATATTGCGTTATACATATTAAATTATATGCTTGGACTACTAGCAAGTCACATATCAACTATTACTAAAGATCCTTTTATTTCTTCTTAAGATCAAAATAAATACAAATTTTAGTATTTCCTCTCTACTTCCTGGATGGATCATCTCACATACACACCCTTAGGGGTGAAAGTACTCTACTCTGGAGACCACTGTTCTGGAGAAAGCAAGTCCTGGCTCTAGCCACATTTTAAGCAATTTGATTAAAGAACCACCATTGATGACTTCTTGGCACAAGGCTCCTTGCTAGCCTCCACAGATGGTGCATAGAGAAACCAAACACTCTCCCTGTTGTCAACTTATTCACGATCTAATAAGGAGTCAGTCACCTATCTGGATCACTCCCATCCAAAGCAGATTGGGCTGAGTATTATAACAGACACAGGTTAAACACAAAAGCCCTTGAAAAACTGGTCCCTAAATAGTTTGAAAAAGAAACTATGTCAATCTCAGTTACAAGATTTTTTTAAAAAATGATCTGGATGGAGATAGGTCAGATGTTAAAGTAATCATTTATCCAAAATTTGACATATACCAATTTGGGGTACACACTGCATGGAATGTGTGTAGATGGGTGTGCACATGTGTGTATAAAACATATATAAGATATGCACCAAGTTTGAGGAACCCTGTTCACAAGTGATAGAATGCATGAACAAGAGAACTTAACTTTAGAAAAGGGTTGCTAGCATTAATATGATTTTCCTCCTCTGGAGCTTTTGATCATGAAGTTAGGTCGTTTATTTGAGATGTGGCTTTTATCTTTCTCATGTCCCCGGTAACTAAAACTCTTTTTCAAAATTATGATTGGGCAATTACTGATGTATTTTAAGTAAATTAAACATACTATGTCCCACTTACCACTTCATCATGGAGATAATTTATGTCCTTGGAAATTTAGTAGATTTAAGAGGAAAAAAAAAAAACATTTTTCCAAATAAATAGTTTTCTCTGCTCTGGCTTAAAAATAAACTCCAATATGATTTATGAAATGTTCTTATTTCTGCAAGGTATTGTGATTTCTGAAATAATGAACTGTAGTACTTGAAAATCACATTTAATTTACTCTGAGGGAAGCAAGTTAATGCTGTGCAAGGTTGCTGGGGAAACAGAAAAGCTTCTTTAGGTCAGTGTTGTAGCAGAGAAGTAAGCTGATATTTCACAATTTATTCATGGTCATAGCTCTAAACTCTTTCATGATTTTTAGAAACATATTTCTGATTTTACATTAAATATTCACATACCCCTTTAATCTGGTCTTATTTTTGGTAGCTGATGGAGATTTATAAAGTAAAAAAAATTTTTGAGAATTTAAGCTGCTCTTTATCACAATCCCTGTACATTTTAAGTTATTTTCCTAAAGCCCAATTCAATAAAAAATCACATCCGGTTTCAGCACCAGAGAAGCTCATTTTGGGCAATGGAAGCCGGTTTATCATTAAACTTTTAGATGAAATAAAATAAGGGCCCTAGGCTTACAATGACTCTAATTATTCAGATAATTCACAAAAGCCCTGATTTATGCTAAATACTTAGCTTTAATTAGCCAGTGGCTACATAAAGGAAGAGGGGGTCTTAAGATGAGTGTTGGAAAGAGGACATATGTGGCAGGAGCTATTAGTTGCTTTCCCAACACCCATTTCCCTCCCCCTTTCTCCTCTTCAGGCAGAGCTACCTCTCACTATAGAAGTTGGATATGCGAGATACCCACATTCTAATCCTCTCTTGCAGCTAAGAAGTGAATATGTGACTCTCACTTATCTGGCCAGTGGAAGCTGAGGGAAGTTGGCTAGGGAAGGTTTTCCTCCATAATTAAAAGAACAAATAAGAAGAAATACCCCCTCTTCCTTGTCATTAGACATGCTTTTTTCTGCATGTGACATCTGGAGCTGCTGCAGCCATCTTGCAGCCAAGAGGGGAGACACCATCATGCTGAGGATGACAGAGTAGAAAGATGGAAAAGACTCATAGCTCTGTTGACACTACTGAGTCACTGAGTTAAGTAATCCTAGAACCAACCTACCTCTGGAGGTAAGATAATAAAATGTTCTTGTTGTTTCAGCCACTTTTAGTTTGGTATTCTGTTAATTTCAGCCAAAAGGATCATAACTGTTAAAAATATGATTGATTTTTCCTGTATATTCTCCAAAGTCACCAAATTGATTTTTTTTCATGAACTAGGACTGTAAATCACAAGGTCAGAGCTAGGAAATCTTTTCGAATTTATGGATTTTAAAGTTAGTGGGAGAATCATCTGTGGGATTTGTGTTCCCAAACTATACATCCTCCCACCTCCACACAGGTAGATAATAGCTGCTGTAGTGAGACACGCCACAGATGAGATCATACCACCCCCGGAGTGTCTTAGGGAAGAGACAGGGACAGAAAGAGAGAGACTGAGAGACTGAGAATGAACCATGGCCATCCCATCTACTCCTATGCCCTCATTTTACAGATGAAAACACTAAAGCCCAAGTGAGTTTTACAAGGCCACCCAAAGCAGTCCCTAAGAAGGGACAAAGTGCTAAGGGAATTTTAGAGGAGAGAAAGAGTACATCATCCCTAAAAGATGGACAAAACCAACTGACCTGACAGGCACTGGACCCGTTATTTAATGATCAGCTGGGAACATCTATACACAGGCAGCAGAAAGCCCCCGATGGATCCTTTTTTTTTGAGGCAGATTAGCCCTGAGCTATCTACTGCCAATTCTCCTCTTTTTGCTGAGGAAGACTGGCCCTGAGCTAACATGCATGCCCATCTTCCTCTACTTTATATGTGGGACGCCTACCACAGCATGGCGTGCCAAATGGTGCCATGTCCACACCTGGAATCCGAACCGGCGAACCCCAGGCTGCCGAGAAGTGGAACATGCGAACTTAATTGCTGTGCCACCAGGCTGGCCCCACGATGGATCCTTTTGTCTGTTTATCAAACTCAAACTCCCCTGCCTGCCATCCAAGGCCCTCTGCAGCCTGGCTCCTCTCTGAAAGACTTGCTGAATTTCTCCCTACTCCCTACCACTCTCTTGCTCTTTAGTGTTCAATGAATATGCCAGGTTCATCTGACTGGCCTCCTCCCCAACCTCAAATGCCCTCCATTTTTATCTATTGGCCTTCCAAATCCTATCCATTCTTCAAGGTATCACATAAACATCACTGCATGTGTCTGTCATTTGATGGTGACAGCAAGAAATTATTCCTGTTATCTCTGTCTTTTATACATGTTCAACGTGATACCTTGCTCAAAACTTAATTTTAAGTTAAATTTAAAACTAAAAATAAGACAGAAAGGATAACAAGTAAAACAATCCAATGAACTTGTTATCAATCTACCTAAAAATACAGCATAAAACACTTTATGTCTCTCTGATTTTAAAGGCATCAAAAAAGAGTCAATGTAAACTATATTTTGCTTGGTTATATCGTATTTCAGTCAAAACTTGACGCCAAATTATAGACAGAAACAAAGTGGAAAAGGCAGGGCAGCAATTAAATTGCAGTTTATAACAGTGCATAATAGCAGAGCTGCAAGCTCTGAGAGATCACTGCCCCCACCGCCTCATCTTACACGTGGGGAAACAGAAGTCAAGGCAGGAAATGCGGTAACTCTCCATGCAGTGACCTTTACTTTCTGTCCCCAAAGGTGGGATTTAGGACATCCATAATAGCAGCTACCTACAAATCTTAGAACTTGTCACTGCTCCGACTATCTAGACTCATACTGCCTTGGTCAAATGCACCGCATCCAGGAGCCTTGATCTTCTTCCTCACCTGTTTTTGCCAGAATGTTTTCCTATGATCACCTGTTCCTCATACTTTGAACAGTAATGGCACCAACATAAATATAAGACATCATGCTATTGTCACGGCAAATAAGACATCAAGTAAAAAACAGCTAATGACAGTAGATAGACAAAGCATCTCAGGTCCCTAAGTGATATAAAACTCCAAGCATTATGGAAGATAACACAAAGTGGCACTATGCTGCTTTTAGTCTTGGGTTGGATAAATTTAAATTCTACAAATAAAAGCAGTATCGCTTTGCAGAAAATTTGCTGTACTAAGGGTCAAGAAACTGGTTCTGTTCTGGATTCTGGTTCCAGCTCTACTTCTGGCTTGTTTGTGACTCTTTTGTTTGTAACACTTCTCCTTTTCTAAAAGGAAAGGTTTGGTCTAGACTGATGTTTTTCACACTAAGCTCTGCAGACATATTAGAGGAGATGGTTTGTCCCTTGCTATTAGAATAGTCTAATTTTGTTTTTTTATTTCTATGATAATTTATTTAAACGTCTCCAAAAGTGTATTCTTATAATCAATACTGTCATGCTATTTTTCTGCCCATTTATGTGTCTGTGTTAACAGTTGAATGGAAACCAAGTAGAGTGTTCTTGTAATTGTTAAAAGCTAGACAAAAAACCCCACAAAGGTGAACATGTTAGACAAAAAAAGTGTGTTCCTGTCCAACAAAGGCCCTATATAAGATGCAGGTGTCCTTCTTTGACCAGAAGAAAGGAGTGGGAGAAGGGAATCATCACACGTGTTCTATGTATAAGGAGTTTATACCTAGTTTTATGTGTATTGCTTAAAATATATATTTATATATGTAAATATATTACGTGTTACATTACACATTTCACTTACATTATCACATTCTCATTTTAATAGCATTCTGAAAATAATTTAAGTCAACACATGGAATCAGTAAGAATTTTTCCCCTTTTAAAAGTGCTCTCTACATTACTCAATTGAAAAAAACAGGCTTAGATGATCTCTCAGCCCTTTGTGGCTGTGACATTCTCTGCATCTATCAGAACTGACTCAGAGATCCTATTTACAAAGCCCAAGTGAGCTGAATTGGAGAATTAAACAATATCCGATGAATATTTCCCCTTTTTTAGTATATCATCCAAAAATGCAGGCTAGAAGAACGGCTTTCCTAAATTTTCCATTTAGAGACAATACCCAAAAATGAAAACAAAATTGAGGAAAATAACAGTGTTATGGAGGAGCCAGTTTCTTGGGGTTGGTAGAAATTTCTTTAGCAGTCATCTTGGTGACACTTTTCTTGAAGGACAAATGCGTTACTCACTGTAGCTGGCACAAAAAGCACTAAAGGGGCTGAGAAGGAAGCAAGATGTTTCCTTTCCCCATTTCAAAATCTGCAATGCTATCTCACAAAGTTTTTTTTTTAATTTAAATGGAAAACTCAATGTTAGAAATCATGGAAGAAATATTATTGTTTGTGAATTACTCAGCCATTCATGTGGGTAAGAGTGTGTCTCGCCCTTTTCCTCCTCGTTCGTCACACAGAGACCCCCAGTCTGGCTACATCCTTGACGAGTAATATTTTTTCTAATGTTCTTATAAGTGATTGCTTGGAGCATCTTATAGTCTTATCTCAGCTTGTGCAGCTTCTCATTAATATTCTGTACATATGGAAGAGTTTTCTATATCATTGTCCATTAACAAGGAGAATAATCACTCATTCAGTTATCAAGCAGTCAGCAAAGACCTGGCCTTGCGCCCTTAGTGCAAAGAATCATGGGATATCAAGAAGGTTAAATGTGGTTGACATTATGATAGTTACATTTTTTTTTATAATTAGAGTTCTATAACCAAGTTGATCAAAGATAAGCAAAGAAGTATTAAAGTCTTTTAGGACTTAGAGACTATATTAGTGACTCTTTACCTCTTAGTAGAATGACAAAAACCATATTTCAGCTGATACATACCAATGAGCATTCTTTTACGGCAAACAAGAAAAGGCTCTAAGTTTACATATAAATGATATACTATAACAAAATAACTTTTAAAGAGAAGTGAGTTAAGTGATACTAAGAAAATTCAGAACTGAATTGGGACTAGGCATAAGGAGAGAGACATAAAACAGCTAATTAACTGAACCACTATCGGAGGCCAAAGGTCCGGAATGACTCAACTCAAAACAAAAGACTCCCTACTGCATCTTTGTGGTCAATCATTTAGCAATTCAGGCCCTTTTCATGTCTACAATCACATAATCTCCGTCTAGACACCTCGGGAATAAAAACATTATATGTACATCAGTGTCAGCAATACCAGAGGGGGAAAAAAGGCAACCAGACTTTTAGGCATGTATGCCTCTAAATAGGTGGTGTGAACTATTCCAGATACAGCTAAAAGTCAGATTTCTGAGCAGGATGGTAGCCATGCCATCCCTAAGGGACTACTGAGCCCATATACACGAGGTGCTAAAGATCTGAGGAAAAGAGTGGTCATGGGAAATGGATAGGAAGGGACAAATCCAAGAGTTACAGCAAAAGAAAAAAAATGATGGAATCTGGAGACTGGTCATGGGGATGAAGAGAGATGGTGTTCCAGAATGGGGGACTCTGAGCTTATGGGTGAAAGACGTGGGTTCTCTTTTCTCTCTCACTTCCTACTTGTGTTCTCTTGAGCAATTCTTTTAATATGTCAGCAAACTGTTTCCTCATATATAAAATTGGGATAACTATACCGATGCTGGAGTAGGAATCAGATGAGCTTATGTAAATAAAAATACTTTTCAAAGTTCATAGTGTTAAACAGTGTAAGGGTGAATGTTGGTGATGCCCACAGAATTTAGTAAAAGTTGATAAAAGGAACAGGTTTAGATATGGAAGAAATGATGAGTTTGAACATGTTGGTGGGCAAAGGGTTCTCCAACACCTATACTCCTATTTGGAATTGAAGTTCGATTCTTCACATGAAAGTTATAATCTGGAGTAGAGTTTTCCATGTAGTGAAGCTCTCTTTTAGTGTCTTTGAAACTGAAAGAAGTTGGTAATTGCTAGAGGAGGGGAGACAGTGACTGACTGTATCACCAGATGTCCCTGAAACCATATCATGTGCACAAGGCCTTGAGCCTGCACCCAGGCAAGGCTGGAGTTCCTATCTCACAACCATCTTATTTCTCAGTTTTTGGAAGTTTCCTCTGGGACCCTTCAGTGTTACCAAAGTAGAGCACAGTATGGTATCTCAGGCACAGCTTCCCCAGCAGTAATAACATAGGAAGAGAAATGCAGGGCTGGGAAATTCCTGAGGCCCAGGCCAGAGTACATTTCAGTAAA
The DNA here is from genome assembly GCF_037783145.1 of Equus przewalskii. Lineage (NCBI taxonomy): Eukaryota > Metazoa > Chordata > Mammalia > Perissodactyla > Equidae > Equus > Equus przewalskii. Next base: position 112,851,593 of record NC_091863.1, on the reverse strand, counting down.
TGGCAAATCTCCACAAAACCTGTCATATGGCAAGGGTATGCAGCAGGAACATTCCATATCAGTCCCCCAAAGCAACTAGGCTTCAGACCATTTCTTCTTTATCAAGGGGCCTCAGACTGGCCTGTCCTCTTTCACAGGGATTTATCAACATCTCATGCCCATTACAATCACATGGTACCTTCTGTAAAATGAAGCTCATGTATCAGAAAGTCCTGTGAGCCAATCTGCCTACAGCAGTTACACTCTAGATGCAGAAATATGGGTGGGCACACCATATAGGCATCACGTGCAGAGCATTTGAACACACACACACACGCACACACATACATACGACATTGCACTTCAGTTATATGGTTTTGCTTCCCAAAACAACCCTGTGAAGAAGGCAAGGCAAGTATTACCATCCCATCTAAAAGGTGAAAAAATAAAAAGAACACTAAGCTCTTTCCTGAATCTCTGAGAAGGAAAATGATTTGCCCAAGGGACTCAGATAGTGGTTATTTAGGATCTGAACCCACAACCACAAGGCACAGTTGGAGAATTTGGTTTGTGCTCACAAATTCTCTTCAATGTTTGGAATACCCCTCACTCATCCACTCCCTGAAGGGAAACCCATTGGCCCCTATCAGAATATTTCTGGGAACTGTGGTCCAGAGGTGGAATGTGAACCCTCAGCAATGTACTTTAGCAAGAAGCTCAAATTTCAACATTTTATGTCTCCAGATATTGTTAACTTCATGATGAGAGAAATGGTTACCAAATGTGACATCATACAGTTTAAAGAAGTTGTAAGCAATCATTTATTTTCTTTATAGATGTAAACGAAGAAGATAGTTTCCACTTTTTTGTTAAACTTACTCTGAACTAGACTTTCAAGAGTTGCCTCACTAGATATTGAGTCAAATATACACAATTTGGAATACAAAGATTTTCTCTGTGTAATAAATTATGAAAGAATAGTGATTCATTTTATGAATTAGAGTTGGATTTCCTCTCCATATCATACTCAAAGTAGCTGTCAAGGATCTCAAAATATGAACAAGACAACAATATTAGTTCCATAAATCAAGATGTTCTTTAAAAATATAATTTAAGATGAATTTTATGAAACTGGATAATTAAATAGACTGATCATGTAGTAAAAGCAAAAGCTTGTCACCTGTTTAGAGACACAGAGAGAGAAAGAGACAGAAAAACAGACATAGAAATAGAACTGCGAGGGGGCTCCCCGTGGCCGAGTGGTTAGCGCGCTCCGCTGCAGGCGGCCCAGTGTTTCGTAGTTCGAATCCTGGGCGCGGACATGGCACTGCTCATCAGACCACGCTGAGGCAGCGTCCCACATGCCACAACTAGAAGAACCCACAACGAAGAATACACAACTATGTACCGGGGGGCTTTGGGGAGAAAAAGGAAAAAATAAAATCTTTAAAAAAAAAAAAAAAAAAAAAAAAGAACTGCGAGCCCTGAAATAAACCAACACATATATGGTCAACCAATGTTTGACAAGGGAGCCCAGAACACTCCATGTGAAAACGACAGCCTCTTCAATAAATGGTTTTGGGAAAACTGGACATTCACATGCAAAAGAATGAAATTGGACCTCTATCTTAAACCACTTACAAAAATTAACTCAAAATGGGTTAAAGACTTTTAAAAGTAAGACTTGAAACCTTAAAACTTCTAGAAGAAAACATAGGCGAAAAGCTCCTTGACATTGGTCTTGCTGATGACTTTCTGGATGTGATACCAAAAGCACAAGCCACAAAAGCAAAAGAAACAAGTAAGACTACATCAAACTAAAACGCTTCTAGATAGCAAAGGAAACAATCAACAAAACGAAAAGGCAACCCACTGAATGGAAGAAAACACTTGCAAATCATCTATCTGACAAGGGGTTAATATCCAAAATATATAAGGAACTCAATAGCAAAACAACAACAAAAAACCAAATAAACTGATTTTAAAAAGAGCAAAGGGGGCTGGCCCCATGGCAGAGTGGTTAGGTTCGCGCGCTCCGCTGCAGGCGGCCCAGTGTTTCGTTGGTTCGAATCCTGGGCGCGGACATGGCACTGCTCGTCAGACCACGCTGGGGCAGCGTCCCACATGCCACAACTGGAGGAGCCCACAACGAAGAATACACAACTATGTACCGGGGGGCTTTGGGGAGAAAAAGGAAAAAATAAAAAAAATTTAAAAAAAAATAAAAATAAAAAAAAATAAAAAAATAAAAAGAGCAAAGAACCTTAATAGACATGTTTCTGAAGAAGATACACAAACGGCCAACATCACAAATCATCAGAGAAATGCAAATCAAAAACACAATATCACCTCATATGTGTTAGAACAGCTATTATCAAAAAAAAAAAAACCCATAAGAGATAATAAGTGTTAGCAAGGATGTGGAGAAAAGGGAACCCTTGAGCACTGTTGATGGGAATGTAAATTGGCACAGCCACTATGGAAAACAGTATGGAGGTTTGTCAAAAACTTAAAAATAAAATTACCAGGGGCCGTCCCGGTGGCATAGTGGTTAAGTTCATGCACTCTGCTTCTGTGGCCAAGGGTTCACAGGCTCAGATTCTGGGTGCAGACCTACACACTGCTCATCAAGCCATGCTGTGGCAGCATCCCACATTCAAAAAATAGAGGAAGACTGGTACAGATGTTAGCTCAGCGACAATCTTCCTCAAGCTAAAACTGGAAGACTGGCAACAGACATTAGCTCAGGGACAATCTTCTTCTTCAAAATAAATAAATAAATAAATGAAATTACCATATGATCCAGCTATCCCACTTCTGTGTATATATCCAAAGGAAATGAAATGACTACCTCAAAGAGATATTTGCACTCCCATGTTCACTGCAGCATTATTTACAATAGCCAAGACATGGAAACAACCTAAGTATCCATTAACACTGTGATACTACTGAGAAAGGAACTGTGTTGTATGTATACAACATATATATATACACAATGGAATATTATTCAGCCATAAATAGAAGTAAATCCTGCCATTTGCAACAATAAGGATGGAACTTGAAGGCATTATGCTAAGTGAAACATGTCAGAGAAAAACAAATACTGTATATTCTCACTTATATGTGAAATCTAAAATAAGATCGAACTCATACAAATAGAGAGTAGACTGGTGGTTGCTAGGGGCATGGGGGGGATGGGTGAAGGTGGTCAAAGAGTACAAATTTCCACTTATTAGATGAATAAATTCTGAGGATCTAAGGTACAACATGGTGATTATAGTTAACAATACTGTATTGTATACTTGTAAGTTGTTAAGAGAGGAGATCTAAAAGCTCTCACCACAAAAAAAGGGTAACTATGTGAGGTGATGGAGGTGTTAACTAACCTACTGTAGTAATCATTTCACAATATATACATATATCAAATCGTCACGTACACCTTGTACTTACACAACTCCTAGCTTGGAAAGAGACTTACTCAATAATTTTAGGAAATCATGTCCTCGGGTCCTTTCTCTGAGCCTGATTGTGTGTAAGAAGCAGAGCAGGATGATGAGGTAGGTCTAGGCAATTTCTTTTGGTTCCTTCTCAATTTTTTTTCTCTCAAAGAATACTACTATTGAAGGACACTAGAGTCCACTGAGTAGATGAAGTTTTGCTGTCGTTGTTACCTAAGACCCATTATAAATTTTAAAAATAACAGTAGAACTTATTTTCTTAACATAGCATAGAGAAATCCAAATGATGTTACAAGTGTTGGTGAGGATGTGGAGCAACTGAAACTCTCATGCGTTGCATGTAGAAATTCAAAAGGGTACAGCTACTTTGCAAAAACACTTTGACAGTTTCTTATAAAGATAAGTATAAACTTACCATACGACCCAGAAATACCACTAATCTTCTGAGTGCAAAAACTGCACCCCAGTTTCAGTGGGGCCCAAGGAGGGAGCTATTCTTTCATACCCTGCCCAGCAGAAGCAGACAGTGCTCAGATTCCCCCACTAGTATCATCAGTGGGGTTTGGTGGTAATATAGGTCTCCACTGCCACCCAACAGTGCCAGTGGGGCTAGTCAACTACAGATTCAATATTCCGTTAAAATATTCTTTAGGAATGAAGGTGAGATAAAGACACTCAGACAAAGAAAAATTAAGAACCTGTTCGCAAAAAAAGTTATCATTAAAGAACAGTTTTCAAAAGATGTCTAAACAGAAAGAAATTGTGACAGAAGAAGGTTTAAAACTCTAGAAAGGAAAGAAGAACAGCAGAATGGGTAATTATAATAGACTATCTTTTTGCTCATGAGTTTCCTAAATCATAGTTTTTTCTTTAGCCTGCTGATACAGTAGATTACATTGATTGATTTTTGAGTGTTGAACAAGCCTTGCATACCTGGAGTAAATTCCACTTGGTTGTGGTGTATAATTGTTTTTATACATTGGTGGAAATAATTTTTTGGAGGATTTTTGTGCCTACGGTCATTTGAGATATTGGTCTTTAGTTTTGTTTTGGTTAGTCTTTTTAATAATGTTTTAATCTGGTTTTGTTATTAGCAGCTTATAAAAGTAAATGAAAATGAAAATACAACATATCAAAATTAGTAGGATGCAGCTGAAGTAGTACTGAGAGGGCAACTTATAAAACTAAATGCTTATGTTAGAAACAAGTAGGGGCCAGCCCAGTGGTGTGGCAGTTAAGTGCTCACATTCTGCTTCTTGGCAGCTCCGGGTTCGCTGGTTTGGATCCTGGGTGCAGACATGGCACCACCTGGCAAAAGGCATGCTGTGGTAGGCGTCCCATGTATAAAATAGAGGAAGATGGGCATGGACGTTACCTCAGGGCCAGTCTTCCTCAGCAAAAAGAGAAAGATTGGCAGTAGTTAGCTCAGGGCTAATGTTCCTCAAAAAAAAAAAAAAAAAAAAAAAAGAGGGGCTGGCCCCGCGGCTGAGCAGTTAAGTTCGCGCGCTCCGCTGCAGGCGGCCCAGTGTTTCGTTGGTTCGAATCCTGGGCGCGGACATGACACTGCTCCTCAAACCACGCTGAGGCAGCGTCCCACGTGCCACAACTAGAAGGACCCACAACAAAGAATATACAACTATGTACCGGCGGGGCTTTGGGGAGAAAAAGGAAAAAATAAAATCTTTAAAAAAAAAAAAAAAAGAAACAAGTAAAGGTCTCAAATCAATAATTTAAGTTCCTATCTCATGAAACTAGAAAAAGGAAGAGTAAACTAAACCCAGAGGAAACAGAAAGGATGAAATGATAAAGATAACTGAAGAAATCAACAAAATTTAAAACAAAGAAATAGAGAAAATTAATTTGAAAAACTAGTTCTTTAAAAAATCATTAAAATGATAAATCTTTAACAAGACTGATAAAGATAAAAAAAGAGAAGATACAAATTGCCAATATCAGGGATAAAACAGGGGCCATCACTATAGATCTCACAGCCATTAAATGGATAAGGGAGTATGAATGATTTACACTCATAAATTTGGCAACTAGAACAAATGGTTCTGAAAAGTCAACCAAGATGAAATAGACAATCTAAATAGTCCTAAATCCACTAAAGAAATTGAATTCATAATTTAGAAGCTCCCAAAAAGGAATTTCCATGGGGAAAACATAAACTTCAACCCAATCCTCACATCTTATGCAAACATTAATTCAAAATGTATCATGCTTTTAAATGTAAAATGGAAAACTATAAAACTTTTAGACAAAATCATAGGAGAAAAGGTTTGGTACCTAGGGCTAGGCAAACAGTTCCTAAATTTGATCAACAAAAGGAAAGATTAATAAATTTGACTTCAACAAAATTTAAAACTTTTGTGCTTCAAAAGACGCTGAGCAAACCATAAAACACAAGCTACCTACTATGAGAAAATATTAACAGACCTCATATCCAACAAGGCTAGTGTGAAGAATATACTTAGAAGTCCCAAAACTCAACAATTAAACAAAACATAACAAAAATACAACCTAATCACAAAATAGGCAAAAGACTTGAACATACATTTAACCAAAGATGACAAAAGCAATGAAAAGATGTTCAACATCATTAGCCATCAAGGAAACACAAATTAAAACCACAATAAGATATCACTATCCACCTATCAGAATGGCTAAGATTAAAAATAGTAACACCACCAAATGCTGTCAAGGATACAGAGAAACTAGATCACTCATATAATGCTGGTGGGAATGTACACTGGTACAGCCACACTGGAAAAGAGTATGGCAGTTTCTTACAAAGCTGAACATGCCATTACCAAAACACTCATCAATTGCACTCCTGGGCATTTATCCCAGAGAATGGAAAACTTATGCTTACACAAAAACCTTTAATCGAATGTTCATAGTACTGTCATTCGTACTACCCCATACTGGAAACAATCCAGATGCCTTTCAGTGGGTGAATGATTAAACAAACTGTGATGTCATGGAATACTACTCAGCGATAAAAAATGATTAACTACTGACATACACATCAGCCTGGATGGACCTCCAGGGAATTGTGATAAGTGGAAAAAAATCCCCAAAAGGTTACAAACCATATGATTCTATTTATATAACTTTCTTGAACTGACAAAATTATAGAGATGGAGATTAATGGTTGCTAGGGGTTACAGAACTGGGGGGATAGAAAGTGAGTGTGGCTATAAAGGAGAAAAAAGAGGGATCCTTGTGATGATGGCACTATTGACTGGGGTGGTCCTCACACAAATCTACATAGATAGTAAAATTGCATGTAATTAAATACACACATGCACATGCACCACATGTAAAACTGGTGAAATCTAAATACTGTAGATGTATCGAAGTCAATTTCCTGGTTGTGATACTGCACTAAACTTTTGCAAATTGTTACCATTAGGAGAAACTGAATAAAGAATATACTGGGGGTGCCAGCTCAGTGGCGTACTAGTTAAGTTTGTGCATTCCACTTCAGCGGCCTGGGGTTTGCAGGTTTGGATCCTGGGAGCGGACCTAGCACTGCTAGTCCAGCCATGCTGTAGCAGCATCCCACACAAAATAGAGGAAGCTTGGTACAGATGTTAGCTCAGCGACAATCTTCCTCAAGCAAAAAGAGGAAGATTGGGGACAGATGTTAGCTCAGGGCCAATCTTCCTCAAACACACAAAAAGAATATACTGGGATCTTTCTGTTATTTCTTTTAACTGCATATTAATGTACAATTATACCAAAATAAGATCTGTACACTAAAATCTACAAACATTTCTGAGAGAAATTAATGAAATAAATGGAGATATATACCTTGCTCATGGGTTGGAAGACTCAATATTGTTAAGGTGTCAATTCTCCCTAAATCCATTGACAGATTCAACATAATCTCAATCAAAATTCCATAAGAGCTTTTTTATAGAAATTTATAGGATGATTCTAACATTCATATAGAAATACAAAGGATCTAGACTAGCCAAAAGAACTCTAAAAAAGAAGAACAAAGTTGAAAATTTTATACTATTTTTGATTCCAAGGTTTATTATAAAGTAACAATAATCAAGACAGTGTGGTATTGGCATAATGATAGAAAAATACCAATAGAACAGAACAGAGAGTCCAGAAATAGACTCTGGACTTATGTATATATAGACAACTCATTATGTATATATAAACAAGTGACTATAGAAAAACATTTAGAGAAAGATTTTAGGAGAACAAATAGTTTTTCAACAATTGAGTCTGGAACAATTAGATATCCATATGCAAAAATACATACATAAATTTTGATCTATACCTCATACCATATAAAAAATTAAATCAAAATGGATCACAAAACTAAATGTAAAACCTAAAACTATAAAACTTCTAGACAAAGAAAGGAGAAAATATTTATTAACTAGGGTTAATCAACAATTTTTTAGATATAATAAAAAAGCAGAATCTATTAATGAAATAAAATTGATAAATTAGACTTCATCTAAATTAAGAGCTCCCGATCTTTGAAAGGCACTGCTAAGAGTTAAAAGATGAGCCACAATCTTAGAGAAAATATTTGCCACATATCTGATAAAGGACTTGTACTGATACTGTATAAAGAACTGTCAAAATTCAATAATAAGGAATCAAACAACCCAATAAAAAATAGGAAAATTATTTGAACAGTCACATAACCAAAAAAGACATACACAATGGCAAAAAGATCACATGAGTAGATGCTCAACATAACTTGGTGCTAGGGAAATGCAAATTAAAACCATAATGAGATATCAAAAGTCTATAAGAATTCCTAAAGTTGAAAAGATTGACCATATGAAGTGTTGGTGAGGAGGTGAAGCACTGGGACTATCATATAGTGTTGGTGAGAATGTGAAATGATACAATCATCTTGGAAAATACTTGAGAATTTCTTAAACAGTTAAACATAAACCTACCATATGGTCCAGCCATTCCACTTACAGGCATTTACCAAAGAGAAAAGAAAATATACATCCACACAAAGACTTGTACATGAATGTTCATAGCAGCCTTATTTATCATAGGCAAAAACTGGAAACGACCCAAAAAGGAGGTGGATGGGCCAATTGTGGCATATCCATGTGATGTAATACTACTCAGAAAGAAACGAACTATTGATGCACCTACTACTTAGCTCCCTATATGTTGATGATTTCACCTATTCGTAGAAAACTTCCCCATAACCCAACCCAAAATCAATTATTCCTTGACCCTGGGTCTCCAAGCACTTGTATATTAAATGTGCACTTTTTAAAAAATTGCACATAGCAATACAGTGCTTATTAATTCAGTATAAAACCACAAATCTGTACTACTCCCCTACGTATACTGATTCACAAGGGAACAAATGCTAACATCAGAATAAACCTAAAATGACTCTGACTTATAATAGCATTTGGCTGGCAGCTGTTGATATAGCTTCTCCCAATTTTCCCCTAAAATAGCAATTGCTCCTACTAGATATCAAACATATTATAAATCTAGAGTAAATATATAATATGGAGTTTCCTCTTTTATCTACACTTAATTGCTTGATGATCTCACCCAGTTTCATGACTTTGAATAATATCTATATACTGATAACTCGCAATACATGCCTCTCACTTAAACTCCAGATCTGTATATATAACAGCTCTAATTACATGTAAAATAGTCATCTCAAATTTAACAAGTCAAACATCAAACTCCTGACTTCCCCAAAACCTGCTTTTCTCAGCCTTCCCATCTCAGTCATCCTTCTAGTTACACAGACCTGAAACATTGGAGTCAGTCTTTATTCCTAGCTTTCTCTTACACCCCATATCCACTTCAGCAGCAAATTTTGCGGAGACTACCTTCAAAACACACCTATGAGGGGCTGGCCCCGTGGCCGAGTGGTTAAGTTCGCGCGCTCCGCTGCAGGCGGCCCAGTGTTTCGTCGGTTCGAATCCTGGGCGCGGACATGGCACTGCTCGTCAGACCACGCTGAGGCAGCGTCCCACATGCCACAACTAGAGGAACCCACAACGGAGAATACACAACTATGTACCGGGGGGCTTTGGGGAGAAAAAGGAAAAAATAAAATCTTTAAAAAAAAAAAAAAAAAAAACACACCTATGAATCCAAAATACATCTGCGATCCAATGACTTCTCACTCCCTTACTCGGAGTATTGCAGTGGCCTCTTAAATGGTCGCCCTAGTTGCACCCCTGACTCCCTATTCTCTTTCAACACAGTAGCCGGAATGATACTTTAAAAGCCTAAGTTTGATCATAGCAATCACACAACAAATGCTATTAGTTGTAGTAAGAGAAATAATAGTAGGAACTATGTCCAAAGATGTTTTACAAAGAAATATAGTACTCTCTGTAATGGTAAAACTTGTAAATAATTCAAATAGGTCAATGGTTAAATAAATTGTGATTTTACTTTTTACCACAAACACAAGTTGATAATGTAATTGAAATAGATCTACATATAATAACATGAGAAATTTCCCAAGAAACATTTTTGGGCAAAAATAAAAGAAAACTGCAAAACAATATACATATAGGATGATCCCATTTATGTTTTAAAGATAACTATATATTTGAATGAGAACATATATACGTACGTTAATGCAAAGAAAAAATTTCAAGTATGCATACCAAAATGTTACTACTACTAATCTCTGGGCAGGGGGAGATTTAGGAGGATAGGGCCAAGGGAAGATTGAAAAGGTCTTTCCTACTTTTAGTGTACACCTAAATATATTTTTTTAATTTAACAATAATGCAATGATACGGTATTTATGTTACAGCTTTATAATGACATTCAAGAGTAAACCATGGACAAAACGAAAAGACAACCCACCAACTGGGAGAAAATATTTGCAAGTCATATACCCAATAAGGGGTTAATTTCTAAAATATATAAAGAACTCACAAAACTCAACAATAAAAAAAAACAAGCTAATCCAAAAATGGGCAGAGGATCTAAACAGACGTTATTCCAAAGAAGATACACAGATGACCAACAGGCACATGAAAAGATGTTCAACATCACTAATTATTAGGGAAATGCAAATCAAAACTACACTGAGGTATCACCTTACACCAGTCAGAATGGTTATAATTACCAAGACAAAATCAAATGTTGCAGAGGATGTAGAGAAAAGGAAACTCTCAATCACTGCTAGTGGGAATGCAAACTGGTGCAGCCACTATAGAAAACAGTATGGAGATTTCACAAAAAATTAAAAATAGAAATATCATATGATCCAGCTATCCCACTACTAGGTATTTATCCAAAGAACTTGAAATCAATGATCCAAAGAGATTTATGCACCCCTATGTTCATTGCAGCATTATTCACAATAGCCAAGACATGGAAGCAACCCAAGTACCCTTCTACAGATGAATGGATAAAGAATATGTGGTGTATACATATATATACAATAGAATACCACTCAGCCATAATAAAGACAAAATTGTGCCAGTTGCAACAACATGGATGGTCCTTGAGATTATGATGTTAAGCAAAATAAACCAGACAGAGAAAGACAAATACTGCATGATTTCACTCATATGTGGAAGATAAATAAATACATGGATAAAGAGAACAGATTAGTGGTTACCAGAGAAGAAAGGGACTGCAGGTGGGCGAAAGGGGTAAAGAGGCACATATGTATGGTGACAGACAAAAATTAGACTACTGGTGGTGAGCACAATGATATCTACTCAGAAATTGATAAATAATAATGTACACCCGAAATTACAGTGTTATAAACCATTATGATCTCAATAAAATAACTGGAAAAAAGAATTTAAAGGAAAACCTGAACATAGTGAGGAAAGAAATGGTTATGATGAATCAAACTGAGCTTCCTGAGAGGAAAAATAAAATATCTGACAAAAAATACCCTGGATGAAATTACATCAAATTAGACATCTGAGAAGAATTAGTGAACTTGAAGACATGACAATAGAAACTATCCAAAATAAAGCATAAAGATTAAAAAAAGACAAATAAAATGAACAGACTCTCTGTAACCTATAGAACAAAATCAAGCAGTTCTAACATGTGCAATTACAGGCGCTGAAAGTCAGGATGCATAAAAATGTATTTGAGGAAATAAGGCCCCTTAATATTCCAAATTGGATGAAAACTATAAATCCATAGGTGCATGAAGATCAATGAACACAAGCAGCATAAACACAAAGAAATCCACATCAAATACATCATAATGAAATTCCTGAAAACCAATGATAATAAGAAAATCTAAATGCAGGCAGAAAAAAAACACATTACATAAAAAGAAACAAAGATATGAATATAAACAAACTTATCATAGAACGTTCCACCCAACAACTGCAGAATATATATCCCTTTCAAATACACTAGGAACACACATCTATATAGACTATATTATAGATCATAAAACAATTCTTAATAAACTTAAAATGATTCAAATCATACAGAGTATATTCTCTGACCAAAATGAATTTAAATTAGAAATCAAAAACAGAGCCACAACATCAAACACTAAGTATTCAGAAATTAAGTAACACAGATTTAATAATCCACGGGTCAAAGAAGAAATCACATCAGATATTAGAAAGTACTCTAACTGAATGAAAATGAAAACACAACATATCAAAATTTATGGATTTCAGGTAAGGCACTGTTTGGTGAAAAATGTATAGCTTTAAAAGCTTATATTGGAAAACTAAAAAGGTTTAAATGATCTAACTTTTGACATTAAGAAGCTGGAAAAAAGAAAAGCAAATTAAATCCAAAATAAGTAGAATCTTCTCAAAAAAAGGAGAAAATTAAGAACACAAAAAATTGGTTCTTTGCAAAGATTACTCAAGTGGATAACTGTTTAGCAAGAGTGATCAGGATAAAAAGGAGGAAACACAAATTCCCAACAAAGGAATGAAACAGGAGATATCACTATAAAGCTAACAAACATCTGAAGGCTAATAATTCAAAATAACAAACAACTTTATACCAATAAGTTCAATAACTTAGAAGACATGGACAAATTCCTTAAAAAACACAATTTCCCGAAACTGACTCAGGAAGAAATACAAAATCTGAATGGCTCTATATCAATGAGAGTGATAGAATTTGTAATAAAAACTCTCCCCACTAAAAAAAGCTCAGATCTAGATGGTTTCACTGGTAAATTACATCAAATATTTAAGGAAAAATAATATCTTATGCAAACTCTATCAGAAAATAGAGGAGGAAGGAACATTGCTGAACTCATTTTATGTGGCCAGTGTAATTTCAAAACCCGACAAAGACATTACAAGAAATGAAAATTTTCCTTATGAAAATAAAGGCAAATATCATTAACAAAACATTGTCATATCACAGAGGTTAGCAAACTATGACCCACAGGCCAAATCTGGCCTGCCACCTGTTTTTGGAAATAAGAGATTTATTAGAACACAGCCATGCCCATTCAATTATGTATGGTCTCACTACAAATACAGAGTTGCATAGCTGTAAGAGAGGTCATAAGGCCTATAAAACTAAAAATATTTAACATCTGGTTCTTTACAGAAAAAAGTTTGCTACCCCAGGCATATTGAATCCAGTAATATATTAAAAAGATAATACACCAGCACCAGTTGATGTGTATATTAAGAATGCAAGATTGATTTTACCTTCAAAAATTAAACAACATAATTCACCACAATAAAGGAAAAAATACATATGGGCGCCTTGATAGATACAATCATTTGACAAAACTCAACATCTATTAATGATAAAAATTCTCAGTAAACTAGGAATTAAAAGAAACCTCTTCAAAATGGATAAATTCTTAGACTCATACAACTTCCCAAACTGAATCAAGAAGAAATAGAGAATCTGAATAGAGCAACCACAAGTGAAGAGATTAAGACAGTAATCAAAAACCTCCCCAAAAATAAAAGCCCAGGACCAGATAGCATCTCTGGAGAATTCTACCAAACATTCAAAGAAGATTTAATACCTATCCATCACAAACTATTCCAAAAAATTGAAGAAGATGGAACACTTCTTAACTCATTCTATGAGGCCAACAACGCCCTGATCCCAAAGCCAGACAAGGAAAACACAAAGAAGGAAAATTACAGGACAATATCACTAATGCAGACAGATGCAAAAATCCTCAACAAAATATTGGAAACCTGAACACAGCAATACATTAAAAAGGATCATACAACATGATCAGTGGAATTTATACCGGGGACACAGAGATGGTTCAACATCTGCAAATCAATGCACGTGATACAGTAGATTAGCAAATTGAGGAATAAAAACCACATGATCATCTCAATAGATGCAGAGAAAGCAATCAACAATATCCAACATCCATTTATGATAAAAACTCTCAATGAAATGAGTATAGAAGAAAAGTACCTCAACATAATAAAGAGCATATACAACAAACCCACAGCCAACATCAGACATTATTGAGAGAAACTGATGATGATATAAAGAAATGAAATGATATTGCACACACATAGATTGAAAGAATAAACATAGGGGCAGACCTCGTGTCCTAGTGGTTAAGTTCACATGCTGTGCTTAGGCAGCCCAGGGATTTGGCAGTTCAGATCCTGGGCATGGTCATGGCACTGCTCATCAAACTATGCTGAGGCTATGTCCCACATAACACAACCAGAAGGACCTACACCTGGAATATACAACTATATACTGGGGGCTTTGGAGAGAAGAAGAAGGAGGGAAAAAAAGAAGCTTGGTAACAGATGTTAGCTCAGGTGACAATCTTGAATAAAAGAGTAAACATAGTTAAAATGTCCATACTACCTAAAGCAATCTACAGATTCAATGCAATCTCAATGACATTCTTCACAGAAAAAGAACAAAGAATCCTAAAATTCATATGGGGCAACAAAAGATCCCAAATAGTTAAAGCAATCCTGAGAAAAAGAACAAAGCTGGAGGTACCACAATTCCTGATATAAAAACATACTACAAAGCTATAGTAATCAAAACAGCATGGTACTGGTACAAACACAAACACACAGATCAATGGAACAAAATTGAAACTCCAGAAATAAAACCACACATCTATGGACAGCTAAACTGACAAGGACAAAAGTTTCCAGACAAAGGAACCAAGAATGTACAATGGAAAAAGGAAAGGTTCTTCAATAAATCATGTTGGGAGGCCAGTCCTAAGGCATAGTAGTTAAGTTCGACACACTCTGCTTTGGTGGCCCAGGTTTGTGGGTTTGAATCTTGGTGTGGACCTGCACCACTTGTCAGCCATGCTGTGGTGGCAACCCACATATAGTGGAGAAAGATTGGCATGAATGTTACCTCAGGGCTAGTCTTCCTCAGGCATAAAAGAGGAGGATTGGCAACAAACATTAGTTCAGGGCTAATCTTCCTTGAAAAATATGAATGAATAAATGGTGCTGGGAAAACTTGACAGCCACATGCAAGAGAATGAAAGTAGACCATTATCTTTCACAAAACACAAAAATTAACTCAAAATGGATTAAAGACTTGAAGGTAAGATAAGAAACCAAAAAACTCCCAGAAGAAAATATAGGCAGTACTCTCTTTGACATCGGTCTTAGAAGCATCTTTTTAAATACCACGTCTACTCAGGCAGGGGAAACAAAAGAAAAAATACACAAATGGGACTACTTAAGACTAAAGAGCTTCTGCAAGGCAAAGGAAACCATCAACAAAACAAAAAGATAACCCAAAATCTGGGAGAAAATATTTGAAAATCATATATCCAACAAGAGGTTAATCTCCAAAATATATAAAGAATTCACACAACTCAACAACAAAAAACAAACAACCCCATCAAAAAATGGGCAGAGGATGTGAACAGACGTTTTTCCAAAGAAGATAAACAGATGGCCAATAGGCACATGAAAAGGTGTTCAACATCACTAATTATCAGGGAAATGCAAATCAAAACTACACCAAGATATCACCTTATACCCCTTAGAACGGCTATAATCACCAAGACAAAAAATAACAAATATTGGAGAGGATGTGGAGAAAAGGGAACCCTCATACACTACGGCAGAAATGCAAACTGGTGCAGCCACTATGGAAAACAGTATGGACATTTCCAAAAAAATTAAAAATAGAAATAACATAAGGCACAGCTATCCCACTACTGGGTATTTATCCAAAGAACTTGAAATCAACAATTCAAAGAGACTTATGGACCTTTTTTTTTTAAAGATTTTTTTTTTATTTTTCCTTTTTCTCCCCAAAGCCCACCAGTACATAGTTGTATATTTTTAATTGTTGGTTCTTCTAGTTGTGGCATGTGGGAAGCCACCTCAGCATGGCTTGACGAACGGTGCCATGTCTGTGCCCAGGATCCGAACCAGCAAAGCCCTGGGCCTCCGAAGCAGAGAGCGTGAACTTAACCACTCAGCCACGGGGCTGGCCCCGAGACTTATGCACCCTTAACTTCACTGCAGCATTATTAACAATAGCCAAGATGTGGAAGCAACCCAAGTGTCCATCAACTGATGATTGGAGAAAGAAGATGTGGTATGTATAAACAATGGAATGCTACTGAACCATAAAAAGAGACAAAGTCGTCTCATTTGCAAAAACACAGATGGATCTTGAGGGTATTATGTGAAGCGAAATAGGCCAGACAAAGGAAGACAAACACCATATGATTTCACTAATACGTGGAAGATAAACTAACACATGGACAAAGAGAACAGATTAGTAATTATCAGGCGTGAAGGGGGTTGGGGGTGGGCATAAGGGGTAAAGGGGCACATTTATATGGTGACAGACAAATAATAATGTACAACTGAAATTTCACAATGTTATAAACTATTATGACCTAGATAAAATTTAAAAAAACAAAACAGGTTTTCGGGGTTTTTTTCCCAGCTTTATTGAGATATACTTGACATATAACATTGTGCAAGTTCAAGGTATACAATGTAATGATTTTGTACACATGTATATTGTGAAATGAATACACAATAAAGTTAGTTAACACATCCATCACCTCACATAGTTACCTTTTGTATGTGTGTGTGGTGAGAACACTTATCTACTCTCATAGCAACTTTCAAGTATATGATACAGTATTCTTCACTATAGTCACCATGCTGTACGTTAGACCCCCAGAGCTTACTCATCTTATAACTGAAACTTTGTACCCTTTGACCAACATTTCCCCATTTCCTCCACCCCTAGTCCCTGGCAACCACCATTCTAGTCTCTACTTCTATGAGTTCAGCTTTTTTTAGATTCTGCACGTAAGTGAGATCATACAGCATTTGTCTTTCTCTGTCTATCCATCAACTTTACTGCCAGCTTGAGCCTGCCCTTAAAACATCATCAAGGTGGGCACAGAAGAATCCATTCCTCTGGATGGGGTTCTCTCAGGAATTCTGCATGTTTGGAATCCTTGGCATACTGACCCTCCTTTTAAGAGTGTGTCGTTCACTGTGTATTTCCAAAGGAAAGGCTAGGTTGCAGGCACTATGAGGATGCTATGAGAATCAGACATGAAGTCTGTTTTGAAGGAGCCTTCAGCATAGAGCTTGGGATGATGTGGCTCAACAACCAACCCAAATTAGGAATCTCTGCCACAGTCCTCCCGCCAGGTGGCCATCTGGCCTCTGCCTGGATCCTTACTAGTTTTTCAAAGAAGGGCTTTCCACTGTAGAACAGTTTGAATCATTAAAGGTTTTATTCTAGTTAAAGCTGACATCCGTTTCCCCAACACTTGGTACTAGCTTGTATCCTCTGCAGCCAGATAAAATAAATGTATTTCCCCTTCACGATAGCCCTTAAGACATTTGAAAACAGCTTTTATAGTCCCTCTATCTTCTTTTCCCCAAAATTCAAAGCAATTTTCTTCACATATCACCCTTCTCTGAATAGTCTCTTGTTCTACAATGCCCTTTTTATGTAGCAAACTTCAGAATTAAGTCCAGTAGCCTAAGTGTGATCTGACCATCAGGAATAAAGTGGGACTATTATCTCTCAGTATTTGAACCCTGGACATTAAATGCAGCAACTTTTATTTTTTAGGAGCCCTTTGTTGACATTCCCTTTCTAAGATCCTGCCTCCTATAATCGAAGCTAACAACATCAAAGGGCAGTTACTCATTCCCCCAGTACTCCTTCCAAGAGCAGTGGGGCCTTTGGTGAGCTAGAAGGCCACATTCTCACTGTGATGCCCAACACTCATTTCAGCAGCAGCAGTGTCCATACCACACATACCGAGTTTGTGGTGTGATTTTGGCTACGGTTGTGGCTGCTGCCAAGTCCCCTCTTTTCCGGTTAATTTCCCTAATGGATAATGATGTTGAACATCTTTTTATGTGCTTATTTGCCATTTATATGTCCTCTTCGATGAAATGTCTCTTCATGTCTTTTGTAGAGAAGTATACCATAGAGGTACACTCTTTTCTAGTTGGATTGTCTGTTGTTTTTAAAACTACTGAGATTTATTTTTTGACATTTTATGCTTTGTTTTTATTTACTTCCAAGTGGAAGAAACACCAAAGAGCCTCCTCCTCTAAATGGGAAAAGACTTGTTTATTGGAGTATAGTCGACATACAATATTGTATTAGTTTCAAGTGTATAACACGGTTATTCAACATTTATTTAACTGCTGAGTTTTGAGAGTTCTTTGTATAATGCAGATTCTAGTCCTTTGTTGGATATATGGTTTGCAATATTTTCTCTCACTCCATAGCTTGTCTTTTCATCTTCACATGGGCTTTCACTGAGCAAGGTTTTAATTTTGATGAAGTCCAACTTATTAATTTTGCCTCTTATGGATCATGCTTTTGATGTCAAGTATAAAAAAGCTTTGCCTAGCCCTAGATTTAAGATTTCCTCCCATTTCTTTTTCTAAAAGTTTTGTAGTTTTACATTTTTCCTTTAAGTTCACGATCCATTTTGAGTTAATTCTTGTGTAAGGTGAAAGGTTTAGGTCAATGAAATATATATATATATATATATATATATATATATATATATATATATATATTTGTCTTGCCCGTGGATGTACGATTGCTCCAGCACCATTTATTGAAAAGACTATCCTACCTATTAGACCTTTGTCAAAAATAAGTTGAGCATATTTGTGTGAGTCTTTATTTCCGAGTTCTTTATTCTGTACCATTGGTCAATGTCACACTATCTTGATTACTGTAGCTGGATAGGAGACTTCAGTATCAGGTGGAGTGATTCCTCCCTCATGATTCTTTTGTTATTCAAGATTGTTTCAGTTATTCTGAAGCCTGTGCCTTTACACATAAATTTTAGAATAAGTTTGTCTATATCTACAGAACTCCTTGCCGAAATTTTTATGGACTTGCATTAAACCTTTCTATTAATTTGAGAATTAATATGTTTACTATGCTGAGTTGTCCAATCCATGGACATGGTACGTCTCTCCATTTATTTAGGTTAGCCATCTTCCTGGGTTGTTTGTCTCTTACAGTTGAGACTTAAGTATCTGTTAAATATTCTTGATACATGTCCTTGGTCAGACACATGCATTGAAAATATTTTCTCTCAGTCTGTGGCTTATCTATTCATTTTCTTAACAGTGCTTTTAAGGTTTTCTAGCACTATTGAATAGGCTATACTCTCTATATTGAATACTTTGTCCTCTGTTGAAAATCAATTGAACATATATGCATGGGTCTATTTGTGGACCCTATATTCTGTTGCACTGACCAACTTGTCAATCCTTAAGCTACTACCACACTGTCTTGATCACCATAGCTTTATAGTAAATCTTGAAATAGGGTAGTTTAAGTCCTCAAACTTATCCCTCCCCTGATTGTTTTGGCTATTCTAAGCCCTTTGCAATTACATGTTAATTTAATAATTAATTTGTCAATTTCTGCAGAAAAGACTGTGAAGATTTAATTGACATTGCATTGAATCTATAGATCAATTTGAGGAGAACTAACATCATAACAATATGGAATCTTCTAATTCATAACTATTGTATAACTCTCTACATGTTTCAATTTTCATTCATTTATTTTAGTCTCTGTAATTTTCAGTATAGAGATCTTGCACATCTTTTGCTAAATTTATTCCTAAACATTTAGTATTTTGATATTATTTTAAATGGAAATTTATCAATTTTATTTTCAAATTTTGTGTTGCTACTATATAAAAATACAATTGATTTTTGTATGTTGACCTGTACATTGTGATGTTAATAAATTTACTTCTTAATTTATTTACTTATTTTTTCTAGATTCCTTAGGGTTTTCTACATATGACATCTGCCATTTCTTTCTTTCTTTCTTTTTTTTGTAAAGTCATTGTGGTGGTACTTGTGGTTGATTTAACTTTTTTGAATTATCATTTGTATTTATTCATTTTTTGTTGAGGAAGATTATCCCTAAGCTAACATTTGTGTCAATTGTCCTCTATCGTTTGGTATGTGAGACACCACCACAGCATGGCTTGGTGAGCAGTGTGTAGATCTCTGCCTGGGATACAAACCTGCAAACTCCAGGCCTCTGAAGTGGAGCACACAAACTCAACCACTACTCAACCAGGCCAGCCCCTGCCATTTATTTCTTTCACTTGCCTTATTGCAATATCTGGAATGTCCAGTATAAGTTTGAATAGAAGTTGTCAGAGCATACCTTTTTAGTTTGATGTAGTCCCATTTGTTTATTTTTTCTAGTGTTTACCTTGCCTGGTCATACATGGTACTTGAAAATATGCTGCTAAGACTGATGTCGAAGAGCGTACTGCCTATGTTTTCTTCTGGAAGTTTCATGGTTTCAGGTCTAAACTTCAAGTCTTTAATTCATTTTTAGTCAATTTTTGTGTATGGTGTAAGATAATGGTCTGCTTTCATTCTCTTGCATGTAGCTGTTGAGTTTTCCCAACACCATTTATTAAAGAGACTTTCCTTTCTCCATTGTATGTTCTCGGCTCCCTTGTAGAAAATTAGGTGTCCACAGATGGGTGGGTTTATTTCTGGGCTCTCAATTCTGTTCCATTGATCTGTGCCTGTTTTTGTGCGAGTACCATGCTGTTTTGATTAGTGTAGCTTGGTAGTATATTTTGAAATGACGGAGTATGATACCTTCAGCTTTGTTCTTTTTCTCAGGATTCATTTGGCAATTGTGGTTTTCTGTTGTTCCATATAAATTTTAGGATTCTTTATTCTATTTCTGTGAAAAATGTGGTTGGAAATTTGATATGGATTGAATAGAATCTGTAGATCGCTTTAGGAAGTATGCACATTTTAATTATGTTAATTCTTCCTACCCAAGAGCACGGAATATCTTTCCATTTCTTTGTGTCTTCTTTGATTTCTTTCAACAATGTTATATAGTTTTCCGTGTACAGGTTTTTCACCTCTTTGGTTAAATTTATTCCTAGGTATTTTATTCTTTTTGTTGAAATTGTAAATGGGACTGTGTTCTTGAGTTCGCTTTTTGCTATTATGTTGTTAGTGTACAGAAATGGAACTGATTTTTGAATGTTGTATCCTGCAACTTTACTGTATTCATTTATTATTTCTAAAAGCTTTTTGGTGGATTCTTTAGGATTTTCTCTATAAATAATCATGTCATCTGAAAATAGTGACAGTTTTACTTCTACCTTTCCAATTTGGCTCCCTTTCATTTCTTTTTCTTGCCTGATTGCTCTGGCCAGAACTTCCAATACTACGTTAAATAAAAGTGGTGAAAGTGGGCATCCCTGTCTGGTTGCTGTTCTTAGAGGGACAGCTTTCAGTTTTTCTCCACTGAGAATTCTATTAGCTGTGAGTTTGTCATGTATGGCTTTTATTATGTTGAGGTACTTTCCTACTATACCCATTTTATTCAGAATTTTTATCATAAATCGATGCTGCATCTTGTCAAATGCTTTCTGAAATGTAAACCTGTTGAGATGATCCTTTGATTTTTATTCTTCATTTTGTTAATGTGGTGTATCACATTGATTGATTTGCAGATGTTAAACCATCCTGCATCCCTGGAATAAATTCCACTTCATCCTGGTGTATGATCTTTTTAATTTATTGTTGTATTCTATTTGCTAGTATTTTCTTGAAGATTTTTGTGTCTATGTTCATCAGTGATATTGGCCTGTAGTTTTCTCTTTTTTTTTTTGATGTCCTCGTCTGGTTTGAGTATCAAGGTAACATTGGCTTCATTGGATGAGTTAAGAAGCTTCCCCTCCTCTTGCATTTTTTGGAAGAGTTTGAGAAGGATCAGTATTAAGTCTTCCTTGAATGTGGTAGAATTCACTAGGGGAGCCATCTGGTCCTGGACTTTTATTTTTTGGGAGGTGTTTGATTACTGTTTCGCTCTCCTTACTGGTGATTGGTCTATTCAAATTCTCTATTTCTTCTTGATTCAGTTTGGGAAAGTTGTATGATTGTAAGAATTTATCCATTTCTTCTAGATTGTTCAATTTGTTGGTGTATGGCTTTTCATAGTATTCTCTTATATTCTATTTCAGAGGTGTCTTTTGTAGTTTCTCTTCTAGCATTTCTGATTTTATTTATTTGAGCCTTCTCTCTTTTTCTTGATGACTCTAGCTAAAGGTTTGTCAATTTTGTTTATTTTTTCAAGGAATCAGCTCTTAGTTTCATTGATGTTTCTATTGGGATTTTTGGTCTCTATTACATTTATTTCTGTTCTGGATTTTATTTCCTTCCTTCTACTGATTTTGGGCCTTGTTTGTTCTTCTTTTTACAGTTCCTTTAGGTACACTGTTAGATTGTTTATTTGAGGTTTTTCTTGTTTGTTGAAGTAGGCCTGTATTGCTGTAAACGTCCCTCTTACAGCTTTTGCTATATCCTATAAATTTTGGCATGTCATATTTTCATTTTAATTTTCATTTGTCTCCATGTATTTTTTTTATTTCTCCTTTGATTTCTTCATTTATCCAACTGTTGTTCAGTAGCGTTTTGTTTAATCTCTACATATTTGTGTCCTTTGTTATTTTCTTCCTGTAGTTCATTTCTAGTTTCATACCGTCATGGTCAAAAAAGATGCTTGGTGTTTTTTCAGTCTTCTTAAATTTATTGAGACTTGTTTTATGGCCTCATATGTGATCTGCTCTTGAGAATGTTCCATGTGCATTTGAAAAGAATGTGCATTCTGTGGTTTTTGCATGGAATGTTCTGTATATATCTAGTAAGTTCTTCTGGTCTAAAGTGCCATTTAAGGTCAACATTTCCTTATTGATCTTCTGTTTGGATGATTTGTCCACTGGTGTAAGTGGAGTGTTAGAGTCCCCTATTGTTATTGTGTTGCTGTCTATTTCTACTTTTATGTCTGTTAATAATTGCTTTATATATTTAGATCCTCCTATGTTGACTGTTAGATATTTATAAATGTTATATCCTCTTCTTGAATTGTTCCTTTTATCATTATGTAGGGCCCTTCTCTGTCTCTTGTTACAGTTTTTGTTTTAAAGTCTATTTTGTCTCATATAAGTATTGCTACCCCAGCTTTCTTTTCATTGGCATTTGCATGGAGTATCTTTTTCCATTTCTTCACTTTCTGATGGTGAGTGTCTTTAAGTCTGAAGTGTGTTTCTCGTATGTGGCATCTATATGGGTCTTGTTATTTTGTCCAATTGACCACCTTCTTGTTTTTGATTGGAGCATTTAGTCCATTGATATTTAAAGTAGCTATTGATAAGAATGTATTTGGTGCAATTTTGTTATTTTTTTCTGGATGTTGTAGTAGTTTTTTCTCTGTTACTTTCTTCTCTTGCTCTTTTCCCTTGTGGTTTGGTGGCTTTCTTTAGTATTATGTTTTGATTCCTTTCTCCTAATTTTTTGTGTATTTATTATAGGTTTCTGGTTTGTGATTACCATGAGGTTCATATATAGTAACCTACCTAGATACCAATCTGTATTAAGTTGATGGTCTCTTAATTTTGACTTCTTGCTAAAAGCTCTACTGTTTTATTCCCCTCCTCCCACATTTTACGTTTTTGATATCATGTCTAACCTCTTATCTGTGCATGTGTATCTTTTACTTTCTTATCCTGGAAATATATAATTTTATTTCTTTGTCTTTTGACCTTCATATTAGTTTCATAGGTGGTTGATTTGCTATCTTTACTGCATATTTGCCTTTATCAGTGATTTTATTGTTTTTTTTAATAATTTCCATATTCCTATTTGTGGTCTTCTCTTTTCCACTTAAATAAGTCCTTTTAGCATTTCTTGTAAGGCTAGTTTCTTGGTGATAAACTCCTTTAGTTTCTGTTTGTCTGGAAAACTCTTTATCTCTCCTTCCATTCTAAATAATAACCTTGCCATGTAGAGTATTCTTGCATGTAGGTTTTTCCTTTCCAGGACTTTAAATATATCATGCCACTCCCTTCTCACCTGTAAGATTTCTGCTGAGAAGGCAGTTGATAGAGTTATAGGGTTTCCTCTGTATATAACGTGTTACCTTTCTCTTGCAGCTTTTAGGATTCTCCCTTTTTCTTTCATTCTCGATGTTTTAATGATAATGTGTCTAGGTGTGGGCCTGTTTGGATTATCCTGTTTGGTGCTCTTTGCTTCCTGTACCTGGATGTCTGTTTCCTTCCTTAGGTTAGGAAAGTTTTCAGCTATTATTTGTTTAAATAGATTCTCTGCCCCTTTGTCTCTCTCTTCCTCTTCTGGGACACCTATAATATGTTGTTACTGCACTTGATGTTGTCCCAGAGGTCCCTTAGACTGTCCTCATTCTTCATAATCCTTTTTTCTTTTATCTATTCAGCTTGGGTGACTTCCTCTAGTCTTTCATCCAGCTCATGGATCCATTTTTCTGTATCATCTACTCTGCTATTAAGTTCCTCTAGTGAACTTTTCATTTCCAGTATTCTATTCTTCTTTTCCACTTGTTTCTTTTTTATATTTTCTCATTTTCTTTGTTGAAGTTCTCCCTTAATTCATCCACTTTTTACCCAAGATCAGTGAATATCCTTATGACTATTAGTTTGTACTCTTTGTCAGGTAGACTGTTTATCTCTGTTTTATTTAGTTCTTTTTCTGAGAATCTGTCCTGTTCCCTATCTGGAAGATATTCCTTTGTCTTCTCATTTTGCCTCTTTCTCTGTGCTTATATCTATGTATTAGGTAGATCAGCTACATCTCCTGCTCTTGGAGAGCTGGCCTTATGTAAGAGATACCTTATGAGACCCATCAGTGTGCTTCCCTCTTGTCACCAGTTCCAAATATTCCAGGAGTGTCCCCTGTGTGGGCTAAGTGTGTCCTTCTGTTGCGGCAGGGCTGCTTTTGCTGCAGATGCCCAGGGAGTCTAGGCTGTCCCTTTGGCTGCCTGGTTGTAATTCTCAGCTGCGTGTAGCTGTTACAGTCCCTTGGGTCACTCTACCAGGTGTGGGGAGACAGCAAAATTGGCTGCAAGGTGTAATAGCACATTCCTGTTGCAGTTTTTCTGTTAACTGAGTAGGCCCCCAGCGTGGTTCATTGCTAGGCTCAGGGGCTTACAATTGCTGTAGGCCTTAGCCTGCAAGGCTGTTGTCAGCTATCTCAGGATTGCAGATGAGTGGGGCCCACCCCAGGCATGGGAGCACACACTTGTTTCAGGCTTTGAAAAGTTGGGCCAATCCCCTATGTTACTGTTTGAGAAGCAGAAGTCTGCTGCAGTTGACAGGTCCCACTGCCTGCAGGACCACATGCCCTTTCAACATAGTCCTGCCCCATGTGCATGCCCTGACCCACTGGAGTGGACTTAGTTGCCCTGCTGCAGAGGTTCCACAGACTCCAACAATACAGGCCCACCCCTCATACATTCCCTGCTCCACAGAAGTGGACACACTTGCCAATCTGCAGAAGTTCCTATCTATGGTAGCCCACAAGTTGCCCAAGGGCTTGTTGTTGGACAGGGCCAGTCCCTAGGGAGGGCTGCCTGCCTTTACTGAGCTGGATTAAATCGGTGCTTTAGTGGGTGATGCAGCCCTCTGCACTGATGAACCAGGGGAATAACTCCAACAGCCTCTGCCAGTGTCTGTGTCAGCATGGCTGTACTAGCTCACAATAAGTGCTGCCATCAATGCCTCAGTCCCTGGGGAGGTGGTTCCAGCTTTGGGAAGTCTCACCTGTCACTGACATGCGCCCAGAGCCTATCCACTGAGTCTCTTTTTACCAAAGTACTGTGCACCGTTTTCTCTGGTAATTTTAGGTTGCTTTCTGAAATGGGTGAATTTATGCATAGGCCCTTCAGGAGCAAAGTTTTTTTCCCCTTATGTCCCATAGCTTTTCTGGGTATATTCCCTGTTGTTGTTAATAGCCAGCAAAGCTAGATATTATGACATTTGTCTCAGTTGTGCTGAGTCCAAAAGCTGCTTATTGTGGTAAAGCTCCCCGTTCAGGTCCCTCACACCTCCAAGGAAGGCTTCATACCTTAAGATTGCTCCAGGATGGCCACGAAGCACCATGGCTAGAAGGTGGCTTTTTTCTTTCCAGAAAGGAATTTCAGCTTCTCCCACCTCAGTCAGCACTGTCCCTTGGTGTGGGGGTTCTATTTATCCACTTTTCAGTTCTCTCTCTGGGGTAATTGTTCCAAGAGTAATTATAAATTTGCTGTGTCCATGGGAGTAGGTGAGGTCAGAGTCTGCCCATACCACCATCTTGACACCAGCTCTCAATCTTGTCTTTTGTTATGGCTGAGTAGTATTCCATTGTAGATATATACATATATATACCACATCTTCTTTATCCAATCATCAGTTGATGGGCACTTGGATTGCTTCCACATCTTGGTTATAGTGAATAACACTGCAATGAACATAGGGGCACATAAGTCTCTTTGAATTGTTGACTTCAAGTTCTTTGGATAAATACCCAGTAGCGGGATAGTTGCACCTTATGGTATTTCCATTTTTATGTTTTTGAGACATCTCCATACTGTTTTCCACAGTAGCTGTACCAGTTTGCATTTCCACTGAAGTATATGAGGGTTCCCTTTTCTCCACATCCTCTCCAATATTTGTTATTTTTTGCCTTGGTGATTATAGCCTTTCTATGGGGTATAAGGTGATATCTCAGTATAGTTTTGATTTGCATTTCCCTGATGATTAGTGATGTTGAACACCTTTTCATGTGCCTATTGGCCATCTGTTTATCTTCTTTGGAAAAACGTCTGTTCAGATCCTCTGCCCATTTTTTGATGGGGTTGTTTGTTTTTTTGTTGTTGAGTTGTGTGAGTTCTTTATATATTTTGGAGATTAACCTCTTGTCGGATATATGATTTACAAATATTTTCTTCCAGTTGGTGTGTTGTTTTTTCATTTTGTAAAAAAAAATTGTGTTTTAATTGTATTGAATCTATACATCAATTAAGACATAATTATTATGTTTAAATATTGACTTTTACAATCCATGACCATAGTATATCAATTTGAAACTTCTTCATTTGGGTCTTCTTGACTATACTTCAATAAATCCTTATAATATTAAAAAAAAGAATTGGATGGATGTTTCTCCACAGCAGTGGCATAAGATCTGAGCTTGGTAGCTTTGGCTTGTCTAGAGGACAAATAGGGGCAGGGCCACCAAGTGTCTATTTACTTGAGAGTTCTTAGAAAAGAACTCTTCTATTAGAAAGAGAACTGGCGTCCTTAAATTTGGTCTAAGTTTAGTAGGTCAGTTTGGAAGAGGAAAGAAGGGCATTATTCTAAGAATATCACTGTGCCCCATAATAGGAGAATCCAGAGGAAGAAGAAGAGGAAGAAAAAAGAAGAGGAGAAAATAGAGACAGAGAGATTGAGAGAGACTCTAAAGTCCCCATCTGCAATGGAGAAGGAAGAGTGGGGAAGGAGCAGAGACCATCACTCCTTGGTAGCCTACCCACAGCTTTGGTGGCTTCAGTGTTAGTCTCGTTGCGGTGGTAGGGTAGAGCACTGAAGCCATTTCAGCTACAGGAATCATTACAGTAGCTGGACCAGGAGAGAAGAAAATGGCAGAAGCCATAAGGCTATTAGGAGAAGTAGTTCACAAGAACACATCAAAAACTCCTTGACAATTCCTGGAACATTTTAGGAGGAATTCAATGCAGGTGGAATCCCTTAAAAAATGGCTGGAACGTAAGCCAAATAAATACCATATCAATTTCATCATTATAAACAAATTTTCAATCCCAGTCACCATGCTTAGAGAGACATGGGATTTTCAGCAAAAACTCTACATTTTTATAGACAAAAAGGGCCAGGAAACAACTCACACCAAGCACAGAGTCAAAGGTCTCAGGGGAGAAAGCAGAAAGTTGCCATTGATTTCAGCTTCTTAGCAGCACACTCCTAAATGACCTTTCTCCCCAGTCCCCCTAAAGAGAGAGAACCATAAGTGCAAGGTTTAGAGAATGACCAGAGGGACTGTGGTGTCACCATGGTACCAGGTCACAGAAGGCAAAGCTGACTGAATGGTGGTCTGGCTTAGTTAATGACATTGCTAGGAAACTCACATCTGCCAAGGATCTACCCACTCTGCTTTCTGTGCATCATTTACTCACCACAAATGACATGGTAGCATCACCCACAAAGTTGGAAAGATGCCCACTACAAAAGCATATTGGGTAAATCTCCCACAAACAAGACTGGAGGCAGCCTATTGCTGCTCCCTATACACTGGCCGTACAGCTGGTTGTCCCTCAAGGGAGCTCACCCATCCCCCACTGACACCCACCACTCAGACTGCATACCAGAACTGCTACCAGACCTGCTGCGCTCCAGCATAGCCAGCACACACCACAAACAGAGTAGGAGTCATCCAAATAGTTACCGTGAGAATCAGGTTGCAAGCAAGGTAAGGGACAGCCATGGATGAAATCTCACCAGAGAAACTAGAAGTCATGCGACACTGAGATGGAACTGCTGGGGGCAACTGCCAGCAGGAAATACAGCATGAGAGTGATTTGTGGTCCCTGAAGTACTTAATAAGCACATAGTTTCTGCAAGATGCCACCCTGGGTATTGGGGAGCAGAGTCAAATCAGAAACAGCACGGGCCATCAACAGGTCTCTAAATCTCTAACTAGAAACTACTGTGTGCAATGCTGAAGCAGAGGGATGAACCAAATGCTGTGAGGAGACCAAGGAGGAAAATCCACCAATAGCCCAGAAATGGCTACAGGCCCCTTCCCTGCCCTTTAGGTGCAGGTGTCTATGGGAGTGAGCACAACTTACAGGTACGGGGTCAGGACAGACTAGGAGGAATGGCTGGCTGCTGTGGCAAAGAGCAAGGAAAGGAAAGAGAGTCACTAGCACTAGGGCTAGAGGGATGAGGAGAATCTCATCAGACCCCAAAGTGAGGTGGACCCAGGAAATTTGGAGCACTGTCTTCTGGACCAGTGCTGTCCAATCAAATAGAATGTAAGCTACAAATGCAAGTCACATATATATTTTGAAATTTTCCAATCATTGCACTGAACAAAAAAATTAAAAAGAACACATGAAATTAATAGTATATTTCATTTAATATAATATATCCGAAAATTATCATTCCAACATGTAGTCAATATAAACAAATTATTAATATTTTATATTATTTTCTTTTGCATACTAAGCCTCTCAGTTAGGACTAGTCACACGTAAAGTGGCTGATGGCCACTATATTGGACAGCACAGTTCTAGACAAAGGAGTCGGGATCAGAGAAGAGGAGGAAAGGAGCAGACACCAAGAGCACCTAGGAAGATCCAAACTTTGACTCTGATATCTGTGCCAGTGCAGAAGAGAATCAGGTAATGAGAATAGTTCTCATCAAGGGAATAATAGCCACCTTTTATCAAGTTTTTGCTGTGTATCGTAATTTTACATACAGCGTATCATTTAATTCTTACAGAGATTCCATGAAGTAAGTACTGCCATCATCTCCATTTTATAGATGAGAAAATTGAGGCTCAGAGGTGCGAAATAGCCTGCCTAAGATGACAAAGGTGGTAAGAAAGAGGAAGGATTTGAGCTCATGTTCATCTGAGTCCTAAGAAAGTCCTCTCAACCACTGACTAGGTTGCTCCCCACATGCTGCTCTGCTTCCTAATATGCATCAGCATCCTTGTTAGATCAAGAGCTGCCTGAGTCTTACTCATCTTTAATCTCCTCCAACAGGTAGCTTTTCTAAGGTGACCAGAGCTTGTGAATGAATAAATGAATGGTCACTCTTAGTTTCATTTGTTTGTATACATACTGACCTTGCCTGATCCCTGAACGTATCCACAGGGCTGTGTGCTGAGTGAATTTTGAACATCTCCCCACAACCACCACCACCAAAATTCTATCCACCCTGAAAGAAAATAATAAATGCCACCTCTGAGGACATGCAAAAGAATGTACAAGCCCATTGCATTTGGCCAGGGAGGAAGTCATCAGTGACTTTTGAGGGCACAGGTTCCTTAGGGAAATGCAGGAGAGAAATTTGGGGAGCTTGGATCCTCAGGATAAATTGAGGACCTCTGCTGGAGGCAAGGGTAGGCGGGAGACCCAGGCTTGAGGAGAGTAAAGAGCAGAGGCAGTGTGAAAAAGGGATGCGGGATCCACAGGAGGAAAAGTGCAGGATGGCAGCAAGGGGCAGAGGTGTGGCCAGGCAGCCTGGGTGATGAGTGCCACCCCCCAACACACAACGTTTCAGGATCTTTCCTGACAACACCCCATAGCCTGTGATTATTTACCAACAGGAAAGTGGAGTTTGACAATATTTAAAGTCAAGAACTAGAGGAAGTCACTGAAATAGAATATATAGATAGAGAAGATATAGAGGAGCAGGTGTGGGACATCCCACCATTGACTTACAGGTGGCAATATGAAGATGGAGCAGTCAATGAGGTAGGAGAAAAATTCAGAGGAGTATCGGTGTTACTGGGTCATCCTGTAAGAAACAAAGAAAAAAACCCCAACAGACAAGGAATCATTAGCTTTACTAATGTGGACATCGTTGGTGACATTGACCACAGTAGGTTCAGTGGTAGGAGTTAAAATTCTTCCTGGAGTGGATTCTAGTGAGAAGAGAAGAGGAATTCAAGAGAGTAAATCTAAACAATTCTCCTGAGGCATTTTACTGTAAAGGCAGGTTTTAAGGAAGAGGATGATGAGCACGTTGTCAAAGCCCTAGAGAGTAGGAGTAGAGGGAACAACCTGGAGGCCGTTGAAAGATTTTGGGGGAGGGCCATTTTTAGCAAATGCTCATTATTTAAGAAAGCACTCACACTTTTTAATGAAATAAGCAAGATGGTGGCAGTAAATTTGATTGAAATAACCAAGATGGCAGCAGTGATTTGTATTACTATATGGGTTTGAGGCCTGGATAAAATATTATTCTGATGAAGATGATGATAATAAAGATCAATAATAATAACATTCGTGGAAAATAATAACATCCAGCAGTTGAATGACTGCTATGTGCCAAGCTCTACGCTAAGCATCTTTGATCCTCACAACTGTATGAGTTAGGTGCTATTATATCTCCACTTGATAGATAAGAAAACTGAGGTGCAGAAAGATTAAGCAACTTTCCCAAAGGTGTAAATTGGTGAAGTTAAGATTTGAACCCAAGCATTCTGATTCCAGATCCGTTGTGAGAATTTTGGGTGGGGGGTGCTGGCACCAGTGAAGGAAATAATTCTTGCCTTCCAAAGTGTGTTCTCACCTTGGTAGGCAGGTGTACGTGGTAGGCATATTCCTACCTTTCCCCTAACTTGCCCGAACTACAGGCATACAATGGGCGTGGCAGACCCTCAAACATTCCAGCGTTCCTCCCTTCAAGTCCAATTCAGACATTCTGCAGCTCCTCGGAGGAAGTTAATAGAATACACTCTACGCCCTTGGCTACACTGTATGGTTAAGCTCCATATTTCTCTGAGGTTTCATAAATGTCAGGGACCCTATGGTTGAAATCAATATACAAGAAGAAGTTTTTGAGGAGAAATAAGTTAGTGTTTTAGTAGGACTGGGTGACAGTGGAAAAACTATTGCTATTTTCTGTCTGAGTAATCACCAATATGAAATGAGTTGAAATCTCCATCTAATACAGCAGAGGAAAAAGAATAGGATGTTCTCTTATAATGACTACTGCTGGCATTGGTACATGGAGCAGCAACGGAAGGTGACTCTGGCAGTGGCTGATTGAGAAGATGCCAGCTCAGGCATGGCTATTGCAGTTACATTCTGAGTTGAAGGAAGAAGTTTCACCAGATCTCCTGCTCCTCCTTCAAACAACTCAAACAGCAAAGCTGGAGGGGGAAAGGGAGGGCAATAGAAACATTAAAAATGAGGGGCACTCAAGTCCACACTTTGGGCCCTGTGCCTGACCACCTAAAAGCTACCAAAGGAAAGGACTGTTAGCCCTTCTCAGGAGAATGTCCCAAAGCATTCTCTCTCCCCATCCTTCCAGAGACGTTAAAAGGCCCACCACTACTGGGCTGCAGATGTCATCCTGTTGACTATCCCGATGTGCTAGAAGGAATGCTAGGTTATGAGTCTGAAGACCTCAGATTCATAATGGCAGAGGATTCCTGCTCTGCCACTTACTAGCTTTGTGCATTTTGGAAAGTACTTAACCCCTCTGATCCTTATTTGGAAAATAGAGATAATAATGGCACTTACCACCTAGGAGAGATACGAAGATTAAATGAGATGACATATATGAAGGTGTTTTATATAACAGAAAGCAATATACAACATGAAAATTATCCTGTATGATCACTCAATTTAGCTTTTTGTATGCTAGTTCCTTGCTTTATAGTATCTGCATATATTTTTATATCAAAAAATCATCATAACTTCTGAACCAAAGCCTAGTGAAGAACTTAGAACTGGAACCTTCTGGCTCAAACATAAGTACTCTAGCCATCTCATACAATTTAGAAACTGTCTAAAAACATACCGCTTTATAAGAAATCTCACAGATGGAGGGATCTCAACAGATTACCTGCTTCTAGACAGAATCTTCAGACAGATCCAGGACGATAATTCCCATTTTACTGAGAGGCTATTGAGCACAGGGGTAAAGAGGGTAGAAAACTTAAACTGTCTTACTGTTAATAGTAATATTGGTAGTGTTATTTTGAAATTACCTTATGTAAATTGTAGGATAAAGCAAATAAGTATGCTATCACTAGGAGCCAAGATTCTCCACATAAGACAAAAGACACACAAATATAAAATCCAAGAACTTAAGCAAAAATCCTGAGATCTTACACTTAAATTGGAAATATCAAAATGAATGCATGACATTATTCTCTTTCTATAAAGTACATATTTCCTGCCTTTGTGTACTGAAAAGTCTAGAATCAGTGACCACCCAGTAGCAATGAGTATCGCCAAGATTATGATTTCTAAGTGACATTTCCCAGCAAAGGGAACCAGAACTTACTGGAGAAATGACTGATTCTAGGTTTGGGGAATGCAATGTATAAAATGGCCCTGGGATATCTTGTTGTTCCAAAAAGCAAGTATGCTCGCTGTGTTAAAAAGACACAAGAGCCAACTACAGCTCCCCCAAATTAAAAATGGGGCAATAAAAGCATCAGAAAGATTTAGTATAATCTCTTGAAGTAAAAATATATTTTAAAATCCACAAGTTTTTTAAATAATACTAAAATAAATTATTATTGGTCACTATTGAAAGTTACTAAGACATTAACTCATCACAATAAAGATTCACAACTACAGGATAAAAATTAAGTATTTATTCTGCTTCTCCTGTATAAACTGCACCTCAAAGTAGCCAAATAGTTGATGAGAGAAAGTTCTTCAGGGAAGAATGAAAAAAAATTTTTAAATCACCATTTTGCAACTCTCAATGAAATAACGAATCTAGGAAACAATCACTAAGTGATGATAAACCCATTAGGAGAAAAGTTGATGGGGAAAAATTCGTAACGGCAGGATCAGGCTGACATCACCTGAACCCACAGAGGAAAGCTTGCATCACTTTTTAGCCATAACAACCAGACACTATGTGCCTCCTGATGTGATACAGTAGGAAGTACACATCATCAATCATAAAGTCTCAAAAAATGTGTTTGCACACGCACACACACAAACACACACATCCCTTAATTTATTCAATCATCTCCACCTACCTGTGAGTAGAAAAGAAATATGGGAAAAGAGGAACAAATTAAACTTCACCAAAAGGAAGCAACTGGTCAAATCCAGACTGTGGGACATTGCACAGTTCACATGGACCCGTTTTTTAAAATAATAAATAGCAGGATTAGGGGGAGAAAGAGGTAGGGGCCATTATCTATTAAGGGAAATATACTGACATAATTTCTAAATTCAATGAATGGATCTTGTCTGGATTCTAATTTAAACAAACCAACTGCCAAAAGAAAAACTTAAGATAATCAGAAACATTTTAATACAGACCGGATATTAGACGATACTATGGAATTACTGTGAATTTTGTTAGATATCATAATGGCATTTTGGTTATATTTGTAAAAGTTTATGTGTTAGAGAAATGTATTGAAGTATTTGCAAGTGCAATGACATGATGTTTGAGATTATCTCTACATACAAAAAAATATTTGAAAGGCATGGTGAGATGGATAGTAGCTTAAACAAAAATGGCAATGTTATTAATTATTAAAGCTGAGTGAAGAGTACTTAGTGATTCATTGTACTCTTTATGTATGCTTGAAAAATTCCAAAACAAAAAGTTAAAAAGTAAAAATAAAAAGAGCATAAGTTCTTGAGTCCTGTCTGACGCTGCTACTCACTAGCCAAGTGAGCCTGGACATGTCTCTTAACATCTCTGTGCCTCCTTTTCCTTAT
Organism: Equus przewalskii; assembly: GCF_037783145.1. Lineage (NCBI taxonomy): Eukaryota > Metazoa > Chordata > Mammalia > Perissodactyla > Equidae > Equus > Equus przewalskii. The sequence continues at coordinate 112,817,402 of NC_091863.1, read as the reverse complement.
GTGCAAAATGAGAATAGTAACAGTGCTATAATATAGGGGTGCTGTGAGGGTGACATGAGTGTATACCTGCGAAACATTTGAGACAGAGTCTGGCACACAGTAAGTGCTCAGTATGTGCTAACTATCAACATCATCATCACCACGACCAATGAAAATGAGAAGTAATCTGCCCAAGGCTACCTACTAAATTAGGGTCTGCAAACTTTTTCTGTCAAGGGCCAAATAGTAAATATTTTAGACTTTGTGGGCCATACTGTCTCTGTTCCAACTACTCAACTCTGCCCTTGTAGCATCAAAGCAGCCACAGACAATACATGAATGAATGAGTGTGGCTGTGTTCCAATAAAGCTTTATTTATAAAATCTGTTGTTGAATGACCCTTGCAGTCTATGACGGGAAAGAAAGCAAAAGCTAGGTCTTCTGTCTCTAAGGCTGCGTTATCCAATCCTCTTTCAACTAAATCAAGCCATGTCATGGAGGATGGAGGAGATGTAAAAAAGAATCATTGTTTTGACAAATGTCACTATCTCTTGCAAATTACAGAGCTAACTTCTGAGTACACATTTGCTTAGAGACTGGAAACCTGAAGAACTGTTTTAAAAATGAGAATACAGAAAATAATTTCTTAAACCAACTTTCTCCACCATGCTGGAAAGAGTTCATTTCTGTCCAGATAGCCTCAATCATTGCAATGTTACAGAAAACGATGTTAATTTTTGAGATTACACTATTTTATTCATAGTTGCTCTCCAACCCAACTATCATAAAAGAAAGAAATTAGTCATTCCCTGGAGGTGTCTTCCTTGCTGTTGATAGCGGACTCTCAGGTCCGAAGCTGTATCTCAGAGAGCTCAACGCGATGGAGGAGGGCACACCTAAGGCATGGCATTTCCCCCACTTCATTATCAGCCCTCCCAGTTCCCAAAACATACCATCGTGAACTTTACCGGCACCTCTTACTTTTTAAACTCACTGTGTGGGGGTGCTCCCATTTTTCAGAATGTTATGAAAGCAAGACAATCTGATGGACTAGTCTTCAAATTTGACTTCTGAAATGTTAAAAGTTAAGAAACATAATTAAACTGCAAATGCATTAACATTTATATAAAATATAAACCAAATGCTTATCCTGATTCACCAAACAAATTACACTTTGAACATTATAAAAAACCAGCTACTTATCACCGGCACCATTTGAAATTATTGCTAGTACTACAACTCCAAATGCCTAAGATGCCTTAAATACAAACCCTGAACATTTACATACTGATTTCATGAGCAAAGCAAAAGGTATTTGCCGGTAACAGTACAGGACTCAGCAATTTTATTGTCTGAGTAATCCTGGTTCGTTCTGATATGAAAATTCAATTATTTTAGAACGGGCCCTCTCATTAAATTTTGACAAGCAGCACGAGCTCGGTACCAGTTATAGCTCGAAGAGACCGGGGGTGCCTGATAGCACCACAGTGAATTTTAAAATGTAGTATTTTTGCAGGACAAGATTATCTGACAATTTTGTATTAAAAGAAGAAAAAATTAATCAAATACATTGTAATATTCAACATTGGTATATTTGGTCTTCTTTTTACAGATATTTTACTAAAATTTGCTGCAAAAAAAAAGTTTATTGCATGCTTTCCCCCGATTTCACAATTGAGCAATGTACTAGAAAAATATGTCTATGTCGGTAGTGAACAGGAAGTATTTGACTACACATTTTTACCTACTGCTTCCTTTATCAATTGAAATGTATTTGTAGTGCTTATAAACATGATTTCCAGAAACAGAAATGACTTTATTTACATATAGCCTGTTTTTTATTAGGATGCGTATTGTCCAAGAGAAGGATCTTTTAAAGCAACATTTGAACAAGCCTATTGTCTTTTAAAGCAGAGCTTACAGGTAATCACAGCATGGAAAAAGTAAACAATTTCATTTATTCCCCATAGGGTTGAAAGCAGAATAACAAAGTCTCTAGCACTGGGTTTGTTTGGTTTATTTTTGTCTTGTCTTATTTTTTTCCTGTAAGACGGTGGTTTCTGGGCACCGTGAGCTCTCTGCCAAAAGATGTTTTTCCAGTGCTCCAATACGTCTGTCCACACACGACCTGTCATGAAGAGAGGCACACAAAGAGTTCCTATGATGTGTTGCTTTAGTGACCAAACCTTCAACCTAGGAAAGGAGACGCAGGTCAAGAGCTCCAAAATCAGAGAGAAGAATAATAAATAGTAAGTTGAAGTGAAGAGTAAAGGAGTGTAGAAGGGCCATCCGGCTCCCTGCAGGGGCTGACTCTGAAGTCAAGCAAGGAGACCCAAGAGCAGGTATGAGTGATGGTGGGCATGGTGATGCTCTGGGCAGGCCCCACCTCCCTCCAGCCCTGCTCTTAACTTTCCTCTTCCCTTGTCTTTCCCTCAGTACCTTTAACCTCTCTGAGCCTTAAAGTTCCATCTTTGTGTAGCCAATTGCTCATCAACTCCTTCTTCCCCACTACATACACATACACCTCACAAATGGTATTTAACATATTTTATTGAATTAATTTTGATTTTGAGAAGTTTTTGAGAACATTGGATTTGCTACAGACTTCCGATTGCATTTCTGGGCTTTGATGTTCTACCTTTAAAGGCTGAGCTCGGTAACTCATACACGGTTGTTCAGAAGAATAAAATCATTGAAAAATACTATTATACATCTTTTTTGGAAGAAGGGGAAATAACGATGAAGAAAGAGGAACCAAGCAAAGAGTTTACAATACAAATCATTTCATGTTTTTGTTGCTGAAGAGAAATATTAACTTAAAGATCAGTTTGGCTTTCTTCTCTCTGATCTACAATCTTTTTGGCAGTGCCAGCTGAATTAGAAAGTAAAGTTCTCTATCCTGGAATACCCCAGAAAAACATTATTCAGCTTTAAGGAACTATCAAAGGATGGCATCCTGAGAAGGGAGCCTAGGGGAAAAGAGTTCAACAACAGAACCTGGGAGAATTGAGAAGCTAGAGATCTGTAGGCCCGATGCAAGGGTGACTGGGGTCAGACCCCAGGCGTTAGGCTTAAATGCCAGGCCGAATAAACTCTTCCTCTAGTACTGGGAGCAGAAACAGCCTAGAAGCCATGAAATGAAGAGAGAAATAGACTTAACATATTAAGCTGAGCAAAGATGGGCTCTCTAACTAGACTGTGGGCTGTAAACTTCTCACACTCTAAAGTCAAAACTTACACTCCTTAAAAAAGAATAGGTTAATCCATTATTTTTGGCCTCCAACAATAATGGCCATGGTGGTTTGCATAAATATACAGACTAAATTCAAAGGGCCCAAGGGCCCCACGAATAAAATAACATGTAGTAACTGATGCATCCTTCTGCAACACGTGGTCAACATGATAGAGAAAATATCACATACATGAAATACAAAACAGATTCACACATGATTTTATGACCAATCACACTCTAAGAAGCAAGATCAAGAACTGAGCTCAAGATTTCAAGCTCAGTGTCTTAGCAACTTTTAGGCAGAAATAAGCTTGAGTCTTCCATGGTCAGCTGCAAGGCCCCCAACTCCATCCCAAATACAGGGCCCTACATCTTTTTGACATACTCAACAATGAGACTTCACTGCTTATTACCACACCAATCTGGAATTTGTGATTATTCAGACAGAAATGTGATTGGTTTATCTTGGCCCAGCAAAACATTACTTCAGAAGTTACAATTTAATTGTGTGAACAGATCTGCAGAGGACAGGAGAAGAGACGTCTCAAGTACAAAAGAGAATAATCGGGTTTGCAGCACTTTAACCACTGTGGAATCACAGTCTCTCAGGTTGGAAGGTAACTCAGGACAACCAAGTCCACCCTGCTGTCCATTCAATGTGCGCATCTGCTCTGCTACGTCTCAGCCAAGTAAGCACTCACCCTACCCTCAGACGTCCCTGGTGATACCTCCAGAGGCAGCCCGGATGCTTTCAGGCAACTGCAGCTCTTAGGAATGTCTGCCTTAAGTGGCAATCTGCTTCCCTGAAGCTGCAATCCATTCAGGGCCATTCAAGGCCATTCAAGGCCCAATTCAAATTCCTCTAATGAACTCTTTCCTAATTCCCCAGAAAGAACTCTCACAACCTGCTGTGTGCTGTACAAAGCACTCATTTCATTCTGCCTGTATCTTAGCTATTTGCAAGTCTCCTCTACCAGACAGACCTCCTTAAGGCTAAAAGCTATCTCTATCTTTTTTATCTCTCTAAGATCAGTATTCAGCAGAGGGCCTAAACACAGTAGTACTAAATGAATTACTTTTATTTTTGTTAATAAATAAAATACTAACACTAGGGAAAGAATTAAGACTCTAGAAAGACTTCCTACCCTACAATCATCACCTATTATCTTCATAGCAGTTATCATACTCTGAAATGGTCTTGTTTATACACTTCACTGTTTCTTGTGGTCTGAAACCAATCACTAGAAAATGAGCCCCATGAGGGCAGAGATTTTATCTGTTTTGTTTAACACTACATCTCTAGTGACCATATCAGTGCTTAGCACATAGTAAGTGCTCAATAAAGATTTCTGAATGAATGAATGAGTGAATGCATGAAGACACAGTTCTGACTTCCCTCCTTTGTTCCAGTCTGGGCATATTCAAAACATGACCAGACAATACCTCCATATGATATCTAAACATTTCGAATTTAAGAAGACAGAAATAAAATTTGGTGCCCTAGCTAAACATGTCCTTTCTCACTATGCCCTTTCTCATTAAATAACAGCACCATCCACCCAGTTGCTCAAGCCAAAAACTCAACTTACTAATTCTTCTCTTCCCCTCAATTCTCACATCCAACTCATCAGCAAATTCTGATGGCTCTACCCTCAAAAATACACACAGAACCTGACTTCTTCACACCACCTCTACTACTACCACCCTTAACTGAGCTAGCATTTATTGCTTAGGCTACTTTAATAACTTCCTAATCTGTCCCCCAATTCCCAATGTTGTCCCTCTATAACCCATTTTCCTCATGGCAGGCACAATGATCACTGCAAAATATAAAAGTGATCATGTCACCTCTCTGTTTAAAGCTCTCCCCCAAGGGTTTCCCAAAGCTTACAAACTCATGCAGAAAGCCAGGCTGAGAAATTCAATCCAGGACTCCTTAAACAAGGTGATATCCCCTGAAATTTGTCAGCAATTGATTTAAAATGAATCCAAAGCAAGCCTTCTTCATGCAGTAAGAAACATACCTATGGAACTTGACATCCCAATAAGGGGCATCAGATTCAATAATAACTACCACTTATTAACCATGATAAGAGTAAGAAGATGCCAGAAGGACAGTGCTATCTTGAATAGTGCAGTTAGGGAAGGCTTCCCTCACAAGGAGACATTTGAGCACAGGCCAAAACGAAGTGAATGAGTAAGCAAAATGATGATCTAGGGGAAGAACCATCCAGGCAGAGGAAAAAGCAAGTGCAAAGACTCTGGGGTGCCTTAAGTGGAAATAACTTGCTCAAAGTCAAACAACTAATAAACAGTGGCGCCTACGTCTGAACCCAGGAACTCTGGCTCCAGAGTCCACATTTGGAACCACTACTCCACATTTGGAACCACTGCCTCAAATATCTGCTTTTTCCAAAATAGTTTAAGCAAATTTAAAATTACTATCCCTACCCTCACCATCCTCCACCCCCTTTCCTGGGTTTATTTTCCCCCATAGTGCTTACTACCATATAACATACTATATGCTTCTTTCTTTATTTTGTTTATCGTCTGTCTCTCTGCCACTCTTCTGCCTCACTAGAATATAAGCCCTATAGGGTCAGAGGTTCTTATCTGTTGTGCTCATTGTTGTATTAGAACAGTATTTGGCACAGAGTTGTGCTTAGTAAACATTTGTTAGATGGATAGATGAATGGATGGGTGGATGGACAAATGGATGACATTGTAGAGTAGGAAGAAGTATTCCTCCACCCTGTAGATCCTTCTGGCTGGTCTAAGAATTAAACTGACATGAGACAGAATAACAGGAGAAAAACAAAGTTTAACAACACAAATACCTGGGAGAAAACCAGGAAAACTGAGTAACTCATCAAAATGGCTGAAGGCACCAACTTAAATACCATTTTTAGCTAAAGACCAAGCAGGATGTTGGGGGTAGTGGTTTGGGACTTCAAAGGGGAGGAAGGCAATTTCTATGGAGATGGAAAAGCAAATGTTTGGTAAACAAATACTGACGGTGCCTTGAAAAGACAATGAGAGATGGAGAAGACTTTGATTAAAAAGCCCTTGTTAGGTTCCTCTCTGTCTATCACATCTAGTTTATAGTATACTAGAGTTATCTTATGGTATTAGTTCCTTCCCAGAACAGGACTTCTATCTTAAATTCTTTTAGTCAGTTAGGGAGGAAGGTCAAAGTTTCTTTCAGAGTCTTTTGTCCTTAAAAATAATCAAGCTAGGATTGCTAGGAAGATGGTGCATAGGAAGACTCTTAACTCACCACCTCTCATGGACACAACAAACTTACATCTACCTGTGGAACAACTACCTCTGAGAGAGACCTGGAAACTGGATAAAAAGAACCCCCACAACAAGGAACAACGCTGACAGAGTAGAAGAGGCAGAAATACCTTTCTACTGAGGTAAAAACCAAATTCTAGCCATGGTATTTCACAGCCAGGAGCAATCTTAAGGTACAAAACTTTTCCTGGAGGAGCAGAGGATCTTAGCTGGAGAGCTATGTCACAATAAGCAGCCATTGAATTCAGCACAATCAAGATGAATACCATAACACCTGGTTCTGCTGGATATTAAAACCAACAGGGAATACTCCTGGAAAAGCTGTCAAACATAAGAGGAAGAAAAGCCTGCTTTTAAAGGGCTCACTCACAGTTTTACCCATTCCAGAAATCAACACAAAATCACCAGAAAGAAAAGTGCACAGTCCTTAGGTGAAAGAATCTTGCTTATAAGCTCTGAGTGCATCTCAGAGAGGTAGGAGGTGGCTGGGTCCACCTCTCCAGGGACTGAGACACTGGCAGCAGTAATTATTGGGACCTAGTACAGGCATACTGACACAGACACTGGCAGAGGCCATTGAATTTCTTCCTCTGGTCTATTAGCACAGGGGTTTCTGCCACCCACTAGCGCACTGATTTAATCCAGCTCAGTCAAGGCAGGTAACCTGATCTAAAGACTGGCCCTGCCCACCAGCAACCCCTTGTGGAAATTGTGGGCCCCTGAAGGCAGGGTGTGTGGGGTGTCTGCAGCAGGACCAGAGGGTCTGACTCAGCAGGGAGAGATGAGCTTGCATTGGCAGGGCATGTGGGACCTCTGAAGCAGGGCCACTGGGTCCACCTGGGGGCAATGCATGCATGCAGGGCAGGAATGCACTGGCATGGGTATGGGCCCACAGGAAGTGGGGAATCTCGGCTGCTGCAGACTTGTGCCACTGGCCTCAAACAGCCATACAGGAGATCTGCCCCACTTTCCAATGCCTGAAATCATTGTGTGCTGCCACACCTGGGGATGGCACCAACCAACTGTGCTCCTGAGAGAGCTTACAACAGCTTTGCCTTCTGGAGGCCTACAGTAATTGTGAGTTCCTGAGCCTAGCAACCAGGCATGCTGGGGTCCTGACTCACTTAACGGCAAAACAGAAGCAGGTATGTGATTTTAGACCTTGCAGTCAGCTGTGCTGGGGAATATCCCACCCAATAAAATGACTAAAGTGACAATAGCAGCCACAGGCAGCTGTGCCTTACAATGAATCAGCCCAGGGGCCAGCCTAGCCGACCTGTGCACCAGCAGCAAAAGTAGCCCTTCTACAACAGAAGGGCACCCACAGCTCACACAGGGGACTCTCTTGGAATATTTGGAACTGGTGACAAGGGGGAAGCACATTGCTGGGTCTCATAAAGCATCTCTTACATAAAGCCTCAGCTCCAAGATTGGGAGACATAGCGGATCTACCTAATATATAGATATAAGCACAGAGAAAGAGGCAAAATGAGGAGACAAAGGAATATGTTTCAAATAAGGGAACATGAAAAATCCTCAGAAAAAGAACTAAATGAAACAGAGATAAACAATCAACCTGATACAGAGTACAAACTAATAGTCATAAGGATGCTCACTCATCTTGGGAGAAGAATAGATGAAGACACTGACAACTTCAAAAAGCAATTGGAAAATATAAAAAGTAAACAACCAGAACTAAAGAATACAATAATGTAAATGAAACATTAACAAGAGGGAATCAACAGCAGAAGATGACACAGAAGAATGGATCAGTGAGCTGGATGAGAGACTAGAAGAAATCACCCAAGGTTAACAGAAAAAAGAAAAAAGAACAAGGACAGTCCAAGGGCCCTCTGGGACAACATCAAGCCTACTAACATATTGTAGGTGTCCCAAAAGGACAATAAAGAGAAAAAGGGGCAGAGAACCTATTTGAAGAAATAATAGCTGAAAACTTTCCTGACTTAAGGAAGGAAACAGACATGCAGGTATGGGAAGCACAGAAAGCACCAAACCAGATGAACCAAAAGAGGCCCACACCAAGGCACATTGTAATTAAAACACCAAGAATTAAAGATAAAGAGATAATCCTAAAAGCTGCAAGAGAAAGGTAACAAGTTACATACAAAGGAAACCCCATAAGGCTATTGGCCGACTTTTCAGCAGAAACCTTACAGGCTAGGGGCTGGCCCCATGGCCGAGTGGTTAAGTTCGCGCGCTCCACTGCAGGCGGGCCAGTGTTTCGTCAGTTCGAATCCTGGGCGCGGACATGGCACTGCTCATCAGACCACGCTGAGGCAGCGTCCCACATGCCACAACTAGAAGAACCCACAACGAAGAATACACAACTATGTACCGGGGGGCTTTGGGGAGAAAAAGGAAAAAATAAAATCTTTAAAAAAAAAAAAAAAAAAAAAAGAAACCTTACAGGCTAGAAGGGAGTGGCACAATATATTCAAAGTACTGAAACGAAAAAACCTACAGCCAAGAATACACCACTCAGCAAGTTTAACATTCAGAATGGAAGGAGAGATAAAGAGTTTTCCAGAGAAGCAAAAACTAAAGGACTTTATCACCAATAAATTAGCCTTACAACAAATGTTAAAGGGATTATTTAAGTGGAAAAGAAGACCACAATAGGAATAAGAAAATTAGCAAAGAAAAAAATTACTGGTGAATGCAAATATACAGTAAAGGTAGCAGATCAACCACCTATAAAGCTAATATGAAAGTCAAAAGACAAAAGTACTAAAATTTTCTATTTCCATGATAAAAGCTTAAGAGATAGACACATGCACAAAGAACAGGTTAAATATGATATCAAACACATAAAATGTAGGAAGAGGGGAGTAAAAGTGTAGGGCTTTTAATAAAAGGTAAAACTTAGGAGACTAGCAAATTGATATATATTATTTACATAGGTTATTATATATGAACCTCATGACAATCACAAACCAGAAACCTAGAATAAATACACAAAAATTAAGAGAAAGGAACCCAAACATAATACTAAAGAAAGCCATCAAACCACAAGGGAAGGGGCCGGACCAGTGGCACAGTGGTTAAGTTTGCATGTTCTGCTTCACAGTGGCCCAGGGTTCACTGGTTCGGATCCCAGGTGCGGACATGGCACTACTTGGCACGCCATGCTGTGATAGGCATCCCACGTATAAAGTAGAGGAAGATGGGCATGATGTTAGCTCAGGGTCAGGCTTCCTCAGCAAAAAGAGGAGGACTGGCAGTAGTTAGCTCAGGGCTAATCTTCCTCAAAAAGAAAAACACAAGGGAAGAGAGCAAGAGAAGAAGAAAGCAACTGAGAAGAACCACTAAAACACCCAGAAAAAAAGTAACAAAATGGCAATAAGTTCATGCCTGTCAATAGCTATTTTAAATGTTAATGGAGTAAATGCTCCAATCAGAAGACATAGCATGGCTGAATGGATAAAAACAACAAGAACCATATATATGCTGTATACAAGAAACACAGTTCAGACCTAAAGACACTCATAAACTGAAAGTGAAGGGATGAAAAAAGATACTCCATGCAAATGACAATGAAAAGAAAGCTGAGGTAGCAACACTTAGACAAAAGAGAATTTAAAACAAAAACTGTAACCAGAGACAAAGAAGGGCACTACATAATGATAAAGGGAACATCTAAAAAGAAGACATAACAACTATAAAAATCTATGCAGCCAACATAGGAACACCTAAATATAAAAGCAATTATTAACAGACTTAAAAGGAGAAACATACAGCAACACAATAACAGTAGAGAACTTTAACACTCCACTTACACCAACGGATAGACCACACAAACAGATGATCAGTAAGGAAACATTGGACTTAAATGACACATTAGACCAGATTGAGTTAGTAGATATATAGAGAGCATTCTGTCCAAAAACTGTATAATACTCATTCTTATTGAATGCACATGTAACATTCCTCAGGAGAGATAACATATTAGACAACAAAACAATTCTCGATATATTGAAAAAGACTGAAACAATACCAAGCATCTTTTCTGACCACAACAGTATGAAACTGGAAATCAACTACAAGAAGAAAACTGGAAAAGCCACAAATATGTGGAGATTAAAAAAAAAATGCTACTGAACAACTATTGAGTCAATGAAGAAATCAAAGGAGAAACAAAAAATACCTGGAGACAAATGAAAATGAAAATATGACATGCCATAATTTATGGGATATAGCAAAATCAGTACTAAGAGGGAAGTTTATAGCAATACTGGTCTAAAGAAGAAAAATCTCAAATAAACAATGCAACTGTACACCTAAAGGAACTAGAAAGAGAAGAACAAACAAAGCCCAAAATCAGTAGAAAGAAGGAAATAATAAAAAAATTGTGAATAAATAAAAGAGAGACTTTAAAAAACAAGAGAAAAAAATCAATGAAACTAAGAGCTGGTTCTTTGAAAACATAAACAAAATTGACAAACCTTTAGCTAGACTCACCAAGAAAAAAAGAGTGTAGGCTTAAATAAATAAAATCAGAAATGGAAGAAGAGAAATTACAACAGACACCTCAGAAATACAAACGACTCTAAGAGAATACTACAAAAAGGTATACACCAACAAATTGGATAATGTAGAAGAAACGGATAAATTCTTAGAATCATACAACCTTCCAAAACTGAATCAAGAAGAAACAGAGAACTTGAATAGACCAATCACCAGTAAGGAGATAAAAACAGTCATCAAAAACCTCCCAAAAAACAAAAGTCCTGGACCAGACAGCTTCCACAGTGAATTCTACCAAACATTCAAGGAAGATTTAATACCTATCCTTCTCAAAGTCTTCCAAAAATTTGAATAGGAGGGAAAGCTTCCTAACTCATTCTACGAGGTGAGCATTACTCTGACACCAAAACTAGACAAGGACAATGCAAAAGGAGAAAATTACAGATCAATATCACTGGTGAACATAGATGCAGAAATCCATAACAAAACACTAGTATATCGAGTAGAATAATACATTAAAAAGATCATATACCATGATCAAGTGGGATTTATTTCAGGGATGCATAGATGGTCCAACATCCACAAAGCAATCATCGTGATACACTGCATTAACAAAATGAAGAATAAGAATCACATGATCATCTCAATAGATACAGAGAAAGCATTTGATATGATACAACATCCACTAATGATAAAAACTCTGAATAAAATGGGTATAGAAGGAAAGTACCTCAACATAATAAAGGCCTTATATGACAAACCCACAGCCAACATCATACTCAACAGTGAAAAACTGAAAGCTATCCCTTTAAGAACAGGAACCAGAAAAGGATACCCACTTTCACCACTCTTATGTAACATAGTATTGGAAGTCCTAGCCAGAGCAATCAGGCAAGAAAAAGAAATAAAAGAGATCCAAATTGGAAAAGAAATAAAACTGTGGATGGAAGGAAGGGAGGGATAGGGACAGGGACAGGGAGAGAGAAAGAGAGAGAAAGAAAGAATACAATTCCACTTATAATTGCAACAAAAAGAATAAAATACCTGGGAATAAATTTAACCAAAGAGGTGAAAGACCTATGCACTGAAAACTATAAAACATTGTTGAAAGAAATCAAAGAAGACACAAAGAAATGGAAAGATATTCTGTGCTCACAGATTGGAAGAATTAACATAGTTAAAATGTCCATACTTCCTAAAGCAATCTACAGATTCCATGTAATCCATATCAAAGACTCAGTGAAATTTTTCACAGAAACAGAACAAAGAATCCTAAAATTTATATGGAACAACAAAAGACCTCAAATAGCCAGAGGAATCCTGAGAAAAAAGAACAAAGCTGGATGTACAACACTCCCTGATGTCAAAATATACTACAAAGCTTTCATAATCAAAACAGCATGGTTCTGGCACAAAAACAGACACATAGATCAATGGAACAGAATCCAGAGCCCAGAAATTAACCCACACATCTATGGACAGCTAATTTTTGACAAGACAGCCAAGAACATACAACAGAGAAAGGAAAGTCTCTTCAATAAATGGTGTTTGGAAAACTGGACAGCCATGTGCAAAAGAATGAAAGTAGGGGCCAGCCTCATGGCCTAATGATTAAGTTTGTCATGCTGTGCTTTAGCAGACCAGGTTCAGTTCCCAGGTGCAGACCTAGACCACTCGTCATCGGCCATGCTGTGGAGGCAACCCACATACAAAATAGAGGAAGACTGGCACAGATCTTAGCTCAGGGTAAATCTTCCTCAAGCAAAAAGAGGAACATTGGCAATGGATGTTAGCTCAGGGCAAATGTTCCTCAGCAAAAAAAAAAAGAAGAAAAATGAAAGTACATCATTATCTTACACCATACACAAAAATTAACTCAAAATGGATTAAAGACTTGAATGTAAGACCTGAAACCATAAAACTCCTAGAAGAAAACAGGCAGTATGCTCTTTGACATGGGTCTTAGCAGCATCTTTTTGAATGCCATGTGTCACAAGGCAAGGGAAATAAAAAGAAAAAATAAACAAATGGGATTACATCGAACTAAGAAGCTTCAGCACTGCAAAGAAAACCATCAACAAAATGAAAAGACAGCTAATAGTTGGGAGAAGATTATATATCTGATAAGGGGTTAATATCCAAAATATATAAAGAATTCATACATCTCAACAACAAAAAGACTAAGAACCCAATTTAAAAAATGGGCAAAAGACCTGAACAGACATTTTCAAAAGAAGATATACAGATGGCCAACAGGCACATGAAAAGATGTTCAACACCACTAATCATCAGGGAAATGCAAATCAAAAGTACAATGAGATACCACCTCACACCTGTCAAAATGGCTATAATTAACAAGACAAAAAATATAAAGTGTTGGAGAGGATGTGGGGAAAAGGGAGCTTTCATATACTGCTGGTGGTAATGTAAACTGGTACAGCCACTATGGAAAAGAGTATGGAGATTCTTCAAAAAATTAAGAATAAAACTACCATATGATCCAGCTATTCCACTTCTGAGTATTTACCCAAAGAACAAGAAAACACAAATGCTTAAAGATACACGCACTTCTATGTTCATTGCAGCATTATCCACAATAGCTAAGACTCAGAAAAACCTACATGCCCACCAAGGGACTAATGGATGAAGATGTGATATATATGCACAATGGAATACTACTCAGCTATATATATATATGAAAAAAGATGAAATCTTGCCATTTGCGAAAATACGGATGGATCTTGAGGGTATTGTGCTACTTGAAATAAGTCAGATGAAGAAAGTCAAATGCCATATGATTTCACTCATAAGTAGAAAATAAAACCAAAACAACAACAAACACACACATAGATACAGAAATTGGATTGGTGGTTACCAGAAGGGAAGTGGGGAGGGAGGAGGGCGAAGTGGGGGATAGGCCACATGTGTACAGTGAAGGATGGTAATTCGTCTTTGAGTGGTGAACATGATGTAGTCTACACAGAAATCGAAATATAACGATGTATACCTGAAATTTACATAATGTTATAAACCAATGTTATCTCAATAAAAACAAAATAAAATAATCAAGCCAAGGAGACACATGTTGAGGTAGCCAATTCTGATCCCCTACAATGTGAATTATACCTTTCAAGGGTTTCAAAGCTATTTAGGAGATAATACCAATTGACTGGCTAATATCCAAAAGGATGACCAAATCCTTTGGCAGAAAGCCAGTGGATATCCCTGAAAGAGACTGAATCCCAGGTGTTTGGCCTTGAGAGCAAGAAGTAGACCCCAAATTCATATATATGTGTCAGCATTCATCAGTTTACCAAGTGCCTTCTGTGAGCAGTCACACAGAATCATCACCTCTAAATCTACCCTAGAAAAAGTTTTCAAATGCTCTTTGTCACAAACTAAATAGTGCAAGAGGGTGTTTATGGCTCCTGTTTTTCCATTAATGATGCTCAAAGATCGGACGAGGGCATAGGTAGTCCAATACCATTAAATTATGATAAACCAAAGAAGCTTTTTTTCCCTATGTTATAACATGAAATAAAATCCCACGTAGCAAAGCCAATTGTAATAAATTGCTTTGGGGCTATAGAATACAAAATGTCAACCAGGTAAAAGGAAGTCAAGATATCCTACAGGCATTGAAAATTTATGAGAAATACAAAGTCCCCTACCAAATGCCTTGGAATGAAGAGAATGTATTCTATAATTAATGAGAAAACAATCAGGAAATTATGTAGTTTATGTGACATACAGAGACTCATAGATAATGTACTCTAATCCTTGAATTTAGAAACAAGGGCACTGAGTCCCAAGAAGCTAGGCTGCCTCATCAAGAGCAGATGGCAGAATGAGGGCTAGAACCCAAGTGTCTTGATGCCCTCTACACAGTTCTATTCACCACCAGAGAGTCCTTGCAATCCAGGCACCACTCACCCAGATACCCTGTGAAGAGATGCCGTCTTGCAATTTTTTTTCATTCACTTCCAAAGATCTCCATTTTCAGGGCAAAAGTTTCCCTCAAACAAATCCCAAGCCATTATGTTTTGGTCTGCACCTGTTTCTCTCACCTCTTGAGTAGGTAAATTTTCATTGTCTCCCAGAGCCAGGGTTTTAGGGAAGCCACACTCATAGGATACCAGCGCTCGTAAAGCACTTTCTTCAAGGAGAAGGCATAACCTGTGGGAAACGAAAGAGAATCCAGTATCTGCACTTGGATGCTAGATCTAGAACTTGCTTCCCTCCTTTCACACATCTGAGTCTTCTCCCAGTCCAGGTACTCACTAACCTGACATCAACACTTTCTTGTAAACCCACATGGAAGCTGAACGGTTTAATTCTCTTGTCAGTGCACGTTCGCATGAGAGCAGTGTTCAGAGAGCAGGAGCGGGGTCTACAAAATCATTTTTTCAGAGACCCTCACGTAGCACCATGTGTAAATGGCACTTAAGAAATGCCTCTGGTGAGGAGCAATAGCTCCTTTTGTGTTACGTAAAATTACTCTTTTCTCAGGAGACCCTGAGCACTGAAGTGCCAGGCAGTGTAGGGCAATAGAGAAGAAAGTCCCAGGTCATGCCAACAAAGAAAGAATCTTGCTGAAGCTTCCAACTGTCCTCTGTTTAGCTCAATAAAACCCAGGAGGCATTCAGCACCTTCCCAACGGTTGGTTGGGTGTAACCTAGTCTAGTATCAGCATCAAGCACAAAGGCGTATTTCTTCACCTGAAAATTAATTAATTCATTCATTCATTCCTTCATTTGCTCAGCACACATATTGAGCCCATCCTTTGAATTAGGCCCTGTGTAGCCACTACGGAGTGTACAGAGCTTATGGTCCTAGCAGTGAACATACCAGCCTAGTCCACAAGGGTGACAGAGCAAAAAGTGGCCAGCATCTTGACAGAGACACAAGCAATTCATTCCAAGGATGCAAGAAAAAGAGAGAACTACCAACGTGCAGAATCCAGTGGCATTTGGGTTTTGAACTGTGGTTCGAAGAACAGGTAGCATCTGAACACGGAAAGATGGAGGCGGGAAGCAGGTGAGGCAAGGCCTTCCAAGTGGAAGGAAGAGCATGGATGCCGCACTATGTAATTCAAGTCCAAGCAATTGGACGAATGACAATCGTTAAACAACATCTATATTTTAAGAAATAAATACTAAGGAAACAATCTCATCTGCAACCCATGTGGCCTGCCATCCTCTAACCAGCTTGGGCCTTTATTTTAGGCCTCATATTTAGGAGCCCTCATTTGGACCAGCACTGCAGGATGAGACATCATGAAGGGGAATTACCAGCAGGGGCATAGCTTCTCTTTACTCCCATCCTTCAGAAAAGAATCAAATTAAACAGATAAGTTGACATATGTGATCAAAATTCAGTTTTTCCACAAAGTGCCAGAGGAATATCTCTGCCACTAAAGCCTACCTCCATTACTCTCATTCACCTCCATTTCTACCCCTCCTGTTCTCTGTTTCTGCAGGATTCAACTCTCAACTAGTCAACTGGATGAATTAAGGTAGAAATCACAGCCATCTGCTTTCCACTCAACTCAGAGAATCACCCAATTTTTCAGTGATGCCTAAAACTTTTAAATCTTCTAGTCAGTTTATGGTAAAGACTTTGCAAAAATCCCTGCGCCATTTTCTACATTTAATGTAGGGAGGCGATGCGAGTTTGAGTTTTAACTGTGTGTACTTTTGTTAGTATAAAATGCCTTGAAAAAAAAAAGATGGAACTGCTTAGTGATTTTAATTGGCCTGTGCATAGAATTTAAACAGCATCACTATAACTCTACCAAACAAAACACTGAGCAAACAAGAGCTGTTTTCCCCCACTTGAGGCCTTTGAGCTGAAACAAGAATGAACAGTTTGCATGGGTAGTAGTACTTGCTGATTCTTGCTATTAGGCAATTTTTCCCCCTTTGGAATTAAAATGCCAATTAGTCCTTTTGCCAGAGCACTGCAATAGAGCATTTGAAGCCACTTCTTTTCCGGACCTCTTTTGTGCAATCTTTCACACAGAGATTTTTTGCATAGGGCAGTCCACATACAGGAAGAAAGCTGTGGCCTTTGGGCAGCGACCTTGAGTGGACAGGACCAAATAAAGACCTCACCTGAGGCGGGAAACAAAAGGCCTAAAAAAAAGGTACACTGGTGAGGATAATGGCCAGCCCAGCTGTGGGAGCATTACTGCCTTGGCTGTGCACGTAAGCAAGGTCACATTTCAGCTGGTGACTTGCTACTTCGTCAGGTGTTTATGAATGAGCATGGGGTTTTAGCACACAGCTATAATTTCTACCTCACCCAAAACAATACCTGTAAAGAGTTGAGGCTCTTCATCAAGGGTTTAGATTGATTTAGAGGTCATGTAGTGTAGAGATTAGGAGCATAGGTGCTGGAAGCTGACCATCTGGATTCAAATTCTGTCTGTGATACTTATTAGCTGTGTACCCTTGGTCAAGTCGCTTAACTTCTCTGTGTCTCAGATTCCTCTTCAGCAAAATGAGAATAATAATAGTACCTACCTGAAAGGGTTGTGGGGAGAATTACAGAAGTGAATAGAGAGAAAGTGGGCAGAGGGCCACCCCAGGGCTGAGTCGTTAAGTTTGCAAGTTCCGCTTCAGCAGCCCAGGATTCGCCAGTTCGGATCCTGGGCGTGGACCTAGCACCGTTCATCAAGCCATGCTGAGGCGACATCCCACATAGAAGAACTAGAGGAACCTATAACTCGGATATGTAACTATCTACTGGGAGCCTTTGGTGAGAAGAAAAAAGCATTAAAAAAAGAACTTAAAAAAAAAGAAAGCGGGCAGAGCAGTGCTATCAATGGTAGCAGCAGCTATGTTTATAAAAACATCATTTTAAAAAATTAGAAGTCAAAAGCAAACAAGAAAATATATTTACCTTCTCAAGTATAGACCTCAAAGGAAAGTGATTTATCTGGCAGTGCCAGCAATATAGAAAATCAGAAGGGAGAAAAGCTGCTGAAGATCCTGAAATGAGGTTGCAAAGTTCACGCTCCACATTTCTGCTCGGCCCAAGGATGGCCTCTTCCGGCCTCCGCTCAAAGCCTGCACAATCTTCTTTTTAAACAGCTTTATTGACACATAATTCACATACTATACAATTCACCCTTTTAAAGTGTAAAATTCAGTGGGTTTTAGTGTATTTACAGGGTTGTGCCACCATCATTACTAGCTAATTCCAGAACATTTTCTTCTTCTCAAAAGAAACCCTGTACCAATTAAATAGACACTCCTCATTTCCTCCTCCCTCGAGCTCCTGGCAACCCCTAATATGCTTTTTGCATCTACATACTTTCCTACTGGACATCTCATATAAGTGGAATCATACAAGGTGTGGCCTTTTGTGTCTGGCTTCTTTTACTTAGCATAATCTTTTCAAGGTTCATTCATGTCGAAGTATCCATCAATATTTCCTTAATTGTTTATGGTTGAATAATATTCTATAATATGGATATACTATATTTTATATATCCATTCCTCATTGATAGACATTTAGGTTGTTTCCACTTTTTGTCTATTATGAATAATGCTACTAAGAATATTTTTGCACCAGTTTCTGTGTGAACATATGTTTTCAGTTCTTTTGGGTATATAACTAGGAGAGGAATTGCTGGGTCACGTGGTAACTCTATGTTTTACCTTTTGAGTAACTATCAAATTATTTTTTTTCTTCTCCTCAAAGCCCCCCATTATACAGTTGTATATTCTAGTTGTGCGTGCCTCTGGTTGTGCCAGACATTTTTTTAAAGAAGCTGCACCATTTAACAATCCATCAGCAAGATATGAGGGTTCCAATTTCTCCACATCCTTGTCAATACTTGTTATTGTCTGTCTTTTTCATTTTAGCTATCCTAGTGGTATGTAGTTTTGATGTGCATTTTCCTGATGGCTAATGATGTTGAGCATCTTTTCATCTGCTTCCCAGCTGTCTGTATATTTTCTTTGGAGAAATGTATATTCAGATCATTTGCCCATTTTAAAAATTAAGCTAGATACTCTTTTGACACAATCCAGCAACAAGCTGGGACAACTGGTTTGGTTGCCATAACAATTAGAAGTAACACGTTGGGGAGAAGGAATCAGTGGAGGGTATGGCTGCCAGGAAGAGATCATGCTGTAGGCAGTGAGGGAAGAGGAAGAAGGAAGAGCCGACATAGGGAATGAAAATTTCTAGCACATGTTTACGGGAGAAGTGAATAGCCTAAAACATCTTAATAGCCCTGTCGCCATATTGTTTAACAGCACAGTATTGGGATTAGAGAGGGAAGTCAAAAAGGAAGGTTGAGCTGCCTCAGCAGTCTACAGGGCAACAACACCTCGGGGTGCCCCATCTCCCTTCATTTTCACTCTCAGTGGTGAACTCGAATTCATAGTTGTAGGGACTCACCAGCATCTGTATTACAATTAATATTTGCATTTTTGAGCACCTGCTGTATGCTAAGTCTTGTGCTAGACAAGGTACACATATTATCTCATTTGATCCTTAAAATATTCTTATGACATTAGTTCCAATAATATCCTCACTCTACATTATCTGTAAAGTGAACTGAGGCTCAGAAAGGTTAAATAACTTGCCGAATGTCACATAGCCAATGAGTGGTAGAGCCAAGAATTAAACCCACGTCTGTCTGATTCCAAAGGCAGTCACTGTCCTCAAGGCTGTCCATCGATAATAGCTAACAGTTATTGAGCTGTTATTATTTGCCAAGTATTTTCCTAAGTGCTCACTGCCTCACTTAATTGTCACAAAAATCCTAGGAGATAAAGTACATAAGCAGTGAGTGGGTGAAAAAAGTGGATGGCAATGGCATGAGAATGAAGAAGTAAGTTGATCACAGAGGAGGAATGCTAAATCTTCACAAAGGTGAAGCAATTCAGTTTTTGTGCATCTATTTCATCTATTTAGTTGCCACACAGCCAAGGAAATTAAATAGACAAATACTGATGTGTATTGCTTGAATAGGAGCAGTACTATTTCTTGAGCATATAATATACATGAGGCACTTTACAAACTATATCATTTAAGCACCACAGCAACCTTAGCAAATTGGGATGACTATGACCAATTTACAGATGTGGAACCTGAGCCTCAAAGGTCATATGACCTGCTTAAGGCCACACACAGCTTTTCATGTGTCAGAAGCATAAACCAAGTCTATATGGCTTCAAAGCCTGGGCTTTTAATCGCTGTATTCAGGATTGCAACCTATTCCATTCATTGAAGAGTAAGTACACAACGTCAAGGCAAAAAGAAGGTAATGTCTGAACTAAATGGACTTAAATAATCCTCAAAGTCTGTAAGTGCCATGAACTGTAAGGAGAGTTTGCTTTTGTCCAGCTAAGGGTGCCTCCTTGAAGCCGCAGTGTCACGTCCACAAGGGCAGGATAACAACTAAAAGGACCACCATAGACAAGGCTCTGTTGACCAGCTTGATCCCAGACTGATCCCAGCCATCCAATGAGCACCTCTTCCTTGTCTCCCAGTTGAAGCTGCCCACTTTGAATCTTGCTACGTACTCCTGTATGCAAGCCCCTCAGCCCTCACAGCTGACAAATACTTTGTCTTCCCAGGTATAATTCTTTTTTTTTTTAAAGATTGGCACCTGAGCTAACATTTGTTGCCAATCTTCATTTTTTTCTTCTTCCTCTTCTTCTTCTCCCCAAAGCCCCCTGGTACATGGTTCTGTATTCTAGTTGTGGGTCCTTCTAGTTGTGGCATGTGGGATGCTGCCTCAGCGTGGCCTGATGAGTGGTGCTGTGTGCACACTCAGGATCTGAACCCCATGAAACCCTGGGCCACCAAAGCGGAGCGCGCAAACTTAACCACTGGGCCACGTGGCCAGGCCCTCCAGTATAATTCTGACACTTGCTGACTTTCATCATCTTTTTTTTGTCTCTGTGTAAACTCAGCCCACATAAGGGGTAGTTGTCAAACTCATTTTAGTGAAGAAGTAGAATATTTATTCTGTTCCCAAATAAAATCTTATGTGTAGCTATAACAGATAAAACAAATATAAACCAAGCACACTGATTGGTAGAGGGGGAGGTTCGAGAGAAACAGTTTAAAATCCAACCACAAGTCTACAAAAGTCCCTGAGATACACCTGGATGGGAAGAACTTTGTTCCACTGACTCAAGAAGGTCAAGTATGAGATTTCATTTCCAGGTAGGATCAATGGTCTCTCTAAGAGAGGCACAATTCTCCCAAAAGGAATCTTTTTTCTTTTTCTCATAAATTATCATTTTACATTGCAAAGAAATTGATTTTTTAAAATATTTTATTGAGGTTATGATAGTTTACAACATTGTGAAATTTCAGTTGTACAGTATTATTTGTCAATCATCTTAGAGGTGCACCCCTTCACCCTCTGTGCCCACTCCCACCCCCTTTCCCCATGGTAACCACTAATCTCTTCCCTTTATCCATGTGTTGGTTTATCTTCCACATATGAGTGGAGTCATACATTGTTTGCCTTTCTCTATCTGGCTTATTTTGCTTAATATAATACCCTCAAGGTCCATCCATGTTGTTCTGAATGGGATAATTTTGTCATTTTTTATGGCTGAGTAGTATTTCATTGCATATATACACCATATCTTCTTTATCCAGTCATCAGTCGATGGGCACCTAAGTTGCTTACACATCTTGGTTATCGCGAATAATGCTGCAGTGAACATAGTGGGGCGTGGGTCTCTTTGAATTGCTGATTTCAAGTACTTTGGATAAATACCCAGTAGTGGGATGGCTGGGTCATATGGTATTTCTATTTTTAATTTTTGAGGAATCTCCATACTGTTTTCCATAGTGGCTGCACCAGTTTGCATTGCCAACAGCAGTGTACGAGGGTTCCTTTTTCTCCACAACCTCTCCAACGTTTGTTACTCTTTGTTTTGGTTATTTTTGCCATTCTAATGGGTATAAGGTGATATCTTACTGCAGTTTTGATTTGCATTTCCCTGATGATCAGTGATGATGAACATCTTTTCATATGCCTATTGGCCATCTGTATATCTTCTTTGGAGAAATGTCTGTTCATGTCTCCTGCCCATTTGTTGATCGGGTTGTTTGATTTTTCGTTATTGAGTTGTGTGAGTTCTTTATATATTATGGAGATTAATGCTTTGTCGGATATATGACTTGCAAATATTTTTTCCCAATTAGTGAGTTGTTTTTTTGTTTCAATCCTGTTTTACCTTGCCTTGTAGAAGCTCTTTAGTCTGATGAAGTCCCACTTGTTTACTCTTTCCATGGTTTCACTTGTCTGAGAAGACATGGTGTCTGAAAAGATCCTTTTAAGACCAATGTCAAACAGTGGACTGCCTATATTTTCTTTTAGAAGTCTTATGGTTTCAGGTCTTACCTTCAAGTCTTTGATCCATTTTGAGTTAATTTTTGTGTATGGTGAAAGATAATGTTCTACTTTTATTCTTGACATTTGGCTGTCCAGTTTTTCCAATACCATTTGTTGAAGAGACTTTCCTTTCTCCATTGTATGTTCTCAGCTCCTTTGTCGAAGATTAGCTGTCCTTAGATGTGTGGTTTTATTTCTGGGCTTTCAATTCTGTTCCATTGATCTGTCTGCCTGTTTCTGTACCAGTACCATGCTGTTTTGATTACTACAGCTTTGTAGTATATTTTGAAGTCAGGAATTGTGATGTCTCCAGCTTTGTTCTTTTTTCTCAAAATTGCTTTAGCTATTTGGAGTCTTTTGTTGCCCAATATAAATTTTCAGATTCTTTGTTCTATTTCTTTAAAGAATGTCATTGCGATTCTGGTTGGGAGTGCACTGAATCTGTGGATTGCTTTAGGTAGTATGGACATATTAACTATGTTTATTCTTCCAATCCATGTGCATGGAATGTCTTTCCATCTCTTTACGTCATCATCAGTTTCTTTCAGGAAAGTCTGTAGTTTTCACTGTATAGATCTTTCACTTCCTTGGTTAAATTCACTCCAAGATATTTTATTTTTTTTCTTGCGATTGTGAATGGGATTGTGTTCTTGAGTTCTCTTTTCTGTTAGTTTGTTATTAGAGTATAGAAATGCAACTGATTTATGTAAGTTGATTTTGTACCCTGCAACTTGGAGGTAATGGTTGATTATTTCTAGTAGCTTTCAGTTGGATTTTTTAGGGTATTCTACATATAAAATCATGTCGTCTGCAAACAGCGAGAGTTTCACATCTTCACACATCATCCTGTTTGGATTCCTTTTATTTCTTTTTCCTGCCTAATTGCTCTGGCCAAAACCTCCAGTACTATGTTGAATAAGAGTGGTGAGAGTGGGCAAGAAATTGATTTTAATGCTTAACTTGTGAGGCTAGTCTCATTGATTTAAGATAATTTGCATATACAGAAAAAGTGAGTCCCAAGCTCCTGGTACATTTTATGTTCTTGTTTGTTTTAATAACTCACCTCTATTCATTGACTATGCTCCTGACAAGCTTTGACTCATCTCATTCTCACCTCAGATTCTTGTGTTTTCTTCCAGAAATGCATATATTTTACATATAAAAATATATGTCTTATGCTTTAATTTGCATTTTAATTATTGTGTTTGATTGACTTTAAGACACCATGGATTATAAAATGCCACACTATTTAATGTACCACTAGCCAAAACTGATAAATAATAACACAATGTTTTGCTATCAGAGTCTTCATTTTATATTTATTGTAATAGATTTTTAGACTTATTTAGATGTAGGCACAGATGTTTCTCTCCTGTACATGCATAAAAGGAAACGGTAAATGAAATAAATTGGTTGTGGTATTTTTTAGATTGTACTTATTCAGAATCTATATTTTCAGAATCACAGTTTGACTCACTCATTGACAACTCTGTTTTTCCTCAAAATGTTTTCTTCTGTGCTAAGGTGCACCACTGGTGTCTCTGGGATTTTCTTCCATGCAGCTGATATCTATTCTGCAAGTTTTGTTGAACATGTTCAAGGAAGGAATGCAAATTAAAACACAATTGTCAGTTGGTGATAGTAAGAAGCATTTCAGAGATATTAAAATGAGAAAACTCTTATAAGTGATGGAATGTGGTATATATCTTTCCATAACACAAATGGGATTATACATTACATACTATTCTGAGACATTTTTCTCTCTTAATATTTATTTTAGACACAATCCATATTGATATATATATATATGTCATTTTTATGTGAACATATTATAATTTATTTCACTAGGAACTAGTTCCTTTTCCCTAGAATTTTAAATTTTCCAAGTCTTAAAAGTCACCTATATCCAATCCCTTAATTGTCACTATATTCCAACCCCCTAATATCTCATTAGGGCTTGTGAGCACACCTAAAACATTTTTTTAAAACTGGTTAAATTCAGGCAAGCATCTGAACTCCACTGTTTTCAATAAGAATTTGATTGATTTTGGCTTGTCTCACACATACCCCAATATGGTCTGGTGTGCCATATGCATGTATGCAGAAAGCATCCAGATGTTTTGATCTTTAGGGTAACACGATCATATACCTCAGGGTGCAGAAGTATTAAATCACTGCTGTCAGGCCCCACTATACAATCTGCAAGGCACAGTGCAAAACGAAAATGTGGTAGTTGATCTTCCTTTCTGGGCAGCCCCATCCCAAAACAGATGGACAACCTCTAAAGTTTGCAACATCTGTGTCGGGACACAGTGGTATGTGGCTCAGGGGTGGGTAAAAGGACCACTTCAAGCTACCTGCTGAACACAGTGGCTATGCTTGCCCTGAGCAAAACAGCTTCCACCTTGCCCCACCCCTAAGACGCCCTGGGGCACACACGCCCAACACTGAATCTCTCTGCACCCAGGCACAAGCCCCCACCTGGAGCGGAGGGTGACACCTTCTACCTACACAATTCATTTGCTGCCCCAGGTGGAGGGCAGCTGTGATGGTGGGGCAGTTGGGGAGGAAGGGTGCCAGGAGGAGGCTTGGAGGGAGTAGGGCACCAGGGGGCAGGGAGCAGCAGACCACCAGAACCTATCACAGGCATGTGGTGGGAGGCAGGAAGGGGAATCAGTGGAAACTCCAAGGGCCTGGTACATGCTCTGTTGTCCCTTTGGACTTCACTTATAAAACACACATGCAAAGATAAAATTAAGAATTTCAAGATGGTAACCACAGAGCACTCAATCCCAAGCACACGACCCTTCTGAGCCCAGAGCCCTGTGTGACTGCTGTGCCCTACACCCATGAAACATCCCTGACCACTGTAAAAACAAAAACAAAAGCCCCACAACACCTCTCATCTAAACTACAATGGTAAAGGCCAAATTAATCAAACCGCAAGTACACTGTGCTTGAAAGCTAAGCACTTTGAACTCTGGAAGAGTCATTGTCAAGCTCCACAGGCAGCTTGAACTTTTGGGCCCCTCAGGTGCACAGGGCCCCTGTAAGTGCTGGGAGTGGCTGGGAGCTATCAGGTGTTCTAGGTAGCAATAAGGTGCAATCAGAAAGCGTTGGTATGTAATCTATTCTGGTAAATTGCCTAAAGAGAATTCAGAAAAAGGAAGTCTCACGCTAAATAAATATTCATTTCCATACCTAATTTAAGTGTAATTTTACATTCTCTTTTTTTTCCAAAGGGACCTCAAAATTGTATAATCTCCATTCCTGAATTTGTCCTAAGGAGATAGGTGACCTGTGATACAAGAAGAGTTCTAGAGAGGCATTCAAAGTTGACTTTCAATTGCAATACTATTGGAGAAACTTGCGACAATAAGTGTGAAATGTACTTTAAAAGAAACAATTTTATGACAATGCAATCAGAGTAGTGGCTTTCACCTTAAAAGGAATCTAAACTGGAATTAAATTCAAGAAATGTTTCAGACTTAAAATCTGAAAGAATTGCAGTCATGAAGAAGATTTAAGTGAAAAGAAGACAAGACATATTTTAAGTATTCATCATTCAAATGAGTTTTTATTTGTTCTGTACCTATTGATTATAAAGTTTCCCTAAGCCACATTAAAGGGCAGAGAAGAAATCAGTGTACTATTATCAATATTAACCTGATGCCCCAGGTTAATCTGACCCCTAAGACTTACTAATTTGCCAAGAATAGCCTAAGAAGTGATTGTTGGACCTAAACACTGACATACAGGAAAACAATGAATCATTTCCCTGCAGAATTCATTTCCTAATTTATTGGCAAAGGTAGTATTCACTTGGTCCAAATATTACGGATCTGAGCGTATCTAAACACACACTGACTTGGAAATCAAACTATTTGAGTTTAGAGACTAGTGTCTTAGAAAGCAACAGATCTATAAGTGATTAATAATCAAGTAGTTTTTTAAAGAAGCACAGAAAACAGTGTTATTCCAAGGTGACAGACGTTAACTAGACTTACTATGATCATTTCACAATGTATACAAATATTGAATCATTATGCTGTACACCTGAAACTAGTGTCAATTATACCTCAATTTTAAAAAATAATTAAATTAAAAAATGAAACTAAATTTTTAAAAAACAGTGTTATTCCATCCACTTTTGCATAGGTTTGAAATTTTACAATTATAAAAAATGTTTTAAAATGTTTAAAAATAGTGCTGCATTAAATCTAACCGCTTTTTTCAGACTACATTTTGCAAGAAATACAGTTTAAATTAAAGCCAAAAATGCTTGTGTTAATAGGCAAGGCTGACAAATTTAGAATGTGGGAAGTTCTACAGGACAAATGTTTTTTCAACACATAAACTGCAAGGAAAAAAAGAGGGGTAAGAGAACTAGCATAGATTTTAAAAGGCTAAAGACACATTTATTTGCAATATGTGAACTTAATTGGATATTGATTCAGGGGAAAAAAACAGCTAAAATGAAAACATTCTTCTTTTTATTTTTGGTGTAGTATCAGCCAAGCTTCTCCCTGCTAAAGTTGTTTTTTCCCCTTGAAATTAATAAGTATTAAGTGGGGGAGGAAGTACTTTGAAACTATGTAAATATCCCATTCTTCATCATACTTTTAATTTAGTCATTATTTATTTTGTTGATTAAATTGTCCCTGATTTAACCAGAAGGGGTCTCTTCAATTTGGCTTCTGTATCTTTTAAAATGACCCAGTTAATTTTTTTTAATGTTGAGACAAGTGGGGAAATGTCAATATGAACTGGATATTAGATGATATTAATGAATTAGTGTTAATAATTATAGTTGCACTATGGGTATTAGGAGATTATTTTTATTACTGGAATAGGCTGAAATAGCAGGATGTGTTTAAGTTCCCTTAAAATAGTACAGTAACAAATAGATATGTGCATATAGAGAAAGAGCAAAATAAAGCAAATATGGCAAAACATCAACAAATGTTGAATGTAGTGGAGGGTATACAAGTTTTTATTGTACCATTCTTTCCACTTTTCTATATGTTTAAATTTTTTCATAATAAAAAGTAAGAAAGGGAAAGAAATATATTAACCAAATGCAATTTGTGGACCTTGTCCTGATTCATCTGTTAAAAAGCATTTATGAGACAACTGTAGAAATTTGAATGCTGACTCGCTATCAGATATTAAGAAATAATTGTTAATTTTTAAGAGTGATAATGGTATTGTTACATTTTCAAAAGGAGAATTTCTCTGTTACATAAGTATTACTGAAGTGTTTATGGATGAAATTATAAGATGTTTGCAGTTTGCTTTAAAAAATGCAGTGGTTCAGGAATATAAATGAAACAAGACTGACCATAAGTTGATAATTGTTGAAGGCAGCTGATGAGCATACGGGAGTCCACTATACTATTCCATTTTGGTGTGTATTTGAACATTTCCATTACAAAAACTGTTTTTTAGACAATACTGAAACAATATTGAAATAAAATAATTAATGAGTTAGGAATAAAAACAAATAGTAAAGATGATAAATAAAATTGTTTTCCTATGAAAATATCAATAAAACAGACACTTGGCAAGTTTATCCAGGAAAGACCACACAAATACACAACACTGAAATGTAGACACCATGGGGGCAAACATCTCAGCTGTCTCGTTTGCCACTGAGTATGACATGAAAGCCAGAAACCCTCGCACAATACCCAGCACATAGCAGGTACTCAACAAATACAGATGAAAGGATGACCAGAAGAATATAGTCACAAATTGGAGATGAGTTTAAAATAAGAGAATAGTATGTGCAAGTTTACACCGGCAAAATTGAATATGTAGATAAAATGGATAATTTTCTAGGAAAATACAATTACTACAAGTGACCAAAAGAAGAGTAAAACACCTACAATGAATAATAACTAAATATGAAATTGGATAGGTTGACAAAGCTCTATCCCCCCAAAGGGCACTGGATCTACAAGGGTTTATACATAATTTATATCATTCTCTCAAGGAACAGATATTTTCTATATCATTTTAACGTTTTAACGATATCGTATTTAATATAATTTTCTATACCACTGAGAGCATGGAAACATTCCAATTCATTTCACAAGGTTTGCAAATGATTAATACCAAACCTGACAAAGATAGCAGCCAAAAAAATTATTTTCAGACTAAACCTAAGAAGACAACATAAAAAACTTAAATAAAACATTGGTAAATATAACCCAACAATATATTAGAACACAAGTAGAAGAATGCATTTTGACCAAGTTGATTTCTCTCAAGAAAAAAAGGATGGCCCAATAGTAGGAAATCTATTGACATAATTTATTACATAAGCTGGTTAAAGGAGAAAAATGATATGATTATCTCCATAGATGTGAAAATAGCATTTGATAATTCAACATCCATCCTTATTTTGAAAAAAGATAATGAACTAGGGATAGAAGAAACCTTCCTAAACATGATAGAATATTTATCAAAAATTACCATCAAACATACCTCGCAATGAAACACAAGAGCCCTTCTCATTAAAATCAGGAACACAATAAGGATACCCATTACCACCACTATTACACGACATTATCATATAAATTCTAGCCACTGCAACAAGATAAGAGGTATTTCTTTTGAAAAAGAAGAGACAAAATTATCATTATTTGCAGAAGATGATATGACAGCCTAGAAAACTGAAGAGAAAAACTATTAGAAACAATAAAATATTCAGTAATATATATATAAACTCAATAGATTTTCTATGCAAGCAATAATACATTAGAAAATGTAAGGAAACAGATGCCATATGAAATAACACAAAAATAATTCATAAGGCATAAATCAGAAAATCAGAGTTCAGAAACAGATACATGCATATATGGGAATTTAGTATATAATAAAAATGGTATTTCAAATCAATGGACAAATGATGGATTATCCACTTAAAAACAAAATTATATCTGTCATCAAATAAAAATAAAAATACATTCAAATACATTTTAAAATTAAAAGAAAAGTAATGGAAGAAAATATAAGAGAATAATATTCATAATCTTAGAGTAAGGAAGACTTTTCTAAGTATGACATGAAACCCAGAAACCATAAAGCAAACAACTGGCAGATTTGATTCCATAAAAGAAATTAAAATATCTAGAGAAAATGAGACCATAAGCAAACAGTAAACAAATCGAAAACTGGGAAAAACATATTTGCAAAATAAGACAAAGGGCTAACATTATGACTTTGTGACCAAATAGAATAAAGAGTTCTTATAAATCAGCAAGAAAAAAACAAAATTCCCAATGAAAAAAGCGTAAAGATACAAACTAGCAATTCACAAAAGTATTCTAAATAGCCATCAAACATACAAATAGATTAGAGGTCAGCAAACTATTGCCTTAGGGCCAAATCTGACTGCTGCTTGTTTCTGTAAATACTGAAACAGTCAGAGTCATTCACTCATATATTGTCTATAGATGCTAGTGGGCTACAAACAGGCAGAGTTGAGTCGGTGCAACAGAAACCACGTGGCCTGCAAAGTCTAAAATATTTACTATCTGACCCCCTACCAAAAACGTTTGCAGAGGCCTGGAATAGATGGTGAAACTCATGAATAATTAAATAAATAAAAACTAAACCACAACAATATTGTCATTCAACAAATATTTACTGAGCACCTCGTTTACACCAAACATTCATTTTGCCTGTCAGATTGACAAAGATTAAAAAGCATGATGTTGCCCAGGGGCGACAAGAGTGTAAGGAAAGAAACATTCTCTTATACTACTGGTAGAAGTGAAAATTGGTAAAACCATTCTGGAGGATGACATATATTAAAAAAAAAAAACTTTAAGTGGGCATACCCTTTGATCCAGCAACTTCATGTCTGACAATTTATCCTAAGAAAATAATAACCCCAGTGTATGAAAACCACAAGTATAAGGATAATCGTTGCAGAATGGCTTATGACAGTAAAAAATTATAAACATATAAATACCAATCAGAATAGATAGATAGATACGGCTATATAAATATATATTAAAAGAAATATCTATTTAGAGATACACAGAAAAATCTGAAGTATATATACTAAATTGTTAGCAATGGCTATTACTGGCAGGTAGACAAAATTCTCTGTATTTTCTGAATTTCTCAAAATGATCATGTATCATCAGAAAATGAAAACAAGATCAAGATATTCTTGAGGAGAGGAGGGATAATTAAAGCTTATGTTACAAGTTAAGCAAGAAAATGATAATGCAAAAAAACGGTGTCGTAAAATTAGCTAAGACAGACTACAAAGGCTGTTTAAGCTTCAAAATCGGCAAGAATAATTACCTGATTTGTTTTAAGGTTGCTTTCACTTTGATTTACTACTGAATCAGCAAACAAAAATAATGCAGAAGATCAAGGACACAAATGCGTGGATGCCGCCACCACAGGACACCACTAGCCTCTAAGGTACCTTTGTGTGATATAGAAAATGGTATCCTTCCTCCAAGAAATGAAACTCCCCCCAGAGCAAGTGAAGCCTGGTCTGGATTTCAGTCCCCACTTGCTCCCTCTACTGGGCATCCTTGTGTAGGGCACAACCTGCACAAACTGCAGCAAGTCTAGCTCTCTGGTTCCTTGCTAGCTCCTTTATAGAAGCAGCCAGTGAATTCAGCCCGCAAGAAGCGATTAATTCACCAAGTCAAATGAGGAAAGCCCTCACATCCACCGCCTTTTAAATTTTTTCAGCCTAGGGATATCAGCATTCAAAACATTCACCCTACTACCACGTATTAAACCCTTTCCCACACCAATTACATTCTTTAAATATACTGGTTTTTATTGTGACCTTGAGCCTATAATTGTCCTGACTATTCACTAACTGAAGAACAATTATGGTTATCTTAGAAAAAAATTAAATAGAATTTAACATAACACCTTACACCAAAAAGAATTTTAGATTATTTATAGAGCAAAGAGTAAACAAAATGAAACCATTAAAAAAGGTAAATATTTACTTAAGATCTAATTGACCCCATGATAGGCAAAGACTATCTAAGAAACTTTCAATAAAAGACAGCATAAAGGAAAAGACTGATGTATTTAACATTAGAAAATGAAAATCTCTTACAAATAAACTATCATAATAAAGTTAAAAAGCTATTATAGAGGGATTTGCATTGATATCCTTTCAATATAAAGAGTTATTACAAATAAACAAGTTGAAAAATGAATAAAAAGCCTGGAGAAATTAAAAGAAATTTAAAAGGCACATTCACATATGAAAAGATACTCAAGTACAGTATAATCTAATAAATATATATTAAAACAAAACTGAGGTACAAATTTCAGTCTATCAAATTGAAAAAGGAGAAAAGATAATATCATTATTGTCAGGGAGGTTGGCAGGGAGGCAGTGAGACAGACACACTCATATACTGCTAATAGGAATGTAAGCTGTTAGAACCTTGCTGGAAAGCAATTTGTCAGTATGTACCAAGAATCTAAAATTCTAAAATACTAAAAGCTTATGACCCGGTAAATACACTTCTAGGAATATAGTCTATGAAAATAATCAGAGCTGTAGAAAACTATTTCTGTTGAAGGATATTTTTAAAAAACATTATAACAATGAAAATATCTTATCAATATATATGTCCAGTGATAAATGAATAATGTAATAAATGTGGTACATCCATATAATAGACTATTATGGGTTCATTAAAAACTCAAAAGTTCTGTAGCCATCCAGTTCCCTTCCCTACAGGCAATGATGCTATCTACCTTTTTTTTTTGTAAATAGCATCATTGCCTGTAGGGAACAGAATGAGGTGGCTACAGAACTTTTCACTGTCTATCCTCTAATACTCTCTGAATTTTAAATTTAATAAATTAGTTCAATATTTTTTTAAACGTAAGCCTACTTAACTCACAAGAGGCCTGATGTACTGTACCTACGGCCACACCTATCCTTACCTCCACATCTTCATTTTCAGGAAATAGAGTATCCCTCCTCCCATTCAAGAACAAACCCTCACCTGCGCCCTGAAGGCCATCCTTTCCTTTGCCATCTCTTCCTTCCTCCTTCAAAGGAAAAATAAGTAGTCTACACTTGGCATCTAAGTTTTTAACATCTCATTCATTCTAAAACTCACTAGAATATGGCTTTTGCCCCCTACTACACTACTGAAACTGTTCTCCATAAAGAGACCAATATCTTTCAACTATGTTCAATATTTTCCAGCCTTTATCTAATCATATTTTCTGCTGACTTTGAAGTTCTTTATTACGTATATCTTGAGATTCTATTCTGGTCCTTACAACCCAAGACTGGAGCCTAGCAACTTGCCATCCAGTACACGACTATCCCCAGGGACCAAGACATCTGAGTTTCCATCACTATTAGGATTGCTGTTGCTCATCATTCTCCAGCAACTAAATCAAAGACACAAGCCATAAGTTGGCACCTAAGTGTGTGCTGATCATATATTCTAGTTACCATGAGACAGTCCTTGTTGATACTGGTGTAATTATTAACAGTGCCCCCTTGCACTCAAGTCTGGATGATAAATTATATCATCACCTTACTACCTAAGGGAATCCAACAGTCAGAAAATGAAAGAATAAAATCATGCAAACAGGCAGCTCCCCAGTAAAATAGACCTGCTCTGGAGGAGAAAAAAAAATAAAACTCATTACTTAAAATAAAACATGTGCAGTTAAGAAAATTCAATTACAAATATTGAAAAGACTTCCAGGACTAAAAAATGTATATTTCAATTTAAAATTCAGTTAAATTGAAGAAGACAAGTTCAGATAAATTGAAGGAAAAGCTGATCACTTGTCTAGACAAAAAATTAGAGGCCTAGAAGAGTATAGGAAATCTTTCAAAAACAGAAGAAAAGTACAAAAAGGACTTAGAAAACAAATGTATCCAGAATACCTAATCCATGAATAAAAGAAATTTTAGGAGGAACCAAAAACACATGCATGAGGGGCAATAATTAAGCAAATAATAGAGGAAAAATTTCCCCTAATTAAAGAACAATAAAGTTTGGCTCACTGAGTTCCAAGCAGGATTAATGTTTTATTCCATTAGAAATACAAATCACATACAGTAACCCACCTAAATCCTAAATGCACAGCTTTACGAATTTTCACATATGTAACACCTGTGTAAGCAACACCCAGGGGGAGATATAGAATGTTACCATCACTCAAGAGAATCCTTCATGGCCCTTTCAGAATCCGAATCCACCTCTACGCAGAGCTGATTGTTAATATGATTTCTAAACCCATCCATTAGTTTTGTCAGTACTTGAACTTTAAATTAATGGAATCGCAGTATGTACTCTTTTGGTCTGGCTTCTCTGATTCAACATTATGTTTCTGATGCATCCATATTAACGTATTAGTAGTTTGCTCTCTTTATTGCTCTGTGAAATTCCACTGTATGAGTATACCATAAGTTATTTCTCCATTCTCTTCTTGATGAATATGCAGGTTGCTTCCAGTTTTTGCCCTTATAAACAAAGCTTCTACGAACATTCTTAAACAGACCTTTTGGTGGACATCAGCACTCATTTCTCTTGAGTGTATAGCTAGGAGTTAAAGTGCTGGGTTATAGTACAGGTGTATGTCAAGCTCTGGTAGATACTGGCAAACAGTTTTGCACAGTGATTGAAAAAATTTAAACTCACACCAGCAATATATAAGGGTTCCAGGGGCCCCACATCCTTGCCCAAAATTAGAATTTTCAGTCTTTAATAATTTCAGCCAGAAAACAGAAGAAAACATTCTCACCTCATTTAATGAGCCGTCATAGCCCTGATGTCAGCCAAAGACATTACAAGAAAACTACATAGTAATATCCCTTATAGATGTACAAAACTTCAGCAAATCAAACCCAGCAACAGATAAAAATGTTAATATATTATGATCAAATAAGGTTTGTCCCAGGAATGCAAGGTAGATTTCACATTTAAAAGTCATTCATGGTAATGCACTATATGAAGAGAATAACAAAGAAGAACTATATGATTAACCCAATAGATATCAAAAAGCATTTGATAAAATTCAAATCTTATCCATGATGAAAGGTAAATAAAAAACACTCAAAACTAAGAATAGAGGAAAACTTCTTTAAATTGACACAGGGCTTCTGCAAAAATTCTACAGTAAACATCATACTAACAGTGAAACACTGAATGCTTTCCACATCAGATCAAGGAAATGGCAAGAATATCTGCTCTTACCTCTTCTATTCAACATTGCACTGAAGGTTCTAGCCAGTGTATTAGGTAAGAAGATGAAATAAAATGCACAGAGATCAAAAAGGAAGAAGTAAAATTCTGTTTGCAGAGGACATTATTTGTCAAACTCATTGAACTATGCAGTTAAAATAGATGTTTTATCATAAACTATGCTTCAACAAAGCCGATTTTAACAAAGTAAACTCCTCACAGCAAAAACTCCAAGCTCAGGGGGCTGGCCCCGTGGCCGAGTGGTTAAGTTCGCGTGCTCCGCTGCAGGCGGCCCAGTGTTTTGTTGGTTCGAATCCTGGGCGCGGACATGGCACTGCTCATCAGACCACGCTGAGGCAGCGTCCCACATGCCACAACTAGAAGAACCCACAACGAAGAATACACAACTATGTACCGGGGGGGGCTTTGGGGAGAAAAAGGAAAAAGTTAAATCTTTAAAAAAAAAAAAAAAAACTCCAAGCTCAGGACCAGTGAGTTTTGTGGTTTCACTGGTCAATTCCTTCAAATATTTAAGGAAGACATAACGTTGCTAAGAGAAAGATAGAAAGACCTAAATAAATGGTGATATATACCAAATTCAAAAATTGGACAATACAATATCATTAAGATGTCTATTTTGCCCAAATTTGGCCAATGTAATCACAATCAAAATCCTAGCAGACCTTTTGAAAGGAACCAACAAGCTGATTCTAAAACTTACATGGAATTGCAAAGGTAATAGAATAGCCAAAACAATCTTCAAATAAAAGAACAAAATGGGAGAACACACACTATCTGATTTCAATACTTACTTTAAGACTACAATAATCAAGACAGTGTGCTACTGGCATAGGATCCACAAATTAAAAAAAAAAAAAAAAACAGAACAGAATAGAGAGCCCAGGAAGAAACCCACACATACACAATTTTTTGATATTTGACAAAAGGACTATGGCAACGCAGAGAGGTTAAACATACAGTTGTGGGATCCAGAAATTCCACACCTAAGTATACACCCAAGAGAATGGAAAACATATGCGTATACTGAAACTTGTACAAAAATGTTCACAGAAGCATTATTCATAATAGCTAGAGAGTGTAAACAACTTACATGTCCATTAACTGCGGGACAAACAAAATGTGGTATGCCCATACAATGCAATATTATTGTGTCATAAAAAAGAATCAAGTACTGATACATGTTAAAACATGGGTTAACTTTGAAAACATTATGCTAAATAGAAGAAGCCAGACACAAAGGTCAGATATTGTAGGACTCTATTTATATGAAATGTCCAGAATAGACGAATTCATAGAGACAAAAAGTAGATTAATGGTTTCCAGGGGTACAGAGTCCTTTTGGGGGTGATGAAAATGTTCTGCAATTAGATAGTAGTAATGGTTGCACAACCATGTGAATATATTAAAATCCATTGAATTGTACAGTTTAAAATGGTGAATCATGGTATGCAAACTATATCTCAATTTTAAAAAATTAATTTGAGATGGATCATAGTCTTAAATATAAAAGCTAAATCTATAATGCTTCTAGAAAAAAATGGATGTATATTTTCACAACTTTGAAGTAAAGATTACTTAACGAGAATATAAAAGGCCATAAAGCATCAAAGGAAAACAATGTTAAATTGGACGTTATTGAAAATTATAAACATCTATTCTTCAAAGTACAGTTAAGAAAATAAACTCTCACAGGGTGGGTGAAAATATTCTCAATACATACAAATGACAAAAGAACTCCAACAAATCAATAACAAAAAGACACACAACTTAACGTTAAAAAGTTGGCAAAAGATTTTGAACACACACTTCCCAAAGGAAAACATAATGGCCAGTAAGTACATGAAAAAGTGTTCAAAGGCATTAGTCATCAGGGAAATGCAATTTAAAACCACAATGAGATACTACTTCATACCCACTAGGATGGCTAAAACTAAAAAGACTAACAGTATGAAACGCTGACCTGGATGTGGAGCAAATAGAGTTATCCTACCTTGCTGGTGGGAGCATAAAATCGTACAAACCAGTTTTTAAAAGTTTGGCAGTTTCGTACAAAGTTAAACACACACCTAGAGGAACTTCCACAGCCAAGTGGTTAGCAAAGAGAAGTATAAACATTTATTTCAAAGAACAATTTTAAAAGGTTGTTCATAGGAGTTTTATTCTTATTAGCCAAATGTCCATCAATAGGTGAATGGATAAATAACTCACAGTATATTAAATACACAGGAATACTACTCAGTAATCAAAATGAGCAAACTACTTATACATGCAACATGGATAAATCTCACGGACATGAAGCTGAGCAAAAGAAATCAAGTGGAAATGGGAGAAAGTGTTTTATTGACAATTGCATGCATATAAACATTAGGAATAAACTCAATATAAGAAGTACAGAAACTAGATTAAAAAACTATAAAATATTGGGGCTGGCCCCATGGCCAAGAGGTTGGGTTTGCACGCTCTGCTTCGCGGCCCAGGGCTACGCTGCTTCGAATCCTGGGTGCGGACACGGCACTGCTCGTCAGGCCATGCTGAGGCGGCATCCCACATGCCACACTAGAAGGACCCACAACTGAAAATACACAACTATGTACCGTACCGGGGGTGCTTTGGAAGAAAAAGGAAAACTAAAATCTTTAAAAAAAAAACTACAAAATTTTTATTAAAGGGCATAAAATTCAATCTGAAAATATAGAAAGACATACCATTTTCTTGGATAGGTAGATAACAATATAAAAATGTAAATTCTCTCAAAGATAATATATAAATATAATACCTAGTAGAACTCCAATAGATTTGTGGTTTTAATAAAATAAAATAATATTGGGGCCAGCCCAGGGGCACTGTGGTTAAGTTTGTACCCTCCACTTTGGTAGCCCAGAGTTTGTGGGTTTGGATCCCAGACATGGACCTACGCGCCACTCATCAAGCCATGCTACGGCAGCGTCCCACACACACAATAAAGGAAGATTGGCACAGATGTTAGCTCAGGGCTAACCTTCCTCACCAAATAAATAAATAAATAAATAAAAATAATATTAAAATCCATATAAGAACATACATATCTAAGAATATCCAGGAAAATCATGAAGGAGAATGGTGAGGTGGAATTTGATTTATTAGATACTAAACTGCAACTAAACAATATGATATTGGCACAGAAATAAGCAACTAGATCAGTGGAGCAAAGTGCCCAGAAACTGATTCCAGTCTTTATGATAATTTATGACAAAGGTGATATTTTAATACAATGGGAAAAAGACACTTTACTCAGTGTATGCACTGGCACGTATATTGGGCACTCTACTTGGAACAAAATGGAGTTTGTTCTCTTTCTCACACTACGTATAAAAATAAATTCTAAATGGACTAACAATTTAGATATAAAAATAAAACAATAAAAGTGGTGCAAAAAAATCTAAGAAATCACATGTATAATCTAGATGTACAGGGAACCTTGTCAACCAAGACAAGAAGAACAGACGCTAGAAAAGAAAAGCCCAACATATTTGATGATTTAAAAATTTAATTATTTTTAATAGGTACAGAGTTTCGTTGGGATGATGAAAAACTTCTGGAAATATAAGGTGATGATGGCTGTACAACAATGAGAATGCACTGAATGTGAGTGTACTGAATGTGAGTGCACTGAATGGGAATGCACTGAATGTGAGTGTACTGAATGTGAATGCACTGAATGTGAGTGTACTGAATGTGAGTGTACTGAATGTGAGTGCACTGAATGTGAGTGTACTGAATGTGAATGCACTGAATGTGAATGCACTGAATGTGAGTGTACTGAATGTGAATGCACTCAATGTGAGTGTACTGAATGTGAGTGTACTGAATGTGAGTGCACTGAATGTGAGTGTACTGAATGTGAATGCACTGAATGTGAGTGTACTGAATGTGAGTGTACTGAATGTGAGTGCACTGAATGTGTGTGTACTGAATGTGAATGCACTGAATGTGAATGCACTGAATGTGAGTGTACTGAATGTGAGTGCACTGAATGTGTGTGTACTGAATGTGAGTGCACTGAATGTGAGTGCACTGAATGTGAGTGCACTGAATGTGTGTGTACTGAATGTGAATGCACTGAATGTGAATGCACTGAATGTGAGTGTACTGAATGTGAATGCACTGAATGTGAATGCACTGAATGTGAGTGCACTGAATGTGAATGCACTGAATGTGAGTGTACTGAATGTGAGTGCACTGAATGTGTGTGTACTGAATGTGAATGCACTGAATGTGAATGCACTGAATGTGAGTGTACTGAATGTGAATGCACTGAATGTGAATGCACTGAATGTGAGTGCACTGAATGTGAGTGCACTGAATGTGAATGCACTGAATGTGAGTGCACTGAATGTGAGTGCACTGAATGTGAGTGCACTGAATGTGAGTGTACTGAATGTGAATGCACTGAATGTGAATGCACTGAATGTGAGTGTACTGAATGTGAGTGTACTGAATGCTTCTGGACCGTATGCTTAAAAAT
Organism: Equus przewalskii; assembly: GCF_037783145.1. Taxonomy (NCBI): domain Eukaryota; kingdom Metazoa; phylum Chordata; class Mammalia; order Perissodactyla; family Equidae; genus Equus; species Equus przewalskii. Next base: position 112,778,289 of record NC_091863.1, on the reverse strand, counting down.
GATAAATTTCATGGTATGTATATATTAACACAATGAAGAAAATAAGATTTTGTATGGCAAAATATATCTTAACCAAATTTAACAAATTGATCTACTAGGTTAATACACATATACCTACATACATATATAGTTTAAACACTTACGAGACTAAAAGGCCTAATATCTATAATTTTTTAAATGATCAAAGAACTTCAAAACACATTAACAAGAGAAGATTTTGGAATGGCCAATAAGCACATGAAAAGATGCTCAATGTCATTAGTCATCAGAGAAATGCAAACTAAAACTATAATCAGATACCACTTCACACCCACTAGAATGGCTAAAATTAAAATAACCGACAATATGAAGTCTTGGCCAGTATGTAGATATTCCCTTAAAAATAATAAAACGAGAGGCATGGATAGAGGGAGAGAAAGCATATAGAAAAACAAGCAATTCACAGCAGAACAAATGCAAATGTTTGGTAAACGTTTGAGAACATGCTCACTAACAGTTAAAGAAATGCAAATTAAAGTAACAATAAGTAGTGCCATCCATTGCTACTGGAAATGGAAATTACAATTTCATTTTTGATATGCATGTCCTTGAGCCAGACATCCTACTCCTAGGAATTTATCTCACAGAAGTAAAAGCATCAGTATATGAAAAGTATGTATAAAACATTATCCCTATTCATATATCAGAAAATTACCAAAAGAAGAAAACTCTGTGTGTGTATGAAATAGGAATGGATGGGCTTAGGATCACCATCCTTTTCACTCTTTCTGGGTGGTCTGATCTGTTTTCAAGGTTACAACTAACATGCTGACGGTTTCCAAATCTTTATGTTGAGGCCAGACCACTCTCCTGAGCTTCAGAGTGCTTGCTGCACAGTTCCCCCTGAATGTTCCCAAGGTAGGGCTAGGCACATAATTTATGGGGTCCGGTGAAAAATGAAAATGCAAACCCCTTGTGGAAAAAGTGCCATTAGACGTATTAACATATAAAGTTTTTTTCCTGTAAAAGTATTTCATTATTTATAAAATTTAACAGGGGTAATAGTGATATATGGGTGTGTTAATTTCCCAATACTGCTGTAACAACTTACCACAAAGGTAGTAGCTCAAAGCAACACAAGTGTATTATCTCCCAGTCCTGGAGGTCCTAAGTCCTATATTCAACATGTCAGCAGGGCTGCATTCCTTCTGCAGGCTCTAGGCAAGAATTCATTTCTTTGCCTTTTCAACTACTAGAGGCATTCTTTGGTTTCTGGCCCCTTCCTCCATTTTCAAAGCCAGCAGTAGGGGCCAGACCGGTGGCGCAGCGGTTAAGCGCGCACCTTCTGCTTCCGCAGCCAGGCTCGTTGTTTTAGATCCTGAGTGCGGACACAGCACTGCTTGGCAAGCCATGCTGTGGCAGGCGTACCACATAGAAAGTGGAGGAAGATGGGCACGGATGTTAGCTCAGGGCCAGTCTTCCTCAGCAAAAAGAGGAGGATTGGCGGCAGATGTTAGCTCAGAGCTAATCTTCCTCAAAAAAAAAAAAAAAAAGCCAGCAGCATCGCATCTCCAAACCTCTCTCACTCTCCCTGCCCTCTCCTTCATGTCTCTCCTCTCTGCTTCTCTCATCACATCTTCTCTGACTTTCCCTCCTCTTTCTTTCCCTTTTAAGAACACTTGTGATTACACTGGTCCCACCTGGATAATCCAGGTGACTTTCCCCATCTCAAGACCCTTAATTTAATCACAACTACAAAGTCTTTTTGACCGTGTAAGGTAACATATTCAGCGGTTCTGGGGATTAGGACTTGGACATCCCTGGTGTGTGTGTTGAACGGGGAACACTATTCTGTCTATCGCAACGATTAAGAACAAATTTACAAACTGCAAAAAATATTTTTGGCATCATAATATTATATAACACAACAAATACTAATACTTTATTAATGTGGTATCTTGATTACAAGATTTTTCTGGCTCAGTTCTCTACAAAGTTATTTATTAGGTCATCAAACTTTATATTTTTAGCAACTTCATTTTCAATCAACATAACTGAAAGCACCATCAGTCTTTCTTGGCAAACGAAAGATGGCAAATAATTTTTGATAATTTCAAATTTAGAGAAGGCTCTTCCTGCTGATGCAACGGTTACCGGAGCTGATGAGAGTATTTCACGGCCTGCGGCAGTGTTGGGATTCATATACAAATTCTAGTACAACTAGAGTTGATGATTCTCATTAAACAATTTTTTTCAAAAGGTTTAACTCATCATACAAATCAGTTTCGTGTAATTCTGAATTTAATTTTAAATGTACATTAGACAATCGTATTGTAATTTCTCTTTTGACAGTTTTGGAACTTCTGGGGGTTGTACAATAAACTGAAGGTAGCTTCATGATTTGTACATAATTCAAAACACCTGTTCATGCATTCTATCGCTGTATATTCAATTACAAGGAAATTAATTTAAAAAGAGTCTTCCTCCTTAGTAATTGGTTCATCCAAAGCTTCATATGAAAATAGTTTTATTTTCTGTTGAATAGGATGATCTTTAAATGTAATTTATATTGCTAAACCTTTAGGTATTTAAGCAGTTTTCAAAACCAGAAATTCCAAACTCTTTGAAAAATTCTAACTCCTTTATATATGCATTATTACAATTCCATGTGTACGCTTTTATTGTGTAACAATTTACTGCCAAAGTTTAATGCCTGGGTGTGAGCAGCTCTCATCCCAGCACTCAGGCTGCAGAGTTAATATTGATGTAAATCCCATAGGGACTGCTTGAAGGACTGACCACGGGCAAGCCCGTCTCGCACTGCGAGCCTCAGTGCTTCCCCAGTGGGGAGGCCCTGCTCTCTCCTGCCCCTACAGCTCCTGCTACCAGGGCTGCTGCTTCTGCTGCTGCTGTCCCCCACCATCAACAGCACCAATCCGGACGCAGGTCCTAGCCTGACTACGTTGGAGCCCTATGTGCCCTAGACGACACAAAAGGCCTATTTGTGCCACATTACCTTCCATGCCTGTGGACCTGAGCCCACAAACACACACTTCATTTACAGTCTTTGTTTACAAAACACAGATCAAAGATAACATTACTATGAATTTTAAGAGGACAACAGCAAAGCATTAAAACAAGCATGGGGTCCTTCTGGGAGTGGAGGCCCTATGCACAGGTTGCACACCCAAAAGGAGGGCCCTGGTGCCAGTTAGACCCCTTGGTATCTAACCAATCAATGAACATATATCAGGTACATGCCATAGATCTGGTGCTCACTTATGGTATCTTTTTCCAGCTTCTCCTCAATGTGCTCTAAACAAGGAGGAACTTGGGAGTAGAAACAAGTGACTGTTTCTACTACCAAAATAAGCACTCAGGTTGCTGTATGCCTTTGTAATTTTGGGTTTTTTTTTTGTTTTTTTGGTTTTTTTGAAGAAGAAGATTAGCCCTAAGCTAACATCTGCTGCCAATCCACCTCTTTTTGCTGAGGAAGCCTGACCCTGAGCTAACATCCGTGCCCATATTCCTCTACTTTATACATGGGACGCCTACCACAGCGTGGCTTGCCAAGCAGTGCCATGTCCGCACCCAGGATCTGAACCGGTGAATCTCGGGCCACGAAGAGGAATGTGTGAACTTGACCGCTGTGCCACCCGCCGGCCCCACCTTTGTAATTTTATATCTCACCAGAGCGCCCCAACCCACTGAGGTAGTGAGAGAAAGGATTATTGGCTCTAATTAATTAGTCTTCACAACAATCCACAGTGGTCTGGAAGTACTTTTAATGCTGTCTGACAGATGAAGTCAGAGGTTAAATCACTTTCCTATGTACCTCACCAGGCTGTTGGGAAGCCTGAAGTAAAAAGTGATTATGAAAAGAGTTTTGTCAACAATGAGGCAAAAAGCACATATAGGATATTACCATTCTTCTTCCTTGGGAACATCACATGGTAAGGACAGGAGAATTCAATTCAAGTTTACCTCCAACTAATCAAAATCTCACCTTTTAAGTACTAAATCTTTTGAGCTCAGGTTACCTGGCCAAATAACATAAGATCAGCATACCTTAATCCAATCTTGTTTCCATGGTGTAAATCCATTCAAGAAGTGCAATTTCCTAGTTCCAGAAAAATAAAACTATGTCGCCAGCTAAGAATATCTCAAGTAAATTAGAAATTGAGTCTGAGAGAGACGAAAGAGAAAAAATACTCTCATATGTTTATAAAGTAAATAACGTATTGCTATAAAACTATTGGGTTAAAAAGGTAAATCATAAATACAATTATGAAATTCTTAGAACTCAAGGGCAATTAAAACACCACATGTCAGAAATCTGTGGGACACCAAGAGAACTTTAAGGCTTTAAATACATTTATCAGTAAACAAAATTTTAAAATAAGCTAAGCATTTGCATCAAGAAGTTAGAAAAAGAGCAACAGAGCAAACCCAAAGAAAAATAGGAAAAAGAAAATAATACAGGTAAAGGAAGCAATCAACGAAATGGGAAAAAAAGGGAAAGTGAAGAATAAAAACCAGAAAGCTGTTTCTTTGAAAAATAGTAAGATGGGGCTGGCCCCGAGGCCAAGTGGTTAAGTTCGCACACTCTGCCTCGGCGGCCCAGGATTTCACTGGTTCGGATCCTGGGCACAGACATGGTACCACTCATCAAGCCATGCTGAGGCAGCATCCCACATAACGCAACCAGAAGGACCTACAACTAGAATATACATCTCTGTACTGGGGGGGGGAGCTTTGGGGAGAAGAAGAAAAAAACACACTAAAAAAATAGTCAGATGGACAGGCCTCAGGCAAGAATGATATTTTTTAAGGTGGAGAGAAAAAGACAGAATACACAAACCCACACACACACACACACACACACACATAAGATCTCTATGGCAAAAAAAAAAAAAAAAAACTAATGAAAGACCTAGAAAATCATCTGAATAAATAGAAAGCCATTCCAGCATCTTAGCTGGGGCAACTTAATATTATAAAATGTCAATTTACTTGAAATTGATATATAAACTCAATGAAATTCCAATCAAAATTCTAGTGGCATTCTTTGAGGAACTTGAGAAACTCACTCTCAAATTGACATAGAAAAATAAAGGTCCACAAATAGCTAAGTCAACTTTGAAAAATAACAACTAAGAAATAGAAATGTTCCACTAGATATTAATGCATACTAAAAATCTAGAGTATTATTTTTTTATGTATGGTAGCCCAATTGTGGTCTTCAAATATTATTTCCCACAAAACAAATCAGGGCTCCTCAGAGAAATGGCTGATTGTGGGTCTGAGGCAGAAAATGAACAAGATAAAACTGGAACACCTTGGCCTGCCATATAGGAAGGATGATGCCCAAAATCACTAAGTCACGCTGAACAGACCCTCCTAGGAGCCAATTTGGAGAGGCTCCCAAAGACCAAAGGTGATCAAGTTAAGCATCAATAAAAACAATAACTGCAATAGATTGAAGCACATCAAATATGTTTAAATTCATTAGTTCACTGTGATATTAAAACATAAAACAAAATTTAAAAACTAATAGGCAAAAGAAACCAGAATCAAAACAAAGAGACAACCCACAAATTGGGAGAAAATATTTGCAAATAATATATCTGACAAGGGGTTAATCTCCATAATATATAAGGAACTCACACAACTGGACAATAAAATAACAATCCTGATCAAAAAATAGGCAGAGGATATGAACAGACATTTTTCCAAAGAAGATATACAGGTCAACAAACGCATGAAAAGATGTTCGACATCACTAATCACTAGGGAAATGCAAATCAAAACTACACTAAGGGGCCAGCCTGGTGGCACAGCGGTTAAGTTCGCATATTTCACTTCTTGGCGGTTCGGGGTTCGCTGGTTCAGATGTCGGGTGTGGACATGGCACTGCTTGGCATGCCATGCTGTGGTAGGTGTCCCACATATAAAGTAGAGGAAGATGGGCACGGATGTTAGCTCAGGGCCAGGCTTCCTCAGCAAAAAGAGGAGGACTGGCGGTAGTTAGCTCAGGGCTAATCTTCCTCAAAAAAAAAAAAAAAAACTACACTAAGATACCACCTTACGCCTGTTATAATGGCTATAATCACTAAGAATAAAAATAACAAATGTTGGAGAGGGTGTGGAGAGAAGGGAACCCTCATACACTGCTGATGGGAATGCAAACCAGTGCAGCCACTATGGAAAACAGTATGGAGATTCATCAAAAAACTAAAAATAGAATTACCATACAACCCAGCTATCCCACTACTGGGTATCCACCCAAACAATTTCAAATCAACAATCCAAAGTAGCATATGCAGCCCTATGTTTATTGCAGCACTATTCACAATAGCCAAGACATGGAAACAATCCAAGTGCCCAACGACTGATGATTGGATAAAGAAGATGTGGTATTTATATATACAATGGAATACTACTCAGCCATAAAAAAAGACAAATCCATCCCATCTGCAATAACATGGAAGGAGCTAAACCAGACTGAGAAAAACAAACGCCAGATGATTTCACTCATATGTCGAATATGAACAAACACATGGACAAAGAAAACAGTTCAGTGTTTACCAGGGAAAGCGGGTAGGGGATGGGCACAGGGGGTGAAGGGGAGCATTTATGTGGTGACAGTCAAGAAATAATGTACAACTGAAATCTCACATTGATGTAAACTATTATGAACTCAATAAAAAAAAAAAAACTAGCCACCTCGGAATATGCTAGTAAACCAACTTATTATTTTGAAAACATGTAACTAAAGGAAAACAATCAAGGTTTTATCCTGACTTTCCTAACTGAATTGCACCACTGAGTAACAAAATGGAAGACAGGGCGATATTTCTCTTAATAGTATATTCCAGGTAATAAACGAAGAGGAATTGAAAGAATTAAAATTTCATTATTTTGCATTCCTCAACAAAATAATGCATCTGAATATTGATCATCACAAAAAGAAAAAGAACTAAGCAACCTGATGGAAGAACACACCTCCATTTCTGTAGTCTTCTCAAAAAAATGAAACCTGAATTTGATCAAGTCTCTAGATCCCGGTATAAACTTTTAAGAAATACAGAGAACAGAGAAACGCATTGAATAACACCATAGGGATTCATTCAGCAAAATCAAGACTGGAAAGGTTACAGGAAAAAGATCAAGTTTCTTCCTTAAATAAAACACAAGAGGAAAGAAAGAGATGGAGGGGACAATCAGTAAATTGAAATAACTTGTGAGGCACACCAATGAATCACGCTTTACTTGGATTCTGAGTCAAACAAAGTATTAAAAACTACACACTCATTTATGAACCAACTGGGAGTTTGAACCCTGACTAGATGTCTGATGATGTCAAGGAGTTATTGTTCTTTTCTTATTGTTGTGATAATGGCATTGAGATTGTTTTTGTTTTACTTCTGTATCTTATAGAGATTCATCCTGAAATATTTACAGATAAAATGACATATCGTGGACTGTCTTCAAAATAATGCAGAAGGTGTAGAGAGTGGGTGGAATATAGATTTTAAAAAACTGACATGAGTTTATAATTATGGAAGTTTGGCAATGGGTACATGGGAGTTCATTATATTAATCTGCCTAGTTTTGCTTATATTTGACATTCTCCTTAATCACAAAATGTTTAGAATAGTATGATAATTTGAACAAGGCTATACAAGTAAATCAATGGAACAAAAGAGAAAAATGAGAATCAGACCCATTATATATTAATATAAATATACATACAAATTTCATTTAGCATAAAAGTGGCATTATAAGTCAATGGGGAAATGAAGAGCTGTTTAGTAGATGTTGTGAGGAAAACTGACGCACTATACAGAGAAAAATGAGCCAGAATCCTCACATAACACCATGTACAAAGACAGAATCCAGATGGATTAAAGACCAAAATGTAAAAGGTAAAAACTATAAAATTAATGGAAGAAAAGAAGAGTATCTTTATGACTTAAAGGTGGAGAAAGACTTATTAAAAATATTTCAAATTCTGAAAATACAAGGCCAAAAATGATGTTTGAGTATATCAAAATTAAGAACTTATGTTTAATGAAAGGTATCAATAACAGTTATCAGATGGGAGACTGAGAGAAGACATTTACAATGTTGAAAACCAAAATGGACTGATAGCTAGAATATCCAATGAACTCCTACTCATGAACTTGAAAAAGACAAGAACCCAACAGATACATAGACAGATTTTCAGAAGCAAAAAAGGGTAACAAACACATAAGGGGATGCTCAGATTGGTGATAAAAAAATGCAAATTAAAACAACAGTGGTGTATCACTTTGTATCTATTGACTTGATAAAAATTAGAAAACTGGATGCTGCCAAGGGTTGACAGAAATAAAAAATATTGAAATATTTATGCATTTTCTGACAGGATCTTAATGTGTGTAGACCTGTGGTGTGCTTACAAATATTTAACAACTAGATATCCCGAAAGAAAACATACATATACTACAGCAGTCCCCCATTATCCGCAGTTTCTCTTTCTGCAGTTTCAGTCACTCTCAGTCAACCATGGCCCAAAAATATTTAATGGAAAATTCCAGAAATAAACAATTCATAAATTTTAAATTGTGTGCCCTTCTGAGTAGCGTAATGAAATCTCACACTGCCCCATTCCCTCCTGCCTGGGACATGAATCATCCCTTCATCCACGCTGTGTATGCTACTTGCTCCTTAGTCACTTAGCAGCCATCTTGGTTATCAGATCGTCTGTCTCAGTATCACAGTGCTTGTGATCAAGTTTCCCTTATTTTACTTAATAATGGTCCCAAAGCACAAGAAGAGTGATGCTGGCAATTTGGATATGCCAAAGAGACGTTGTAAAGTACTTCCTTTAAGTGAAAAGGTGAAAGTTCTTGACTTAATAAGGAAAGAAAAACAATCATATGCTGAGGTTGCTAAGATCTATGGTAACTTTTATTACAGTATATTGTTATAATTGTTCTATTTTATTATCAGTTATCGTTGTTAACCTCTTATGATGCCTACTTTATAAATTAAACATTATCATAGGTATGCATGGAGAAAACATAGCATATATATGGCTCGGTACTATCCGTGGTTCCAGGCATTCAATGGGGGTCTTGGAATGTATCCCCTGCAGACAAGGCAGAATTACTGTATACTTTTTTACTATATATATAAAGGTATATATATGGTGTAGGTTTGTGTGTATACACAATATATACTTTACTATAAACTTTATTGATATCAATGCATATAGCATCCAATTTACAAATAATAAAATATACAATACTTTTTATTATAACTTGCATGTATTCAACTGACTTTCACAGAATGCTTTGGTCGATTTTTGCCAAATTCTTGTATCTGTAGCCAGCCTGTGCTTGCAATGGAAGAAGGAGTTAGTTCTGATATGAATGTTGGTTGATATTTTAGTTTACATTAAGAAGACAAAAGTGAAACAATGAAGATGTATGTTTGTCAATGATGCAAGCAGCTTCTTTGCTGAATCAGATAATAGTTTTCAAATATTAGAAGAACACTTTCTCAAATTTTTGTGCTATTCATGATGTAATAGTTACAGATCTAATACACTTTTAAATTCAATTATATTACTAACATTTTCTTCATCACTTTCCCAAGTCTAGATAATCAACAGAACAATAAACCAGGGGTCATCAAACTTTTTCTGTGAAGGGCCAGGTAGTAAATGTTTTAGTTTTTGGGAGCCATACAATCTCTATTACAACTATTCTACTCTGCTGTTGGAGCATGAAAACAGTCATACACATTATGTAAACAAATTGGCAAAAATAGGCAATAGGTTGAGTGGCCATAGTTTGCCAACCCCTGCAATAAATCAAACCCTAACTTGTGGCATTTGCAGATTTTTGCTACTTAATGTGATGTCACTGACCATGAAGTTGGGAAGAGATATGAAGCAGTACACCACTATATAGTATTCCTACAATTCAAAGAGAATAGACAGAAATGACATTAAGAGCAAAGATAATCATACAATTTAGTAAAATAATTATGAAGTGATGAGTTTTGAGCATTTATTACCTTTGATTTTGACATAATTTATCTAACTATAATTTCATATGACAATATATAATAATTACTGTGTTTGACAATCAACTTTGCACAATTCCTGAAAATTAGCCAACTTTTGTGAGCCTGTATGAGTAAGCTGGTAAAGATTCTTGAGAAGAATCTGCCATATTTAGTCAAGTGATAGAGAGGCTCTTCCACTGGGAGAGAGGATAGATATGATGTTGCATATGTAAATTATTAAATGTTGGGCAGCAGTTAGAAGAATGGACTGGACGTACACATAGGGAAGCTGCGCTGCACAGCTCCAAGTATTGACATTGTACTCTATATGAAAGGCATCTCTTGAGTAAATCATAACAACATGATTACATCTTAAAAACGTAGCATTGAATTCTGCTTCCAGCCATGATGGAATAACTATGACTAGATTAGCCCTCATGCTGTGAACATTTAAAAAATTGTACAAAATATATGAAACAAAGTTCTTAGTCACTGGTCAATAGGCAGCACAAGACTGTGATCCCTGCAAGAAGAGACAAGCGATAAAAAGAAAGCCCCATAATTACCCTGAATTTTGTACCTGGAGGCACCATCTGGAGCACAGTGGGGAATGAGGTGAGGAGAATGCAAACAGAATATGGAGGGATTGCTGACTCAAGGAGACACAGATCAGAGTTCTGGGAGGCTGAAGCAGTTGTAATTTGCAGGACAGAGTACTAGAGAAGAGAGAGTTACACAGAAAACAGTTTCAGAACTCTACACTGGGAAAACCTATAAGAATGACCAGTAACCAAAAGCTGAAGAATTTCCAGAGTTCATACAAACTAGAGAGTCACTTGAACTTCAAACAGCCAGAGGGAAGAGTCCTCATTGAACTGTCAGAGAGTAAGTAGAGAATCTATAAAGATAACCCTTTAGTAGTAAAGGTAAATTCACCCTAGAATAAATGCTATTTTTAAGTTACTCCAACAAAACTTAAAAACAAGGCTTGGAGGGGCTGGCCTGTGGCCAAGTGGTTGGGTTTGTGTGCTCCGCTGCGGGTGGCCCAGTGTTTTGTTGGTTCGAATCCTGGGCATGAGCATGGCACTGCTCATCGGGCCACGCTGGGGCAGCATCCCATATGCCACAACTGGAGGGACCCACAATGGAGAGTATGCAACTGTATACCGGGGGGCTTTGGGGAGAAAAAGGAAAAAAACAAAATCTTTAAAAAAAAAAAAAAAACAAGGCTTGGAAACATCAAGTCGATGCACAAGTAAATTAACTGCATGACAGAACAAAGTCAACAACACTTATAAAGAATACACAAAATCTAGCACTCAACAATGTAAAAATCCCAATGTCAAGCAATGCATCAAAAAATACCAGACATTCCAAGAATCATGGAAATAAATAAATAGAAATGGACTCAGAAATGACAGAGAAAAGGAGTTAGCAGTCAAAAACTTTGAAAAAGTTCTTACTAAATCAAATATTTTTTCAAGAAACATGAACATAATGAGGAGAGAAATGGAAGATATGAAAGACCAAAATAGAATGTCTAAAGCTGTAAAATACATCTAAAATGAAAATTTCATTGGATTAAACGCTATAGAAGAAAAGATTAGTGAACTTGAAGACATAACAATAGATACTATCCAGCCTGAAGCACAGACGGAAAACAGACTAAAAAGAAATGAACACAGTTTTAGGCCTATGGAATAATATCAAGCAGTTGGATATACATGTATTTAGAATCCCAGGAGAAAAGAGTGAGAGAGACAGAGAAAAAAATAATGGAGGAGGAACAAATGGCCAAAAATTTTTCAAATTTAATAAAAACTCTAAACCACAGATTGAAAGGCTCAAAATATCTCAAACTGGATATACACAATGAAAACTACACCAAAGCACAGCAAAATCAAATTGCTGAAAACCAGTTATAATAAGAAAATCCTAAAAGTATCCAGGAAAAGAAAACACACTTTATATACATGTAGGAGAACAATTGCAGATTACATTAGAAAGCATGCCAGCCAGAAGAAAACATGATCCATTCTCAAGAGAAAATACAGTCAATGGAGACTGACTCCAATATAACACAGATGTTGAGGTTATTAGGCAAGAATTTTGAAGCAACTATTATCACTATGTCCAATAAAGTAAAGGACAGAGAAGATAGGAAATCTCAGCAGAGAAATAGAAACTATAAAAGAGAATCAAATGTAAGTCCTAGAACTGAAAGTACAATATCTGAAATTTAAAAAGTCATTAGATGGGCTTAACAATAGAATGGAAATGACAGAGGAAAGAGTCAATGAACTCGAAGACAGATCAACAGGAATGATCAAATCTGAAGAACAGAGTAAAGACGTTTTTTAAAATGAACAGAATTTCAGAGATCTATAGATCAATCTATATATTTAAAAAATCTAACACAAGTGTAGTTGGAGTTCCAGGAGAAGAAAGAGAGAGAATATGGCATAAAGAATATTTGAAGAATAATGGCTGAAATTCCCCCCAAATACAGCAAAGACATAAATTTACAGGTCTAAGATGCTAAGTGAAACCCAAAGAGAATAAATATGAAGAAAATTGTATTTGTTAGTCACATTGTAGTAATATTGATACTATTATTTTCAAACATACATATATACATATACACACCTACATACTCACACTCACACATATAATACTGTAGAGAAAATAGTAAAGAGGTATGAATTAAAAAATCAAAGGAATTAATTGAAAATCCTGTAATCCTTAATTTGAATTGGAAACATCAGTATGAACTCATAATTCATTTTTCTCTTTCTAAAAACCACGTAATTCCTAGTTCTGCTCACTAGAAAGGCCTAGAAATAATGACAACCGAGTAGCAATGAGCATCTCTAACACTCAGATAGTTGTCTCTAAATAGCATTTGCTCCCAAAAGGAGCCACATCTCCTTGGAGAAATGACTGATTCTAGGCTAGAGCAATCAATGTTCAAGATGATTCTGTAACATCTTGTTTTGCCAGTAAGTGAGGAAGCTATCAAACACTAATGAGATCTGGCAAAATGAACCAAAAATCAATTTTAAGGGGCACCCACCAGCCAAAAATGAGACAATTTGAGCAGAAAAGAACAATGACTCAAATAAATAAGGGACTCAAATAAATTATTAACAAATCCATAACTTCATAACACTTTTTAAAATCTGATTCTTGCCACGGGAGTTTACTAGGACACTTACCCATTATTTTGAAAATTGTTAAATAAAGGGAAGGAATCAAGCATCTATCATGCCTTCCCTATATGAACTTCATTTCAGGGTAACCAAATAGCTGATGAGGAAAAGTCTTTCTTTATGGAAAAATTCCTGCTAATAAATGCAGAAAGGATGATAGACTTAGAAAATCACCATTTCATGGCCCTTATGAAATAATGGATCTAGGAAATGATCATCACCTATTATCCAACCATTAGGTGAAATGTTGATGGGGCAATTTATAACTGATTGATCAAGCTGCCGACACCTAAACCCACTGATGAATCTTAATATTACCAAAAGTTGGACAACCAAACAATATATATCTCCTGATAATTATAGGAAATACACAGTACCAACTACAAAATTATTTTGCCAAATAATAATAACAATCAAGTAATAATCTAATCAAGCCTCTATATCTAACTACCTAAATACGGGAAATATGGGATATAGAGGAACCAGTTAGACAACACGAACAGATGTAATCAGCCAAATCCAGTATGTGGGAAATTCTAAAGAACAAATAAACTGGTTTCTTCAATAAATAAATAGCATTAAAAAATGAAAACCATGTCGGGAGGGCTGTTATAATAAAAAGAGAGAGAAAGACTTAAGAGACATACTAACCAAATGCAATGTGTAGACCTTATTTGGATTCTAACAAACCAAATGCAAAAACAAAACAAAATTATTTTATACAAGCAAGGAAATTTGAACATGGAGTGTAAGATATTATTAAGGAAGTATTATTTATTCTATTGCGTGTGAAATGATATTGTGACTATGTTTTTTTGTGTTTCCCTACTGTTAGCCCAGTGGTCACACGTGCCAGGGCACCACCTTGCCCTGGCAGGATTGACTTTTAAGGAATGAGTTAGCCCACTCCTAGGCAAAGATTCTCATTGGCTGCTTAAATCATTTGGTAATAGTATGTTGGGGAACCTTATAATGGATGGATCAGGCTGTCATTGTCTGACCAAACTGAGTAATCTTAGCATCTCCAAAATGGGACAACTAGACATAATGTGCCCCAAGATTTGACAGAACTGGACCTAAAACAATGCTTGGTGCATAATAGGTGCATAATAAAATTTTGTTAAGAGTGGGTTTCCATCATAGCCCTGGCCCATGCTTCCACTCTCCTACTCCACGACCTCTCTGCTGCTTAAATGCTTCCTTCTGCCCTGTATAGCTGTTCTTTGTTCAGGATTAGGACCACCCGTGGTCTATTTGATAAAACTCCGCCCACTTCCATTGCTACAACCATAACAGACTCTGATCCTGCTCCCGTAGGAACTACATAGCTACCCACCCAGAGTTCTCTCTCCTCTTGCTCCATGTAGAAGCAAACTTTTTCCTTCTCAGCATGACAGCCCTCTCAGTTGGCCTCAGGAGCTTTGGCTCAGAAGTGGCCATAACCCCTCTAATGCCTCTTCAGGTGGACAGTTCTACATGCCAAGGAGGAAGCAATGCCACATAGCTGGGCTAGGAGTGTCTACCTCGTCGTGCCTCCCCATGGGCTATGCCATCTCTTCAGATCAAGTCTCTACCAGGACACAAAACGGCCCTGGGGCCCCCCAATTCTCTCCCATCTTAGTCTGATTTCCTTGACTTCCTGAGGAATCCCCTTTATTCCTCGCCCCTCCTTTGTGCATGGATAGGGGAATGGATGGGGGCAGTATTAATCTCAGTGTCCTTGGAACACAAGTATCAATGCCAAAAGCCCCTTTACTACTTCTCCCAGGGAGCTTTGGGGCCTTCACAAATAAACGACCCGAGGGATGTGCCTGCACATAACAGAATTCCAGAGCTCTGAATGCAGATAGACCCATCCAGGACACTCACTACCCACAGAGAAATGAAAAGCCATCTCTTCCTGGAACAAAAATGAAACACAACAGAAGGAGGCAGCAAGCAAAGGCGGTGTTAAGAATGAAAGGAAAGAGCTGAGCAAGCAAATGAAGCCCTTTTCTCTGAAAAGTAAAGCCAGGCAGAGGTACCATAAGGGCTTCTAACGCTAAAGCAGTGATTAACACCCAAAATGAAGCCTGAACAAGAGCTGATCACAGCAGCAAAGGATTTCAGCCTCCAATAAAAAGTTCAGGGTGAGTGAAGGACATTTTTTACTTAATTCTCGTAAGGAACACCAATTAGATATGGCAAAATTTTTAAACAGCCATAGTTCAATCACCTAAGTAATTTATTTTAATAGATGATAGATAGATAGACTATAGAAATATACATACATATATATGTATGTTTCTAGTCTATCTTTCCATTAAATATACACACATGATATTGTCTTGTTTAAATCTGACTTGTGTAATTGCTTTCAGAGTTTATTGTTGCTTTTCCAGAAAAAGCTCTGACTGACTAAATCAAGTGCTGCGTTCCTTCTCCTTAGTTATTATTTAGAAAAATCCACAGCCCCTGGCCACAAGGCAGCACTTTCACTTGGTTGTAGATACCCAGATTGCAGATATATTGCCCAGAAGACAAACCAAACTGATACAAAGGCAAATGGCACTAGGACCAAACCAGTGGTCAATGAAGAGCCAAGTGATCCACATCCAATTTGTCCTCTCTAAATGATCTGACAAGTTAGAATATCTCCCCAAGGTAAAATATTGTGCGTGCTCCCATCCCACCCACCCTGAAACTGAGAAAGTGTCCGTTTGTAATGTATTCACATACAGAATGTACTTGGGTTTATTTTTTAATCATTTAGCAAACACCTGATAGCGCTTACTGTGTGCCAAACACTGTTGTAAACCCATTATAAATAGATATTAACTCATTTAATTCAACTAGGAACTCTTTGTACATCCATGCAGGAAGTATGCAGCTACTGCTCCGTACTCCCTTCCACACTCACCGGCCCCTTACACTAAGCTTGTGTGTATGTGTTTCATGGAGGCCGGGGGGGGGGGGGGAGGGGAGGTATGTATATTACCATTGAATCAGACCCCCACTTATTTGTAATAAACACTTGGCAGATCGAAAGAAAAATTATCAAAAGCTATTTATTAAGCTCCCAACATCCTTGGGGTGCCGTGTTGGGCACTGTAATTACAGGAAACATTTTCGACTCTGCTTCTTTTCTGACTGCCTGGCTGGGAGGCCCAGTGAGTGGGCCACGGTAACCACTCTTCATTTTCCCGGGCCATCGTAACCCTAATGAGATCCATTCTGATTGCAATTAGAACAGTGCGCAGCAGGTGAAGCCATATGGAACGTGATCATCTTGAAGCAGGAGCTGAAAATGGGCTTTTGTCTACCCAGCTCTGCACACACATTTTCTAAAATCAGGTCCCACCTGGTCCTGACACAGCTCCATAAAGAATGGGAGCTGTCTGAGGGCCGAAGCTTCAATCCACGCCCACGTTACAAATAGGAAAAAAACTGCTGAGTGCCTACTGTGTGCCAGGCACTGTGTTGGGCTTTTTATCACATCATCTCATCAACCTCTCAGTGAACCAACCATCACAAGCTACACTCTACTGAAAGGAAGGCCCAGAGAGGTCATCAGGCCTGCCTTAAGTTGCACATGAGAGCACCAGGATGACCATGACAGCACCAAATCTTCACTCTAACACTTCAGTGTCTTCTGATTTAAGAGGAAATTGTCATTGAAATCTTAAGCTTTCTGCATTTTTTTCATTGCTTGAGTTGGATAAACAGATTGTCATAAAAGATTCCTTTTCCCAGGGTCCCTAAGCGCTTGTTGCAGCATATTATGTGATAACACATGTTATTAGTAGGGGCTGCCAATGACGAGATGCAAGCCTCCACAGCCCACCTGCCCTTGGCATCTTCCATTCAGAGAAGCAGGGGAGGTAGGGGACAAGAGCAGATGGGTTGGAAATCAAAGTCTAGAATCATGCATACCACTGTGAGTCTTCAACTGCTCACCAGGACTACTGCCCGATATAGGCTGGATAAACTGAGCTATGAAAAACTTTTTCAAGTTGCACATAGTGATTTATTTATTGGAACCACAGTACCTCTTACTTTCTCTCCTCCTCCCTCTTTTCCCTGCTCCCCCCAACATCTCGCCCCAACATGGCTAATGGAGCCAATAAGATAGATAAAGGAAACTTAGAGTCTCCAGTTCAGGGTCACATTGGTCTATTAAAGCCTAACAAAGAGTAAAGCTTTATGCTGAAGAAAACAGGTTTACCTTGAATTTGTGAATTGAGAGGCTTTTCAAGGTGCTAGAGAAAACCTTTAATATTAAGCAAACCTAATATTCCATAGGCTGCAGTAAAACAGTAATTCTAGGTGGCCACGTGGCCTAGCATACTAACCCTCAGAAGAATGTGCACTATGCAAAGAAAGCAACTTAGGTTCTAATTAGAGAATTTAATTCTTGGGTATAAACACCAATAAATGATGAAATTGTGCATTTGTGTGCAAATATGTAAAGTGCTTGATGGGAAGATGAATTATTTTTTTTAAATAGAACAATTTACTCTTCTCAAGACCTATGTGAATTCCTATAATCAAGGGATTTAGGTCTCCCTATGCCTCCTGACAGCATGTAACCACTTGCCCAGTGTTCCACCTGAGCAGCCTCCTCTCCAGACCACTGTCTCCACATGCAGGCTCACCCCTGCTCGAAGCTCTGAACCAATGTCACAGCTCCTAGTCATGGTGGCCTTAAGGCACCCTATTTAATATTTGGGGAACTTAGGATCAGGTCAGCTTTTGCTGCCAGGCCTGCTGACCTTGTGCCCTTATGCCAGGAACTGGCCGTCCATCTTACTGTCAACACTAGACCCCAGGTTTCTGCCGTACATCCCATATCTGGAGCTCTATTCAGAAACTCTGGCCCTTAGTCTCAATCTTGACCTACTCAGAACTTCAGTCTGGAAGCCAGGAGAACAAGGCAGGGCCCCAATGGTCTCCTCCTTCAGGGAGAGATACCTGTCCTCAAACCCAAGCCGAGAGCCTGGGCCCTGTATGTTGGCAGCCTGCCTTCCTGAAGCTGTCACCGTGCTTCTCTGATGCCATGCTCTGCATGGCTCACGGCAATCCCCTCACCTCCATTACACTCATTGCCTCATTCACAGCAGGTAGGCAGGCTTGGTTAAATGGCAGAAAACTCTTCTAAGCCTGGTCTGGACACTTGCCTCTCCTGAATCTCAACTTCCAATAGAATTACCCAGCAGGGCCGCTGCCATGCCCAGTCACATGGCTATGGGCACAGGGGGAGAACCTGCAGCTCCAGAGACTGAAATATTGGGGGAGAATACATTGTACTTTTCCCAGCATCAGTAGAACCACTGCAACAAAATGGTTTCTGAAGGCAAAATAATGCTTGGAGGGGGTGCAATATTCCACAGGCCAACTGTTTTAATTTAATAGCCCTTCCTCTCTGTGTTCATGAGCTGTTAAGACCAGGGAGACCAACTCGGACCAGAGGTCAAGGCAGCAATTGCCTAGCCATCATTACCATTGCTGCTGAGAAAAGAAAACAAAACCACTCAAACACGCTTGGCTTTTTTTTTCCCCCTAAAAACATGTTTTCCTCTATAAAAATAAGAATGATCATTATAATAACATGAAATTCCAAAGACCAGAAAGAAAAAAAATACCTATCGTCCTAACACCCAAAGCCAAGAATAGTCTATGTTTCTCTCCTTTTGCTGTCTTCAGCAGCTGAAACTTGTTTCAAAGTGAGAAAATTTGGAAGATCTTAATTCCCAGTGAACAACTGACTCATTTTCCTTGTCCAGGTATCTGTCAGGTATTGTGAGAGCACTGTCCTTCACAAGGGATCCAGCCAGCTGATTCAAGAGGGGTGAATTTAACAGCTGTCCCTGCCCTGTCCCTACTCTACCTCTGGACACCCCAACATCTGGGACAAAGAACAAGGGCATAGCCATGCCTTCAAAACACCATCATTTGCTATGTACTTACTGATCGAGAACTTTCAAGAAGCTTTTAGGTTAATTCAAGAAAGGTAGTGCACCCCCACCTTGATGACTGAACATTGCTGAACACTGATGAAGTAAAAACACCAGTGGACAGAGAACCAGGCTCAACTGAGAGCTGAGCTACACAGAGTTATACGACGTATAGCTCTGTCACTATAATTGTAGACAGAGCCTTTGAACCTTTACCTTCTGGGCTAGAGATTCCTCATTTTCAAGCTGGAGGATTTCCAACTTTCTCTAGAGAACAGTCCAGTTCCAGAACTTCTTTGAATTCCAAAGGTCTCACAAGAGTTGTGTTTACATTTGTGTTGGGGGTTGAGAGGAGAGGTCAGGAGTGACAACTGAAAATCAAGATCTGTGTTCTGAGGTGTAAACTTCCAGCCTCCGACTTTCTGCAGCATATCATGACCCAGTCTGAGGGACCAAAGCTTTCATTATCCCAACACAGGAAACCCAGTGGCCCAGTTTCTGCGTGAGGTCAGAAAATACAGGAAACCTGGGGAACAGATTGAATTCCATCCCTGAGAGACACTGACGCCTCTTTTCAAAAATGCCTGAGACCATGGACATATAATAATAGCTAATATTTGTTTGGCACTGACAATGTTCCAGGCACTGAGCTATGAAACGCGATCTCAAGGATCAACCAACAATTTAAAAGTTGAACAACCGGAAAACGGTGAAATAAGGGATGGGATATCACTAATCAATTTAAAATGCTTTCGAATAATAGCTAATGAAATAGGAACATTTTCCCATTACAATGTTAACTGAAGAAAGCAGGATTCAGAAATATACAAATGGTGCAATCCAAACTATTTTTAAAATCAACACATGGATAGAAGAAAGATCAGAAAGAGACATACCAACAATGTTAAGAGGAGGCAGGAGTAGCTACATAACTGGTAAGACCCAGTGCAAAATGAAGATGTGCGACCTCTTGTTCAAAACCTAAGAATGTCAAGACCGCAACAGCAGAGCATTAAACCAAGTGTGGGGTCTTCCTAAGCACTGAGCCCTGTGTGACTGTGTAGGTCGCATGTCCAGGAAGCTGCTCCTGGTGCCAGTTAGTTATTTCTGGGTGTTAATATTATCAGGGATTGTTTCCTTTATTGTATTTGCCTGTACTCTCCAAATTCTACTAAATGAACATACATTATTTTTAGAAAATATAATGACTGATTTTTAAAAGAACCAACAAAAGTTAACAGATAATTACCTACAATTATAAAGTAATAGAATTTGGAACACCAGCCAGACTATGCCACAGACAGGCAAGGATTGAATCTGGAATGCAGGGAGAAGTGGAAATCTGGGCAGAGGAGACAAAGTCAGAAGCTGCCCCAGATGATATGGAGAGGGGAGAGAAGCCCTGCACCTGGGACTGAAGAGATGAGGCCCTGGCTGGCTGCAAAAAAGGTCCCTGCCCCCATCCAGGCAGGGGTGAATGATCAACCTAGTATACAGGCAAAAAAGATGGTTCCACAGTAAGCGAGAGTCACAGTGGTGGCGGCAATGATACAGCCTTATAGAGTGGCAAGGCAATAGCCCGTGTAGGGTGGTTGCAGCAAGAGACTGCACCACAAAAAATTTAAAAGTTAAATCTGGTGGTCTGCTAAGGACCAAAAAGTACCCAAGCATGGAAGTGAACCCAAGAGTTTCACCAATCTAGGTGGTGGAGGCAAGGCCCAGAATGATTCTACATTCATCTTCAGTATCTCTTTGTACCCTCAGCCTGGTATAAGTGTACACATAGATTTCACTAATTTATTTAAACTAATTATTTATTGTCTGTCTCTGCCCAACTAGAGTGTAAGCTCTGCAAGGACTAGGATTTTTAACTGTTTTGTTCACTAATGTACCCTAGTCCCTATGAACACACCCAGCACATAGCAGACACTCAAAAAATATTTGTTGAATGAAGTAATTACAAGTTTGTTCCAATTCTTACCTCCTTGTATGTAAAGTAGAGAAAAGGGTTAGTAACAGATAGGATAGGCCAAGTCGTGAGAACAATCAGGATGGAAAAAATGTCCTGGTTTTTGAAATCCAAAGGGAACAAGTGGGATTCCTCCTTAATTATTCAGTACCTTAATTATTCATTGTTCATCCCAGAGGGGACAGGAAAAAATACAACAGGGTCGGGTGTGAACAACATACCTATCCAAATCTTATTAAGATAAATCAATTCTTGGGAATTCCCCAGAAGACAGACAGTCTTTCCTCTTAGTGTCACAAGGTGACCCCAGACACAACACAATTGCAGGATCACTCTGAAACCGTATTAAAAATTCCTGACACCACATCTTCTGTGAACAGGTGGAAGAGAAAAAAAGCAAAGCAATTACTGAGACACCACGAGCTGAGAAAGGGTTAAATATGGGCCCGGGAATGAAAACAGCCCACCTCCTTCTCCATCCTAGATCTGGCTCTCAGGCTGTGCCTGTGTACCATGGAGGAGAGGATGCTCCCCCGCTCACACAATGGCTCCCAACACCAAGAGGCCTCTTCTCTACATCTCTCACCTAATCCCAAGCACTTGAAGGAGGTAAATGTAGCCACAACATGCTTTTGTCCCCGCTTCTTTTTGGGCCATCCCTCTCAACAGCATAATAAACAGGAAATGTCTCCAATGTTCCAACACCATCAGCTGTGGGTGCTTTTCTGAATCTATCATTTCAGGTCTTTTCTGAATCAACAGAGAAATGCGTGCACATTCCCCACCCCCCCCCCTTTCCATTTTCTTTGCTGAAGCAGCATTAAAGAATGCAGTTATGCCCAGTCAAAAAATAGCAGCTTGGAAGAATGTTTTTAGCCCCTGTAGAGAAACTGACTGTCTTCTACAGTGGCCCCAAACCCAGGGTCTGACTGAGGGCTGAGCTGAGACTCCTACTTACCAAAGAGCAGGAGAAAGAGGAGAATGCCATTTTCTTTGACCATGGTTTGCAATTGTGAATTCTAGGCTGCAATGGGAGACATTCTAAAAGGCCCAGCTACTCACCATCCTGGTCTGGAATTAGGTCAGAAAGATGACATTTGCGAGAGTATCTTGGTTTAGGGCAGAATTGTGGGGTGCACGCATGAGAAAGGGCATGCATCAGCTATAAAGTCACAAGACCTGGCTCTGCCACAGAAATCTTGGGTGATATGTAACACCTGCAGGAGAAATGAAGTACATCTGAGCCCAGTGGGTAGCCAACCTAGAGAGTTTGTTTTTAAAGACAAAGTACAATTTTACCTAAGATAGCATTCCTGAACTAGTAGTAGGGCAAACTACCTGCCACCAATGAATATGAAAAGTTGAACCCAAAGGTGGAAAATAGCCAGGCTTTCCTACTGCAGATGGGTGAAAACCTAGGCTTAAATAATCTACATCAGCCAAAATAAAGTTGGTAGCTCCAGCTTCAATCACACCAAGAGAGTTTGTTCTATGAATGCTGCTAACAATATACCAGTAGTGTTTGTGCTTGTAAACATTCTACTAGCTGGATGACCCCAGCCAAGTTAATAAGCTCTCTGTGCCTTGGTTTTCTCACCTGCAAAATGGAGGTAATAATGCCTAACTAAAGAGATGATATAAAAACTAGCAATAATGTGTATAAAGCACTTAGGACATCATAGATATGATAGTAGTAATGCTATAGTTATTATGTGATAGAAGAAGTGATCTAGACAGGACTTTTCACTCACACTCCACCCTTGCCCTTAACTACTGCCAGTTTATGGAGTATTTGGAAGAAGGTAAAACATAAGAAGATTCAAATCATCACCATTCTATAATGATGAAACACTATGGAAACAGGTGTAAGCAAAAGTTATAAAAGAACTTCCAGAACCTATATTTGAAGTGCAGTTGACCTGAAGATTATGGTAAGCAAAGAGATAGAAAAAACAGTGAGAATGGATACAGGCTCATGAGCTGCCCATAATAATGGCAGCAAATTTTGAAAAGCATAGTGTAAAACTTGATCATGACTTAATATGGCTTCTCTGAAGATGTGGAAGAAATGAGGGGGGACAAAGATCACCGGTTCTCTAGCAACGAGGTTACTCAGTGATATGCAGACCCCTGTGCCTGCTTCTACCATTGAACAGGTGAATCCCACGAAAACTTCCCTCATGCTCTCCTTCCTCCTTAGAACCTACTGCACCTCCTGGCCTGTGCTTCTCAGAGTATTTCTGACACTACCTCCTGGTTCTTTTGTGAGGATACATTTGGTGGCCCACAATCGTAAGGTCTTAAGAGCAGGATTTGATCTTATATATCTTTATATTATATGATCAACACAGGAAAAGTCCCTGGTACTGCGGAGGATGCTCAGCAAATGTGTTAATGTAATGAACAGCAGAAGGGCCATGCCGTCCCGGTCTCTGATCATAACAGCATTAACCCCAACTTTCTGGCCTGTTCTTAAAATTATTTCCCCTTCTTCCTCCCATTGCGGTCCCCACCTTGCCAAGCAAGGGGCCCACCAACAAAGTAGGCCAAAAAATAGGTTGAATGAATGAAAGGCACACACCCAAGGTTCATGCCATCATGCTCTTTCATCACCATACGGAACCTAGTTCTTTAGCTTACTCATGAGAGGTGAGGTTCCCCATTGCAAACAATTCACAGGGGGTAAAAAATGTGCCCCTTTCTTTGTACATCAGGAGTAAAGATCAAGTCTCATGCCCTGAGAAACTTTGAAAATGGCATTATTACCAACTAATAGTGAGACAGTCTACAGTATTAGTACAGATTAACGAAGTTTATCATAAAAGCCACACTGGATTGCAATATGATGCAAGGAAAACCATCATCAGTAGGGCCTGTGAGGTCAGTAGTTCCCGACAAGATGGTATGCATGGCGTGGAAGGTAAAGTTCAATGAGGTGGGGAAGGGAAGATATTTGAAGATGGGGAAAATAAAGACCTTAGAGCTATTTTTAAAAAAAAATAAGGCAGCTGAGGAAAGGAAGGAATCAAAAACTTTTTTAAAAACTCAGTGTGTATGTGTGTATTTCTGACTAGACTGTCAGCTCTTTGAGGACAGGAACAAGGTCTGCTTCCTCTCAGCATCCCAGTCCCTGGTACATGCTGGGTGCCTAACAGATGTTCATGGAACGCTAAATAATATTACAAAGTATGGGTGAGGAAGAGAGAGTTTGGCAAAGATAAAAAGGAATTTTCATGGGAGCCCTGAAGAAGGCAGGAGAAAACTAACCCCCAGCAGGAGTGGGGGTTAATGTAGAGTTATACATGTCCTCTTTTCACTTAAATGCTTTAAGTTTTAGCCCAAATCCCCACTTTGAGAATAAGGTACTTCCTTTTGTACCTGTGAGCAGACGAAGTGGTTAAGGTACCAGCTGGTCCTCTCCCTGGGGGTCAGTCCCTTTTCCCAACAAAGCACTGTGGACCTGAGATCCTCCCTCATCTAAACATCAGTAACAAGATATTACGGCCAGATTTCTGCACGTTTCACTCTGGTTCAGCAAAGCACACAGCAGCCTTTCCCATTTGCAGAGCCATTAGGACATCTACAGCTACGTCTCTCTCTTTCACTGCTGGCTGAAATGCTGGCATTGTAGTCAGTTCCTATAGAATCAATGACCAAACTTCATTTAATCATAAAATAACCCTGTGAAGTAGATATTATTTTTTCCATTTATAAATGAGAAAACTGGGGCTCAGTAAAGAGTCCTGATCAAGATCATATAGCTCATAAGGAGCAGGTCTGGGACTAGGACTCAAGCCACCAGAATTCACTCAGCCATCTTTCTCAGGAATCCATAGACTGTTAGCTTCCATAGGGTGACCAAGCCATCCCAGTTTTCTCAGGACTGAGGGGTTTCCCAGGATGTAGGATTTCTGGTGCTAAAACCAGGACAGTGTTAGCCAAATAGGGATGAATAGTGACCCTAGCAGGGACTGTGTTGATCTTGTTCACTGTTGTATACCCATGGTACACTGTAGTGACCTAATAAATAGTTGCTTAGTGAATGAAATAAAGAATGAATGAATGATTTTATGCTGGCCCCAGGAGACTTTTAAGTGCTCCAATTCCTTTATGAAAGGCCATTCAAGGTGTCTTCTTAGTCCCCTTCCTGCCTCATCAAACAGAAAGGGAGGATCATAGAGTTACTGCGCATGAGACTTCCACTGTGAAAAATGAAGACTAGAGAGATGCCTTAACAAGCAACTGAAATTGAGTTCTGCTTGTCTTTGTTGCTTTAGAGGAGGAGAATAATGAATGGTAAAGTTGATTCTTATTTTCAAATAAATTAAACATTCAGAAATGTGTGTTTGTTGCCTACTTTTAATAGCATGTTTCTTTCTTAAGCCAGACTCCAAGCCATCCTCCTGTCCAAGTTTTCTGTCATGCCTTATTGTCTAGTCTGTTCAGCTATTTTAAAAAATGTTGAATATCAACAATGGCTTTCAGGCAGGCATTGTCAACTTTTGTATGAAGCAATCTTGGTTGAATGAGAAGATCCCAGAGCTTATAGTCCCGTCTACTGTGCTGCCCCGGGCTGGGTTTGAATGTGTGTGACTGATAACAGGACACATTTCTACCTTCGTTATTACATTCCTGCTCCATAATTCATTGGCCACTCTCTTTTTAGGAAAGATCTTTATGGCAAAGCGGGCAGGACAGTAGGTAAGTGCTCTTAGGAGCAAAGCAAGTCCAGCTGCCCCCTGCGGCTGCCAGGCTGGGTGTGGGCTCCCCAGGGACTGGGACCTCTGGACCTTGTCATTCGAACCTGGCTCCCTGGCTTGCCCAGCCAGGTCCACAGGCCTCCAAAGCCTTGTGGTAGCCCTCACAGAGGGCATGCTTTTCAACAATATGCAGTGACAGCTCATCAACCTGCCTGCTGTGTTAAGGGTTAAGGCTCTGGGAGAACGGTTAGTCTACATGGGGTTGGGCCCACTTTGACTTGTGTTGCCTTTTGCCAGGCTAGAATGAAAAATGAATATGCTGGTTTGGAATTGCCTTTCTTTCCCAATCCTGGTTTTTGCTCCTCCTGAGGGGTTTTTAGGAGCTGCCAGCATATAATTTCCTGCATTTGCAGAGGGCTCCTAAACTCGGAAAGGGCCTTTTTTCTCTGCCCTCAGGTAAACAAGGGTCCCAGCAGGGGTCAGGCCACTGACTCCAGATAACTTTTATTTAGGATTTCTTCTACTTCAACTGAAAAAATGTATTGAGTTTGCTGAACTGCTCTGTATTCCATATCAAGATAAGTCACATGAGATTGCATATCTTAGCATTAAACACCCCAAAGGACAATTCCTGGGGAAAGTTTTCTATTGCTCTGGGGAATGTCATGGTTAATTCAGCTTCTGTGACCTGCCTGCCTCCCGGCTGGCTGGCTCAAAAAAGATAAGACAGAGTCCTCCCTGAATCCAAAGACAGCATAAAGGAGGAGCCACCGAGACTGAGTTTCTCTAGGCAAGTAAGCATGGCAATATGTAATTTGAGAGACAAGAAACTAGCTTCTCACCAGTTGGAAGAAGGGAAATGAGGTAGGGAATAAGAGAGAGCATACTTCTTACAAACTGCTTCTTTGTGAACGAAGCAACGTCCTGAAATCTAAGGGGAATATTGCTGGGAAGGGGGGAAAATGCCATAGTATGTTAAGTTGGCCACAGAGCCATCAGACTCCCAGAGTTTGTTCACTCATCTGCTGTGGTCCCTTTGTCCCAAACTCAGAACCCTTGGCAGGGTCTCCCTGTGCATGTGCTTCCCTGTGGACACAGTATAAAGTCCATCAAAGGGCTCTGCAATCAAATCCAACGTCAGAGGAGCGACCACTCAAGGTAACAACACACAGCACTTTGGTTGGCAAGTAAAGGAGGGGATCTCTGACCAACATGTGAAGTACATTAGACATCTGAACTCCTTCCCATTTCATAAAAGTGATTTCTATAATGAATTATCAAAGATTTACTTATTCTCTTTACAATTTAATACAGCTTGAGGAAAGGCAAATATGCAAATAAACGACCACACCTGCCACACTGCAGCACCTCATTATTTTATTCCTTAAAAGAAATTATTTTTGCTTTTGAAAATCAATCCATAACTACCATTTGTGCAGTCATTGACCAAAATGTGACAGCAGTTTATGACAATATCGAGTTGAGCTATAAGTAAAACCCAAAAAGTTGAACAAAAGATCTAAATTTGAATGTTTCCGTTTGAACAAAGCAATAAAAACAAAATACTCTCTCCTCAGCGCCCCCCCCCTTTTTTTTCTCAATGGTAGAAAGTAAAATAAAATTGCGTGAAAGAATTGGCCAATACGCTATTGATTGGAATCAAATCTAATTGCTTTGGAAGAAGGAAAAATTCACTACTTAAAATGAAGCATTTTCAAAACTGTGACCTATACCTCACAGATCCTATGCACCCAATGAGCAGGCTGAGAAACCGAGGGCTCTGCACAGCTCAGACTCCTCAGGCTTCTCCACCTTGACATGTGGCCTCACTGAGAAACAAGTAAAGGGGCTAAGAGAGGAAGATGGCAGAGGGGAGATTAAGTTGACTAGAGACAGATAGATGAGCAAACAAATGGATGGATGGCAGCCTGGCTGGCTTTTAAATTTCTTCCTTTCCTACGTTTAGGTTTACCATCCCTCTTTAGTGTGAGCGGGTTTGGAGGTTTCATGGCAGGAGGTTGTTGGATTTTGCATTTACGTGTGCTAGCATCACTATTCAAGAAGTCAAATATGCTAGGTTAAAGAGACTTCCCCTTTTTTGTTGTTTCAAAAAGGACAATATTTTAAGAATATATGTGTGAGGGATTAGCTGGAGAATTAGTAGAACTGCTGTGAAGAAAGCAAGCCACAAAAGTTAATGATGGCCAAAGTATGTGCTGAAAAATCAGAAAATGAAGATTACTACTGTTCCGTTTTACTAGTAAAATATAGTCATATGTACGGTAAGTTTAAAAGGATGCAGGCATTTACATTACTTTTCTAGTATGTCACTGATTTTTAAACTTGAAGTACTTTATATGAGGCAACGATTTGCCCAGACTAAAATCCTCACCAGATAAAAAGAACAATAGGTGAGGATTTTAGCCTTGCTCTGCCACCAACTGTGTGCTATATGACCTTGGGCAAAGTGCTTCTCTTTTCTGAGCTTCCGTTTCTGCCCTTATTTTGAGGCAGTCCTACCAGATAAGTTCCTTCCAGTGTTCACAGTCCATGATTCTGTTTCAACCAGTGTAGAAATGGGGGGCCATGGTCAGTGGGAAAGCTTCTTTAAGGGGTGCAGAACAGAATACATTGAGAGATGTTGGCAGTAAGGGGGGGTAGAGAGCCAGAAGGATAAGATTGTAGCAAAAATGACATTTAAGTTTTCTGGATCCATACCAGCCATTCAGGTTAAAATGACAGGACTTCTAGAGTAAAAAAAGGATGCAGCAAGACATACTGCACACTCTAGGCCAAACTAGGAGGGTGAGTGGTAGGATAATAATCAGAGAAGTTCATTCTCTAAGGAATAAGGGTTGCTGTCCTCTAGTCTAGCCAAGAATGCTACTTTATCTGAATTATGAAAGACTGCCGAGTACCAACTATTGTACTAAGTGATGATTGTCACATATATGTAATTAATATGTACTCATTATTAACAAGACATTATGTGAAACAAAAATGGAATAAGTCATATTCCTCATGCTTAGCATCACAATCCAATAGATTAGATTCAAAGAAGGAGGGAGCTGATCATATTCTGGATGGGGAAGACTACCCTGTTTCTAAAGCAGATTCCTGAGGCTTGGTGCTGAGCTATGCAGTGAGAGGTGTGTGCAAATGGCCTAGACCGCCATACCAAGGGATGAACAAAGGAAAATGAGGAGAGCTCCTGCTAGGGAAGTCAGACAAGGGCCAGGAAAAAGGAACAAAGAAGAAGCCAAAGCAGAAGTCTGGAGAGCCCATAGGAAGGACCCAGAGTCCACAGTAGATATGAGAACCCAAGGGGAAGGAAAAATATTCTCTGTGGAAGACACTTAACATGGAAGTGGGACTTGCAACTACAGAGGCAAGAGGAAAGGGAACAGCGGAGCCCAGATTAAGCAGTGTGAGCGGGCCTCAACAAGACACTCCTGGAGGCCAGGGACTAAGTCATATGCTTCTCTGTCTCCCCATCACTGCACCCCACTCCTGGCATGTAAAGCTGACAAACTGGTAGAGGTAGCAGACAGAAACCACTACATTTGGGAGGAAAAAAGATCCAGGATGTTTTTAAAGGTGAATTGCTAAAAGTTCACCTTCTATGAAAACTGAAAAGAAGTTACATTCCTTAGGCTACAAACAAATGGAAAGTAGTCATTAGTGCCTGACTTCTATAAGGAAAGAGCATGCTTACGGGGATGGAGCTGGTGTGAGACACATCCCCTGCTATTCCAAGTGTGGTCCAAGGACCAGCAGTAGGAGTATCACCTGGGAGCTTGTCAGACATTCAGAATCTCCAGCCCTGCCCCAGACCCACAGAATCTGAATCTGCATTTGAACAAGATCCCCAGGAGATTCACATGCACATTAAAGTTTGAGAAGCAGTGCACTAAATAGGGGTCAGCAAACTTTTTCTGTTAAGGGCCAGATACTAAACAGGCTTCCTGGGTCACACTCAGTTTCTGTAGCTGCTTCTGCTGCTTCCTCTTCTTCCTCTTCCTCTTCTCCTTCTCCTCCTCTTCCTTTTCTTCCTCCCCCTCATCTTCCTCTTCCTCCCCCTCCTCCACCCCATCCTCTTCCTCCTCCTTCTTAAAAATGTAAAATCCATTTTTGGTTCACAAGGACTGATGAGATTAAGCCCACAGGCCTTGGTTTCCCCCCCCAACACACAGGGCTGAGCTCGGCGAGGGTGGTATCATTGACAGAAAGCATAGCACGTAGAGTCAAAATCCCCGCAGCTAAGCGTGAGCTTGCACAAGTGTCTTAACCTCCCTATGCCACGCTTTCCTCATGTGTAAAATAGGGCTACCAGGCGGGACCTCTCAGAGCCATTGAGATATGATAATGTACGCTAAAGCACTGTAGAAGCTATAAGACTGTTACCTGATTATTTTTGTCTCATTCAAAGTGAAGGAAGAGCTGGCTGTCCTAGAGGGAGCGCAGTGAGTTGGACTAAAGCTGTGCTCCCCGACCCAAATCGCCACCCACAGAGGGAGGAGATGGCTTGGCAAGCTTGAGACTCAAAAAGCAAATGCAAAAACAAACAAACAACAAAAACAAACCTGAAGCTCATTTCAAATCATCAGCCTATGAAATCTCTAGCTACATTTTTGCCTTTGTATCATCTGTTTCTCTTCCGACACATTCTAAACTTCTTCTGAACTGGCATTCCACTTGGATGCACCTACATCCAACTAATTCAACTTGGGCCTCACATCCCCATGATCCTGTAGACCAGAGAATATTCCGTGTCTTTTTTTTTAGAGCTCACCATATACTTTTCACTTGTGCTAAATATAGTATTTTATAGATGAGGAAACAAATTCAAAGAAGTAACTAGCCCAAGGTCACACAGCTTTAGCAGAGCGGAGATTCAGGCCCTGCAGTCTGATTCCAAAGCCCACGTTCTTAACTGCAAAGACATACAACTAAAGAAGAAATGAACGTCAGGGCATAGAGATACTAAATAAATATGGGATTGCGGTTTAGGGCTGTCTTTGTCAATGCCATGATACCCTCTGTGTGACCGCGAGTGGTCAGAAAGGACGTCTAGCATTTCTGAAATACAACGTGCAGAGGTGACAAAAGGCAGGATGTATTTCTAAAAAGGAAAAGGTGCATGTATAAGGCAGCTCACCTTTCTGCATACGTGGCATAAACGTTTCAAGGCCTAGATGGCAGATTTGCTCTGTACTATATCCACCTCCCCTAGTCTAGGGCACCCATGTTTTGTTAGCGAGACACTGAGAGGTGGAAAGGGTACACATATCACGGGGTATTTGCGGCAGCACAGAGCACCATGAGGAATGGAGTCAATGCACACAAGACCCTGCGAGCCATATCACCCTCTCTCTGTGGTTGGTCAAGGTTACTATTTTGCCTTTTTGACATACTATCAATTATGCTGCCAACAGAGATACTGGACCTTTAGTTTTCTTATAAAATAAGAAACTGAGTTTAATTAAACCATCAGTAACTTGGACCTAATTATTTCAGACAGTATTTAATTAATGTTTCATGGGTACCTAATGTAATTAAGGTTCCTTTAATAAGACCTTCTGTGACATTAAAATATATGACCTTTATCTTCCTTATCTACCACATTCTGACAACTCAGATTTGTCATTTTCACTAAAAGGTATAGTTTGATTAAATAGAACAGACCATAAAATTAATCTGGCAAATTATACTTGTTTGTTTCCTTTTTCCTCCCCCCTTAAGACCTAATAAGTTAAGTCTTTTAATTAGCAGCACAGATATACGTGTTCATGCTACCATTTTACTTTTAATTTGCCAAAGTGTTTCTTTTGTACATGAATTTTTGCGACCAACGCAGATAACAACTATCCTTTATTAATCATGGTGAAGGGTTCAATCTTTAAGATATGAAAAATAATGAGCTGTTCTTTAACAATGACTAGTAATTGTTTTAAGATGTCCTGCCGTTAATAAAAGGGTTTAATTCCTGGTACTAATAAGCCATCCTAAATATGAAAATCGCTATGGGCAGTGCGAACAAACACAAACTGTATCCTAAAATCGAAGCTGACTCAAAAGGTGCTTATGACCTTCTCCCTCAAAGTCCAAAAGATCTTCATTATCCCAAGACCAAAATTCAAAAGGTCACCCGTGACCTTCTCCCCAAGAGCTGCAAACATGCGAAACCTGATTGGGAGAGGGGGAGTTAGCCTCATATTGGCTAAGGATATAATTTGCTAAGAAATTATCTTGTTCAACAAAAGTGGGGAAAGATAGGCCAAGAGAAACATAATTCGAGCGGGAATCCTTAATTCTTTTCCCACTTTCATGACCCGCAAAGACTGGACTCCCTTCTATTTTAGCAACAAAGAGAACAGACTATTGCTTCTTCTGAAAGACAAGATCTGCCTTCACCTTCAAGGAGAAAAGCCAGAGCTGGGAAAGGAAAAAGAAACAGCTTCTCCCTGAGGCAAGGCTAGTTGGTTGCAAAGGCGTGGGCAGCGGGAGGAAGCCAAGGCAAAGGGTGAGGACCCACAGAGGCTTGCAGAGAGTCTGGGGTACACTTCCCCTAAGTCTGCTGAGTAGAATTCTCAGCACATAGGATGGAGGCTGTCGCCGATCTAGACACTGCTGTCCCATAGAACTTTCTGCAATGATGGCAATGTTCTATACGTGCACTGTTCAATATGCTAACTATATGGCGATTGAGCACTTGAAATGTGGCTAGTGTAACTGAGGAACTGATTTGTCAATTTCATTTAATTTGAAGTAATCAAAATTTAAATTTAAATAGTCACATGTGACTAGTGGCTACCTTAATGGACAGGACAATTCAAGACAATCTTCCCCCGCAGTCCCACTTCACTCTCAGAAGAGGAGAATGCTCAGAGCAGATAGCCAGCCTAGTGGGAGCCTCCTTTGCTAGGCACTGCAATATCTGGAGACCAGCCCACGAATTCCCAGTTACTCCTCTGAGTGTGAAGCCAGACTTCACTGCCTCACGTGGACACTGCTTCCAGTTCATACTAATCACTTCCTTCCACAGCAGCTCTGCGATAACGTCCCTATGGAATAATTCGCCCACAGGCTGCCACTGCCATTTCTCACTGGCCCAACAACTGACAAAACTACTTTGCCATGTGACGTAGAAAGGTGAAAGCAGAGAAACAGGAACTCCTATAGGCCATTTTCCTGAAGAAAAAAATATATATACATATATAATATAAATATATATATAAATATATATATATATATATATGTGAGAAAGGATGGCATTTGGGAACACAGGGCCAAGATTCTGAAAGTCTTTTTGCTGTATTAACCAGCTTTGAGGTAAGACCAACCTAAAGCAGAATTCGAATACCTCCACTTCCTGGCTGTGTGATCCTGAGCAAGTCATTTCACTCGCTGAGCTTTCACACCCTCCTCTGTAAAAGAGAAGGACAGCACAGGTCTTGCAGAGTAGCTGTGAAGACCCAAGAAGGAATGTAGAAGGAAATGTTTTAGAAAACCCTAAAGCACTATGTCAATATTACGTGTGGTTATTCCATTGTTAATCAGTTTAACACTATGCCCAGTGCAACATGTGAAAATAGTTCCTTTTGCTTTTTTTCCCAGATCCTAGATGGAAACCTAGAACAGTGGGAGTGAGCACTGGAGAATATTGGCCCTGATACTATTGTTGGGCTCACAGGTACCTAAGGAGTGAGCCCTCTGGGCTTTGACTTCACAGTCTACACTCAGAGAGCAATAGGCTACATAGAAACTCTGCCTGCTTAAGAAAAGAGACTACAGAAAAGTCACAGTAAATCCCAAAGGAAAAAAAAATATATACATATATATACATATACTTTTATTAGCCAGCCCTGGTGGTCTAGTGGTTAAGATTCAGCACCATGGCCCAGGTTCATTTCCCGGTCAGGGAACCGCACCACCCGTCTGTTGGTTGTCACACTGTGGCAGCTGCGTGTTGCTGTGGTGCTGAAAGCTACGCCACTGGTATTTCAAATACCAGCAGGGTCACCCATGGTGGACAGGTTTCAGCAGAGATCCAGATTAAGACAGACTAGGAAAAGGAATCTGGGCACCTACTTCCGGAAAACGGGCCAAGAAAACCCTATGACTAGCAGCAGAGCATTGTCTGACAAAGCACCAGAAGGTGAGAGGATGGTGCAAAAAGACAAAGACGGGGCAGGGCTCCCCTCTGCTGTACACAGGGTCACTAAGAGTCAGAATTGACCCCATGGCACTAACAACAATAGTTTTATTAAATACTTATTGAGTGGATGTTGTCCAAACAGAGTCAGCTAAATGAGATCAAGACTTTTACAAATTAGGGGCTGGCCCTGTGGCCGAGTGGTTAAGTTTCCGCGCTCTGCTCCGGCAGCCCAGGGTTTTGCCGGTTCAGATCCTGGGCACGGACACGGCACCACTTATCAAGCCATGCTGAGGTAGCGTCCCACATGCCACAACTAGAAGGACCCACAACTAAAAATATACAACTACGTACCGGGGGCTTCGGGGAGAAAAAGGAAAAATA
Source organism: Equus przewalskii (assembly GCF_037783145.1). NCBI lineage: Eukaryota > Metazoa > Chordata > Mammalia > Perissodactyla > Equidae > Equus > Equus przewalskii. Next base: position 112,743,901 of record NC_091863.1, on the reverse strand, counting down.
AAATCTTAAAAAAAAAAAGACTTTACAAATTAATACCTAGCTCAAACTTTAATTAGTGATAACAACCCAAAGAGTGGCTAGGAGAGCACATGGGAGTTTGCCGGGGTACTGGGGATGTCCCACATCCTGATCTGGGTGGTGGCTACATGGGTGTATACATATTCAAAAATCGATCCTTCTCTTCACTTAAGATCTAGGCATCTTACTGAATATAAATTATATCTTAATAACTTTTTTAAAATTTCAATTAGTAATTCTTAAAAAGGATGACCAACATATCTGTGGTGTAGCATGAAGGTCCATCCAAAGAAGGTGACTAGCCCAAGGCCACACAGCTAGCTATCAAAAGGTAAGAGACAGCATTAGGATTGCAGCGTCCAAACTCCCAATCCAGCATACATTCTACCTCTCCAGGATGCTCCAATCATTGCATGAGGAGGACGCTTTAGGTTAAGATAGCAAAGAGCAAACTTATGTTCTCAGTTTTAACAGAACTGACTTTTTCACAAATCAATATTGGGAGCAATTCTTAGCGGGAAGCACTCACTTAGCCAGAAGTGCGCTGGTGTCCCCAAACTGTAAACACCACTAGCCTCCTCTTGGGTTTCTCCCTCCTGAGTGTGTTCCTAAAGTTCCCTGATACCAACCATTTTGGCCCATATCTGCACCCTGCTTCTCAGGACCACATTAAAGCCAAGCAGCAAATCCCTGGGTGATACCTATGAGGGGAGAGAGTTGGGGTCTCCTAGGCATTAGCTCATTCAAACCCCTGAGGGTCATAGCAAGAGGGTGGAGATGTTAAAGATGTTAAAGAAGAAAAACCATAGCTTTAAGAAATGAATTGTAAAATTTCTTGCGACTTTGCTCCTGGCTCAAAAAATATCTGAAGCCAAGATGTTTTAAACTCTCTGTAGGTTATCCTCAGAAAGTGGAATTACATACATAAAACATAAAGTTTAGAAAAGGAATAAGAAATGTAAAAACAACAGAGAAATTCTGGTAATGACTAATGATTTTTTATTATCATTGAATTTCCATGAGAAGTTCTGTTGATAAGAATAATTAATTTAATTTAACAAAATAGTTGTAGGATGAAGCTTACATGTAATAAAGCAGTTCTAATAATCTGATATTAAATATAGAGAAAATATTTCCAACATAGAGAAAAACTATACTTGGACTTGTAAAGTGACCCTTTCCCCATTCATTCCTGATAATATGTTTGCCATTTCAGTGGATTACTTTGACAAACAAATATTTTCCTTATGTCTTCCTTTAAAAGCCTCTTCATTTTAAGAATGTGAGGGAAGGGCAATGATCGAAAGCCGGCCATCTTAAAATAAGATAGACAGGGATGTGAAAAAATAGACTTAGGTGTATGAATTTAAAAAAACCACTGCTAATAGCTGCAATGGAATATTTCATTACAAACACAAATCAGGCATAATTTTAATCAAATTGAATTTAGATTATAGACTTTCATATAAAACCTAATTTACTTTGAATTCCCCGGTCATGACTTGTGCGTACCTTACAGGACAAGGTTAAAGAGATTACATCTGGGTTCATGTCAGCAGCATCTGCTGGTTAGTCCTCCGCACGCTGATTTAATGAGAGGTTAGGCACAGTCTGTCGGAAGGACTTCTGTTCCAGGCAGGTGCTTGAGAGAAATCTTCATTTCCATTGCGACGACTAACGGGGTTTTCAGAATTAGGAAACTGATGCATCACTATTCTCTGATGTAAAAAATAGTCTGATATTTGTCATCACTTAGCTAAACTTACAAGCAGAAACTACAACCAGACTTTTTTTTTTTTTGCAGTTCAAAAGGGAAAAAATGCTGTTATTCTGAAATGTAGCTTTTTAGAAACCTGATTTATGCATATTTTCCCTAAAATGACAGTCATCCTAAGGAGGTGTGTTTCTATGTGACACAATGCTATACATAATCATATAAATAATATGCACATTATGGAAGGAAAACGCATTAAAGACTGCTTATGCTTAATGAACAGGGGAGGGGAACACAAAAATCATCCATCCTGAAAATTCTAATACAAATTTTTCAATAATTTATATTCATTAAAACATTTTCTATTTCAATTCACAAGTTCTTCGGAGAAGAGCTTAAAGATGTTCCTGTAATTATTCTAACAGGAAGGGGTTCGAGCCATTAAAATAATCTTTGGCAATTCAGTGTGATTCCCCTTATTTATGCAGCACTCTTTTCTGAGTGTGCCTAAGTCCCCTTTTGCCTTCTCTGAAATGGTCACTTCTAAGCAGTGTATCACAAAGAGGTTCAAATTCCAAAATCAATCAAGTCATTTTGCCAAAGAAGGATTTACAATCGAGTAATCTGTAATCATATAGATGCCTTATGATAATTATCTTCTTTTCGAGCATATATTTGTGACCAGAGGTGTTAAAAAAAAAGGGGTCAGGGAGTAGATGTGGCTCTTGGTATTTTATTAGGATGAGACTGAGAAATCCCAAGCATTTTATTTTTATATTAAACCCACTTTGGTGTATGCCCTACTCACATACCATTGTGCAAACCTAACAACTGGACACAGCTCTTGACAAATCACAGTTTAAATATTCATTTTGAGTATGCATAAAAATTGTAATAAGAAGATGGGCAATTTTCTCAACAGGCCTATCATAATCATGAGAAGAACTGATTATTCGTGGTAGGGGACACGGGATAAACAGGTGTTTGGGCTCAAGAGAATACATTAATTTCTCCAATTTTAACAACTGGAACCTTGACTAAAGATGACAGAAGTTTTTCCACTGCCTGTTTATCTGAGGGAAGCAGGTATGAACACACTGGGGTAAACTGGAGATGTTCTGAAGCAACTAAATATGTGGGCTTCCATCTGCTTGAGAATGTATTAAGCTAAGCTTATGTTTTATTTCATCTTTAGTGAGTTGTAAACCTCTAGTCAGTCTCCAAGCCTCCCTCACAGAGGATGATCACCAGACTGCAGCGCAGAAGTAAAGGCTCTAACCCTCGGCAGCTGACACCACCCCGCGACTGCTTGAGAGAAATCGGAAAGCAAATGGCCTCAGCCGCGAGGAATGTGAAGGATTAGGATGTTCAATGACTTAGAAGTTGAGCGATATTGACAATTCTCCCAGTGTTTAATCAAACATTTAAGACAAGTTGAAGAGTCAGACAGTAGTTTAATTTGAGGACAATAAAAGCAAACAAATTGTCTTGTCCAGACAAGTCAATTTCGGGTAAAGTGACAGCAAGTCTGAAACAAAGTTTCTCCTACCCCACAGCCACAGTAGTGAGGAGATTCAGTGGCCCATCTGACAAACAGCCATATGTTCAAAAGCACATCGGTCTGAGCTGGTCCCTTGCCCAATTTTGAAAATACAGGAAATAATAATGAATGACAAAAATGAAGAAATAATACTACCTTTTGGTCCTCATGTGCATGTGCATTAACTACTAAGGTAGGCTTATGATTATTTAGACTTCTAAATATAGCCTTTGTGATTTGCCTTGTACCTCTTTGGATGCTCACAGGATAAACATAGTTAATAAAACTCAATTGCAAAATATGTTAGGAAAACAAGGCTGAATGATTTTTCCTGCATTAAGCAAGCACTTCTTAGTTTGGCAGAAGCCTCGGCTCTAGTCACCCTACAGATCCATCACTTGTTCGAATTCTGTCCCTTAGGGAAACTGCAGGACACAAAAACTAGAAACGTTTTTTCAAAGAGGGTTTCCTTAGAGGTCTTAGTGGTGAGCGGGGCAGGTAAAATCTGGGGTAAGCAAACTGGAATTTGCATGTCAATTATATGGGTTTAACATAAATTAACACATCGGTGGGTAACGAACCATTGTTTACGTGTTAATGAAGACATTTTCCTGATGATGGGTATGCATTTTTGCATAACTCTCATGTCTAAAGTTTGCGGAAAATTTGTCTTTCCCCAGGCAGTGGGAGGAAATAAAACAGTGATTTCCTGGGTAAAGAATCGGAAGTTACCATCAAGGTGGCCAAAGCAGAATAATGCAGCACGTTAATATCTAAAATATCACTATCAATCAATTGGAATTAGAAAACAACCATTTTCTTCTCCTGTAGCATGAAATTCTGCCTGTCAAAGTTAAAGAGATTTGTCCTTCTCAGCACGAGGCTGTAGATTGAATAGAAAGGTGACTTCCCTGAAGATAGCATCACTTCCAGTGACCTGCCTTCCTGCCATTGCAGGCTCGGGGAGAGGAGAGATGGAGGAATGGTGAATAAACTCAGAAGCGCACATACCTTGGACAGAGCCTTGCGCTTGCTCTCCGGAAACACTAATTTCCTCAAGGCCACTTTCAACACTTTCCTAAGTATCGCCCTAAAACTTTTTGGATTAAGTGACAACTTCCTAGAATTTGAAACATTGTGACATCTCTTCAGCCTCTGGATTCAAGTCTCCACTTTACAGAGGAAACACTTTCAAAGACAAGCTATCCCTTCTCAGCTCAGGCTTAGAAATAGAGAAGGCTGAATTCCAGGAGGGGAGAAATGTTTTCCCCAAGAAGTCACCCAGAAGGCTTGGAAAGCAGAATCCCTGAGTGCCTTGGCCCATGCTCCCTGCGCCCTCACGATGTGCACTTCCATTCCCCTTACCTCTCAGCGCTTCAGGTCCACATTATCTCCTCAGCATTGGGCTAGGAAATGGGTGGCCCTTGTGGTAAAGATTTTCCTCTACATCCCCTGCTTGTAACCCCACCCCACCCCCCGCCATATGGCCATGTGTCTTCTCTTCCTTCTTCAAATCTTAATGAGCATCTGTTCTCTGCAGGTCCTACTCTGAGGACACAGAGAGGCCAATGCCCTCAAGAGGCTCACATTCTCCTGTGGGAGCGGGGGAGCTGACAAATATAAAATAGGGCAGTGGCATCACACTGTGGTCAGGGCTTTCACTGAGGTCAACACAGAATGCTCCACTGGCACAGAAAAGAGGGCCAGCAGTCCTGCCCGGGAAACAGAGGACTCAGCACAACTCCTCTCCAGGTAACTTAACGCTTTGAGGTAGCTAAAATGTTGTCTGCCCCAAAGTCTGAAGACCTCTGAACTGCATAGTGGCGAAAAGGGGAACGTTCACTCAGCAAGCTAGGCGGGGGCAAGTAGGAAAAAGTTCAAAACAGGTGGAAGGACACCCATCTAGCTGCCTCCAAACTCCCTGAAAGTGTAAACAGAATAGCTGGGGCTTAGCAAAGAAACCAAGTTTTGCCAAACAAGAGGACAGAGTGTCTGTCTGTTTTGTTAAGACTGTTTTTATAGTGCTTAACACGGTATGTCTTACTTTAAAACAGTATCCAAACAATTGTTTTTAGCAGCAGAATCCCTTTGCCTCCCACCCAAACAAAAGCTTCTACAGAAGCCCAAGAATAAAAGAGAGGAGCAGCGCTGCTCCTGTTGAGGACTTGGAGGAAAGGCGTCCCCAGAGGCCCCTGAGAAGGGGCTGCAGGCCCTACAGACTGCACGAAAGAATGTTTGTCCTCAGCAGTCTCCCCGCTAAACCGTGAGACCCACAAAACAGCAACCACATCTTCCTTATGTTCCTATTTCCAGAAACTACCACACTGCCTGCTAAATGGCATGAACCGAAGTGAACTGAATTGAAAAGGAATGCAGGGGAAGAGAAGTAAATGATGTGTGCCAGAGAGAGGCAGGATGTGTCAGTGCAGACAAGAAGGGTAAGTTACTCATAGTTAGATGTAGTGACTGAAGGAGCAAAACAGCTGGGGCAAAAAATGAATAATGCTTCTCTAGAGTCACTGGAAACATGGTGCAGAGAGACAAAAGCAAGCAAACAATTAGAAAGCTTTATAATTAAAGCAACATTATATACAATAACCACAGAGACAGGAACACAGAACCATGCCAGGGGACTAGGGATAGCTGCCTGGATGGAGGAGGCAAAGCTTGAGCTAAAACATAAAAGTCTGGTCACACAACTGGGAGGGAAGAAAGGGACAAGCACCCTTACATACCACCTGCAAGAGTCTGGCTTTATTCTACAGGAAGTGGAGAGCCACTGAATAATTCAAAACAGCTAAGTTACAGGGTTAAATCTGGATATTAGAGAGCTTAGAATACAAGAAACTATTTTAATAAAACAGTAAAGGGGTGATGAGGCAGTGGCTTTGGGTAGGGAAAAGAGACCATGGATTTAGGGCTATAAATTGAAAGAGCAGAACTGGGAGCATTTGATAGCCCACTGTCTGGTCATTTTTGGTTTCTCCAACAGAGTGCAAAGTGTCCTTTCTAGCTGGCTCTCCACCTCAGCATCAGCCAGACACTCAGTGAACTGCAGCACTGGAGGGAAGGAAGGGATGGGGGAGAACTGGGCCCTTCCCCTGACTGAGCCCAGGGCAGCCTGGCCTGGCAGTGTGACAAGGACTTCTCACCTACCTTTCCTCTTGGTTCCCAATTCTACATTTTCCAAATCCCCTCATCCTCGTTTCCTCTTAGCTGATTAGTTAACTGCCACACAGTCTGGAGGCTGAGGCTTTCCTTTCTTAGTGCTTCCAACTTGGACACAATGCTATACTTGTTATTAACTTAGTAGCTATAACGGAAAAAAAGCTAAAAGCTTCATCCACTCTCACAATTTCCTTAATATTCTTCCTCTCTAACGGAGGGGCACATGACTTCACCTTACAAAACTGAGGATTTTAATACAGGGGGTCCTCAATTATATGACAAAGCTTAACCCCCAACCACATCAACCAGCCTATCCCAGCAGCTGGTAAGATAACTTCTTTAAAACAGCCACATCTTGAGGCCACTGGTGACTTCTGATAAAGCAATGGCACCAAAGGCAACAGAAGCAGAGACACTGCCAGACCTTGCTAAGCAGCTGACCCTGCCAATCTCAAAGACATCAGTAATCCCCATCAAAGCCATTTTCTAGGGCTGAGCCTGTGGCCGAGTGGTTAAGTTCACGCACTCTGCTGCAGGTGGCCCAGTGTTTCGTTAGTTCGAATCCTGGGCGCGGACATGGCACTGCTCATCAAACCACGCTGAGGCAGCGTGCCACATGCCACAAGTGGAAGGACCCACAACGAAGAATATACAGCTATGTACTGGGAGGCTTTGGGGAGAAAAAGGAAAAAGTAAAATCTTTTAAAAAAAAAAAAGCCATTTTCCCCTCACTTTGCTTTGCAGAAAGAAGGGTGTCCTTAATCAGACTCACTGCTTACACTCCAGAGTGTCGCTCACTTGGGGACATATGTCTACATTACTGAGTTATTACAAGGATTAAATGAGATCCTACATAAATAAAGCTTAACACATAGTAGACACTCCATAATAATAGCTATCATTATTATCATCAGCATTTATTCATTCGGCCAAGCAGGAATGAATGAATGAAGTTCCTTAAAGTCAGATGATCCTACAAAAAGATGCAGATAACTTTGTTAGCTTCAAATTTGTCTAAAAGTATAAATCTCTAACATTGCTTAGGGCTTTTCCATTTACAAAGACCTTTTAGGTAAGTTTTCTTTTTCATTTAAATTGTAAACTGCTCTCACACCCAGCACACCCAACCCCCTCCTCCCTTTCCCCGCCCTATTTTTTTGAAACATTTACCATCTTCTCATATACTATATATTTAGCTTTAGAATCGTTAACTGGTTCTTGCTTGTCCGTCCCCCTGCAACACACACACACACACGCACAATAGAATGTAGGCTCCACAAGAACAAGGATCTTGGTTTTGTTCCCTGATGTATTCCAAGTGCCTAGAAGAGTGCCTGGCACATAGTAATAACACTTTTGGAATGAATGAAGGAATGAATGAATTAATTAAGGCTCTGCAGCCCACTGTTTGGAGGGACCAAAGAATTAGGCTCAAAGGTTGCTTGATCCGGAGAAAAATTTTAAAGTTGGGTTGATTAGAGGGGAGGACAAAATTTTTTAAATGCCTGTAAGGAGGAGTAAGGAGGCCTGAGGGCCTGGGGTGGGCAGTGAAAGTGGGAGGGAACTCCTCCCCTCACTGGCCCTAGGCTAAATAGGCTGAAATGCCTGTAGAAATCTTTCCTTTGGAATGCAGCTTCATTGCAACTTGGTTCTTAATAAAAAACTGTTATTCGCTTACAGATAATATTTTAGAGTTATGAAACGATTTTCTCTGTGCTATCACTTGATTAACATAACCATCTGAGAAGGCAATGATCATGCCCCTTTGACAGATGAGCACACGGGAGGCTCACAGAGGGGAAGTGACCTGCCTCAGGTGACACAGTGGGCTTACCACCAAACCAGGACTCAAACTCAGGTCTCCAGCTTTCTGGCGTAGGAACTCGCAGCTTCTCCACACTAATAATTACCAAGGCACTTTCTTTTTTGGATTGTTATCGCAGAAAAACTGAAGAAAGCCCAAATTTCTCCACTACAATGAATAACTGATTTTGAACCTCACTATAATGATTACTCTCCTGTTCAAAAATCATTGAGACACTGCAAATCCTACCTGAGGTGGGGGCAGGGGGACTGCTGGCACCTCACTGCACAGAGAATAAAGTCCAAGTTCTCAGCTCGGCCTTCACTGTCCTCAGCAATTTAACCCTAACTCCCAACTTGCACTGCAGCGCCTTCTAGTTCTTAGCCACACTGATCTCCTCACCATTTCCCAAACATGCCTTGCACTATCCTACCCACGGGCCTTTGTGCTAGCTGCTTCTCCATCAGGGATCTTTGCCATTTGTGTCTTTCAAGGCATAGCTCACAACTCAGACTTCACCTTCTACAAGAATCTTTTCTAAAATATCCCAGACAAAATGGCTCCCTCTCTCCCCTCTACTCCTACAACATTTGACACCTTTGCAAATGCCTTGAAGAGAAGCTGGCTTTTGTTTCAGTCACTCTTCTAACAGACTGAGTTCCTGGAGAGCAGCATCTGTCTCTTCCACACTGTCCAAGGCAGAGTAACTGATTTAAAAAATGAGCATTTAACAAGACGAGCACCAGCCTAGCTTCTTGACTTAATACAACTGCAAATTGCTGAGCAATCAATTACTTCCTTTCGACCAAAATGAAAGCTTATTGGTGTCAGATAATATGTCTAATCTCTACCTGAACCTTGACTATGCCCTCTTCTTCTTTTTTTTTTTTTAAAGATTTTATTATTTCATTTTACTCCCCAAAGCCCCCCGGTACATAGTTGTATATTCTTCGTTGTGGATTCTTCTAGTTGTGGTATGTGGGACGCTGCCTCAGCACCCATGTCCGCACCCAGGATTCCAACCAACGAAACACTGGGCCGCCTGCAGCAGAGCGCGTGAACTTAACCACTCGGCCACGGGGCCAGCCCCAACTATGCCTTCTTTTGTTAAATGCCCTGTGGGCCCTCAAAAATAAGGGGTAACTTACCAAAATGAGGACAAAAGGCAACCACAAAGCCTGGTAAAATGAAGTCTGCTTTCTCATTTACAGAGTTCTTCCTGGAGGCCACCCACTATAATGCCTGTTTTGGGAGAATACCACCATGTATTTTAAAATTTTAATTGAAATCCCAAAATCAAATGGAAATGATGCCAGGTAGAAGCTACTAAGCTCTATTGAAATAGACTGGAGGAGAACCCAGGTTATCTGGACTGAGGGTCACTGAGAGAAAGGGAAGAACCAAAGATTACAATGAATCAATGAACAAACTAACAAAACAGATAGATTACCTGCATTTTACAGTTGGAGGAACTGAGACCCAGGGGCAGGAAGTGATTCCTCTAAGGTCACACTTGAGGTGATAAGCAATTTAACAACCAAAACAATGAATATCCATTGAGTACCAACCACATGCCAGGGCTTTTCATATATATTATCTTATCTAATACTTACAAATCACCCTGGGAGATACACTCAACAGCCAGAATGAGCATTCCAATCTCGGAATCTGACCATGTCACCCTCCTGCTAAAAACTCTTCACAGAGATTTAGATTTAGAGGCATCTACTAAACTAGTCAAAATTAGCAAAGACAGTCATTCAAAGACTCCGGAGATTGAGCAAAGGCTTATAACAAATTGAGATTTGCATGCTGCTGGAGGTGCTGGAGCTGATGACTCTAACTAGGACATCTAGGAGAATGGCCATTTCTGAAGAAAATGAGGGACCACTTCAGTTTACTTACTATTAAACATGGCGACATATGGGAACTTTGGGAATCTGTAAAACCTTACAAGGGAAAGGGCCCTTAGAAAGCATCTAGCCCACTTTCCTCATTCCACACATGGGGGAAGTGAGACCCAGAGAGAAGAAGGGTCTTTGTCGAATATCACACAGTAAGGGAATCAGGCGCTCCTAGGACAGTGCTGTGAAGAGAATCCATCATTTGGAGACTGATCAAATCTCAAAGTTTTGTCACCATGTGTGTAACCTTAGTTTGTGAGGATTAAACACACATGATAACATCTGTAAAGGTCAAGGTCACATACAGTGTCAGTTTGTAGTACACTTTAGTAAATGGTCACCATCATCATAATTTCCTGAAACCTCTGGCAAACCCACCTTTGCATGAGTATGACATAAACCAAGAGATTAACTTGAACACTGGGAAAAGTCAGAAGTCACTGCTGGTGAATTGGATGCTGGGTCATCAGACTACTTTGCTATGACTATCAATGTGAGGCCCACCTGGGAGGGCTAATACAATATGGGATTCTTTCAACTCCTAAGAATGAAAGGAGATATGCATCACCGTGAGAGATTAGTGTGCACTGTGTGAGAAGCGCACACTAGCATATTGGTCTACCTATTTAATCCTGAATCTGATTCAGTGTTAATTTTAATATTTCAAATTAGTACTTCTTGAGAACTGGTGAAGTCCCTGGCCAGTCCTCCTCTGGGGGAACAACCTAGGGGATGGAGGGTCCCTCCTCATTCCTCCTCTACCATTTGTCACTGTTGCTTAAGACATCTGGCCATCACTCAGTGGTTTACTGAAAAATAGGAAGAAATAATGACATGCTTCTTAATATGGTATAGTATCAATAACACTGTAGGCTATGCAACCTAAAATGAGAAACACACTCATTGCCACAGTGCAAGCAAACTATAGCTTGGTGGAAAGAAAACTGGACAAGGAGTCAGGAGGAGTCCCTTCCATGCCTGATTTTGCCAACAATAAGCTCCACCTCTTTGGACAAGTCACTTAATCCTTCTAAGCCTGTTTCCTTATCTGTTAAAATATAAATAAGTCTGCCCTCATCTGTGCTACATAGCTCACAAGGTCGCTGTGATGATGATGATGAAGATGATAACCTAACATTTGCTGAGTCCTATGACTATGTACTAGGCACTGAGTTCAGTATTTTATTTACACAACTTCATTTTCCACAATCACCTTAAGGGGTAAATATCATCAATTCCCACTTTATAGATGAAACTGAAGCTCAGAAAAGTCAGATAACTTCTATTAGGGACCAGGGGAAGGATTCAAACCCAGGTCTTGGGCTCTTAACTATTCCTTTGTGCTGCATTTTTATCCCTCAGAGCCTTAGCTAGTCTTTCAGCAGGAATTTTAACTAGGAGTCAATCCAAGTTTCATGCTAGATCTGTTTCTTCAAGTGCAATGGCATAGACTAACCACAAAATTACTCTTAATCTGAACTGAAGTCTCTGTAATTTATTTGTTTAAAAAATTGTTTTTGTAATTCTCTAAGTCTTTTTAGAAGCCACTGTGAAGAACGATAAGACTTTAATCTCTGCAGGTGATTAGGACTACTTTTTTAAATTTGGTTTGCTCAATTGTGCCTATTCTGAGACCCTGGAGAAAATATAAAAGCTATGAAATGTGAACAAGACTCCTCTCCTAATTCAACACAACTCCTGATGCAATCTATAGGAACAATAATATCTTCTACTGAGCTCTGAAGGAAAAAAATTAAATCTTACACTTTAAGCAAATATAAAGAATTTAAGATCCATATGACACTAATTGTATATTTTTAACAGCAGGCATGTCTCTATTATAAAAGATATTTTATGTTATCTCAGAATTAAACACAAGAGGCCCCTCTGTCACAAAGCAGAACCCCTGTCATCTCAGTGAGTGCTCTCTAGAGAGCCGTGGTAGAAACAATCTCAAGTGACTGTGCGAACGTGGGAGACCGCAGTGCAGAATTGGAACCACGGAGTAATTAGTTCATTTTTTTCTTTCATTCCAAAAGGACTTCCTCAAGGACTATGATTCATTCCACAAACATCTGTGCATAGCCATATAAGAGGTAAGAAAAGTGACATGGTCCCCTCTCCCCCACACTAGAGGAATTTTCAATCCTATTTCGAGGGAATAAGGCTAGCTGAAAAACAAGACAACTCTTAATTGAGCTTGCTCGGGGCTAAACAGAGTGCCAGGTGCTTTCGGCTGTAATATCTCATTGATTCTCCACCCCAAGCCAGTGAAGAAGGCCTGACTACCTACCTTTTTCAGGTGACAAAACTCAGGTTCAGGGAGATTAATAAACTTGCCCACTATAGTTAATAATACTGTATAGTGTATTTGAAAGTTGCTAAGAGAGTAGATCTTAAAAGGTCTCATCACAAGAAGAAAAAAACTGTAACTATGTGTGGCGACGGATGTTAACTAGACTTGTTGTGGTGATCATTTGGGGATATATATAAATACCGAATAAACCATTATGTTGTACACCCGAAACTAATATAATGTTATATGTCAATTATGCCTCAATAAAAACAAATGAATGAACTTGCCCAAAACAGAGAGTATAAACACCCAGGCTCTACTTCATGTAAACGTCCTGAGAAACATTTTTTTCTATCACTCTCATGAATATGTTGTCCCTTCCAGAGCTGTAGTTAAGGATTCAGGTCTCCCCCGGCAGTTTTGGTACTCCCCCAGATTTCATTTCACTTGCCCACAACATCACATACCTGATTTCTCCTTCCAAAATGAAAGCCAAGTTCTATGATACATAAAATCAGACCCACCAAATTCCTTAGGCATCTCTCAGTCAGTCTGGACAGCTTTTGGTAACTCTATTCTGACATCCATTTGAACAAAGCACCAAAGAAGTTAATGCTTAAAAGTAAAAAGCAAACATAATAACTTACTTGATATCAAACATATGGCAGGAAGCCATCAAATGGAAGCATCCTCAACAAGGAATGCATGCTGAAAGCAGGAACAAAAGAACCATTTTGGTAACAATTCTTTGTCATTGTTCTTTAGAAATACTTTGAATAGCATCCTACTGTCTCTACTCTTGTCCATTCCTTTCTTCTAAGCTGGCAGACTATCTCTAAGTTGTTTAAAGGATCAAGACAATGATACCTGTCAGGTACAAGTCCATGGTTATTGTGTTATTTTATTTAAATGATTTTATAGTTATGTAAAAATATTTCTTTATTTTATAGTGAATAACTCAATTATATTTAATTGTATTTTTGAAACCCCACAATTCTAAGTGCTTTTATTAGCACAATCCCAGAGTAAGGTCCCAGACCAACCCTATTGCTTTGCACGACTGTTTAGTTCTTCAGGACATTTACATAGTGATTTATAAAGATTAGATAAATAAGTATTCTAATTTCAAAGGAAGCAAAGCCTTTCCAGCCTATACCTCAATTTTGAAGTTTCTAGAATGTGCATCTTAAGGCTTACTAAGACTCTTTGGTATTATTGCCAAATATTTTTTCTCATATTATTACTTTAGGTATGTTGAAGGTTTTATCTTGTAGTACACTCTACAAACAGATTTTTTTTTCTCCTTGCAGGCTAGATAATTTCACCAAAATAGTGAAGACTTAGTAAATTTTTAAAAATGAAATTATATCTAATGACACCAAACCAATGGGGTTAGCAAATTTCAAAATCTATATTTTTAAAATACAAAGATGTATTAACCAAATTATGGTCTAAAGGGCACAGAAAAATCATCTGGAGATGGATTTAGCTCTGTGAACAATTAGAAACAATACTGAAAGCTGCTCATTTATGTCCCTCCCCTGTCATCACCTCGTCTGGGTTTTTCAATAATGGACTAAGAAATATAGGAAAGAAAAAAACAAAGCAGGGTCTTCAATATGGTTTTTCTTTGGGAAACAATAAAAACATTAAACTTTATACATTTAAGTGTCTGTGCACCGAATGGTAGCCCTTTCATGGGAGTCCAGCTTGGGTTTTGTCTGGGTGGGGAAGGGGGGGAGGGAATCCGTGAATACCCTCAGAGTCATTTAAAATATATAGTATTAGCTAATTGATGAGAGGACTAAAAACAATAGTAAGTAGGCAGTCTGGCTGCGTGCCAGGAGCGAGGCTTTATGGTGAAAGGAGTTTACATTAGAGGCCTGTTTTTCCCCTTTCCTTATATGAAATGAACAGCTGTAATTGAAAAGCAAGGAGCTCTATGGTTTATAGAAATAGGTGTTGTGAAGAGCCTTGGCCGTCTAATTTTCTTCCTATTGCAGGGCAGGCTTCCATTGTCTGTTTTTTTAGAGCTAATTTCTTTTCTGATCAAAAGGCCCACGTCGTTGAAAAGGTAGTAATGACTATTCATTTGGCTGAAGCCTCCATTCTCCAGACTGCAAGCTTTATTTAGAAATGGCTATTTCTTTCTAAAAGGAAAAGCTCATTTATGTCCTCTTATAATGTCAATTAAAGTAGAATATATTTTAATTATTTATCCTGAGGAGAAACCTTTTAGGAACTTAATTTAGTATGCCTATGCTATGCAGACACTACAATATGTGACTGTGGAATGATATCTAGGCACATGGGTTTTATTTTATTTTACCACTAATGAATAGTTTATTTGCAACTAATTAACAAGTTAAATCGGCACAATTAGTGTCGGATTTCTTTAATAATATAACTCATAAAGGAATAGCCATTGGAACTAGAAAATAAGGTTGGTTGTTGGCTTTGTAAAGAAACCATTCCACAAAAGGGGCAGTTTTTTCCCATTAGAAAGGGTGATTGGGACGTTCTCCTTGCCTTTTCAAACGAAGGCTAGGCCGGGCTCGGGGAGGAAATATGTTCAGAAACAAGGGGAGACAGTGTTAATTACACAAACATCACTATAGCAAAGCCTCGAGGTCGTAACCCGGCGACGCTTTCGGAGAAGTGGAATTGGGGTGACGGCGGCCTAGACGCCAAAACACCAGCGCGGCCAGGCCTCGCGACAGACCTCGCTTTGTCGCCCCGTCCGGCCTCGGCCCGCGGGGAAACGGGCCGGCCTGAGGATGGGCATCCTCCATACCTGGCAGGCAGCCGAACGCTGGCTGTTCCCGGGACGCGTCCTCCTCCGGGCTCTCCGTCGAGAGCGGCGGCCCACAGCCTCTCCTGTCCGCCACGCAGACGGCGGCGCCTGGACGCCCGGCAGGGGGGCTCCAGGCCCGCGGGAGCGTCGGCGGGCCCGCTCGGCCGGCGCAGCTCGGCGCGGCCGGGGGTAAGCGCGCGCGCACGGGGAACGAGCGGGGCCCCGAGCCGTGGAGCACCTCAGTCCTCAGCCCCCTGGAGGTCTCCCAGGTCGCCGCCCCCTTCTGCTGCTGAATGGGAAAGGGCGGGGTCTCCTCCCGTGCCTGGCGCACAACACCGCACATAGTAGGGTGTACCACAAAGGTTTGGTGAAATGACGACCAAAAAGAGAGGCGAAGAGAACATAGAAATTCCGCGCATCGAATTCCATGGCTCTCCAGTCTCTTAAAAGAAAAAGAGAGAAGTAGCAAAAAAGAAAAGAGAGGCATAAAGAACACCTGGATGTTGCCTTGAGTTTTAAAATTTTCTCCAGGATCCTCTCCCCAGCCCCAAGCCTGCCATCCTGCGCCCCCTGCAGTTGGGGCCGATGGTTTTGCCCGGTTACTCTGGAGGTGCAGAGGAGCTCTAGTGATTATACAGGCACTCTTCCCTGGGGAGCACTGACAGGCCTGGTGGGTCCGTGTCCCCTGCTGTCTGAATAAGCGTGTGGACTTGTGGGGACGTGGAGTAACTCAAACATCATTAGGTACTGATAACGATTTTTAGATTGTTTTCCGGGCCCGGGCTTCTGGCAGGCCACCTTGCGGCTGTAGACGGCCGTGCCTTTGCAGCCATAGAAGGAAGTGGAAAAGGCGACAGGCCTAGTGGGAGGGCAGGCCTGGCTGTAGGGTGCGGGGTTCCGGGATGCTGCTCTGCAGGGGTACAGGTTTGGCACCTGGAAGAGTTGAGAGCATGCGGAGAGTCGTGGGCAGGAGGGGAGGGAGAGAGAGAAAGAGGTCGGTGGCCGTGACCTGGAAGACCCTCCGGAAATGGGACCCAGTTCCCGGGCAGAGCCTTCCTTCCTCCGGGGAGATGGCAGCAGCGTTGGGCTGTGTTAGGCAGTGTTCAGGTTATGAGGTCAGCGAGAGGACGCTGAAGGCTTAGGTTGTCAAATTCCTGGTAGTTGCTCCGTACCTAGGGAAAAGAGAGCTGGTCATCAATATCTTAATACCTCGCGTGTGAAAGTAATCTTTGCTACCGAGCGTCAAGGTGTGGGCCAAGGGGATTCCCAGCATATCTACCAAGTACAGCTCAGCTAACCAAGTGAATCGAATTTGGAAACTCGCTTTTAAAAGCACACCCTCCCTCCAGAAAAGAGCTACGCCAAAGTGCAACAAAATACAGTTGTACCGCCCACAGGAGACTTTTTGGTACCTCGAGGACCATGTCACCACACACTTCCGTAGCCACTAGGGACATTTCTTTAGAGAGCATCAGTTCGGTTATTGTTTGCAACCTGTATTCACCAGCCTAGGATCTTCAGCTCCTTCCCAGACCTGTATGAACTAGTGTTTCATTGGAAGCTGCGGGGGGCGGGGCGGCGCGGTGCGGTGCCGCGGACTGCGGGAGGGAGATCAAACTGAATGCTCCGAGAACTAGAAGGTGCTGTCTTTTCCACCCGGTTGGCCTGCTGGTGACCTTTCCGACCTTTTACAAGAGATGGTTCCACAACAGACCCAAGCCTTTGATTTCTTGATCAAGGACCTAAATCTGTGGCCTAAATATACAATCTTGGCTTGCAGCCACAGCAAATAGTCAAGAGATGTCCTCAGGAAGAAATAGGAATTACTGCCTCTAGGTAAGCAAACTTTTTTTCTGCTGGAAAGTAAAGCGTTTCTGAGGGTCGTCAGGGTAAGTTTTTCGCACTTCCTCAAAGCGAGACCGCTTGCTGGGCTCCGCTGCACTTGAAAAAGGCGAACATTCGACCCTATTGTCAGGCCTCAGCCCCCCCAGGGAGCGGCACCGACGCGCACCCACCTGATCCCACCCAGCACGCAAACAGCACGTCTTCTAAGAGACTGGATCCTGATCCAGCCGGAAACCCCGAAAAAGGCTCCCCATGAGCAGTTGCTGAGGAGGCTCACACGGGCACCCCCGCTAGAGCGATGGGATAGCCCCTCTCCTGATCTGCTCTCTCTCCCAGGCGCTCGAGGGCACAACTGCTAAAAGCGTACTTTGCAGATATGAGGCCCTTGGAACACCTGATTTCCTCCACGGCTCGAATCTGGAGGAAGGCGGAGTGGGAGCGCCCTAGTCACCCGGAGCCAGCCGGGCCAACCAGGCTAAAGCCTGGGGTCCCCGAGTTTTGCCATAACCGGCCCTCTAAGGATGAGCGCCGCTTCGGCCCCGCGGCGAAGCCGGCTGCCTCTCCTTGGAGGGTTGGGGAGACCTCGAAGCCCCGGAGGGCGGGAAGGGGCGCTTCTGGGTGAAGTTTCCAACCGAAGCCAACAAACGGCGCTGTTGCCCCGCCCTGGGTCCTAGGAGCCCCAGGCCAGCCCCAGTCGGAGGGAGCTGGAGCTTTCTTGCGAGGGCGGGGGGAGAATGGGGAGGGAGTGCTTGGCTGGGTTCCCAGCCCGCCATCCGGGACTCTGCATGCCGCCCACGGGCTCCCGGAGGCCCCAAAGGGCGAGAGAGCTACCGAACACGCTCTCTTCTCCGGGAGAGGTTGGAGAGGACTGGTCCTAGATCCCGCTGTGTCCCTCCGCTTTCCTCACCCGGTGCAGGGTGGGTGTCAGAGACACCGATTCTGCTTCCGCCGGCTGTCTTACCTCCCCGCAGCCCCCGCCTGACCCGAGGCCCCTGGGGTCGCAGTCCCTGCCGCTACACTTCTTCCGACCCCCAGCGAAGGTCGCGCCGCTCGGCTGGTACCTGCGCCTTCACTGCTAGCGAGCCAAGAGGAACAGGTTTCCTTCCAGCCTGTCTCCCACCTCCCCACGCCCGCAGCGGTAACCTTGTTTGTTTATTGAAATAGTAGTTTGGGTTGAGGACGTTTCCTCGGAAATGTTTCGAGGGAAATTCGGCGTGACTCTTACTTGGGGCTGTGCAGACCACCCCAGAGCCACCAGGCAGCGAGACCGGTTTAATCACGGCCTCCGAAGGAAGCCAGGAGTAGGGGAGAGGGTGTCTGATCCTAGTAAAAGACTCCCGTAAATCTGTCAGAAGGATGTAATGTGAAAATAAGCTCGCCTAAACCGCGGGCTAGGTGTGATCAAATGACAAACAGCTGGGGGCAGTGACTAGCTCTCCAGATAATCTGCTGCGGGGAGGAGGACAGGCCCAGCACCGCATCCCTTGCCTTGGGAAACATGCAGCCCAGGCGCTGTCACCACAACGGCTTACTTGGGTCCTAAAACTTGGAAAGAATCCTGACATCTGTCAGGCTACTGGACGCCAGGCTGCGCGTCGGTTGGGTAGTTTCCTAAAACGCGCTTCACTTAGCAACAGCCCTGGAGGCCCAGAGAACCCGAGAGGGCGTCCGGAGAAGGCGGCAGGAGGGCTACTGCACATGGACTTCTTTGGGAGAAGGTGGGTTTGCCTAGGGAAATTTGACTTTGTCAGCCAGTTTGCCAAGAAAACAGGTGCAGGTGGGGATTGCCGAACCATTGCGTTTTCTGAGCCATGCATTCCAGTCTGCGGCAACTTAAGTGTGCACACCCGTATGCGCACGAGCGTACACACACACACACACACATAAGACCCATACACAGAACCGCTCCAGATGGTTTACTTTAAAACCCTAAATCCGCACAGCCATTCAAATGATCGCAGCCCTTGGCTGTGGACGTTTGCTTCCTTCTGTCCTGATGAGCAAGAGAACGTAGACCAGGTGGAACCCAAACTTAAGGGACGAGTTTTGAGACCCCAAACTTCCAGGAGATGATGCCAGCTGGCAGTCGGGATTCTGGTGCCAACGGTCCGCCCCAGAGGGGGCTGGCCTACTCTATGCCCCCCAAGCCATAACGGCATAGTTCTGGCTTCGTTCAGGAAAGGGGGAAGTTCCTGGTTTGTAGGCGCCCCTGGATCGCCTGGTCTTGCATTAGCGCTAAGAAGCTAAAATCCTAGGGTTTTGTAAATTTTTTTTCACACTTGGGATTTACGCCTTTCTTTTGGTTCTCCACCTTTCCACGAGGCTGGGGGGCGAGGGCGCAAACCGCGTGGACACCTTATTTCAATCTCTGCCACTTCTGCCCGGCTGGCTTCTCCTTCCCACCCATCACCTCGGGAGGCTCCGGGAGTTTCAGACGCTACGCCACCCGTTTGGGCTGGCTGAGGCGATTGTCGGAGTTCCCTCTCCCCGCAGCCCGGGTTCCCGCGCCGCTAGTCTTTGGCAGACAACCCAACATGCGGGTGAGTGTCCCGCTCCGAGTCTCGAGGATCCGCTCAGGAAGGCTGTAAAACAAAAAAGGACACGGACGGAATCCGTTAGCAGAGCCTGCTCCCCGGGGAGGCGGCGCGGCGAGAGCAGCGCTCAGTGGTCCTGGCAGGTGCGCGGCCAGTGGAGGGGGCCGGGCGGTCCGCCCCGATGACGGCCTCGGCTCTTCTCCGGCCACCGTCCCCCCCTCCAAGAAACTTTTCTTTCACTTGGAGAGGCTCCGTGTTGCCATGAAAACGGATTTTCCAAGGGGCCCGACCCTCCCCCTCAGGGGCATCGGACTGGAAAAACCGAAATGGCCAGAGAGCAGAGACAAAAAGGGGCCGCTAAGCGGGGGCCTGGAGGGAGAGAGCCAAAGCCGGTTCACCCCCTCCACCCCACACACAGTGCCCGCACCACCGCGTAGGAGCGCCTCCGCCCGGACCCGGCGGCGGGCGGCTCAGTGCTGGCCCTCACACAAACCGGCGGAGAGCCACACCCCCGAGCGCTACGCGGTCCCCAAGCCTGTGTCCCGTATCCAGGTCCCTGACCACCGTTCAGTCCTGGGAGCGCTGGCCCGCGGCTTCCCGGCGGAGGGTCCGGCTGGACAAGGGCCGATTCCAGGGAGGGCTTCTCGGAGCCACAACCCGGGGCACCTCCGTTGCGCCCTGAGTCCCCAAGCCCGCCTGAGTAGCTGGCGATGTCCAGTGTCCCTAGCGCTGGCAGCAGAAGCGGTCGGAGGACTCCTGCACAGACAGCAGGAGGCTTTGCACGGTGGCCCCGGGACCGGGCGCCGCTTGGCCCTGACAGGGCTGCAAAGTTGTTTTCTGAACCCCTTGGGCGCCTCTCTGCCCCCCTCCTCCCCAATCCTGCTCGCTCGCCCCCTCCCCCCTCCATCACCTCCTTGAGTTTCGTTCTTTCAAACTTTTTGAGACCCTAATTGGTGGACTCGGAGCGGCTCTCCCGGACTCTTGCCTCCTGAATAACTCTCATCACGTCACCAGGCCCAAGAGGGGCGTGGGGGTGAACCAAAGGGCTCCCCGAAGTTTTTTTTTCCAGCGAGGCCGAACGGGGGCTCGGTGATGATTGGCCAGGGCGCATCACTGCGAGCCTGTCAATCACGGGGCCTCCGGGTGGCGAGGGGCGGACCGAGCCCCAACCCCGGGGGATCCGAGCAGGTATATAAGGGGCCCGGCAAGCGCCCGGCCAGACAGCGAATGCGACCAGCCCGAGACAACGCATCAGGTGCGAGTAGCCCGCGGGTTCCTGCTGACTTGGCGCGGAGCACTTCGACAAGCCTGCCTTTCCCGCCCGACCCACTGGCCCACCGGCCCCCAAGCGCCCCTCCGACGGAGTCCCCAGGCCTTTTCACGGTGGCTGCTCCAGCCCCGGGAGCGCCTTCTCCTCCCGCCACTCTGGCGCACCTTCTTCCCGCCCCAGCCATGTACAGCCTGCTGGAGACTGAGCTCAAGAATCCCGTCGGGCCACCCACCCCAGCGGCAGGCGCGGGAGGGCCCGCAGCCCCGGGCGGTGCAGGCAAGAGTAGCGCGAACACAGGCGGCGGAGCGAACGCAGGCGGCGGCAGCGGCGGGGGCGCGAGCGGCGGGGGCGGGGGCAGCGACCAGGATCGCGTGAAGCGGCCCATGAACGCCTTCATGGTGTGGTCCCGCGGCCAGCGGCGCAAGATGGCCCTGGAGAACCCCAAGATGCACAACTCTGAGATCAGCAAGCGCTTGGGCGCCGACTGGAAACTGCTGACCGATGCCGAGAAGCGGCCGTTCATAGACGAGGCCAAGCGACTGCGCGCTGTGCACATGAAAGAGTACCCGGACTACAAGTACCGGCCGCGCCGCAAGACCAAGACGCTGCTCAAGAAGGACAAGTACTCCCTGCCCGGCGGCCTGCTGCCCCCCGGCGCTGCCGCCGCCGCTGCTGCTGCCGCCGCCGCCGCCGCCGCCGCCGCCAGCAGCCCGGTGGGCGTGGGCCAGCGCCTGGACACGTACACACACGTGAACGGCTGGGCCAACGGCGCGTACTCGCTGGTGCAGGAGCAGCTAGGCTACGCGCAGCCCGCGACCATGAGCAGCGCGCCGCCGCCGCCCGCGCTGCCGCAGATGCACCGCTACGACATGGCCGGCCTGCAGTATAGCCCCATGATGCCGCCCGGCGCTCAGAGCTACATGAACGCCGCTGCCGCCGCCGCCGCCGCCTCGGGTTACGGGGGCATGGCGCCCTCGGCCGCTGCCGCCGCCGCCGCCGCCTACGGGCAGCAGCCCGCCACCGCCGCCGCCGCCGCAGCCGCCGCCGCCGCCATGAGCCTGGGCCCCATGGGCACGGTGGTGAAGACCGAGCCCAGCTCGCCGCCGCCCGCCATCACATCGCACTCGCAGCGCGCGTGCCTTGGCGACCTGCGCGACATGATCAGCATGTACCTGCCGCCCGGCGGGGACGCGGCTGACGCCGCCTCGCCGCTGCCAGGCGGCCGCCTGCACAGCGTACACCAGCACTACCAGGGCGCCGGGACTGCCGTCAACGGAACGGTGCCACTGACCCACATCTGAGCGCCGGCCTGAGCTCGCCGCCCCTCCTCCCCCACCCCGCCCCGCACCCACACGTTGGGATGCCTTGTTGTTTAGCTTTGCTTGCCTGGGACTGTTGCCTTGTACCGATGGTGGGGAGGACAAAGTTTTGCTGTAGCTATCGGGTTTTGTACAAAAGCAAAAAGAAGTCTGGAGCAGCGGAAATGGGACTTTCTAGAACTCGCTGCTGCCCCACCCTCCCCTTTTGTAGGCTGGGAATCGCTGCGATGTTTGCAAAGAAAAAGCAGCCCCCCTCCTCCTCCTGGGTTCCTGGGTTTTTCTGTTGCATTTGAAAATGTTGTCTCCTTAGTTTGCTGTTAGCCGAGGAGTGAGTGAATGGGAGAAACGTACTCTCGGGGGAGGCTGGCCTGAGAACTGCACCATCCCCTCCCCCGGTCGTGTTGCATCTGTTTTCCTCGTGGGTTTTTGCGGGGCCGACCGCGCGGAGGGGCGCGGCAGCTAAGGCCAATGTTAATTTATAGCCAGGTGTTGCGTGTGTCTCCCGCCTCGCCGCCCCTAGCCGCGGGACAGCTTCTGTCCAGTCCGCGTTTAGGCTGTTGAGTTGGTGACTTCTGCCGTGATCTGTTTGATAAATATTTCGTCGCGCTAATGTATTCGGATTTCGTTTGGGTAGTGGGGAAGGGCTATTTTGTTTCAGGGTTTTCAAGGTTTTACTCTTAATTCCTAAATGAGAGATCAATAAATTTTATAACCAACATAATGGAGTCCTGATAATTTTGCGGGCCTGAAACTTTAGGCGCAGGTTGGGGAGGGGACCATCACTTGGTATTATAACCAAGGTCCTGTCCCGGGTGCGGGGAGAGACCTGGGGGAAGGCGGGCATGATCTGAAATGGTTTCTTTTTGACTCCTGGTAATCCAAAACACAGCGGCTCCCAATGTGTTCAACTGAAACTCCGAGGAGAAAGCGGTTTGTCTTCCTGGGAGCGTCTCCTGGGAGCCGGCACGCTCTGGCCGAGGCCAACACCCCGCGGCCACGCACTTGTTGAGAGCGGGCAGCAGCCGCTGAAGGCGTGTCTGCTGCGGCCGCCACGCGGGCCGGGGAGGGGCCACCCGCGGCCGCGGAAACCGGCCCCCAAAGGGCACCTTTACCTTTGTGCACTGGGGCGGGAAGACACTTGAGCCGAGCTGAAATATTTACAAAACGAAAACCCTTCGGAAATCTCAATGATCCTATTAAAAATAAATGGTTACAGGAATTCCTAGCAGGAAATAAGTACATTTCAACCGTGGCGGCTGAAGCGGCGGAGCCAGCATTCAACACTAGAAGGTTTGGTTTTATGAAGTACGCCTTAGATTTTAAAAGATGTCTAAAACTCCTGCGATGGCTTTTTCTACTTGACTTGTCAACCTAGTCCACGTATTTGTCTTCTAGAAGAGACTCATCTCAAGCCTCGAGGCCGCATTCTACTCCCCCCCCCAATTTTCCCCCAATCCCTGACCCTCGGGCATTCCACTGTGCCCCCCAAGGGCCCTGCGTTTCCCGCCTGGCCACAAGGCCCCAGTGTATCTGTTTGGGGCCGAGGAAGAAAACAAATAGAACGAGTGTTTTTTTACCCCCTCCTCGGCTGTTTGAGGTGATTTCCTTAATCCCTTTAATCCTGTTACCTCGCTATCCCAGAATAACTAAACTCAGTCTTTCCAGTAAGCTTGGCTTGGTGCTCTGTTTTTATCCTCATACACTCCTGACCACAGGTTTCTTTGCTTGAGGTCTGCTGGGACTCTGGGCGACAGAATCTCCCGTAAATTGGTCCGAATTCCACATTTCCAACCGGCTTCCTTTGTGCGGGCCAGCCATTCACCTGCGGGCCGGGGCAGGCCTCGGGGGGGGGAGGGGCGGGGGCTTTCCGCGGCTTCGGGGGTCGTGCCCGCTTTTTACACATCACTGCGGATCCCGGAGACTAAGCTCACCACGCCTCCCCAAGAAAGGTCGGGTCTCCCAGGGAAGGCAGCGCCACCCCTCCCCCGCAGACGCTGGCACTGCCTCCTCCACCCACCGCACCCCACCCCACCCCGTACTGTTCAGCTTGGGCTGGGAATGCTCCCGACGGTGATTTACAGACCCCGGCGCATTGCCCTCAACCCGGTGCTCATCCCGGACCTGCTGCGTCCGGGCTTGGGCGAGGCCTCTGTGCCACTCCCTCCTGTCCCCGTCCCAGGACCACAGACCTCGGGGGTTGGTGCTGCAACCCTTGCTGCTGTGATCGGAGCAAATCCACAGGTCGCTGCGTCGGTGAGCCTCCCCCTACTCCTCCCACCCCGTGCTCCATGTCCCAGGGGCGGGAGGAAACTCTTGTCATATCCACCCCGCTATTCATATCTTTCACAGTGTTTGGGCCTCAATAAAATACCTGTCCGTAGGTTACTCTGGGTTCAAATTGCTAGCAATTGGGGACACAAGTTTGGTCTGAAATGACTCCAGGAAAGGGAGGGTGACAACAAGCAATTCCACCCCGCTGAGGGGGCGGTGCCAACGGGGGAATAAACTGACAGTGCTCCTTTGGAAGAGTCCATTGTGCTGCTGCCTTCTTAGAAGTGCCAGGGTCACCCTTTCAGCGGGTCTCACTTACCGCTCACTCCCTCTCTAAACATCCATGGCTTTGTGCTGCGCTTTGTCGGATTCCCAAATCGCCTTTAAGAGAAAAGATTTCATCAATTACATTTGGAAGATTTAAATATAGATGAAAGATAATTTTCTTTTTAACTCCAGCAATAGCGAAAAGAACTGAACTCAACTGGAGTGCAGCTTCCATCCTCCAGGCCGGAGGTTTCAAACTAGAGCACCCGGGCTCCTCCCCTACATACTTCTACCGGGACAAGTGCCCCTTCACCCGTTTATAGATTGGGGTTCTGGTGAGATTTAATTTGAAATAAGAGTTCTGCTACTTAAATGGCAACAATAACAAATTCTGGTCAAACCCCACTCCTGCCTCCTCCGGCTTGTTTTACATATGAGGAAACTGGCCCCTAAAGGGGAAATGACAGTGCTCAAGGTTGCTTAGCTGGTTCGACAGCCCCACTGCGGAACCAGCCTGGGGGGCTCTCCCTCTGCCACAAGAGGGGAGAAACCGATGAAATCCCAGCCCCAGCTGCCTCTCAAGCCCTTAATCCATCAGGGCCTCTAGAGAAAAGAGGTAATTCCTGCCACACAGACACCTAGAAGCCCCTGCTTGGTGAATGGTTAAGTGACGTGGGAGCATGGGGTTCTTAACAGGAGAGAAGACCAGCTCACCTTTTAGTTTCCCCTGACAGGAGCAGAGCTACCTTTTGGTGGGAATTATCCTACATAGAGATTTTCTTTCCTGTCCTGTCTGTATAACTCCCCTCATTAATCTCCCTTCCCGAAATCTACAGGGTGAGAGGGCATCCAAAATGTAGCAAAGATTTATAAACAAAGATGCGTACACACCTCCTTGTAATGGTACAACTTACACACAAGCCAAATGTGCAACAAATAGGAAAGGTTATGTAAAATATGTTTTCAAAAAAGACTACTTTGCAGATACTAAAAATTGTGTGTGAAAAGATTTTAATGACACAGGGAAATGCTTAAAACACAAAGTGAAAAGAGCAAGATGCACAAAAGTCTACTGAGTATATATGACCTATTTAAAGATAAGTATATATGACTGGACAAATACCCAAAAAGGCAGGGTAGGATTATGAATAATGATTAGGCGTCCTTATATTTTCTCGTACTTTCCAATTTTCTCTGACAGGATTGTATGCCTGTTATCACGGCAAAAAGCAGGTTGAAAATATATTCTCTCCCTATCTCACATACAGAAGTGTGTCTCCTTGCGAAAGAAGAAAGTTCAAGCTTTCTCGTCATTTGTTGTCGGGGAGGACAGGGCAGGGAGCCCCGAGCAGTAATCCTCTAGCTCTCCTCTGGGTTGGGGCCTGCAGTGAACACAAGCGGGAGGAGCACACCAGAGCCACCCCCACCAAGCAGCCTCCTCAGCAAGCAGGAGCAGGATCAGATTAGTGACGGCTCCGTCATTCTTCAGACCCACTCACTGGACAAAAAGACCTCCTTGGGAGCCAAGCTGAACAGCCTGGGCTGTGGGGAGCAGGGGCCACTGAGGAACGAGAAGGCACATAAACCCAGGGGCCTGAGCAAGCCACACTGCCCTCTTGGGAGGGGTGCAGAGAGCAAGCCCAGGGGTTGAGTCGCAGGCCAGGCAGAGAAGGTACTTGGTGAGCACCCACCAACTAAATGGACACAATATGCTGTGTCTCTCCTCCCATTGCCCCCATCCTCTTCCACACCACTGTTATTTCTTGCTGGACCACTGCCATGGCCTCCTACCTCTTCTCCCTGCTTCTACTCTGCTCCCTACCAATCCACTCTCCCTAGAATGCTCCCTCCACTTGTCAAAATAAATCCTATCATTGTCACTTCTCTTCTTAATAACCTACTCGTGGCTTCCTATGGGTCAGTCTTGGGAAAATATCCCAACTCCTCCAAAGCTTTGCTGGCTCCAGCTCCTGCTGCCCTCTGTGGGCTCAATTCCTTGCACTTCTACTCCTCTCTCCCTCAACCACGGCCAAGATTCCTTTGAGACATGTTTGTTGAATAATTAAATCATGGTTGCTGATGGCTGCATATCTAAATAAATTCTAAAGTCCACTAATCATCTCAGATAAAGATTATTATGCACAGTATGTATTTTATTTTGCATCTATGGGATTTCCCCAAATCCGCACATCAAGTGCAGATTTCCTGACAATTAATAAAATCTACTAGCAAAAACACATCTTTTCTTTCCTGCCTCAGGGCTTTTGAACTTGCTGTTCCTTTTCCTGGAATGTTCTTTGCCAAGCTCTCCCCTCAAATAGTCCAGAGTCCTCCGGAAGATCTCAGTTCAAGCATCACTTCTGGGAAGTCTTCCATTTTGCCCTCCTCCAGAATAGGATCTCCTTGTTAAAAGCTCTCATAGCACTGGGTACCTCTTCACAGCACTGATCCCAGGGGGCATTTTACATTCGTTCGTGTGATTCTGCCTATTGTCAATCTCTCTCCTAGTCTGTGAGTTCCATGAGGGCAAAGACTGTGTCTGATTTGTTCACCAATACCTAGCATGATGCCTATTCCATATTAGCCTGTCAAAAATATATGTGGAGTGTCTACTGCATGTTTAAGGAATGGGTGCCCTGGGGACTTTAAACTAGTGGGGTCAGTGCAAGCCCATGAAAATCAAGACTGAATTTGCCACCTTGGCACCATTCCTTGCCAGCTGTAGGCTCTTGAGGACATCACTTACTCTGGGTCTCAATTTCTTCAGGTGTCAAGTGGAAACAACAATGTCGTTGGTCTGTTGTGAGGATTCAAAGAAACAAACAAACAAGAAGTGATGCTTTCAGAGCTGAGCACAATGTCTGGCACACAGCCACCGTGCAGTGCATGTTAGTTACGGTTATTACCTTTCTTAGCAGCGTTTGTTGACTTCGGGGAGGAGCTAGTGCTCTCTGGTCAGATTCTGTTCTTCCCACCATCACAAGCGATGTTTCTCATTGCTGAGGCCAGTTCTTGCTATAGAAAGAAGGCAAACTGAGACATCGTCATTGAGAATGAACAAACTATATGACACCAAAAGCATAAACACTAAATAAAAAAAATAGAAAATTGAACTTTGTCAAAATCAAACTTTTTTGCTTCAAAGGACACCATCAAGAAAGTGAAGACAATCCACAGAATAGGAGAAAATATGTATAAATCATATATCTGATAAGGGGCTTGTATCTAGACTATACAAAGACTTAAAATTCAGTAATAAAAAACAAATTACCCAATTAAAAATGGGCAAAGGCCTTGAAGAGGCATTTTTCCAAAGAGAGTATACAAATGACCAACAAGCACATGCAAAGATGCTCAACATCATTAGTCATCAGAGAAATGCAAATCAAAACCCTGATGAGATAGCATTTCACTCCATCTAGGATGGCTATAATAATAATTTAAAAATAGGCAATAACAAGTGTTGCTGAGGATGTGAAGAAATCGGAGTCCTTATACAGTGCTGGTGGAAATGAAAAATGGTGAAGTAGCTTTGGGAAACAATCTGGCAGTTCCTCAAAAGGTTAAACATTGAGTTATCATATGACCTAGAAGTTCTACTCCTAGGAATAATCAAGAGAAGTGAAAACATACATCCACAGGGCCGGCCTGGTGGTGCAGCAGTTAAGTGCGCACGTTCTGCTTCAGCGGCCCAGGTTTCGCTGGTTCAGATCCGGGTGCAGCAGACATGGCACCACTTGACAAGCCATGCTGTGGTAGGCGTCCCACATATAAAGTGGAGGAAGATGGGCATGGATGTTAGTTCAGGGCCAGTCTTCCTCAGCAAAAAGAGGATTGGCAGCAGATGTTAGCTCAGGGCTAATCTTCCTCAAAAAACAAAAAAACAAAACAAAACAAAGAAAAAAAGTATGTACACAGAAAAATTTGTACACTAATGTTCACAGCAGCATTATTCATAATAGCCAAAAAGTGGAAATAATCTAATTGTCTGATTAATGGATAAATAATTGTATGGTATATCCATACAATGGAATATTATTCTGCAATAAAAAGAGATTGAGTACTTGTTATATATACAGGTTAGGATACAAACATATATTACTAGCTCTGTCAACTGATGAGAATGTCTAGAAGCAATGACATTGCAGTAGCAACAAGCACACCCAGCATCTAGATCTTAGCTTCTAATCTCATTTTTCAATAAAAGGAACCAGGGCTCTTTGGGGAAATGGCTGATTCTAGGACTGGGGCCAGAAATACACAAAATGAGTCTGGAGCATCTTGTAGTGCTGAAAAGTAAGGAAAGGTAAGAAAGAAGGCAAGGAAGGAGGGAAGGAAGGGCCACAATGATGCGAATGTGTGAAAAGGACACAGGAGCCAACTAAAAGAGCTCCCAATGACCAAATCTGGAACAATTCCAGCAACAAAAGGAATAAAGTAGTATTAGATTATAACCCAAAGTATAGGGCAAATATCCAAGCATCCACACCAATATAGATAAATAACTAAGTAAATGCATAAATGAGGGGAGGGGGAGAAATAAATCTCCTGTGCAGAAGTCTGAATAATCCATGGAAATACTCTGGCTTCAGCATGACTCCCAATCCCTTAAGTGTGGGCTACTCACAGTGACTCCCTTCCAAAGAGAATAGTGTGGAAACAGGGAAAAGAGTGACTATGCAGTGGAGAAATCTGAGCAACACCACCTCAGCCAGAGGATCAAGGGCAACATCAACAGTGATGTCATGGTGGTAGCAGGCACCCTTGATATCATGTGATGAAAATGGCGCTTTTCCGCTGTGGTCTTCCCCCGAAAAACCCATAATCAGTCTAAATCATGAGAAAAACGTCAGAGAAATCCTAATTGAGGTACATTCTACCAAATCTCTGGCCAGCAATCCTCAAAACTGTCAAGGTCATCAAAAACAAGGAAAGTCTGAGAAATTGTCACAGCCAAGAGTAGCCTGAGGAGATGTGACTACTAAATGTAATGTACGTGTAATGTGGTACCCTGGATAGGATCCTGGAATAGTCAAAGGACGTCAGGGAAAACTAAGGAAGTCTGAATAAAGTATGGAGTTTATTTAGTACTAATATATCAATATTGGTTCATTCATGTAACAAATGTAGCATACTTACGTAAGATGTTAATAATAAGGGAAAACTGGATGTGGCAGTATATGGGAACTCTCTGTACTACCTTCCCAACTTTTCTGTAAATCGAAAACTGTTCTAAAAAGTAAAGTTTATTTAAAAAAAAAGAAAGGAAGTACTGATACATACTACAACATGGATGAACCTTGAAAACATTATGCTGAGTGAAAAAAGCCAGTCACAAAAGACTACATATTGTATGATTCCATTTAT
This sequence comes from Equus przewalskii, assembly GCF_037783145.1. Classification (NCBI taxonomy): domain Eukaryota; kingdom Metazoa; phylum Chordata; class Mammalia; order Perissodactyla; family Equidae; genus Equus; species Equus przewalskii. Next base: position 112,713,790 of record NC_091863.1, on the reverse strand, counting down.
GTGAATGTCCAGAATAGAGAGAGAAGGTAGTTTAGTGGTTGCCTAGGGCTGCAGGAGTTGAGAGGAAGTGGGCAGTGACTGCTAATGGGCACAGGGTTTCTTTTTGGGGTGATGAAAGTGTTCTAAAATCAATTGTGATAATGGTTGTACAATTCTTTGAATATACTAAAAACTATTGAAATGTACATTTTCATGGATGAATTTTCTGATATCGAATTATATCTCAATAAAGCAGCTATTTAAAAAAACAAAAGCAAAACACCCTGGTGGATGGTGGTAGGAAAGGTGTTTGGGAGGCAACTCGTCCAGTACTAGGGGCGGCTGTGCACACCAGGCGCTTCCTCAAACCCGAATGCATTCTCCTAACCTAGACTGTTAGAGCAGGGAGAGTCCCCACAAATCAGCCAGTCTAGCACCCTCCTCTTACATAGAGGGAAACTGAGGCCCAGAGGAACATGAACATGCCAAGGTCGCACAGCTTGTTAACGCCAGAATCAATGAATTAGAACTTGAATATCCTGGCTCTGTTTAATGATTTTTGAGACTATCTCCCAAGCTGCCTTTAATAAGTTTTATTATGTTTCTGTCAATCTCCACCATGAACCTCTTCTCAGTTGGAGGGTAGATAGAAAAGGGCAAACCATTACCAAAAGGATAACAAAATAATCTTTTCATTTACTATAAACCTAGATTAAATCTCCAACAGGGTTCTTGTGGTAGCAACTCTGCTTGAAACACCTTTTAAAAGTGAGTACTTTGTATGTTAAAGGAAATCTTCACTGAGAAAAAAAGTTTCTGTTAAAAAAAGTAATTAAGATCTCATTTATTTTTAAAATGTTATTCTCTATGGAAATATCAATAAAATTTAATGGAAGTTTCAATTACCATTTACATTTTACTCTTAGATTTTATTAATATGCTTTTATATATGGATCTTGGAAATCCTTGATGAGCAAAAATAAAACATGTATAATACTTACTATACATTATTCAAAACATTTACCGAACTTTAATTTTTACTTAACTATGAAACCATAAAGGACTTTTGAAATATATTTGAAATGTTTTGCCAAAGCCCATGATTTATTTATTCCATAAATGTTTCTTAAGGCATTTTATGTGTCAGGAAGTGTGCAAGGATCTGGGGACAACAGGAAGTTGTGGGGCTCACAACGTAGGGTTGGAGAGAGAAGGTCAATGGGGACTCTGTCTTGAGACAGAATGAAATGGAAGGCATTCCTCTGTAGATCCAGGGTCTGTGAGAGGGCTGAAGAAGGGGCTTCCTGGAGAAGAGACCATTTAAGCTGAACCTTAGATAGTATGTAGCACTTTTATAGGAAGAGATGGAGTGGTGGACATTTCAGGCTGATAGAATAGCATGAAAAAGATGCAGTCATATATCTTGGAGTCAGGGAACTTCACGTGGTTAAATAACGTGGCTGTAAAGAAAGGGGGCACAGAGATGTGGTGGGAAATGAGGCCAGAGACGTAGAAAAGGTCCTGCTCGTGGGCCTCGAGTGCCATGCTAAGGTGTTGCACCTTTACTCAGCGGGAACTAAGAAAGGATTTTGGTCAGCGCTTTATAAAGATCAACCTGACTGCAGTGTGAAGGACAAATTAGAGAGAAGAGACTGGAGGCAGGGAGATTGGCCAAGACGCTGTTTCTTTTGATTCAGGCAAGACAGAAGGATCTGATGGGGTGTAGAGGCAGTGAGAATGAGAAATGGTAGCATCAAGAGATAGGAATCTCTGTTCCACCTTGGGTGGGGGTGACTAGAGAGAGAGGTGGCGTTAACACAGGTAGTGCAAGAAAAGGAGTCTAAGTTGTTAAACTTTTAAAGTGAAGGGAATGAATTTTTATATGTGACTTTAGCTTGGTACTATACAATTCTGTACAGTTCCCAAGCATTCATATACACATCACTTTTGTTCAAATGAACTATTGCTCCATCAAATTTAATGTGGTTTTTATGGTAATAAACGCCAATTCCATCTACTGATATTGCTCAATTGAAAATAATTCTATTTGTTGCTTTATTAACTGCTCAACTGAAATACCATTGATTATTTGCAAGCACATAGTTTGAAACATTCAAAATTAGCCTGTGCACTCTATTCTAAAAAGACCGCTAAGGTACTTTCTAACTTTAAGATTCTTCTACGAGTCTCTATGTGCAGAAATAGGATATCTGTGATGTCAAAAGCCCCAAGCAGTTCAGCGAAATTGGAATGGTAACAAGCTTCTGTGCTCACACCCTGGGTAGGATAGTGGTGTCAACACCTCCAGCAGAACTGATAGAGCTGTCTTTCAGTCTGTCTGCGGGCTCTGTTTACATTCTGCAGGTTAGCTAGAAACGCCCTCACCACCACCAAACCCTGAAAAAGATCTCTGAGTCAACCTGACATCTTCTAGACTCTCCATGTACCGTATTTCTTCCTGTAACAAGCTCTCCTGCCATGTTACTTTACATGATTTCTTTGCAAAGAATAAATCAGGCTGGGTGTGTAAACAACATATAAACTCTAGAAATGTTGCCAATAATTACAAGCAGTGGAAAACAAAGCAAATTTGCTTAGCATTCTTTCAACTGGAACTTATTCCATTTGGCGAGGGCTCAGGTAAACCTGAAAGGCGGAGAAATTCGCTAACGTTTGGAATCTTTAATAAGGTAAAACTGGGACCCCAATATGGCTGCAAAGTAAAGGAAAAGTATTTTAGAATGCTAGGTAACTGCTTGGGAGAAGATATACATAGATAAAACACACATTCACACACACACACACACACACACACACAAAGACCAACACTTTGATGATAAAGAACAGTCTCTTAACTGTTGAATATCTCCAGAGTTCTGGAACCTCGGTCTCTGTACTTCCTGAGCCACCTCGACGTCGATATTCCCAAAAGTCAGTCCATATGGTTTTGCTGAGCCTCAGACCTTTGGATCCAACTGCCTCTTGAATATATTTACTGGTGTGTCCCATGGGCCCTCAAACTTCGACTGGATCAAACCAATTCATCATTTTCCTTCCCTAAGCAACAGCTTCTACTCTACTTTCCATCTCAATTAAACAGCATCCATGTCTGCCTAGACATTTCTTTCCCTCTCACACTCCAACCCAACTGTCTACCATTTCCAGAATCCATCTGCTCTTCATTTCCATTGCCTTAGTTGGGGCTTGTATTACTTATCCATTGCTGTGTAGTCACCCCAAATGTTAGCAGTGTAAAACAACAGATACTTATTACCTCACCATTTCTGTGGGTTAGGGATCCAGGCATAGCTTAGCTGGCTCAAGGTCTCTCATAAGGCTGCGGCCAAGGTGTCGGCTGGAAGTTCAGTTCTCTGAAGGCTCCATGGGGATAGGATCTACTTCCAAGGTCACTGATGTGGCGGTTGGCCTACCTCAGAAGATCCACTTCCCAGCTCACTCAAGTGGCTGTGGACAGGCCTCTGGTTCCAGCTGGCTTTTGACCAGAGACATCAGTTATTTGCCATCTGGGCCTCTCCACAGGGCAACTCACGACATGGCAGCTGGCTTTGAAAGTCAGTCTTTCTGTAACCTAATATCGGAAGTGAAATCCCATCACCTTTGCCGTAGTCTGTTCTTAGAAGTGAGACAGTAGGTCCAGCCTGCACTCAAGGGGCGGGGATTACACAAAGGCATGAATATAAGGAGGTGAAGATCCTTGTCCACCAGAGGGCCCTTGTTCTTTTTCTGGAATACAATCCATGCACTAGCATCCTAACTGGCCTCTAAGTCTCCAGAGTCTCCCTACTCCAGATCACCGTCCACACTGAGACCTGAGTGATAGTCCTGCAAAAACAATCTGATCATGCAATTCCACTTCTAAAACATCCCTGTTGGCAACCTGTGCTGCCCACAAGACCAAGTCTAAATTCCTTAACAAGCCATTCAAGGCCCTCCACGATTCGTTCTTGGCTTCTTAGCTCTCCAGCCTCATTTCCTACTGCCACATGCCTCCCTACAGCAATACCAAACTTCTCATGGTTCCCAGGTTCCTGGAAACAAGCTGGGTTCTTTTTAGCCCTTCTACGGTTTCAGGTGATTCAGAGGAGTGTGTGCTCCTCTCACTGTCTGGTCTTGTTTTCTGCCCACCATCCTGCAGGGCACAGCTTCAGAGGCTCCTCCTCGGAGGTGCCTGCCCCGATTCTCCCTGCCCTTCTGGTCCCTGAGCTCTTTGCATGTAGTTCTATTTAAGGAACTTGCACAGCGCCAGGCACATACTATGAGACACCTGATGAAGGTTTCTCATTTTCTTAAATAAAAACAAATAATGCTAAAGATATTCGAAATTTTTAAAAGAGAAAAGAAGAAAGGACATAGATCACTGAAGTTCAAATAAGGAAGGGCCTGAGACAAAAAACGATAGGGCTTGTCCAAGGTCATACTGCTATTCCATGGCAGAGATGGAACGACTAACTAACTAATACCAACTCAAGGGCTCTTCCTACTACTAGCAAAGTACCTGCAATGCTTCCAGGTTTCCTGTTGCCCCCTAAAACCTATGATTCTCTGGAGGTGGGAGAAACAGAAGTCTAAAAATAACTCTGCAGGTGGTGCTTCTCCCTCCCTCTTGGGTCCACGTACGTCCTAGTGCTGTCTCCAGCTTGTGTGAACATGAACTTCCTTTGTGGTAAGGTCATGAGAATCACACTAATCTTGGGTCAAGAAATCTGAAGAAATTGCATCCACGCTTTGGTTTCTGTCGTAGGGCTAAATTTGTTTGCAGGAGTGTACAGTTCCCTACGGACCACTTCCCGTGGCCCCCCCCCCCCCCCCCCCGCCCCGGTAGCTGCCTCCCTCACTTTCTGTCGGTCCACCAAGCACTTTTCTTTCTGGGTATGTGGATTTCCATTTCCAGGGCTACAAACTCCAGGACATTCATGAGGAGAAAAGTATGGGCAGCAGAAGGTTCTCTTTTCCTTCTTCTTCCTTTTCTACTGAATAAATCCTTAACATACCAAAAAGAGCTGTCCAGAGATAACAAGAACTTGCAGCATGTGCTGCCTGAGGAGCTACAGCAGCAATGGCCATTCCAGTGACAGTCCAGTCCCTGAAATCAGCAAGAACGAGGAATCTGACAGGAGGTGCTGAGGAGGAATATGCTGCAACAGCTCAAGAGGTGCTGATGGGGGGAGGGCTGTGGCAGGGCGGCTGGTTGTGCTTTAAAATCCTAAAGATACGGCCAGGACCTTGCTAGATATTGTGTACTTCCAGGAGGCAGAGAAGAGGATTAGGGCTCAAAGTATAAAGCCAGCGAGTAAGTCTCTGAAAAGAGCTTGGGCATTGTAATCAGACACACTTCAAATCTCAGCTCCTCCCAAGGTCTATACAGTAGTTGGCTTTCCTTGAACATGTTTTGTTAACCTCTCTGAGACTCAAGTAGCTCTTCTGTAAAATGGGGATAAAAGTAGTATTTACGTTATAGCATTGCTCTATGTTTAAATAGGATGATGCGTGTAAAGGGCTTAGTGCTCAATACATGGAAAATATTACCTTTATTATTACAGACCTGGGAGAATCCAAAATGCCCACATTCCAGATGAACATAAGACCATGACTTCTAACACATCAATCCACAGAGCTTTCCAAGGCAGCTACTCAGTTTACTAGCTGTGTGACTTTGGGCAGGTTTCCTAGCCTCCCTGAGCTGCCAATTTTGTTATCTGCAAAGTGGGGATAATAATGGTATTGACTTTATAGAATTGTAATAAAGATTAAAGCAAAAGCTTAACACAGTGTCTGGTATATATTATTATTATTATTATTATTATTATTATTATTATTATTCTCTACACAGCCTTGCTACAGCTTCATGCAACCCTGTTTACTTTCCTGCTGCAGTGGAAAGAGCACAGGCTTTGCAATCAGACAGATCTCAGTCTGAGATGTTTAGAGTGTAGATTCCAGAGTCCCAGTGCTCGGGTTTCAACCCCAGCTCCATCACTTACTACCACGTGACCTTGGGTAAGAACTTTAGCTAGAAGTCAAAGATTTATCTTAGATCCTTTGCTTACATTTCAACAGCACACACTAGCCATAGAATATTCTTAGGTCTGAATTGAAATCTTAGCAGCATATTTATTTTCAGAAGTGATTTCTGTAATTTTACAACCCTCTTCGCAGCCCCTGTGCATTACTGTCACCTCTCTAGTCCTCAGTTTCCTCATCAGTAAAATGCTGACTATAACAGCACATACCTCAGAGTTGTGTGGTGGCCATCCATCCAAAGTTTGGCTCCAATGTTAAGACTGATGATGCCAAGTACATACCAAGAGGGTATGAAAAGGTTTATTGATTACATAATGGGGTTTTTATGGGGCAAGCAGGGCAGGCTTTCCAAGCTGGTCCAAAAATGGCTTGAGAGAACAACGCAAGGAGACTGGCCAGGGGTTTTTATTGTGGTTAGCGGGTGGGCAGAGGTGAAGGCTCCCACATGTGGGCAGGGGCTTGTGTGGTCTCAATTTCCTGCTGGCACTAAAGGAGGGGGCACCCAAGCTTTCTTATCAGCTTGCCAAGATGTGGGGAACGATGGGAAGGGAAAGGTGAGGCTTCAAAGCTGTCAGTAGTCAAACATCAAAAAATGGAGTCAGACCTTCCGTTATTATTCAGACCACAAATCTGGATAGAGTCATTGGCTTTCTCTGTTGCAAATCTATGATTTCCTTATATTGGGGGTTTCCCGGTGTAATGGAAAGCGTACTTAATGGGGCGTTGGGGAAGCTGAGGTCTGCCCCTCATTAGCCCTTGTGAACTTAGCTTAATCACTTCGGGGCCTCTGGTGTAAAATGAGGGGGTGGGACTGGACGTTCTCTAAGGCTCCCTGTGGGTGTAACAGTGTCTGAGAGGCATGGTGGTTCGCTCACTCTTTAAGTAGTACTGCCACAGAATGAAGAACCACTTGTTTTCTTTTTCAGCCCACTTTCTACCATGTTCCAGATGTTGTTACACCCCTTGCTATTCATGTCTTTAAGATAGATTTAAACCGGCAGAGTAAAAAAGTAAACCAAAATTAGAGACTAAAAAGACTAACTCCAGCTTAAGTATCAATAGATCAACTATTGTTCCACAATTTTCCTGCAGTCTGAAAAAATGCTACATATCACCCGTGTCTGAAAGAATCCTAATTTCACCATTCTTGCAAAGCACTATTTTTGTCTTTATCGTAAAGACGTGTCCACTGAAAAATATTCATTTGGGATGAAAAAGGATGAGAGAGATGGGGAAGAAAAGTCCTAGAGATATAGAACATGTTTAAAAGTCTTCCCCCAAAATTAGAAGATCATACGTCACCTGCATAAATGACTGTTTCCATCCAAAGACGGTTTCCACTGGTGAGCAAGCTAGTACCACCGTGTCTGGAGGGCACTCGGGTTTGCAGGACAAGACACAGAGCTACAGCGAGTCTTTGATGGACATTTCTCAGGGACAAATGAGATTGAAAGACGATTTCCCAGGGGATTGGAACTTGTTTACTCAGAACAATTCCTGATGTCTAAACTCTCAGATGTCCCTCAACTCAGCCACGCATAAGAACATTCTTGTTGACAGTGAGTTTCAATTTACTTTTGATCACTTTCTTCAAGCTTGTCAGCACTTCAATTGCAGTTCATTTGGGGAGGATGGAAGGGCCTAGACTATGAAAGAGCACAGTGGACTGGGAGGTAAGCCACCCCAAGAGGGCATTGCACAGGATTGTGCCTGCTAAAAAAATGATGACCATGTCTACCTTAGTCAGGACCACTCTACCTTCTTTGGATCTGGGAATGTCACAGGATGTCTCTGTGCCCTTTCTGGTAGAATACGGCACCACACAAGTTTTCCATCTTTTATACTGAATCTCACGTTTGAGATATATGCCTACACATCTATGTATCTATAGAACTATGTATGAATGCCCTAGAGGAGGTACTCTACTATTTCCACATGGTGAGGAGTGTCATTCACGTGCCGTGGATCTCAGGGTCACATCCATGTAACATTTGAGTCTCCTCTTCAGCGTCCCAGCCAAGTGGATGGCCAGCTTGAGTACCCCCAGGGACAAACAAATCACTACCATGTGGGGCAACTTGTTCCCTATTCAGAAAGCTCTTACTATTCTGCATTGCACCTCCCACCCACTCCTCCTAATTGGGACTCACAGAGTTGCCACCACATTTGTTCTGGGGAAGCCCTGTGCTCTATGCTTGTTAATCTCCAGGCCATCACTCTCACTTCTCTCAACTTTTTCTCATTTGAATGGTTCTAGATGCCCTTTAGCATATGTCTCTCTTCAGAAAAATTTGCAATGTACGCCTCCGTATATCAGCCCGTGTAGCATCCAGAACTGGAGACTCTTGTACCTCTCCAGGGGTGGGGTTGACTATTGCAGAGCAGTGCAAAACTCACTTCCCCACTCTACAGAGCAAGTTTCAACAACCCAGAAGTCCATGGACAGGCACACTGCACTGCTGACTCACCTTAAATTTCATATTATTGAATTTAGCTACTCAGTCCAGCTTTCATTGTTAGGTCCTGATTCTGTCATCCAACATAGCTTTCCCAGATGTTATTCTGTGGAGGTAGCTTGGCCCAACTTTTTAAATATATATATTTATAGATACACACACACACTATATATGGGATATATGTTTGTCATATATATGGGATGGATATGTGTGTGTGTGTGTGTATCACACTGAGATTGCCACTTAGAATTAAAGAATTAAAGAAAGCTAAGTCTGGTCACTGGGGAGGTACCTACTTATAATTTTATTTCCCACATTTGGACAATGGGAGTAAAGGAGACGCTGATTTCTAGTCAGGTTCACCTTCTTTTTTTTTTTTTTTAAAGATTTAATTTTTTTTTCCTTTTTCTCCCCAAAGCCCCCTGGTACATAGTTGTATATTCTTCGTTGTGGGTCCTTCTAGTTGTGGCATGTGGGACGCTGCCTCAGCGTGGTTTGATGAGCAGTGCCATGTCCGCGCCCAGGACTCGAACCAACGAAACACTGGACCGCCTGCAGTGGAGCGCGCGAACTTAACCACTTGGCCAGGGGGCCAGCCCCTCAGGTTCACCTTCTAATCCTGTGCATTTATATTTCTGTAAACTACCTCTGGCCTTATACTCATGTGATTCCTGGCATGTCATCAGGCCCCTAGTCTCATATCCACATGAAACGTTCCACCTACACTGAAGTCACCACCACACTGGACTCTTAGGCCCCTTGCCCCAGGACCCAGGGTTTCACTTGAATGCTAACCCAAAGGAATCATATCAGATGTAAAGAGAAGTAACTTGGACAGTAAGGGCCGCACGCTACTGGGGTAGGCTCCTGAGAGAGGCTGGGGTCTCTCTCCAAGAGGGTCTCTGGGGACACTCCTGGAAGGTTTTGTCAGGGAAGGAATCCAAAATGAAAGAGTCAAAAATCTTACATAGTTGGACCTAGATCCTAGAGAGCTGCTACAAAATATCCAGCAACAATAAGAACTCCATCAGTGGCATTGCCTCCAAGCCACAACCCCCACAGCCACTAGTTCAGAGTCACTTGCCATTCTAATAACTCAGGGCCAGACTGAAATCAAGACAGGCGTGGTTGCATGTCATAGATGACGATTTTAAAATGTAGAAAGCCCCAGAAATCTCAGAATCTGACCTCCATAGGGGCTGTTAAATTGAACAATCTACAATATTTTTGGTCCCAAATATTAGCAACACCCTCCAAGTGTCAGCAAATATGGAAACTACTTGCTAAAACTGTTGCTTCTAAACAGCGACATCCTTTGAATCTACCACTGGCTGCCGAATTCCAAGAGACTCTCCTCTTGTGATTCACTGACCATGTAATTGACCATGGAATTTATTCAGTCTTTTCTTTTACTTGTATCTAAACATATAGCAAAGAGAGTTTCTTGTTTCTTTAGTTGTGGAGAGATTAAATGTAACAGCTTGCGTTATACGCTCTGAGTGATAAAGCATTTTTATTTCCTGAAGCAGATAAATAAAAAGACACATGCACGCACGCACACACCCACACACATACATGCACACACATTCATAGAATTCTATAGAGGGGCCAAAGACGTCGTATTCCAAACCCCTCCTCTTACAGATGGGAAATTTAGGCCTAGCTAAGGAAAGGGATTTCATCAAGGTCACACCAGGAGTTGCTGCTGGAAGCTGGACTAGGACTTAGGGCTTTTGACTGCCAGCTCAGAGTCCTTGCCTCCGTACAGTGCTAAAAATCGATTTAAAAAATAATGCCAAAATGAATATATCACATATCCTCTTTGATGACTGAAGGGACCTCTGCTAGGGAATACTGATATTTCATCTAGCGTGAGAAGCACCACTTTCTTTTTCCTTCCTTTCCTTTGGAAAAAACTAAACATTCTTCAGAATTCGTTTGGCGATATATTCATTCACTCATGAAAATGAATATCTAGAACAATTTAAAAATGTATTTAAAAACTCAAATATGTATGCATCGTTGGCGCTCAAGAAACACTACTCTGCACACATGTAGAAATATAATATCATACGTGACTCCGGTCCTGAGTTCAAAGGCTCACTATGCTCATAAGTACATCTGCATTTGGCAGACGATGAATTCTAATCTTTGCTTCAAAACTATGATCACCAGTTACCTAACTTTATATTGCGATTAATGTAATCCATATAACAATAAATAACATGACAGTGTTACCCAGTGTAAATTAAAAGAATTGAAACACTGCCCAGATTTTAGTCTAAGCAGAACTGAGAGCAGGTGTTAAATTCTCCAGTTTTCTTTTCAACTGCTTTCTCAGCATGTTTTTTCTCAGTTAGGGATGTTTACTGACCCCAAGATACCCCTGGACATCTCATCCATATGTTGGCAGAAAGAAATGCAAGTGACCAGGGAAAGCTTAGCAGACGGCCCGATGTCCTTCTCATCAGAGACCTTAGGAAACGTTTGGCTAAGAGAGTACTTTCCCTCACAGGGCTTAGTTTCACACCAGCAGCTGCTGAGAATACTTTAACCGACTCTATAACTACCCATTTCCTAAGGGGATTTTTGTTGTATTATTACTGTTATTCTTTTACTGTTGAGTTTTGAGAGTTCTTTATATATTCTAGATAGTAGTCCTTTGTCACATATGTGGTTTGTAAATATTTTCTCCCAGTCTGTAGCTTGTTTTTTCATCTTTTTAACAGGGTCTTTCCCAGAGCAGAACCTTTTAGTTTTGATGAGGACCAATTTATCAGTTTTTCCTTTTACAGATTGTGCTTTGACTATCAAGTCTAAAACCTCTTCATCAAGCCCTAGACAAAGATTTTCTACCGTGCTCCTTTTCTAAAAGTTTTGTAGTTTTACATTTTACAACCAAGTTCATGATTCATTTGAGTTAATGTCTACATAAGTTGTGAGGTTTGGGTAGATGATATTTTTTGTCTATGGATGTCCAATTACTCCACCATCACTTGTTGAAAATGATACTGAACTGCTTTTTTTTACCTTTGTCAAAAATCACTTGGGCATCGGGGCCAGCCTGGTGGCGTAGGGGTTAAGTTTGTGCGCTCCTCTTCAGCGACCCAGTGTTCGTGGGTTCGGATCCCAGGTGCAGACCTACCACCACTCATTAACCCATGCTGTGGCAGTGTGCCACATACAAAATAGAGGAAGACTGGAATGCATGTCAGCTCAGTGACAATCCTCCTCAAGCAAAAAGAGGAAGATTGGCAACAGATGTTAGCTCAGGGTCAATCTTCCAGACCAAAAAAGAAAAAGATCACTTGGGCTTACTTGTATGAGTCCATCTCTGAATGCCTTATTCTGCTCCATTGATCAATGTGTCTATCTGCCAATACCCCACTGTTGTGATCACTGTGACTTTATAGTGAACCTTAGTATCAGGTACTGTGACTCTTCCTCTGTTATTCCTCCTTTTCCAGGACGTTTTAGCTATTCTAGGGCCTGTGCCTTTCCAGCTAAATTTGAGAATGTTTATCCATGTTTACAAATGAAAACAAGACCGGCTTTCACTCAGTTTCATTCTGGTATTAAAATTCTCTGTACATAAGTTTCCCTATTATTGTCCACACTTGGGGCGGACCGCTCTCACTGCCTTGCCCTTGGTAGGCCACTGCTCCACTCAAGATTAAAAAGAAAGTGCCCTTATTAGTGTTGGGTTTGTGACCTCGAAATACCATTATTTTAGTGTGTGGGGGTGCTGTCGGTGACTTTCTGTAGGGTGAGATTTTGGTCCTTCTGAAGGCCTTCAGTTGCTTACAGCATGGGGTGGGGTATAACATATACCACCATGACATAGGTGAGCTGGAGGTGATGTTATTGTCTGTCTTTTTGGGAGGCATGTCATTGTCACATTGCCAGCTCATACACATCACATCTCAACCTAGCTGCGTTCTCCCCACAACACACGCAGAAATACCACGTCCTTTTTCCCGTTTGTCCATGGGATGAAGTGTGGAGGAAATTTGGGTTCCACGCCCAGTCCTCACCTTGTCCTCATCTTCTGGCTAACATCTGGCTAACTGTGGACCTGCTGATCTGGACCCCTGCCCTGCAGGACCCCATATCCTTCCTTTCTCAAACACTGCCTCTTCCCATTCTTCCCTGCCTCCCCACATCAGAGAACTCACAGAGAGACACATACACATCTCTTTTTCACAACTTGTTGATTTTATTTTAATCATCACTATTGGTGTACCCTGTAGGGGTAAGATCTGTTCTCTACAAGGCTGACTATTTCTCCACAGCTCTTCTGGAGACTGGAGTAATAGATAGTTCTAGGTCTCTGGGCCTCACTATGCACAGGGAATTACTTGGATCAGTAGAGTTCTCCAGGATCTCTTGCTTCTGATTCTGTTTCTTATTCAACATGTGGCAACAGACAAATCTTGTTGGCCTTGTCTCTCTCTTACGCTTTCTTGAATGGGTGATAGGTTTTTCCGAGGATGTTTCAGCTACGCATGCTTGCAGCGGCATCTCTACTTGCTTGGCTGTCTTCTGCACCTGCAAGAGCAATATGGTGAGCACAGAAGGGCATTAATTTGTGGGAAGAGGATAGAGACTGGATGGGAATGGGGCTTCATAAGAAGCCGTGCAGGCTGAGGAGGGGGTTTGTGCCAGGCAAGGACAGGGTATGGGTCTTAGGTGGGGCATCGATGGGGAAGAAGAGGAGTATGGGTAGGATCATCTAACTTTGGCACTGTCTCTGCACTTGTATGAACAGGGGGTCATCCTCTCCTTCCTTTCCTGAGCACTCTGGATGGTTGGTCCATTTCTGTGCTGTTGAAGCCTCCCAGCAGTCTACTGCAGGCCTCCTACCCTCCCTATATATACCCTCTTGAGGGCAATAAGGAGCCACAATTTTCAGCTTTGTTTGGTCATCAAGGCACTGCTCTAGCCAATGGTAGCCTGGGGTAGCTTAGACACCACAAAGCCCCACTCTTGACACCTCTAGTAGAGTGGAGGGGTGGGGAGAGGAAGAGGAGGATTCTGGAGAGGCCAAGATGCTGTGGTTGGAGAAAGGAGATTTCTTTAACAACTCATAAAGAGCCTTCCCAGACTGACCTGCCACCCTCCTCCTCTTCCCGTGTTCCATTCTGTTGATGCACATGGCCGAAAGAACATGTTTCCTTCAGGTCGTTCCCTATGGTCACCCTATCAGTGGTTCCTTCTGTTCTCTCTCACCCTTCTCATCACCTAGTATTTTGGATGTCTTATGTAAAATTCTTCCAAGATCATGTGGCTATATTTACATCTCTGTGGAGATGTGAATCATCCCATTTGCCTTCAACAAATTTCTCTTATATGCTTATTTTTATATCGTCTTCAACCTATCCATGGTTTTTACATTTTTAAACGGTCGAAAAAACAAAAAGAAAAATATTTCATGACACAAGAAACTTATATGAAATTCAGATTTCAGTGTCCATAAATGCAGGCTGTGGTTTTTCTGTTTGTTTGTTTTGCTGAGGAAGATTCACCCTGAGCTAACGTCCATTGCCAATCTTCCTCTATTTTGTGGGTGAGCTGCCACCACAGCATGGCCACTGATAGAAGAATGGCATAGGTCCGTGCCTAGGAACCAAACCCAGGCCACCGAAACAGAGCATGCCAAACTTAACCACTGGGCCCCTGGCGCTGGTCCCATAAATAAAGTTTTATTGGAACATATACACACTTCATTCTTTTAAATATTGTCTATGGCTGCTTTTTCACTAAAACAACAGAGTTGAGTAGTTGGAATAGAATCTGTAAACCCTAAAATATTTACTATCTGGTCCTTTAAGAGGAAGCTTGCCAACTCCTTCTCTATCCTGTTCTATTGACATATTTGGCTATTCTGCTCAGTTTAAGCTTATTCTTTTTTTCCTAGCTTCTCAAGGTAGAAATTGAAGCCATTGATTTGAGATCTTTCTTCTTTTCTGATATAGGCATTAGTACTATAAATCCCCCATTCCCCATAACTACTTCTTTAGCATCTTCCCAGGAATTTTGATATGTTGTGTTTTCATTTGCATTCAATTAAAATTACTTTCTGATTTTACATTTGAGTCTTCTTTAACTCATGGTTCATTTGAAAATACGTTAGTGTCTAAATATTTAGGTATTTTCAGGATATCTTTCCATCATTGATTTTCAATTTAATTCCCTGTAGTCAGAGAACAGATTTTGTATGACTTGAATCCTTCTAAACATATTGAAACTTATTTTATGGTCCAGAGTATGGTCTATCCTGGTTTATGTTTCATGTGTACATGAAAAAATGTGTATTCTATTGTTTTTGGGAGGAGTGCGCTGAAAAGATCAATAAGTCAAGCTCACTAATAGAAATGTTCAAATGAAGTTTTTCTGTCTACTTATTCTATCGATTGAAATTCTACCAATTCTGAAATACGAGGCAAAAAGATCATACATTTGAGAACTGTCAAAACTAAAGTTCAAATCATGGTTCTACCACTCACTGTTTGTGTGCCCTTATATTAGTCACTTCACCTGTCTGGGCTTCAGTTTCCTCATCTACAAAATGGGCATACTCATCGTACTTACCCCACAAGTTCACTGCGGGAGGTGTGAAAATATATCAGACAGCTAGAGACTTCTCATGTGGAGTTTCAGGGAATAAGAATTACTCCGCACAAATTTTCTTATTATTTGAAAAGTTAGTAGGGTTGTAAAGGCCCCTTTCAGTTTTCAATTTACTCTGTCCATCTTTATTTAAGATTGTTATTTATCTGGCCATGTAGTCACCAGCAATTTAACCAAAAGGGGTGTAGATTGGGTGTTAAATGTCTGTAGAGCAATAGTTGAATATAATATAAATAGATTTCAAATAAAGAATAGTTGCTTGTTAATAGCCCTCCCCTTGTGTAGCCCCACCCAAAGGAAGATTCAGAAATAATGGGTTTAATAAAAAGAAATGCAGGCATCACAAAGAACTAGATGAATGTGGTATTTTGCTATTGTTTACTTTTCAGTCTGGCTATTACAGAGATATCCTGGCAACAAGTTATCCACTGCAACTTAGGTCAGAGTGCATTTGAATGAAAAAAACCAACAAACAATCAGAGATGTTCAAGTGGGCTTTCAAAAGCCAGACTAATGAGAAATTGCAGATAAAAGATAGTCACACTCTCTCTCTGCTGAAAAATAGCCTCTCAAATAGATCATCATTTTCTGGCACCCATGGAAGGTCTGTTCCTGGCAGCATAGTGGGAGTGCCTTGAGCATGAACTTTAAAATCAGAAAAAAATGGGGCTGAGTTTTCATACTTTGCAGTTCACCATCCATGTGACCTGACTTAGGCAGATCTCATATGCAAGAAATGGGGCTGGTGATACCCAGCTCCCTGTGTTCTGGTGGCGAGTGCACGAGATGATATTGTTTAGAGCCCAGCACTCTGCCTGACCTAGAGGGAGCCAATGCTGGTCTCATCTTTAGAAAGGAGTTCCTTTATCTTTCTAACCCTTCTCTTTATTAAAGTCTGTGACTAATGTGAAGGTCTCGCTTTGGTTTTTAGGTCTTGTGGTCCTATGCAATATACATCCTTTCAACTTTTTTGTTGTTTGTATAATTAGTCTCTTCCAGAGAAAAAAACTATGTGGACTCACGGATTGCAAAATCATTTGGGCACACAATCCTAGTCTGAAACTCTCTTATCTTTGGTCAACTCCCTATTCCATCCAACTGTTCAAAACCTCACCACTCAAATGCAAGCCCCTGAATTAACTGCCGTGTCCCACACTCTCAAGAGATGACCTTGCCTCCTCTCTTACAGGGAAAATCCCTTGGATTCCTCAGCAGCCCTTTGCTCACTTGTTTCCACACTCATCTTTTTCTTATCATTTTCCTCTCAGAAGAACTGGCTCTCCTTTCTCTAACCTGGGCTTTGGATCTCAAATGTCCTGACTCCTTAGGGGCTTCTTTCCGTCAGTTCCCTTCATCCCTTCTGTATTTTAATCTCATGTTCTCTATTGGAGCTTTCCAATAATCTTGGAATCATGATCAAATTTCTCTTATCACCATGTCACCAAAACCAGCTCCTTCTCTTATAGCTACTTCCCTAGCTGCCTCTCCTTTTACAGATGTCCTTCTTGAAAGAGACGTCTACACTTACTGTCTCTGCTTCCTCACTTCTTCCCCGTTCCTCAATCCACTATCATATAAGTTATTCTCTCACCAGTCCACTGAATCTGTTCTCATTCAAGAAACTAATGAGTTTGTTATTGCACACAGTATCAGTTAGGATGTAAATCCGTTTCTATAACAGAAATCTAAGATAAAAGTAGCTAAACAAGATGGAAGTTGATTTCTCTTTCATGTAACCGTCTGGAGGTAGGTAGCCCAGGGCTGGTATAGCAACAGTGCTCAATGAATTATCCAGGAACCTAGGTTCTTTCTACCATGATACTCTGCCATCCCTAGGATATTGCCCTACCTGTACCGTCAAAGATGCCTCACCATGATGTCTGGCCAGTGGGGAGGTGAAAAAAGGAAGGGTAAGGAATGGCTTTTCCATTTAAGGCAAGAACCCAGATACTACACATCACTTCTGCTCACATTCCAATGGCCAAACTTCAGTCTTATGGCCAAAACTGACTCTGCAATAGATGCTTGAAATACAGTCTTCATGCTGAGTGGCCATGTGCCTGGCTTAATATTCTGTTATTATGAATTAATTATATGAAGAAATATTGGGTAAAAACTAGCAGTCTCTGCCATACTAACCAGATCATCTTAAAAATCATGCTAGCACATGCGAAGTCAGAGGCTGGTTTCTAGAAGTGCCGTTCTGGTCTACTCACCCTCGAATCCACTGTACCAGGTATCAGAGCTGACTTACACTCCAAGACTTCTGCTATGGATGCTGGGTTCTTTCTTACGCTTGCATAGGGATACAGCAACACAGGGTAGGTAGCAGAGAACAGGGAAAGCTCCACAAAAACAGGGTTCTTGCCTAGCTTGCTCATTGCTATATCTCTAGAACCTAGTAAAATGTCTAACACATAGTAAATGCTCCATAAATATTTGGCAACGAATGGATGTGTACATATGCATTTAGTCAGGGGAAGATGGCAACAGGTTTTACCATCTTGAAGACCTTGAGAAGACCCAGGAAGAAGCTTGAGTTTGTAGCAGTAGAAGTGAGAGTGGTTTGATGAATCTGATGATGTCACTCCCCTCCTTAGGATCTGTTAGTTTCTCCATTACTCTGCAGCAGAACTCAATCTTATCCTAGCCTACTCTATAAAACATAGTTTTGCCTAGATGATCAGCTGGATAAATGGGTGAGTTGGTAGATAGGTGGGTGCAGGACTGAGGTGGTCTCATGCCTGTATGTTTCCCTGGTGAATGGACCCTTCTAGAAGAAACTTTCCTTGTATTACATAACGTGTTTCCAGTTTTCTTGAATGATCTCTAGGTCAGCAGTTTCCAAGTCTGACAACACATGAGAATAACCAGAGACACTTCTTTAAATTACAGATTCTTAGGCTCTTACCAGGAGAGTCTGTTGCTTGGGACCCCCTGCTCTAATAGTGACTGGGAGCCTACAGGCAGTCGTGAGATTGGATAATTCATGTAAAGAAGGAGTAACACTGGTTGATGTAAATAGGACTGGTCACTTAGGAAGTCCAAACTGATAGTTCCACCTGGATGGAGGTGGGTGTCTGGATGGGCTTGTCCTTTACAGAACTCCATAGGTTTTTAGGTAGTTAATTTCTCAGGGCAAAAACGGCCTCAACCAACTCCCTGTACTCTGAATTTTGATACAAGGGCAGCCTGAAGAATCTCTATATGTCCTTAACATGAAGGGGTGGGAGTTGGCGATTAAAGGAGTCTAGGACTTCAGATAGCTTGTCTGAGTCATCCACATTCTGGTTCGCCTGGCACTGGGTTTGCTCTTGGGAGCCCAGGCCAAGAATAAGTGGGTATATTTTATTAAGTTATTCAGAGAGGTCAAAAAACATTGTCAATTTCAGGCTGCAACCACATCTGAACAGTCATTGTTCAGGTTATCCCCTCATGGACCCAGCCAAGGATCTTTGCTCTGGAGAGATCCAGATTCATGAATACCTGGTCCCCTCTGAATTGACAAAAGAGGTAAAGGAAGGGTGGGGAGAAGTAGCTGTCTCCTACCATCTTGGTGCTGAGTGCCGAGACCAAGGGAATCTTGGCAGAGCCTGAACCCTCAGCTCTTCTTCCTTTTTTAAATAGATTTTGGATCCCATTTGTTTTCATATTTGTAATTCAGAAGAGTAGCACTTGCAGGTTGAATAAGGAATCCACTCTTCTTCCTGGGGTCTGGATGGAGACTGCGAGCCCAGTAGATCCTCCTTTGTTCATGGATAGTGGCATTTCCTGGCAGTAGGTTCTGTGTCTCCCACACAGGGCGTACATACAAGTGCCAAGTGAGACTGGCGAAAAGTCGAAGTGGAGCAGCAGGTGCAGTTCTATGAGTTCAACCAGTTCAAATCTGATCCTTCCTGAGTGGACTTCTTAGAACTGTGTCCTTACAGCAGGGGCTTTCTAACACCGCCCTAGGCCAACAGCTACAATTTGGAGGCTGATGGACAGATCTTTCTTTGGGTGAAAGCGGCAATATCCTGCTTTGACAAGGGTGTTACACATTCCATGCAACCAGGAATCCTGAATTATTCTTTTAGCAAACATTGTCAGGCCTGCCTGAAAAATTTACCAATGTTTCAGAGTTGCCAAAAAAAATCTCTTGGAAAGAATTATAGTCGTACCACAGGGGCAGAGGTGCCTGAAAGGTTAGTTCATGCCAATCCTCTGAGAAAAATCCTACTGTAAGCAGATCATTTTGGCTGGATACCAAAACACTCATTCCTAGTCATTGTGTGCGCTCATTATAGAAGCTAGAAAAACTAAATACTAATTCTTCCAGGCTTCCTTGAAGTTAGGGTGGCCATATAACAGAATTCTAGACAATAAGTTATAAGCTTCAATCTGCTGGGGGCTCCTGGGGAAATTTTTTGTTTTCCTGAGAACAGGCAATCTCTTTTCCCCTTTTAACTTTCTTGAACATGGATATGATGCCTGGAGCCATGCTGGCCATCTCGTGACTATGAGGCAATAAGCTTGAGGATGAAAGACAACACAGTCAGGATGATGATGAATATAAACATAGAGTCTGGGCTCCAAAAGTATTGTTGAGTTTCTAAACCAAAGCCAGCAACTGCCTGCCTTTAGATTTCTCATTATATTTAAGGAAAAATATCGTACTAGTGGATTTTCCGCTACTTACAGCCAATTTATTCTTATCCAATAATCCTCACATGGTGCCCTGTGCCCTCAGAATAAGGTCCACACTCCTTAACATGATAAATAAGACCTCACATGATCTAGCCCCTGCCCATGTCCCACACCTTATCTCTTCCACATTTGCCCTTGCATCAGAGGATCTGGTAATTCAGAGCTACCACTGGTGCCCTAAGTATGCCATGCTGCCTCATGCTCCTAGCTTTGTCTATGTTGACAGGATACAGGCAAGAACTGTCTTCCTTATCTGTGGATCCCTAAAATGCAGCATAGTGACATATGATAAAGAACAGCACCAAATGCTATTACCTGACTCTCTTCTGATAACAAAATAATTACTTAATGGCACTTGTACATTTTATGCATCATTTATTTAATATTTCAACGTCTCTTCACGTATGTAGGGAGTGTGCTAGGCTGATGTACTGACATCGAAGGATCTCTATGGCATAACGTCAAGTTAATAAAATGAACCTCAGAAAAATGCACCTAGTATGATACATCAATGTAAAAAGCAAAACCCAATAAAACCATGTTCATCCGTGTGTGTATTATATATACATATATAATATATATGTAATAGATACATACATTACAGATATATAGAGATAGTACAAGCAGAGAATGTGCCTTGGAAATATAGATACCAAAATGTTAACAGTGTTACTTCTCAGGAGGGGCAAGGTCAGGGGAATTATGTCTTCTACTCCATAAAAATCTTTATGGTTTGAATTTTTACAGCATGAATGCATTCACATGTAAGTTGTGAAGTTAAAAACACAAAACTTAAAAGGCAGGACGAGGCGGAAGAAAGGATACAGGAGATGGAATCTAATAGATTTAGACTCAAGTCCTTGCTCTGCCACCAACTAGCTGTGTGGCCTTGAGTCGTACACTTTACCTCTCCAAGCCTCAGTTTCTCATCTGTGAGATGGTGATTCATTCATTTGTTCTTTCATTCGCTCATCAAACATTTGCTGAGGATCTATTTAAGTGTCAAGCCTGTTCTAGGCACTAGGGATCCAAGAACGAGCATAAACTCCTGTTACAGTTGTTATGGTTTAGTGGGGCAGGTAGATAGCAATCAAATAGTCAGACAAATTGGAGTAAAATTACACGTATGAAAGTTCTAGAAAGGGGAAATCTGTGGGGTCATGAGAGCCTGTAACAGGAGAATTTGACCTAATCAAGGTCAGAGGAGACCGGGCTCTGAATGAGACAGACTGGCTTGAGACAGGTGAAGGACATTCCAGGAAGGGGAACAGCATGTACAAAGGCTTTATCGTGGCAAGAACATGATTTGTTTAGATTCTAAAATAAAGCTAGTGTGGCTGGTGTGTGTGTGTGTGTGTGTGTGTGCGCACGTGTTTGGCAGGGAGGCGACACTGATTTAAAATGGAGCTGGAGAAGGAGGTTGATGTCAGACTACATATAGGTCATGAGTTTCATCTTTACCCTACCAGTAAGAGCTGTGTGATGCCATGGTAAGCTTTAAGCAAGGTGACAGCATCATCAGATTCGAGTTTGGAAAAGGTAACTCTGGCTGTTGTGAGGAGAACAAATTAAATGGGGACCGGAGCGGATGCAGGGAAACCAGTTAGACGGCCATTGCACTGGTCCAGGTGAGAGATGGAGAGGGCTTGGATCACAGTGGTGATGATGGAGATGGGGAAAGCACATAGCCTCAAGAGAAGTAGTTAGGAGGTAGAATTGACAGAATTTGGTATCGGATTGGATACGGTGACAAGAGCATGGGGAAGGGAGAAAGAGTGTGGAGTCAGAGATGACGCCTATGTTTCTGGCTTGACTAACTCAATAGACAGATGGTGGGGTCATTTCTTGAGATTGAGATCACTGGTAAATATTGGGTTTTGAGGGGAAAATCATGGGTTGGGTTTAGATCTGCCAATTTGGAGGTGTTTCAGAGGCCTCCCTCACCTTCCTCACCTCCCTTATTCAAAGACTGCATCCTTGGTGAGGCCTTCTCTCTGCACCTTACCTAAAATTCAACACTCGTCCAACATTTCATATGCTCTTCTCTGATTTATTTTTTACCTTAGCTCTTCTTACTATGCAGATATTTTCCTATTTTTTCCTGCTTATTGCGTTTACTGCAGAATACAAACTCCATGGTAAGGGGATTTTTGTCTATTTTATGCATTGTTATAATCCTCAGCATCTACAACTGTGCGTGGTATATAGTATGTGCTCAATAAATATTTGCAAAATGAATGCACGAATAAATTCAGGTAAGAAGTCAAGTAGGCAATTGAAACACTGGTCTTGCATGCTCACAAAAGCCTGGGCTATGTCAAGATATTTGTCATCCATCGGAAGATAGGTGCTAAGAGTAGCTGTGGGTGTGGACGAGATCCTGTCAAGAGAGGGAATGAAGTGAGAAAAGGGAGCAAAACAGTACCTGCCTCAGAGGATTCTTGTGAGGATTAAATGAAATAACAGAAGTCAAGGATTTAGCGTAGTGCCTGGCACCCAGTAGGTGCTTAAGGCGTGTTTGCTCTTATTAGTGTTGTTATTACAGCCCCATGGGACCTGCAGAACGGCAGACTGAGTGTATGGCAGGCTGTGGCCTCTAAGACTCTCAGCAGAGAGCTCTCCACCATTATTAGGTGAGAGTCAAAGGAGCACTGACTGGACAGAATCCACCTTCTGCTACTCGCTCTGCTGTGTGACTCCATCAAGTTACCAAAGCTTCGTGAGCCTCAGATTCCACATGTGTAGATCAGGGTTGGCAACACTTTCCTCACAGGACTGAGAGAATGTGCTTGGCACCAAGCCAACTAGCAGTCCCCAGGGCCTGTCCCAGTGTCACTGGCACACAGTAAGGACTCAACAGTTCCTTCATTGATGGAGAGTGCACTGGGCTTGGAGTCAGAGATACGTACAAGCTCTTTGATTTTTCCTTAACCACATATTCTCCAAAGATCATCACATCTAAGTCACAGGATTGTTTTGAGCATCAAATGAGATTGTGTATTTTTTTTTTTTTGAGGAAGCTTAGCCCTGAGCTAACATCTGCTGCCAATCCTCCTCTTTTTCCTGAGGAAGACTGGCCCTGAGCTAGCATCCGTGCCCATCTTCCTCTACTTTATATGTGGGCCGCCTGCCACAGTATGGCTTGCCAAGTGGTACCATGTCCGCACTCGGGATCTGAACCAGCGAACCCCGGGCCACCAAAGGAGAATGTGTGCACTTAACTGCTGTGCCACTGGGCCGGCCCCGAGATTGTGTATTTTTTAAAAGATCGTTTATTGCAAAGCAAACACTGCTTATACCTTGCATCATTCCAAAAAAGATTTGTGGTGGCTCACAGAGATATATCAACTTCAACAGGAGAAAAAAATACTTGAGAAAGCCAAGGCAGAGATAAAACAAGGGTGAGGAAGTAAGAAGGAATCAGGGCTAAGAACAATATGTAGGGGCCGGGCCTATGGCCGAGTGGTTAAGTTTGTGCACTCTGCTTTGGCGGCCTGGAGTTCACCAGTTCAGATCCTGGGTGCAGACCTAGATACTGCTCATCAAGCCATGCTGTGGCGGCATCCCACGTAGAAGGACTAGAATGACTTACAACTAGGATATACAAATATGTACTGGGGCTTTCGTGAAAAAAAAAAAGAGGAAGATTGGCAACAGATGTTAGCTCAGGGCCAATCTTCCTCACCAAACACACAACAAAAAGAACAGTACGTAAAGGCTATTCCAGGGGAGTCCCAAGCCTAATACAATCATATGACTAGCCATGACGCATGGGAGTGGCTGTCCCTCTCCTGTTTGCCTGCCCCCACTCAATATAGGCCCACCAAGAGACTCAGGTGGTGCTGAATATAACCCCAGCACCAGCCCCCACCCCCTTCCTCGCCCAGATCCCCCAGGGTTCTCAGCAGAATGGTGGGGTTGCCTCTCCACGTCTGCCCTCTCCCTAGTGGTTCTTTGGGTTGTTCCCAGAAGATCTCAGTGGCTCATTTCCTTTCTCATCTCTTCTAGATGTCTGGAGTGTTCCTTTAACCTGCTCGTAGGCACCTCTCATGACTGATCTCAGGAATGACGGGGTTATGATGATCTCATACCCCAAGTATTCCACTAGTTCAACTAGTTTAAGACTAGTTTAATTCCAAGTATTCCACTAGTGGCCTGAAAAAAAACCCTTTTGAACATACACTCACCCCAGCTCAACCCTCAAGGGGAGCCCTCAACTCAGGGCGTTGTTTGGTAAGAGTAGGCATTGTGTATGGGTCTTACGCTTTTAGGGTTATGCTACATCTTATATCAGCAACTTGTACTTTGGAACACCCAGAACTGCGCCAGGATCTTCAGGGCAATGATTCAACGAGGTCTGATCAAACATTATTGAGAACCTACCGTGTGCTAGTCACTAAACCAAACAGGGGCAATGCAAAGATTAACAACAGTTCCTGTCCTCTAGGATCCCAATTCAGGGTGGGGATTACGGGACCACAGCACAAAAATAGCTATAATTTATTGAGTGCTTACTATGTGTCAGGCACTATGCTTTACATATATTATCTCATATCACCCTAAAAATTAGTAAGTACTTGTATAATTTGTAGTATACAGACGATGAAACTCAGGGTTCAAAGTGTTAGTAGACTTACCTAAGGTCACACAGGTGGTAAGTGTGTCTAAATCTGGTCTCCTGACTCTCAAGCTTGGGTTCTTAACCATTTGGCTACACAAGGAAGGTTGTGTCAAGTTGTTAACAGAGGTACTAAGTGTCCTGGGTGTAAAGGGGAAAGAGAGACGGATTCTAACCGGTGACATGGAGGTAGAGATGGTGGAAATGCCCCAGGGATCAGGTTTATTGGAAGAGGGATTTGACCTTAACTGGTTGATTGGACTATGCGAAAGGCAGCTGTGGGGAAGAGCACTCCGGGTGACAGCGTTACACCTGGAAAGGCACAGAGGCAGGAAAATACTGGGCATGTTTAGCGATGTGGGTAAAGAGTAGGACGGGGGCTAGAGGAGGGGCCAAATAACAGCAACGAGGTTGGAAAGAGAGACTGGGGCCAGATGTGGGGAGAGGGTGTCAGCAGGGCCTTGAATGCCCAAGTTGAGAAGATTAACCCTAACTGCCCCAGGCCTCAAAGGGGACACTCATTTGGCTCACTGCCTTGCATCTACTATACTCCTCCAGGCTTCTGGACATGCTCAGGGTGCCACAGCCCAGTTGTTTCAAGGCCACTTATTTCAAGGCCTTTGCCCTGGGCAAACTTCTTGGCCTCCTTCAGGGACCAGCTTGTGCCTCCAGTGGGAAGCAGAGCTACTCACACCCTGATAGGCACCGTCACTGCTCCTTTTGAGGTACCCCCTGACCACAGGGCACTCGAACTGCCTGGCACATGCCTGGTTTCACCACTTGACTGTTCCTCCTGGGCAGGGCATGGGGTGTGTCCATCTCTGCATCCCCAGAGCCCAGCACACTGCGGGGCTCAACATTCTGTTATGGAAGGAGGGAAAGGGGTGCAAGATTCTAACTCATCCTGATAACCTCTCTATCACGACTCAAAACAGTTAATACCACAAAAGGGGAAGATAGCAATCCTCCCGCCTCTGCACTCTCTATGTTGTGTGGTTAACAACATCCACAACAATAACGTCCACTTCAAACTAATGAGCAGTTCCAGGCTTCTACGGGGCTGGAGAGATGAAATTTGAGAGGACACAGCACTCATCCCAGTAGGCTCTGGGGGCCAGATACACACAGGGCTGTGCAAAATATTAGGACTCTTCATGGCTGTTCTCTGCCACCGCTGCCCAGCTGGCTCATGTTGGACATCTCGGCCTTGCCGTCTTCTTTATTCTCCACTCTCCTCCCGGCAGCCAAGTGCTTCTTGTTGCACAGTGGCTGTTCAAGTGGCAGTGGGCAGGCGGGGACGTGGCTTCCCTCCCACACTTGTTCCAGCAACACAAAGAGAATCAGTGATGACTCACTCCCTACCTTCCTTGACCCCCTTCCTCACTTTCCACTGCTTAGAAACAAGGCCCAGGAAAATGTGGCTGGAGTTAGAAGAGCCGCTATTCCCTCCTCCTCCTTTACTCTACATCCTGAGGGGTGGGGGGCAGGGGTTGTCCCACAAA
Organism: Equus przewalskii; assembly: GCF_037783145.1. Lineage (NCBI taxonomy): Eukaryota > Metazoa > Chordata > Mammalia > Perissodactyla > Equidae > Equus > Equus przewalskii. The sequence continues at coordinate 112,687,877 of NC_091863.1, read as the reverse complement.
GTAGGACGCAAGGTGAACGAGAACAACCCAGTCCTCCCTGGATATCAGCAGGCCATTGGCTCCTTGAGTCCTCACAGTGCATTTGCCAGGTCTAAAGTATTCTCCTACTTTAGAGGTGAGGAAACAGAGGTTCCCAAAGTGTAAGGCCTTGAGCTAGTAAGGAGGGAGTCGGGATCTGTGCTCAAGTTCCCAGGCTCCAGAACTGGGCTCCTAACCACTGTATACTCTATTTGCCATAGGCACACGCTCTCTTTCGATCCTCTCCACACCACTCTGAGGTACAGGACTGATCCTGACGAGGAAACTGAGGCTCAGTGCCCCTCACACCAACCTGTTCTAAGCAAGAAGAACGGGTTACAGAAGATAATGAATTTAGATCTGCTCCAATTCTGTTCTCACAGTTATTGCTTACCCTCTTTTCCTGCCCACCCTCCCCTGCCAGCCTACTCTTGGAGAGCCTATCCCCACCTGAGTAACAAAGGAGATGGGCAGCATGGTGTGGGGGAGGGGCGTGGTCTTATTTTCATTTTATTTTTTCTCAAAATTAAAATGGCTTTTTCCCTCTGATGATTCAAACAATGCACATTGTTGTAAAAACAAACAAAAAACTACAGAAGTATAAAGAAGAAAAACAACCATGCCTAAGCCCACCTCCCATGACCCCTGTCAACATTTTGGGCTACGCTTTTGCAAATATATCTCTAAACACAAACACATTTGCAAAAATGGGGTTATGCCATTCATAATATGTTGTAGCCTGACTTTAAAAAAAATTCACAATACGTGTATTATCTCGGTTATTCCTTACAACAACCCTGTGTTGTGGATCTAATTATCCTCTTATTAACTCTAAGGAAATTAAGGCCTAGAGAGATCGTGCAACTGCTGCCTGGTAGAGCTAGAATTTCAACTAAGATCTGTCTGCTCCTAAAACCCATTCTTTCCCTATCACATTTTCTCATCCAATAAAGAGTGCTGTAGCACCCACTATGACACTGAAATGATTAAAATATTTTGTGCCAGAATCAACAGACACACAGCCTTCTTCCACTCGTTTGTATTCTGTGGATGGTTATTGGGCACCTGCTGGATGCCAGGCCCTACTCCAAACACTGGAGATAGAGCAGTAAACAAGACAGTGCGCCTACTCCCATAGAGCCTGGAGCCGGGTGAGGAAGGCAGGTCATAAACACACCAGAAGAAATGCTATATCATATCAGGAAGTGCTGAGTGCTGTAAAGCAGTATAAACTTAAGGGGACAGAAGGCGAGAAAGGGGGCTATTTCATTCCTTCAAAGAAAGAAGGCCTCTTTGAGGAGGGACATCAGCATGCTGACCTGCATGATCTAAGGGAGCAAGCTATGCAGGTAACTCAGAGAAGCGTATTCCAGGGAGGTGGAACAGCCAACACAAAGACCCTGAGGCAGGATCATGGGCGGCTTGTTTGAGGAACAGCGAGGAGACCAGTTCTCTGGAGTGCAGCTTGCAAGGAGAGGAGCAGTAAGAAATAGATGATGGTGGAGATGCAGGCAGGGAATTAGGTCATGCAGGGCCCTGCAGGCTATGGTCAGCCTTTTGATTTTATTCCAAGTCTAAGCCAGTGCAGGGTTTTGAGCAGAGGAATGGCATGACCTGAATTACCCTATGGGAAGTCCACTCTAGCTGCAGACTGGAAGGGGTATGAGTAGAAACAGGGAGGTAAGTGATGGGGTAAGTGCAGTGTGGGGACGACGTGCTAACCAATTAGGGAAAATATGAGCCTAGATCTAACGAAAGACTGGATCTTATAAGGCTGGGTTATGGAGACAAATGCAATACTGCTGCTGCCCCTGCAGCGTTCACAGTGGAGTAGACGGGACTGAGAATTCCACGGAAGACAGCTGGGACAGATTTCTGTACCATGAGTTTTGGAAACTTGAGGAGAGAATGCTTCCTTTTGCCTGATGTCTGAGGTGAGGGAAGCTTCACAAATGAGGCCTGATCAGGGTCGAATCCTCAAGGCTCAACAGGAGGTGGGCGGAAAAGAAGAGAGAAGGTGGAATGGGAGTGGCTATCCCAGGCAGAGGGACTGCGTGTCAGCAAAGGCTCAGAGGGACACACTCTCAGGCTGCTTTCGAGAAACGCCCTTTCATTAGTTTATGCTAGAGTTGCTCAGAATTGACTATAAGTAAACAAATCAAGGCAGCAAATATAGCTGGCTTTATTTTAGATTCCTGCCCAGGAACTTTAAACATGTTAGAACATTTTAAATTGCAAACAACCATCTAGCGCAAGAGTTGGCAAACTTTTCTTGTAAAGGGCTAGATAATAAATATTTTAGGCTTTGTGGGCCATATGGTCTCTTTTGCAGCTACTCAACTCTGCCATTGTAGTGTGAAAGCAGTCATGGGAAATACGTAATGAATGGGCATGGCTGTGTTCCAAGAAAACTTCAATTACAAAACCAGGCAGTGGGCCAGATTTGGCCCGTGGGCTGTAGTTTGGCACCCCCTGAGCTAGTGCCTCAGCCCCCCAGTGCTGTGCTCAATGCTCCCAACCCTTACCCCACAGGTGCCTGTTGAAGGGGCTGGTGGCCTGACCTACAGTCATTCATTTTGGGTGGCAGACAGTTACCAATCCATTCTGGAGACTACTGGTGCCACTAAATCAGCTTTAAAGTAAAAGCTTAAAATGTGGGTATTTTTAACAGCAAAGAGGATGTTACTGCTTGTAAGAGGAGACCAGGCTGAAGTGCTGGTCCTAAGAAGCATGTCTGAAATAGAATAACGATTATTATCAGGTAGATAAATTAGAAGATAAAAGGCATATACTTCTGCTTTTATGTTTAATCTGGAATCCACACACAGCCCTGACAATGTCTTTCTGTCTCTCTGTCCCTATTTTAAAGTTTCAGTGTCATTTCAAATGAATTTCTTACACTGCGCCATTGAAATAGGATCACGCCAATAACAACTGTCTACCTATCTAACTATCTATCATTTATTTTCCAACTACTAAGGAACACAAAAGAAAGAAATATTCATAGTGCAATGGCAATGATTTCAGGGCACTAATCTCTGTAGTTCTCAATATGATTATAACAAAACCCAACTCTGACCACAAAAAGGCGGGCTCTGCAAAAGCCAGAGCCTGCTCTTGAAATGGACCGTTAGCTCCCATACTGGGCTATGTATTGATTAGTTGCCACAGTTTATTTGTCATTTTCCTTTTAATTTCATCCTAGAGCATCACCCTTGGCTAAATGTCTTGAATGGCATCACTTGATCAGACATGCTGTCAGTTCCAACATTTCCAGGGACTTGATGCCCAGACCAACGGATCTGCCTTTTCTCACATTGGGCATCTTGATGACCAATGGTTTTGCATTGGAGACATTTTCTCCACAGTCTTTCCACAATGCCTCTTTGAGGAAAGGAAGGCTATTTTTTAGGAAATCTGAAAGAATTCATTTGGAGCAGGGTGAGAACTTTCAACAAGGACAAATCTCCAAACTGACTTCATCATCTTCATCGTCACTCACACAGGGTGCTTACTCTGTGCCAGGCACTGCCCTATGCATCTTTACATCTTTTCATTCATTAAAGCCTCATAACAGCCCATAAGGCATTATTCTCATTTTGCCAAGGCACGAAGAGGTTATGTGATTTGCCCAAGCTCTCACAGCTAGAAAGTGGCCGATCCAGGATTTGAACCCAAGCAGTCAGATGTGAGTCCATGCACTTTGCTGCTAAACTTTGCCTTTTGGTTGAGTTTAGAGAGGATACAGTTTAGTTTTGAATTATTAGCTAAACTTCCATTAAAAGTAATATTATTAAATGTCTTGTTATGTCTTGAAGTTTTACATACAAAACTCAGTTTGTTAGGCAAAAAATAGCTTTCCTTTTGTCCCTGAGGATGAAGTATACCATCTCCATAAAATAAGCCCATTTCAAGACAAAGGAAACTTCCCCTAGCTTTCTAGGTCTCATTTCTTATAAAATACTACTAAGCATTTTCATGTAAGTTCTTTCAATTGATGTGGACAACATATAGATGAAGTAACTGAGGACAGAGTCATTAAATAACTTGACCACAATCAGAATTCAGTAAGTAACAAGTCCACACTTTCCCTTCTACCTGACTGTCTCCTTCCTGGGGCACAAGTTGATTTAGAATGGACCAGAAGCATCCTGTTCAAGTGATTGAACTTGATTGATTTTACATTTGTGAAAATTATGTTGCTAGTATCTCTGGAAAGGATTATAGTTTTAAAGGTGGAAAATTATTCCAAATTACTTTGGAATCCAATTATTATTCATGCTTTGGTGCACAAAGAGGATCATGCAGGTTGGAACTTGGTCACCTGTGAGACCCATTTTGCGTTTTCCAGTAACCATGAAAAGCCATGTAGCCCATGTGTTTTCTCCATTATTCTCTCTTTTAAATTTTTATTTATTTTTACTTTTAAGTTTTTAAAATTAAGATAATTGACATATAAGATTATATTAGTTTCAGTTGTGCAACATAATGATTCAATATTTGCATATATTGTGAAATGATCACTACAATAAGTCTAGTTAACATCTTTCACCACACACAGTTACAAATTTTTTTTTCTTGTGATAAGAACTTTTAAGATCTACTCTCAGAAACTTTCAAATATACAAGACAGCATTTTTAACTATAGTCACCATGCTGTACTTAACATCCCCAGGATTTATTTATTTTATAACTGGAAGTTTGTACCCTTTGACTACCTTCACCCATTTCGCCCACCCTCCATTCCCTGCCTCTGGCAACCACCAATCTGTTCTCTGTATCTATGAGTTTGTTCTTTTTTTTTTTAGATTCCTCATATAGGTGAGATCACAAGGTATTTGTCTTTCTATGTCTGACTTGTTACACTTAGCATAACGCTCTCAGGGTCCCTCCATGTTATCGTAAATGGCAAGATTTCCTTCATTTTTATGGCTGATATTATTCCATTATGTATACATATTTATACATGTATATATACATATATATACATATATATAATAATATTCCAAGATGTATATATGTATCTCTATATATCTATATATATAGATATCTTCTTTATCCATTCATCCATTGATAGACACTTAGGTTGTTTCCTTGTCTTGGCTATTATAAATAATGCTGCAATGAACATAGAGGTACATATATCATTTTGAGTTAGTGTTTTCATTTCTTTTCAATAAATACCCAGAAGTGGAAATGCTGGATGATATGGTAGTTCTATTTTTAATTTTTCAAAGAACCTCCATGCTGTTTTCCACAGTGGCTGCACCGATTTACATCCTCACCAACAGTGCACAAGGGTTCCCTTTTCTCCATATCCTCACCAATACACTTGTGATTTCTTGTCTTTTTGATAATAGCCATTATACCAGATGTGAGGTGATAGCTCATTGTGGCTTAGATTTGCATCTTCCTGAAGGTTAGTAATGTTGAGCATCTTTTCATGTACCTGTTGGCCATCTGTGTGTCTCCTTTGGGAAAACATCTATTCATACCCTCTGCCCATTTTTAAATCAGATTTTTTCTTGGCTATTGAATTCTATGAGTTCTTTATATATTCTGGAGAGAATACTATGGCCATGATCACCCTCACCCTCTATTAGCTTGTAGGGTAGAGGTTCCACACTGGGAGAGGTAAACTGAGGAAACCAGAGGCTCCCATCCCCATCCAATACTCAAAGCAATGGCTCAGGAGAAGAGTCAGTCCAAAAGAACAGAAAGCTCTGAAGAGCCCCCCAAGAAACTGACTTTATTTGAAAACGTATGTGGAAATTCAAGCCTAAGAGGGCTCTAGAAAACAATGGAGATTTTGATGGTAAGCAGGTAAGACAAGGCTGGTAGCTCTAAGAGAGCAACAATCTAAGCCATAGGCTATATTGTTTATCAGAGATAACCCAGCTAAGAAGAGCCCTCCTGGAGTTAAAGCCAACTTCAAAGACTTGCATCCTGAAGCTAACTCTGCCTGAATTGAATTGAATCAAACTATACGGCAATTTCTACCTCAAGAATTGTTGAAAACAATAGAGAAATCAGCGAGAAATTAGTGCGGTCTGACAGAAGGAAGCGGGCAGCTTAACAGAGATATGAGGGAAAGAGTCAAAGAAAGCCATGCTAAAACCACTGTTACCCAGGGTGACTGTGCTCCCGCCCAAAGCTGCGCCATCCTAGGAGTGACATCAGAGGATTTGGTTGTAGAGTATGTGATTTATATCTCAATAAAGCTATTATTAAAAAAGTGACACAAATAAGAGCAAAATCAACAGTTTTATTTTCCTCCCCTCAAGTCATTTTAGAAGAACATGGGCCTGCAATTCTTCTTCTGTGTTTGTGCTTATTCTTTTTATGTTTACCACAGAAGCCACAATATGTGTCAAAAGAAATGTAGATTTCTGTGACAATTTTGCCAATTTAATCTCCCTCCCAGTGTATTTTGTGGCACAGTTACTTAGTCACTTTCAGCACTGGAATAGCTGGAACCTCCAATAGGGAGACATGGGCCAGGTTGAGAGGGTCTGAGGAGGTTCATTTTTTCACTCTATACCTGGTAGAGTTCTAGATGCTTGCTTCCAGGCCTGTTTTGATGTCTCTTCTATGTCTATTTAAGACTACCACATTAGACACACCCCAAATTTAGATCAGAAAAGGAAAGCAAGTAGCAAGCATCATCTATTTTGTGAAATCTCTTCTTTGGAAGTCACCATTATGCCTGGAAGGTACAGAGAGACCTCAAATTTGATGTGCTTAAAATTGAGCTCATCATTCCCCTCCCACTTGCACCACCCTTGCTCCTCTTATATCCCCAACACTGGCAGGACACAAACCAGAAAACTGAGAATCATCATAGTGTCCTCCCTCTCTCTCAGCCACACATCCAATCAGACACTCATCTGTCTACCTCCCAAACAACTCCACATCTCTCTGCTCTCTTTTACTTCTCTTACTGGCCTAGCTTAGGCCCCCATCAACTCTGTCTTGGACCTTCACAGACCAGCACCCTCCTAGCTTGTACCCCTGCCTTTAGTCTTGTCCCCATCTGATTTGTTTTTACACAGAACCAAGTCCAAGTTTCCCAGTTCCTTGCATGGCACACAAGGGCCTTCATTATCTGACTCCTATTTATCATCCAAGCTTCAACCCTCAGCACTCCATGCTCAGGCCCATCTCCATACTCTTGATCATGCTGTTTTCTCTGTCTGGGCTGATCTTGCCCATATTTTTCAATCAGTTAAATCCTATTCATCCCTTCAGAATCAGCTCAGGCATTATCTCCTCTGGTAGCCTTCCTTGGCCTCCAGACTGTATTAATCACTCCTCCTCTGTTTTCCTACAGCTCTTTGGGCATGATCTCATCTCTGTATTGTACTGAAAGACTTAGTTTTCTTGGAGGTTTTCCCCATTAGACTGTGAGCTCCTTAAGGACATGGACTGTTTTTCTTATTTTTCCTTATATTTCCAGCTCCTAGCACAGGGCTTGACCCAGAGGGGATGCTTAATATACATGCTGCAAGAGCGACCCCCAAGTTGATGCTCAGTAAACGTTTGCTGAATTTAAACTTCCTGACTCTCGACACTTGGCGAGGCAATTGATAGCTGGTTAGATGTACCTCTTCTATGCTCCAAGAGCATTTCCCTATCATTGGGATTATCACTCTCTATTTTTATGGCATTTTCTTATATATTTGCTTGTCTGACTCCTCGCTAAATGGCATCAGCTCCTGGAGAGAAGGGCCCAGGTCTTGCTCACTGCTGAATCTTTGGTGCAGAGCTTACCCAGTATGCATGGCAGAAAGTACCCTCTGGGCAGGTAAGCAGATGTGAAAGGAAAGACTGCACTGAGCATGCCTGATTCTTTTGCCCCATTGCACCAACCAGATGGAGTGTGGAGAGACCCGTGGTGTCACCGTAGCAGAAGTCCCCTCAGTACAAACAGAAGCCCAGGGAAATGGAGGAACCCACCAACAATGATTGCCAGCTAAGCTAGATTAAAATTGTGGTACTCAACTTTTAGTATGGTCCAGTTGTTGCCACAGAAAGCTTTTGGAAAGGATTTTCTTCATTGGCAACTGTAGAAGAAACAGGAATAAAGACAGTATCTAAAAAGTGAAAGTAAACCTGTTGCAGAGGGGCTGGGCCTAGAATTCACTAGTCATTGCACAACGGGCATCAATGGTAACCAGCTTACCCTCAAACATAAAATCTTAAAGGAGTGTGTCTGTGATCAAGTAGAGATTAAACCACAGAGTTTGACAGACTGCCCGAATTTAGGTATTGGTAAAGTTTAAAATGCCTCCTTCCCCATGCTCTCTTTCATGCACCCCTCTCTCCTTCTCTGTTAAGCCCACAGCTTTCAGTACACGAGCACCAGCAGAATTACAACTGTCCCTCTAAAATCCAAGAAAAAAAGTTGACCACTTTTCAGTTCTGCTAGTGTGAAAACACAAAGACATACTGAATATTCGTCAATGCTGGTCTTATGTGGGTCAGCCCACACAAAAGCAAGCAAACTTTGTCATTCCTCCCATATGAGCTAGTGGCAAAGGGAAATGTTATTTTTTTTGAGCAGGACCATGTCACTGTCACTTTGAACGAATGCCTCAACATAGACAATTACCGAAGAAAGCTTTGCCAGAGAAGAAACTCCTCAGACTCTGGGATGTCTGAGTCTGTCATGCACCCACCCTATCTCATCCACCTCCTAGACATTCTAACTAAAATGTTAATTTCTAAAATAAGGGATGAATAAACCTATTTTTGTTTGGTAAATTTCTTGAGATTACCTATGATGATCACTGTATAATGGGGTTGAACCCCCAATCTTAGCTTTGCTCCCCTAGAAGAAGGGATAGTACGCTAACATTTGTTGAGTGTCCACTGTGAATCAGGAGCTAGGTGCTTTTTATGTGCTCTTTCCTTTAACCCTTGAAATAACCCAATGACGTTGGCATTCACATCCGCATTTTCCAAATAAGGGATCAAGGTTCAAGAAGAGTAAAAACTTACCAAAGGTCACAAGACCATCAATTGACAGAACTAGTTTGCAAACCCAGCTCTGGCTCACTCCAAAGTGCATGTCACTGGTCTCTTAGTTACTAGATGCTTGAGAGAACCACATCTGGCCAAATGTGATCTCCACCTTCTAGAAATCAATATTCTGGAAGATTACCAATTCAGGCAGCAATTGTTTTAGGATGGCTTTCACATTTGCAATGCATTTGCAACTGTGGATTTCCCACTAACCAGAAAAGAGTGGCATGTTGTACTACTTTAGTCATCACAATGCTTGAAATAAATACTACATAATTTCAACACCTTCCCTCGTATCTCAAAACAGAGAGACAGTGATGCACTAATGGAGTATATTACACTGAAGGCCCATTTAGGCTTTTATCAAATTTGTTGAATTATAAGTCAAACACTGAATGGAGGGACTTCATAGGTAAACACGGTTAAAATGCACAGCTTCCCTGAAAGGCTGCTGATGGTGGATGTTCATAAATACACGTGCAGGTGCTATTAATTTTTAATTCTCCATCTGTGGAGTTTGTACCTCCAAATAACATTTTGGGGGTCTCTAATTGGGAAGTGTTCCAGGATGGATATGGGGGGCAGGAGGAATATTCCAAACCCATACCTGTTCAGACAAATGGAGATATCATTAGCAAGAAGAAGTAAGTGATCATGGCTTCTCCCGTTTTTCATAAATTACACTAAATAACCATAATGCTGCAATTTAGTGGTCCAAAGTTCATTCTATTCAGCAAGCCATCCATAGTCAACAGTTTAAAGAAAAGGGACCTGCTGAGAAAATAGTGGTCTAATCAGATGCCATAAAATCGAGCTGATGAGATGAGTCCCATTTCTTTTTTTGTAAGGGGATTCTAATGAAGCAATGCTCGGAGGGGATTCATAACTTTGGGCCCCCTATTTCATTATTCAGGTCAGCTGCACCAAGTTCCAAAGGAAGCTAGGGAACCTAATCCCACAGGCTATTTGTAGACAAGCCGGGTTGTGCAGGCGACTTACTAAATCCCAAATTCCTAGCTGCCAAATTGTACACATTGTCTTGGTTCCTATAAGGATTATAAGAAAGCTTTGGGAAAAAAGGCAAACCAAAGGGAACAGTAATCAAATTAGAAGTACTGAAGAATGGTGCCTCAAAAACTAATTCATCAGGCGCCGAAAGTGGGAGACAAGAGGGCTCCGTTTGTGTACAGCACCATATCAGCTCTCACAACGAGGTAAACACCTCCGAGGCTCAGGTGGGCAAACACAGGCAGGTTCAAGAGAGAAGTTTCCACGACATATCTAGCACAGCTTCCTCTCCGGAAAGAGCCTGTGGAGGGAGGGCAAGGCAGAGTGACCATCTACCTAGCATCTGCCAGTCAGGCCCGTGGGCCTCAAGAAATCATCCACCTGTCAATATATCAGTATCTCCTCCCAGGGAGGCGAAAACAACTCAACTGGTAGTTCCTAAATTTATTCCATTAACACTTTCCCATCGGAATATAATTTCTCATGAAAATTATATGTAAAGTAATTCCAATATGGTAAGTCGAAAATGGATATATTTCTTTTTGGCAGCATTGAATCAATTGGGGATGTATTTTTAATGCTCTACCTTCCTCACTGAAAGCCAGACAACGGAATCAGTCAGTAGCTCCTGGGGAGCAGGGAGCCTTCCTGCTGCCACTCTTGGCTGCTGCCTCCTCAGATCCCCGCCCCCATAATAGGGTTGTGTCTCACTTTCTTGTAGGAGAAACTGAGGCCCTAGAGAGAAAGGAGTTCAAGCCATTGCTAAGATTAAATGAGGCAATGCATGCAAAGCTCTTACCAAGGCGCTTGGTATGTAGTAAGCACTCAATAAATGATAGCTGATGTTGTTATTACTACTGGTATTACTATTACTATCACCATCATTATCATAGGAGGAGGTATACCACTTTTTAATGTTCTTTTTAATATTAATTTATTGTGCAATGAATATTTAACATGAGATCTGCCTTTTAACAAATTTTAAGTGTGGAATACACTACTGTTGACTATAGGTACCATGTCATACAGCAGATCTCTAGAATTTGTTGAACTTAACTTGCCTGAAACTTTATGCCAGTTGACTAGCACTTCCCCTCTCCTCAACCCCTGGGAAACACCATTTCACTCTTTCATGCTATGAATTTGACTATTTTAGATACCTCGTATAAGTGCAATCATGCAGTATTTGTCTTTCTGTGACTGGCTCATTTCACTTAGTATAACGTCCTCAAGGTTCATTCATGTTGTCAAATAGTGCAGAATTTCTTTCTTTTTTTAAAGCTGAATAGTATTCCATTATATGTATGTACCACAGTCTCTTTAGCCATTCATCTGTCAATGGACATTTTGGTTGTTTCCACACCTTGGTTATTGTGAATAATGCTGCAATGAACATAGGAGTGCTTATATCTCTTCGAGCTACTGATTTCAATTCTTTTTTTTTCCTGCTTTTTTCCCCCCAAATCCCCCCAGTACATAGTTGTATATTCTAGCTGTAGGTCCTTCTGGTTCTGCTATGTGGGATGCCACCTCAGCATGGCCTGACGAGCGATGCTACCTCCGCGCCCAGGATCCCACCCGGCGAAACCCTGGCCTGCTGAAGCGGAGCACGCGAACTTAACCACTGGCCACGGGGTCGGCCCCTCTTTTTTTTTTTCTTTTTTAAAGATTGGCACCTGAGCTAACATCTGTTGCCAATCTTTGTTTTTTTCTTCTTCTTTGCCCCCAAACCTCCCACTACATAGTTGTATATTCCGGTTGTGAGTGCCTCTGGTTGTGCTACATGGGGTGCTGCCCCAGCATGGCCTGATGAGCAGTGCCATGTCTGCACCTGGGATCCGAACTGACCAAACCCCGGGCTGCTGAAGCAGAGTGCACAAACTTAACCACCCAGCCTGCCCCTGATTTCAATTCTTTTGGCTAAATACCCAGAAGCAGAATTGCTAGATCATATGGTAGTTCTAATTTTGATTTTTTGAGAAACCTCCATACTGTAGTGGCTACATCATTTTTGCATTCCTACCAACAGTGTACAATGGTTCCTATTTCTCCACATTCTTGCCAACACTTGTCATCTTTTATTTTTTTGTTAAGAGCCATCCTGACAGGTATGAAGTGATAATCTCATTATGGTTTTGATTTGTATGTTAGTGATGTTCAGCATTTTTTATATACCCATTGGCCATTTGTATGGTCTTCTTTAAAGAAATGTCTATTCAAGTCCTTAGCCCATTTTCTAATTGTTATTATTTTTTTGGTTTTTCTGTTTTTGTTTTTACTATCTATTTGTAGGGATTCCTTGTATATTTTGGAGATTAACCCTGTATCAAATATATGGTTCGGAAATATTTTTTCCCATTCCATAGGTTGCCTTTTCACTCTGATTATTGTTTCCCTTGCTGTGCAGAAGCTTTTTAGTTTCATGGAATCCCACTTGCTTATTTTTGATTTTGTTGCCTGTACTTTTGGTGTCATATTCATGAAATCATTGGCAGGACCAATGTAATGAAGCTTTCCCCCTCTGTTTTCTTCAAGGAGTTTTACAGTTTTGTGTCTTACATTCAAGTCTTTAATCCATTTTGAGCTGATTTTTGTATATGGTGTAAGATAAGGTCCAATTTAAATTCTTCTGAGCGTGGATATCTAGTTTCCCCAACACCATTTGTTGAAGAGACTATCCTTTCCCCATTGTGTATTGATAGCACATTTGCCAAAGATCAGTTGACCATATATGCATGGAATTATTTCTGGGCTTTCTATTCTTTTCCATTGGTTTATATGTCTGTCTTTATGCCAGTACCACACTATTTTGTTTACCGGGGCTTTGTAAGATATTTTGAAATCAGCAAGTGTGATACCTCCAGCTTTGTTCTTCTTTCTCAAGATTGATAGGCTATTCATGGTCTTTTCCAGTTCCATATGAATTTTAGATTTAGTTTTTCTATTCCTGTCAAAAGTGCTTTTGGGATTTTGATAGAGATTGCATTGAAAGGGTAGATCTCTTTGCATGGTATGGACATTTTAACAATATTAAATCTTCCAATAAATGAACACAGGATGTCTTTCCATTTGCTTGTGTCAATTTCTTTTATCAATGTTTTGTAGTTTTCACTATACAAGTCTTTCACCTCCTCGGTTAAGCTTATTCCTAAGTATTTTATTCTTTTTGGTGCTATTGTAAATGGAATTATTTTCCTAATTTCCTTTTCAGATAGTTCATTATTAGTGTATAGCAATGCAACCAATTTTTGTATGTTGATTTTGTATCCTGCAGATTTACAGAACTTTTTCACTTGTTCTAACAGCTTTTTTTAAAGAGTCTTTAGGGTTTTCTATATATGAGATCATGTCATCTGCAAACACAGACAATTTAACTTCTTTGTTTCATATTTGTATGCCCTTTATTTCTTTTTCTTGCCTAATTTCTCTGGCTAGTACTTCCAGTTCTATGCTGAATAGGAACGGCAAGAGTGGGCATCCTTGCCTTGTTCCTGACTTTCGAGGAAAAGCTTTCAATTTTTCACCACTGAGTATGATGTTAGCTGTGAGCTTGTCATATACAGTCTTTATTATGTTGAGATACATTCCTCCTATACCTAGTTTATCGAGAGTTTTTATCACAAAAAGGCATTGAATTTTGTCAAATGCTTTTCCTGCATCTATTGAGATGGTCATGTGATTTTTATCCATAATTCTGTTAATGTGGTGAATCACATTAAAATGAATTGATTTTCATGTATTAAACCATCCTTGCATCCCATGAGTAAACCTCACTTGGTCTTGGTGTATGATCCTTTTAATATGCTGTTTGATTTGGCTTGCTAGTATATGTTGAAGATTTTTGCATCTATATTTATCAGGGATATTGGTCTGTAGTTTTCTTTTTATTGTCACGTCATCACCTGGCTTTGATATCAGGGTAATGCTGGCCTCATAAACTGAGTTTGAAAGTGTCCCCTACTCTTTAATTTTTTGGAAGAGTTTGAGAAGGATTGGCATTAATTCTTCTTTAAATGTTTGGTACAATTCACCTGTGAAGCTATCTGGGTTTGTTTGTTGGGAGGTTTTTGATTATTGATTCAGTTTCCAAACTAGTTATAGGTTTGTTCAGACATTCTATTTCTTCATGATTTAATCTTGGAAGATTGTATGTATCTAGAAATTTACCCATTTCTCCTAGGTTGTTCAATTTGTTGGCATATAACTGTTCATAGTAGTCTCTTATGATCCTCTTTATTTCTGTGACATCAGTTGTAATGTCCCTTCTTTCATTTCTGATTTCATTTATTTGTATCCTTCTCTCTTTTTCTCTTAGCCAGTCTAACTAAGGGCTTATTAGTCTTTCAAAAAGCCGATTCTTGGTTTACTTATTTTTAAAATTATTTTTCTATTCTCTATTTCATTTATTTCTGCTCCAATCTTTTCTATTTCCTTACTTCTGATAATTTTGTGCTTTCTTCTTTTTCTAGGTCTTTGAGGTATAAAGTAAGGTTGTTTATTTGATATATTTCTTCTTTTTTAATATAGGTGTTTACCACTATGAATCTCCCTCTTAGTACTGTTTTTTCCACATCCCATAAGTTTTGGTATGTTGTGTTTTCATTTTCATTTGTCTTCAGGTATTGTCTAATTTCCTTTTTGATTTGTTCTTTGACCCAATGGTTGTTCAAGAGGTATCTCACTTTTAATGTGTTGAAAGTTACATGGAATTTTTGTTTTCTAAGGTCAAAGTGACACTTTATGTGGCCAGTATGGGCTCACCAAAGTGAGATCAACTTGTCTTGCTAGGTTAAATTCTTTCAGTACAGCTTGATTCACCTTGACTAAAGGCAAGTGACCAGTGACCCATAGTTCAAATAAAGCAGATTTATCTTCTGGGTATTATATGGCTTAGAAACCAGGAATGAGGGCTAGCCCATCTCAGGCCTCATTCATTAATTTGACAAACATTGGTTGTACACTCACAAGGTGCCAGGCCCACTAGTGGATGCTGGGAATAAAGTGATGAACAAAACAGACACAATCCCCACCTTCATATAGTTTACAGTCTGGTGGATAGGGAGGGGAGCTGAGGGGAGGGAAGAGGGCAGACACTGAACTTAACCCACTGGAAGGTTGTGTGCTTGAAACAATGTGCATGACCCCCAAATAATTATATCAAAATGAAATTTCCCAGAAGAAATAATAGGAAAGGTTTTCAATCTGTCATTTCCAGAGCATTGGAGCCTGAAGTCAATTATTTGCTTACCAGATATAGTCAAAAGAAATCACTGAAGCTGCCTCTGGGCCTGACTTCTTCACCAAGAGGAGGAGGTAAAAACACGGAAAGAAGCTCTATGACACCACTCCACCCTTACACTGCTCTATCTGAGTGTGAAGTTGAGCACAGGTTACATGTGACCCCAAGGATTATGGGAGTGAAAAAGAGGTATTCTATACTGCCTCCACTGGTCACTTGCTATGACCATTCAGCACATATTTATTGAGCCCCTACTATACTCCAGGGGATACACAGTGGTCCCTGCTCTCACAGAGCTTACATGCTAGTGATTGGCCCTACATCATTAGCCAATGATAGTGGTCTCATGCTTTGTGGACATGCTGTGCACAGTGGTGTATCTATGCTCTTAAAGGTAAGAGATAGCTGAATAAAGATGAGCCTAGACTGGAAATGTATGCCAGGCAGAGAGAACAGCAAATGCAAAGGCTTGAAGACAAGAATAAGCTTGGAGTGTGTGAGTGACAGAGGAAAGGCCAGTGGGATAGGAACCTAGTAAGCGAGGGTGGCCAAGAAGGCTGGAAAGAATACACAGTGGTGCGATTCGCTGGAAGAGAGACTATGGGAGGAGGAGGTCATTATAAACT
Organism: Equus przewalskii; assembly: GCF_037783145.1. NCBI lineage: Eukaryota > Metazoa > Chordata > Mammalia > Perissodactyla > Equidae > Equus > Equus przewalskii. The sequence continues at coordinate 112,671,962 of NC_091863.1, read as the reverse complement.
GCCACAGCTCCCTCCTCACTGAACGATTTTGCCAGATGACCATCCTAGGCTTGAGGTCACTAAGTCCATTCCCAGCTTACTAATAGGTAAGCTTTCAAAGTCTATTTGTGAAACAACTTTTTAAGACTGAGAGTTTGTTGTCCCATAAAGTAATGTTATATGTAGCCAGCAGATGGGCTGTTGTATTGCAAATTTTATTTTCTTGGACCCAAGTGTGTAGCTGGAGCAAATCCAGACAAAGTGCCATCCGTGGAGGGGGGCTCAGTCAATGTCAAGGTCCTGGAGCAGCCACTGGCATCATCTGAATGTTGCCTGTAGCTCAATCATGGCTCACCAAATATTGATGTGCTCCCCACATTCCCAGCCCCCTTCTAGTTGGGCAGGGCTGTGTGATTAGTTTAGGCCAATGGACCACGAGCAGAAGTGATATGAGTCAATTCTAGGCCAGAATATTTAATGGCTGGCAAGCAACTCTCTTTCTAGATAGCAACCAAAGAGGCCACATGTTCCAGGTAGTGCAGCCACAAGATGGAAGAGGTTCTGTCAGTCTATGTCTCCGAGTAACTATGTGGTGCAAAGCTACACATGACCCATGCTACTCCCATGTAGCATGTGAGTAAAGCAGAAACAAGTGTTACATTAAGCCACTGAAATGGTGGGTAGTTACCACAATGTACGTTAGCCTACCTTGCCTGATACAGTGGTTGTCTGCCCCTTGGCCCTCTAAAAATGTTAGGTCCTCCCATGCACCATGCACCATGTCCCATTTGGAGGAGGGGTCAAATTGGCCATGAATAATACACCTGTTTCAGATATCTAGCTAGGCTTGTCCTCCTACTCACTTTCTCAACATGCTAATGTTTATTCTCATTTTCTCCAATCCCTGGCTGCACAGCCTGGCTTTCAATAACTGCTCTCCGCTGCCTACTCAGCTTCATGACATATTTGCATGCCCTTCTCTGGCTTATTGACTTTGAGTTCCCACTTGCTTCTCCTCTCTGCACACTCTTCTGATTTGCGCATCTTTGCAGCTATATCCAGGATACTCTCAAGAACAACCTTAGCACTGTGGAAGCCTCACTGAGCCCCATGCCCACAGGGTAAGGGAATTTAGACAATAGTAAGGCAACCAATGGTTTTTGCTGGAAATGCAATACTGAACATGAGGTATGTAGGGTAAACGTGAGTCTGGCAATGAGAAATGAGGCCAATAGCCAGGAGGACTGGGACCTAGTATAGAGTGTGAAATGGCTCAGGACCAAAGCACTGGATGGTGCCAGGTTGACTGAGAGGAACTGCCCAACCCACTCCTTACATGGTGCCAGCTGTGTGGTTCAGGGGCAGGCCCCATAGCTTAAAAAAAAACAGAAAAGGTAGACTCTGACCTCTGTAAAACTCAAGACTCTAAATAACACGATTTCTATGAGAAAATTTTCTCAGAGTTGTAGCTTAGCTTGACAAGAGTCCAGCTCTGCCCTGCTGCCCTGGCAGATGCGGTAGGGACATTCCCACCCCAGCAAGCAGAGGAAGCAGGAACCACTGGTGAGGACTTCTACGACTGGAGGCAGTTTCCAGTGCTGGGACCTAGATTGAAGCCTTGGCAGTTTTTTCCCACGAAGGGGATCTGTTTAAAGTCATATACTGGGAGCTGCCTATAGTCTGCTGTGTTTGTGTCTAAGCCAGTTTGGGGGCCGATCATACACACCAATGATATGGGCCCTTTCATGTACAATGTCTTGGTGACTTTTGCCTAAGGAGCTTTTTTTTGCCCCAGTTGAAGGCAGATACTAAGCAAGATACAATAAAAGGAAATGGATGGCCTTGGGGCCAGAAACAAAGGACACCAAGAGATACTAGCTCCAGATACCTTACTTCCACAGCTGACTGGAATGTTTAACATCTCTAGTTCTAAGCTGTCATCTCTCATTCCATAATACAACCACTTTCTCTGTCATAGATATATGACCTAACCATCTGCAGAAGTAGCAAAAGCCACTTTCTATTTTTGTTTCTTTCGCTCTATCTCACCATGGCACCTTGCACTTAGTAATTGCTCAATAATGTTTGTCGCCCTGAGATATTTCTCTCTGAAGAGCAACAATCCCAGTACCTTTCCTTTTACATTGTAATGAACTCAAAACCACCCCACTTTGTTTTACTTTCTTTCCGTCAACCCTAGAAACACCAGAACACCGTCTGTACAATAGAAGTACTACCAGTTCAGAATGAATATGTGCTTCTTCTCTTCTTCCTTGGAGACTCATCAGGATCATGGGGGAGAGTCAATCAACTGACAAGTATCTACTGAACACCTACAGTGTGTCAAGCAGGCAACAGCTGCAGGGTAGTTATAGCTCCTTGGAGAAAGCTCCAGACATGAGGTGATATTGTCATTAACAGTTTCCATGTCATTTGCTTCCCCCATGTATTAAAGTGTTGCTGGTTCTAATTACTCAGTATGTCATCCTTGTTTTTGGCTTTATGTTTCTCTGTGTCTTCATAGACAAGGCAGGTCAGGACATTATAGGAGGTAACAGGTCGAGAAAATTCAATTTATTTTGATTAGCTATCATTTGTTGAACAATTTCTGGTTTTTATAAAGTGTATTCACAGCATTTTCCAGTAGGGTCCTGTGCCAAGTACTTGACAAGGCATGATAAGGTGAAGTGTTTTAAGTTGGATTTGACATTCCTCAAGGAACAATTTTTCAGTGCAGGGTCCAGCAAACTATGGCCCGTGGGCCAAATCCCGCCCACTGGCCACCTGCTCTTGTAAATGAAGTTTTATTAGAATACAGCAACATTTATTTTTTTTACATATTGTCTATGGCTACTTTCATGCAATAACAGCTGTGGATGGGTGAAAACAACTAAAATAGTTTCCCTGTACCAAGTGCCTAACGTTTGCCATGGCTGTCACATTCATTATTTCACACAATCCACATGACCTCTCTAAGGTAATAATAGCTGCCATTTATGAGAGTTTTTTTTTTATTGAGTTAATGATAGGTTACAATCTTGTGAAATTTCAGTTGTACATTAATGTTTGTCAGTCATGTTGTAGGTGCACCACTTCACCCTTTGTGCCCACCCCCCACCCCACCTTTCCCCTGGTATCCACTAAACTGTTCTTAGTCCATAATTTTAAATTCCTCATATGAGTGGAGTCATACACAGATTATCCTTCTCTCGCTGGCTTATTTCACTTAACATAATTCCCTCAAGGTCCATCCATGTTATTGCAAATGGAATGATTTTGTTCTGTTTTACAGCTGAGTAGTATTCCATTGTATATATGTACCACATCTTCTTTATCCATTCGTCTGTTGCTGGGTACTTAGGTTGCTTCCATGTCTTGGCTATTGTAAATAATGCTGCAATGAACATTGGGGTGCATAGGACTTTTGGGATTGCTGACTTCAAGCTCTTTGGATAAATACCCAGTAGTGGGATGGCTGGATCGTATGGTAGTTCTATTTTTAACTTTTTGAGGAATCTCCATACTGTTTTCCATAGTGGCTGCACCAGTTTGCATTCCCACCAGCAGTGTATGAGGGTTCCTTTTTCTCCGCAACCTCTCCAACATTTGTTACTATTAGTTTTAGATATTTTTGTCATTCTAACGGGTGTAAGGTGATATCTTAGTGTAGTTTTGATTTGCATTTCCCTGATGATCAGCGATGATGAGCATCTTTTCATGTGCCTATTGGCCATCAGAATATCTTCTTTGGAGAAATGTCTGTTCATGTCTCCTGCCCATTTTTTGATTGGGTTGTTTGATGTTTTGTTGTTGAGTTGCGAGAGTTCTTTATATATTATGGATATTAAGCCTTTGTCAGATATATGACTTGCAATTATTTTTTCCCAGTTAGTGGGTTGTTTTTTTGTTTCAATCCTGTTTTCATTTGCCTTGAAGAAGCTCTTTAGTCTGATGAAGTCCCATGTGTTTATTCTTTCTATTGTTTCCCTTCTCTGAGAAGGCATGGTGTCCGAAAAGATCCTTTTAATACTGATGTCAAAGAGTGTACTGCCTACGTTTTCTTCCAGAAGCCTTATGGTTTCAGGTCTCACCTTTAGGTCTTTGATCCATTTTGAGTTTATTTTGGTGAATGGTGAAAAAGAATGGTCAGTTTTCATTCTTTTACATGTGGCTTTCCAGTTTTCCCAGCACCATTTGTTGAAAAGACTTTCTTTTCTCCATTGTATGCCCTCAGCTCCTTTGTCAAAGATAAGCTGTCCATAGATGTGTGGTTTTATTTCTGGGCTTTCAATTCTGTTCCGTTGATCTGTGCCCCTGTTTTTGTACCAGTACCATGCTGTTTTGATTACTGTAGCTTTGTAGTATGTTTTGAAGTCAGGGATTGTGATGCCTCCTGTTTTGTTCTTTTTTCCATTTATGAGAGTTTTGTTCTCAATGCGGTGTCCATAAATTTGGATGGGAAAAGATTACACCTTAATTTCCATTAACCTCTAACTGAAAGCAAGCTTCCCTTCAATTATGAATATAGGAAACAATCAGTCATATTAGCAACACCTGTGACTTTATTGCCACTAGAAAGATCACAGATGTGTTTACAGTACATTGGAGTCATCACAGTGCTCTCACAATGCCACTTAAGTTCCTTATTACTCTGAAATAGTGGTAGATGTTAGACAGACTGCTAAATCTTGTTATTTCTTTAATTCCCTGTTAAGGAAGCACACATACCACAAACTTGTTTTTAAAAATACTCTGATAACTTTATGTCATTATAATGAGTTTCCCCTTGGTAATCTGAAGTATTGGATTTACGCATTTAAAAGTATTATCCTGAGAAGGGGTCCAGAGGCTTTAGCAGACTGCCAAAGGAAGCCATGCACAAAAAGGTTCAGAAGCTCTATGCCGAATGCATGAATTCACTAAGGACTTACAACCACCCTGGGTGAGGGGTACGACAACCAGTCCCTGACCACCCCCTCTTTACACACGAGTACAACAGGGAGAAAAGAGATTGACTAAATTGCTCAAGGTCACACTGCTAGCAGTGGGGCTGAGATTTGAACCCAGATAGTCTGAGTCCAGAGCCCATGCACTTCCTAGTCAATATCCTATACTATACTACCTTTATCGTAAGTGTCATTATCCCCGTTTTATAAGTGAGGAAACCAACCCTTGTTATAAAGGAGCAAGGTGACGGCTATTGTGAGTAGTAAAAAGGAATGAGCGTTTCTTGAGCACCTACTGTGCCAGGCTCTTTTCATACATATCTCATTTCATCCTCTTAATCGCCCTCAGCATTTTGACTGATGGGTGAATTGAGACCTAGAGTGGATAAGCAAGTTGCCCATGTCTGCTAGCTTCCAGAGCGCCTCTCTTTCCCTCAACTACACTATGCTACCTAATTAGTATGTAAATTATCTCATGCAATCCAGAGGTCTTATTTCATTCATGGGTTTTTCAGTGAGGGAAAAATATTGCAAGGCCATATTCATGCCCTCTTTCCTACTAAAGCCAAGAAATTTTTCCTCAAAACAGATGGGATAAATCAGTGCAGATCTGCACGGTGCATTTTAAACAAAAATATTTCATGTGAGGTTTAAGAATTTCACAAAACCACGTGTAAAAACTAAATTAAAAAATAAAGTAGCAGATTGATATTCCCTACTATGATGAATGTTTCAAGTGAAAATATAATACTGGGAAAGGATACTTTCGAGCAAGAAAACTGACATCAACATAGAGAAATTTAAAAAAAAGAATTGCAATAAATTATGATGCAAACCTGTTTCAAGGATTCCATATAAAATGGTTTAAACAATAGTGACTTAACATCAAAAAATATATTCTTGCTCAATTACTTGGCCTGATTCCTTCAGTAAACTTCAAACCAAGGCGAAGTTTAAAGTATTCTGTATCAGTTACAATTTACATGTCAGGGAAAGCAGCTATGGATGGGAAACTCTTTTTCTGGGTAAGAATCGCTTTGCTTAGATGTGAACTGTTTATACTCACAAATCACAGCGTCGTTCAGACATGGCCTAAGCTTTTCCTTGGCAATAATGCTAAAGTCGGCCCTAAGAGAATGCAGAAACCCCGCCCCCCGAAAGCCGTTTCATTAGCAGCCTGCCTCTTCCTGCGAGGAGAGCTTCGTTTCCCAAGGCTCTCAGTGGTCACAAACCTCGTTTTTAATGCAACTAAAAGATTCCTCTCCACGGACACTTAATGATGCCGAGTGTGTCATTACGACAAAAACAAACAAAACCTTGTGTCTTCAGAAAGGAAATCTGGGGCCTCACAGTCCAGAAATGAACACAGAGGAGTGAAGTGAAACAGCCCATATTTAAAGAAGCCCTTCAGGATTCTATGGGGCGGAGGGGAAGAAGCCCTGGATTTGCATTTGGCAGATTTCAGTGCCGGCTGCGCAACACTTAGCCCCTCTGAACCTCAGCTATTTCGTTTTCTCATCGGCATTGGATTCCACCAGCAGCCGATCCAGCCATTTATTTATTCAATACCGTGTGCCAGGGCCTGTGTTAAGTATGGCGTGATTGTGGTAAACAATGCAAGTGACCTATGCATGTAAGAATAGTCGGTTACTGGTAATGTGTAAGATGTCATCAGCATTATTACATTGTCATCATTTCAGCATCTCTGAATCCTCTCTCTTCAATCTGTTCAGTCTGTTTTATTTCTATTTTGAACAATATTTGTTGATATTTTCTCTAATTATATAAATAATTTGTGACCATGGTCGATGATCTAGAAAACACAAGAAGGTACAAAGAGAAAAATAAAAGACCCATAATCACGTTCAAATGAGACGATGCTACATGGCCAAAAATACTCATTGGACAAGAACTAAGGGACAGAAACCCATCTGGTTCAACCACGCATCTATGCATGCGTTCTTCCCACCGTCCCCCCAATTTGTCCCTCCCTCCACCCAGTAAACAGTGTCAGACACTGTGTAGGTGCTGGGTCTGTGAGAAGCACCGCACGGTGTACGACCACGGTCATCTGTGCATCCCCTGACCCCCAGAATGCGGGGGGCTGGAGAGGGCCCTAGAGAAGTGCAGCCGCCCTCCCGCATCTTTTCCAAAAGAGGAAGAGAGAACACTTTGTCGTGGCTGACCCCGCAGCATGCCCGCTCCCCACAGACATGGGGGAGACATTCCTACCCTGGCCCCTTGGGTTCCAGGGCACGCTCCATCTGGAGGGCCCTCCAGGCCAGGAGATTCCTTCATTTCTAAGAAAGGCGCCTAATCTGCGGCAGGCGGCCCCTGCAGACCACCGTGTACCCCCCCCAACCCTTGGTCCCCTCCCCTTGGCAGCCTCTCGCTCGCTCGCTCGCTGGCTCGGGATTGGATCAATGCAGCAGAGTGCTCTTTGCTAGGCCTTCATGCCCTGTGATCGCCCAGCCCAGGGCTTTAGGGGATGAGCGTATCAATTCAGGCCCACTGAACTGTATTTCCCCGGTCCCGGGCCCGCCCCCGGCCTTTGTGCCGCTCCCGGCCCGCCCCCTTTGCTCACTCTCCCTTCATGCTTTGTTTGGCAAACACAAAACGCCCGGCCCAGCGGCGGGCCCTTTTCAAGCTTCGCAGCCAGCACTTGAAAACGCCGCGAGGCTCGGGTACCTGGGAACACCTCCAGGGGCCAGGCTGTGGCCCCGAGCGGCCCGTGCCCCCGCCGGGCGCCCCCGCCCAGACGCCCCGGGCCGGAGGCGGCCGCACGGCGCGGGCTTCCCCACCCCGCCACCCCAGATGCCCCGGGCATCACTTCTTCCAGGCGCCGGCGTTCCCTTTGAAAATCCGGGGCACTTCGGGGGCCCCCTCGCCTGGCCTTTGTGTTTTAAATGGCCCAGAAGTTCACTTGACACAGAATTTAGAAGCCTGAGAACGGGTTTATTTGACGTAGGCTCTAACCTCAGCAGCCTGCACTGGCCACCAAGGGCTGCAAAGGCTCTGGTTCAGGAAAAAGAAGAAAAGCAGCAACACAGGTAGTAACAGTAGCTACCATTTATTCAGCGCTTACTATGTGCCGGGCGCCATGCTAAGCACTTTACAAGCATGATGACACTTAAACTTAATTTACAACAACCTAGTAGTGTGGAGATTAGGGCCTCTGGTACTGACAAGGAAGCTAAGGATCAGAGGGGCTAGAAGCTTGCTCCTAAACCCCTACCATATACTTCCTCAGTTTAATGTCCTTGTTACTTAAATAGTGAGATCTGTTGACATCTTTTGGCTGCTAACAAGAAATGACTTCTTTTCATTCCCGAATATGCCATGCTCCATTGTCCTTTTGCCAATTGTCTTCATAGCCTGGGCTGAAGACACTTTTTAGGTGTCATGTAATAATTATGATTAGAGTAGCCACACTTTGTTGAAGATTTATGATGTGCCAGGTACTTAGCTACGTGATTGAATACATCCTGTCATTGCATCCTCACAACCATCCTCTGGGGTGGCTTCCGCTGTTGTCTCCATTTTACAGTGGAGGAAACGAAGCAAGCTCAAGTAACGTGTCCAAGGTCACACAGCCAATGAGGACTTGGCAGAGCCAAGCCGGGTCTGAAGCCAATGCTTGTTCTCTAAAGCATTAGATGATACTGCCTTCTATTATTATTAATTATGTTTTAATTTCTACAATTCTGCAAAGGATGGCCTTTTGTTTTCCAAAAATTGCTTTTCAAGTAAGTTAATTGGCAGTCACTTGCTTCATGTTATTTTAAGTCCATTTGGAAATATTTTTTCCTTGAAAAGACTAAAATAACTTCAGACGGCAATAGCACCGAAGGGAACAAGGAGAATGGCGCTCCTTACTTGGGTAAGTGTGTCCATCAACAGGTGTCTGTTAGAGGCACAGAAAGTCACCAAGGCCAAACTAAAATGTTTTAGAACTTTTTATCCCATTTTTACACCTGGAGCACACAGCATCAAGGAGAAAATGGTAGAGCTAGCTGCCTGACTCTCAGTTTGAGAATTATCTAGCGCTGGAAGAGACTTTAGAGAGCAGTTAGTCTAATTCTTTCATTGTGCAGATGGGGAAACTGAGGCTTACAGAGCAGTGGGATTGCTCAAGCTTAAACAAAGGGTGAGAGAGCCCCCACTGGAACTCAGGTCTACTGACTCTATGATATATTAAGTCCTGCATAGACTCACCAGATACTAATCGAGTGCTTACGATGTGTCAGGAACTGAGCTGGGGCAAAGAGTGGTCAACAAGATAAGATTCCTGCCTTCATGGAACTTCTATTCCAGTGGGAGAGACAGACAATGAATTAATACAATAAATTAGTAGCAAATCACAGCTGTGGGGAGGCCTATGAAGGCAAGAGCCAAAGGTTCTGTAAGAAGCTATCATGGAAGGATTAACTTAGGGAGGTCAATGCAGGCTTCCCTGAGGAAGCAACCATTGGTCAGGATCTCAAGGATGAGTAGGAGATGACTTGGTAAAGAGGGGAAGGAAAGTGCATCCATGTCAAAAGGAGTAGCACATGCCAAGGCCCAGTGGTTGGAGGGGGTATGGCAAGTTTCAGGGAGTGGAAACTCAGCATGGCTAGTACATAAAGAACAAGGGGGAACATGGTATGAGATGGGGCTGGAGAGCTATGCATGTGGGGCCGGCAGTGATGGGCCTAGTAAAGCCCTGCTGATTTGAGTCCTTAAGATCACTGGGAAGCCACTGAAGAGTTTATTAAGCAAAGAGGTGACACGGCATTCCTAAAAGATCACTCTAGCTTCAGTCTGGAGAACTTACTGGGAAGCATAGCAAATCCTAGGAAACAACTAGTAAGCTATTGTAGTTGTCCAAGCAAGAGATAATGGTGGCTTGGACTAGGATGATGACAGTGGTTTTCTACCAACTGGTTGTTTGACCAGGGCTCACTCATGTAGCTTCTCGGATCCTGAGTCTCCTCATCTGCATATGTCCCCAACACCATCAGTCTACTTCACAGAGGTGTCATGAAGGTTAATCAAGAAAGTATTATACAAATGCAAGCCATTAATTAGCATTAACAATAATCCAGGCCCAATAATTTTCAATCCTAATTAAATAATATCCAGTACTTTCCATCATCATGTAATGACTAGGCAGAGCTGTGCCTTTTTTCTGATTAAGTTTTAAATATACAAGAAACACCTGAATGCATTCTCCTTGTAGGCTTAAACCATTGTCGATAAGGCTAAAGTCTGCCTTGACTTCCGCCCCAGATTCTGGTCCCTTCTGTCTCTCCTTAGAGCAATGTTTAAAGGGCCCAAATTTGGACCTCAGAAATACAGAATGATGATGAGCAGCCAATGTACCTGAATGCATCTAGAAGCATAATATTGGGGTCACCTGGAAACAACTAAAAGAGGGCCTGTCTCTGTTGGGGCACCAACTTTGTAATGGACATCAGTGTTCATGGCTCCCTATATCCCATTGTGGTCTAGGTCAGTTGGATCTCTGCAGGTTCAAATGTCTCCCTCTTGTACTTTAAAACAAGTGATTTTTTTTTCTGTATTATATATCGCTAAAAAGGGGGTGGTTATTTTAAAGTACAACTGTTTGGTGTCTTGAACTTGATCTTATAACACGAGTGTGCCAGTGAAACTAGTACCTAGGTCAAGTTGAAGACATGGAACATTACCAGCAGCCCAGAAACCCTTCTGGGTCCCCTCTCTGTCACTACTTCTCCCTCAAGGAAACCACTGTCCTGACTTCTAACAGCATAGATTAGTGTTGCCTGTTTCTGAACTTTATATCAATGGAATAATACAGGATGTATCCTTTTGTGTCTTGTTTCTTTTCCTCAACATTAAGTTTGGGAGATTCATCCATGTTCTTTGCACATAGCAGTAATTCATTCATTATCAATGCTGCATAGTGTTCCACTGGGCAAATACGCCACACAATTTATTTATCTGTTCTATTGTTGACTGCCATTTGGGTTGTTTCCAATTCAGGGCTACTTGGTTCTTCTATATTTTTTTATGACACCTAAACAGGGTTTTTCAGCTTTAAACTTATACTGACATGAGAATGACATACTCACAAACAAAGCTGATCATTTCACCCTCTCCAGCTTAAAGTCTTCTGTTTGCTCCCCACTTCCTTCCCTCAGAATAAAACCTGAATTCCTTAGCATGTCATTCAAGGCCTCATCCAATGTCTCCCACAGTAAATCTTGAGCCTCACCTCCTACCACCAAACTCCAGCTACTCACTTCTCATTGCTCCCCAGACATCCCCTTCTGTGACTCCGTGCCTGTGCACATGCTTTTCCTGTGACTTGGATGCTTTCTTCTATACTTGGAAAACTTCCATTGTTTCTTCAAGATTACCCTCCAATGTCACCTCCTTTGTGAAGCCTTCCTTAACACTTGTAGGTAGACTCAAGTGACACCATTCTCTGGGTTCCCCCCTACAGTTGGTTCACCTCATCTATTGTGTTCTAATTTAACAAACATATTTTGTATTCAGTGCATGCCAGCCACTGTTCTAAGCACTTTAAAAATATTAACTCATTTATTTCTCAAAATAATCCCTATGAGATAGGTACCACAAAAATAGTACCCTTGCCATATGAGGAAACTGAGGCAGAGAGGGTTAAAAATGACTTTTCTCCCTTATGGCTGTAGCTGTAGAAGGTGGCAGAGCCTAGATCCAAACCCAGACAGTCCAGCCGCAGAGCCCATGCTCTCCCCTACTCTGTCACACTGCTGCACTCACTGAGGTGGCACTGCCCACCCTGAGCTGGGACCGATCAGCTGGTGGACACACCAGTCACCCCCACTAGACTGTGTCCATCATGTGCAAGTTACTGTCTCATTCCTCTTTGTGTCCTGAGAGCCTGAGTGCTCAATAAATACACAATATGGTTGGTTTCACGAAAGGGGGTGATTCAGAAGAAGCTGGCGATTGCTAGGTGTGAAATACAAACAGGTCTACTAAGCAATTAACTCAAGAACATGTTAACCCAGGTATAAGGGTTATAAGGCTTAAATAAGATAATGGGTGTAAAGTGATTAGCATAGTGCCTGGCACATGGCAACTGCACGTAAATGTGATTTTGCACTACGCTAATAATAACAACAGCAGCTCACATTTAACAAGCAATTACCATGTGCCAAGCGCTGCTCTAAGTGGTTTATTTAACTAATTTAATCCTCATGATAACACTATAAATTAAGTACTATTGTCCTCATTGCATCAGTCAGGGTCCAAGCAGTAAAACAGAAACCACTTCAAGTGTGAACAACAGTGAGAATGTAATGGAAGGAACTGGTGACACAGGTGAGCGGAGAGCTGAGAAACCAGAAAGGATGGAGAAGCACCTGGACATTAGCAGTAGCAGGAAGCTGAAGGGACAGAGGGAGAGGAGAGTGCTGCAGAGCCCTGGGGCAGGGGTCACCCAGTGGAAGCTGGACCCACAGTGGCCATCTCTGGGACAGGGGAGGGAGGGGCCTTCCGGCAGGAGCTAGAGCCACAGAAGGGATCCAATCCCTAGAAGAGAAACTGCCTGAAGCAGAGATAAGGTGACCAACCCTCCCGGGTTTCCCAAAACTGCAGTTTCCTGAGACATAGGACTTTCAGTGCTGAAACCAGGAGAGTCCTGGACAAACTGGGACAAGTCGGTCACCCTGGGACACAGAGAAGAAGGAGGAAGAAATTCCCTGGCTTCTCCATCCATTTTCCTCTCTGTCTCCAGCCAGTACCTCCCACTGGCTAGACGTAGCGGGAAGCCATTCTGGGAAACATCCTTCAGGGGTCAGACCCCCTGCCACACAGAGCAAAGCAGGCAAAAAGCTAGAAATGAACTTGAGGGTCAACAGGCCCAGGACTGGCACAGCCATGTTACAGGGGAAGAAACTTCAGTGAACTTAGGCAATGAACCAGTTGCAAACTGGCTCTTCGGGTAGCCCTGATCTACAGGGTTGGGCTTGGGTAGCCAATAAATACTTTGAGCTGCATAGGGCCATTTTCACTCCTGAAGGGCTGTGATTATTCCATGACCATGTTACCTGTGACTCTAGCCTCTGCCGCAACCCATTCCCCTTACACAGGAGGTAAGGCACAGTTCTGCTATAGGCCCAGCCTCATGCTGGACAGCCATCAGCACCAGGGCTGCCAAGCACAGCAATGGCATGGAGTTAGAGAGTTTGTGCCAATGTAAATTGACTATGTCACTAAGCACACTGTTCAGTTCAGCTGATATTTTATTTTCATAACAAGACTATTTTGATGAAGCAGGCAGTGCATTGATTTCCATTCTGGCACAAGCTCCTTATCTTGTAATGAACCAGTAACAAACAGTTCTAGGACAGCCACCAGTCCATGGGCCACACTTTTGTTGGTGTTATCTTTGAAGAAGCAATGTAGTGTAAAAGCAGAGAGGAAAAAGCACCAGGTCAGGGCATGATACCTACTTCTGTCACTAATTGTTTGGGCAAATCACTTAACCCCTCTCTTAGGTCAGTTTTCTCCTCTGAAATGTACCAACCCAAGCTGCCCTTTTGACCACACCAAGTCATTGTGAAGCACTTGGGCAGGCAAAACATCTCACACATCTGAAGGTCATTTCCTTTATGTAGGGCTGAATCCATGATTCGTTGGAAAAGAGGATATTATATCCTAAATTGGCCACAATACTTGGAGTGGGGAGGCACAGAACTATAGGGACATAGCCATGCTCAGTGACAGAGAGCACTGAAGAATAGAAATAGATCCCAGAAAGAATGGCACAAAATAACCCAGCTGCACTGGTCTTGTGACAAACTGGGTGTGTGAGTGTGAGTGTGTGTGTATGTGTGTGTCCGTGTGTATGTTGGGAGACAGGGTGGGAGGGCGGGGAGCAGAAAATGGAGAGAAGAAGAACGGGGAGAGTGAGGAGTGGGTTGGTGCGCCTAAGAGAGCTGCCCAAGGGAAGCAAGCAGATGAAATGAGTCTAAGAGGAAGGGTTCAAAGATACTTGAGGAGAATTCTTATGTGGGTGGGCATACCAACAGGTGGATGCCATGTGTAAGCTGCACTGGATCATGCAGAGGGTTCAATGGAAGTGGTAAGAGTCTGTGCCTGTTGGGGCTCATATCACAGCAGTGACACAAGGCTGGGAGCCAAATCGGCATGCCCTCCAAAAACATGATCAGGGCCACCTTGGCCTGGCCTACAGCCCTCACCTCAGCCAGGAGTGTGAGTGAGGGTCAGAGCCACCTATGCACACCTGTGTGATCACTCACATCAGCTGGGCCACCCCTTTAAGGGCAGCCTTGTATTCCTCTGGTCAGAGGCCAGTTCTCCAGCTGCTATCCTTGGAAGGGACTTAGGCCATTAGTAAGGACAGAAGGAGACAAGGAGACCCTCTTGTGTCTCTAGATCCTACAGCTCCCCAGCTGTTCCAACGCAGGCTCTGCCAACCTTGTCTGATAGCCAAGAAGGGCAGTGGGCCAGGTCAGGGAACTGGGACTCCAGCCAGCACTGTCTGCTCTGGCCTATTGCCCAGTAGGGGTCCTTTCTGCCAGAATCTACACCAGGGGAATGTCCAGTTGCAGATCTAAGGATCCTAAGCTCTCTAGGCCTATGATGTCTTCACAGGAAAAACTCTCAGCCTGTTCTAAGAGGGCCCTGTTATCTCATACTAAGGCCAGATGTTAGAAGCTGGCATTTGGAGGCTGCAGCTAGAGCAGAGTGTGCTTGGGGAGCCCACAACCCATCTGGTGGTGAGGAACATGCTTGAAGGCTTGGGGAGTTCCGGGGACGGACCCAGGTTGTCCTGTTGCTCTGACAGATCTGCTGCATTTGGTGAGATCACATGAAGCCCCCACAGGAGAACTTCAAGTACCTGGGGTTCAGAACTTAAGCAGAACTTGCAAGCCCTCTCTCCACCTCCCTTCATCCCTTCTGGTTTCATATTGGCCCCCTCACTTAATCTCTCTTCTCTTCTGTCTCCTCTAGCCCCTCCTATTTGATGCCTAGTGCTCAGCAATTCTGGAGGCTCACTCCCACCTACTCTAGTTCCCTAAACGTGTCTTCTCCCTGCTGGCACTGTACTTGTTTCAGAATTCTGTCCCAGAAAATCCCCTCATTGGCTTGTATCTGGCACTAGGCAGTTCTGGGGTGGGGGAGGAGGGCTTTTTCTGGGCAGCATGGTGAGACTGACATGGCTCCAGCTTCTCATGCTTCCTGCCTTTGCAGAGGCACCTAAAGTACTTAGGACAGTGGCTGACATTACTACTAAAACTTGAGTCTAATGTAGAAAGTGCTCTTGTAAGGAGGCAGGAGCCCAGGTATTATCACAGGCTGGGCAGGAATAGATTTTCCAGAAGAGAACATGCAAGCCAATCCCGGAGCCCTGGCCTGGGGCTACTTAGAGGTCAGGCTTGGCCTTGGAGAGGGAAGGAAGATTTTAAGCAGAGAAGTTACCAGATCACATTTATGGGGGGAGAACAAAGGTTTTGGAGCTAGGTCAACTTGGGTTTGAATCCCTAGCCCTAGCACCTAGTAAATATGTGACATTGGCCAAGTTGTTTAACTTCTTTGGGCATCTGTAAAATGGCGATAATGATGCCTACTGTTATGGGTTGGATTGTGTCACTCCGAAATTCATATGTTAAAGTCCTAAGACCCAATACCTATGAATGTCACCTTACTTGGAAATAGAGTCTTTGCAGATGATCAAGTTAAGATGAGGTCATTAGGCTGGGCCCTAATCAATATGATTGGTGTCCTTATAATAAGGAGAAATTAGGAGAAAGAGATGCACAAACAGGGAGGACACCATGTAAAGATGAAGGCAGAGACTGGGATAATGCATCCGCAAGCCAAGGAATATCAAAGATTGTCAGCAAAGCACAGGAAGCCAGGAGAGAGGCCTGGAACAGATTTAGCCTCACAGCCCTTGGAAGGAACCAACCCTGCTGACACCTTGATCCTAGACTTCTAGCCTCCAGAACAGTGAGACAATAAATTTCTATTGTTTAAGCTACCCAGTTATGGTATTTTGTCACAGTAGTCCTAGAAAATGAATAATTTACCTTAACAGAGGATCAGAGATAATCTAGGCACTCAATAAATGGTGGCTATCATTATTATTGTTGTTCTTTCTTTCAGCTGCTTACCCAGGTGTGACTGGGCAGCTCCCAAGAAGGCCAGTGAGGTGTGAGGATCACAGGCTCTGCGGTGCCACAGAAGCCTGCATCTGCCACTTACTAGTTTTGTTACCTTGGGCAGGTCTCTCAAACTATTTTACCCTCAGGAGCTTCAGCTGTAATATGGAAATAAGAATACTACCCTTCATGGGATTGTTATGAGAAATGCATGAGAAGAAGCAGGTAAATGCTTACTTAGCACAGTGCCTGGCATATTAAAAGCACTCAGTAAGTGATAGCTATTATTACTATTAATGCTATTATTCATGGTTATAATTATATACAGGATAGCTCTTCAGGCTTAAGTTTTGCCTTCTGCTTGGAGCAGATTTTTAATGCTCTAACTGAATGATTTTTCTTTCCTCTTAACTCCTACAGCCGAATCCCTGACAATTACATCTTATCTTCTGAGTTGTTTCAGGTGTGCGTCCCCTTTTTCCAAGGGGACTGAAAGCTCTCTGAAAGCATGGATTATGTCTTATTATTTTTCTGTAACTCACACAGCACCTAAACACAATGCTAGGTCTTTCATAGGTGCTCAGTTATTGCTTATTAGTTGATTAACTGATGGATCAGCAGGGATTTGGGTCTGGTGGGAAGGGCTCATCTGAAAGCATGCCCAGCCTTTAAGATACCTCAACTTAAGGGATAGCTTTTCTTTTTTGGGGGGAAGATTAGCCCTGAGCTAATATCTGTCACCAATCCTCCTCTGTTTGCTGAGGAAGATCGGCCCTGAGCTAATATCCGTGCCCATCTTCCCCTACTGTATATGTGGGACACCTGCCACAGCATGGCTTGACAAGCAGTGCGTAGGTCCGCACCCGGGATCCGAACCGGCAAACCCCAGGCTGCCAAAGCGGAGCACAGGAATTTAACCACTGTGCCACCAGGCTGGCCCCAAGGGATAGCTTTTTAAAGAGCTATCTATATGCTTGGTTTGGTGTCACCTTTCACAAGCAATGATGTTTCATTGAGTACTGTTAAAATTATTTAAGTACCATCCCACGTATACATGTTGCAGTAAATAAATTTCTATCTCAAAAGGGTTAGATTTCGATAATATTTGTGTTACATTCTGATTCTGTAGATTAAACAGAGTTGTTGAGTAGAAGAAATGGACCCAAAAGGTGGATTTAAGACCAGATTGTGAAGGGCACTGTGGTCAGTTCATGCTAAGAAGTTGGGAATATGTCTCATAGGCCTGGGGACCTACAATGGGAGCCAGAGGATTCTGTTCCCTCTGCAGCCTCTCCAGTGAGCTCACTTTCCCAGCCTCTTTAGCAGAAGGCCTGAAGGCAGGATCCTTTTTTTTCTCTGCTGAGGAATATTCGCCCTGAGATAATATCTATGCCAATCTTCCTCTATTTTTTAGTATGTGGGCCACCAACACAGCATGGCCACTAACAGAGTGATGTAGGCCCAGGAAGCAAACCTGGACGGCCTACACGGACAGTGCTGAACTTAACCACTAGGCAACCGGGGCTGACCCAGGAGGTTTATTCTAGCCATTAATTGTTGTTTCCAGATCATTACTCTCTAGTCTGCCATTTTATACTCATCAATCAACCTCTTGGTCACTCCCCAACATTCATTGAAGATTGTGGGCCCTGACTCTATGGCTTCCCTTCCCCTGCACACTTTGTCCTTATGATGGGGGATTTCAATCCACCCAAGCCATGCACTCATGGCCACAGTCATGGGCTTTGTTTGTTCTTCTTTTTCTAGTTTTTGAGGTGTAAAATTAGGTTGTCTGAGATCTTTCTTTTTCCTTAACGTAGGCATTTATTGCTATAAACTTCCCTTTTATAACTGCATTTGCTGTATCTCATAAGTTTTGGTATGTTGTGATTCCATTTTTGGCTGTCCCGGGATATTTTTTATTTCTCTTTCAATTTCTTCTTTGATCCATTGGTTGTTCAGGAGTATGTTGTTTAATTTCCACAGATTTGTGAATTTTCCAATTTTTCTCCTGTTATTGATTTCTAGTTTCATATCATTGTGGTCAGAAAAGATACTTGATATACTTTCTATCTTCTTGAAATTGTTGAAACTTGTTTTGTGGCCCAACATAGGATCTATCCTGGAGAATGTTCCATTACACTTGAGAAGAATGTGTAGATTCTGCTGTTGCTGGATGGAATATCCTGTATATGTCTGTTAGGTCCATTCAGTGTAAAGTAGATTTCAAATCCAATATTTCCTTATTGATTCTCTGTCTGGATGATCTGTCCATTGTTGAAAGTGAGGTATTGATCCCCTATTATTATTGTATTTTTGTCTATTCTTTCAAATCTGTATTTCCTTACTATATTTAGGTGCTCTAATTTGGGTCCATATATATTTATAATTGTTATATCCTCTTGATGAATTGACACCTTTATCATTATGTAATGAACTTTGTTGTCTTTTGTTAAAATTTTTGACTTAAAGTCTATTTTGTCTGACATAAGTATAGCTACTGCTGTTCTCTATTGGTTTCCATTTGCATGGAATATCTTTTTCTAGCCCTTCACTATCAGTCTGTGTGTCCTTAAGGCTGAAGTGAGTCTGTTGTAGGCAGCATATGGTTAGGTCTTATTTTTTGTTTTTTTTCCATTTAGCCACTCTATGCCTTTTGATTGAAGAATTTAATTCATTTATATTTAAAGTAATTATCAATAGATAAAGATTTATCAGTGCCATCTTATTAATTGTTTAATGGCTTTTTTGTATTTCCTATGTTTCTTTGTGCCTTTCTTGCTATCTCCCATTGAGAATTGATGATTTTCCATAGTGGTATGCTTTGATTCTCTTCTCTTTATCTTTTGTGTGTATACTGTAGGTTTTTGCTTTGTAGTTACCAACAGGCTTAACATAAAATATCTCATACCAGTCTATTTTAAGCAAATGATAACATAACTTCAATCACATAAAAAACTACATTTTTACTTCCCCCACATACATTTTATGCTATTGCTGTCACAATTTATACCTTTTTATATTGTGCATCCATTGACAAATTATTGTAGCTATAGGTATTTTTAAGTTTTGTATTTTAACTTTTATACTAGAGTGAAAAGTGATTTATGTACCACCATTACAGTATTAAAATATTCTGCATTTAACTATATACTTACCTTTACCAGTGAGTTTAATATTTCCATATGTTTTCATGTTGTTACTTAGCAACCTTTCATTTCAAATAGAACTCCCTTAGCATTTCTTGCATGCCAGGTCTAGTGGTGTACAATTCCCACAGCTTTTGTTTGTCAGGGAATGTCTTTCTCTCTCCTTCATTTCTGAAGAACAGCTTTGCTGGGTATAGCATTCTTGCTTGGCAGTCTTTTTCTTTCAGCACTTTGAATATATCATCCCACTCCCTCCTGGCTTGCAAGATTTCTGATGATAAATCCACTGATGGCCTTATGACGGTTACCTTATATGTGATGAGTTGCTTTTCTCTTCCTATTTTCAAAATTCTCTCTTTTTCTTTGACTTTTGATAATTTGATTATAATGAGTCTTGGGGTAATCTTGCTTGGAGTTGGTCTTTCTTAGAGTCCTTTGAGCTTCATGTATCTGGACGTTACAGGCATAACTTGTTTTATTGTGCTTTACTTTACTATGCTTCACAGATATTGTGTCTTTTACAAGACCCTCTACTAGCAAAAAGATTGCGACTCATTGAAGGCCCAGATGATGGTTAGTAATTTTTAGCAATAAAGTATTTTTTAATTGAGGTGTGTTCATTTTTTAAGACACAATGCTATTGTACACTTAATAGACTAAAGTACAGTGTAAACATAACTTTTATATGCACTGGGAAACCAAAAGATTCATGTGACTCACTTTATTATGATATTTACTTTATTGCAGTAGTCTGAAACCAAACCCACAATATCTCTGAGATATGCCTGTGTATCCCTCCCAAGACTTGGTGTGTTTTCAGCTATTACTTCTTTAAATAATCTTTTTGTCCCTTTCTCTCTCTCTCTTCTCTTTCTGGGACTCCCATTATGCATATATTCATTTAATTGATAGTATCTCATATGCTTTCTTCACTCTTTTCATTCTTTTTTTTTGTTGATCCTCTAACTGTTTAATTTCAAATGACCTGTCTTCAAGTTCACTGATTCTTTTTTCTGAATGTTCTGCTGTTGAGTCTCTATATCAAATTTTTTAGTTTTGTCATTGTATTCTTCAGCTCCAAGATTTCTGTTTGGTTCTTTTTAATGGTTTCAATTTCTTTATCAAATTTCTCATTTTGTTCATGCTTTTTTCCTGATTTCATCTAGTTGTCTATTTGTGTTCTCTTGCATCTCATTGAGCTTCTGTAAGATGACTATTTTAAATTCTTTGTCACCAATTCATAGATCTCCATTTCCTCGGGGTCAATTAATGGAACTTTGTTTCCTTTTGGGGTTTCATGTTTGCCTGATTCTTCCTGATCCATATAGCCTTGTGTTGGTGTCTGTGAATCTGAAGGAGCAAACCACCTTCCAGTCTTTACAGAATGGTTTTCACAGCTAAAGACCTTTTCCTGTTGGGTCCCTGGGCTAATGGTATTGCCCCTCGGATAACAGTCATGTGAGGTTGGAGCCAGATCACATGGCTGCTGCAGGGTCTGCTATGGGGCCCTTGGTTTGTGGGTTTGCTACCAGGGGCTTGGGTAGGTGTGGATTCTGATCCCTGGTAGGATGGGGCTACTTCCAGGACCTTGGTCAGTAGGGCTGGCACTGGAACAAGGATCTGCTTCAGGGTCCACAATTGAGTCCGCAGACTGTGTGCCTGTTATCGGGTGCACAAACTGGTGTGCTTCCTTCCAGGCTCTGGGGAGGGCTCCATACAGGTCACTGGGTGGGTTCACTGAGTGGGGCCCCGGACTGCAGCTGAAAGGGGCTGGAACTGAGCCACAGCACTGCTTCAGGGTCCACTGCTGGGACTAAGGTCTACAGGAACATGGATGGGTGTGACTCCTGCTGGGTTTCTTGGCAGGCAGGACTGCTTCTGGACTTTGGCAGAGCATGGCTAGAGCCAGGTCACAGGGCTGCTCTAGGATCTGCAGTCTGACCGAGGCACACATCTCCTGCTAGGCTCCTTAGGGGCAAGACTGCTCCCCGACTGCAGCTAAAAGGGGCCAGAGCCAAGTCACAGGGTCACTTCAGGCTCCACAATCAGGTCAGCAGGACCTCCTCCGGTGGAACTGACAAACATGTCTCCTTGCAGGTCCCTGGGCAGGCAAGACCACTTGTAGACCATGGCTATGAGGGGCTGGAGCCAGGTGCAGGGTCGCTTCAAGATCTGCAGTTGAACCAAAATTGGCAGGCCTGCTTTGGGGACACAGATGTGTGTGTCTCCTGCTGAAACCCTGGGCAGACAGGACTGCACCTGGGCCACAGCTGGAAGTGGGTAGAGCTGAATTACAGGATCTTTTTAGGATCTTTAGTGGGACAGAAGTTGGCAGGCCTACCTCCAAGGGCTCAGACAGACATGACTCCTGGTGGGTTCCTGGGAGGGCAAGACTGCTCGCAGCCTGTGGCTAGATCCCTCAAAGCACCCATAAAGGCACTTTTGTCTGTGTATGCTGCCAAATTATTGTCACTGAGCAGGAAGATGAGCAGAGAACCTTCTATTTTGCCATCTTGCTGACTTCCTCTCAGCATTTTCTTTAGGACTACTAGCCTATTACCTCTACCCTCATTCTCCTTTATCGTCAGACTTTTTAACTTAGAAAGAAAATTGGAGCAATCAGGTATAACTCTCTCAACTCTGTTCCTCTCTTCCCCGTCACCCAGTATTTATGTTCAACCACACCATTCCTTTCTATCTCATGGAAAAAGTATGTCCTATTACTCCTGAAGGCTAATTTCTTCCTTTGTATCCTGAATTCCTTCTCTGCTCCATGACATTATTTCCTCTCTTTCCTGTTATCTTTAACCTCTCCCTGAATAACAT
Organism: Equus przewalskii; assembly: GCF_037783145.1. Classification (NCBI taxonomy): domain Eukaryota; kingdom Metazoa; phylum Chordata; class Mammalia; order Perissodactyla; family Equidae; genus Equus; species Equus przewalskii. The sequence goes on along the minus strand of NC_091863.1, from coordinate 112,649,921 downwards.
GTAAATATGTTTAAATATTTACCATATTTTTGAAACATGTTTTTATTTCACAAAGATTCTTTTTTTTGAGGAAGATTAGCCCTGAGCTAAGATCCACCTCCAATCGTCCTCTTTTTGCTGAGGAAGATTGGCCCTGAGCTAGCATCCATGCCCATCTTCTTCTATTTTATATGTGGGATGCCTGCCACAGCATGGCTTGACAAGCAGTGCAAAGGTCCACACTGGGGATCTGAACCAGTGAACCCCAGGCTGCCAAAGCAGAACATGCAAACTTAACCGCTATGCCATCAGGCTGGCCCAAATAATTACCATATTAAAAAAACAATTCCATATCCCTTTCAAGAACACCGATTTCTCTCTCTCCTTCACTCTCTTCTTTCCTGATAACAGTTTTCGTTGACTTTAGTGAGGTTTTATATCTATCTATCCTGCCTAAGGAAATACATGTATCATATACGTATATGCACACACATACATACATACACACACGCCAGGTTTTATAAACATATTATGCAGAATATATACACACACACACACAAACACACACATCCCTGTATGTATATATGTTTTCCTTGCCTAGTAACAAAGAATATCCTGGGGACATGACTGTCTAGTTCCTTTACCGTATTGAGTTCCAGGGTGACACAGTAGCAGTCCTCAGAGGTTGCTGCTATATTCTAATTGCCAGCTAACCTGCTTTGTTAGAATTAAGTCCTTCTACTCAAGGAAAATTCTACTCTACTCAAGAGAAAATTTCCTCAGCTGTTTTCTTGTTAGTCAAATAGTATTCCTGGCAGAATCTTGCCATCAATAGTTCAAACAAACATTTACTGAATGCCTATTATATGTCAGGCATTATGCATAGGTTCTCTCTTGCTTTTGTGTCAGTTTTGTGATCTATATTAGGAAAACATTTTTCATGGTCTCCATCTGGCCAGTCTGTAGTCCATACCCACAAGGATAATAATAACTTTAACAGATGCTCCTAATGCCCTGCCCCACATCTATTTGGCTAACTTGGAAATGTGGAGGAGTTAGTGCCCCAGGAGGTTGGGACAGGGTAGATAAATGCCCCATCATCCCTGTGCTCTGATGGGACACTTCAGAGGAATGTCACATTAGCCTTCTCAAAGGGGGTCCCCCAGTAGAAATGAGCCCCACTTTTCCATAGCAGTAACCTGCTCATTAATGCACACGTTATTGGCTTTTATCCCTTCCTGCCTCATTTTTCCCAATTCATCACTTACCTTACCTTCCAAATAAACCACCTGCAACCTAGTAGTCCTTGTTACAGGGTCTGTTTTAGGTGGAGCCCAAACTAACAGAGTGGCTAACACTAAATGAGCACTTACTATGGGCCAGGCATTGTGATATTCCCTTCATGTGCCTCAGCATAGTGGTTAGGAGTGAGATTAAATTAGTTACAACATATAAAATGCTTATATCTGGACCTAGCACATAGTAGGTACTCAATAAATAACAGCTAGATAGTATATCAGTCGCGGTCCAGTCAGAGACAGAAACCACACCAGTCCTATGAACAGAGAGAATTTAGTAGAAAGAATTGATAACCAGGCATAATGAAATTGTTTTCTAGGTAATTGAAAAGGTAAAAAGAGAACTCTAAAGTATCACAGAGATAGCAACTGCAGGAAGCAGCGATCATCCCTAGGGGAACAAAGAGAAGAGGTTGGAATTATTAAAACTTGGAAGCTTGGGTCAGGGACCTCGTGGAACTGAATCTCAGACCTCTGAGATGAGGGCACTGCTCAGACGGTACTGCCGACTTTGAGCTTGGAGGAGTGGCCCCATGAAGCCTTGACCCAGACCTCCGAGGAGGCTAGAGCTGGTATCTCTGAGAGGAGTGTGAGAAGGCTGGTTCTACAATTGCTGGAAAAATGAAAAACTGGATACAGCCACTGCTTCTGGTAGGAACAACCACTGCTGGAATGAAGAAGTGTTCTTGGGGTGATACAAATAGGAAAATGAAACCTATAGAAAGCACACAGGTAGGAGCAAGTCCCTTCTTCCTCCTCCAGCCTTGCAGTCTTCCTCTAGTGCCTCTACTGACAAAGCCTAACAGGAAGCCAGCTAGCAGAAAAGAAATGTGGTTTGTGGGGTCCCTGTCGCAGCATCACAAAGCAGAGTATAGATGGATGGGTTTCAGGCTGAGAGACAATAACCTAATAACTGACACACATGGTCTCCACCACAATCCTTTGAAGCAGGTACTACACAGTTATCCTTGGGTTTATCTTTTAATAGATTTTATCTTTTAGAGCAGTTTTAGGTTCACACCTAAATTGAGTGGAAAGTAGAGAGAGTTATATCCCTGGGTTTTGATGAGGAAACTTAGACTGCAAGGTAATAGTCCAAGATCACACAGCTGGTCAGTGACAGTGCCAGGATTACAGTCCAGGATCTCAGGTTCTAGAGCCTACGCTCTGATGCACTCCCCACCTAAACAATATATGTTTCTTTCTCCTTTCATCCAAGCTCACAGGCTCTTCAGTGTCATTCAAGTATTCTACAATTCAGACTTTTCATGCATTTGGGTAGGACAACCCTCTTTTTCCTCCTTTTTTTTTTCACAAGTTAGTGACTGTTTTCTACACTTTGGGGTCAGAGCAAATGAGGTATTTATCAGGATAGTGCTCAGAACCTCAACTGGTTTTGGTGACCTTAGTGTTCTGTTGGCCCATTGACAAGCATGACAAACTGGTGATGCTGTTAAAAATTTGTTGGTACTAACTGGCATTTGTCCTAGGTAGTAAGTAGAAGATGGAATTAGCGATCAGGAGCTGTTGCTTACAACATTTGGTAAGAAGGAGAAATCCAGCTATAGTCTAATTTTCACTCCTGGGAGACCAGATGATTTTCCTTCTTGGGCCAACATCCCTCATGACAATCAGCTTGTTCTCTGTTGACACTACCTTCACCTAGATTCAGTCTCTCTTTCTCATCATTTCTAGTCATTATGCTAGGTCAGAAGCACTGGGCTTGCGTTTGAAGGGTAGGTGTGGGGTCACCAGAAGGTCACTAATACCTCTCAGCAAGTTGGGGAGTTTTGAGACAAGTGATTGTCCAATTGTAAAGCCAACACCTGATAGCCTTCATGCGAGAGGGTGGAGATCTCTACAAGGAAAACTGCAGCTGGAATCCTTCTCAGGGGCTGCCCTTCAACAGGAAGTCTGGTTTCACTCAGCACAGTAATGTTGACTCTCGGTCTGGACAACTCACGTGTGACCACATTTTAGAGACGGCAGCTATCATCATTGTCTAAAGTTGTGATATTTCATGGTGCAGGAGCTCTTCCTTCCTTCCTAATAGGTTGAAGCCTTCAACTTGCCCAAGTCCCCAAAGAGGGAATTTCCAGTGTGACAATTTGGACAGTCTTGAGCTTGGTGTAAGTCAGCCTTTGTTCGGGGGATCTGCATTGTAGGGGGAAAGCCTGGATGTCATAATTAAGGCTATGCAGAGATACTCAGTGATATTTGACTGACATTCTGAGCTTCCTCAATATGATAAGGACTTGATGAAATTTATAAGTAGGACAACGTTTTCCCATCATGGTAATCAGCCACCTGGGACACCCAGACCTTCTCGAGCAGTGGCCGTTAGTCAACTACAGGCATTTCATGGCAATGACTCCCATCTTTAGCAGCCTACTATTAACTCAATGTAGCTATGAAGACTGAGGCTTTAAGAGCAAGAGAAGTGAACAATCCCTATTGTCTACCACTCTGAGGAGAATAGGTCCTAGACTCTTCTATGCCTTCTCAATATTTTCCCAAACCCTCTCTAATTCACTTGATCAGGATTTAATCTTTCAGATCCTAGCCTATAGCAAAACCCACCAGATGGAAATTTTTCTGGAGCACCATGAGATTTATGATATATTAACGGGACCCAGAAATATTGCAGGACCTAGAACAGGTGGACTGGTGCCACGGTTTGGATCCCAGGGCCCAAACCTGAGGAAGAACACCCTGTTCATGAAAGCCAGGAAGAGAAAAAAAAGAAGAAGATACTGCAAACCTTAGCCATTAGAGAGCATCATGAACCAGGAGCTAGGAGGAAGTTGAACAGAACAGAGGCTTAAGTGGGGAATAAAGTAAGGAGAATTGGGTGATGGTACAAAACAGATCTGCCTGCATTTATGTGGTGTTGTCTGGACATGACATGGATAGGGTGGGCTAGCTTAAAGGTATAGAGTCAGAGCAGGTAGCAATGACAATGTCGGACTGAGGAGTTTGCATCAATATGGCCCATGAGGTTCTTCTGGGTAATCCCCAGGCTGCTCATTTGTAGGTTGGGATTTGAAAATATGACACAGACTAGCCTCTAGTTTGTGTCATGAATGAATTTACTGACGCCATTGATGCCTCCTCTGAAATAGAGACATTCTTTTCATAAATTTTAGTAAACTTTTAAAGATGGCAGCAGGTGGAACAGATGTTCCATAGTAGGTTTGATTCCACCAGAGTCTTCTGCGTATTGCAGAGATCACGTGGGGAAACTCAGGGTAACTTTTCATCTGCATTGCCAATCTCTTCAACCAACTCTAACCACATCAATCTTAAAAGGTTCAACATCCTTCCAAAATTTTAATATGTTTGCTCTAGTTTTTTCTGGTGACTTTAGTATTCCTAAAAAGCAATATATCATTGTTTCATTTGCCCAATAGAGTCCTTCAGAAGCTAACTCTTGTAATAGCATACTTCCTAGCTGAAGCCCTTACCACAGAAATGGTGGAAACTAATATTCAATTGTTGCTTAATTGCCACTGAAGATTTGTAAGGATATGTTACTCTTGGAAAGAAAATAGATGTTCTCATATGAAAATGATGATATAGCAATAGGTGAAAATTTAAAGACTGGGTGTTTGATGTCCATGAGAGAGAGAGAAAATATCTTCTCAACATCACCTGTTTGACCATAGTTGACTGAAGTAGTATAAGGTATTTGCCAAAGTTCTGGCATTACTGAGGAGTATCAAATCACTAATACAGACACAATGACCAGTTTCTAGGCAGGAGGTCTGGCAATTACAGCTTCTTCTTTCATCCATAGGTATTTGATTCGAAGTGCCACAGTTGTAGGGGTATCCTAGCTATAACACACATCCTGATCCAAGCCACTTTTTAGAGACTTTGACTTAGCAGCCATGAAATATTTCTTGTAAGGAAAAATAAATCTCAAAAATTTAGAAGCTATTGAGTAAGAAAGAAAGTTTACCCTCAGTTGGTTTCTACAGTTTGGCTAATTGCTTTTAAAAACTTTTACAAATTTAGCACTTTAAAAGTATTAGGTGAAATAACATGACATTACTATCATACTTGAAATATTACAGGATCTTCACTCCAGAATCTGAAGATGCCTGACTAGCAAGTACACAATTGCTTAGGCAAATTTTCAAGCACATTGTGGAGATTAATAATAATAAGTAACATTTATTGAGTGCCTAGGTATGAGTATTATTGTCCCATTTTACAGATGAGGGAATGAACCTATAGAGAGGCTAAATAACCAATCCGGGTCACACATCTAATAAATGGAAAGCTGAGCTTCAAACCCAAGGCTTAGACAAAGCCCACGACCTTAACCATGCTATAGAACTGTAATTTGCATTTTGATCTAGACTAAAGTCATCTCACACTTTGGAATTATTATTGGTCTGGAAATCTTTTAAATAATTTAGATGTCACCACTTTGTATAGGTAGTTTATGAAACAAGTATAAAGTGTCTCCAGTCAACCAATATTTACTGAATACTTCTCTTAGTCTTCTATGTCCCGAAGTCAAGAGATCACCATAGAGTCAGGGACATAAGATCTAACAAGAAAAATAAGAAAGAACACTCCTAGGTAATGAATCTGATTGGAGTGACAACTTGGATATCCAAAACTTCCCTGCCTCTATGTAATTTCATAATTTTCAGCAATTGGGATTCAGTAAATCTATAACTGAATAACATTTAATTCTATGTCATTGTCAAGCTTTGTATATAATTAAATCCATAAGTTAAAGAACAGTCTTTGTCAGATAAGGAGCCCCGATTTCTAGTTCCAAAAACATGGGTGCTGTGGCAGGTGCTAAGTTGGATTTATTGCCCATGCTAAGTGTTAGAAGAGCTCGGTGAACGGAGAGATAACAGAGAGGATTGAATATGTAGTTTGGGGCTGCTTCACGGGAGAAGAGGACTTTGAACTGGACATTGAAGACTGAGTATAGTTTAAATACAGAGAGAAAAGAGGGACGCACAAGAAGAAAAAGACCTACAGAGAGCCTCCAGGGGACATTTATGTGTAGGAAGAGGAAGCGAATCCACAAGAGACCAAAAAGGAATGACTAGAGAGTGAGAAGGAGAACTAGAAGCAGGTCATGAACAGGCTAAGTCTTGAACCTTCTGGATGGTGGTCCGTAGAATGGAACAGGCAGAAGCTTACCGTGGATGCTCAGGCAGAGGAGACGGCTGATACATACAGCATGTGTGGAGCTTGGCGGTGAAGGGACAAAGTGAGATGAGAAGGGAAAACCAAGTCATCCAAGAGTCCATCTTCTTTTTAAGATAAGAGGTTCAAGATTGTTTCTGAGGATGAAGGGGAAAAAGCCTGTGGCCCAGGAGAAAACAAAATACCATGGAGTAAGGACCTAATTGGAGAAGTAAGGGCCCAAAGAAGAAGGAAGAATGTGGTCCAAACACAGATGTACATTACCTTCAGAGTAGCAAGCGGTTCCTTCATTCAACAAATATTTGCAAGGCGCTGTGTTAGTCATGGGAGACACAGAAGAGAAAGACGAAAAATAAAAGTAGATATGATCCCTACCCTCGTGGAACTTTATACTTTAGTGGGAGAGAAAGATTTCTAAACAACCACTAAAATAAGAATAGAATTACAAAGGGTGATTACTGCTATGAAGGAATTAAACAGTATCATAAAACTGAGAACCATGCGGGAGCCTGCGAAGAGGAAGTCTCCCTGAAGAAGTAAGAGTTACACCAAGACCTGAAGGAGGAGAAGGAGCCAGTCAGGCAAAGATCTCAAGTTTGGGGGATGGAAATTTCCAGACAAAGGGAACAGCAAGTACAAAGGCTCTAAGGTGAAAAAAAAAAGTTTGGTATGTTCCAGAAACTAGTAGAGAGCCAAGCAAATAGGAATAATAACTCAGTGAGTCTCCTGGCTCTTCTGGTGAAAAAGGTCAGACCCAGTGCTGCTTTCTCTCTCATGCCAAGTGAGAGAGAGGTGGAACCCCCTTCCCCTCCCTAATTCAGTGCTAGAGGGGAGCAGGGGTCGTCCTAGGAGGGGAAACACAGCAGAAACTAAGGGAGAAGTTTTGAGCAGGTAGGCAGGCAGGTCAGGGCAGGCCTGGGCCAGCTGAGGAGCAGATGGCTGCAGGAGCGGCAGCTGGGGCTCATCTGGAGGCATGTCCCTGGCCTGCTCCTGAGCCCAAGAGAAAACTTCTAAGGGGCACAGAACGAGAAGCTGTGTGTGGCCTGATTGATTGATTGATTTACAAATTGATTGATTTCTTTTGCAAACACTTAAAACAACATGTAGCAAATAAGGTGAATGGTCATGCTAGCAATACCATTAAAATAATTTTCATTGAGGTATAATTTATGTATATATACATATATTTATGTACACATATATCTACATATGTATGTAGATATATTCACACATATACATACACACGGTGTACAGTTTGATAAGACCTGACATATGTATATAGCGTTGTCATCACTACTACCCTAGTTAAGATATAGAACATTTCCATCATTCCAGAAAGTTCCCTCATGCTCTCTCTCAGTAAATATTGCCCTCCTCCAAAGGCAACTACTATTCTGATTTCTCTCACCATGGAATAGTTTTGCCTCTTTTGAGGGTCATACAAAGGGAATCATACTGTTTGTAGTCTTTCGTATGCTGCTTTTTTCATTCATCATAATGCTTTTGAGATTTATCTATTTAATTGCATGTATCAGTAGTTCATTTCTTTTTGTTTCTCTGGTATTACATTGCATAAACATATCACAATTTGTTTATCTATTTTCCTGTTGATGGACATTTGTTTTCATTTTTTATCTATTGTGTATATACTTGCTATAAAAATTCATACACAAGTCTTTTTGTGGGCATATGTTTTTATTTCCCTTGGGTAAACATCTAGGAATATAATACCTGAGTCATAAGAGAAGTATATGTTTAACTTTATAAGAAGATGCCAAATGGGTTTCCAAAATGGTTGTAATATGAGAGTTCGAGTTGATCTACATCATCTTCAACATTTCGTGTTATCAATCTTTTCCATTTTAGTCATTCTGGTGGATATGAAGTATTATCTCTTTGTGGTTTAATTTGCATTTCCTCGATGGTTAATGATATTGAGTACCTTTTCATGTGCTTATTGGCCATTCCTACATCTTTTATAAATCCTCTCTTCAAGTCTTTTGCCGTTTGGGGGTTGTTAATCCATTTGTTATTGATCTTAGGGAGCTCTTTATGTATTCTGTATACAAGTCTTTTGGTAGATATATATAAATTATATTATATCATATTATATTATGCAAATATGTTCTCCCTGTGTGTGGCTTGTCTATTGAGTGTCTTAGCTGTGTCTTTTGATAAGCACATGTATTTAATTTTATGAACTCAACTTTATCAGTTTTGTTACGGCTGATGCTTTTTGTGTCCTAAGAAATGTTGTCTACCCCAAGGTAATGAAGATACTGCAAAACATCTTTTAGAAGTTTTATGATGTTAGCTTCTAAGTTTAAGTCTTTAATCAATTTCAAATTAATTTCTGTATGGTAGAAATTAGAGATTAAGGTGTACTTTTCCGCACAGATATCCAGTTTTTCCCCCATGGTTTGTTGAAATCAGATAGTGTGAATCATCCAAATCTTTCTTCTAGATCAAGTTTGTTTTAGCTATTCTAAAACTTATATGGAAATGCACACACTGATCTTTTTCAAGTTTGTTTTGGCTATTCCAGATCCTTTGAATTTCCACATACATTTTAAAAATAGCTTTTCTGTGACTGCAAAATCCTGCTCTGATTTTGAGTGGTATAGTGTTGAATTCATAGATCAATTTGAGGCAAACCAATATCTTAACAACATTAGGTTTTCCAATTCAAGAACATAGAATACATCTCTCCATTTATTTAGGTCTTTTTAAATTTCTCTCAATAATGTTTTATAGTTTTCCCAGTAGAGGTCTTACACACTTTTTGTTAATTTTATTCCTAAGTATTTTATATTTTTGATGCTGCTATGAATGGCATTTTAAAAATTTCATTTTCTAATTGTTTGTTGCTAGTATTTTAGAAATACAACTGACTTTGTTTATTGACCTTGTGTAGTGAACTGATCCTTAAGAGGGTCCCCATGATCCCTCCCTCCTGGCGTTCATGCCATTGTGTGCCCTCCTCACCTTGAATAGGAGTGTTACTGATGACTTGCTTATAACCAATAGAATACGACAAAGGTGACAGGATGTACACGGTTATGTGTACGTGATTATATTATATAAGATTGTGGCACTGATCTTGCTATAGCCTCTACCTTGCTGGTCTGAGGAAGCAGGCAGCCATGCTGGGGAGCCCCAAGTGGCAAGGAACTGTGGGTGGCTTCTAGTAGCTGAGGGCAGCCTCCTGATCAACAGCCAACAAAAAACTGAAGCTCTCATTCCTTCAGCCAAAAGTAACTGAATGCTCCCAACAATCATGAGTACAGGGAAGTGGGTCCTTCCTCAGTGGAGACTTCCAGACAGATACCCAGCCCTGGCCAATTCCCAGATTACGCTCCTGTGAGGTCTTAAGCAGAGGACCCAGATAAGTTGTGCCCAGACTTGTGACTCACAGAAATTGTGAGATAATAAATTTGTTGTATTTTAGCTGCTAAGTTTGTGCTGATTGTTATGTAGTAATAGAAAACTAATACACCTTGTATCCAATGTCCTCCCTAAATTCACTTATTACTTCTAAAAATTTTTTGTTTTGATTCCTTTGGATGTTCTATGTACATAATATTTTCTGAGAGTTAGGACTGTTTCACTTCCTCCTTTCCAAATGTTTGGTTTTATTAGTTTTCTATACTGTTTGTCTGCTTTCTTCTACATTAGTTTTCATTCTTATCTTTATTATTTTTCTTCTACTTACTGTTGGAGTAATTTTCTCTTTTTTAGCTTCTTAAGGTCGAAATTAGATATTCCTTTTAGATCTTTATTCTTTCTAACATAGGCATTTAAAGCTATAAATCTCCCTCTAACCCCTTCTTTAGCCACATTCCATAAATTTTGAAATACTGTAATTACCATTCAGTTCAAAATATTTTCCAATTTCCTTTGTGGTTTCTTTCCCTGACTTTTAAGTTATTTAAAGTTTATTGTTAATATCCAACTACTTGGGGATTTTTTAAAAGTTAGTATCATTTTTGTTATTGATTTCTAATTTAATTCTGTTATGGAATGAAATTAGCCTCTTCCATGCCTGGGTAGGAGGAACGAGGAGTAATCTGGCAGATGCTGTTGGCTGAGCCGCATTCCCTACTGACACAATATTGAAATTTGTGCTCCCAGTCTAAGATAGCTTCTGCTGGTGGATGAGAACCTTGTGGTCGTTACAGACTAAGTAGCAGAGGTGGTAGCAGAGCCAAAAGCAAAAGGAGTGGATGGTGTCACCTGGTTTGATGGGGCACTAATGACTACAGCATTAATAAAGTTGTTGGTACCCAGCTCAAAAGCCCCTGTAATCACTATAGATCGTGTGGAAGCAGTATTGCTCAAGTTTAATTTGGGTGCATTTATTCCTAAGAAAAATCTAGCTCCTCCTGGGGTAGGAGTTGGTGCAATGGATGCTCTAAAGATGAATCCTGTAGTCTGAGCAGCTGGAGTTGGGTTACTGAGTGAGAATAGGGCGGTGAAAGACGTACTTGCAGTTGGTTGAGGGGAAGTCCCGAAATTAAGCCTTCCTGTACCATGTGTAGAGAAAGTAAAACCTGTAATAGAAATAGTGGCTGTTGTCTTTGCAGAGCCAAAAGTGAATGCACCTGCAGGGGTACCAGTTCATGATTTTTTTTTAAAGATTTTATTTTTTTTCCTTTTTCTCCCCAAAGCCCCCCAGTACATAGTTGTATATTCTTCATTGTGGGTCCTTCTGGTTGTGGCATGTGGGACGCTGCCTTAGAGTGGCTTGATGAGCAATGCCATGTCCGCGCCCAGGATTCGAACCCATGAAACCCTGGGCCGCCTGCAGAGGAGCGCGCGAACCTAACCACTCGGCCACCGGGCCAGCCCCACCAGTTCATGATTTTAAACGCTCGGTGGCAGCTGCTGCTGTCACCACCAGCACTGCTCACTCTCTAGGCCCCAAAGTAAATTGGTAGTAAGTAAGTAAGACTGCATGGGCACCAAAGAGGTGGGCCAGGACCTACATGAGCTGCAAAGAAACAGCTTTGTCATTGGGCAGCTTCCAGGTCACGTGTCTGCGATTTTTTACTCCAGTCTGACCCCTTCTTTATAGAGGAGCAACTTAATGCTCAGAGCAAGAAAGTGACTTGCCCAAGATCGCATAGCTGGTAAAGCAGCAGAACTGAGGCATGAAGCCAGATCTTCCAGTTCTAAATCCAGTTTCACAAATGATAATGGTTTGTGCATGGATTTTATAATCCAGCTCAGAAGGCAATTCACAGGGAGTTATCACAATGGATAGCATGGCTGAGAAAAGTATACAACCATCTAGGATGACCTCTTAGAATGCGAGCACTTACAAGATTCAGAAAACCTTATGTTCGTCTAAAAGTCAACTTTGCTACTTTATATGCATATTTTATACTCTGCTACCTGAATTGGCCTGTAGGTTTGTATCTCTAGACATCCCTCCCGAGTCCTCCTTTTCCCCATTATCCTGGGGATGGGTGAGATGCATCAACAGCAGGAGTAGACATGCCTCCCACTTCAGGGTGGCTTTCATCACTAACACTTCCCATCTGTGATTATCATGCTAATCATTGCAATTGCTTGTTCTTTAAAGGTTATGAACCACTTTTAAACATACATTTTCTCATTACATACCCAGAACATTAGAACCCAGTGTGGGGTCAAGGCAGAGTTTTTAGGTTTATCCCCAGTTAGCAGATGAAGAAAAGGAGAAGTGAGAGAACTCTCTCAAGGTCCACAAGCAGTCAGTGGCTAAGCCAAGATTGGAAGCCGGGTCCCCCATTTCCAAATCCTGGCCTCTGCCATCAGCCTAGGGAGAAAGTGCTGCAAACCCCTTGTCTTCTTGCATGGAGAGGTGCACACATGCAACAATTTTGTCTAGTCCGTGGGGGTCCACAATACCACGACAGGTCTTTTCTGGGTTGCAGAATATATATATGCTTCTGACCTATATATATATATATATATATTAATATATATATATGACCTTCGTTGGCCCTTTCCTCCATAAAAAACATTCAAACTTATATTTTACTACTGCATTGCTGTAAAGATGAATATAGTACATTAAAGTATTCTTTGATGTAATAGTTCAATTTTTTTCTTCTGATTTTAGAAGAAATTAAGACATTATCATTAAGACCCTAAAAGTTCTGTTTTTTAAGCTGTTTTTTAGGCTGTTTTTAGGTTCTTTTGAGTTAGGCTTGGTTTCTCCTGTGCCCAATGGAGAAGAGCTCCCTGGATATGTTTCTGGGGAGTGACAGGCAGTAAATTAAGGAGGGCTCACTAGATAAGGAGTTCTTAATCTGAGGTTCATGGACTCCCATAACTGAATCCAATTAAGTGGCATGGGAAATTCTGGACATACGTAGAGGGGTGCACTTTTCTGAGGAGAGGATGCATACTTTACATTAGATTCTCAAAGGGATCCATGATCCAAAACCAGATTAAGAAGAAGACCATCTGTTGTAATGAAGGTGCGCCGAGGAATCCAGTTCAAGGCTGTCTTGAGATAACTCAGCCTCCATATTTCTGTGGATTATAGAGTCAGTTGCATAGGTTTTGATGCTCCTTGACAAAAGCATAGGTACCGCTCCCTGCCCCTGACACACAAACATGGTCAAATCTGGAACTCTGTGCTAAAATATCCCTGAAGGAGTGGTCAGGTGAAGAGAACTTTAGCATTTGGAGTTGGTCTCCGGGACCCCAGGATTGCCTCAAGTCTATTCCCTCCTCCACCAACTTCTGAAGACAGTGCTTTGGGTAAGAAGAGAATTTACCCTGAAGCAGGAAACATTCAAAGGCCGGGAGCTTTGGCTGGGGGATAGTGGCTGATTGCTGGCAGAGTAAGACATCAGATGGTGTCGCTGAAATGCCCTCAAGCCACCCCTTGGCAACTTGTCCCAAATTCCTCAACAGAAGGCTCTATCAACTAAAGGAGCCACAACACCCCTTAGGAAGCTAATAAAGAGCTGCAAACATTGGCAGGGAGAGAATTCTCCCACACATTGGCAAAAGCAACAGCAATGGTGAGAAAAACCCCACAAAGGCTAAAGAGCAGGGGTACAGAAGTGGCAGCTGCTAGTGAGGGCCAGCAAGAGGCTGACAACAGAGTGACTTTGGTGCTAGCTGCAGGATAATGCAATAATGCCCTCCATTACAAGAAAAGCCTACACACTGGAGAGCCTGGAGCTCCGTAACTCTCCCAGTATGTGAGGGCTCAGAGCCCCACCCCACCTCCCAACTCAATAGAATACCAAAGTCGGGGAGGCAGCAGTGGGAGCAGGCAACCCTGTCGGAAGGAGTATTTTATCACTGACATTGTTTAGAATGGCTAGCACATGATGAACATGAAAAGCAGACTGACTTTTAGTTGGTTTTATTATTGTTTTTGAATTCTCCACAGGCAATGTACCCCTCCACCCCTTATGGCCTGCACCTGGGGTGGACCTCGCCCACCACTCTTCTGTGCTTGGTACACCATTGCCCCAGTCATTGGGGCCTGAGCAATAAGCAGATGAAATTAGCCTCTTAGTCTTGACAAACTGCAAAATAACTCTGACTCTCCTGGAGGGAAGGCCCATCCATCTGTAGTTCCTGGCATGTAGGTCCCAGGAGGCAAGTGGGCAAAGGAAGAACATGCTAGGTCAAGCCCTGGCTGGAGTGATGGCAGCCAGCATCCCACAGACAGGGAGACCTCCTTCCTGCTCCACTCTCCATCACTTCAAATTCAAAGGGCATTGATCCATGTGGGCTGCAGAAAACACATATGGGTACAATATAGGCGCTTGGTTCTTCAAGTGCTTTAAGTAAATGGAAAAATACAGAGCAGACCTATCATAATGTACCATTCCAGTTATCTCACCATTCTTTTTTTGATCCAAATTTCAGCCTTCTTTTCACCCTAATAAAGATCTCAAGTAGAAGTTTCTTCTAACCTATGGGAGAAATACCTGCCTATCTTCTTTGCATTTTTCTTCTATTAAAGCTTATTCCCTCCTGTTTTTACTGCTTCTCTCCACTAGTCTCACCTTGGAAATACAGGTTTCCATTGGGAAGTCTATTTAAATGGATGCTGTGTCTCTTTAACTCATACACCAGAAACTTAGAAATCTGATTTTTTCATTCCAGAAGGATATTTTGGGGGGAGGAAGAAGCTCATTAGCTTGTCAATCAAATGTGTATTTGCAAACACTTCGTTTGCATCAAACAATACAGACTTGGATGGGAAACAAATTTATGGTGCTCATCCAATTATTTTTTCTTTACAAAAAGAAATGCCAGAGAAAACAAATGCATTCACGTGTGTTAAACTACTTGTATTTTTATGATATGACTTATTCTTTTCTTTTAAAAAAAACCCTTTTCTTCAAACTTATAAAAATAATAAATTATTTCTTTCCATGTCCAAGTCGATTCCCTAGTGTTTGATTACTGGTACACCAAAAAGAGAATAAATACAATGTGTGTCATTAAAGTAATTCAGCGCAAATTGGGCATAACACAAAATTACATTATTAACAGCTGTTAAATGACTATAAAATGTAATTAGACACACTCAATTCACTACTCATGAACTGGACCTGATTTCTAAAATATCAATTCAGAACTTTGATTATTCATGACAAAAGAGAACATATTTAGATTCTAGGTTTAAATTCCTGGTAATGGACGTGTCCCCCTAAGTGCTTTACTGGGATACCAAATAGGAGGAGGGGAGGAAACAGTTGTTCAAGTGCAGAAGGAGGGGGATTGTGAGTTATCATGGGGGTGCCGGCTGGGCTCCCACTGGATCCCCGCCAGCTGCAGTGGGGCATGAGTTCCTTGGTTAAATTTTAACTCTCTGCTTACAAGGAAGCAACAAAGCCCATCACAGATACTTCTATTACAGATGTTTATGACTGTGGCTCTTCTTGACGACCTCACTTTCTTGGCTGCCTTTCCAATACATTCTGTTAATCTGCTTAATAAAAACATGAAATAAAATAAAGTAAAAATAAAATAAAGCCAGCAAAAATATATGGAGATATCTATATCCACTCTTTGCTCCTTGAAGGCAGAATGTAAACAGGATGGCATGATGTCCAATAAGTGCTTTGGGATCTGCAAGGGAAACATAATTGGTCCTCATTCAAAATTCCTTACTCTAGTTGTCCTGGCCCTTCGTCTGCCCCTGAGCTACCTTCTCGGTCTGATTTCCTGCTTCTCCTCTCCCTGGCCATGGCTGCCTGCTACTTACCCAAACGTTCCTTGGCTAGATTACTTTCCCCTTTTCACAGTTCATGCTTTCCTTCAAGGTACAGATCCGCATGCACCCTCCCTCCCTGGAGCTTTGAATAAATCTGCAATGGGAGGTCCCTTTTTCCTCCTCCAATTCCCTGTAGCCCTCAATCTGAGCCTCTTCTATGACAGTCATGACACTGTATTTTCTGACGAGAGGTTGGTGTGCCTCAGTGGTTAAGCACATGGACTCTGGAGCTACACAAGGCTGGGTTTCAATCTTGGGGTTTCCAGTTCCAGGTGGTGTGATTACGGGCAAGTTGCACCACTTCTCTGAGCCTCCATCTCAGCGTTAATAAAATGGACACAAGCACAGCATCGTTTCCTTATCCCCAAATCCTGAGGCCATGAGACTTTTGGAATTCAGAAATTTGGGGATTTTAAAAATTATAGTGCAATTTTGTGTCCTGAAAAACACCCCCAGGGAATCTGGGATGGGGCTTGAAAGCAAACACCTCAGTAGTTCTACAGTGAAACAAATGAATAATTACAGAGAGTGGGATAAAATGAAAAAGCTCAGGTCAGCTTTCGCGGCCAAATTAGTTATGAAAAAACCATATGAATCAACTATAGGTTTTTAAAGCTTTGCATTTTAGAATTGTGGATAAAGGACTGCAGACCCATGAGGGTTAAACGAAATATGTATAACACTGAACCTGGTGGTGGCACACACTAAATGCTTAAAGAAAGTGAGCCATCGTAATCATGGTCGGTTATGTCCTTGGCTTCAACCCTTTCCTGGCAGTGAGGTCTTGAAGAGGCAAAGATTGTGTCTTAAATGCCCAACCCCTCACACTGAAATGTACTTTGTATGTGCTCAATAAATAATATTTGACTCAATGAAAGACGTCACCTCATTGCTTAAATAAATTTCCAGTCACAGAAATGTATAACCTTATAAATGGCAAAATAACCTAAAGACTAGACCTGAATTCCTCCAAATAAAGTTTACAGTCTAGGCCACCAAGAGGCAAATGGATCAAAACGAAATCACATGGATTTTCTACAGGGAAGGCTAGATTGCTTCATTTGTCATGACAATCACACAAACATGACGAGCTTTCAGACGGAGTGGGAAGAGAATGCACTTGGCATGAAGAACACTATCCACAACCTGGCAGAAGCGAAAGCAAGGCTGAGAGAGGCGTTTGACCCAGGGGTCATGTGAAGCCGGAGCGGGAACTGAGGGAAAGCTGCTGACTCCTGGGCGGGATGAGCACTTCGGTGGCACGAGTTGGTGGTCTGAGGGCAGTTGCCCTCCAAATGCAGCCGGCACAATCAAGACTAATTGGTCTTTGTCGGCAGCCTCAATGCAGGCCCCGATCTGAATAGGTCTCCTTCTCCCAGGCTGAGCCCCCTAAGAGGATCCAGCGCTTGTGAGTAATTTGGCTAAGCCTAAGTTGAAGCCATAAAACCTTCAGAGCCCTTCCAAGATCTTCTTTTGACAAGGAAGAAACATCTTGCAGGCAGGTTAGAGGAACTTGTCTTCCCTGAGCGGGGTAAAGGCCTCGATGGATCACATTTGGCATATTCATACAGACGAAGGGAGAAGAGACCCCTAAGGAGAAAAATGAGCTGTCTTCTAAATTGGCTGAGATATGGTTCATTGAATGGCGGGTCACTTCTCTTGGATGATCAGTCATTTGTCATATGTGACTAGAGGCCTCTAGGAATCAGAAACTGGGAATGTGACAGGAATAAATGGGAGTTCTGGCCCAAGGGAAACATTTTCCAGCATGAATTTATTCATTAACTCCTCTAAAGTCTGCTTTTGTCTTTTAACCTCAAGGCCACTCCTGAGTTCAAGATGGTCCCAAAGTATGAACTAGTCCTATTAACAAGCCACAGGCCCTACCAAGTGCTCGCCAGCGTAGGGCCTTTGCTCCTACAACACTCCCCACAAAGGTAGTTGTATTTAAAGAGGCTATGTAAGTGCACAAGGCAAGTTGGACGCATTCTGAAATGTTGGTCTTGTATCTAAAGATAAGCCCAGAAAATCACGAGCCTGGGTGCTGCTGTCGTAGTTTCAGCAATTGCGTGTGATCCTAGCAGCCCATGGGAGTCTGGCCGATTATCTCAGGGGTGCTGCCACTGTCAAAAACATTTTTGAAACCTCTTCTGGGGGACTACCTCCAGAGTTTGCACCATATTCTTAAGAATCTCTGCAATGGTGACAAAATTGTGTGTTTAGAGGGTGAATTTCATGTTTAGAAAGAAGCCATAAGTTACTCAAAGACAAAAATTAGGTAGGTAGCCCAGGAAATGCCATTTAAAAATAGAGTAATGAAGTAATGCTTTTGTTTAGTGGCGAACCCTGAAGGGGAAAGAATGAACTTTTATTGTGCTCCTATCATATGCTAGATATCTTTATGTGACCCTAATCTCATTTCATCTTTAAAATAACCACCTTGAGGGAGGTATTATTACTCTTATGTAGAAAACAGGGATCAGGGAAGTCAAGTAATTTCTGCAAGGTCACACAGCTTGTCAGTGGAAGAGCTGAGATTGACAGCCATTTCTTCCATTTGTTTGCAAAGCCAGTGAGCACTCTTTCCATTATAGTACACTGCCTTCTTTGAAAGTCATTAAAATGGGGAAAAAAGGAGTGGCCCTTCAAACCTTCATACACTCACAAAACTTCTTTAGCATTTTCACACCAAATAAAGGAACAAATAAATTATTTGTCTTGAGATAGAAGAGTTCCAGGAACGTTAGGAATGAATCAGAGTTTGATAAATAAAATAATTTTAGATGCTGAAGAAGACCTTGTTATTTAAAGAAAAACTTGGAATTATTTGAAAGATGTGATCATTCTGATATAAATGACTTATTTTTCCTAAATTAATTTGTATTTTAACCTCCAAATACAACTTACAGTGCCAGTGGTCCCCAGGGAGTTTATATTCTAATTGGGAAAACAGACTGTCCACTAACATCAAATAAACAGATTAAAAAAGCAAGTAAATAGATCATTGTAAGTTGTTAGGAGGCCTGTTAAGAAAACAGGTAAGAGGCTGGGATAGACAATGAGAAGGACACCTACTTTAGGCTTCTCTAAGGCAGTGACAAGATGACAGGACAGACACATGAATTGTGAGGGCAAAGAACATTCCAAACAAAAGAAATAGCATGTGCAAAGGCCCTAAGGCTGGAAAGAGTCTGGTATGTTCAAGGGACAGAAAGAAGGCCAATGTTTCAGGAATATGGTAAATAAAGGGAAGTAGTGGCACCAGATGAAGTGGAAGAGAAAGGTTAGAAGCAGATCATGCAGAGTTTTCTAAACTGTAGTAAAGACTTTGAGTTCTATTCTAGATGAAACAGGGAGCCATTGGAGGGTTTTAGGCCGAGGGATGACATGATCTGATATTCACTGGTTACAGCTGTAGAGTCTGAATCGGAGGGCAGCAAGGACAGAAGAGGGAAGACCTTCATTGAAGGTGTAAAGGAAAGCGATGATTGTAACTCGGACTAGGGTGATCATAGTAGATATGGAGAAAGGAGGATGGACTTTGGGATATATTTAGAAATAGATGCAGTGGACTTCCTAATGAAATGGATGTGGGCCCTAAGGGAAAGAGAGGCTCACATGATTTGGTGAATGGTGGTGTCATTCATTGAGCCAAGGAAGACTGGAAAATTAACAGTATGTTGGGAGAAAACCAACAGTTCAGTCTTGGACTTGCTGTGTTTGAAAAGCCTATTAAATATCCACATGGAGATGCCAGTTAGGCAGCTGGAGATGTGAATCTGATCTAAAAATATAAATTTGGGAGTCGTCAGCATGTGTTGTTATCTATAGGCACGGGAGTTGATGAAATTACCGAGGGAGAGTGTGTACATAGTAAAAAGAAAATGGAAACAGACCAAACCTCAGCTCTCCAACATTAAAAGGCTGAGCAGAGGAGAGGGAGTCAGCAAAGGAGACTGAGAATCACGTAGAAGGAAGAGGAGAGAGTGTTGATTTCTGACCCCCTAAACTGCATGACTCCCAGGGCTCTAGATATGAGGATTGAGACTATCATCCAACATTACTGCACTAGACCTCCATGGTTCTTGTAAAGCCGCAGTGCCTGGTTTCTGTGCCTGATAATCAGTACTGGGCCGTGGCCTCAGATTACTGGTCCTCGGGGTGAGCTCCTCTGCCAAATAAACTGAGGAGCTCTCCGGACTGTTAGTATAATTTCCTGGCACCCTGAGCATTGGTGAGCCAGGACAGGAAGCTGCCTTTGCTGCCCATAGGCAACACTGAAGACTATAGTCAAAGCCATAGGCTTGGGACTTACAGCCAAGGAAGATCAAGCACCCACAGAGAGTGGGTATTCAAAAGACCCACAAGAACTTGCCCTCTAACTTCCTGGAGGAATTCATCACATAATCAAATAAATTGTGTAATGTTCGCTTAATGTCTGCGTCATGTACTAAACATGTTCCCCTTGAAGCAGAAACATGTTCTGACTTGTTCCCCACATTATCCCCAGTGCCTAGCCTAGTGCCTGCTCATGCTGATTCACTGACTTATGAGCCATCTCAGCTGTGGGGGCTTGGAGTGGCTTGATAGCTGGGCTTATTGGAGCAAAGAGCAAGTCTATAAAGTTCCTGGCTGCCCAGAGACCGCTATTATTAGGGATCTCTAGGTGGGCATCAGCCCCAGAAGCTCTACAGGCAGCCAGAACACATTTATTCACAATGTTTAGCAAAAGGGAGGTGAAGCTATAGTGCTGAGATTGGGGTTGTCCTGGCCCCATCAGGCCTGAGTGGTTGCCAGTGGGTCTCAGCCTGTATATCCACATGGCATGAGGTCAGGTTTGCCAACGTTAGAGCAGAGGCTACCATTCATATTCACACTTGGCCGTGGACAGCAGAATGGGCTTCTCCTAGTTGCTTGTGTTCCTTCCTTACTTCAAAATCAGCCCAGCTTGCGTGGGGGCAGGACCTGCCAGTCACCAGGCCTAGCAAGTAGTCAGCCAGCTTTGGATGTGTATACAGCAGGCCACAAGCTGCCTTGGTGGCCTCTCCATTAAATGAGAGCAGCTCCTTAAAGAGTAGGGACTACATGGGGGTCCATCTCAAAGTTGGGTGCTCCAACAACAAGGGTCCGCAAAATATCCTCATTCCAGGGCAAGGCCTCCGCTTGACAGCTGGGAGTCAGGGATATGGCACCTGGCCAGCCCCTCCCTGGCAGAGGTGGTAAGCAGCTCCTGGGGGGCACTTACACACCATGAGAGATGTCAAGATTCCTGTTTGGCTTTCCTGCAGGCACTGCCTAGCAGCCTATGTGGACTCACCTGTCTCCACTGCCATAGTCATTTAGGAAGCGTAAAGTACCATTTGATCCACCTAACTCAAGAGTTACCAGTTGCTGGGGGTTACGGAAGGTCTCAGTACCTGAAGAAGTTAGGTAGCAGCACCTAGTGGTTAAGAGCACAGGCTTTGGAGCCAGACAGAACTGGGCTCAAATTCCACTTCTACTATTAGCCAGGCTATGTGGCCTCGGGCTACTTACTTAACCTCTCTAGCTTCAATGACTTCGTATGCAATGAGGGGCAATAGTGGCACGTACCTCCCAGCATTGTTGGGAGGCTGAATGACATAGTGCATACACCGTGCTCAACATGGTACCCACCACATACTAAATGCTCTAAAAATTGTAGCTATTATCATTATAAAAGCAGCAATAGGGATAGTGGTCAGAAGCCAGTCTGGCGCCAGTCTGCCTAGGCTGGAATCCTGGCTCTGCTTCTTATTCACAGAGTGACCTTGGGTAAGTCATTTAACTTTTCTGAGCCTCAGTTTTCCTATCTATAAAATAAGGGTAATAAATGCTCCTACCTCAAAGGGTTAAATAAGTATGTTCCACATAGACGTAAATAGGTGTGGATAGGTTGGAGGAAAACAAAAGAAAAAAACCCCAGAAACATCCAATGGAGAATAACTTTGGGAATCTTGCATACTATCTATGCTTTTTAGAGAGTCATGATGCCCCTAGGCATGTGACCAAAGGCTCTGACAAGTCCTGCCATAAAGCAACCCTTTTAATGTTACATAATTCCATGTTTCTCCAAATTATATGATCTAGAACCCTTTTTCATGTCACCTATATTAACACCTGGTAGACTAGTACCAAGAGGCTACTTAGAACAATGCCCGACACAAAGTCTCATGTTTCAATAAATGTTAGCAACCAATATTTATTATGTATTAATTCACTAGGAGGATAGTGCCATAAATGTGCCAAGTGGCAGGGTTTTTGATTTTCTCTGCTTGGGTTTTCTCTAGTAGGTAGGTATCTCCAGGCTGCACGGGTAAACGGGGCTCTCTTAATTGCTCATCCCTGTAGTCACTGAAATGAGTGCATTGTGGACAACCACATAAGTCAGGTATAAATCAGAGGCCTCAGATGCTTATGCTCTTTTCCTTAACTCTCTATTATCCAGGCTTTGAAGCACCAGTAATTTGTACCTAAGGTCAATGGAAAAGACACCAGGGCTAGCAACACACCCTCCTCCCATTCCCACTGCAGTGCTCAGGCGTTACTCCCTTCACGCCACTCCACCGCACCTATACAACACATTGCATGGTCACCTCGTATCCTCACCCCAGCAGGAAAGGTAGCGAAGATAGGGAGAGGGTGCCTGTTTAGAGGAAAAGCACTGGCCTGGTCAGCAGACCCGGCTTTTACTCTGACACAAAGCTAATTGGCCCTATAACCTTAGAGAAAACCCAAGCAGAGCCCAGCTCTCTGGGCTCCTTCTCCAGACCTGGTAAGTCGAGAGATTGACCTAGAGGATTTCAAAACTTCTTTCTAGCTCTAGCAAATGATCGTTCACACTCCTTCGAATAGGAAACGGGTCTAGAGAGATGAGGTGACTTTCTCAATTTCACACTACTAGTCAATGGTGGATCTAAAAGTGGACAACGTCTTTTGGCTTCCTGTCTTTCCACCAGAGAGCCGCAGTGCTCCCCTGAGATCCACTTGTATTCTAGGAACTCCTCATACACACCAAGTGTGTGAATAGCTCATTGAAAAAACAAATTGAAAGAAAAAAATCAGCACATGCACTCTCTCAGTCTTAAGGCATCCTCTACAATGGCCAGACAGGGTCATTTTCTGTCTGCACTTGCCCACCCATGTTTGTTCATCTTTTCTACGTTGAGTCTCTTCTCATTCCTTCCTTTTTCTTAACAGGCTCTGTATGTTTGCTCGTTTATTACCGAATGCCCTCTTCTTTCCAAGGCCCCAAATTGAAAAATTAAAAAAAGACCTTCATGCTGTTATAAGGTGTGTCTTTTGCCTGGATTTCACAACTGAAACTGAACAGCTTTTCTCTCTTGTTCTTTGGCTGGGAGCCTCATTTTCTCTAAGGTAGTGGTTCTCCAACTTGAGTGTGAATTCAGAATCGCCTGGAAGCCTTGGTGAAAAACATATTGCTGGGCCTGACCCCGTCAGTTTCTGATTCAGTAAGCCTGGGGTGAGGCCCAAGATTTTGCACTTTTCACCAGCTCCCAGGTGATGATACTGCTGGTCCAGGGACTACACTTTAAGAACCACTGCTCTAATGAAAGAGTTCAAAACTGCCACCATCTTGTTCCTACCATCAGAGTTTAGTGCTAATGGAAACTCAGCCACAAATAGCCCTGGCTCTAAAGAAGCCTTTTGCTTTGAATTAGAAACAAAAAAACATGCCATTTATTTGGGGAAAACCTCATCCAAAAGTGATTTGCTTTGATTGTGCTGATTGACAAGCATCATTTTCATGGCATATTACTAATTCCAAAGCTAATGAGTATACTGGAGCTCCAATAAGGAGCCAGTGATGGTCGCGAATAACCACAGCCTTGTTATGAGAAATGACATCTAGGGAAGTTTCCTGTGGCATTTTTCTAGTCTCTGATCAAGAGTATCCTTGTTGTTTGGTTTGTGGTTTGCATTCAAACCACTTAGGAATGAAGTGATCTGAGAGCGAGTCTGCATGGTGTATGTGGTGTGAAGAAGTCTTGGGATCAGGGCAGCCAAATTTTAGTCCCGGCTCTGCCAATGTCTAGCTGCATGACTTTGGCCAATCTTTCCTTCTCTCTGGGCCCTACACTTATAGCTGTAAAATGAACTCACTGGAAGCATATGTTGTTCCATGTTGATTTTAAGAGGTGTAGCTAGTGTGGGAGGGAAAAAAATAACAATAACAAAACAATTCAGTGGTAAAATATTTTTGGGAATCACTTCATTCTCTCTGCCCTTCTTAGAATGTCACAATGTACCTTAGTATATTAAAGGCTCTGAGAAGTCCTGAAATAACATAACACTTTAATGTTGTTTAACTCAACATTTCCTCTAAATATATGACTGTGGCACAACTTTTCACGCTATTAACATCTGTAGGCCAGTACTCAAAAGACACCAATAACCCTGGGAGATCTGTGAGGGCCCTTGCAACTTGAGAAGGCATTGGATCTAGGAGCTGACTCTCAAGAATTGCAGCTGACATCACTGAGATTGGGGAATGCCTGTTGCATGGGGACAGCAGGGGCTCCTAACACCAGATCAAGGTTCTCTCAGTGTCTGGAACTTAGGCAAAGCCTCCTGTAGGCATGAGCCCTCCCTCACTGTGAGCACTATGCCCATGTAGGGCTGGATTCCACGTGTCAAGATGCTGCACTAGCTTTCTGGGGCCTTTAGGAAGGGCCTCAGACTCCCGTTTTCATGGGAGCTGAAGAGAGGTTGAGGTACTCCTGTTGGTAGGCTGCTCTTTCTCTGTGACCTCACCTAAAGCACCTGGGGCTTTGTCACTCATTCTTTACCTTTGCTGTGGTTTCTGCCCATTTCCACAGACCCCTCAACCCTGTGCAGCTTCGATTTCCACTACCCCTCCACATGAGTGACTTTGATATTTCATCCAGCTGATCTCTTAAAAGCACCATCATATCCACCAATCACAGCTGTAAGTTGAGATTCCAGAGGCAGGGAGCGGGGAAGGAGGGGACCTCACACGTGTACAGTGTCCTATAACTTCACATCACTTGTCAATATAGTGTCTAATATTCTTTCAAATCTGTAAAGGATTGCTATGAAGGTGTTTGACACCTAAGGAAACTGGTTCCCAGAGTGAACTAGTGATTTGCCCAGAATTATATAGTCAGTGAGTAGCAGAGCTAGAACCTGATCCCAAACCTCCTTACTCCCAAGCCCATGTGTTCTTCTTTGAGGATGTCTGTAGAAAGCGTTTTGAATGCCCTGGAGCTCTGTCCTTCTGCTTCTCCACTTCTTCATCTCCACTTACTCCTCAGGTGAATTCATCCGGTCACATGGCTGTAAATACCAAATCGAAGCAGATGACTTCCATGTTTTAGTCCAGGCCTGACCTCTTCCCTGACCTCCATACTCCTGTGTCCAACTACCTGACTGATTGAACTGGTCCCAAACTGTACCTCTCCTTATCAACACTTCAACTTGATTTTCTACTGTTTTCTCCATTTTCAGCAATGAGAACTCCTTCATCTAGTTGTCTAAGCCAACAAAGCCTTGGAGTCCCCCCGCACCTTGACTCCTTACTTTCTAACACATGCCCATTCATTCCATCAGCAAAATCCTCTTGGTTCTATCTTCAAAAGATACCCAGAATATGAGTACTTCCTACCACTTCCACTGCTACCAACCCAATCAACCTCCACTGCTACCAACTTTTTGATGTATAGTATCCATTATCTTTTATCTAGATTGTAGTGATAGCTTCTTTTTTTTTTTTTACTTTCATTTTTCTTTTTTTTTTTATTTATTTTTTTTTATTAATGTTATGATAGATTACAAGCTTGTGAGATTTCAGTTGTACATTTTTGTTAGTCATGTTATGGGTACACCACTTCCCCCTCCGTACCCTCCCCCCACCCCCCCTTTTCCCTGGTAACCACCGATCAGATCTCCTTCTCAATATACTAATTTCCACCTATGAGTGGAGTCATATAGAGATCGTCTTTCTCTGACTGACTTATTTCGCTTAACATAATGCCCTCGAGGTCCATCCACGTTGTTGTGAATGGGCCAATTTCATCTTTTTTTATGGCTGAGTAGTATTCCATTGTGTATATATACCACATCTTCTTTATCCAATCATCAGTTTCTGGGCATGTAGGCTGGTTCCACGTCTTGGCTATTGTAAATAATGCTGCGATGAACATAGGGGTGCAACGGACTCTTGAGATGTCTGTTATCAGGTTCTTAGGATAGATACCCAGTAATGGGATGGCTGGGTCATAGGGTATTTCTATTTTTAACTTTTTGAGAAATCTCCATACTGTTTTCCATAGTGGCTGTACCAGTTTGCATTCCCACCAACAGTGTATGAGGGTTCCTCTTTCTCCACAACCTCTCCAACATTTGTCGTTCTTGGTTTTGGATGTTTTTGCCAATCTAACGGGGGTAAGGTGATATCTTAGTGTAGTTTTGATTTGCATTTCCCTGATGATTAGCGATGATGAACATCTTTTCATGTGTCTATTGGCCATATTCATATCTTCTTTTGAGAAATGTCTGTTCATGTCCTCTGCCCATTTTTTGATCGGGTTGTTTGTTTTTTTGTTGTTAAGCAGTGTGAGTTCTTTGTATATTATGGAGATTAACCCTTTGTCGGATAAGTGGCTTGTAAATATTTTTTCCCAATTAGTGAGCTGTTTTTTTGTTTCAATTCTGTTTTCCCTTGCCTTGAAGAAGCTCTTTAGTCTGATGAAGTCCCATTTGTTTATTCTTTCTATTGTTTCCCTCAACTGAGGAGTTACAGTGTCCAAAAAGATTCTTTTGAAACTGATGTCAAAGAGTGTACTGCCTATATTCTCTTCCAAAAGACTTATTGTCTCAGGCCTAATCTTTAGGTCTTTGATCCATTTTGAGTTTATTTTGGTGTGTGGTGAAAAAGAATGGTCAATTTTCAATCTTTTGCATGTGGCTGTCCAGTTTTCCCAGCACCATTTGTTGAAGAGACTTTCTTTTCTCCATTGTAGGCCCTCTGCTCCTTTGTCGAAGATTAGCTGTCCATAGATGTGTGGTTTTATCTCTGGGCTTTCAATTCTGTTCCATTGATCTGTGGACCTGTTTTTGTACCAGTACCATGCTGTTTTGATCACTGTAGCTTTGTAGTATGTTTTGAAATCGGGGATTGTGATTCCGCCGGCTTTGTTTTTCTTGCTCTGGATTGCTTTAGCAATTTGCGGTCTTTTGTTCCCCCATATGAATTTTAGGATTGTTTGTTCAATTTCTGTGAAGAATGTTCTTGGGATTCTGATTGGGATAGCATTGAATCTGTATATTGCTTTAGGTAGTATGGACATTTTAACTATGTTTATTCTTCCAATCCATGTACAAGGAATGTTTTTCCATCTCTTTATGTCATCGCCTATTTCTTTCAAGAAAGTCTTGTAGTTTTCATTGTATAGATCCTTCACTTCCTTGGTTAAGTTTATCCTAAGGTATTTTATTCTTTTCGTTGCGATTGTGAATGGGATAGAGTTCTTGAGTTCTTTTTCTGTTAGTTTATTGTTAGTGTATAGAAATGCTACTGATTTATGCACGTTAATTTTATACCCTGCTACTTTGCTGTAGTTGTTGATTATTTCTAATAGTTTTTCTGTGGATTCTTTGGGGTTTTCTATGTATAAGATCATGTCGTCTGTAGTGATAGCTTCTTAACTGGTCTCTCAACTTCTAATCTAGCCACCACCTCAATCTATTGTCTAACCAACAGCCAGAGTGATCCTACCAAAACATAAGCCAGATTATGTTACTGCACTGCTCAAACCCCTCCAATGACTTCTCATTCAGAGTAAAAGCCAAAGCCCTCCAGGGCCTTAAGGATTTGGCTTCTTGTTACCTCTCTGACCTCTCATACCAATCTCTATCGAACTCACTCTGCTCCAGCCACATTGCCCTCCTTGCTGTTTTTCCAAAACACTAGACACACTCCTACCTCAGGACCTTGTATTTGTTTCTCCTACCTGGAACACTTTTCTCCCAAATAGCATGTGGTTTGTTCCATAACCTCTTTACAGGTCTCTGCTCAAATGCCACTTGCTCAGTGAGCTTTTCCCTTATCATCCAAAACATCTCCATTCCCTGTTTTATTTTTCTTCATAGCATGTATCAACATCTTACATACTATATATTTGACTTATCTGTTTGTTGTCTGCCTCCCTCCACTGGAATGCAAGATCCAAAAGGGCAAGAATATTTATGTTCAATACCATATCTCCCAATGCCTGAAACACTGCCTGACACATAGTGGCCCTCAATAAATAATTATAAATTGAATGAATTCCAGGCAGATATCCTGAAGCCCTCTGCAATCTCTCATTGAACAGCATCTCTGACTCTGAGACTTGGCATTATGGGGCCATTTGCAAACCTACCCTTGTTAAATTCTAGTCAATTCACAGAGCATTTAGAAGGTTCCAGGCACTGTACAATAACCCCAAGAAGCTCCAGTCTTAATATTCAGCTGTATGTAGTATTTGCACTTCATCACGTCACACTTCTGAACCCTCACAGAGCTTCCTGTTAAGGGCGTCTTCTCCTGTTCCACTAGGTACTTCTTTTGGATTTTGCATATCTGGAAGGAAGGCCAGTGTTCACGTCCTGTTGTCATTAATGCAGTTCATAATTTTATCATTGCACTGAATATGTGATTTGTGCCAAGCTCAGGCTTACAGCAGCAAGTCTGCAGGGAGTCACTACCACTTTGTTGACTGTATGGCAGCAGCAGCACGCTCACTTTGGTGGTAATGTATTGTGGCCATTTCCATGCAAAATTTAGTCAAAACGAAAAAATTGTGATTACTCTTCTGGTTCTACTTCTAGGAAAAAAATGTTATCTGTTCTTTAGAATTGAAGCAGTTTCTCATTTTCATGTTCCTGATGCAGCGATGTTCAAAGGCAGCACTCCTGGGGAAATGTTGGTGGGTGGAAGTTCCACACAGTTTTGCCAGGAAAACACGTGAGGTGTATGAGCAAAGAGGCTCTGTCCAGAGAGGATCATCAGAGGAGAGCACGTACACTCAAAGGCAGTGCTGCAGACAGAGGGTCCCCTGGCCCAGCCTGGCCCCAAGAGAAGAACATGTTGGGTTGCTCCTTACTCAAGGTCTCTGGGTAAGCATCCCTTATCACGTAACCATCCTGCTTTTGGTGGGGAGAAATCTACCTGCTCCATGCCGCTTGTAAGTAGTGCCTAGCCCAGCACCAGGCAATAGTAGGCAATCAGAAAGCTTCTGTTCAATTCATTCATTTGTATGCTCATCCATTCACTCACTAAACATATATTTGTTGAATGCCTACCTTGTGCCAGCACTGCATTCTGTACTCGGATGTAACAATGACCAATTGAGACAGTCTCTGCCCTCCTCACAGATCTTCCATTTTAATTGGAGGAGGGAGACAATAAATAAATAAATACATAACAAAGTGATGTGCTATATAGAAAATACAAAATGGGAGAGAGTGATAGGGAGTGTCAACAAAGGGGAAGTAATTTTAATCTAAGTAGTCAGGCAAGATCTCACTGAGAAGGGGACATTGGAGCAGAGAGACCTGAAGGGAGAAAGGAAGTGAGTCATGGGGTTACTTGGGGAAAGAAAATTCTAGACAGAAGAAAGGGAAGATTCAAAGGCTCTGAGACATGAGTGTGACTGACATATTTCGAAAGCAATATGGAGGCCAGAGTGGCTGGACTGAAGCAATCAAGGGGGAGAGAAGTAGAACATTAAGTCAGAGATGTGGAAGGGTATAAATCATGCGGGTTTCAAAGGCCATTTAAATAACTTTGGCTTTATGCTCTGAATAGAATGGCAGTGATTACAGGGTTTGGGTCAGAGAGATGACTTGATCTGATCTAAGTTTTAAAAGGATCCTTTTGGCAACTGTGTTGAAAATAGATTATAGTAGTCCCACCTTACCCAAGGTGGATATGTTCCAACTCACCCAGTGGATGCCTGAAACTGTGGATAGTATTGAACCTTATATATACTATGTTTTTTCCTATACATATATACCTATGATAAAGTTTAATTTATAAATTAGGCACAGTAAGACATTAACAACAATAACTTATAATAAAATAGAGCAATTATAATCATATACTATAATAAAAGTTACCATAGATCTTAGCAACCTCAGCATGTGATTTTTTTCTTTCCTTAAGCTGAGAACTCTCACCTTTTCACTTAAAGGAAGTACTTTACTGCTTCTCTTTGGCATATCCAAATTGCCAGCATCACTACTCTCATGCTTTAGGGCTTTAGAGACATTATTAAGTAAAATAAAAGTGCCTTGAACACAAGCACTGCCATACTGAGACAGTCAATCTGATAACCAAGATGGCTACTAAGTGACTAACAAGCAGGTAGTGTATACATCTTGGATCCGCTGGACAAAGGGATGATTCACGTTCCAGGCAGGTGAGAATGGGATGGTGCAAGATTTCATCACACTACTCAGAACAGCACATGATTTAAAACTTATAAATTGTTTATTTCTGGAATTTTTCCATTCAATATTTTCAGACCACAGTTGACCGCAGGTAACTGAAACCATGGTAAGTGAAACCATGGAAAGTGAAACCACGGATAAGCAGACACTACTGTATATGGAAGCAAGGGTAGAAGCTGGAGATCAGTTAGACTATTGTGGTAATCCAGATAAGAGATTATGGGAGTTGGAACCTGTCTATGATGTTCTGGATGAAACCCAACTACAGGCTAGCAAAGACTAGACTGCCTTAAGCTATAAGAGCCCTGTCACCTGTGTAACCTGGGGCTGGCCACAAGGCCCACACTGGCTGCCTGCCATACTCTCTCCATGAGACAGAGAATACCACCATCATGAGGAATAAATGGCTGGATGGATATTAGAACAATCAAGCTGTCTGATAACCAATAATGCTGAGCACCAGTTTTTTGTGTGCTTATTGTCCCTTTGTAGATCTCCTTTTTTGAAGTCACTGTTCAAGCCTTTCTCTATTTTTCTTTAAGAAGATTAGCCCTGAGCTAATATCTGCCGCTAATCCTCCTCTTTTTGCTGAGGAAGACTGGCCCTGAGCTAACATCCATGCCCATCTTCCTCTACTTTATATGTAGGATGCCTGCCACAGCACAGCTTGACAAGCAGTGCATAGGTCTGCACCCGGGATCTGAACCAGTGAACCACTGGCCACCGAAGCAGAATGTGTGAAGTTAACCACTGTGCCACTGGGCTGGTCCCTCTCTATTTTCATAGACATAGTATTGGAAAAGATACTGCTAAGACTGATTTCAAAGAGTGTATAGCCTATGTTTTCTTCTAGAAATTTTATGGTTTCAGGTCTTCAATTCAATTCTTTAATTCATTTTGCGTTAATTTTTGTGTATGGCGTAAGATAATGGTCTACTTTCATTCTTTTGCATGTGGCTGTCCAGTTTCCCCAACACAATTTATTGAAGACATTTTCCTTTCTCCATTGTATGTTCTTGGCTCCTTTGTCGAAGATTAGCTGGCCATAGATGTTTAGTTTTATTTCTGGGCTCTCAATTCTGTTCCATTGATCTGTGTGTCTGTTTTTGTACCAGTACCATGCTGTTTGATTACTGTAGCTTTGTAGTATGTTTTGAAGTCAGGGATTGTGATGCCTCCAGCTTTGTTCTTTTTTCTCAGGATTGCTTTAGCTATTCAGGGTCTTTTGTTGCCCCATATGAATTTTAGGATTCTTTATTCTATTTCTGTGAAGAACGTCATTGGGATTCTGATTGGGATTGCATTGAATCTGTAGATTGCCCTAGGTAGTATGGACATTTTAACTTTGTTTCTTATTCTAACCCATGAGCGTGGAATACCTTACCATTTCTTGGTGTCTTCTTCAATTTCTTTCCACAATACAAAAAATCAGAGTAAATCTTGAAATTGGGTAGCATTAATCTCCCAACAGAGTTCTTCCTTTCTAAAGGTTGTTCTTGGCTATTCTAGGTCCTTTTGCATTTAGAACAAATTTTAGAATCAGCTTATCAATTTCTAGAAAGAAAAACCTGTAGTGATTTTAGATAGGATTGCACTGAATCTGTAGATCAGTTTGTAGATAAATGATGTCTTATCAATATTGAGAGTTCTAATTCACAAATATGTTATGTCTGTTTATTTAGATTTTTTGAAATTTCTCCCAGTGATATTATTTAGTTTTCATTTGTATATTCTTTGTAAATTTATTCTTAAGTATTTTATGGCTTTGGTGCTATGGTGAATGATATCACATTTTTTAAAAATTAATTTTCAAAATTTTGTTGCTAGTATATAGAAATACAGTAGATTTTTGTATATTTACCTTGCTTCCTGCAATCTTATTAAGTTTATTTATTCATTTTACAGCTATTTTGTAGGTTTTTTAGGATTTTCTACACTTACAATCGTGCCATCTCAAATAAAGACAGTTTTACTTCTTCATTTCCAATTTGTAAGCCTTTTGTTTCTTTTTCTTGCCTTATTACACTACTTGTAACTTCAAGGACAATGTCAACTGGAAGTGATAATAATAGATATCCTTGCCTTTTTTTTCGTTGTTAAGGAGATAATAGCCAATATTTCACCAGTAAAAATTATATTCACTGTAAATTTTTAGGTTGAATCCCTTTATCAAATTTAGGAAGTTCTCTTCCATTCTTAATTTGCTGACATATTTAATCACGAATGGTGAATGGTGAATCGTCTTGTATTAGTTTTCTACTGCTGTGCAACAAATTGCTATAACTTAGTGGCTTAAAACAATATACGTTTATTAGTTTACAGAACTGTAGGTTAGAAGTCTGGCATGAAGTGGCTGGGTTCTCTGGTCAGAGTCTCACAAGACTGCAATCAAAGTGTTGGCAGTTGAAGTCTCAACTGGAACTTGGGGTCTTGTTCAAAGTTTTGGGGATGTTAGCAGAATTTAGTTCCTTGTGGTTGTAGGGCTGAGGCCATTCACAATAGGCAGTTTACATCACAGCAGATTGCCCTACTTTTAATTTTCACTATCTTTTGCCAGGACTATTGAAATAGTGACCTATTGGGTCTTTTCATGTTAGTCTAACCCTAGGGTCTCTCTTGCTCATGCTAAAATTTACATCTGATTATGTCACCCCTTTAAAAAAATCTCTGATTGGTGATGTCAGAAACATGGTGGAGTGGCAAGTTTTCTTTGTCTCTCCCACTTCTAACTACAACTAAATGGACATTGATTGATCAATGGAGGATACTCACACAGTACCTCAGGATGCCTGAGAGACCCTCACTGCTATACATTGGAAGGTGGATGGACTGCCCCTGGGGAGGAGGTGGAGATAGGTGAAAACTCTCTGACCACCAGACAGCCTAGTACCTGCGAGCGACTCTCTCCTGGCTGGCATGTTCATAGCACTGCCACGGCCCCTAGGGTGGGTGTGTGCATTGGCACAACTGTGGAAACAGGTGATTACATCCCTAAGCTCCCTGTGACTGCCCTGTGGACCAGTGCGAAAATCCACCATCCCACAGCAGTCACAGGGAGAGTCTCTGGTCAGCCCTAGTGGAGAGACCCCCCCACCAAACACAAAGGCTAGGAAACTTTGGGGCAGGAGTGGCTTGGCTGGGTGAGCTACCCGCTAGCTGCATTAAACACCCACAGCTCTGCTGTGGCCCCAAGGGGGCAAGTGAGATTCAGTGGGACCATGCGGGTGGGCGCTGAAAATCTGGAGCCCTAGCATGACTGCTCCTTGGTCCAGGAGGAAAATCCATGGTCCCACAGCCGACCCAGGGAGAGTCTCTGGTCGGCCCTAGTGGAGAGGCCCCACCCACCAAGCACAAAGGCTGGGTGACATAAGAGCAGAAGTGGCATGGCCAGGCTAGCTAACCACTGGCTGCATTAGATGCCTATAGCTCTGCTGCAGCCCAGAGTGGGGAAGTGAGATCTGGCAGGACCAGATGGTGGCAGAGCTGCAAGTCTGGGCGAACCAGCTCCCAGCTGCCGCAAAAACCCATAACACTGTTGCAGTCCCTAAGGAGGGAACATGTCTGGGCGGGTCTGTGGGAGCAGGCACCAGCAACCCGAAGCCCCAGTGTGATTGCTCCCACAGTTGATGGGAAACCCCACAGGGCCACTGCAATCCCAAGGAGGGGCCCAGGCTCAGTCAGGAACAGCTGACAGGGATCCTGGTCTGTGCAGATTACACAGCTGCTGTCCCCTCTCCTCCAGTGGCAGCAAGTGGAAGCAGTAACCAAACTCTATCTCTATGCAGAGGCACAAATACATGCCATAAGGCAGTACGAAAAAATATATTAAATCTCCAGAACAGAAGGAAAATGACAAATATGCAAAAAACAATCCCAAAGACACAGAAATCTATAAGCTAAATGACAAAGAATTCAAAATAGCTATTGTTTAAAAACTCAATGAGTTAAAAGAGAATACAGATAGACAATTCAATGAGTTCAGCAGCTACGTCACAAAAGAGCTTGCTACTATAAAGAAGAACTAATGAGAAATGTTGGAGATGGAAAACACAATGGAGGAGATTAAGAAAAATCTGGACTTCCTGAAAAGTAGGGCTGATAATATGGAGGACAGAATTAGCAGTCTGGAGGATAGGAATATATAAAGGCTTCAGATAGAGGAGGAGAGAGAACTAAGACTGAAAAGAAATGAAAAAACTCTCTGAGAAATATCCGATTCAGTTAGGAAATACAACATAAGGATTATAAGTATATCAGAGGGAAAAGAGAAGCAGAATGGAGCAGAAAGCTTATTCAAAGAAAGAATAGCTGGGAACTTCCCAAACCTGGGAAGAGAGCTGGAAATCCATGTGACAGAAGCTAATAGATCTCCAAACTTTATCAATGTAAAAAGACCAACCCCAAGGCATATAGTAGAGAAGCTTGCAAAAGTCAATGACAAAGAGAAAATATTAAGGGCAGCAAGGCAGAAGAAAATAACCTACAAAGGATCCCCCATCAGGCTGTCAGAAGATTTTTGAGCAGACACCTTATAGGCTAGGAGAGAGTGGAATGATATATTCAAAACTCTGAAAGATAAAAACTTGCAGCCAAGAATTCTCTATCCAGCAAAAATATCCCTCAAATATGATGGAGAAATAAAAGCTTTTCCAGATAAACAAAAGTTAAGGGAGTTCATTACCACAAGACCCATCCCCCCAGAAGAAATGCTTGGGAAGGCCATCACACCTGAAAAAAAAAGGAAAAGGTTTACAAAACCCTGAGCTAAGGAGATAAGTAGAAAGACAAAGTCAGAAAATTGCAGCTCTCCATCAGAACAGGTTAGCAAATGCTTAAGTATAATATTAAAGATAAAGAAAAGGGAAACACCAAGAATAAACATAATCTTGTCATTTTAAACACAAACTCACAACACAAGAAGAAAAAAAGATGTGACAGTAACAATCTAGAAGGGGAAGAGGAAAAGGATGGAATCAGCTTAGTCTAAGGAAATAAGAGGTTATCATAAAATGGACTATCTCATCTGTGAGATGTTTTATACAAACCACATGGTAACCACTAAACAAATACTTAGAATTGAGAAACAAATTACAAATAAGAAGAAAATCAACATAGAAAACTACCTAACTGAATTGGTAGTCCAAAATTCATGGGACAAGAAACAAAGGAAATGCAGGAGAATCAGAAAATGAGTGCCAAAATAGCAGCATTAGGCCCCCACATTTCAATAGTCACTCTAAATGTAAATGGATTGAATTTTCCAATCAAAAGACACAGAGTGGCAGGATGGATTAAAGAACAAGACCCAACAATATGCTGCCTCCAAGAAACACACCTCAGCCCCCAAAACAAACACAGACTCAGAGTGAAGGGATGAAAGACGATATTCCAAGCTAATAGTGAATATAAGAAAGTAGGTGTCACCATACTTATATCAGACAAAGTAGATTTCAAGGCAAAACATGTAAAGAGAGACAAAGAGGGGCAGTTTATAATGATAAAAGGGACACTCCACCAAGAAGACATAACACTTGTAAATATATATGCACCCAACACAGGAGCACCAAAGTACATAAAGCAACTATTAACAAACCTAAAAGGAGATATCAACAACAATACGATAATAGTAGGGGACCTCAACACCCCACTAACACCAATGGATAGATCATCCAGACAGAAAGTCAACAAGGAAATTGTAGAACTAAATGAAAAACTAGACCAGATGAACTTAATAGATATATATAGAACACTCCATCCAAAAACAGCAGGTTACACATTCCTCTCAAGTGCGCATGGAACATTCTCAAGGATAGACCATATGTTGTGAAACAAAGCAAGCATCAACAAATTTAAGTGAACTGAAATAATATCAAGCATCTTTTCTGACCATAATGCTATGAAACTAGAAATTAATTAGAAGAATAAAGCTGGGAAAGGGGCAAAGATGTGGAGATTAACCAACATACTTCTGAATGACCAATTGATCATTGAAGAAATCAAAGGAGAAATCAAATATTACCTGGAGACAAATGAAAATTAAAACACACCATACCAACTCATTTGTGAGGCAGCAAAAGCAGTCCTAAGAGGGAAATTCATTGCAATACAGGCTCAACTCAATAAACAAGAAAAATCTCAAATAAGTAATCTCAAACTACACCTAAAAGAATTAGAAAAAGAAGAACAAATAAAGCCCAAAGTAAGCAAAGGAGGGAAATAATAAAAATTAGAGCAGAAATAAATGAAATCAAAACAAAAAAGACAGTAGAAAGGATCAATGAAACAAAACACTGGTTCTTCGAGAAAATAAACAAAATTGATAAATCCTTACCCAGGCTCGCTAAGAAAAAAAGAGAGAAGACTCAAATAAACAAAATCAGAAATGAAAGAGGAGAAATCACAATGGACACCACAGAGATACAAAAGACTATAAGAGCATACCATGAAAAACCATATACCAAGAAATTGGACAACCTAGAAGAAATAGATAAATTCTTAGATTCTTACAACCTTCCAAAACTGAATCAGGAAGAAATAGAGAATCTGAATAGACCAATCACATGTAAAGAGATTGAAACAGTAATCAAAATCCTCCCCAAAAATAAAAGTTCAGGACCAGATGGCTTCTCTGGAGAATTCTACCAAACATTCAAAGAAGACTTAATACTTATTCTTATCAAACTATTCCAGAAAATTGAGGAAGATGGAGCACTTCCTAACACATTCTACAAGGCCAACATCATGCTTATCTCAAAGCCTGACAAGGACAACACAAAGAAGTAAAACTACAGGCCAATATCACTGATGAACAGATGCAAAAATCCTCAACAAAATATTGGCAAACCGAACACAGCAATACATTAAAAAGATTGTACACCATGATCAAGTGGGATTTATACCAGGGACACAGGGATGGTTCAACATCCAAAAGTCAGTCAACGTGATACACCACATTAACAAAATGAGGAAGAAAAACCACATGATCATCTCAATAGATGCAGAGAAAGCATTTGACAAGATCCAACATCCATTTATGATAAAAATTTTCAATAAAACGGATATAGAAGGAAATTACCTCAACATAATAAAGGCCATATATGACAAACCCACAGCCAACATCATACTCAATGGGCAAAAATTGAGAGCCATCCCTCTGAGAACAGGAACAAGACAAGGGTGCCCACTCTCACCAATCGTATTCAATATAGTACTGGAGGTTTTGATCAGAGCAATTAGGCAGGAAAAAGAAATAAAAGGAATCCAAATAGGCCATGAAGAAGTGAAACTGTCACTGTTTGCAGATGACATGATCTTATTTATAGAAGACCCTAAAAAATCCATCAGAAAGCTACTAGATGCAATCAACAATTACAGGAAAGTTTCAGGGTACAAAATCAACTTGTATAAACCAGTAGCATTTCTATACTCTAATAACGAACTAACAGAAAGAGAACTCAAGAACACAATCCCATTCATAATCGCATCAAAAAGAATAAAATATCTTGGAATAGGGGTCAGCCCGGTGGCACAGCAGTTAAGTTCACACATTCTGCTTTTACAGCCTGGGGTTTGCTGGTTCTAATCCTGGGTGTAGACCTATGTGCCACTTGTCAAGCCATATTGTGACAGGCGTTCCACATATAAAGTAGAGGAAGATGGGCATGGATGTTAGCTCAGGTCCAGTCTTCCTCAGCAAAAAAAGAGGAGGATTGGCAGCAGATGCTAGCTCAGGGCTAATCTTCCAAAAAAAAAAAAATCTTGGAATAAATTTAACCAAGGAAGTAAAAGACCTATACAATGAAAACTACAAGACTTTCCTGAAAGAAATTGATGACCACATAAAGAGATGGAAAGACATTCCATGCACATGGATTGGAAAAATAAACATAGTTAAAATGTCCATATTACCTAAAGCAATCTACAGATTCAGTGCAATCCCAATCAGAATTCCAATGACGTTCTTCACAGAAATAGAACAAAGAATCCTAAAATTCATATGGGGCAACAAAAGACCCTGAATTGCTAAAGCAATCCTGAGAAAAAAGAACAAACATGGAGGCATTACAATCCCTGACTTCAAAACATACTACAAAGCTATAGTAATCAAAACAGCATGGTACTGGTACAAAAACAGGCATACAGATCAGTGAAACAGAATTGAAAGTCCAGAAATAAAACCACACATCTATGGACAGCGAATCTTCAACAAAGGAGATGAGAACATACAATGGAGAAAAGAAAGAGTCTTCAATAAATTGTGTTGGGAAAACTGGACAGCCACATGTAAAAGAATGAAAATAGACCATTCTTTTACACCATTCACAAAAATAAACTCAAAATGGATTAAAAAAAACTTAAAGGTAAGACCTGAAATCTTAAAACTTCTAGAAGAAAATATAGTCAGTACACTCTTTGACATCAGTCTTAAAAGGCTCTTTTCAGATACCATGTCTTCTCAGACAAGGGAAAGAATAGAAAGAATAAACAAATGGGACTTCATCAGACTAAAGAGCTTCTTCAAGGCAAGGGAAAACAGGATTGAAACAAAAACACAACCCACCAACTGGGAAAAAATATTTGCAAATCATATATCTGACAAAGGCTTAATCTCCATAATATACAAAGAACTCACACAACTCAGCAAGAAAAAAATCAAACAACCTGATCAAAAATTGGGCAGGGCATGTGAACAGACATTTCTCCAAGGAAGATATACAGATGGCCAATAGGCACATGAAAAGATGCTCATCATCACTGATCATCAGGGAAATAAAAATCAAAACTACACTAAGATATCACCTTACACCTGTTACAATGGCTAAAATAACCAAAGCAAAAAATAATAAATATTGGAGAGGTTGTGGAGAAAAAGGAATCCTCATAGATGCAATAGAATCTATTGCAATAGAAATATGAGCCAGTCATCCCACTACTGGGTATCTATCTAAAGAACTTGAAATCAGCAATTCAAAGATACCCATGCACCCCCATGTTCATTGCAGCATTGTTCACAATAGCCAAGAGATAGAAACAACCTAAGTGCCCATCGACTGATGACTGGATAAAGAAGATATGGTATATATACACAATGGAATAGTACTCAGCCATATAAAAGGATAAAATAGTCCATTCGCAACAACATGGATGGACCTTCAGGGTATTATGTTACCAAAATAAGCCAGATAGAGGAAGACAATCTCTGTATGACTCCACTCATACGTGGAAGATAAACAAACATCTGGACAAACAGAACAGATTAGTGGTTACCAGGGGAAAGGGGGGGCTGGGGGGTGGGCACAAAGGGTATAGTGGTGCACCTATAATATGACTGACAAATAATAAAATACAACTGAAATTTCACAAGGTTGTAAACTATTATAACCTCAATTTTTAAAAAAAGGAAATCTAAGCAGAGTTGCATGACTAAAAGAAAAATCTCTGATGACTTCCCACTGCCCACAGAAAGAGGTCTAAGCTTCACATGGTACTAAAAGCTTTTTATGGTGTGGCCCTGATCTCCCTCTCCAATTGCCAGCCACAACCAGCATATTTTTGGAGTCCTGGGGTATGCCATGCACTTTGACATGTTTGTCCCAGCTCAGGTTATTTCCTGTACCTGGAATATTGGAAGTCATCTCCCCACTCCCTAGCACTGCACTTAGCTTTTCCATCTGGAGAATTCTCACTCATATGTTCAGGCCAGGCTCGGATGTCACCTGCTCTGTAATGCTTCTTCCTTGATTGCCACAGGCAGAATCAATCATTTTCTTCTCCACAGCTCACATACCTAAGTGCGTAATTTGGGGCACATGCTTTTGTAGTTAATTGGATATATGTCCCCTCCTAGTAATCTGTAGGGATCCAGAGGCTGGGACCATATTATATTCATTTTCTGAGGAAAACTACTCTGGACTAGGTTCTGTGGAGGGGCTGTAGGTACAGACACGAGGGAGACAGTCAAGAGCGAAATTCTGAGCAATAAAGAGGCAGTCAGAATACAGTGTAACAGGGACTGGGCTAGAGGGATGTGCAAAGTGCTGCTGGATATAGAGAAGGGAGAACTGAATTGTTCTGGGGTGAGGGCAGAGGCGGAAGGAGCTAGGGAAGGCTCCACAGAGGGTGTTCCATTTGTATCAGAGGCATCTGTACTGGAAGCAGGGAGGAGAACTGGTGATAACATTCCAGGAGAAGCAAAGGCCCAGAGGTCTGTAAGTGTATAGTGTGTAGCTGGAGAGGAGCTCAGCCCAAGCACAGGTGGAATTAAAAAGCTAAATAACAAACTTTTAAAGTTTATGATACGTGCTAATTCCACTAGTGGTGGTTTCCTGTAGTGCTGTGCTAGGAAGGATTTTTTTTTAAGATTTTATTTATTTTCCTTTTTCTCCCCAAAGCCCCCCGGTACATAGTTGTATATTCTTCGTTGTGGGTCCTTCTAGTTGTGGCATGTGGGATGCTGCCTCAGCATGGTTTGATGAGCAGTGCCATGTCCGTGCCCAGGATTCGAACCAATGAAACAGTGGGCCACTTGC
Source organism: Equus przewalskii (assembly GCF_037783145.1). Lineage (NCBI taxonomy): Eukaryota > Metazoa > Chordata > Mammalia > Perissodactyla > Equidae > Equus > Equus przewalskii. Next base: position 112,609,206 of record NC_091863.1, on the reverse strand, counting down.
AGCGGAGCGCGCGAACTTAACCACTCGGCCACGGGGCCGGCCCCCAAGGAAGCATTTTTTTAATTGAGATATAATTCACACACCATAAAATTCACACTTTTAAAGTGTGCAATTGAACGGCTTTAGTATATTCATAGAGTCATGCGTCTAGCACGGCAATCAAATTTCAGGACATTTTCATCACCCACCAAAAGAATCCCCTTACCCATGAAGCAGTCACTCCTCATTCTCCTTTCCTCCCGGCCCCTGGCAAGCACCAATGCCTTTTGTGTCTCTACAGATTTGTCTGTTTTGGACATTTCACATAGATGGAATCACACATGTAGTCTTTCCTGTCTGGCTTCCTTCACTTAGCATAGTTGTCAAGGTCCATGCGTGTTGTAGCATGTATCGGCACTTCATTCCTTTTTCTGGCTGAATAATATTCTATTGTGTGGGTATTCCACGTTTTATTTACTCACTCATCAGTTCTGAGAAGGATTTTAAGGCCAACTCTGAGAGCAGCAGGGAAGAGAGCTGTGCCTTTGGATGTCTGCCAAGGTGCTGGCCAAGAGAGCACTGCAGTGCCTCCCATGTGCCACAAATTTTCCATCCCGCTAATAGAAGAGCGATTTATTTGCAACTACTGCCCAATACCCAGTGTGATTCTGCAAGGCTAACAAACTGATAAAATTGTATACTTGAAGAAATATGGTACCTAATGGATAGAATATCATCTAAGAGATATCTATATATGTCCAGATATTATCTGATCTCCCCTCTTTAATGTTATAAGCCAATATGACCTCAATAAAATAATTTTTTTAAAAAGTAATCAACTCCACCAATAGCTTTTCTAAAATTACATCATTTCTTTGTACACAATAGCCGAGAGACTTCTGAACACTGGGAGACATTTTAAACAGACCAGGTGAGAATGCCTTGAAAGCCCCACTGCAAGTACAGATTGAAAGAGATGTGCTGGGAGACGCAGAGGCAAGAGAACAGAGAGAAAAAGAAGGGTTGCCTTGCTTCCTGGTGGCTTTCCACTCCCCGCCCCAGAGTTCCGTGAGACTCCTAGAATCCTTATAACGCTAGCTCAAGTGAGCTGCTGTTATTTGCAGCAAGATGCCAGAAACTCATGGGAAAGTTTCTCTAGTCCAAATTGTTCAGGCTGAGGAAAGCCCTCCCTCCCTAGACTTCAAGTAGGTGTTTATCCAAATGACCCCCCACGGACAGGGATTCAGATGCATATTCAGAGATGCTTGTTTATCAGTGGTATGTAGAGAATGTTGTTCCCCACTTATAAGATCCAGAGATCCTGCTTAAATATCCATATAAGCATCACTGAACGTCCTTAACCTTCCCTTGCAGAGATTCTGATAAATAGAAATTTTAAATATTTGGAGGGAGGAATGTGAATACAATGTAAATTTGTTGTTTGAAGAGCTGAACTACAAGTTAGCCCAAAGGTGAAAATGATATACCGATTTGGAAATGCAAAACATTAAACAATTGGGAATATCTTAAGAAAAATAATCTCCATGCAAAAAGCCCCAGTCCGATTGGCCTCAAAGCAAAACCCTACAAAGTGATCCTGGTTGTGTGCCTCTGTTCAAAATAAGAGGTAAATAAAGACATATAAACAGGCGCAGCTCTCTTAAAAACCAGACTGAAAATGGTGAAAAGAGACAAAACCACATTAAAAAGAAATAATCTTTATTTTAGTACTAATAAACTCGATTTTATTTTGCCCTCAGTATTATCAAACGAGAGTGGGAGTAGGGCAAACCCTAGGCAAACTTTCTCAAAAACAAAACATGCATAGGCCTTCTTCCCTTCTTTGAAAAAAGAATCAGTGCTGACTCTATGCAGACACCTGCTACCTGGCACTCAGCCAACTTGCTAACCAGCCCTGTGTTTCAGCCCAATTAGCTAAGCACGCGTCATCCAGAACGCGTTAATTATTCCTGGTGATTTCCCAACGTTTCCGACAGGATTACACAAGGAAAGGTGGACACAACCTTCTTTCACGAGGATCTGTACTAAGGAAACCCAGGGACATGTCAAAAAATACATAATGTCAGAGCTGGAAGGAAACTTCGAGTCTCATTATGCAAGCATTTCATCAAAGAGAGAAACCAGGGTGCTCCACAAAGCCTCCACTAAGCTATGAGCAGAGAGAAGATAAATATAAACATGAAAAACAGTTCAATGAAGTTGCTATTTCAGACACACTGCGGGGACAGAAAATACTTGTCATTGAATTATTGCAAATTAAGTGATAAGAATTCACTTCTCATCTTGGTTCGCTGGGTACAAAAAGGCAGAATTAGAGGAGAAAGGAACTGATCATTTCAAATCCTTGCCTGTCATTTCTTCTCAAGTGCATTCTTGTGCCTCAGTGTCTCCATCTACAAACTGGGAGAGGGGGTTTTGTAAGTTAGGTACAAGACGTCATGCTTGCAAGCACAGGCAGCTTTGAATCTGCCTTTGCCCTGGATACGAAGGTGCATTTGGTGGTAGGACACGGCTGTTTTTTCCCATGTCAAGCCCCAAAGATTAGTAATATGCTTCAAAATAGTCTAATTTTCCCTCCTAACATAAAGGGATGTAATATTAGATAATGACAGCCAAATAACTAGATAAGACATGCACTTAATATTTTATTCTGATTTTCTTCTCCAAATGTTAATACTAGCTGTTATTTCTTGAGAACCTATTAAGTGGAAGACATTGGGTGAAGCACATTTCCTGCCTTATTTCATTGAATCCTCCCAACCACCCTATGGGGTAAATTCTAGAATTATTTCCATCTTACAGAGGAGACAAGTGTAGCAGAGACAGGTGAAGTGACTTGCCCAAGGCCACACATCTTCTGAATGGCAGATTTGACTGAACTTTGTTCAAAATTTACAATTTGTTTTTCTGGATTCCATGTAAGACTTTGAGATCTCTAAAATATGACATTTTAATAATGCATTAACACTGAATATTTGTTCAGCAATCTTCAAAATATCTAGAATGTTAGAGTTACTTCCCAAACTAGACTGAAGGTTGATTGAGGTTCAGCGCTTATGCTTGATGAGGAAGGAAAAATAAGTCTCAAATTTTTCATCCCTCGTGTACTAGACTATAGGCATGCCCCCAGTAGATTTGTGAGGCTCTTATGTTCATTATCTGACTTACCTACCAGCAGAACCATATAAGATGTCATCATTCACATGCTACAGATGAAGAAACAGGATCAAAGAGTTCACGTAACCTGCCAGAGGTCAAGTAAGAGTCAAAGTGATTTGAACTCAGATTTCTGACTCCAAGTTCATGTTCTTTCCACTATATCATGTTGCCTTTCATACACTTAAATGAATTCCACGTAACGTACCATATGCCCCACAGCACTGCCTACACATGCTAGGTACTTGAATTCAGTGGCTGCTGGAACAGAGAAGGAATAATTACTGTGATATAGTGTTTGAAGTGGTTTACAGATCTCAAACCACTTTTAGTCTCACAATCCTGTGAGGTTGGTTCTATTATCTTAATTTTACAAATGAAGTAAGGAAGATGTACAGAAGTTGAGTAACTTCCCCAAGATCATCCTACCAGGAAGTGGTTTATCTTCTGCCAAGTTCTGACTATTAACTTTTGGTATTCTATGCAAGTGGTGATAAGGATCTCCCTCTGGCATCCTCCTGCAGGACAGAAGGAAGACAAGAAGGAGGAGGAGCCAGTAAAAACAAAAGGTGTAGCTCTGCTCTGAATAGAATGGGGGCGGGGGTGAACAGAGGCAGAAGCAGAGGGATGACAGTGCCTAGAAGTTAAGTCAGCCAAATCGTGCTTCAGTGACAGAACAGAGACTCTTCATGCAATCTTTCGTCAGCAACAGATGGTAGTCTGTCCAACCGTAATCCTTTTTGTGGTCCTCATTGCTAACTTTAGCAAAGAGAAGTTGGACAAGCAGAGGGTCTGTTTGGATTGGGACACCATGGTCAACACGGATTGCATCAAAAGGTGCAAAGGAAGTCCCTCCCCAAGCAGCAGATTGGTTACAGAGAGTGCCTGCAATTCAGAAACTCACTCATTTGAGGTTATTCCCCTTTGCATTCTCATGACTCCCTTCAGTTCCATTCTTGTCGTTCCATGATTTCCATGGAAAATTCTGTTGGTGAGAAAGTAAGATAGGGGCAAACTTCTGGCCTTACTCATGAACATTGGCTAGTGAGTCAGCACAGCTGGAGAAGAAAGCTGGTTTACAGATCTCAAAGGCAACAGACAACACTGTCCTCATCAAATTGACCAAAGTGTTGGATTTAATTATATGAATATAACTACTCAGTGGCCTTTCATAGTACTCCCCTAAGGATTGTTGGGTCAAAAAGCCAATTCGTTCTGTTACTTATTGCTTAAGACTATTATAAACTATTCCCTTGGGAAGAGCAGGAAATCAGATCTTTTGTCTCTCATCCAAGGTACAGGAAAGTCACTATTCTAGTGAATGAACCACAGATTTCCCCCTGATTTCACTCTCAATTCTTCAATTAGGTGACTATTATCGTGGAAGCTGCCCTCAGAAGAGGCTGAAAGACCATGGAGGCTCGTAAATGATGGCACTGCCCCCGTAACATCTGGATGGGCAGTCAGCTTCTAATTCTTATCATGACCCAGCTTCCCTTGGCTCTCTGGCCAGGAACCAACATGAGAGTGTGCCTTCTGGAAAGCAGAGATTCATTGGGCTCTAATAACTCTCTCCCAATGGCTGGTCATGGACACTTCTGTTCTATCTACAAAGACAACAAGCATCCCTTGCATAACTAACCACTCCCATTGTGTGCCCAATTCACAGCTCTGCAGATATGATCTGCTTTTGGTCACTGTTTACATGGAGCTAAATGCACCACGTAAATAAGAAATCCTCCTTTGCCCATAGAGACTAGGAGTGGGGTCTGAGACCTGCATACCCCGTGGGGTGGTTTAAGTTGCATGGGAAGAGCGATTCTTCTCTCTGTTTAATGTGTCTCATATGCCTCCCATGGGAGAGCAGAAGGCTCGTTTCTTTTCTAGTTTTTAACTTTCAATTAATTTATTTTTTGTGTGCACTTCAATTATTTTAATACATTGACAGAGTCATACAACCATCACCACAGTTCAATTTTAGGACCTTTCTATCACCCCTAAAACATCTCTTATGCCGATGTGCTATCATTCCCCAATCCCACCTCTAGGCAACCACTAATCCGCTTTTCATTCTCTATTGATTTGCTGTCTCTAAATATTTCATATAAATGGAATCATACAACATGTGGTCTTTTCTGACTGGTTTTCTTCATTTAATATAGCATTTTAAGGTTGAAGCGTATATATCAGTAGTCCATTTCTTTTAATTGCTGAATAGTCTTTGAAAGCTATTTCTTAGTTCCTTAGCCCCCAACTCTCCCAAATGAAAGAATACCAGATGTGAGGCCCTGCACAATCCAGCTGCTGCTCACTTCTCCAGACTCATCTCTTACAACTCCCGACACCCTCTCACTGCCCATGCTGCAAGCATATTGGCCTTGTTTCAGATCCTCAAATGTGTCATGATCCGGTCTACCGCAGTGCTATTGAAAATGCTGTCTCCTTTCCCTAAACACTACCCCCTCCAACGTGCACACACGTATTTCACTTGGTTAATTCCTACTAATCCTTCAGATCTCCGTATAAAACGTATTCCCTCAGAAAAGCCTTTCCCGACCCTTTGGACTGCGTCTGACTTTTCTCACACATGCTCTCTTAGTATCTCCATCAGAGCTCTTATTCTATGTGTAATTAGTTCATGACATATGTAATTACTTCTTTAATGCCTGTCCCACCCCTTCCCCCACCCCTTCTCCACTTCCACCTCACGCCCCCTCCCAGAGCCATAAAGGCCACAAGGGCTGGCACCAGGTCTCTTTTGGTTACCACGAGCCCAGGACCAGGCACATAGTGGGTGCACAGCAAATATTCGCTCTTGCCTACCTGCTTGCCTGCCTGAGCCCTTGCCTTTGGTGCTGTAGATACTAGATCTCTCTCTCCGTGGTGTCCAATTCTCTCAGCACAGCAGGGGGAATCTGCATTTTATATGCCATGGAGTTTCCTAAATGTGTCAGTCTATAAAGATGTGCTGTTTTCAACTGATACCATCAACGGGCTGGAGATAAACTCAACCTGACAGCTAGAATGTAGTCAGTACAAAGTGTCCGGGAGGCCAGTTACATGGCGTGGAATGGAGGGAATGCGGCTATGTGATGAGAACTCCCGTACACTTCTCAACTTTTCAAGTAGCTCCTGGGGAAGACCAGGGGGCAACCTTGTTCACCGAGGTGCTCACTAACACTTTCATGTAATGCCAATTCCAGCGCGCTGAGCGGCACTTTGACTGGCTGTTTGTTTGACTCTGCTTTCAACACCTCTCTAGAAATTATGACATATGTCAGAATGAATCCAAGCAGCCCTCCAGCCAGCTTTCACAGCCACACAAAGCTCTCCACCCATTGGGCACACTGAAAGACACTTGATGCTGTTTGAGAACACTCCTCTTAATCTGCTGATAACCTTTTCTGTCTGGCTGGCAAGACCTAAGAAACGTTTCTTTTCATTTGGGCCCATTTAAAATAAAACAACCAAAAACCATCAACTGTTAAAAATGTATCTCTTTGTACTCGTGCGTCTTTACTTTTGAGTCTTGGCAGGAGATTCTTAAGGGGCAAATGGACTAAATGAATGAATGCCAATCACAACAACAGAAGTGGAGAGTAATAATTCAATTCAAGAAGCAGTTATTGAGTGCTTACGATGTGCGGGGCCCTGCGCACAGTCCATGGGGGATAGAGATGAATAAACTGCAGTTTCTTCCCTCCAGGAGCTCATGATCTGGGAGAGGAGACAGACATGCACATAAATAATGCTAATAAGGACGACCCTGGGAAACACTGGAATAAAAGCACAAGCGATGGGCTATGGGAGTACAGGGAGGGGAAAATTAATTTCAACCGAGAACATCAGGAAACCTTTCCTGGCAGAGGAAGGGATAAATATGACACACTGTTTTATTCTAACAACTTTAGAAGAAAAGAATGTTATCAAGACTTTTGACTAGTCTACCGCTATCTAAATGGGCCTGCTGGATTGTCTTGGAAGCCCAAGTTCCACTTCAATATAGTTAATTGGTCCCAGGTGAGGAAGGAAGCAGGCAACTCCTTGGGGCCCAACAAACCCCAGAATGAGCAGTTCTGCTTTACCCATCACGATACGGATCTCGCTCTGACTCCCTGATGCCCAACCACCAGCCAAATAGTCACGCAATCTGTAAGATGCAGCACTGATCCCCTATTGCTAAATTGAAATCACCTCCTCCTTTTAAACTGCCTTAGACTCACCTGGTGGGGAAGATGTCCACAAATGGAGAAGCATGCTCACCTGGCTGGGGCCAGCCTGCTTCCCAGGTTCTTGTGGTCCCAGGTACAAATATGTCTTCAGGCCCATACATACCTGACCTTGGGAAAGGTCAGAAACTCATCCACCCTAGGGTTGCAAAGATCTGACAGGATCAGTGTTAGGGGCATCTGCAGCACCAGGGGTATTTGCATTTTAATAGGAATCCCAATCCTTTACCATCGGGAGAATGGGGGCCTGATAGGGCCCAGGGCTGGGCTTTACCTAAACCTGGGATGACTGCTTATTTGGCCTGAGGGTAAAAAATAGTTTGCAGCTTGGTGTGAAATGGTAGTTGCCCCATTTAGAAAAAAAACCTTTCAAGGTTTAAGGATGAAAGCAGTTGACAAGCTGGGAACAACGGCTAATCAACATTTCAAAGCGGTGGGTAACAGGTAATAAATACTGTGAATCCCAGAGCCTTAGGATGTGACCTCTGATTAACACTCTCGGTCCTGCACCTCTCTACCTTCCTCTCTGCTCCACCTCGTTAGGGCAGCATACTGACGCAGAAGCACGTGGGCTTTGGAGTCTAGGGGGCTCCAGGCTGGATCACTGGCTATACCACTTGCTATCTAGATACATGAAACTAGCTAAGTGACTTAAACTCTGAGCCTCACGTTCCTCATCTGTAGACTGGGTCCAATGGTTTCTGCCTCACAGAACTGTTGGGAGGATTAATTATTGAGCTAATTCATGTACAGGGCCTAGCATAGTGCTTGGTATACAATAAGAATGTGATGTGATTCTCCCACCTTTTGTGTGTGGAAGGTGTTACTTCTATCCTGTTGCCTCTTTCCCCTCTTTCCTCTCTAAACCTAGCCATTATAAGATAGTGAAGCATAATTTTAATATTTTCTGTGGTTATTCATCGAAGTTCCCTCAATTTAAAAAGCAGATTTGTTGAACAGTTTATCTTCTCTAAGGTGCTTTTTTGTGACGTGGCCTGCAAAGGTTTCCCTCTAGAGGTCATGAGTTCTCAACAACCAGAAAAGTTCCCCACTTCCAGCTTGACTAAAGGAATGATTGAGTGATTCTGCCAGCAGCTAAGGGAGCTACTGTGGGGTGGGCAGAATAGATTTTCTCAGAACCCCAGAATTCATCCCTTAGAAGTGGCTGGTTGTTTTGCCTATATTCAATACCTGTTCTCCATGCCTACCACACCCTCTTTGTTTTTTGTCATATGAAGGTCAAAGGAGTAGAAACACTCTGTCCTCTAGGCCAGAGGTCTCCAAGCAGAGAACATTAAAAATGTGCATGGGGTATGTCCAAATGAGGGGTTACCCCAGTGGTCCAGGCACATGGGAAGCAGATGCCGCGGAGGGAGGGGAAGGGGGAGAGGGATAGCGGTGGTAAGAAAAGCCTAACTAGCAGCCCTGTTCACTTGTTTCTCCAGTCTTCTACTTTAAACACTATCTATAGGCTAAGAACTTTTAAATTTACATCTCTAGCCAAGACCACTCCCCTACATTCCACATTCATGTACATACCTCCAACTCAGCATCTCCACTTGAACATCATACCTTAAACTCAGTATGTCGAAAACTCAATCTTGAGCTCCACTCTCTAAGACATGATCCTCCCTCAATTGTTCCCATCTCAACAAAGGGAAACACCACTCACATACTTGCCTAGAATAAGTATCTTGGAGTCATCCTTGACTTTTCTTTTTTCTAATGTCTTTTATCTACCCCATCAGAAATCTCATTGACTCTGTTTTTGACGTATATCCTGAATGCAATCCTGCCTCCCCAGCCTCATCACTGACACTTCATTCTAAGCCACTGACATCTCTTACCTGTGTTACTGGAGTAAGCTCCTAAATGGTCCCCTTTGCTTGCATTCTTGTCCCCATATTGTCTATTCAATACAGCAGCCAAAGTGATCCTGATAAGTCATAAGTCAGGTCATGCCACTCCTCTGCTCAAAACCTCTCAAAAATGATCCATCTCAGAAAAAAATTCAAAGTTCTTTGATGGCCTAGGAGGCCCTATAAGATCTGGTTCTCATCCATGTTTTTGAGCCCATTTCCTACCATTTTCCCCACACTCTGAACTAGCTCCGCTCACCACCTTGCTGTTCCTTAAAGATGCCAAGCATATCCCCACATCAGAGCATTCGTATTTTCTGAACTCTTTGCCTGGAATGCCCAGATATTTGCAGAGCTTACCCTCCCACTTCATTCAGGTCTCTTCGCAATTGTCTTCTTGGCACCATAGCAGAAAGAGCACACACATATACCCCCTCCTGTTGGTTACTCTCTGCCCCCTTTCTCTGCTTCAGTCTTCTTATCAATTATTACCATCTGACATATCTCTCTGGTTACATCTGTTTCCCACTCATACTAGAAAATAAGCTTCTTTTCACTTAAAAAATAATGTTTAAAAATCTGAGTTTCTCTGAGACTTCCCTATACAAATCCTCTGGCTTCCTTAAGAAACTTCCCACATTTTCCTCTATCCAAATCATTTGTAGTTGCAGTCAGAGTGGCATTTCAGAGAGCTTCCCAACTCTCTTGAATTGTCTACGCTTGTAGAGTCTCTCATTACGGACTTGGACATCAGACTTTCCTCAGCCATGCCCCTTCCAGAGGTCAAAGACTTTATGGTCCTTTGCTCACTCTTTTTAGGTTTTTATTACTTCCACTTCCCAAATGATTCCCCCTGTTGGTAGCATTAGGTCTAGAGCCACAGTCCCTCTAGTTGTTTTCTCTAGGCTCAGGAAAGTGTCAGCTCAATTTTAATAATTTTTCTGCTGCTCTCTGGTCAGGTGACTTATAACATCTCACATAGAATATCCATAATATCTACTCTCAGATTCAAAGATTTCTGAGCCCGTGCCTTCTTAAAAAGTAAAACACACACATGGTATAAAATCAAGTAGTAGAAATACAAATTGACTAAAAACTGAGTCTCCCTCCATCTTTACTAGTTCTCTAGTTACTCTCCAGAGGCAACCACTTTTCCCAATTCCTTATGGACCCTTTCAAAGAGAACTCCACTATTTTGGGGAAATGATCCACACCCATTGTTTTGAAAGAAAATCAAACAATTCAGAAACAAACAATTAAAAAAAAACTAAAATAAAATGATACCATCGAGGGTGTCATAACCACATTAATATGTTAATATATCCCTTTAGACTCTAGACCTCTCTCCCTTTCTCCTTTCTCTCTTCCAGAACATATAAATGGAACCACACTGTACATGTTGTTCCATTTCCTGCCTTTTTCACTTAACAAAATGTCACAGACTTCTTTCAATGTCAAAACCTATAGATGTAAGTGGATGTGAATTTAATATACAGTACAACTTCACCTCTTCTCCTAGCAGATATACTCCTTTTCAGAGGGCAGCCCCTTCTTCCTCCAGGTTTTAGGCTTGTCCCACTAAATTCCACTGAGTACTGTAATCCCACATGTATTTTCCTGCATTAGACCTTCAGGTTAGCTTTGCATGTCACATGGATAAAGTCACAGAAATTCCAAGATCTTAGTTTTATTCCCAGTCACTTTCCAATCATTATTCTCATAGCAGTATTATTTGTTGTTAGGGCCTTCAGAGTCATCTGGAGGGTGGCAAAATTATATGTAGGTCTTATGGAACAATGTTCTAAGAGAAGTGCCTATGCATCATTAATTTTTAACACATATTTATTGAGCATCTACTATATGACAAGCACTGTTGTAGCAATAAACAAAAACAAAGATCCTTGTCCCTATGCAACTTATTTTCTAGTGGGACAAGACAGCCAGTAACCAAAGAAGTACGTCAATGGTGATAATTTCTAAGAAGGAAAATAAAGTAGGGTAAGAGGCAGACAGTGATCATAGGGGTGGGTATATGTGTGTGCTGTTTCGGCTATGGTACCAGGGATGGCTTCTCTGATGAGGAGACAATTGGGAAGAGACCTATATGAACTGAGGGCAAGTCCCTCAAAAATCTGGGTGAAGAGCATTCCAGGCTGAGAATTCAGGAGATTCAAAGGCCCTGGTTTGGGGATATGCTTAGCATCTTTAAGGAACAGCATGGGGCTTCATTAGTTATATTCTGAGCAAGAACAAAGTCAGGGGAGAGGTATGCTGCTTGGGACTGAAGGAGTAATGTTGATGGAAGACAGAAACAGCAGAACTCCAAATTTGTTGTCTTCTCTGAAAAAAATAATGAGCTTCAGACTGAAAAGGTTAGAAAACAACTTTAGCGAGAGGCAGAAGCCCAAAATTGAGACGAGAGTGTAAAAGAAGACATAGGTGCTATATAAATGAATTTGAAACTCCTTACCCAGGTGACTGTCCCTAACGGACACAGCTTAGAAAAAAGAACACACACACACACAGAAAGAGAGAGAATGCTATCATGACAGGTTTGAAGAATCAGAGCAAATAGCAGAGGATCTGTAATCAAGGAAATAGATACTTGTTTTGACTTTCAAAAATGGCAAAAAGGTAGATTATGGACATTAGAAATTTGTGAGCTTAATGTTGATATTGAATAAGGCTATCGAATGGAACATTAAAGGGATCATTTAGGTGCACCTAATAGAATCTGTAGTGGTTGCCAGGGCCAGCAATGATCACTGGGATTCAAACTGGGTTCACTAGGAACAAGGCATAACTGACTAACCTTAACTCCTTCTTTTTTGAAGAAGAAGAAGATTAGCCCTGAGCTAACATCTGCTGCCAATCCTCCTCTTTTTGCTGAGGAAGACTGGCCCTGAGCTAACATTCGTGCCCATCTTCCTCTATTTTATGTGGGACGCCTGCCACAGCATGGCTTGCCAAGTGGTGCCACATCTGTACCTGGTATCCAAACCGGCAAACCCCAGGCCACCAAAGAGGAACGTGTGAACTTTTAACTGATGCGCCACTAGGCCAGCCCCTTAACTCCTTCTTTGACAGGGTTTCCAGATTGGTAAATATAGAAACATGGTAGACAGAAAATCTGCACAGTATCCACAAAGGCAAATGTGGGTATTGTCACGTGGGTGTTGAGCTGGAAGCAATCTGTTGGTGGTATGCCACAGGGGTCTGTGTTGGTCAATGATTTTTTCTTTTGAGGAAGATTAGCCCTTAGCTAACATCTGTGGCCAATCCTCCTCTTTTTGCTGAGGAAGACCAGCTCTGAGCTAACATCCATGCCCGTCTTCCTCTACTTTATATGTGGGACGCCTACCACAGCATGGCTTGCCAAGTGGTGCCATATCCACATCTGGGATCTGAACCAGCGAACCCTGGGCTGCCAAAGTGGAGCATGTGCATTTAACAACTGTGCCACCAGGCCAGCCCCTTGGTCAATGATTTTATTGATGACTTGCATATATAAAAGCCCCACTTATTAGATTTGGATATGACACAAAGCTGGGAAGGCTAGTAAATACCTTGGCTGACTGAACTGGAATCCCAAAATAACTTGACTTAACAGAATGATGGACAGAATTTAACACAATGAAATTTAACAGACTAAATCCATGATTTTGCCTTTAAACACAAAAAGCATTCATGATAAGAAGCTTCAAGTTTTAACTACAAATTTGACTATATATTTGACTATAAATTCTGCAATGTGATGTGTATGATATGGCCACAAAAAGAGCAAACATGACCTTAAGACTTCATCATACTACAAGGACATCTATAAGATACTAGACAGTGAGTTCTCCAGAGGCAGGGACCATGTCGAGCTTGTTCACTGTCATATATCCATGATCTAGCATGGTGCCTGCTGCATGGTATATACTCATTGACTGAATAATGTGGTTGTTCTGCTTTATTCTGCCTTGGTCAGCTCATAGCTAGATTTCTATTGTCAGTTCTGGCCACTGTACTTTGAGAGGGATTTGACAAAGTCAAGAGAGTGACCAGGATGGTGAAAGGAATAAAAACCATATCCTACTGAGTCAATCAACAAATGTTTACTGAACACTTACTATGTGCTAGACAAAACATGCACAGTCCCTGTCCTCATGGTGCTTACATTTAGCTAGAGAGATAGATCAACTGATAAACAGACACATAATCACCATTCATTGAGTGATGTGCCCTATGAAGAAAAGTATATCAGGATAAAAGGATAGTGATGGAGATGGGGCGGAGGTTCTCTTTGATATGATGGTCTGGGACAGCCTCTCTGAGTAGTTGATATTTGATCAAAATGAAGTGAGGAAACGAATCCCACCACTATTGGAGGGAGGAGCATTTCTGGTAGTGGGAAGAGAAAGTAAAAAGGCCCTGAGACAGGAATATGCTGTGCATGTTTGAGGAACAGAAGGAGGACATGTGGCACAGGCAGGGAGGACGAGATTAGGTTAGAGAAGAAGTCTGGGAGGGGGTCCTTATGAGAAAAGTCACAGAAGCTGGGAACATTTAGACTGAATGGTGGGGGAGGGGGAGGGATGCTCCTACAGAAAGAGGAGGAAGGGACTATCTTCAAATATTTACAGGTCTGTGATGTGTTAGAGAGATTAGACCTCTTCTAGAAGGCACCTCTGAACTCCCATTGAATCAAAAGTTTCAATCTCCTGGGAGAAAAATTTCAGGTCAATAAAAAGAACTTTCTATCAGAGCTATTCCAGATGGATTGGCTGTCTCATATAACAGGGATCTCCATGTCGCTGGAGAGACTTGAGCTGAGGTGAGGTACCACCCCACTCGGAGAGAGCTAAGGGGCAAGGGGAGACCTGGAAGGGATATTCAAGGCTCAGGGGGATTAGATTAGATGACCTTTAAGGCCGAGATTCTAGGAATCTAAACTTGTTTCCTGACATAACACTCCCTTGGTACTAATTATGGTTAAAGTAAATACTTGCTCACTGCTGGATCCAAGATTACACACAATGCTCAAGTGGAACTTAACAGTCAAGACACTGAATCAAAATGTCAGAAAGCATCTGCAGGTCTTTTCACACAATATATGAGTGAAAAGGGTCTAGGAGGCATCACATTTTCTGAAGTTAATACTTACTGTGTTTGGCTACAGAAACGTCTCTATGCCTATATTACTAGTGATAACTAAGGATAGGATAGTCTCCCCACTCCAGGCCTTTTTTCCTTAAACAACTGAAGTATCATTTAGGAGAAGTGGAACTAAACTAAATTGTCACTAAGCCAGATTTTTAATCAGCTTGGGCTAGCCTCTCTGCTGCCCAATACTCAGTACGCAACTCATGTAAAGGAAAAATGGAAACAAGGACAGTTAGGAAAGGCTGGTCATTGCCACTCTGGACTCTGCAATGGCCATCACAGGAGTACTTCTGGCCATTCTAGCTCAGACTCCCTTGATGGCAGCATTGTAAGTAATCTGCACTATTTGCTTCTGTTTCAAAACATGTCCTCCTCACCGTTCAAAAACTCATTGTTTTTTAATACTGAGCCTACAGGGGCAACTCAATCATGAGGTCATTCTGAAAGAATTCTAAAAGAAAAAAAACGTGTCTTCCTCTGCCTGAACGGTCAAAATTAGCTGATGGAATGGGCCTGAATATATCAAATAACTGTGCGGCCCTCCACTTCCTTCCTGATTGACCTCAAAGATGGCTATTTTTAAAGAAACTATAGAACTATTGAGTTAAATTTTAAAAGTTTAGACTTGAGTGACTTAGACAAATGTGTTAGAGGTCCATGGTGAACTTGAAGTTTTCAAATAGCATCTTTCAATTGTGGAGGCCCAGGGAAGGAAAGGAGGATCATTTTAATATATTAAGTTGAGAAAAGCAGAATTTAGCAAAATATTTGTTTTCTGGCCCCCTTTCCCGAAAATAGACTCATAACAAAATACATATATTTAAATTTTCCCTTCTTTTTGGATTGAGTAATCATTTTCATCTGCTAGTATGATTGATAAAGAATGGATCACAAGGTTACTTAGAGAATATAAAACATTTATCTCTTTTTAAATACAGAGAAGTAGAAATAAAAAAGAAAAGAACTCACAGAAAAGGACTTGAGCAAGCAATTTACAGATGAGGAAATGCAAATGGCCTATATACATATGAAGAGATGCTCAACCTCAAAAGTGATCAGTGAAATCCAAATTATAACCCTGATGAGATGCCATACTGTCTAATAGGTCAGAACATTTTTAAAGATTGATAATATCCAGAGTGAATGAAGCTCTGTGGAAAACGGCATTCTTATATATTGATAAACTAATGCAACTTCTTTGGAGGGGGAATTGGAAATATCTGCCAATATTATCAATGCATACATCCTTTGACTCAGCAATTTCACTTCTAGGAATCTGTCCCACAAAAATACGCATATAAGCGTGTAAAAATATATGTATAGGGTCAGAATCATTGCAGCATCATCTGAGAATAAGCTAAATATTCATTAGTAAGGAGATGGTTAAATAAAGTATAGTACATACTCCGGAACACTAATGCTGTCATTACAAAAAATTAGTAGATCTTCATGACTGACATACAAGGATGTCCACAATATATTGATATACTGCGTAGTGAATACAGCAAGTGGCTTAACAGTATTCATTGTATGATCCCACTTCTGTTTTAAATATATATGTGTGTGTATACATGTACATACATGTGTATATACTGGTGTACATATATTTATATGTCTGTATGTATGTACATACATATGTGCATGTGTGTATAGTCATACAACCAGAAACAATGACTGGTGTGTGTGTCTGTGTGTGTGTGTATGTGTATGTTTGCATAAAAAAAGGACTGGATAGATCCCCATCAAGCTGTTAATTGTGATTATTCCTGAGGAGTGGAAATGTAGAAAATGAGTAAAAGATAAACTTTCACTTTGTAACCGTATATATGTCAATAACAACATTAACAACTAACATTTATTGAGCACTTAGTATATACTAGAATGGTTGATAAGTATTAACTCATTTACTCTCCATAACGACCCTAGGAGGTCAATATTACTATTATCCGTATTCTATAGATGAGGTAACAGAGGCACAGAGAGGCTAGGGAACTTACTCAAGGTCAATGCAGCTAGTCTGCAGTCTGGCTCCAGAGCCTGTATTATTGTGTATTATTATTTTTTTTAACAATTCACATGCACTTCTTCTGTACATTTTAATCTCCTGCAACCCCTACACCCAGAAGGAACCATAACAACATATTGGAATCTTTTCTTCCAGTTATTTTCTATACAATTTTAATGAGATCGCACAGTATATACAATTTTGTGTTCTTATTTTCTCAATTCATATTATTTCACAAACTCATCCCATGATATTTTCAGGATATCCAAATAAAAATTCCCAATCTTTACAAATATATATATATATATTTTTTTTTAAAAAAGTATGCTTTTTGGTGAGGAAGATTGGCCCTGAACTAACATTTATTGCCTATCTTCCTTTTTTTTTGTCTCCCCAAAGCCCCAGTACATAGTTGTATATCCTAGTTGTAGGTCATTCTACTACTTCTATGTGGGATGGCACCACAGCATGGCCTGATGAGTGGTGCACAGGTCCGCACTCAGGATCTGAACCAGCAAACCCCAGGCCGCTGAAGTGGAGTGTACAAACTTAACCACTCAGCCACGGGGCTGGCCCCTATAAATATATTTTTAAGGATGCATAATGTTGCATCATTCAGATGTATTGTATATTTATTTAAATATTTCCCTGCTGTTCTTTCTAACATTTATTATAAAAGATAACATGATAAACAATTCTGTGCATAAGTTTTAGTCTACTTCCCTTCAGATAGATTCTCTCAGAATCGGGGTTACTGGGTCAAAGGGAATGCACATTCTTAAGGCTTTTGTTACATATTGCCAAATTTATGTTCTTTTTCTAAAAAGATGCCCTTTCTGGAACCTCAGTACTCCCTTCTTCCTGTAGTTCCCTAGTGTGCTTGCTTGCTGTATCAGTCTTTCCACATACATATTTTATTTTTGATATACGTATATATCATGAAATGATTACCACAATAAGGTTAGTTAACACATCCATCACCTCACATAGTTACCATTCCAGGTACATATTTTTTAATAGTTCAAGAGGGGCAATTCTGAACCTGAAGGACTAAATCTCTAATGGCAGCATTTTATGGTGCAATGGCAGCCAGAGAGAGACGGCTTGGGACTGTGGGACCTTCCTGGCACCTCTCCTCACACCACTAAGCTTTAGGCTGTTGGGTTGGTTATATTAACAATATAACCAACTATATCACTGATATAAATCTCTCACAGCTGTTGAAGGTTCTAGAATTTCTACTAAAAAGGAGCATCAAAAAGCCTTTAACTGGGGCCGGCCCGGTGACGCAGTGGTTAAGTGAGCACATTCCACTCTGGCAGCCTGGGGTTCGCTGGTTGGGATCCCGGGTGTGGACATGGCACCGCGTGGCAAGCCATGCTGTGGTAGGCGTCCCACATATAAAGTAGAGGAAGATGGGCATAGATGTTAGCTCAGAGACAGTCTTCCTCAGGAAAAAGAGGAGAATTGGCAGCAGATGTTAGCTCAGGGCTAATCTTCCTCAAAAAACAAAAAGCCTTTAACTACAAGACCACCTCCACTTCACCACAGCCACTCACTTCCAAGGTCAAACCCCAGATCTAGTCATTATCACTAAATACAGGCACCCTCATTGCACAGCGGTGGGGGTTGTTAAAAATGACTGCCAGCTGAAACAGTGCAAAGCAATCTTAATCAATGGGGAAAATTACAATTGTTCTGTAACATCTAAAATTTATTGTCAAAATGTTGAAATCTCCCTTGCTATCCATTTCGTTATAGGTGTATAGGAGAATGAAAAAAATTGTAAAACTAAGATTTATTTGGTACACTGTAATTTAAAACATTAGAAACATTTTATTTCTTTGTAAAAAACTTATCAAGGATAGTTTGAACAGTACTTGCCTTCTTCCCATACCTTACAATACTAGGAGAACATCTTTTCACACCTTGGTGAATTGTCATACTCCTTTTGAAATTTTGACCAGCTTCCAATATTTTATCCTTTGAACTTTCAATATTATGAAATGTCTCTAAGATTTCCTTCATTGTGAACTTTTTGCTGGTGTCACTTCCTCTGGGATATCTATTCTTTTTGTCACAATTTTCCTCATTCATGTTAGAAAGTTCACCCTCACTAAGTTCCTCTGGCTGCATATCTAGGGTTTCTCAAATGGTGGCAGTGTCAACATTGCCATGGTCTCATGGCCAGCTATTTCTTTTATAAATCTACATACCTTCGATTTGAATTTCACTCTCAGCATTATAATTTTTCATTTCTTTGCTGCACTTTCATATTTATTGGCCAATTCCCCCTTTTATGAGTACCCATTTTTGTAAAATGTCATGTGGGTTTATCACTGCAAATCAAGGAGGTGAAACAAGCACATGCTTTGCTGTCTGTGCATAAACTGAATAACATGAATCACCAACAGACTTTGAAAGAGGTGATGTGATTGGTCAATGATCATGATGCACATCTGTTATTTATGTAGTGATTTGTGGACTGAAAAGAGGGATCAGCACAATCTGTACTCATGCAATTACTCAGTTAATATGCAATGATAACTGAAATTTGAAGTGTGCTGTTTGGGGATGCTGTTATTTAACTAAACTGTTAAACAAATTCATGGATATTGGAACTGTGCACCCCACTTACTGTCAGTTTATTCTGAACACAGCAGCCAGAGCAATCTTTTAAAAGCAGAAATCAGACCTGACACCCCTGTGCTCAAAACACACCAATGACTCCCATTGTCCTGAGAGCAAAAGCCGAAGCTCCCCTCGTGATCTACAAGACCTTCACGACCTGCCCCTTCCCTTCTACTGTTCCTGATCTCCCTCCCTCCTCTCCAATCACACTGGCCTCCTTGCTGGTCTTCAAACACACCAGCATTCTCCTGTCTCAAGGCCTTTCCAGTGGCTTCCCTCTTGGCCTAGGACCGTCTCCCCCGAGATGTCCGCCTGGCTAATTTCATCATTTCTTTTAAGTCTTTGAACAAAACTTCCTCATAGAGGCCTATGCTAACCATCTTACTTAATCCTGCAACCCACTTCCTGCTCCCACCCAGCATGCCTGATCCATCTTGCCTGACTCTGCCTTTTCTTTTTCCAATAGCATTATTGTCATCTAACATACTATACAATTTACTTATTTTTAAATATCTATTGTTTATCATCTCTCTCCTCTCACAATAATATAAGTTCCATGAAGGCAGGGAACTTTGTATGTTTGTTTCATTGCTGTTTTCCAAGTAGTTAAAATAGTGCTTAGCATATAGTAGGTGCAAAGTGAATAGTTATTGAATGAATAAATGTAATAACCCATAAGCACTATTCGCAAGTGTGTTTTTCTCAGACCATGTTAAAAATCTTTTTCAGATAAGCCAGATAGAGAAAGACAATCTCTGTATGACTCCACTCATATGTGGAAGTTAAACATGTAGACAAACAGAACAGATTAGTGGCTACCAGGGGAAAGTGGGGGTGGGGGGGTGGGCACAAAGGGTGAAGTAGTGCAAGTACAACATGACTGACAAACAATAATGTACAACAGAAATTTCACAAGGTTGTAAACTATCATAAACTCAATAAATTTTTTTAAAAAAAATCTTTTTCAGGGCTGGCTGGGTGGCGCAGCAGTTAAGTTCACACATTCTGCTTCAGTGGTCGGGGATCCAGGGTATGGACCTACACACCACTTGTCAAGCCATGCTGTGGCAGGCGTCCCACATATAAAGTAGAGGAAGACGGGCATGGATGTTAGCTCAGGGCCAGTCTTCCTCAGCAAAAAGAGGAAGATTGGCAGTAGTTAGCTCAGGGCTAATCTTCCTCAAAAAGAAAAATCTTTTTCAGAAAACAAGGTCACCCTAGGTAAATGGCATAAGAGTTGACTTTGGGGGGGGGGACCCAAACAGACATAATGTCAAATTGTATGTCTTACAGAACAGCCTGAGATAAGGTTAATCCCAGATAATTCATTTACTTGAGTAAGAACTTGAAACTTGCCACACTTGCTTTTAAGAGTAGACAAAAGAGCAGAACTCATCATTCTCTTTCTTCCAAGAGGTCCAGCCATTCCCTAAATGAACACACCTGAAATTTAAATCTTATATCAGTTAAAATCGATTTGGGGAGGCGACGTGAATCTTTTCTTAAGCTGTGTCTACTGATTCAAATCCCCAAAGACATCCATAGTTCCTTTCCAGTTTACCTCAGCCCTCGGGAGGGCCATAGACACTACCACTCTGCTTAAATTGAATGCTGCAAGATGCTTTGATTCTCACCCTGCTTCCACACATAAACAGATGGTTACTTTTTTACCTTTAGGCAAAGGAACTCCTAATCCTTTTCCATTGCTCAATGTCGTCATTGCCAGAGAATATTTCCTCATTCATAATCTATCTGTAAGAGAAGGTCGTTGATTTTCTCTTCCTCCTACAGAGATTAACTGATCTTCATCTCGATTCATATATTCAATTCTAAGTCATTTTTTTCATCCTTAAACTGAATAACAACAATTCATTTCACTTTTTTGATATAGGTCTTATTTTCCAGCGCTTTAAAATGTCTTTAATAAAAAACAGTTCTTCATACACTGGGTAGGATGACCTTTTTGAGGCAAGCCAGGCCACCTGGTCCACCCACTAAGCTGGTTTCTGAAGTGCAGATTATCCCCACTCCCTGGGCAACAGTCTGGTCATTCGGGAATGCCTGTTTTTGTCTTGGATCAAACTCTCTCTTTCTCTGTGTTAGAAGACTCTTAGTTTTGCACCTAAAGCATTCCTGGAAACATATACTGAAGTCCAGTGTGTGCCCCACTTGAAATTCCAGAAATGATCCTGGGAGAATATGACGTCTCTATGAGAATAGATATTGTAATTTCGTGTTCTTATTTTGATGCTTATCTTAAAAAGACCTTTATGTAGGTATGCTATGAATCATCTGGGTGGCCTCTTAAGAGAATCGACATATGATTGTTGACCTTGACTCTGCTTTTGATTTAAGATCAAGGAGGTTCCAAGCGGTGATGCTTGGATTGTGTTGGATTAATAAGTAAAGAGGAGAAGTACAGGCCAGATGTGTGTTGTAAAAGCAAAGGTTTCATAGTAGTTTGAATGGGAAAAAGAAACCAGTGAAGGCTGTGTCACCACTCAAGAGTATAAGCATCCCATTTTTTATTTAAGCTAATTTAAATAGAATTCCTGCCACTTACAACCAAAAGAGTCTAAACTAATGCAACCTCTAAATAAAATGTGCAAAAGTTTAAAAATAGAACAACAAATAGGAAAGACTGGAAACAATTCCAGGGTCTATCAAACAGAACATGGAAATAAATAGCGGCATGTACATTTCCACTATAGGACGCTTGGCAGCTGTAACAGAGAAAGAGGACACTCTCACCACATGGATGTAGAAAGATCTCCAGGATATACTGTTAAGTAAAAAGCGCATGGGGCAAAAAAGTCTATAGACATGTTGCCATTTGTGTGAGAAGGGGGTAAAAATGTAGATATTTGCTTCCATTTTCATAAAGAATCACTATCTATAGGAGTTGGGGGCAGGGTAAATGGTGCTATAGGTGAGACTGAGAATTTTCTGTGGATTCCTTGTTGTATCACTTTGACTTTTGAACCACGTAAATGTGCTACCTATTCAAACCCATAATGATAGCAAGTATATCAACAGATTATTAGGGGGAGGGAGCTGTTTCCAATTAGCTAGGAAATGTAGTCCCTCATTAAATTTTTCCCTTAGACACTCATTTCTGTGATGTATTTCTAGCATTTGGTATTTTTTTCCTTTATAATTGAATACTGTTATCTACCTGAGAATGCCAAGAGCAGCTGGTAGCCTCAACAAGCTTGTCTCTTCTGAGAACTATTTGAATAAATCCAACAAGAAATTAAATTATGTATTTTTTCAACCTTCAGTTGGAATTAGAGTGCATTAGAGTATTTAGATAAAATTTGAATCCCATTAGGCCAGTTATTAAAAGAATAGTAATATTATATCTTTGTTGATCACATTCGAATAGGAAAGGACTACCAAAATATTTTTCTCCACTGAATTCATCTCTCCAAAGCAAGGTAGATAATGGTTAAGTCTAAGACAGCTGACATCATTTCAACATTACTCTTCTGGCTTTATGTTGATTACTCACATTTGAGTTTCATGGATAAATCTTACCTTGTTAACAATATCTTAGAACCAAATTTTGGAGTATTCTTATTCATTTGCAGCTTTGACTTTATCTACAGTAAGGCTTCTTAACCTAGGAGCCACAGGTAGAATTCAGAGGATCTATTAACTTGGGTAGGAAAAAAATTACATCTTTATTTCTACTAACCCCTGACTGGCATGTAGCAATTGCTTTTGTTATTATGTAAGCAACAGACTCAAAGTAACATCAGCAGCACCTATGACTTGGTCACCGATAGAAATCACAGATATTTTCATAGCACATTACAGTTGTAGATATCTCAAAATATCATCATGCTCATCACCACTTCAAAACTATAATAGTCATTAAACCCACCAATAGATCTTGTGATTTACTACGTTCATAAACATATATCTACATTGTATCTATCTATGTAAAACTATATTACAAATTTTCAAATAGTTGGATAACTGTTTCCACATGGTTGTCTCCTTGGTAATCCTATGTATTTTATTTTGAAGTGCTAAAACTATAAAACTCTTAGAAGAAAAGATAGGTGTAAATCTTCATGACCTTGGATTAGACAATGGTTTCTAAGATATGACACCAAAAGTGTAGACAACTATAGAAAAAATAGACAAATTGGACTTTGTCAAAATTAAAAACTTTTGTGATTCAAATGATAGCATTAAGAAAGTGAAAAGACAACTCACAATATGGCAGAAAATATTAGCAAATCATATACGTGACAAAGGACCTGTACCCACAACATATAAAGAACTCTTACCAATAATAAAAAGACAAGCAACCCAATTAAAAAATGGATTAAGCATTTGAATATACATTTCTCCAAGAATATACGAATGGCCAATGAGCACATGAAAAAGTGTTCAACATCATTAGTCATTAGGAAAATGCAAGTAAAATCACTGTAAGATACTACTTTGGACCCACTAGGATGGCTATAATTTTTAAAAAGTAGCAAGTGTTGGGAAAGCTGACAGAAACTAGAAGCCTCCTACCTTGCTGGTGGGAATGTAAAATGATATAGCTACTTTGGAGAACAGTTTAGCAGCTCCTCAAAAGGTTAAACATAGTTACCATGTGACCCGGCAATTCCACTCCTACCTATATGCCCAAGAGGAATGAAAATACATGTCCACACAAAAACTTGTATATGATGTTCATAGCAGCACTATTCTTAATAGCCAAACGGGGAAACAACCCAAATGTCCATCAACTGGTGAATAGGTAAACAAAATGTGGTATATCCATACATTAAAATAAGATTCAGCCAAATAAGCCAGACACAAAAAGACAAATATTATATGACTGCACTTACATGAGGTAACTACAACAGTCAAATTCATAGAGACAGAAAGTGGAATAGTGGTTACCAGGGACTGAGGGGATAGGGGAATGGGCATTATTGTTCAATGGCTATAAAGGATTAAAAATTCTGGAGGTGGATAGTGGTGATGGTTGCACAAAGATATGAATGTACTTAATGCCACTGAATCGTACAATTAAAGATGTTTAAATTGGTCAATTTTAAGTTATACATATTTTACCACAATAAAAAAAGGAATGAAATATTGATTCATGCTACAGCATGGACCAACCTTGAAAATATTGTGCTAAGAGAAAGAAGCCAGACACAAAAGCTACATATCATACCATCCCATTACCATTCATATGCTATATCCAAAATAGGTACATCTACAGTGATAGAAAGTAGATTAGTGATAGCCCAAGGCTGAGGGAGAGGGGGAGGATGGAGATTTACTGCTAATGAGTATAAGATTTCTTTGGGGGATCCTGATAATATTTTATAATTCAATATTGTCAATCCTTGCACAACTCTGTAAATATACCAAAAACCATTGATTGTATAGTATAAATAGGAAAAAAATTATGGTACATAAAATACATCTGAATAAAGCTGTTTAAAAAAACTGGAAAGGAAGATGCAAAATTATCATTATTTGTAGATGCTTTGATTGTATACCAGACAAGTCCAACAAAATCAATGAAAAAAACCAGTATAAACAATAAGATGCAGTAGAGTGAATGGCTTCCAAAATAATAGATAAAAATAAATAACACTTCTATATGTAAACAACAACCACTTAGAGAGCATAAAGGGAAGATAGACTCCATTTACAGAGAAAAAAATGATATACGACCTATGAATAAAGTTATCAAGCAAAATACAATTTGTAGATGAAAAACTGTAAATTCTACTATGGTACATAAAGGAATATTTACAACGGAAAGACATACTTTACTCCTGGCTAGAAAGACTCAATATGATAAAGATACCAATTCTCCCTTAATTAATCAGTATTTTTAATATGGTCCCAATAAAAATACAAACAGGATTTGAGGGCAAGAACAAATCAAGTTCAACGGTTCTTCTGAAAAATACACATGCACTAATAGCCAGAAGAATTCTGAAGGACAAGAGTAATGAGAGAGGACAGACCTACTTCATATAAAGTATATTGTAAAGCATCAGTAATTAAAGCAGTTTGGAACAGGCACACGATTATGCAGACAAATCAATGGAAAACAAACAGATCCAAATACACATGAGAATTTAGTATGTGATAAACTTGGTATTTTAAATTAGTAAGGAAACATCCCATCTTAAACGGTAGTGAGATGACTTTAAAAGGCTTTTAAAAGCCTGACGTACACCCCAAAGCCATAAAAAGAAAAGATTTATAAATCTGACTGCATAAAAGTAAAAATTTCTGCATAGAAAAAAATAATAAAAGACAAACACTAACCCCATACAGAATCCTGCCTTAGGGTCTTTGCACTTGCTGTTCCCTGACACTGGAATACTCTTTTCCCAGATGGATAAAGGCAAGTGCTATGTTTACCTCATTGAGTGCTCCTTCTTAGTCTCCCTTGCTGCCTCCTCCTCATCTCCCGACCCATGGCCGTCTTTAGACGTTCTCTCTTCAGGATCTGCATTCACTACTCCCTTGGTGATCTCATCAGTCTAACTCATCCAGCTTCCTACTCAACATTAGTTGTCCAATAAACTGCTCATCTGCAAAACTGAATTCTTGATCCTCCCGTTCTTCCAAAACTTCTCTATCACAAATTTTCCCATCTAGGTAGATGGCAACTCCATCATCCCAGCATTAGGGCCAAAACTCTTTGAGTCATTTTTGACTCCTCTCCTCTCATACCCTACATTCCATATTTCAAGAAAACCTCTTATCACGACCTTCAAAATATAACCAGAATCCAATCACTTTCACCCTTACCACTACCAACACCCTGGTACAAGTCACCATCATCTCTTGCCTAGGTGACTACAATAGCCTTTTAATGATTCTCTTCACTTCTATCTTCCCGTCTTAAAGTCTGCTCTCAACACAGAAGTCAGATTGATCCTTCAGAAATGAAAGTTATGTCACATCACCCCCTGCAGAAAACCCTGCAATGGCTCCCATCCATTTCAGAGTAAAAAGCCAAAATCCATACAGATGGCCCACAGGCCCTTCATGACCCAGCCCTCAATTACCTCCATGGAGTCATCTATTTGAAATCACAAACTCTGGATCTGGCACTCCTGATCCCTCCTAGCCTATTCTGCTTTTTCTTTCGCCCATAGCATCTATCGCCTACTAACATAGGATGCAGTGAGTTTATTAGTACATTTATTGTTTGTTTCTGTCTTCCCCGACTTGCCCCCAGGGGCAAGAT
The DNA here is from genome assembly GCF_037783145.1 of Equus przewalskii. Taxonomy (NCBI): domain Eukaryota; kingdom Metazoa; phylum Chordata; class Mammalia; order Perissodactyla; family Equidae; genus Equus; species Equus przewalskii. The sequence goes on along the minus strand of NC_091863.1, from coordinate 112,582,944 downwards.
TTTTTTGTCTGTCTTATTTGCTGCTGTAACCCACAAGTTTAGAATTGTGCCTGGCACAAAGTAGGTGCTTAATAAATATTTTTTGGAAGGAAGGAAGGAATGTCCACATGGCTTACCTTCTCATTTCCTTCAGGTTCTGCTCAAATGTCCCGCTATTAGAAAAGCCTTCCCTGGCCACCATGCATAAAATAGCAAGCCCCCGACATCAGGCATTCCCTATTTCTTTTACACTGCTTTATTATTTTATCCTATTTATCATCACCTGGCATAATTTTTTTATTGCTTATCTCTCTCCACTAAAATGTAAGATCTAGGAGGGCAGGGGCTTTGTTTTGTTGACTGCTGTTCCCCCAAACCAAGCACAGTACTTGACACTTAGCAGGCTCTCAGTAAATATCTAATGAAAGAGTGAACAAACAAATAGACATGGGATGTTTTTCTTAATATAAACAATCCCTCCAAATCAATAAAATGCCAACAACCCAATAGAAAAATTAGCAAAAGACAGAAAAGAAAAATCACATTTAAACATATGAAATCCTAAAATATATTTAAACTGTAAAACAAAAGAGAAATGCAAATTAGAACTCCCAAGAGATACCAGTTTTTTTTAATTTTTCTTTTTCCTTTTTCTCCCCAAAGCTCCCCAGTACATAGTTGTATATTCTTCGTTGTGGGTCCTTCTAGTTGTGGCATGTGGGATGCTGCCTCAGCGTGGTTCGATGAGCAGTGCCATGTCCGCGCCCAGGATTTGAACCAATGAAACACTGGGCCGCCTGCAGCAGAGCGCACGAACTTAACCACTCGGCCATGAGACCAGCCCTGAGATACCAGTTTTCTACCATGCTGTACATTACAAACCAGGATTTATTTATAACTGGAAGTTTGTGCCTTTTAACCACCTTCATCCATCCCCGACCCCACTCCCATCCCTGCCTCCAGCAACCACTAATTTCTTCTCTGTATCTATGTTTGTTTGTTTTTTTTTTTTTGATTCTGCATATAAGTGAGATCATAGATTATTTGTCTTTCTCTGACTTATTTCACTTAACATAATGCCCTCAAGGTCCATCCATGTTGTCACAAACACTAAGATTTACTTCTTTTTTATGGCCAAATAATATTCCATTGTATGTATATACCACATCTTCTTTATCTATGCATCTGTCAATGGACACATAGGTTGTTTCCCTATCCTAGCGTTTGTGAATAATGCTGCAATGAACATGGGAGTGCAGATATCTCTATGAGATACTGATTTCAATTCCTTTGGATAGATACTCAAAGTGGTAAAATGTTGATAACAGTAGATTGTAATAAGTCACAAAAGTATATCATGATATACAGAGTGACCACTAAGGAAACTCTAAAAATAGGCTCTAAAACACTGTAAATGAATCAAGAAAGAATCTTCAGAAGTGTTCAAGCATCTCACAGGAAGTCAAGAAAGAGAAAAAGAGGAATGAGGACCAGAGGAAACAAACAGAAAGTGACAGACATAGTGCTAACATATCAATAATTACCTTAAGCGTAAATGGTCCAAATATACCAATTAAAAGACAAAGATTGGTCCAGATTCCAGTCTGGCATGTAAAAAGCTTGGAAGTTGCCACTTTGTCCTAACAACAAGTAAAAAGTTGAACAAACTGAAAAGTCAAAACTTCTTTTTAGATCTGTAAGATAAGTGAGGTCACAGGGCAAACCACTGTCCCTCAAATTGAAGAAACCGACAGGGAAATGCAGAGATCCACAATTTACTGGAGCAGAAACCTCCATGGAAACCAGTGCGGAGTAAGGAAACCTAAACTGTAATTTGATGAATTGCTGAAGGCTCAGTGTGGGCAACTCTGAGAGTTAAAAACTCCAGGGGACTCAGTCATGGAGGTCCCCACAGTTTGGGAAGTTCTACCTCCTGGAGCCCTACAAGATTTTCACAGTGAATATTGGAGAAAATTCCCTCGTGCTTCCTAGGACTCACCCCTGGACCAGCATAGCTTATTTTTCAGCTAATGTTTGGTCAAAGGTTGGGCTTAATCCTTTAGTAACACTGAGGCTTTTACTCCAGGTCAACAGGTCTGTGTGCAGCTTGGGGAATGTTTTCAAGTCTGCCACATTCCCTGCTCTGATTACTCCTGAATGGGTGCACCCTAGTGCATGTGTGCACTGCCTTTGGCCCGCAGGGATGAGTGTGATCATAGGAGGGCCTTGTTGTCTCTTTCCCTGTTTCTATGTTTAGGTTCTAGCTGGTTGGCCATTTCCCTTGTTGCTACTAGTCTCATGAAGCTACCAGCCCTCTTTTAAGAGCTTGCCACCAAGATTTCCATTGTTTTTAACAATGCCTTCAGTCAGAGCTCTTCAACCTTAGTCTGTCTATCTCGCTGGAGCTGGAAGGTCTGTTTCATCACGAGTGACACCCCTGCTCTACAAGCAGGCACTGTGGAGGAGGTAATAGCCCCTGATCTCTTTTGCTTGCTTGCCCTCCGAGCATGGAACCTATAACATATGAGTAAGCTGGAACAGGGGCCATTGGAGCCCCAGTATTCTCATCCCGCCATGACTAGGGCAGAGCCCTTGCCCCACAAGTGGGAGCTGAGTAGGGGGAGGGAACACCAGTCCTCTTGGCTGCACCTCTCTGAATAGTGGTTCTGTAACATGAGGTCGGGGGGAATGAGAGATGCTACCAGCCTGCCTTTCCAACTGTGAAATAGTAGTCCTAGACTAGGGCTGGAGTGGAGAGAGCCCTCATCTTCTTAGCTAGACCTAAGAATAGCGTTTCCATCACTGACCTGGGGTAGGGTAGGGGATGGGAGCAGGCTTGGATTAAAAGCCACAGGCTCTCATTGTTCTTACCAAGATTTAGTAAGTTTTCTTGAATAAATGTTTCTCCATTTTCTTTATGCCTTAAGACAATTTCCAGAGACTTTAAATGTCTGTGTATGTGTTTTTAAAAAATAATTTTCACCAACTGAATAGTTGTTTTTCTGGGGAGAATATCTGCCAAGTTCTTCACATTGCCATTCCAGAAGTATCTCTTCCATTTTTTTTTTTTTTTTTTGATGAGGAATATTGGCCCTGAGCTAACATCTGTGCCAATCTTCCTGTATTTTTTGTATGTAGGACGCCTGCCACAGCATGGCTTGATGAGCCATATGTAGGTCAGCACTTGGGATCCGAACCCATGAACCCCAGGCCACTGAAGCAAAGCATGAGAACTTAATCACCACGCCACTGGGCCAGCCCCTCTTCCAATTTTTGTTTTTACTTGTTTTTTTTTTTTAACTTTTTATTAAGATTATGATAGTTTACAACCTTGTGAAATTTCAGTTGTACATTATTTTTAGTCATGTTGTAGGTGCACCAATTCACCCTTTGTGCCCTCTCCCCATCCCCCCCTTTTCCCCTGGTAACCACCAATCAATTCTCTTTGTCTCTATGTTTAACTTCCACCTATGAGTGGAGTCATACAGACTTCGTCTTTCTCTATCTTGCTTATTTCACTTAACATAATACCTTCAAGGTCCATCCATGTTGTTGTGAATGGGACGATTTTGTCTTTTTTTATGGCTGAGTAGTATTCCATTGTATATATATATATATATATATATATATATATATATATATATACCATATCTTCTTTATCCAATCATCAGTTGATGGGCATTTAGGTTGCTTCCACGTCTTGGCTATTGTAAATAATGTGGCAATGAATATAGGGGTGCATGGGACTTTTGGAATTGCTGATTTCAAGTTCTTTGGATAGATCCCCAGTAGTGGGATGGCTGGGTCATAGGGTATTTCTATTTTTAATTTTTTGAGAAATCTCCATACTGTTTTCCATAGTGGCTGCACCAGTTTGCATTCCCACCAACAGTGTATGAGGGTTCCTTTTTCTCCACAACCTCTCCAACATTTGTCACTTTTTGTTTTGGTTATTTTTGCCATTCTAACAGGTGTAAGGTGATATCTTAGTGTAGTTTTGATTTGCATTTCCCTGATGATTACTGATGATGAGCATCTTTTCATGTGCCTATTGGCCATCCTCCGTATATCTTCTTTGAAGAAATGTCTGTTCATGTCCCCTGCCCATTTTTTGATCAAGTTGTTTGATTTTTTGTTGTTGAGCTCTGTGAGTTCATTATATATTATGGAGATTAACCCTTTGTCAGATAAATAACCTGTGAATATTTTTTCCCAATTAGTCGGTTGTTTTTTTGTTCTTCCAATTTTTTTTAATCTCTTATTTTTCTCTTATCCAATTACATCAGCCAGTATGTCCAGAATAATGTTAAATAGGGATAGGAATAGTGGACATTCGGGCCTCATTCCATACTCCAAAGAGAATAGAAGGTTTAATTTTAATGACTGTATGTCATTAAAGCCTAATTGCACCAAAAAGTCCTGAGGGACAGAATTTTGAGCCCCCTGCCTTGGAGAGTCATACTTGGAGTTCAGAGTCTCTAAGTCACGTCACGTACCTTGCACACTGAGAAGTAGCTCCTTATTTGGGGTAATTTGTTCACAAGGCTAGGCGAACAGCTCCAATAGGCTTGCTTGCTTCTGGTTTGACCTCAGGTGACTTATACTGTCTTAAACATGTCCTCCACCCAGCACATCTTTAAAGTGACCACAGCCTGGGGCTGCCTGTGCATAGCTTATGAGAGCTTGCTTTACAAATATGACCTCTCTCTTCTGCCTTATCAGTCTATTCCTCTCCAGTGGTATTATTCCCTTGGCATACAACACAATCAGGTTCTAAGTAGCCTGAAATAACCTTCCCTTATAGCTGCTACTCTTTTGAGTTACTGTCACCTCTATCCCTCTTGTTTCATGGTCCACGTTGAAAGAGTTGCCTTTTTCTTACTGTCTCTGCTGCGCCACGTTCGCTTGCTACTGAGCCTCTTATTTTATTCATCCCCAATTCTCTGCTGTCTCTAAAAGTGGCCTCATCTCTGTTTTCATTTTCCAGATCTCTTTACTGCATTTGACCCCACGGACCACAACTTCTACTTTCAAATTATTTTGCCTCCCTTGGCTTCACTGACAGTATGTTCTCTACCCGCCTCTGTCCATTCCTTCAGTTTCCTTTGCTAGATTCCTCCCCAAATTCTCAGTAAGTGTGGTTTTTGCTATATTCTGTCCTAGTGACTTCATCCTCCCAGAAACCCTGGGAAAGTAGTATCAGTGTTTTTTCAGTTACATCCTAAAAGTACAGCTTGTGATCTAACATCTCTCCTGAACTCTCCCTTGTTCCTAACTGCCTCTTAAACATTTCTATCTCCATCCTTCCTCAAAAGAAGAGAAACGAGCACTTGCCACTTGCTAGATATTGTGCTAGGTACTTTATATACATTCCCCATTTAATTCTCTCACTAACACTATAAGGCAGATATCATTGCCCCAGATCTATAGAAATGGAAACTGAGAGTCAAAGGAAAAATTGCCTACCATAAACCACACAGTGTAAAGAAGTCAGGATCTAAACCCAAGTGTTTCTCATTTCTATCGCCACACTCTTTTTGAACATGCGACACTACAAGTTATGGTCAATATGTCTAAAACCAAATTCATGAATCCCCTCCACCCCAGAACCAGTTCTTCCTTCAGCTTTTTATATTACTGTTAATGATTCCATCATTGCCCCATTCAGCTACACTGGCGATTTCAGAGCATCCTCAACTTCTTTCTCTTCTTCTCTGCCCACATCTAACTGGTGGTCCTGTCTGGCACCACCTTTTCATTCTCTCTCATCTGCCATTCTCCTTTGTAGATCAATTTCTACCACCTTAATCTAGGCACCTTGATTTGCTGCTGAACTGATTTTGTGGTCTCTAGTCTCACCTACCTTCCATTTGTACAGTCCAAGCCATTTATCCATCCTCCTCTAAGGCAAGTCCCATCCATCTCCAGCCTCTGTTTCCCTATCTGTAAATGAGAGGATTGGTTGGATTACAATAGAGGCTGCCAACTTTTTCACCACCCAAGACCACTTTGGTTTGTTTTTAACCTGTGGAGTCCATGATTAGAAAAATTTTTCTAATGTTAAAATTTTCATTTGTTAAGAAAAAATTGTTTTCCCATTTTAAAAAAATTCATCAGACTTTCATAACTGCCAATCAATGCTTCCAATCACTGTCCCAGTTTGATTAATTCCAGCCCCAAACAAATAATATTGACTTTATAGTGGATCTGTACAGCTTTATTATGGAGAAATATATGGTTCCCTTTAGTCTTTCTGAAATCTTGACAATTGTGCCAGAATCCCCAGTGTGGTTGTCAGTGCCCCCTGGCTGGCAACCATCGGGTGAGTAATCTGTAAGGAATGTTCCAGCCCTGCCAGTCTGTGATTCCTAAAGTACAGCACTGATCATGTATCTTTCCTGTTGATTATTCTTTAAGGGCTCCCCATTGCCTCCTAAATTAACTATAAACCACTTATCCCGGAATTCAAAGCCTGCCACGCTTCAGCCCTAACATAACGTTTTTTCAAATTGTGAGCTGACAGCCGTGCTTGCATGAGCAACAAACTATTAAGCACAAGCATACATGCAGAGTTTACTGTTTTAATCACAAACAAAACTGACAACAAAGTTAATCTGACACATATTTAATGATATACCTAATGATTATTGTGTTGGGTGGTAATTAGTCATAAATAGTAAGCAGTTCGCATAAATGATTGTAATTAGTATTACTTTTCCACACTCAGACCAATTTTTCCAGTTTCCTTCCATACTATTAGTTCTTCAGCCTCCCTAATCAGCATCCGTGCTGACAATTTTCGCTGATACCATGTACCATTTAATCATCATCATCACATACATGCACACACACTTCCATACATTATGAGACAAAAGGTCCTGGCTCTTCCTCTCCAGCAGCTGAGGTTTTGCTGTGCCCCCACCCCCACTGCCTCCTGCTGCCTGGGACTGAAGCTCCCCGCGATAGGGTCACATGCTTTGTCTCCTTCCCCCTGCCCAGCCCCCAATCCCCAGCCCAAGGCCTCTTCTACTCATCCCTATACTTAGGGTGCTCTGAGTGGCCCATCTCTATTTCAATACCAGAAGGCTTGAGGCTGCAGAAATTCTGTCCATTACAACTATATTGCTTCAGAGAGAGGAGGAGTATGCTCCCTGCATTGTGGCGGGGGGGTCAATAAGAGAAGGGTCTTATAGGCTCGTCAGTACTAGATAGGAGGTGGCAGACACTAGGGTCTCAGAGAGGAGAGGTGTACTTACATCGGAATACGGTCATGGCTAAAACTTTATAATTCCAAACGCAGGTACTAAAATGAAAGCAAATGAGATGCCAATTATGCAATTATCTGAAAATACTCAGGTGATTTTTTTAAGTCACTACTCATATTTGCTGTATTATAGGTAAAGCTTCCTGAACCAGAAGTCAGGAGAGCAGTACTGAGCATATTTCCCTTACTGGCTCACTGTGACAGTGGGAAGCCAATGGCCTCTCCAGTTTTGCATGTGTAAAATGGGTTTTGATTCCAATGTTGTTGCTGTTTGCCTAGGTGTCCAGCCTCAAAACCTTGGAGACCTCAATGCGTGTAATGCACTCCTCATCTTGTGGGCCACCAAGTCTTATACACATTGCTTCCAAAATAACTTGAATTAATTTGCCTTTCTCCATCCCTTGGCCAGAACTTTAATTAAGGCCACCATCGCCTCTCATCTGGACCACTACAATAGCCTTCTAACTAGTCTTATTTCCATTCATGCTATTTTCAAATCCATTCTCCTCATGGCACCTAGAGTGATCACTTTTCAAATTTACATAAAATTTGCATAACATAAAATTAAACATTTTAAATGTACAATTCAAAAGTATTTAGTACACTCCCAATGTTGTACAACCATCACCCCTATCTAATTCCAAAATATTTTCATCACCTCAAAAGGAAATCCCATAGCCATTAAGCAGTCACTACCCATTCTCCCTCACCCCAGCCCCTGGAAACGACTAATCTGCTTTCTGCCTCTATAGATTTGCTGATCCCAGATATTCATATACAAAGAATCGTACAATATGTGACCTTTTCTGTTTGGTTTATTTCACTTAGCATAATATTCTTGAAGTTCATCCATGTTGTAACATATATCAGTACATCATTGCTTTTTATGGACAAACAATATTCTTTTGTATAAAAATACCACATTTTGTTTACCTATTCATCAGTTGATAGAATTTGTTGGGGTTTTTTCCACCTTGAGGCTAATGTGAGTAGTGCCAATATGAACATTTGTATGCATATATTTGTTTAAACATCTGTTTTCAATTTGGGGGGATATATAGCTAGGAGTGGAATTGCTGGTTCATATGGTGGTTCTATGTTTAACATTTTGGGGAATCAGCCAAAGTGTTTCCCAAAGATAGTGCACCATTTTACATTCCCATCACCTGCTTGTTGGCCATTTATTTATATTCCTTGAATAAATGTCTATTTAAGTCCTTTGACTACTCTTTAATCAGTTTGTCTTTTTGTTGTTGAGTTGTAAGAGTTCTTTATATATTATGGATATAAGACCCTTAATAGATATATGATTTGCAAATATTTTCTCCTGTTCTGTAGGCTGTCTTTTCACTATCTTGATAGTGCCCTCCTAAGCACAAAAATGTGGAATTTTGATGAATTCCACTTTATTTTTTCATTGTTTGTGTTTTGATGTCACATCTAAGAATCCATTTCCAAATCCAATGTCATGAAGATTTACCCCTACGTTTTCTTCTAAAAGTTTTATACCATTAGTTCTTACATTTAGGTCTTTGACACATTTTGAGTTAATTTTTGTATATAATGTGAAATACAACTTCAGTCTTTTGCATCTGGCTATTCAATTGTCCAGGTACCATTTGTTGAAAAGACTATTCTTTCCTAATTGAATGGTTTTAGCACCCTTGTCAAAAATCAACTGACAATAGGTCTATGAATTTATTTCTGGACTCTTAATTCTATTCCACTGATGTATATGTCTATCAATTTGCCAGTACCACAGTGCTTTGATTACTGTAGTTTTGTAGTAAGTTTTCAAATTGGGAAGTTTGAGTCATCCAATGCTATTTCTGTTTTTCAAGACTGTTTTGGATATTTAGGGTCCCTTGCAGTTCTACATGACTTTTACGATCTGCTTTTCCATTTCTGCCAAAAAAAAAAAAGGTCATTGGGATTTTGATAGAGATTGCATTGAATCCGTAGATCGCTTTGGACAGTATTGCCATTGTAACAATATTAAGTATATCAATCCATGAACATAAGGTATCTTTCCATTTATTTAGGTCTTCATAATTTCTTTCAAAATTGTGTTGTAGTTTTCAGAGTATAAGATTTACATTTCTGTTGTTAAATTTATTCCTAAATATTTTCTTCTTTTTGATGCTATTGTAAATGGAATTGTCTTCATAATTTCATTTTGAGATTGCTAATTGCTAGGATATAGAAATTCAACAGGGTTTTGGGTGTTGATTTTGAATTCTACAACTTTGTTGAATTCATTCATTAGCTCTATTTAATTTATAGATTCTTTAGGATTTTTTATATATAAGAGCATATCATCTGAAAATTCAGTTTCATTTCTTCTTTTCCAATGTGCACATCTTTTGTTTTTTCTTTTCTTGCCTAATTGCCCTAGCTAAAACTTCCACTACAATGTTAAACAGAAGTGGTGATAGTGGGCATCCTTCTCTTGTTCCTGACCTTAGGGGGAAAGCTTTCAATCTTTCGCCATTGAATATTATGTTAGCTGTGGGTTTTTCATATATGGCCTTTATCATGTTGAGGAACTCCCTTCTATTTCTAGTTTATGAGCATTTTTATCATGAAAGGATATTGGGTTTTATCAAATGCCTTTTCTGTGTTAATTAAGACATGATTTTTTCCTTTGTCGATTACTGCGGTGTATTACATTGAATGACTTTCATATGTTGAGCCACCCGAACAGCTGGTGATGTTGAACAACTTTTCACATGTTTTCCTGCTGTCTGTATATCCTCCTCTGTGAAGTGTCTCTTCAGATCTCTTGCCACTGTCTAATTGAATTGTTTGTGTTTTTAGTGTTGAGTTTTAAGAATTCTTTATACATTCTAGATTCAAGTACTTGACCAGATATGTGGTTTACAAATATTTTCTCCCTGTTTGTAACTTGTCTTTTCTTTCTCTTAACAGGATCTTTCACAAAGCAAATTTTTAAAAATTTTGATGAAGCCCAATTTATCATTTTCCTTTTATGTATTGTGCTTTTGACATTAATTCCCTATTCTGCACCAAGTCTTATTCTCCAAGATTTTCTCCTATTTTTCTTCTAAAAATGTTATAGTTTTACATTTAAATTTATGATCCATTTTGAGTTAATTTTTGTATAATGTGTGAGGTTTAGGTCAAAGTTTGTTTGTTTGTTTATTTATTTATTTACTGCCTAGAGATATCCAATTGTTCCAGCACCACTTATTGGAAAGACAATCCTTCCTCTATTGAATCTGGCATATTTGTGTGGGTCTCTTTCTGGGTCCTCTATTCTGGTCCATTAATCTATATGTCTACCATTCTTCCAATCAAGAAACTGTCATGACTGTGCCAGCTATGTAGTGAGACTTAATATCAATTACAGCATTTCCTCCCACTTTATTCTTCTTTTTCAAAATTGTTTTTTAGCTATTCCAGAGCCTGAACCTTTCCATATAATTTTAGAATGTGCATGTATATATCTATAATCCAATCTTGCTTCGATTTTGATAGAAATTTCATTAAACCTATAGATCTGAATTTGGGAAAATTAACCTCTTTACTATGCTGATATTTCCAATCCACATGCATAGTATGTCTTTCCATTTATTTAGGTGTTCTTTGATATCTTTCATCAACACATCTTAATGTTCAGCATATAGATCCTGTACATGTTTTGTTAAGTGTTTATATATATATTTCATTTTCTTTGGAATGATTGTAAATGATATTGTGTTTTTAATTTAACTTTCCACATATTCATTGTTAGCATTTAAAAATGTGATTCAGGGGCCAGCCTGCAAGCATAGTGGTTAAGTTCACACGTTCTGCTTCGGCAGCCCAGGGGTTCACAGGTTTGGATACTGGGTGCAGACTTATACACCACTTACCAAGCCATGCTGTGGCAGCGTCCCACATACAAAATAGAGGAAGACTAGCACGGACAACCTTCCTCAAGCAAAAAAAAAAAAAAAGGGAGATAGAGAGAGAGAGAGGAAGATTGGCAACAGATGTTATCTCAGGGCCAATCTTCCTCACCAAAAAAAAAAGTGATTCATTTTTGTGTGTCTGGATTTTGTATCTTGCAACATTGCTGAACTCATTTATTAGTTGTAAGGTTTTCTCTGTGTGTGTGTAGATTCTTTGCAATTTTCTATTATACAATCATGTTATCTGCAAATATTTCTTCCTTTCCAATTTGTATTTCTAACATCTTTTTTGTGGATTTCATCGTATTTTGTACTAAGACAAGTTCTCTATGAATAATGACACTTTTAGTTTTTCCTTTCCAATGTGGATACTTTTTAGTCTGTTTTCTTGCCTTATCGTACTGGCTAGAACCTGTAATATAATGTCGCATACAAGTGTCAAGAGCATAAATCTTTGTCTCATTTCCAAGCTTAGAAGGAAAGTATTCAGTCTTTCATCATTAAGTATGATGTTAGCCATAGGTCTGCCATAGATGTTCATTATCTAGTGGAGGAAGTGCTCCTCTCTTTCTACTTTTTGACAGTTTTTATCATGAATATGTGTTAGATTTAGTTAAATTTCTTCCCGCATCGATTGATATAATTATGTGAGAGTAGAGAGAGCAGACATTCTTGCATTTTTTGCAGTCTAAGGGGGAAATCACTCAGTCTTTCACCGTGAAGTGTGATGAAAGGTACAGGTTTTCATAGATGCTCTTTATCCAGTTGAGTAAGTTCCTTTTATCCCTTGTTTGTTGAGTGTTTTTGTTGGGAAGGTGTGCTGAATATTGTCAAATGTGTTTTTGTGTTTAGTAAGATGATCATTTTTTTCCTTTATTTTATTCATATGGTGTATTACATTGATTGGTTTTCATACGTTCAAACAAATTTGTGTTCCTGGGATGTCATGGTGTGCAATTCTTTTCATATATCGCTGATTTTAATTTGCTAATATTTTGTGGACTATTTTTGCATGGAAAGACATCCCATGTTCATGAATTGGAAGCCTAAATATTATTAAGATGGCAAAGTTGAGCTATAGATTCAATACAATCCCTATCAAAATCTTAGGTGGCTTCTTTGCAGAAATTTATATGCTGATCCTAAAATTCATATGGAAATGAAAGAGACCCAGAATAGCCAAAATAATCTCAAAAAGAAACAAAGTCAGAGGGCTCACACTTCCTGATTTCAAAACTTACTGTAAAGCGACAGTAATCAAAAGAGTGTGGCATTCACATAAAGAAAGACATGTAGATGAATAGAATTGAATTGGAAGTCCAGAAATAAACCCATGCATCTATGGCCAATTGATTTTCTATGAGAATACCAAGACAATTCAGTGAGAAAGAATAGTCTTTTCAACAAATGGAGCTCAGACAACTGGATATCTACATGTAAAAGAATAAAGTTGGACCCTCTTCTCACACTATATACCAAAATTAACTCAGGAGGGGCGGCCCTGAGGCCAAGTGGTTAAGTTTGCACACTCTGCTTTGGCGGCGCAGGTTCAGATCCAGTTTCGCCAGTTCAGATCCTGGGCACAGACATGGCACTACTCGTCAAGCCATGCTGAGGTGGCATCCCACCTGCCACAACTAAAAATATATATACAACTATGTACTGCGGGGCTTTGGGGAGAAAAAGGAAAAAAGAATCTTTAAAAAATCTTCAAAATTAATTCAAAATGGATCATAAATCTAAATGTAAGCGCTAAAACTATAAAACTCTTAGAGGAAAACAGGGGTAAATTTTCATGACTTTAGATTAGGCGATGGTTTCTTAGACATGACGTGAAAGTACCTGCAGCCAAAGAAAAACAGATAAAATGGATAAATAGATAATAAAAATTTCAGGGGCCGGCCCAGTGGCGCAGCGGTTAAGTGAGCACATTCTGCTTCGGTGGCCCAGGGTTTGCCATTTCAGATCTCGGGTGCGGACATGGCGCTGTTTGGCAAGCCATGCTGTGGCAGGCATCCCACACATAAAGTAGAGGAAGATGGGCACAAATGTTAGCTCAGAGCCAGTCTTCCTCAGCAAAAAGAGGAAGATTAGCAGCAGATGTTAGCTGTGGGCTAATCTTCCTCAAAAATAAAAAAAATTTCAAACTTTTGTGTTTCAAAGGCACTATTAAGAGAATGAAAAGGCAACTCACAGAATGGGAGAAGATATTTGCAAATCATATCTCTAATAAGAGTCTCGGATTCAGAATGTATTTAAAAACGTGCAACATAACCATAAAAATACAAAAAACCCAACTAAAAATGGACAAAGGATTTGAATAGACATTTATCCAAGCATGTTACAAAGTGGCCAATAAGCACATGAAATGATGTTCAACATCATTAGTCACAAGGAAAATGCAAATCAAAACCATAATGAGATACCAGTTCATACACACTAGGATGGTTATAATCAAAAAGACATAATAATGAGTGTTGGCAAGAATGTGGAGAAATTGGAACCCTCTTACATTGCTGATTAGAATGTAAAATGTCAAGCCAGCCCTGACAGCTTAGTGGTTAAAGTTCCATGCAGTCTGCTTTGGTGGCCCAGGTTCGGTTCCCGGGTGCAGAACCATACCACTCATCTGCCAGTAGACATGCCGCAGTGGTGGCTCACATAGAAGAACCAGAATAAATTACAAATAGGTACTGGGGCTTTGGTAGGGGGGGAAAGAAGAAAAAAGGAGGAAGATTGGCAACAGATGTTAGCTTAGGGCAAATCTTCCCCCACAAAAAAATAAAGTTAAAAAAAAAACTAGGTTCACAAGATAAATCACTCAGGAATTTTTTTAAAAAATGTAAAATGTTACAGCTGCTATGGAAAACAGTTTGGCAGTTCCTCAAAAGGTTAAACATATAGGTTCCATATGACCCATGACCCATTAATTCCACTCCTAGGTATATACCCAAGAGAAATGAAAGCATATGCTTATACAGAAATTTGTACACAAATGTTCATAGCAGCATTACTCATAGTAGCCTAAAAGTATAAACAACCCAAATTTCCATGAACTAAAAAATGGATAAATAAAATGTGGTATATCTATACAATGGAATATTATTCAGCAAGAAAGCAGAATGAAGTACTTATACAAGCTACAGCAATGATGAATCTTGAAAACATTATGCTACGTAAAAGAAGCCAGTGATAGAACAGTACATATTGTGTGTGTTTCCATTTATATAAAATGTCCGGGATAAAAGCTATAGAGAAAGAAAGTAGATTAGTGGTTGCCTAGGGCTTGAGGGGTTTGGAGTTAATAGGGAGTGACTGGTAAATGGTATGCAGTTTCTTATTGGGTTGATGAAAATGTTCTAAAATTGATTGTGATAATGTTTTCACAAATGCTATGGACTGAATTGTGTTCCCCCAAAATTCATATGTTGAAACCCTAACTCCCAATTTGTATTTGGAGATTCAGTTTATAAGGAAATAATGAAGGTTAAATGAGGTCATAAGGGTGGGGCCCTGATCCAATAGGATTAGTGCTCCTATAAGAAGAGACACCACAGAGCTCACTTGTTCTCTCTCTGACACCTGAGGATGAGGTGGCCATCTAGAAGCCAAGAAGAGAACTTTCACCAGAAAACGAATCAGCCAGCACTTGATCTGGGACTTCTAGCTTCTAGAACTGTGAGAGAATAACTTTCTGTTGTTTAAGCCACCCAGTCTTTGATATTTTGTCATGGAAGTCCAAGTGGACTAATATAACTTTGTGAATATACTAAAAACCATTGAATTGTACACTTCAAATGGATGAATTGTATTATACGTGATTATAACTCAATAAAGATATTATTTAAAAATATTATAACATTGAAAGAATGATGGCTGAAGTAAATGGCTATAAAAGTCACCTGGAGTATAAAAGTCAGGGTGTCCCTCAGAAGCCAAAATAGATATAAATTCACCATCGATGATGGCAAAAGAGAGGGGAAAAGCATGGGGGAGGGACGGTGCTAATTGAGGTGGGTGGGAAAATAGAACATCAATAGCAGCCACCAAGCATCGAGCAAATATTCTGTGCCAGACATTGGTCCCAGGGCTTTATGTTCATCATTTCTTTTCTTCCTTCTAACAACCCAGTCAGGTAAGTTCTATTATTGTCCCTTCTTCTAAAAATGAAGAAACTGAGTCTCAGAGACGTTAAGTAACCTCCCCAGTTTCACACAAATAGTAAGCTTCTGAGCCAGATAGCAAACCCACTTTTGCGTGACTGTATTGCAGGCTGTCCACATGAAGCTATCCTGTCATTGTTGAGGCTTGGATCAAGAAGGGAGGGTGGCCTTCTCTAAGGGCTGTGGACTTCTGTAAGTAGTGTCAGGGAATAGAGGGACAACAAACGAGACAACAAAGAAAGACAAGAAGGGGTCTCAACCCTCTGGCAGTGAAGTCTGTTACTTCGAATCTCTGGGGCGACTATAGTAGCAGAGCAACCAGCCACTCTGCTGTTATGATGATGAGAGCACCAGCTCTGGTCCAGATCAAACTGAATACAAATCTGTGCTCTGCTGCCTTCTCACTGTGGGACCTTGGGAAGGTTAATTAAACTGCTCGGGGCCTCAATTTTCTGATCTGTAAAATGGATGAGATGGAGATGATGATGAAGATAAAATAATTATAACAATAATAATATTAATACTACAATGCGTGCCTTAACAGAGTATCTGTGGGAACTAAATGAGCTAATGTATATAAACCCTCACCAGAGTGCTCAGCAGATAGTAAGTGTTCAATAAATGTATGTATGTCTATGTGTGTGTGTGTGTATGTGCACACACATGTGCACATGTGGAGAGAGAGCACATACGTGTGTGTGTCACTTGTGATTCTTTACTGCAGTCTAGGACTCTGGGAGCATGGATTCCCGTACAGAACACATTGTGATACTAGACACATCTTTGTTTAACTCTTCAGGGCTGAGAAGGATGTTAAGTCAATCAAAGCAGGAGATGGAAGAAAGAACATCTGAGAGGGTGAACAGGGTTGAATCCCAGGAAAGAAATAAGCTAAACAAATATCCCATTGGAGGGCCTGGGAAATCTGAGATATGGGCAAAGGGGAACTGTCAGAGGACGAGTTTCAACTGGAGCCCAAGAGTCAGGTTTGAAGAACCAGTCAGAAAGGGCACATTCTCCATAAAGAGCAAGAGCAACAGATAACATAATAGCAAACCATGCACCGAAAATTTAAAAATCAAGACCAGGAAAAGATGACATTATAAGAGAATATGAAGACTAGAGGAAGGAAGCTCAGTGACTAAGTGCGGGTCCAAAGGTCTTACATAATGCTCAAGTTCAGCTGTGAGTTAGGAACTGTGCTTCCTGAGCAGGAGAAGGGGTAGGTAACTAAGCAAAGGGAACCTCCTTATAAGTGTAGCTTGATAATTCCGCATGGCCACGCTTTGCTGACCTGTCCTCCATTAGTGTCTCTTTTCCTAACGCCATAAAAGTTTCTTATGCTCTAAAAGGAGGGTTGGCAAACTATGGCCTGTGGGCCAATTCAGGGCCACCTCCTATTTTTGTAACACAGCTTTATTAGAACACAGCTACACCCATTTATTTATGTATTGTCTATGGCTGCTTTTGTGTAACAGCAGCTGAGCTGAGTCAGACACTGTATGGCCAACAAAGCCAAAAATATTTACTATTTACCCCTTTTTTACAGAAAAAGTGTCCCAGCCCCTGGTCTAAAATCACTGGCAGAATGTGATATTTCCCATGGCTTTGGAATAAGAAAGAATACTTAAGGAATTAAGAATAGAGTTAAATCTCTAAGGCCATGAACTAAAGAAGAGACCCTTTATCTTACTTAGATGAGAGCAGGCAACAAGATCAGGAGCAGATATAGATATATAATCTCAAACAATGGTTAACTTAAAACCAAAACAAACAGATTTTAGGTTCTATTCTAGGACTTCCGATATCAGATATAGCTAATTTTGACTTGTCTAATATTAAGATCAGTGGACTTGTGAACTACTGACCTCATTCACTCAAGCAAATACTTGTGATGCTGATCAGGGTGCTACATTTCATTGAAGTCTATTTCCCAACTGCTGAAAAGCTACTTCTTTGAAAATACCAGGTTCTATTGGATTGCAGGGTGGAGACAAGAAAAATCAATGTCAAGTTATACTTTCATACCATTCAATAGTACACCAAATTTGATAAAAACCAGTATGCACCTGGTTTTCAGAAATTACCAAGACCTAAATAGACATGGTCACTGTCTATAATCAATGAATTTGTATTCCCTGAACACATCCTGGGTGAGGGTAATGAGGGCTAATGGAGAGAACCCAATGTGGAATTACAATCAACCTCAGGAACCCCATAAATCTTACTTGGAATTACTTGTCTGATGATTGTTTTCTTCACTCCAACGCTCATTTTCCATTGAATCCTAAGCGCCTAGCCTAGTCCCTGGCACATAGCGCATGCCCAATGAATATTTGTTAACAGAATGAATTATTGAATAAACATAGAACTCAGAATCGCCTATAAAGATTTTATATATTCTCACTAAGTTAGACTGGTAGATGGTAGTGAAGACAGTATGAAGAAGAGAATACATTTTCAATATTTTCAATAATTACCGTCACACAGAATTCACAGCACAGAAGTCTACCCAGAGCAACCACACCATTCAATAGATAAGAATGACTTCCAATTTATACGCAAGTTGTTTACGTTTAAATGTTGCTCTAAAGTCATGAACAATTTATTTTTTTAGGGTCAAACTCATCCTATACCCATCCATCGATATCATCTCTCCAAAAGAAACGGTCAAATGGGTAAACTGTTTGCTTAGTAAACTGTTGCTCACAGCGAGAGCAAAGGGAATCGTCAACCCAATCCCACCCAAATGACTGCATGGCCCATATTAGCGAGGTCAGATGACTGAGGTTTGCCTAGCTTGAAAGGGGGGCAACTAGGTTCTGACAAGCGACCTAGGTGGCAATAGTGAAAAGAGGAGATGCCAGTAGATAGTACTCTCCAAGAAGGATGGACTTGACATGGTGAGACTGCAGGGCACAAAACCAGGATGACAGTTTCTACAATGAGATAAATGAAGACACCCACGCGGGAGAGAACAACAATGGCCCCTGCCCACTGGACAGGAGGAGTGCCTGACTAATTGCATGGTTGCTGTCTCTATATAGCACCGTTTGTTTATTGGAGGTCCCCTTCTTTGTCCTGAACAAATTGACCCATTTGCTTCACTTTGTGCATTTAATTTTCATCTGTACGTTTGCAAAATACCCCATCGGTGTTCATTATGGTAAATTAATATTAGTGTTTCTGTAAGACAACCATCAACCCTCATTTTCACTAACTCTTTCCCACCTCTCCCCACCCCTGCCCCCATCCCTTGACTAATAGATATCATTTCAACAGTTTGACTAACTGCCGTGTTATAGAAAAGGCAATAATTTATACTGATGTAATGGCCGTGATAAAAATCATTTGTGTGCTGATTTTATAAATTAGGGTGGAAATGTGAGTGCCTCTGAAAAATGAAGTGCTACCACATGGATTCCACTGTTGCTAATGCTTCATACCTTTCTGCTTCATTAAACCAATTTCACGGGGAGATGAGTTAGAGGAAGAAGCTGTGCTGCTTATGAGATGCAACAATGGTTTATTGAAAGAAATGGGGCTAAGATTAAATTAAGTGCTACTCGAGAAATATGGAAATACAAAAATATTCAGGCTTCTAGATGAGTAATTCAAAAATACGATAAGTTAGCTCTTTCATACTCCAAAAACTGGCTCATCATAATTGCATAGAACTGAATTCACAGCCTACTAATTAATATTGAAGAGCTTCTTGAAACTACCCTTATGAGTGGGAGAACCCAAGAATGAATTTATCCCATTTTCATTTTGAAATCATGTCAACTCAAAATTTTCTTTTGGATCTATTCTGATGCAGTTGGATCTTTAAAATGATTCCTCAATGGTTTACTCATTCTAAAGAAGTAAACACCAATCTGAGATAAAAGAGGAGGGAGCAAGATGAAAGGACGTGACAGAAAGGAGTCAGGCCATTCACTGGCAATTGGCAATTACCAAACCTCACTAGTTGTTCTGTTCCCTTGTGATTTCAGGTGAGCCCATCACCAGCTGAATACAGACTATGCTGGTGAGCATCTTGCTACTCCTTTTTGGATGAGTCCCTAAACTAGAGGTGGAGGCGCTGAAAAATAAAGCATTGGTTGGCATGCCCGTAGGAGCAGGTACCAAGAAATTGGGATTGAGCCACTTCCACTGTTCATCTAAATTGCCTACTATTTCCCCTATTCTGATGAGCTTGAAGTTTTCACTTTCTAGCAACTAAACCCTATTTGTTCCCTGAGTTGTGAAGGATGTAAATACAAAGGGATTCATTCATTAAATAAGAGGCTTATGAATACTTAGTGTTTTTTTTTCAAATGCAGAATTTCAAAGTGCAGCTGAGGAGCTGCCATTTTCCTCCCCCCTCACAATGAGATCTCTGTGTGTAAGTGACCCAAGTCCTGGGGTTGAGTCCAGCTCTCAGATTAGCACAGAAAACACGTACAGACGCGACTTTCAACCCACCCCCTCCCACCGATGATAAAAGGAGTCCCCAAAAGTGTGCCTCTAGGATGGGAGGAAAGGATTTCGAGATTACAGTTCTGAGGACCATGTGCCAAGAGTCAGAGCCATATTCCCACTCAAATGGGAAAGTCTTTGCTCTGAGGTCTGCTGCTACCATCCTAGAATTTTGGGTTCAACAGACTTGGTTCGAACAGTTAACACAGAATGTTTACACTTATGGCAAACACCGTTCATCACACTACTGTAGAGGGATTTGCAGCAATTCCCTTCTCAGGTTCATCACTGCTACTAGCTGATAGGCATGTTCACCATGATCAGGAAGGGAAAGCATGCAGCCCAAATGCCCCTCAGCCTGATGGTGTCTTGCAAAGCTGGTGTCATGGATTCGAGCATTACAAAAAGCATATATTTAGCTCACAGTGAAAGAATGAACTTAAAGAAAATTAAGTTTCAGAGAAATGTCAGTATTGGGATTAGATACTTCCAGAATAAGGGATGGTTAAGAACTTGATTTTCAAATAACCGATGACTTTAAGCCTCAACATCCTGGTCCCTAAAGTGAGATCTCTAAACTTTATTCTAGCTGGAAATTTCTCTTTCTACATTGCCTTCTTTGTAGAAACTGTCTTAGAGGAAGCCCCCAACAAGCCTGATGTTAATAGTTACAAAGGAGTTGCTTCCTGTCTACAATTCATAAAAATTAAAGACAAATACTGCATGATTTCACTCATACATGGAAGATAACAAACACATGGACAAAGAGAGCAGATTAGTGGTTACCAGAGGGGACGTGGGTTGGGGTGTGGGCATAAGGGACAAAGGGACACATATGTATGGTGACAGATAAAAATTAGATGACTGGGGGTGAGCATGATGAAGTGTATTCAGGAATTGATAAACAATAGTGTACACCTGAAATTACGCAATGTTATAAACCATTATGACCTCAATAAAATTACTTTAAAAAATAAATAAAATGTAATCTATAAAAAATTATATGAAAGTCTCAAGTATTTCACATAAATGGCACAAAACAGGGTTGAATGCTCATTTACAAAGTTTTGTTTTGTTTTTTTTTTGAGGAAGATTAGCCCTGAGCTAACTACTGCCAATCTTCCTCTTTTTGCTGAGGAAGACTGGCCCTGAGCTAACATCCACGCCCATCTTCCTGTACTTTATACGTGGGACGCCTACCACAGCATGGCTTTTGCCAAGTGGTGCCATCTCCGCACCCGGGATCTGAACCGGTGAACCCCGGCCCGCCGAGAAGTGGAAAGTGTGAACGCCACCAGGCTGGCCCCTCAGTTACAATTTTTTAAGGACAAAAAGCATGCATGTGTATTGGGGTAAGGAAAAAAGAGGAGTCTTAGAAGATAAAGATGTCTCCACTCATTTCCTTCTCTTTGTTCTCCCCACCACCCAAGAATCTGCGATTCTTTAGTCCCAGACTCAGGTTTCCTCTGGCTCCAGCAATGCTTGGAGCTAAAGAACCCTGCTGTCTAGGGGCTGGCCCCGTGGCCGAGTGGTTAAGTTCGCGCGCTCCGCTGCAGGCGGCCCAGTGTTTCGTCGGTTCGAATCCTGGGCGCGGACATGGCACTGCTCGTCAGACCACGCTGAGGCAGCGTCCCACATGCCACAACTAGAGGAACCCACAACGAAGAATACACAACTATGTACCAGGGGGCTTTGGGGAGAAAAAGGAAAAAATAAAATCTTTAAAAAAAAAAAAAAGAAGAAGAACCCTGCTGTCTTATGCAGCAATCTGTCTCGTGTCTCCACTGTGCCTGGAACTCTGGGAAGGATTGGCAGTGCCAGAAAGACTCGGGAGAGATACTTCCCTGAACAGAATATAGGAATAGAAGAGATCCGTTTCCCTCATATACTCAAATTCAGGGAAACTGCAAGCACCTTAAGAGATCCGCCTAAAAGTCATACCAGGAGTTGGGGAGCAGTTGACTGGGAAATAGGTCCCACAATTCCTTCACTTCATTCAGGCCAGGGCCTGGCCCAAAAAGTGACATGGATGAAATGGCTAAGACTCTCTCATTTACAGAAACTGACCAGGCCTGGAGACAAATGTGATAGTCCACTCATATCATGTAAACATTATGGTTATTCCCAGCTCCTTCTGTCCACCTTCTACTAAGCATTACTCCTGCAAGTCAGTTTTAATTCATCTCTGAGCTTATACTTCAAACTAAACTTTCTGTTTGGTCTTTACCTCTTCTGCTCCCTTCTTCCCTTCTCTTTCAGTGCTACTCTCTTTCCCATGGCAGGGGATTTGTGTGTGTGTGTGTGTGTGTGTGTGTGTGTGTGTGTAAAAATGAAAGCACGGTAGCAAAAGGCAGTGGAGGCATTTTATAAGCCTGCTATATTCCCTATGTTATCTCATGTAGTATGGCACATATATCTTGGTTTCCTCTTTTACTACTAAGGATCTTAAATCAACAATCAGCACCGTGTACATTCATCTGATTACCATCTAGAAAAAATTGAAATTGCCAAGCAAGGTTAAGAGGGCTGCCTTCAGATGCACATTTAACCTCTCAATCCTAGACTAGTGGTTCTGAAATTTGAGCATGCATTAGAATCACCTGGAGGGCTTGTTAGAAAGCAGATTGCTGGGCCCACCCCAGAGATTCCCGGTGCATCGGCTTGGGGTGCGGCGCGAGAGTTTGCATTTAAAGCAAGTTCCCCAGGTTGTGTTGATACTGCTGGTCTGGGAACATAAGACCCACAAGCCCCCCTGCTTTACCCAGTTGTTCTCAAATGTTCTGAACATTAGAATCACCTAGGGATCTTTTTAAAAACCCAAAGCTCATTCTACACCTTATATCAATTAAATCAAAATCCCTCGGGGTGTGACCAAGGCATCAGTATTTTTCTAGCTCCCCAGGTGATCCCAATGTGCAGCCAAGCTTGAGAGCCAGTGCTGTAGAAAGCAAAGGTGGGTTTTTTTTTTTTACATTTTTGTTTTGTTTTGTTTTAGCAAGAGGGGAGAATATAATAATTGCCATGTGTACACAGTGTTGAATTTTTTCACATGCTTTCACATCCATCAGCAGATAGTTTGCTACAGCTCCAAATATTTGTGCTCAATGTCAGGTAGAAGGTTTGGGTGACAGGGACAATTTAAAGTACATATAGGTAGGGGCCAGCCTGGTGGCATAGTGGTTAAGTTCACATGCTCAGCTTCAAGGGCTTGGGGTTCGCAGGTTCAGATCCTGGGCACAGACCTAGCACCGCTCATCAAGCCACATGTAGCAGCATCCCACATAGGATGGAGGAAGAGTGGCACAGATGTTAGCTCAGAGACAATCTTCCTCACCAAAAAAAATTAAAATAAATAAATAAATAAATAAAGTACATATAGGTAGTCTGAGAGAGGGGCTAGAAATTTGACAATTCAGTCAGGCCTTGGAGCTTCCAGAAATGTCTGATCAGAACATCCAAGAGAAGGTTTTGGAAGTAGCTATTCTGACAACTGCTTAAGAGTTCACACTTTCTTTTAAGCCAAAGAAGGTTCTTGGGCCCATCTGCTTGGCTCTACCTCCAAAGCTCATTCTTTAGAACTGTAAAACCTTTTTTGTTCTTGACTAGGTGCTCTCATTGCCAGTATTGGCGCTAAGCAGTGGTCCCCAAATTTGTCTGCGTATAAGTATCACCTGGGGAGCTTCAAAAACTACCAATGCCCATTTCCTACCCCCCCTCCCCCCTCAAGGATTGTTATTTAATTAGTCCTGGAGGGCTTAGGCTCTGGAATTTTTAAAAAGATCTCCCAGAGATAATAACGTGCAGACAGTTGGGGAACTACTGAGTTAGAGCAATAAGTCCTGTTATTGCTCCATTCTGTTAGAGTTTCTGCTTGCCCGGGCCACCCAGTTTGGACCCCAAATGCTTCACCTACTCTAGACACCTCTACACATCTATCTGCAACACAGTTGAAGACATTCTGTTACTTAGGGCTTAGGGTAATGACAGAAGAGTTAGCTGATAATGATGGAAATTTTACTGTGGACTGAGAAGGGTGCCTCAAGCATTAGCCAGACAACTATCTAACCACCCGCTTTTTAAAGTATGGTCTATGGCCAGCAGCATTAGCATTATCCAGAAACATTTTAGAAATGCGAGTGTTTGGGGCCCAACCGGACCTGCTGCCTTCTCAGGTGATCTGTATGCACATTAAAGTCTGAGAAACACTAGTCTGCTCCTTCACCTCAGGTCCCGTCTCCTGAAAACGGCTTCTCCCTCATTCAGGGTTGTTGGACTCAGCAAACAAAAATACAGGATGCTCAGTTAAATTTGAATTTCAGATAAATGACAAATAATATTTAGTATATATATTTCCCATGCAGCATTGGCATCTTATATTTTTGATACTACAAAGATACTTATCTCAGTTTTCCTCTGGGACTAGGACTCTGCTCTCTTGCATTTCACGTGCTTCAAGTCATCCCAGATAGACACCTGGTCTGACAAAGACACGGTTCTGGGATCCAACACCAACAAAGGCCTTCAAGGTCTAGCAGTCACGCTAGGCTCATTCAAGCCTCAAAAATGCCAACTGGTCAGCCCTAACATCATCTCTAACACCTCCTATCCTTGGAACTCTGAGGTTCCTCAGCTAAATGTAGCAAGGAATTGCATCTCTCCCAGTTCTGCCTGGATCTTCTTTCATCACCTGGGTTCTAAGCCATTCATTGAGCTCTTCTGTACCCCTTACAATGTGGTGCTTGGTCCAGACCAGTTTTGCAGTTTAAAGGCGACTTTATTGTTGGGGGCTCTGACACTAATTGCAGAAACGTCACAGTCTCTATGTCCTCAGTTGTTCCATGGCAGCACTCCAAGTACAGAATCGAATCAGCTTAGTCAGTTCTATAAAGCTAGCTTTCCCAGTTCCTCATTGGCTGGTGTACAGACCTGTTCAAAACTGAAGCTTCAAGAGAACTGTTAGATCTGCAAAATGCCTGAAGCCTCCTATCCAGGTACACACACTCTCTTTCTTGTGAATATGCTTCTTGCTAAGCACAGCATTGGTCGGAAGTAGTATATAGGCCATTTAAGTCTGGGGATAAGAACAGAAACGCTGTCCAAGTTGGCTGCACCTGACAAAGCCACCTCAGTATGCAGAAGCCAGTGAAGTGTGTTATTTCCTATATCACATGGTCAGACATTTCTGTTTCATTTATTCATTCATTCAGCTAGTCAATTCCAAACATTTTGGGGGAGGAGATGATATAGGTCTCCCTCCCCCAAACACACCTTCCCATATTGTTTATATACAATTTTAGAGAAGCCTGAAGCCTACCCATGAGGTCTGTGGGCTCAAGTCTGAAAATATTTGTTCCACGTGATGGACAGGGGCCTTGGGCTCCTAGAGTAACGCTAGCATCATCTCCATTATCATCATAATAATCCCATACATTTGTATAGTGCATGATGGTGAAAAACACTTTCAGATCCCTTATCTCTGCCCCAGCAACTCTTTGGGGTAGGCATTTTGGTCCCCATTTTACAGATATATCAATGGTGTAGACCCATCCTAAGTGACTTATCCATTAAACTCTACATTATTCCGTAAACTTAGGTTAAGAAATGAAATTTTAGTAAAAACAATTATTTGACATTGTGCGGCCAAGAAAGTCCATATCACCTGAATTAAAATTTTAAAAATTAAATCATATCAAATTGATGTAGGTATACAGACACCCTCATAGAGAAGCAGCAACAAGAGGGACATTGGATAACTGGTTGCCTGGTTGCTTTTCTAGGACATGGCCCCATCCCACCCTTTATTCCTTCCCGTCCTTATCAGTTTTCTCATCTGTAACTCTTCAGTGGAAAGAGCTTTGGAGATAGAAGGACTCAAATTCAAATTCCATCTTAGCCAAGTGAAATTAGGTAAGTCACTTAAACTCTCCGGCCTCAGGTTTCCCATATTTAAAATGGGGTTAATAATAGTAGTGACCTCAAGGGTTATCGAGAGGCTTAGGTGAAATTACGTATGTAAAGCACTCAATGAGAGAAGAAGCAATAGGTGCTCAAGCAGTGATAACCTCCTGTCCTCCAACAAAAAGAACTGCACATTTCTTCCTGCAGCACTCTGCTCCCCAGCTGCCTCAAATATGGAAAAATGCTATTTCAGACAATTTTCAAACACTATGAGCTATTTAAAAGAAGTGAACTCATTCAGAGTATGTCCTCTGACCACAGTGGGATCAAACTAGAGATCAAGAACACAAAAATGACAGAAAAATCTTCAAATATTTGGAAATTAAACAACATACTTCTAAATAATTCATGGATCAAAGGGCACATCTCAAATAAAATTTTTAAAATATACAGAATTGAATGAAAATGAAAATACAACTATCAAAATATGTGGAATTCAGCTATAGCAGTGTGGAAAGGGAAATTTATAGCACTAAATGCTCACATTAGAAAAGATGATAGGTCTCAAATCAGTAATCTAAGTTCCTACCTTAAGAAACTAGAAAAACAAGATCAAAATAAACCCAAAGCAGCAGAAGGAAGGAAATAATACAGGTGCAATTAAAAATCAATAAAACTAAACACAGAAAAACAGTAGAGAGAAATCAGTGAAACAAAGCACAGGTTCTTCAGAAAAAAAGGCTGACAAAGATAAAAGAGAGAAGACACAAATAACATAAAGCAGGGGATATCACTACAGAGCATGTATCCATTAAAGGAAAAATGAGAGAACATTACGAACAACTCCAGGCGCATAAATTTGAGAACTTAGAAGAAATAGAAACAATTCCTTGAAAACCACAAACTACCAAAACTTAACCAAGTTGAAAGAGGCATCCTGAATGGTTCTATGACCATTAAAGAAATTGAATTTGTAATTAAAAACTCCCCCCCAAAAATAAAATATCCAGGCCCAGAAGGTTTCACTGGAGAATTCTACCAAACATTTAAAGAATGAACACAAATCTTACACAAATTCTTTCCGAAAATAGAAGAGGAAGCATTTCCCAACTCATTTTCTGAGGCAAGTATTACCTTGATACCAAAACCAGACACAGTACAAAAAAAAGAAAAGAAAACTGCAGACCAATACTTATTAGAAACTTTGATTTAAAAAATATTAGCAACTCAAATATAGCAATGTATAAAGAGAATTATAAACAATTACCAAATGGAATTTATTTAACCAAAGCTGATTCAATATTCAAAAATCAATGGAAAAAAATCAATAGATGTAAACTCTATATCAACAGGCTAAAAAAGAAAAATCATATGATCATGTTAATTGATTTAGAAAAAAGCAGTTGGCAAAATTCAACAACCATTCATAATTTAAAAAACAAAACAAAACCTCTCAGCAAATTAAGATTAAGAGGAATCACCTTGGGGGCCAGCCCAGTGGTATAGTGGTTAAGTTTGTGTGCTCCACTTTGGTGGCAAGGGTTCATGGGTTTGGACCTGGGTGCAGACCTACACACTGGTCATCAAGCCATGCTGTGGTGGTGTCTTACATACAAAATAGAGGAAGAACGGCAGAGATGTTAGCTCAGGGACAATCTTCTTCAAGCAAAAAGAGGAAGATTGGCAACAGATGTTAGCTCAGAGCCAAACCTCCTCACCCCCAAAAAAAGGAATCACCTCAATTTGATAAAGAGCTTCTATGAAAACCTACAGCTAACATCATGCATAATGGTGAAAGATTGAATGCTTTTCCCCTAAAATCCAAAATAAAGCATGGATGACAGCTTTCACTACTCTTATTCAAAATAGTAATGGAAATTCTAACCCTGAACAGGCAAGAAAAAGAAATAAAAAGCACATAGATTGGAAAGAAAGAAATAAAACTGTCGCTATTTGCAGATGATATGACTGTGTAAATAGAAAATCCCAAGGAATTTACACAGAAACTCTTAAAACTTATAAATGAATTCATCAAGGTCACAGGCTATAAGATCAGTACATAAATCTCAATTGTATTCCTTATGCTAACAATGAACATCTGGAAACCAAATTGAAAAACACAATACCATTTATAATCACTTTTAAGGAAAATGAAATAAGTGCAAATCTAACAAAACATGTACAGGACTTGTATGCTTAGAATTACAAAATGCTGATGAAAGAAATCAAGGAACAACTAAATAGATGCAGGGATATATTATGTTCATGGATTGGAAGACTCAACGTAGTAAAGATGCCATTTTTCCCCAAACTGATCTGTAGGTTAATGCAATTCCTATCAAAATGCCAGCAAGAATTTTGGTAGACATGGACAAGTTTATTCTAAAATTTATATGGAAAGTTTTAGAGTACCTAAAACAATATTAAAAAAGAGAAGAAAAAAGAGAGGAATCACTCTACCTCATATTAAGGGTTACTTGACATCTATTGTAATCAAGACAGTGTGGTATTGGCAGAAGGTCAGACACATAGATCAATGGAACAGAATAGAGAACTGAGGAATAGATTCACACCAATGGGCCCAATTGATGTCTGACAAAGGTGCAAAAGCAAGTCAATGGAAGTAATGTAGCCTTTTCAACAAGTGATGCAGGAGCAACTGGACATCCATAGGCAAATGAATGAACCTCCACCTAAGTCTCACAGCTTATACAAAAATTAACTCAAAATGGGTCACAGACTTAAATGTAAAATGTATGACTTTCAGAAAAAAACCATAGGGGAAAATCTTTGGGATCAGGAGCTTTTAGACTTGACACCAGAAGCACAAACTGTAAGAGAAAAAAACTGAAAATTTGAACCTCATCAAAATTAAAATACCTTGCTCTGAAAATGGTATGAGTTAGTTTAAAACATCATTCTTTCATTTGAAAACAAAAGTTAACAGGATCAGGTGTTTCCAGATGCAGCAAATAGTGACTCTTTGGTTTAGTTTACGTGGAGTAGTGAGCCCACTGGCCATCTTTCCTCGGAGCTTAGTGCACAGGATGTGTGCTATTGTAGTGTCTCAATCACTTCCAGGGCACGCATTTCCTGTGGCCATGACTTTTCGAAAGGGTAAGTCAGCTGGAAACAACATATAAAGAACATGCACATAGAATGCCGGGCTTTGCAGAAGAAACACATAGTGGTAAAAGTAAGTAAAGGACTTTACAGCAGCCTCACTTTTTGCAATTCTGACCTTAGACTTGGTTGCAATTTCAAAAACTTGAATAAGAATGTCCCTGGGTTTTTAAAACCCACTGATAAGAAGAAAGAACGGACTTTGATTTCAACTGTACTTAAAACACCCACTGCACTCAAGGAGGGGACCAACAGTCAGTGACAGAATTTGAAACCCAAGGCTGGCCTCTTTATGATAGACAAAGTTGACCGCAGTGAACATTCTTGGCACCAACTCAAAAAGTTTTGAGTTTCTACGTCCTGAAAGGGAAATTCTCTTAAGAGCCCTTCAGGCTTTCAGATCACTGATGGGGTGGGGTGGGGGGGTGGTGCAGTGGGGGACACTAAGGAGAGAAGAGCTGCTGCCTGGCCTCTGGATTTGGTCTTAACCAACATTTATTAAACCTACTATAGCAGGCGCATTCACGAGTTTTCTTATCTAAGCCTCATCAGTCTTGGAAAGAGTAAATGCAGGAGGATAATTCAAAACTCAGGAAAGGGAACTCACATCTATTGAGTGCTTATTGCATGTACCGGGCACTCTGCTATGCGCTTCATTCCTTAGAACAAGGCTATAAGGTAGATACTACTATCATTCCCATTTTACAGATGAGGCAACGGAGGCTGAGAGGTGAAGGGACTTGCCTCTTCTGTCAGTCCTATACAGCTCAGCCTCAGGTCCTCTCTCTTTCTGTGTGTGTGTGTGTATGTGTGTGTGTGTATGATGTCTTCTGCAACACAAATATCCCCCAATATAAATATTCCCCAAGATTCAACATACAGCAGTTAAAAAGATGGCTGAGCAGCCATCAAGCATCCACCAAGGGCAGACAGCTGGAACTGGTGGTGGCCCCAGGAAGCGCAGTGACAGGGCTTGCCATGGCTCTGAAGCAGAGAAAGCAGTGTGAGATTGGCACAGTGTCAAGGGGTGAGGGAAGGGAGGACAGAACCAGAGCCCTAACTAGCATTTTTGGCGCCTGGGGCAAGCAGCGTGAAACTTGCCTTCTCTTCAATGGAAGCTGCTCTTGACAGGGGGAGGGGCAGCCCTGCGTACAAAAGGTCCGCTGGCTGGTGCGCTCCCAGCCCTTGACCTCGGGCCTCTCACTCCATCCATCTCTGCGACTGCCAAGGGGCCTGGCCTGGGGCCAGGGTGAGGCTTCCAACAGAGACCAGAGAGGTGGTGGGAGAAAAATGTGGTGCCCTCTAAATTTCTGTGCCCCAGTGACCCCACCCTAGCCAGGGCTCTGGAAAGAACAGAACAGAATGTTGAGCTTGGAAGGGAGGTGAGGGAAGTCAGAGCGGGACTGACTGGAAGAATAGGGAGAGGTCAAGGGGCCATCAGTCACAGCAATGGGATTGAATAAGTCTGCCAAAAGATGGAAAGTTTTGGTAACTGGAAGGCATTTCAGAGTTCAAGATCTGAGAGGTGGATCAGGCAATTATAAGTGATAGTGGTGGATAATGAAGTAGACAGGAGGCCATAATTACAGGGTCAAAGAGGTCAATGAAATGGAAGGGCTATTATTTGATGGCACAACTTTTTATTGGGCACCTACTATGTGTCAGGCTCTGTGTCAGGCACTTGGAATACAGTGGTGAACAAGACATGGTTCTCACCCTTCTTCAAATGTGGTGGGCTAGCAGTGAGATGGGTGAAAGAGAAGAAGACAAATACAATATGATGTGGAGGTCCTCCAGGGCCCATCCAGATGCTTAAGACAAGGCTCTTGTGCTTGAGAAACTTTCAGTTCGCAGAGATCTACCCTACTTCTGAGAAGAAAGATGAACTCAATATAAGAAAACAAGTACAAGGAAGTACATTTGGAGCACAGAAGAAGAAATGATTCATTCTGATTTCTGAGAAAGAGGGTGGGAAAAGAAAAATCAAGGAAAGTTTCACAAAGGTAAGGCATGTGACAATGAGCAGAGTTTTAAAATATGGAGGTGGGATGAGGAGAGAATCTTAGGCTAGAGGAACAATATGAGTACACATAGAAGCAGAAAAGCACAGAATATATCTGGGGAACGAGGAGTAACCGGGCATGTCTAGAGGTGACACTGATAATGGTGTTAACGATGGTGAGAAAGTGTGTTGAGAAAGTAGGGGAGAGTTGTGCACTGATAGCAACTAGAGATGTGACTGGAAGGGTTGCTTGTGATCAGAGGATAGAGAGTCTTGAATTACAGTTTTAGGAGTTCAGTCATGATCCTCTAAGCAAGGAAGACACAAATGAGATCTTTCTTTTTTAAAGAAGAAAATGACATGATTTTTTCTGTGGTTTGGAAGGAATTTCCTGGTGCAAGGTCTGGGTACTGGCAGTGAGAGAGGAGAGGCAGAAAGATCTGTTTAGAAGCTATTACAGAAGTTCAAGTGAAAGCTGAAGTCCAGATGTAAGACAATGGGAATGGAAAAGGAAAGGGAATGGTGGATACAAGAGACACTGGAGATGGGGCTCACAGGACTTGTCAACCAAGTAAATGTGGGAGGAACGAGAGAAGATATATCTGTGTAAGATCCTTCCTTATTTAAATATGTAAGAAAACCCAGCCCCCTCACTGTATCTCTTTATTGCTTGGTTTCCTTACATATTTACATGAGGAAGGTGGCTTCCCTTTTAACCTGAAAGTCAATAAGGCCCAGTTGCGTAGTGGTTAAGTTCACACGCTTGACTTCAGCAGCCTGAGGTTCAGATCCTGGGCGCAGACCTATGCAACACTCATCAAGCCATGTTGTGGCGGTGTCCCACATAGAAGAACTAAAAGGTCTTACAACTAGGATATACAACTATGTACTGGGGCTTTGGGGAGAAAAAAAGAGGAAGATGGGCAACACACATTAGCTCACAGCCAATCTTCCTCACAAAAAACAAACAAATAAAAAAAAAGCTACCTCTTAGGCCATTTCAAGAATTAAAAAACAAAAGAGAAAGAGATACAGTGAGATCGATAACCAGCGACATACCCCAACCATTTGTCATAGCTCTGGCAGAACTGTCCTTAAGCAAAGCATGGGTGGGTTCTGAAGTAACACAGCTGGGCCAGGAAGGAAGAGGTTGCCCCTAAGTAATAATTTTTAAAATGACAAAGAAAAGATGGTGTGTGTACATATACGTAAAAAATGGAACATTATTTGACCACAAAAAATAAGGAAATCCTGCCATTTGTGACAATGTGAATGGAATTTGAGGGCATTGTGCTAAGTGAAATAAGTCAGACAGAGAAAGACAAATACTGTATGACCTCACGTATATGTGGAATCGAAAATAAAATAAAGTAACGGAACTAATAGATACAGAGAACAGATTGGTGGTTGCCAGAGGTGGGGCTCGGGGGGGGGGGAGAAGAAATGAGCGAAGAGAGTCAAATGGTACAAACTTCTGGTTATAAGATAAATAAGTCCTGGGGCTGTAATGCACAGCATGGTGACTACAGTTAACAATACTGTCTTGTCTATTTGAAAGTTGCTAAGAGAGTAACCTTAAAAGTTCTCATCACAAGAAAAAAGTTTTTAACTATGTGTGGTGATGGATGTTAACTACACTTGTGGTGTCATTTCTCAATATATACATATATTGAATCATGTTGTACATCTGAGACTAATATAATCTTATATGTCAATTATATAGCAATAGAAAAAGATTTTTAAAAATAAAATAATAATACTTAACATTTATTGAGCTTGCTCTTTGTGCTAACTCCCAGGGAGGTGTTTTACATGTAATATCTTACTTAATCCTTCTAATAATCTCATGTAATAGATACTGTTATTTCCACTTCCCAATGAGAAAACAGGCTTAGCGAGGTTTAGTTCAAAAAGGTTTAGATGACACAGCTAGTATGTGGCTATTGGAGATTTGAACTCAGGGCGATCTGCCATGCCACCAAGATTGCTTTGGAAACAAGCCCACTGAGCTATGATGTTAGAAACAAGGACCCATCTCCAAAGCAGAGGAAGGCAAGCAACCCTCTCTCTGAGTTAGTCAGGGCCTTTTTTCCCCCACACTTGTTTCTTATAAAATCTAGAGCCATAATTCCCAGCTGACAGGCGTCAACTCAACCAAGAGCCTGTCAGAAATAGTAAGAGCTTAACAAAGTATTCAGATACTAAGTAGATACACAAAAAGCAAGTGCTTTCTTATCTATCAGCAGGATCCTGTTAGAAAATAAAAATGAATCCCATTTCCAGCAACACCAATACATTTAAAACAACTAAGAATAATTTTTTCAAGAAACGTATGTGTGGAACGGGCTATATGAAGAAAATTATATACAAGCAAGGTAGTACAGAACCATAGAAAAGACCATAAATGATGAAACTATGTAAAGCAATCTTAATAATCAATGGGAAAAATTATGACTGTTCTGTGACTTTTAAACACGTTTGTCAAAACACTAAAAATTCTCTTACTGCCCGTTCCATTATAAGTATGCCATGGAATGAAAAAAATAATAAAATTATTATTTTAGTACACTGTCATCTAAAGATTAGAACCATTGAGAATTAAAGTGTATTACTTTGTAAAAAAAAAACCTTATCAATGTTAGTTTTAACAGTGCTTGCTTTCTTTTCCTGTATAACTTACAAGTGAGCATATTTTTTATGCCTTGATGAATTATCATATTCTTTTTAAAGTCTTGTATCAGCATTCAATATTTTATCCTTTGCATGTTCAATGTCATGAAATATCTCCAGAGTTCTTTCAATGTGTAGGTCTTTATTGGCATCGCTGTCTCTGCAACATCTCCTTTTTGTCACATCAACTTTTTTTTAAAGATTTTATTTTTTTCCTTTTTCTCCCCAAAGCCGCCCAGTACATAGTTGTATATTCTTTGTTGTGGGTCCTTCTAGTTGTTGGCATGTGGGACGCTGCCTCAGCGTGGTTTAGATGAGCAGTGCCATGTCCGCGCCCAGGATTCGAACCAAAGAAACACTGGGCCGCCTGCAGCGGAGCGTGCGAACTTAACCACTCGGCCCCGGGGCCAGCCCCTCAACTTTTCATAACAACATTTACGTCGATAACTTCACCCTCGCAAAATTCCTTGGCTGCATTTCTAGGCTTTCTCGAATGGTGGCAAGAAAAAAATTCCCACAGTTAACTATTTCTTCTGTAACTTCATTTATGCTCGATTCTAATTTCACTTCTAGCAATACCAGTTTTCAATCCTTTGCTGCGCTTTGATCTTTGTTCACTAATTTACCCCTCTGATTATCCATTTTTGTAAAATGTTACATGAGTTTATCACTAGAGACAAAGAGGAAACACAACCACAATCGCCAACGGACAGTAAAAGAAGTGATGTGATTGTTTACTAATTCACACTGTGCTTCTGTTATCATGTAGCAAATTTGTGGCCTGAAGAGAGAGCACCAAAGTTCGTACTTTATGCAATTACTCACAGTTACTATGCTGTGACTGACTGGTGACCGAAATTCCAATCATGCTGTTGAAAAAATGGTGTTATTTAATTAAATCATGGTAACTGAAATTAGTGAATATTGGAACCATGCAAGAGAGGAGTGCCTACACTTTACATAAAGGCCCTAACATCCTTTAATAAATGGAGAGATACCATACTTAACTTTTACTTAGGGCTTACTATGTGTCATGTGCTAAGTTCCTCTTTACATGTGTTAATTTATTTAATCTACATACAAACCCCACAAATTAAGTACTATTAGTATCCCCATTTTACAGATGGAGAAACTGGGGCACAGAAAGATTAACTTTCTATAAGTCATACAGCTAGGAAATAGCAATGCCAGAATTTTTTTCTTCTTCTCCCAAAATCCCCCAGTACACAGTTGCATATTCTAGTTGTAGGTCCTTCTGGCTCTGCTATGTGGGACACCGCCTCAGCATGGCTTGATGAGGGGTGCTAGGTCCACGCCCAGGATGTGAACCAATGAAACCCCAGACAGCCGAAGCTGAGCTCATGAACTTAACCACTCATTTAACCACTCAGCCACAGGGCCGGCCCCTGCCAGAATTTGAACTCAAGCAGTCTTGACTCCCAAAGCCGAACACTTGACCAATACCTTGTGCTGCCCCATATACCAGAGTGCCAAGATGTTTATTTTCCCCACAGTAAGTTACAAGTTTAACGCTTTCCCCATAACCTTTCCAGCAGGATTTTTGTAAGTAGAACTTGGGAGATTCTATTTAGAAAGCAATGGGCTAGAGAAACTAATAATTATCTTCTTATATTAAAACACAATTTAAAGCTGCAGTGATTAAAATAATGCAGTACCAGAACTAGAGTTGAAAGATCAAAGGCATGCAATAGGCAGCCCAGAAAAAGACTGTCATATCTTTAAATATTTTTTAGTATAAGAGTAGGTTGTATCCCAAATGAGAGAGAAAAGGAAATGTAATGTAGAAATGGTGTTGGGTGAATTGGTTAACTATGGTAAAATAAAGTTGGATCCCTTCTTCATATTCCTACCAAAATAAATTTCAGGTGGTTTAGAGAGTTAGTGGAGAAAATGAAACCATAAATCCATAGATAAAACTAAAAGTGAATATTTAAAATATCTTAGGGCTAGAGAAGGACTTTCTTAACATAAAAGCAATAGAAAAAATTAAAAAGAGAAACACATAATATAGTCAACCATATTCAAATTGAAAACTTTTGTAGTCAAACATGAACAAAATTAAGAGACTGACCAAAAATTAAGATTTTTGCTTTGAAATGATATAACAAAGTGTTGGTAGGTATTCTGAGGATGTAAAGAGATCGTAGAAAGAAATAGGTAAAACCTACAGCCCAATAGAAAAAAAGAGTTGAAAAGACCATAAATAGATGCTACACAAATTAAATATAAAAATCTAATTGATATTTAAAATGCTAAACTCTATATGTAATAATAGAAATACAAATTAAAATGATGTACATTTTTGGCATATTAATTAGAAAGACGTTTTTGTTTGTGCATGTGTTTTATTATAACATCCACATTTGGTGAGGGAGGGATGAAACAGTAATCCTTAATACTCCTCCTTGGGAGTACACATTGATACACGTTTTTTGGAAAGCAATCTATTGAATACATTTTTTAATTCACAATTTTATTTGGTAATTTATCTTCTTGGAATCTTTCCTACGAATACTAGCGTTATTTATAACATTGACTAACTGGGTACAACGAGACTGCTGACTAAGACAAAAATGGTTAAGCAAAACATGTCACAGTCTTTCAATTGTGCAGCCATTAATAGCAGTGTTTTCACAGAATATATATGAGAAGAATGTGTATTCTCAATGATAGACCACATGTTTGGAAACAAAGCAAGCCTCGATAAATTTAAGAAGATGGAAATCACATCAAGCATCTTTTCTGACCACAGTGGTATGAAACTAGAAATCACCTACAAGAAAAAAGCAGGAAAAGTCACAAATATGTGGAGACTAAACAACATGCTACTGAACAACTATTGGATCAATGTAGAAGTCAAGGGAGAAGTAAAAAAAATACCCGGAAACAAATGAAAATGAAAACACAACATACCAAAACTTGTGGGATGCAGCAAAAGGGGTACTAAGAGGGAAGTTTATAGCAATACAGGACTACTTCAAGAAACAAGAAAAATCTCAAAAAAAGAATATATAGGGGAATGGGTAAATGCTCAAATACGTTAAGCAAAAATCAAAGAGAGGGCATTCAAAATTATATACTGTGATGCCAATTTTTAAGAGAAAAGTAAACATTTGCATGGAAGAAAATAGATGGCAATATAATCAAATGTTAACCCTGGGTGATGGGACTACAGGTTACCTTCATCTTCCTTTTAACTTTCTGCATTTTCCAATTTCTCTAAGACAGACATGTATTATGTTTATAATTTAAAAGAATCACAAACATGATTTAAATGTTTTTCTCTGCACCTATCCATCCATCCACCACCCACTCATCCTCTTTTTCCTCTCTTTCCTTCAAGTCTTAAAGAAACCTGTATCCCTTCTCCTATCCTAGGTTTACCTCTCTTGTTGCCAAGGGACATGGTTCTATCAATAAATTATGTCCTTTTTAAAGTTCTGTCTCTCCCTTCTCATGGGCTCCTTTCTCTCCATCCTTACACATGATCACACTTCTACTAGCCTCAAATCACTCTCACTTAACCTTGTTCTCATTCTGCCACCCCCACCTTTCACCATGAATACCTTTAAGTGTAGTCTACATTTACTTCCTCTGTCTCTTTACCAACTACTCCTTAAACCTTCACAATCTGCCTTTCAAATCCATTACTCTACTGACATGCTTCCTACCAGTCCTTAATGTCTCCACCCTCTAGGCAGCATTTGCCAGTGCTGATCAAAATCTCTTTCATGAAACCATGGCTTTAGCTACACACATTGCCCCTTTCTACTTCCGGCTTCCCTCTCTCACCTCTCCCAACACCTTCATCTTTTTCCAGCTCTCCTTCCTCCATCATTCCTAAATGAGGTGATATTTATGGTCCCTTCCTCTCCTCTCTTCTGTCTCTTGACTCTCTTGGTGATTAAGCCCCCTATTTTCACCTCTTGCAGACCTGACCTCTCTCCTAAATTCAAGTCTCACATTTCCAAGTCCCTGCTCAACCTTTTCCACCCCCATGCCTGGCCTGCACCGTAAACTCCACTTCTAAACAGTCAAATAGCTCTCACCTCCCCAAACCTACCCTTCTTCCAGAATTGTCTGTCTCTATCAATGGTACCATCTAAGTTCCCCTTCAAAATACTCAGATGGCTTTGAAAAGCAGGCTGTCTTTTCCACACCCACTGCCAAAGCCTCAAGTCGGGCTCTTGTCATTTTTTCCTGGAAAGATGAAGAAGGCCGCATTCTCCATCTTTGTATTGGATTGATTTGTTTTGGTGGGGTGGACCTCCTCCCTGGCTGTAGGAACTGTGAGTGGGAAGTTTCCCATTAGCCACTGTAAGCACCTTATTAGAAATGTAGCACAGATACCTTAGAACTCTTCCAGGATATATTTTTCTATGTTAGTTTTATTTAAAAGACAGCTCACACAGTTTCCAGAAGACTATCACTGAGATGGAATGTTGTCAGCCAGAGGAAATTTGAGGAAACAGAGTGCTAGAGGTTAGGACAATTTGGGCACAGAGGCAGAGAGGAACAACCCTCAAATCAATTCCATAATTCATGACATGACCCAGAGATGGGTTATATTGCAATGTGTGACATTGGAGGAGCTTTCCATTTTAGCTAGCGATTCTTGTTAACTAGGAGTTAAGCTTTGAGAATCATTAAAGTCGATGCACCCTCTGAATTTTCGTGGTCTTGGGCAAAGCCATGGTCTCTGTGCTCTAGTGAAGGTTTCACTTCACAGCAATTGGGATTTTCTTCCTCAGCAAGGGAGCTTGCCTTGTACACATGCCGACAGCTGTAGTCACCAGCAATAGACCTAACAATGACTACCTTTTTGGAGGCTATACAGAAAAGAAGTTGCAGAAAAAATTCCTAGTCTTTTCTTCAAGAAGAAAATAGACACATACATGGGTTTTTTCTTTAGTGCAATCTTTATATTTTCCCCTTTTTACATGACTCATTCTTCCACCCACAACATTTACTCCCCCATCTCCCTCTCCACTCTACCCTTCTAACCTATACTAACAACTCAGTACATATCCTTTCATATTTTTGGTCATGGCCAAATAATTATATATAAATTACACACACACTTTAAAATATGTATTTTATAAAAATGAGATATTTAAACATGTTTATGCATTTTATTTTCATACTAAACAATCCCTTGCAGAAATCCTTCCAAATCACCTGGTAGAGCTCTATTTCATTCCTTTTGATGTCTGCATAATATTCCACTGCACTGATGTATTACCTATTTATTCAAGCATCCTTCCTATTTATAGCATTCTCTTTGTTTTCATTTCTCTCTGTGTGTGTATGTCTACAATGCTGCAATAAACATGCTCGTACATAGAACCTTGTGTATTGTGCTTTTATTTCCATGGGACATATTCTCAAGAGCAGGATTGCTGAGGTAAAGCATGTTGCAGGATCATTCAACACTCATTCAGGAAGAGGCAGTATCACTTTTTAAAATGTTTGCCTGCCTGCTGGGTATAAGCTCATATCACATTATTACTGTAGTTTGAGCCTCCTTGACCACTAATGAATTTGAGCATCTTGTCCTAAGTTTGCTTAGCCTTTTGGATTACTATTCTGTGAATGTGTCTCTTCACATCCTTTACTGATTTTTATTTTTGGGTGTTTGTCCCCTTCTATTTAACTTGCAAGAGCTCTTTGCTTATTGTATATATACCTTCTGTCTGTCCTTTGCATTACAAATAATTTTCTAAATCTACTACTTGTCTGTGGACTTTGCTTATGATTTATTCTGTCATACAGAAGTTTTCAATTCATGTAATACCTATTAAGCCCATCTTTTCTTTTACAGGTTCTGAGTACTCAGTCTGGTCCCCTGTCTTGTACATGTAGTCTCCAGGAATTTCCTGAAAGATTTGTATTATTTTGTTTATATTTAAGTCCTCATCTGCAGTTCATTTTAATATATGGTTAGAGATAGTGTCCATGCAATGGTATTTTCCTCTAGAAAGATGTCAGATGTATTATCATTAAATCACCTTTTTCCTCTGTAAATTAAAATATCATTTTGTAGTACCAGCTATCCAAACACATTATAGGGCAACTGCAATCTAATTAAATCAATAGACTATTAGCATTGGACTGGACAAATTAGACAAATGGTGCAGAAAAGAGAATCATATACTTGCTACTTTGAAAGACCAAATTTTTAGAGTTCTCTCCCTATTTGAACCTCAAAAGAAAACTATGGGTAACCTCAAAGCGATATTGTGAGGATGAAGAAAACAAGACCTGTAAAGTACTCAGCACAGCGTGTGGCACGCAGCAAGCCCGTACTAAAGGGTAGTTGCTATTATAGCCGCTCTCTTGACACTTACCTATTCAGTCTTGTATGCGCTATGCCCGCCTCTTCTGACCCCACTTTGAGCTCCTGGAGGGCAGTCACTGTGCCTTAGGTCCCTCAGCACCTAGATCGCTATTAATAAAGGATTAACCAGAACTTATCCTTGTAGGTAATAGTCATGTGCTTTGCAGTTTTAACTTGTCCTACTTTGCAGAATCCAGGCTGAGTGAGTCCTCTGTCCCCTGGGATGGACTCCTACCACTGAGTGCAAGGGTCTGCTCCTGTGTGTCTCTCCTCTGCTAGGACAGGCTCCTAGTCAGCTGTAGCTATTATTCATTGAGTTCTGTGCACTGGGACTTTCATGGACACATTCATGTCTGCTTTGTCTCTCTAACGCCTAGCAGTCCTTGGCACAATATAAGATACACATTAACTTATTCTGGGTAACTTTTATTTTTATCAAATCAATCAACTACTAGAATAGGAATGTTTATTTTTTAAGAGTTATTTGAGAATTACTTTTAAATAGTTTAGTACTTTTAACAAGTTACTTTATCACAAAAATTAGAAAAATATCTATTCTATGTCACCTATTGAACAACAAAAAATAAGAAGGAGGATTCCTCTATAAATTAATTGAAGAAGCCTCTTCTTACCTGGAAAAGCAAAATTTGGATTAACTTGAACTCTAGTAAGTCTTCGGTGAATCAACCTCTCCTCTTCTAAACTTTGGAGGTGAGGGGGAAGTAGAAACCAGCAACATCAAAAACCTCAAGTTCAGGTCAAGAATTTCCTTAAAAAGCAGGGTTTGGGGACAGCCCAGTGTCCAAGTGGTTAAGCTCGCGCACTCTGCTTCAACAGTCCGGGGTTTCGCCGGTTCGGATCCTGGGTGCGACATGGCACTGCTCATCAGGCCACACTGAGGCGGCATCCCCCAGAGCACAACCGGAGGCACTCACAACTAGAATATTCAACTATGTACCGGGGGGCTTTGGGGAGAAGAAAAAAAAAAGATTGGCAACAGTTGTTAGGTCAGGTGCCAATCTTTAGGGAAAAAAAAGTAGGATTTCTAGATATAATATAGGACTCTCAGCTAAATTTGAATTTCAGATACACAACAATATTTTTTAGTATAAGTATATCCCAAATATTGCATGGAACATACTTATACTAAACAATTATTTGCTATTTCTCTAAAATTCAGATTTAACTAAGTCCTCTGTATTTTTATTTCCTAAATCTGGCAACCCTATTAAAAAAATCTATATTTCACAGGACACTTGTGGAATCATAACTGACTCATTGTGATGCCTCAAGTTAAAGCCCTGAGGATTTCCTGTATATGTAGCTGGCACTCAATAATGTTTGTTGAACTGATTACAAAACAGTGATTATTAATAGTTACTTCTTGGTCACTGAGTTGTTTAAATGCAAGAAAAAGAACTGATGTAAACTTAGAAACAATTTTAACAATAAGGCGGCCCCAAAAAGGGAGTTTCTGATTAACCCTTTATTAACCAAATAGGAAAATCTTACCCATTTGGGAGAGCATCTCATGGTGCTGCTGAAAGTCACTTAAAACTTATCCTGACGTATATATGTAAAGTTTCTACTATTTTTGGCTTGGTGCTTGAATATCACAACTTCTGTGTGTGTGTGTGTGTATGTGTGTGCACACGCGCGCGCATAGGGGGATGGTTAGAGGCAGGGGGCAGGAGAGGCAAGACAAGAAATGTAAAGCCAATGAATGGAAAACAAAACACTTGAAAACTTTTCTTCCTGCTACATTTCATGGAGAGTTAATGGCTTTTTTAGAGTACTTTCAAAATCAGAATTAGCCAGTGCAGAGTAGCAGGCACAAATATGGCCTCTAGTGTTCTATTAATGACAGGATCAAAAGAAGAAGCTCTTCTACATGCTCTTTATGAAAGAGCAGGAGAACCAATGTGATGTTTAGTTTCTTGGAGGAAACTGAAAAAAAAATAATCCCATATTACCACAATACAGCATGAGTTCAATGCAAATGGAAAAGACTGGTGGCTTATTAATAGGCTCTCCCTGTAGCAAGCTGGCCTTCCCGGCTTCAGTTTGAAATTGATTATTTTAATACAGAATTCCTGAATGAAAGAGGTTCTTGGCCTTTTCCTGGGCTGTTGAATAATGTATGTGGGAGAAAGCAAATAGCAGCAGAGGGTCTCAGCTGCGGGAACAATGGCGCACACCCAGAGCTGAGGGGGCACGTTAGTTTATCATCGCCTTGTCAATCCTCCTAGCCTGGGAATCGCGGGGCAGCCTGGAAAGCAGCAGCTGCCCGACGTGTGGTGAACTGACCGGGGCACTTTAAAGAGACGACTCCATTTACCCATCTGAAAACAAGATATTGATTTTCCTCCAGCTCTGGAGAGAAAAGAGCCGTCCTGAAAATATATGGAGACCACCATTTATCCAGGCTCCTCCCCCAACAATCACACCACCCCAACTGTTTTCTTGGCTTCCTCTCCACAAAGTTCCATTTTTTCCTGCTTCACCTGGGGTGAGAAGAAAGCAATCCCCTTTTTTGGCCTTCTGTGAATACATTGCTCAGAGTACTTTCAAGCTGAAACTGGAAAAGTATGTAATGACTGGCATCTGGGGATATATTTTATGAATTAGAAATCAATTTTTCCCATCCACATGGAAATAACATATTGCAGTAAACTTCAGGCTGGCACTTTACAGCTCTCTTATCTCAAGCTGTGTGCATCTTAAGTCATTAAGGCAAAGCTTGTAGCATCGTAGAACAATAACAACCTTCAACTCCTTAAATGTCCTTACCATGAAATTTTTCCTTCATACATAAAAGCCTAGAAGATCTTAGGACCCAGATCAGATGAAAAAAATGAAGCTTGTTTTACCATAGTAAGCATCCATAAGTACTCCTTAGACCCGCAGGAGTTTAAAATCAACGTGGTGAGAGCATGAAGAGAAGTATAGCTCTGAATTGAGGCAGCCAGAAGGCCATGCTCCTGGGAGGTGACTTGAACTACTCCACAGGCTTCAAGAGACTGGAAGTGTGTTATCTGAGGTCAATTCCAATTTCTTTAATGGCTCATATCCTCATGTGCTCAAAAGTCCTACCATAGCAAGGCGATTGGATGGTTGATGTGGCAAACCTTTCTCTAGACATGGAAAAGGAATGGGTAAGTGAGGGAGGACCCTCCAATCCTCACCAAGAATCAGTCACCAAAAACAGAGGTTAGAAAATCCTGGATTTTCAACATGGCTTATTTTTTTTCTGGAAAATTCCCTGTCCTTATCACCACCATGGGAAGTCTCATAGAAATCTAGGGAAGACCAAGGAAAAGGACTGGGGGGATAGAATAAGAGAGAGAGGAAAAACAACTCTTGAAAGGCAAATAGGAAGAACTCATCCTTAATTGCTGTGAAGGTAGGTCAGAAATGGCAAATGCTGGCCTTAACCCTGCGTGTTTACCCCACCAGGATCCAGAAATGCAAACTGAACCTTGTGAGCGGCCCCAGTTGTTGAGCTCTCTGTTATGCTAAACAAGCACCAGAGGTAGACTGGCCCAACCATCTGCTAGAGACATGCATAAATCGAGGGAAGGTAGAGCAGTA
Source organism: Equus przewalskii (assembly GCF_037783145.1). Lineage (NCBI taxonomy): Eukaryota > Metazoa > Chordata > Mammalia > Perissodactyla > Equidae > Equus > Equus przewalskii. The sequence goes on along the minus strand of NC_091863.1, from coordinate 112,539,521 downwards.
CAGCATGTGTATAATGCAGAGTACACGGGAAAAAGCAAAAGCGCGTCATTAAAAAGCAGCAGAAAGCAACTGGAGAACAGAACGTGGTGGGCAGAGATTAGTGTTCCAATTATTATAAATGTTAATAACCACATGCGGGGAACTCTAGGTTCTCTTGTTATTCATCAGACACAACGCCTCCAACAGTGCAGGGACAGGGAGGGCTAGCTTAGCCACTGGAATTTTTATCATTTATTTGATTTCATGACACCTTCCCCACCTGGACAAGTACTGGATGGCAAAGAGCTATCCTTTCAAGTGCAGACTTTGCCCACTATAACATTAACCTTTTTTTTTAAATATAAGAAAGCAAAAATAAAGAGGAAAAAAAATCCACAAAGACACAACCCCTGTTAAGATTTTGCTCTCTTTTTCTTGTGTTCTTTTGCTCATTTTCTTTCCTGCCTTTACTGTTCTTACATGTTATTGTCCTTTCCACTTAACATACAGGCAGTTTCAAACTAATGGATAGTCTTTGAAATTTGTTCATTTGAATAGCACACATATATTTAGAAAGTTTTAGTGAAGTTAAAATTATGTTTGTTTTAGGATGACCTAAAATGCCTTGACTATTTAGGGACATGCTTATTTTGAAGGCAGGAAAGGAAGGGGAAAGAGCAGAAGTTATGGTGGGGAATCAATAGCCCAAATGAAGAGAGTATGTTCCAGAGGTGAGGCATCCTGAGGGACAGTCTACATTTCAGACTCTAAATTGTCAGTCCATTTCAATCCTCAGATGTGCTTTGTCTGGCTCACAGGGAGTTTTTATGCCTTTAGATATGGCATACACTCTCCAGTTTGCCATAAGCCCCACCACTCCTTATTGTATTATACTCCTCTGCTTCCTTGCATTTCCATCTCTGCCTGGCTCCTGAAGGCATTTACACTTATGACCCCTGGTGTGATTTTAAGATATCCTGGAAGGCTTCACTTGCTCCACAGAATCCTCTAAACCAATGGTTCTTAACTGTGCGTGTTTTTTTCCCAGGGGACATTTGGCAACGTCTGGAGATATTTCTAGTTGTCATAGCTGAGAAGGGTGTTGTTGCGCTACTGGCATCTAATGCATTGAAGTTAGATTTGCTATTAAACATGCTACAATGCACAAGAAAGTCCCCCACAACAATTATTCAGCCCCAAATTTTAAGAGTGCTGAGGTTGAGAAACTCTGCTCTAAACCAGGGCTGAGACTTGCACCATTAGGGCTTCCTTCTTCTAGCTTAGGATTTTGGTCCCTTGAAAAATGCAAAACCCACTGAGAGGAGTAATGTTCTATGCTGTTGGCCCTTTACATCAGAGTATGAAGAAAGAATCTGTGAATGAGATTGGATGGAGGGCAGGAGAAGGAAGAAGAGGAAAAATAGGACATGGAGGATCCCAATTCCAGGTTCTAATGGTAAACTTTCACCATTAGTCAATCAAGATCGTTCCAGGCAGGGAACTCACATCAAATTTCTTAGTATCCCCACCATTAATAATCATGTAACACTATCTAAAGTCGATAACTTCCTCTATGAGAGGCAGTGTACTCACTGCTTTACATACATGATCTCATTGCATCCTCACAACAACCCTGTGAGACAAATGAGGAAACTGAGGCTCAGAGAGATTAAGTAACCAGCTCAAAGTCACACATCTAGTGAGTGGTGGGACCGGAACTCGGAACCCTGCCTTACTGACTTCAGAGATCAAGCTCTCAGCCAAGAGTAAGGGTCAACATTTACTGAAAACTTACCCTGAGCTAGACACTACATTAAGTGCTTTACCCATATTATCTCACCTAATTGTCACAAAATCCTGTGAACTATATATTTTCATCCCCATCAAACAAGTGAGGAAACTGAGAATTAGAGAAATCTCACAACTAGACCTTTAACACTATGTCTGCTGGACTTCCTAAGTCTTAAGTCAGTCAAAGCATGAAATTTCAGTCCCTCATGCTCTTACTTACATTGGAGGCAGCAACGTGGAATGGACAAAGATCTGAACTCAGACCAGAGAACCTACTTTGAAGTCCTGGCCGTGCCACAGCCTTAATGGGTGACCTCTGTCAAGTCCCTGGAACCAGGGCCCCTACTCCACTCTCAAAGGAAGAAAGGAGCCAGACCATGACCCCTGGTTCCCTATAGTTAGCTTCAATATATTTAGAGGAAGTGCCTCTGCCCAAGGACAGAGCAATGAGGAAACCTGTCAGTCTAGTGAGGGCACTTTCAGTCAAAGAGGATGAACCAGAAACACTACTCCAGCTCAAAAGGCAGCCATGAGCCCTTAATGGCTTCCAAGATAGAAATATGCACATTAATCTTGACTCTATTCTCCCTCTACCTTCACATTCTGTTACCATAATCTGAGCATCTTTCCAAGTCAGCTCCTCCTACTAACAACGCCCAACAAAGTCCTGATTTTCTAAAATATAAATTGATAACGATACCTACGTAATCTTATAGTAATGCTATCTGGGGTGTTGGGGAAGCGTTTCCTTGTTTAGTAATGAGACTATCCTCTGGATCTTTTTACCTAAACTAGCAGGGCCTCTTCAGTCAGTTCAAGCTGAAGATAGATTGAATTGTAATGGGGTGTCTTTTAGATGTTCCAACAAGGTCATTTGTTCGTTTATTACAGCAAGTGCCAAAAATCCAAATTTGCTAAGATACAACATCATTGAAAGGAACATATCATAATCTAATGTTGAAACTATGAACCACCTTGACCTACCAGTTTTCACAATGTATGTACAGCAAATTTCTAGCATCACAGTTTGCTTTGAATTTTTAAATAATCCTCCAGTGCCTCAGGGCAACTTGGTGCACAATTTAAGAACCACAGGTATACAATGAAAACTACACGTCCCTTCAACTTCAGACCCTAAGGTCTTCTTTCCTGTTTCCCATGGGTACACAGTATTAACGTTCCTTGTATATAATTCCAGAAAATTTCTGTTCATAATCAAATGGAAACACACTACACCTACTGTTCCGATCTGTACTTTTTCTTGCTTAATAAATCCTGGAGATCATTTCTTAGCAGTACATACAATTTCTTGTTTTTTTTTAATAGTTTCATGGTTTATGGTAATTTATACAACAATATTTCTATTCATGTACATTTAGTTGTTTAGCATTACTAACAGCATTGTAGTGAATATCTTTCTACATATATCTTTGCCTGCAGGTTGAATTATAGACACAGAATTTATGGACCACGTGTTATGTACATTTGAAATTTGAGAGATATTAAATTTGTTGTAATGAATTTCAACTAATTGATATACACACATCCCTTAAAAAAACTTTAGAGAGAGGAAACTTCCAGCTGGCATATTAGGAAAGGCTTCCTCCAAATGGCATGTTCCAACAGGACATCAGGGACAGAATGACCCAGAGTGGAGAGGCTACTTAAACAAGAATAGAAAAGATGATACCAGAGGACTCTAGCAAACAACGGATCTATATCAGGAGTTTTTAACCTTGATGTGGTTAGAATGCAGGGGCCTGTGTAATTTAGAAGAGGGAAAACTTAACTATTTACTTTCAATAGTCTCTAAATAAAATTTAACATTTCTTTCAAGTATGAATGTAGGCAACTATTCACAGTAGTATTCACAGTACTTGTAACTCAGTTACTGAGAGCAATCACACACATTTTCATTTCACATCACTGTTGTTGCAGATACATTGAAATATATTTTATGCTCTCAATCACTTTTAAATATTGGCAAATATTAGATTCACGGCTAAATCTTGTTATTTAAAGTATTGATAAATAAGAGCACGTAATATTATATCACAAATGTATTTTTTAAACATTATGATAATTGCATTTCAGTATAATGTGTAATCCCATGTATTCTATTTTATGCCATAACGTTAGTTATCTATCACTGCATAACAAATGACCACAAACTTAGTGGTTTAAAACAATATGCATTTATGATCTCACAATGTCTGCTGGTCAGGAGTCTGGACACAGCTTTTCTACGTCCTCTGCTTCAGGATCTCACGAAGTCTGCAATCAAGGTATGGGCTAGGGCTAAGGCTGCATCTTGAGGCTCAGCTTGGAAAAGATTCATTTCCAATCTTACATGGTTGTTGGCTGAATTCACTTCTTTGCTCCCTGTTGGACTGAGGGTTTCAGTTTCTTGCCACTTTATCTCTCTCAGTCAGAGCCGCCCTCAATTCCTTGAGGGTAACTGCCAACATAGCTCTCTGCCACAGAGTAACTGACAACATAGCTGCTTGCTTCAACAAAATCTGCTAGCACGACAGAAGTTAAAATCTTATGTAAGATTTCCAGAGTGGTAGAGGGAGGAGTGCAGTGGACTTGCTCTAATAAATAACCATTTATCTGGAGAAAATTATAAAAATAATCATTTAGCATTTCTGGATATTGACCTAAGAGCATACAGCAAATAGAGAAGAATACATCCAAGAAAATCTACTAAATCGTAGAAAGAACAGTGACTCTGGCATTTGAGCCATCGCCTGCTCTGCCCTTCCTCCTCCACCGGCTCCATCTTGGAAGAAACTACTCTGAGAGCTCTGATCCAGGCAGGTGCAGTCAGGAAAATAGGGACTCCTCTCCCCTCAACTCCCAGCCTAGGGCTCTGGTTTCTCCCAGAAGGAACAGGCCCAGCTCTGTTTTACAGAAACTATTTTAGGCAAGCAAGGCAGCGATATCTACACTCCGTTCCTGCACCCAGCCTGCACTTGTAGGGCAGAATTTCTATCCCAGGTACAGCAGATGGAATATACTGGAGCTGATCTCCCCTGCCCCAGTGTGTAGGTTCCATGTCAGGAGGAGTAACCAGGAAGGCTATGGGGCCACCACCCTAGGGAACACTTCACAACTTGGTCTATGAGGTCAATACTAACCAGATAGAAGAGCCATCAAAGAAAAGGAACAAATTCCTCAAAGACATCACATCTTACATCAGTGTGGTACATTTGTCAAACTTGATAAACCAATATTGATATATGATTATTAACTAAAGTTGTTAGTTTACATCAGGGCTCAGTGTTTGTGTTGTATAGTTCTATGGGCTTTGGCAAATGCATCATATCATGTATCTGCCATTATAGTATCATACAGAATAATTTTGTCACCCTAAAAATCCCCCATGATCCACTTATTCAGCCCTCTCTCCTCCCGGACCCCTGGCAATCACTGATCTTTTTACTGTCTCTATAGTTTACATATTGCTAAGTGAAAGAAGCCAGTCTGAAAAGACTGTATGATTCCAACTACATGACATTTGTCAACTATACTTCAACAAAGTTGGAAAAAATTATTTTAAAAAGACTTGTTCAATCAGACTCTCAGGGATGGGGCCAAGGACTCCACATTTTTAACAGCCTCATCAGGTGATTCTTATGCACATTCACTTTGAACTAGTGGTATATGGGCTCTAGCTCTGGCAACTGACAGGCTTGAAATCTGGCTCTGAAACTTTCTAGCTGCGTAACCGTGGACAAGTTACTTAACTGCCCCCCTGAAGCTTTAATGCTCTCATCTGTAAAATGGGAATATCAGTAACATCTACCTCACAGAGCGGCTTTGATGATTAAATGAGCTATTATAAGTAAAGCCCTTACCGCCATGCCTAGCACTCAGTAAACAGTAACTGTTATTTATAAAGCTCAAGGATTGTATCCAGTTTTCTATTCTTTCGCTCTTACAGTTTCCAATAAGTGTTGACTATCATTATCATAGGTTTATAGGGACCTCTGAGAGGCAGTGTGGTATAGTAAAATCAGCAAAGGATCTGAAGTCAGATCTAGATTCAAATCCTGCTCTGCCGTTATAGGCTATGATCATGAACAAGTCACAATCTGTGGGCCTCAGTTCCTCATCTGGAAGACGGGAATGAAAACAGTACCTACATCCCAGAGTTGTGAGAATTAAACGAGATAATACATTTAAAGGACTTGGCATGCAGTAACTACTTATTATACAATGCCAAAATCTGTCTATCCACCCACTCTTCCCCATCCTTCACTGTAATAATCAAAATGATTGCCTAGGAATGATACAGGTAGAGCCTACGAAAAATTTTGTTAGAAGTGTAGTTTAGTCATTTCTATCCAGTTCAGATCAATATTTTGCTGTTCATAATTTCCTGAATGGATAATTTTACTATATGGTTCCTTCTAACCAAGATTTCTGTGTTTGCAAACTTCACCATAAGCCTGCTTATTTAAAAAAAATGAGAGTTTGTAGTTGATGATTATCATTGTGTCTATCTTTTTGTGATGAATAAAAGCTAAACATGTTCCTACTCCAGAACTTCAGAATGATCCAAGGGTTCCAGGAAACCACGGGAACAGACATATCTACATCATTAATAAATCAGAAGCTCTAAACAGATCACATCGACGTTTAAGAAGCCAACTTTCTACCTTCTCTTTTGCACATTCAGTCAGCAGTAAAATGCATTTTGTAAACTCTGATGCTTCAAAAGTCCCCAGTTACCTGATCAAGTAGACTTACCGTGATCATTCTTTGACCAGTTCTTGTCACTATGGGCAACAGGACGCTTATATGAGGGAAACCAGGAGGGCTGCAAGGTTCAGACATCTACTTTGGTCCAGATTGTCAAGTTATTGAATGTGTTGGCAGAAGAGCAATTATCTCTAGACATTTAGCTTATTGAGGCCAGGGTTTAGCAATGTATGCTTCAGAGAGTGATACTGATCAGTCAGCATCTATCGAATAGTGAAGGGGAGATGTGTGTTCAAGTCCCTGCAACAAAAAGCAATATTTTGTTAAATGCCATTTGGATGGTAGAGACCTTACATCTTACGGGAGCTGTGAGGAAGGAGAAGGGAATAGGCGTTTAAAAGCATAGCAGACTCTCCAGGAGCAGATGAACTTTGAAAAAACATTTAAGATACCTACAGTTTTTGTAACACAAATTTAAAGCAAATGATGATCCACGATACATTCTTGGTTGGGCCAACATACAGATAACAGAATAAGAAAGTATGACTGAGGCCATGTGTTGAAAGAGGTCAAGAAGTCCTGGCAGAAGAGCTAAGCACATAAGCTTGGAATCTGACATTCTACGCAATCAATAGATATTTGTTGATTATGTATTATATGCCAGACACTATTCTTGGTCCTGGAGAGACAGTAATGAACAAGGTAGATGACACCTACCTTGGGCAAGACAGTTAAGCTCTCTAAACCTCTGTGTTCTCATTCCTAAAACAGGAAAAAATATTCATTATTCTTCTCTCATAGGATTGCTGTCAGCATTAAAGGAAGGCAAAGCATATAAGGTGTTTTGCATTGTCTGCTGCAGAATAGACACATAATAAATGAAATAATTAGCCTGCTGGGGGGATAAGTGGGTCATCAGCTTGGCTCTGAAAAATGTATAGGGTTTTGATAGGCAGAGACAAAAGAAAGACATTCAAGTAGAGAGAACAGCATTAATTAATTGTCACTCATGCAAAGAAACTTTTTGAGTGTCTCTGACATTGGCATTCATAGGCATATTTCACTTATATGAATTTGGCAATACAAACCAGGAGAGAATTATTTAAATAGCACAGGCAAATCCTCCCACCATTACACTCAATTAATATATACCCTGGATCGAGTGTGAGATAAGAGGCATGAGTCTGTGATTCTGTCTCCTACTGTGAACACCTCACTTTGCTGAGTGCCATTCTTTTGTTTAAAGATATATATTTTTTCATACAGTATGTCCAACTTCAAGTGTAAGCCAACTACTTAATCTGGGGGTCAAACAAAAAGAACAACCCAGTGATGTGCATCCACACTGGAAAAAAGGCTGGCCATGCTGGAATTTCTGAGAGAAGGATGTCATTCTCCATTGTGGCATCTTCCTAAGGCATCATCAAAAGTAATTGTGACCATGTGATTTTCATTTTACACAGTGACTTTAGGATCTGTCCCATGTGTAAGGAATGACTTCACTATGTGTGCCCGGCATCATGCTAGATGGTGGAGATACAGTGGTCAGTGAGAGAGATATGGCCTCTAGCAAGATACTTACAAAAGAAAGGTCTGCTGAGGTTGAGGTAGGGATGGACAATTTGCCTGGCTTGGAGGATCTAATCAGAGAAAGGGCAGGAGATACACCCGAAAAGGTAGGTTGGTGTTAGATGGCTAAGGATGCCAAATGTAAAGCTAAGGGGTTTGGGAGCTCTTGATGCTATTCTTTCTTCAGCTGGGTTGAGACCATGTTCAAAGCAGTGATTAAGTAGCAGAAGATGGAGCTTGTGGCAGTTCTCAAGATTTTTAATTTTTTTCCTCCCAGTAAACCACTAGCTGTGGCAAATTTAATCTACAGCTGAAAGCCTGCCTCACACCATATATAAAAATTAACTCAAAATAGATAAATGATCTAAATATAAGGGCTAAAACCATAAAACTTTAAGAAGAAAACATAGTGATAAATCTTCATGACCTTGGATTTGGTAATGGATTTTTACATAACATCAAAAGCATGAGCAACAAAAGAAAAAATAGATAAATTGGACTTTATCACAATTTAAAACTTTTGTGCACCAGAGGACACTATCAAGAAAGTGAAAAGACACAATAGCCTAGACTTGGAAGCAAGCTAGGTGCCCAACAAGGGCCAAATGGATAAAGAAGATGTGGTATATATACACAATGGAATACTACTCAGCCATAAAAAAGGATGAAATCTGGCCATTTGTGACAATGTGGATGGACCCTGAGGGTATTATGCTAAGTGAAATAAGTCAGAGGGAGAAAGTCAAATACTGTATGATCTCATTCATAAATAGAAGATAAAAACAAAAAAAAACACAAAAAGACAGAGATTGGACTGGTGATTACCAGAGGGGAAGGGGGGAGGGAGGAGAGTGAAAAGGGTTATTAGGCACATGTGTGTGGTGATGGATTGTATTTAGTCTTTGGATGGTGAACATGATATAATCTACACAGAAATCGAAATATAATGATGTACACCTGAAATTTATATACTGTTATAAACCAAGATTACTGCAATAAAAAAGATACTTATACTGGAATTAGAGTGGATTATGTAAATAAATAATTGCAAGACACTGAATTAAAAAAAATAAAGTTACTTTAAGAAAAGGGGGGGCCAGCCCGGTGGTGCAGCAGTTAAGTTTGCATGTTTCGCTTCTCGGCGGCCTGGGGTTCATGGGTTCAGATCCCGGATGCAGACATGGCACCACTTGGCGAGCCGTGCTGTGGCAGGCGTCCCACATATAAAGTAGAGGAAGATGGGCATAGATGTTAGCTCAGGGCCAGTCTTGCTCAGCAAAAAGAGGAAGATTGGCAGTAGTTAGCTCAGGGCTAAACTTCCTCAAAAAAAGAAAAAGAAAAAGAAAAGGAAAAATAATAAAGTGAAAAGACAAATCACAGAATGGGAAAACATATTTGCAAATCATATATCTGATAAGGGTCTAGTAACCAGAATATAAAGAACTCATATAACTCAACAACAAAAACACAAACAACCCAATTGAAAACAGGCAAAGGACTTGAATAGACAGTTCTCCAAGAAAATATACAAATGGCCAATAAGCACATGAGATGTTCGACATCATTAGTCATTAGGGAAATACAAATCAAATCATAGTGAGATATCACTTCACAGCCACTAGGATGCCAATAATCAAAAACACAGACAATAACCAACATTGACAAGGATGTGGAGAAATTGAAATCCTCATATACTGCTGATGGGAATGTAAAATCGTACCGTTTAGTGGTTCCTCAAGAAGTTAAAAATAGAATTACCATGTGACCCAGCAATTCTACTCCTACGTATACAATACAAATAATTTAAAACTGGCATTCAAACAAAAACTTGTACACAAATATTCATAGCAGCATATACACAGTAGTCAAAAGCTGGAAACAATCTAAATTTCCATTAACTGATGAATAGATAAACAACATGTGGTATATTAATATTATAGAATATTATTCAGCTATAAAAAGGAATGAAGTGTTGGTGCTGGCCCCGTGGCCAAGTGGTTAAGTTCGCGCGCTCCGCTGCAGGAGGCCCAGTGTTCCGTTGGTTTGAATCCTGGGCGCGGACATGGCACTGCTCATCAAACCACGCTGAGGCAGCATCCCACATGCCACAACTAGAAGGACCCACAACGAAGAATATACAACTATGTACTGGGGGGCTTTGGGGAGAAAAAGAAAAAAAACTAAAAAATAAGATCTTTTAAAAAAAAAAAAGGAATGAAGTGCCAATACCTGCTACAACACGAATGAACCTTGAAAACATTATGCTAAGTGAAAGAAGCCAGATACAAAAGTCACATCATATATGATTCCATTTGTGTGACATATCTACACTGAGCAAATCCATAGCAGATTCATGGTTTCCAGGTACTGGGAGAAGTTGGAAGTGACTGCTTAATGGGTATGGGGTTCCATTTGGGGGAAGGAAAATATTTTGGAAGTAGATAGAGGTTTTGGTTGCACAACATTGTGAATGTATTAAATGCCACTGAATTGGACACTTTAAAACGGGTAATTCTATGTTTTGCAAATTTTATGTCAATAAAAAATGTATACAGGAAAAGATGGATATAATGGATAAACAGATAGGGAAGTTCAGGAGAGATTCAGAAGCTACAAAAATAAGCAAATGGAAGTCCTAGAATTGAAAACTACATTATCTCAATTTAAAAATCATTGGATTTTTTAAAAATTTAGAGTAGATTGGAACACAACAGAAATAAGGATCAGTGAACTTGAAAATGGGTCAATAAATTCATCCTAAATGATAGAAAAAAAGAAAAAAATACTGAAAAAATTGAGAGGCTCAATTACTTTTTGAGCAAAATCAAGGCCTCTAAGACACATGCAACTGTAATCCTAAAGAGAATGGGTCAGAAAAAAAAAATATTTAAAGTTTGATCAAAAACTTCAGCCCACAGATCTAGAAAAATTAGTGAATCCCCCCAAAAGAAAATTTCACCTAAACACACCATAGACAAACTGCTTCAAAGATAAAGAAAAAAATCTTAAAAACAGAGAAAATAGACACATTATAAACAAAAAATAACAATAAGAATTACAGATAGCTTCATATCAGAAACAATGGAGGCCTGAAAATCAAAGACTAATATCAAGTGCTGAAATATTTTTAAAAATTCTGTTGATGTAGATATCTGTATCTAGTAAAAATACCTTGCAAAAATCAAGGCAAAATAAATACGTTTTCATAAAAACATAAGTTGAGAAAATTTGTTGCCAGCCCAGTCACCCTATGAAAATGCTAAGGAGGGTTTTTCAGGCTGAAGGGTGATGATTTGAAATGAAAATTTGGACACAAGGTAAGAAATAAAGAGCAACGGAAATAGTAAATAGGTAGTAAACATAAAACACTGTCCTTATTTCTTTCATCAGATTTTTAAAGGCAATTGAATGCTGAAAGCAAAAAATAATAACAATGTATTTTGAGTGTTAAACTGCTTTTATGAGGTTGGCACAACCTTGATATCAAAGTCCGACCAAGAAATTACAAAGGAAGAAAACAGCAGACCAAAATCACTCATGAAAATTGATTCAAACATTCTTAAAATATTAGCAAATCAAATGCAACCATTTATTATTTTTTTTAAATTATACATCTTGACCAAGTGGGGTTTATCCCAGGAATGCAAGTTTGTTGCAATATTTAAGAATCAGTTAATGAATTTCACCACACTAACAGAATAGAGGTGAAAAAATGTATGATCAAAAGGTGCTGAAAATGCATTTGACAAAATCCCGTACCCAATCATGATAAAATCTCTCAACAAATGAGGAATGAAAGGGAACTTTCTCAATCTGATAAAGGGGATCAACAAGAAATCCTACAACTAATAGCATAATTAATGGTGAAATATTTAGTACATTCCCTCCAAGATCAGGAGCAATGCAAAAAGGTCAATTCTTATCAGTTATATTCAGCATTGGAGGATGTAGGCTAGTGTAATAAGGCAATAAAATTATAAATGGCATAGACAGGAAAAAAAGAAGTAGAACTCTCTTTATTCACAGACGACAAAGGTAGAAAATCTAAAGGATTCTATTAAAACACTTCCAGAACCTATAAGTAATTTATAAAGGTCACAGGATGTAAGGTCAATATATAATAAATTTCATTTCTATACAATCTTGATGTTGGAAAAAATCAGAAATTAAATTTAAACATAATTCCATTTACAACAGTATTAAAACATAAAATACTTAATTTAACAAAAACCGTATAAGAGCTGTACATTGAAAATTAAACAACATTGCAGGAGCTAGCCCAGAGGCATAGTGGTTAAGTTGGCATGCTCTGCTTTGGCAGCCTGGGGTTTGCAGGTTCAGATCCTGGGCACAGACCTACACACTGCTCATCAAGCCACGCTGTGGCAGCATCCCACATACAAAATAGAGGAAGACAGGCACAGATGTTAGCTCAGTGACAATCTTCCTCAAGCAAAGGGAGGAAGATTGGCAACAGATGTTCACTCAGGGCCAATCTTCCTCAAAAAAACAAACAAACATTGCAGACATAAATTAAAGACGTAAATAAGTGGAGAGATATAACTCATTCACAGATTAAAAATCTCAAAATTGTTAAGGTTTCAATTCTCCCTATACTGATTTATAAATTCAACACTATCACAATAAAATCATAGCAGGCTTTTAACATTTATAGAAAAGCCGATTCTAAAATCGTGAAGGGCCTAGAAGAGCCAAAACGATCTTGTAAAAGAAGAGCAAAACTCGGTAAGCTTCACTAGCTCATTTTAGGACTCATAAAATTACAGTAATCAAGACAGTGTGGTATCGGCATAAGGACAGGCAAATAGACTAATGGAACAGAATAGAGCAGGAGTTGGCAAACTTTTTGGTAATGGGACAGATAGTAAATATTTTATGTGTTGCAGGCTACACAGTCTTTGTCACAACTACTTAACTCTGTGGTAGGTAAAAGCAACCACAGACAACACTTAAATGAATGAGTGTATCTGTATTCTAATAATTTAGAATTCTAGTAATTTATTTATGGACACTGAAATTTGAATTTCACATAATTTTTACATGCCATGAAATATTCTTCTTTTGATTTTTTTCTCAATCATTTAAAAAATCTAAAAAAAACTTTCTTAGTTTATGAACCATACAAAAACAGGCACAAAAGGGAAATTTATTGGAGGGAAGTGGAATAATTCACATCTCCCCAGAGAATTAAATAAGGCCACACTACCTTGGAGAGATTTTAGGTAAGACATCCAAAATGGTAAGGTATGGTAAAGAATGGGCAAGAACAGAATGAACCACTGAATGGGGGTGGCTGTGGGGAATGTCTTGGAGGAAACACTTTCTCCCTGCCATGTGCCCCACCAGAATTGAACATGGGCAAATGAGGAGGGGAAGCAGGTCACTTTGGGATGGATCTTTCGGGGGAATTGAGGAAATGCCCCCTTTCTCCAACCACAGCATTTTGGCCTACCCACCCCTACAGACGTGTCAGGAGTGGTACTTTGTGATGTCCAAGCCACCTCAATGCTGCCATTGGCTGGGGGAGATCCTTGATGACTAAACAAAGCTGAAGGGTGTGGCTCCTCATTGCCTCAGAGAGGGCCTCTATATAGGGAGGTCAGGAGTCCAGGGGTAGACCACTAGGAGGCTTAGATATGGCTGATGAGATCTGCACACCAGAAGAACCTAGCATAAATATAGAACAACCAACTGTAAGCACAGAACATCCACCCCCAAGAACCAAAGGGAAGAAGGAAAGGAAGATCCCCTGTCGATCCAAGACCAGAGACAATGGCAAGGTCAGATGACCCTACCCATGCTCCTCTTCTTCCCCACAGATCTCCCCAAGACTCTTACCCTATCCTCGCCTGGGACAAACCCCTTCCTCAACCCACATCTCTACTCATGAAGCCCCCCTTCCTATCAATTCCCATCTTCTTCTCCCAAACCAATGTTCTGCTGACTCACCCTGTTGCCCTTCCAGGTGCAAAAGAAAACCAGGAAGGCCAAAAGACCCCTTCAAAGGAATTCAAGAAAAGAATCTCCTCAGTTGTCCTCCTCTTGTTCAAGAATGCCCAAAAGAGCAATCAGACCAACGATTTTCATCTGCTATCACAAGCAGACTAAGATACAAAGCGAAAATGAGCAGAGAAGGAACAAGGGGCATTGGAGAATCCAACAATGCCAAGTAACATCCTGTGGAGCCAGGAAATGCAGAGCTTGGGCCAGAGGCCAGCAACTAGCTGCAGCGTCTTCAGAAGCAGCTTGGAGAAATGGTGAAACACATGGGGACCAAATCTGAGACCAACAGGGCACATGGATGTTGGTTGAAATAAAAAACAAAATCAAGTTGTGAAAAGGAGATGTGTGTGTATCTGTGGTAGGAAGGAAATGAAGGGAAGGGGCAAGCACGTGAGAAGGGAGGGAGGTGAGGTCCTGGAGGGACAGGAGCCAGCCAGGTAGGTCCACAGTTGGCCAGACATTAGAGGTGAGGACTGAGAATTGAAGACGAATTTCCTTAACACTTTGTCCCATAGGAGAGAAGAAAGAGAGCTTTAGTGGTTCTCCATGTGTTTGGGGGTGGAGAGGGAGGGCAGCGGCAACGTTGTCAGAGCTGAGATCGCTAGAACCCAGATGGGAAGAGAGTTTAATGGGTGATGGGTGACAATGACACTCTCTCCAAAAAGGCAGACAACAAAATCACCTCCAGGTCACCAAATCACCTCCAGGTCACTTACGTCATTGTGTATGTTGTACCCCACCCGATGCTGTAAGCAACTAAAGGCCTTCAGAATGACCAAAAAGCCACCCTACAGAAAGTCACCGACAGCACCCCCACACACTAAAATAATGGTGTTTGGAGGCCACAAACCCAACAGCAATTAAGCAACTCTCTTATTAAGAAGCTTAGGGTGAAGGGGCCGGCCCCATGGCCGAGTGGTTAAGTTCACATGCTCTGCTTCAGTGGCCTGGGGTTTCACAGGTTCGGATCCTGGGCGCGGACATGGCACCGCTCGTCAAACCATGCTGAGGCGGCGTCCCACATGCCACAAATAGAAGGACCCACAACTAAAAAATATACAACTATGAATCAGGGGGCTTTGGGAGAAAAAGGAAAAGATAAAATCTTTAAGAAGCTTAGGGTGAAGCAGTAGCCTACCAAGGGTGGGGCGGTGGTGGGGGGGGGGGTGCTCTGCCCACCTGCAGGCAATAAAAGAAAACATTTTCCACAGAAAATTTTAATCTAAGAACAATAAAACCCAGTAAAAGTCAGTCATGTTTTTATTAGCACCATAACCAAGCATTTCTAAATTTTTCCCCCCCAAAATCCTCTTTGGGTCTAAGTTCTAAAAGATTGCTGTGGTTAACATTAAGTTTTAATATATATGTAAAGTCCAAATTAGCTGATTTTTAGTATTCATGTTTTAATAATCATTTTATTCAACAAAGAAGTGAATTTGATAAATCCTTGTTAAATGGTTGGCCCCAGACACAGGCTGTTCTTTGTTAAAGAAAGTTCTTAACAATTTAGAATTGTTTGAGCTTGCTTTGAGTACACTTCCAGACTACACTCTCTGTGGGAATATATAATATACATATTCCATGTTTAAAAAGCTGATTCTAAATTAAAAATTATAGCACAGTGATTACGAAGACAAAGAATAACTTGAGTTACTTCAGTCTGATTCTATGTAATCACTTGTTTTTTATTGTCTAAATCAGTGAAACAGTGTGCAATTCAGAGGAAAATTTTAGGGGTAATGAAACTTTTCATTTGAAAATAAATATTTTACTGAATTTGAACAATATCTTTAAACATGAAATGTATTCTTTAACTGTTCATTATTTTAATATTATATAAAAAATCAAAATAATAAAATCTTAAATCAGAGGGCCAGCCCAGTGACATAGTCGTTAAGTTTGTATGCTCCGCTTCGGCGGCCCAGGGTTCATGGGTGTGGATCTCGGGCATGGACCTACACATAGCTCATCAAGCCTTGCTGTGGCAGCGTCCCATATACAAAATAGAGGAAGACTGGCATAGATGTTGGCTCAGGGACAATCTTCCTCAAGCAAAAAGAGGAAGATTAACAACAGATGTCAGGGCCAATCTTCCTCACCAAAAAACAAAGCAAAACCAAACAAACCTTATATCAGTTGTATGCTTTAGTAGTTGCCTAAACTACCTTTGGCACATGTTTTGATCTTCTTAAAATTTCCTTATGATTTTTTACTTTGATAAATCTACATAAAATGTTCTATAAAACAAAATTTACACTGTATTTTCTGATCTAAATTATTTGTTTTAATTCATACATATTACTAAAAATACAACTCAATGAACACAGTAAAAGTCATTGAATTATGCACATTAAATGGTTAGTTGTACATTAAACAGTTGAATCATATGGCATGTGAATTCTGTCTCAATAAAACTGATAAAACATTATGCCTCTCAAGGTGACAAATATACTATTGTGCCACGGGAGGGAAATATTTTATTGTCTGAAATCCTTTGTAATTTGGCCCTAGTCTCTAGGCTTTTTGTTTTACTTTTTGTTTTGAACAGCTTTATTGAGGTATAATTGACTTACAACAAACCACCCATGTTTAAAGTGTATAATTTGATAAGTTTCAGCACACATATACATCTGGTAAACCATCACACGAAATCAAAATAGTGAACATATCCAACCACAATCCCCTAAAATTTCCTCATGCCCGTTGTTAATCCCTCCTGCCCCCCATCTCCATTACCAAGCAACCACTGATCTGCATTCTGGCACTGTAGATTAGTTTACATATTCTAGAATTTTATATAAATGGAATCCCAGATCATGTACTCTTTTGTGTCTATCTTCTTTCACTGAGTATAATTATTCTGAGAGTCGTCCATGTTGTTATGTTTATCAGAGGTTCATTCTTTTTTATTGCTGAGTAGTATTCCACAATTTTTTTTATCCATACATTATTTGTTTGTCCATTCACCTGTTGATAAACAGGTGGTTGCAGGGCTGGCCTGGTGGCGCAGCGGTTAAGTTCGCACATTCCACTTCAGCAGCCCAGGGTTCGACAGTTCGGATCCTGGGTGCAGACATGAGCTAACATCTGCTGCCAAGCTTCCTCTTTTTTTGCTGAGGAAGACTTGCCCTGAGCTAACATCCATGCCCATCTTCCTCTAGTTTATATGTGGGACGCCTGCCACAGCACGGCTCGCCAAGCAGTGCCATGTCCACACCCTGGATCCGAACTGGCGAACCGCGAGCTGTGAAGTGGAAGGTGTGAACTTAACTGCTGCACCACCTGGCCAGCCCCAAGAGTTCTTTACATATTCTGGCTACAAGTTCTTTGTTGGATATGTGACTTG
The DNA here is from genome assembly GCF_037783145.1 of Equus przewalskii. Lineage (NCBI taxonomy): Eukaryota > Metazoa > Chordata > Mammalia > Perissodactyla > Equidae > Equus > Equus przewalskii. The sequence continues at coordinate 112,522,105 of NC_091863.1, read as the reverse complement.
CAAATATTTTCTCTCAGGCTGTAGTTCGTCTTTTCCTTCTCTTAAGACTATCTTTCTCATAGTCAACATTTTTAACTTTGATGAAGCCTAATTTATCTTTTTTTCCTTTATAAATAGTGCTGGAGGTTCTCTGAACTTTCATAATCTCTAGGTTTAGGTCTTTCACCAAATTTGGAAAGTTTTCAGCGACTATTTCTTCAAATATGTTTCATGCCCCACACACTCCTTTCCTTCTGGGACTCCAATTACCTGAATGTTAGACTTTTTGATATTGTTCCACAAGTCCCTGAACCCCCACTCATTTTTTAAAATCTTTTTTTTCTCTGTTGTTCAGATTGGATTATTCCCACTGATTTTTCTTCAAGAACGCTGACTCTTTCTCCTGTCATCTCCATTCTACTTTTCAGTCCAGGCAGTGAGTTTTTATATTTTGGTTATTGCATTTTTCAGATCCAAAAATTCCGTGTGTGTCTTCTTTATATTTCCTATTTCTTTGCTGAGGTTATTTTTGCCTTTCCATTTATTTCAAAAACATTTGCCCTTACTTGTTACAGCATTTTATAGCTGCTTTAAGGTCTTTGTCAGATAATTTCAATTTCAACTGTTGTATCACCTTGGCATTTGGCATTGGTTGATTATCTTCTCCCATGGAAGTTGAGAATTTTTCTTGTTCTTAATATGCTGAGTAATTTTGGATTCCCTCCTGGACATTTATCCCAATTGATCATTCCAGTTTTGAAGAAAGGCGTGCTAAAATCTCCCACTATAATTATGAAATTATTAAATACCCCCTGTATATCTGGCAATTTTACTTTACATATTTCAAGGTTGTGTTGTTAGGGGCATACAAGTGCATGATTATTATATCTAATTGATGTGTTTTTATGCAATGTTCCTCTTTATTAGCATGTTTTATTTCAAATTGATATTATTTTCCTTCACTAGCCTTTTTTTTGGTTAGAATTTACATGGCATATATTTGTTTATTTCTTTAATCACAATGGTCTGTTGGTTTGGTTTCAGGTATATATCTTGTAAATAGCATATAGTTTGACTTTGTTTCATAAATAATATGATAATCTCTTCTATATAGCTAACTTTAATCTGTTCACATTTATGGTGATTTTAGACATTTTTAGAAATATTTCTCTCATCTTTTTCATGCTTTCTCTTAACATCATTTTCTTTGCTTCATTTTTCTCCTTTCAGTTGGATTTATAAAGTTTTCTATATATTTTTTTCTCTGCAGATTTTGAAGGTATAGATACTATTTCGAGGTTTTTTTTTAAACCAGTTATCCTTGATATTTTAAGAACATACAAAATTGCACCTTTTCTCACGCAGTCTAAAATCATTTAGAATTTTCAATCACCTACTGAATATGAATCAGATTTTAGCATAACCACAAGCTGAATACCCTAATATTATTTATTTTGTCTAGAGGATTAATTTTCCATTTTCTTAAACATCAAAACAGTTAAGTTTGCATGTTCCACTTCAGTGGCCCGGGGTTCAGCAGTTTGGATCCCGGGTGCGGACCTACACACCACTTGTCAAGCCATGCTGTGGGAGGCAGCCCACATATAAAGTGGAGGAAGATGGGCATGGATGTTAGCTCAGGGCCAGTCCTCCTCAGCAAAAAGAGGAGGATTGGCGGCAGATGTTAGCTTAGGGTTAATCTTCCTCAAAAAAAAAAAGTAGGTTTTACATATAATTGATTAAATATATCAATATGTATTATCTATTTCTGTTTTAACCACTTTTTGTATACTACACCTGCCCTTTCTCCTTGGTAAGTACATCTTCTAAGAGTTCCTTCACTAAGGGTCTCTGGGCTCTAAAATTGCTGAGTCTTTGCATGCCTAAAAATACTTTATTCTACCCTCACCCTTGATAATTATTTTTCTCTAGCACATTGAAAGTAATTGTTTTTACTGTGAGTCTAATTGTCATTCTTTGATAAGCAATCAATCTTTTCTTTCTGGTAGTTTTTAAAGTATTATCTTAATCCTTAATGTTCCATAGATTTACATTGATGCATCTAACTGTGTATTTATTTTCATTTATCCTGCTCACTACCCAAAGTACACTGCAGAACTGAGGGCTCAGGTGTTTTTTTAATACTGGAAATTCTTGCTGTTATTACATGAGCAAATAATATTTCTCTGCAATCTTCTTCACCACCTCTGGAACTCCTGTAGGATATTTCTTGAAACCTCTCAATCTATAGTCCATATCTCTTCACTGTTATATTATATTTTTTAAAAATATCCTTCTCTTTCTGGGGCACATTTAGAATTCCTCAGTGCTGTCTTGCACTTTGCTATTTTCTGTGTCCAATTATATGTTTATATTCTCTTGAGTTTGCATTTAAATAACTTTATTTTCCTTTCCAAGATTTCTAATTGATTTTTTCATATCCATCTGATCTCATCTTTCATTTTTTTAATTTCTTCTTGTTTCATAATTTCCTGCTATTTTTAATGAAAGTTGTTTGTATACCTCTTTGAGCATCCTCAATATACTTAGAAAATAATCTTTGATGGACCTTTCCATAAAATCATTTCATCCTGAATGAATTCACATTATGATTATTTATTTCCATAGTGGTATTTCTTAGTGTCAATTTTTTCATGTGTTTTAAAATTTTGGTGTGGAGGCTCATTTTGAATAGAATATAATTTTGCTTCTCTCCCACACTCTCTATGTCCCATGCTTCCTTTTATTGGCATTTTGTGTTGTTTCTACATAATTCCCAGGACTGTAGTCCAGAATCAGGTCTTATTACAGATGTTCAGGACTTCTGTCACAGAGTGATATTGAAGACACAGCACAGCCAAGGGCAGCTTGATTCAGTTCCTTGTAACAAAAGTTTATCTTTGGTCTTCTAATCCCTGGGCCAAAAGCTTTCTGTAACGTTCTAGCCCCAGCACTGAGAGGAAGTGTAGCACTTAAATGTTCCCGAGCTCTAAGTTCTTATATCCAACTGCCTACTGACTTCTCTGAGCGTGTGATAGGCACCTCAAACTTTATGTGCCTAAAGTTGAAGTCTTGATTTTCACTCACACTCCGAATCCTCCCTCAGTATTCCTTGTCAGAATAAATGGCACGACCATTTACTCAGTCGCTCAGGCAAAAAACCTTGGAGTCATCCTTAAAGTTCTTTCCTTGCCCACCCTACATCCAATCCATCAATAAGAACTGTCAACCCTTTCTTATTCACAATATATCCAGAATCCAGGCACTTCTCACTACTTCTATCACTACCTCTATGGTCAAAGATACCATTCTCTTTTGTCTAGATCATATCAATAACCTACTTACTGGTCTCCATTCTTCTATTCCTGACCCCTTTCAGGTAACACTCTACCAGTCATCTAGAGGGTTTACTTTATGGTGTAAATCAGACTGTATCATTCCTATGCTCGAACCCTCCAAAGAGGTCCATTCACTTTCAGAATAAAATCCAAATTTTTGCTGCGGCCAACAAGTCCCTGCCTGATCTGGTCCTGCTTATTTCTCCAAATCATCTCCTATCACTCTCCACCAATCTTACAATGTGTTGTGGAGATTAAATGTTATCACATGTGTAAGCTGTCTACCATAGAGTTTGACACATGTATATTGCTCAATATATGCATACCTATTATCATAGTTGTGTAAAGAAGTTGAAAATTGGGCCTCATCTAAAATGATGGGCCATGAGAAGAACAATACAAGTAAAGTCATGGAAAGAAGAACATGGTGAGGTATCGTTTGGAGGGGCTAAGAAGAGAACCGCAAGTGAAGGAACTGAAATGCTGTGCTTTGCTGCAATTACTTTCCACTCCTTCCTGCTCAATACACACACACACACACACACAGACATCTAATTTCCATTAAATTCACAACCCATCTGAGTCATGTGGGTTGAGTAAACTTCCTCTTGGCCATTTCATATTACAACAACTGTTGGTCTGCAAAAGCCTACAGATTTTGATGCTTTATTTAAAAAGCTGGGTTTTTTTCTGCATTCCTATAAGGGCCAAACAATGATGGCCAGTTGCAAAACACAACCCACACTTACATCAATCTGTTTCCCTCAACTGGAGTTATTTCAAGCAGGAGTTAAAACGCAGCTTTTAAAGACAAAATCCTGATGGTGGATATGCCTCCCCTTTGGCAGAGCTACTGAGCACCAGGCATTTAACAACACATTGACATTTTCAAAATCTTGCTGATTTGGGTATATAATTTACAGATCTGTAAATCCTTCAGAAGTGAGTTCTCTTTTGATTTTACTAAAAATAAGAACAAACTGATTCTTGCTCAGTGGTACTGCTGATTCCTACATAGTGCTATGGTTTATCAGTTCTCACAAAAGGCTTACACAGAGAACTGTTAGAGCAAATCTGTTGGTGTTGTTTGATTGCTGAAGTTTTTTGAACTATAAATTGGTCACATTGGTTATGCAAATGATAAAACTCTCCAAAAAACAGGTTTTCAAAACGCTCTTCTCTAATTATTCCTGGAGACACAAGCATTAGAGTTAAAATAGCTCCAATATGTTTTGTTTTGAGAAATGTAATTACGCCAAGCTAACTTGAGGAGAAATCCATGCTAGCATGTCGAGAGAGGATTATAGCCCAATGCTGTTGTGAGAAAGTGGGCAGGTACCAAAATCCCTGACCCGGCTCAGCCCCGGGCTTGTCATTAAAGCAGATAATTGCACAGCCCACTTCACCTCAGTGAAGGGGGCTCCTAAAAGAATCCTTTCAACCCAAAATGACCGGCTGGAGCCATCTCCTATTTTGTCTAGTCAGCACTCAGCATGACAGATAACAGAATATTGCTGCATTAATTGGTATTAGTCTTTACAAAACTGATTGAAAATTAAAGAAAAAATGTTAAGCTCTATTTCCATGAAGACGTAAAAAAGGCAAAGGCTGAGTGAGACCTCTTGCAAAGCCAAACTCTAGGAGTCTGTGGGAAGAGGGTAGGATCTATGTTTTTCATTAACAACATCCAGGCAAAGGCCTCTCTAAGACCTGGCATAGGAGAGGGAGGCATCTAGGGCTGACTGCCGAGGACAGGGAGGAAGTTGGTGTTTTCTTGCTTGTTAGCTGGTGTGTAGCAGGGCATGAGGGGGAGGGACATTGGAACACCATCCATTGAGTTCTCTTTCCTTTGACTGAGATGAATTTTAACTTTACATTGCTTCTTCTAATATTGAAAGCCAGAATTCTCTAATTAAATTCCAGCTAAGCAATGCCAAAATAACTTTACAGCTCTGTTTTTCAAAATCTAGTAACCATTTAATTCAAATAAATACAATTCCTCGTTTGAAGGAATTGATTCATTAACAAAATTCTAGTCACACTTGGCCAGTGTATGTTCACCTTCCTTTGGCAAGAGGCAGTGAACATACAAACCCTGAGACAAGTGCTGAGTATATCATAATTGATAAGACCCAGTCCCTTCCCACAAGGAGCTCACAGTCGATTGAGGTGAGAGAGAGAGTATCGGTGAAATACTGCACAATGGCGCAGCGTTACAGGAATGTACGTGTGCCATGGATGCACGGATGAAGAACAGAGAACCCAGACTGAAGATGTCAGGAAAAGCTTCCTGGAGGAGGCAAAGCAGAGTAATAACATAAACAGGGGCCCAAAGGTAACAACCAGCAGGGTAAGTTCACGGTGAGATTAGGGCAGTTTGATGTTCCTAGACTGCAAAATTAAAGCAGGAAGTGGCAAATTGCATGTGGAAATATTTATCAATATGTGTACATACAGAGGTTAGTATATACACATATATTTCTTTGCTCTGTCAGCTCAGAGAGCCAAGAAGCAATAAAAAGCAGGTAGCAAAGAGCACATCCAGCATGCAGATCTTGGTTTCTAACGCCATTCTCCAATAAGAAGAAACAGTGCTCTTTGAAGAAATGGCTAATTCTGGGGCAGGAAACATTCAAGATGAGACTGGAGCATCTTACAAGTACCAGAAAGTAAGAAAGTACTCCAAAGAAAGGGAGGAAGGAAAGGGAGAGGGGGAGAGAGAGAGAGAGAAAGGGATCAAGATGGCAGAATAGATCATTCCTGACATCAGTCTCCCTCACAAAAAGACCAATTAGCAACTATCCATAGACAAGACACGTCTGTGAAAATCCCAGAACCCAGAGGTGAGGCTGAAGCAACCCCTTGGACCACAGAGACCAAGAAGGACTGTATTAAAAGGGTAAGAGGAGCAGATTTGCTTTGACTGCATTGACCCTCTCCCAGGATGGCACAGTGTGGCACCCAGATGGCCCCCTGCCCCCGGGCCTATGGTTTCTCCACTGGGAAAAAGAGAGCCCAAGGTGGACATTCATCTTTCCCAGCATTGCAGGACACTCAGGTGGTCCATTTGGGTCTTGCCTCACAGGGATCACTGGGGGAATTGGTGAGACTGGACCAGTATGGATCAAATAGAGATAGAGAAGGGGGTGGGGCTACCAGGAAAGAGCCCAGAGATCTTGATGGACCTATATTCCTACTATCAGCAGTACTCAAGCAGATACCCCAGTCAGTGGCTCTGCCCATTTGCAGAACCAAGCTAGTGTCTCCAATTAGCCAGAGAGCTCAGTTGACAGTTCTGCCTGGTTTGGGTCTCAAGCTAATGGTCCACACCGGCCACAGAGCTCATCCTACAATTCTGCTCAGGCAGAGAGCCAAGCCAGAAGCTGCGTACAACTGCAGAGCATGGCCTCCAGTCCTGCCTGACCAGGAAGCCTAGCCAGAGACCCTGGGCAGCCACAAAACTGAATTGACCTTTATATGATTATATAATGATTATATGATTATATAATGTCCTTCTTTGTCTCTTATGACAGTTTTTGTTTCGTTTTGTTTTTTTAAGATTGGCACCTGAGCTAACATCTGTTGCCAATCTTTTTTTTCTTTCTCCCCAAAGCCCCCCGGCACATAGTTGTATATTCTAGTTTTAGGTCCTTCCAGTTGTGGTATGTGGGACACTGCCTCAGCATGGCTTGATGAGAGGTGCCATGGCCGCGCCCAGGATCCGAACCCGGGAAACCCAGGCCGCTGAAGCAGAGCACATGAACTTAACAACTTGGCCACGGGCCGGCCCCTCTTATGAGAGTTTTTGACTTAAAGCCTATTGTGTCTGATATAAGTATAGCCAACCCTATCTCTTTTGGCTACCATTTGCTTGGAATATCTTTTTCCACCCCTTCACTTTTAGCCTACGTATGTCCTGAAATCTAAAGTGAGTCTCTTGTAGACAACATATGGTTGGATCTAGTTTTTTTTTATCCATTCAGCCACTCTATGGTTTTTGGTTGGGAAATTTAATCTATTTATATTTAAAGTAGTTATTGATAGGGAAGTATCTACTATGTTCATTTTTTAAATTGTTTTCTGTCTGTCATAGTTCTTTTGTCCTTCTTTTCTTTTAGGATTTATTGTAAGGACAGTCTGGTGGTAACTCCCTCAGCTTTTGTTTGTCTGGGAGTCTTTATCTCTCTTTCCTTTGTGAATGACAGCTTTGCTGGCTAGAGTATTCTTGGTTGGCACATTTTCTTCTTTCAGTACTCTGAATATACCATCCCATTCTTACCTGGCCTTCAAGGTTTCTAAGGAAAACCACGGATAGTCTTATGAGAGTTCCCTTGCCCATGGCAAGTTCCTTTTTGCTTGCTACTTTGAAAATTATCTTTGTCTTTGACTTTTGACAATTTGATTATAATGTGTCTCAGTGTGGCTTTCTTTGGACTCATCTTTCTTAGAATTTTTTGGGCTTCCTGGATCTGGACATTCATTCTTTCCCTAGATTTGAAGAGTTTTCAGCCACTATTTCTTTAAATAAACTTTCTGGTCCTTTCTCTCTCTTCTCATTTTGAGAGTCCCACAACGCACAGACTGTCCTGCACCACATAACGACATTTCAGCCAACAACACACTGCATACATGACGGTGGTCCCATCAGATTAGTAACATACGGCCTAGGTGTGTACTAGGCTATATCGTCTAGGTTTGTGTAAGTACACTCTATGATGTTCACACAACAATGAAATCAGCTAATGACACACTTCTTAGAACGTAATTCCATCATTAAGCGATGTGTGACTGTATTGCTCCAATTGAGGGTGATCCATAGTTCCTTAAGTTTTCTTCATTATTTTTCATTCTTTTTTTTTTGCTCCTCTGTCTGAATAATTTCAGATTACCTGTTTTTGAGTTCACTGATTTTTTCTTCTGCTTGATCTACTCCATATTGAACTCCTTTATGGAAATTTTTAGTTCAGTTATTGTATTCTTCAGGTCCAAGATTACTGTTTGGTCCTTTTAAAACTTTTTATTTCTTTGTCAAAATTCTCACTTTGTATGTATATTGTTCTCCTCAGCTCATTGAGCATTTTTATGACAGTTATTTTGAATTCTCTGTCAAGTAACTTGTGTACCTCCATTTCATTAGGGACAGTTTCTGGAGTTTTATCTTGTTCCTTTGTTTGGATCATTTTTCCCTGTTTCTTCATTTTTCTTGATTCATTGTGTTGGTATCTACATATTAGAAAAAAATGCCACCTCTCCCAGTCTTCATGGATGGACTTCTTACAGGAGAAAACCTTTACCAATGAGCCTGGTAAGAGATTCTATGAGACCCTCAAAGCTTTGTGCTAGTCCAAACCACTGTCTTTGCTCTTAGTTGTGCCCAGGTATCTAGAGTATGTCAGGTCCTCTGACAGGGTATGTCATCAGTGCTCAGAGAGGTGAGACAAAAAGCCAGTCCTTTGGGTAGCACTCAGAGAAGCTGGAACATTGGATGTGTGGTCCAACTCTTTCCTTCTCCATTGAGAAGCTGGGAACTAGGGCTTTTCTCTCACTTGCTCTGTGCTGGGCTGGGTAGAAGGGATGTGGCAAGTACTCATGTGCTAGTTCAAACCACTGTCTTTGTTGTCAGTGACCCCTGGGCATCTAGAATACACCAAGTCCTGTCATTACTCTGAGACAGGTGAGACAGAGGACAGTCCCTGAGGTAGCCACCAGAAAAGTTGTAATGATTGATGTGCAGTGCAACTCTTTCCCTCCCCAGGGAGAAGCTGGGAGCTGGGGGGGTTTTGCCCACACACTCTGTGCTGAGCAGGGGGAGGAGCTGTGGTGAGGGCCCTCATGGTAATTCAAATGGCTGTCTTTGTTATCTGTAGTCCCCAGGGGTCTAATGTATGCCAGATCCCATAGCACTCTGAGAAAGGTGAAACAGAAGCCAGTCCCTCACGCAGCATCTGGAAAAGCTGGGATGTTAGATATGCTGTCCAATTCTTTCCTTCCCCAGGGAGAAGCTGGGGATTGAGGGGCTTTTTGCCTGCTCACTCTGCAGTGAGTTGGAGAGAAGGAACTGTGGTAAGTGCCTACACAGTAATCCAAACTGCTGTCAGTGTTCTCTGTAGCCTCACAGGGTCTAGTGTATGCTGGGTCTAGTTAGCACTCCAAGATAGGTGAGATAGGGGCCACTTTCCTGGGAAGCACCTGGAGAACTTAAAATACTGGATATGTGAACCAACTCTTTCTCTCCCCATAGAGAAGCAGGAGTTTTTTGCCCACTTGCTCTGTGCTGAGTTGGGGTGAGAAGCTGTGGCAATTAGCTATGGTGAGCTGTGGTTTCCCTTTATGTCCCTTCATCCGTCCCTATTTATAATATAGTTTTCTTAAGCATTCTTTCTACGTTCATTAACAACCACATTAGATAGTGTTATAATTTTTGCTTCAACCATCAAATATAATTTAGAAAACTCAAGATAAGGAATCTATTTTACTTACCTATATTTTCATTCGTCTGTTCTTCTTTCTTCCTTCCCAATATACTGAGATATCTTCTTTCATTCTTTTTTTCTGTTTAGAAAACTTTCTTTAGCCATTCTTTTAGATGATATGCTGGCAACAAATGTTCTTAGTTTTCGTTCATCTGAAAATGTCTTGATTTTCCCTTTATTCATGAAGGATATTTTTGCTCAATATAGAATTCTTGGTTGACAGTACTATTCTTTCAACACTTGAAAAATGCTATGCCACGTCCTTCTGTCTTCCAGGATTTCTGATAAGAAATCCACCGCTATTCAAGTTGTTTTTCCCTATAGTGAATGTATCATTTCTCTCTCACTGCTTTCAAGATGTTTTCTTTGTCTTTAGTTTTCAGAAATTTGGCTATAGTGTATCTTGGTGTGAATTTCATTGGATTTATCCTGTTTGGGATTTACTCAGCTTCTTGAATCTGTAGTTTTATGTTTTTTTGCCAAATTTGGGAAATTTTCAGAATTATTTTTTCAAATGCTTTTCAGTTCTGCTCTTTCTCCTCTCTTTCTGGGACTCTGATGACACAAATGTTAGAACTTCCATTAAAGTCCCACAAGTCTCTGAGGCTCTGTTCAATTTTTTCCAGTCTTTTTTCTGTTTTTCAGATTGGATAAATTTCTCTTGTTCTATCATCAAGTTTACTGATTCTTTCCCTTGTCCTCTCCATTCTGCTGTTCAGCCCATGCACATTGAGTATTTTATTCTGGTTATTGTATTTTTCAAATCTCAATTTTCTATTTCCACTCTTTATAAATTCTTTCTTTCTCAGACTGCCTATATTTTTACTAAATCTTTCTATTTTTTTCATTTGTTTCAAGAATGTTCATAATTGCTTATTGAAGCATTCTTATGGCTATTTTAAAATAATCCCAACATCTGTGTCATCTCAGTGTTGGTGTCTGTTGATTGCCTTTTCTCTTTCAAGTTGAGGTGCCCCTTGTTCTTGGTGTAATTGGTGATTTTCTGTTGAATCCTGGATTTTTGTTATTACATTATGAGATTCCAGATCTTATTTAAATCTTACTAGATCTTCTGTTTTAGCTGACACCACTTTGACAGGTGAAGGGGTGTACTACCTGTTACTGCCCAGTGGGTTGGAATTCCAGGTTCCCCACTCAGTATCCTTTGACGCCAGGATGGGGAGGCATTCCTCATGTCTGCTGAATGGGAGTGGGGGTTTGGGTTCCCCAGTAGGCCCCTGCTGATACTGCTCTGCCTGGGAAAAGCAAGGGTTTCTCATTCTTGCTCTCCACAAGGCTTCCACTCACATTGTGGGCTGGGTGGTCTCACTTGTGCTGGATGTTGATAAATTTCCTGACTCTCCATTAAGTCTCTTCTGATACCACCCAGGAGAGAGAGGGAAGTACACTTCATTACACTTCATAGACATTGTGTCTACTGTTACCCAACACTGTGGTTTCCAATGCCTGTGGGGTCTGGCCCAGGAATGTGGGTTTTGTACGAGCTCCCCAGGTGATGGGTTGGGATAGAAATCTAAGTTTTCCATGTGGTCTCCACTAACACCACAGTGGATGGGATCTTGTTACCTCCTGCAGAGGATGAAAGTCCCCAGTTCTCTGACACCACTCCAGCAAGGGTTGAAGACTGGGCACTTCATCAGAGTGAGGGTGGAAATCTAGACTCCTCACTTGGCCTTTGCTGGCTGGAACTGGGCTACAATATTTTCTTTGGTGTTTGGTTGGAGTAGAGGAGTTAGTCTAAAAGTTTTCTGTCTTGCTAGGCTGCTCCTTTCCTGGTCCTTTGGTCAGAGAAAGCAGGCTTTCATGGATGCTTTTTTGTTTGCACCTGTTGGATTTTCTGGTTTTCTGGCTTCTCTAGTTCCAAGTCTGGGGTATATGTACCAAAAAATACTCCAGAGAACTCACCATCATGTTGTTCTTCACATCCCAAGGTCCCTAGATGGTCTGCCTTCTGCTGTCCACCTTTCAGTGTCTTCTTACAGTTATTTTACAACTAATGTCCAGGAATTTGAGCTGATATTAGCAGAAGGAATAGGGAAAATACATCTATCCCATCTTTCTCTTTCTAGAAAGAGAAATCCACCTTGGTGGTTTTGAGTAGAGGAGCAACAACGTCTTCTTTGTGTTTTAGAAATATCACCCTTGTCAGAGTGAAGAATTTATTAGAGGAGAGAAAGAATCAAGGTCAGAAGATCAGGCAGGAGGTTGCTGTGGGAATCAAGGAAGAAGGTCAGTGAGGATCTGAATTAGGTATCTGAGAGTGGAGCAAGTCTCTTCCCCTCTCCTATGAGTCATATCTTAGCAGAGGCCTTCTGGAGACGTGTCTGCTGTTACCCAGTACTGTGGTTTCCAATGCCTCTGGGGCCTGGCCCAGAAATATGGGTTTTGTACGAGCTCCCCAAGTGATTCTGATGCACAGCCAGGGTTGAGACCTATCTTAATCAGCTTGGGCTGCTATAACAAAAAAACCACACGTTGGGTGGCTTTAACAACAATATTTGTTTCCTACAGTTCTGGAGGCTGGGAAATCCAAGATTAAGGTGTTAGCAGCTTCCGTGTCTGGTAAGAACTCTCTTCCTGGTTTGTAGATGGTTGCCTTCTTACTGTGTACTCACATGGACTTTCTTCAGTTTGTGGTCAGAGAGAGAGAGAAGGGGAGAGAGAAAGCGAGTGAGCAAGAACTCTGTCTTCCTCTTCTCATAAGGTCATTTATCCCATCATGAGGATTCCACCTTCGTGACCTAATCTAAATCTAATTACCTTTCAAAGGACCCATATCCTAATACCATCACCTTGAGGGTTAGGGCTTCAACATATGAATTTGGGGGAAACAAATATTAAGCCCATAACAGGACCCAGTGGTCTAGCTCTCAGTCAGAGTCTCTCATGCCTGGCTGCCATTAAAACAACCTGGGAATTTTTTTTTTTTTAATTCTGAGACCTAGCTCAATTAAATCAAATTTTATAGGGGAAAGGACAAGCCCCATTTGACTCATCTGTAAAATGGGCACAGTAATTGTACCTACCTCATTAGGGTTGTGATGAAGATCAAATGAGATAATGTATATAAATTACCTGTCACTTACTGGGTGCTCAGTCAGCGATAGTTTTCTCTAAAAGCTCCCAACATGCTTCTAATATTCAGTGAGGAGTGAATACCACTGACTAATCTAGATGATGGGCATTTCAGGCAGAATGGGCAAGAACTAGAGCCCTGTGGGGAGAAGAGAGTGAGGCTTAAGGCGAGGTTTGAGGGACTGCAGCCCTTGGTTCTGCTGTGAAAAAGGCTGGTTGGAGGCATGTGAATTCCCATTCTGATCACCTCTTACATTTGCGTGAGCTCACAGAGATTTTGCACCTTCCTTTATGCAAGGGCACACAGCTGACAAATGGGAGAGCTGGGGCTTTTAGAGGTTCTGTCTTGAAAACCAGGTTTCTTCCCACTCCCCACCACTGTACTCTAAAGTATTCCGTGGTCATTACTGATTCGCACCACAGGAAGAATCTTGCTTGAGGACTTTGGTCAACAGGTCTTTCAAAGTAATTTCTACAATGTTCCTTAGGGCTGAGAGACAAGAGCAAATGGCTGTTTGTTTTGTACCTTAGCAGACTCAAGACACAAGATCCATCTGTGATGGGCTATGTGAAAACAGTCATCTTTGCAAATAATATGAAGCACATAATTTTGTTCTGTAGAAGGAAACTTCTAGAGATGGAGTGGTAAAGAATGAAGAACAAAAAGCACAGGTTTTGGAGTCATGCACACTAGATAGGATAGATGTGAAGTGCCTAGCACATAGTAGGTCTTTGATAAATGAAAACTGTTGTCATTATGAATGTATAATGATGCTTAGATGTAATTGTCCAAGAAAAGACGATGGCTCCAGAAGCCTGAGCAGGATTGGGGGCAGAGAGGGAAGCTAAGGAAGGCTGAGACACTCCTGGTTTCCAATCCAAGCTTCTACCATTACTCACTGTATGATCTTAGAAAGCCACTCCACCTCCCCAAACCCCAATTGGTTCATCTGCAAAATGGGCACAATAATGGTACCTACCTCATTAGTGTTGTGGTGAAGATGAAATGAGATAATATATGTAAATAATCTGCCATTTACTGGCTGCTCAATAAATGATAGTCACTTTGATTACCCTTTCAAGGTGAAACAATTTTCAGCCAAAGCATTAATATCAGTGATTCCCTTTATTTGATGAACCAATCTGCATCTGATTAACTCCTAGTAAGTATCTCCTGGGGTAGAATTGTAAAGTGTCCTTCACTTTCTCTCACAAGGAAGATTTGGCTGGAATTATGTACTGAGGAAATTAATGGCCTCTGAAAATTCATTTGCATAAGTACTTGTGCTATCACAGTGATGTTAAAGAATGCATCCTGATCTGGTCCTGTCAGCACAGAAACAGAGCTGCAGGGATGAAAACATACTCAAGGCCTGGCAATTAGTTGCTCCAAGACTTTTTCCCTAGAAGCCTGCTTTATTTTTTTGAGATAGGCTGGAAAAATTCTGGCAGCAAAGTGGCCATAGAGGAAGAGCACCTAAGGAAAGATTTCTGGTTCTTGAATGACAGAAATTCTGCCTGGGGACAGGAGATAAAAATCCAGCCTCCCATTCCCCACTGCACACATCGACCCCAGTCTCTCATCCTGGGACCATGACCGCCCTTGGCTGAGGGGATGCTCTGTGCCCCTCTGGAGGGGCTTGATCCTCTAAAGAACTACAAAACAGAGCCACCCACATCCAGTTGGCCTAGTCCAAACATGGGGCACTCAGGATCTTGGATGTATCCCCAATTCACTCCTAACTGTCTCTATAAAGGGTAAAGGCTACCCATACAAAGATCAGGCCTAGCTTCAACCTGCAGTAGCCCAAAGGTATACATGCTAACCAAAGTCTAGTGGCACTGTGGTTAAGAGTCCTGTGCTGAACTTAAAGAGATCCATTCTGTCACTTCCTGGCTGTGTGACCTTTGGTAAGTTTCTCAACTTCTCTGTGCCTAAATTTCTTCATTTGTAAAATGGAAGGAATAAGTGTCTCCTCATAGCTCTAAGGCTTAGATGAGATAGTGCTTAGTAAATGTTGGAATGCTGCAGACTGGTAGCTATCACACTGATTACTAACCCAAGCTGCATTAAGATAAAATGGATAAAATCAAAGCATTTTCCTACTCAGGGCTGTAACTTTGAAGTTGAGTCTACTGAAGTATTTTCAGTGTTCAAACTATTTCACAATTTGGGCCAACAAATGGCTGATAACAAATTGAAGGGTTATCCTAAATCAGTTTTTTACAAAAATTAATGCTGGAATGTTGGAGAAAGTGTACTCTCATATATTGCTGGTGGAGAAATGAATCCTTACAGCTTGTCTGGAGAGGAATCTGGTGTTATCTATTAAAATTAAAAATTTAGATACACTGCAACCCAGTAATGCCACTCTTGGGAATTTATTCCACATAAATAAAGGCACTGGAAACGGAAGGAATGTTTGTGAGGAGAGGTATGGCTGAGTGAACTGCACATCCAAACCATGGCCTTTCATAACAACATTTAACAGAATGAGGTGGTTTCCTTGGTGTATTGTTGAGAAAGCAAGATGAGGTAGTATGTATACTAGGATGCCACTCTTGTAAAATAAAATGTCCAAAACATCCCTTATCTATGTGTACTATAAGTGTTCCATAAAATTATGCAAGCATGCAGGGAGGCATGGAAAGATATGTACCAGGTTATTCAAATTGGTTACCTTGGTGGGGACAGCATGGAGTGTAAGGAGAAAAGGCTGCTTGTTTTTTTGTTTTTCTGTTTCATTTTCTTTTCTTTTTACTTGAGGAAGATTTGCCTTGAGCTAACATCTGTGCCAATCTTCCTCTATTTTGCCTGTGGGTCACCGCCACAGCATGGCCACCAACAAGTGGTTTAGGTCCTCACCTGGGAACCAAACCAGGGCTGCTGGAGCAGAGCACACTGAACTGAACCACTAGGCCACAGGGCCAGCCCCAAGGCTGCACATTTTTTAAAGAAAGATGTCCACAGTGAAAACTTGTATTCTACAGTCCCATTTAGGTTAAGTTGTATGTGTGTGTGTGTGCACATGCACACATGCAGAAAAAGAAGTGAGAAAGGATGGAAAGCAAGATGTTTACAGTGTATATCTCAAGGGGGGTGAAAGTAGAAAAATATTCATTTATTTTACACAAGTAGAACCCAAACATTTTCCCTCAGGGGAAGTTTTATCTTAAGAACTGGTAACACGAGGGAGGAAACTGAGTGGGCAGGAACAGGAATGACTGCACAGGAGGAAGATACACTTTTCATTGTTTCCCCTTTGTTCTTTTTGAATTTTGTACTATATGTAAATGTTACCAAAACAAAATAAGAAATAAAATTTAAGGGTTGTATCTCAAGAAGTACAAACTCTCTCAGAGGCCAATGATTTACCCTCAGTTTCCTCAGTAGGCATACCACCAGCCTTCTCTCAGTCCCTCTAACACACCTCCTTCTTTCCCATTTCAGGACCTGGGTTTCTGCAGGCCTCTCTGCCCAGAAAACTCACATACATACCCTTTTGATGTTGGTTCAAACAGCATCTCCTTACCCTTGCAACTAACTTAAGTTCCCTGTTCTATACCCTAGTTGTACACTCTACCTGTATTTGTTGAATAAAGTTATTCTACAGACTATGTTTGCACCCATGTGTGTGCAGTTTTACCTCAAAGGCCTCTTGCCATCTGGAGAACTTAGGCAAGGACGGTTCTGACTGGTTCCACTAGAAACACAGAAAAGCCCATAAGCTGCATTAGCAACTATGTTATCCAAGCCCACATTTAGCAAATATTTAATGAGCATCTACCACATCCCAGGTACTGTGCTGAGCCTTGGAGAAACAAGAGTGAGCAGAAATTGAGGTAGTCCCTGATTTCATGGAGTTCACAGGGTAGTGGCAGAGAGAAACATTAAATTAGTTTACAAATGAATAAATAAAACAATTCCAAGTTGCACAACTACAAGAAGGAAGAGTGCAGGGAGCTATCAGAGCAATATATTAAAACAATGTGTCTTGCTCATTATGGGTGCTAAATATTTTTAATGTAGATAGATGTAGCTATAATTGATTAATTTAAAGTGCTTTTGAATTCATATTGACTTTTTGACCATGTATTTTCTCTCAATCACCAAATTCTAATAGCACAATTATTATCCATGTGGCAGTTAGGTGGGTGGGAGGGGATGAGATAGTTCATGAAAATTGCAAACATTAAAAAGCAGCTTTCAGGTGAAACAGCAACGAGGCAGAGTGAGCTATTCTCTTTGTCTCTCCTACTTTGAATTAAAACTAATTAGACATTCATTGACCAATGGAGGATACCCACACATAACAACAGGATGCCTGAGAGACCCACACAGCTATATATCTGAAAGTGGATGGACTGGATCCCCAGGAAGCAGTTGAGATGGGTGAGTGCTCTACTACCCCTCCCCAGAAGCAGCAAGCTGGGTCATGGGTCCTCACACAGCAGTCAGTGCTATTCTAAGAGGAGGCAGGGACAGCCCAGCCTATGCATGAATGCTTTCTCAGCCTACAGGAGCAACCACTGTGCTGCAGCAGCCCTGCCAATGGGACACACCCCGGCATGACTGTAAGAGGAGGTGGCAGCAGCCTTGTGCATGCACACGAAGGCTATCTTGGCCTGTGGGAGTGTCCATTATGTTGTCACAGCTCCAGTGAGTGGCACCACCTTGGACCCCATGAAGGAGCCCCACTCAACAAGCATAGCAGCAGGTGCAACAGTAAGTGGAGGTGATGGCAGCCTGGCATTCAAAGAAACAATACCCTGGCCTGCGGGAGCACCCACCATACCCGCACAACTTCCAACAGATAGAGTGGGATCAGAAACACAGCTCCTGCTTCCCCCCAGCAGTGGCAGGTGGAGTCTGTGACCTGATACTACCACAAACACACCGGCAAAGGATCAGTTCATCAAATACCATGAAAAACTACAGTAACACTTCAGAGCAGAAGGAAAATCACAAGTCTTCAGAAACAAACCCTGAAGTCACAGAAATTTACAATCAAAATAACAGAGAATTCAAAATAGTTGTCATGAAGAAACTCAATGAGTTACAAGAAAACTCAGAAAGACAGCTAAATGAGCTCAGGAATAAAATTAATGAGCAGAAGGAATACTGCACCAAAGAGATCGAAACTATAAAAAAAAAACAGAAATTCTAGATATAAAGAACACAATTAAGGAGATTTAAAAAATCTAGAATCCTTAAAAAATACAGCTGATGTTACGGAGGACAGAATTAGTGATTTAGACGATAGAAATATAGAAATGCTTCAGTTGGAGGAGGAGAGAGAACTACGATTTTTAAAAAATGAAGGAATTATTTGAGAAATATCTGACTCAATTAGGAAAGCTACATAAGGATAATAGGTATTCCAGAGAGAGAAAGAAGCAGAGAGCTTGTTCAAAGAAATAATAGCTGAGAACTTCCTAAACCTGGGGAAAAACCTGGACTTATAATTACATGAAGCCAATAGAACTAATTACATCAAAGCAAAAAGATCTTCTCCAATGCATATAATACTAAAACTGGCAAAAGTCAATGACAAAGAAAAAATATTAATAGCAGAGGCAGAAGAAAATAATCTACAAAGGAACCCCTATGAGGTTTTCAGCGGATTTCTCAGCAGAAACCTTACTGGCTAGGAGAGAATGGGATGATATATTCCAAACACTGAAAGACAAAAACTTTCAGCCATGAGTACTCTATTCAGCAAAACTATCCTTCAGATAAGGTGGAGAAATAAAAGCTTTTCCAGATAAACAAAAGCTGAGGAAGTTCATTGCCACTGGACCTCCCCAACAAGAAATGATCAAGGATGGCCTGACACCTGAAACAAAAAGGCAAAAGTCTACAAAGCTTTGAGCAAGGAGATAGACAGACAAAATCAGAAAACAGCAGCTCTCTATCAGGACAGGTTAGCAAACAACAATAATGTAAAAGATAAGGGAAGGAATGCATCAAAAATAACTATAAACACTTCAATTTAGTCACAAACTCACAACACAAAACAGAACAATTTGTGACAATAATTCAGATGGGGAAGAGGTGAGGTGGGGGGTGGAACCTGCTTAGGCTTATGGAGATAAGAGGCTATCAGAAAATGTACTGTCTCATCTATGAGATCTTTTATACAAACCTCATGGTAACCACTAAAAAAAAAGTCAGAGCAGAGCTGAAAGTCATAAATAAAGAGAAAGCTGACAAAACCACCACAGCCAATCACCAAACTGAAATGGCAGTCAGACATACAAGGGAAGAGAAACAATGGAAATATAAAACAACTGGAAAACAAGAGATAAAATGGTAATATTAATCCCTCATATATCAACAATCACTGTAAATGTAAATGGATTGAGTTCTCTAATCAAAAGACAAAGAGTGGCTGGATGGATTAAAAAACAAGACCCAACAATATGCTGCCTCCAGGAAACACATCTCAGCTCTAAAGATAAACACAAGCTCAAAGGGAAGAGATGGAAGAAGATACTCCAAGCAAATGGCAAGCAAAAGAAATCAGGCATTGCCATACTTATATCAGACAAAGCATACTTCAAGATAAAAAAACAATGAGAGACGAAGAGGGGCAGTATATAATGATAAAAGGGACATTCCATCAAGAGGACATAACACGTGTGAATACATATGCACCTAACACAGGAGCACCAAAGTATATAAAGAAACTATTAACAGAGGTAAAGGCAGAAATTAACAGCAACACAATAATAGTAGGGGACCTTAACACCCTACTTACATCAATGGATAGATCATCCAGACAGAAAGTCAACAAGGAAATAATGGACTTAAACGTAATACTAGACCAGATGGACTTAATAGAACATTCCATCAAAAAACAGCAGAATACAGGTTCTTCTCAAGTGCACACTGAACATTCTCAAAGATAGACCATATGTTGGGAAACAAGGCAAGCCTCAGTGAATTTAAGAAGATTGAAATCCTATCAAGCATCTTTTCCAACCACAATGCTAGGAAACCAGAAATCAACTACAGGAAAAAATCTGGGAAAGTCACAAATACATGGAGACTAAACAACATGCTACTGAACAACCACTGGATCAATGAAGAAATTAAAGGATAAATTTAACAATATCTGGAGATAAATGAAAATGAAAACACAACATACCAACTCTTATGGGATGCAGCAAAAGCATCTCTAAGAGGGAGGTCATAGCAATACAGGCCCACCTCAACAAACAAGAAAAATGTCAAATAAGTAATCTCAAACTACACTTAACAGAAGTAGAAAAAGAAGAACAAACAAAGCCCAAAGTCAACAGAAGGAGGGAAATAATAAAAATTAGAACAGAAATAAAAGAAATTGAAACCAAAAAAAAAAAAAAAACAGTAGAAAGGATCAATGAAACTAAGAGCTGGTTATTTGAGAAGATAAACAAATTGACAAATGCTTAGCCAGACTCACTAAGAAAAAAAGAGAGAAGGCTCAAATAAATAAAATTAGAAATGAAAGAAGAGAAATTACAATGGACACCACAGAAATACAAAGGATTATAAAAGAATACTAGGAAGAACTATATGCCCAGAATTGGATAACCTAGAAGAAATGGATAAATTCTTAGACTCAAACAACCACTCAAAACTGAATCAACAAGAAATAGAGAATCTGAATAGACCAATCACAAGTAAAGAGATTGAAACAGTAATCAAAAACCTCCCAAAAAACAAAAGCCCAGGACCAGATGGCTTCTCTGAAGAATTCCACCAAACATTCAAAGGAGATTTAATACCTGTCCTTCTCAATCTATTCCAAAAAGTTGAAGAATATGCAATGCTTCCTAACTCATTCTGTGAAGCCAAAATTAGCCTGATACCAAAACCAGGCAAGGGCAACACAAAGAAGGAAAATTACAGGCCAATATTGCTGATGAACTTAGATGTAAAAATCCTCAGCAAAATATTGGCAAACTGAATACAGCACTACATTAAAAGGATCATACACCACGATCACATGGGATTTATACCAGGGACACAGGGATGATATAAGATCTGAAACTCAAGCAATGTGATACACCAAATTAACAAACTAAAGAATAAAAATCACATCATCATCTCAAGAGATGTAGAGAAATCATTTGACAAGATCCAACATCCATTTATGATAAAAACTCTCAATAAAATGCATATAGAAGGAAAGCACCTCAACATCATAAAGATGATATATACGAAACCCACAACCAACATCATACTTAAAAGTGAAAAACTGAAAGCCATCCCACTGAGAACAGGAACGAGACAAGAGTACCCACTTACATCACTCTTATTCAATGTAGTACTGGAGGTTTTGGCTAGAGTAATTAGGCAAGAAAAAGAAATAAAAAGTATGCAAATTAGAAAAGAAGAAGTGAAACAATTGCTGTTTGGGGATGACATGATTCTATATGTAGAAAATTCTAAAGAAGCCACCAAAAAACTATTAGAAATAATCAACAACTACAACAAAGTTGCAGGGTACAAAATCAACTTACAAAAATCAGTTGCATTTCTATAGACCATAATGAACTAGCAGAAAGAGAAGTCAAGAATACCATCCCATTTACAATCGCAACAAAAGAATAAAATATCTAGGAATAAATTTAACCAAGGAGGTGAAAGACCTATGCACTGAAAACTAGAAGACATTATTGACAGAAATCAAAGAAGACATAAAGAAATGGAAAGATATTCCATGCTCATGGATTGGGAGAACAAACATAGTTAAAATGTCCATATTGGGGCCGGCCCCGTGGCCAAGTGGTTAAGTTCACGTGCTCTGCTGCAGGCAGCCCAGTGTTTCGTTGGTTCGAATCCTGGGCGCAGACATGGCACTGCTCATCAAACCACGCTGAGGCAGCGTCCCACATGCCACAACTAGAAGGACCCACAATGAAGAATATACAACTATGTACCAGGGGGCTTTGGGGAGAAAAAGGAAAAAAATAAAATCTTTAAAAATAAAAAAAAGTCCATATAACCGAAAGCAATCTACACATTCAATGCAATCCCAAGCAGAATCCCAATGACATTCTTCACAGAAATAGAACAAAGAATCCTAAAATTTGTATCGAACAACAAAAGATCCCAGATAGCCAAAGCAATGCTGAGAAAAAAGAACAAAGCTGGAGGCATCACAATCCCCAACTTCAAAATATACTACAAATCTATACTAATGAAAACAGCATTGTACTGGCACAAAAACAGCCACACAGATCAATGGAACTGAATTGAAAGCCCAGAAATAAATCCACACATCTACGGACAGCTAATCATCAAAAAAGGAGCAAAGAACATACACTGGAGAAAGGAATGTCTCTAAAATAGGTGGTGCTGGGAAAACTGGACAGCCACATGCAACAGAATGAAAGTAGACCATCATCTTACACCACACACAAAAACTAACTCAAAATGGATTAAAGACTTGAATGTAAGACCTGAAACCATAAAACTCCTAGAAGAAAATTTAGGCAGTACACTCTTTGACACTGGTCTTAGCCACATCTTTTTGAATACCATGTCTACTCAGGCAAGGGAAACAAAAGAAAAAATTAACAGATGGGACTACATCAGACTAAAAAGCTTCTGCAAGGCAAAGGAAACCATTAAGAAAACGAAAAGACAACCCACCAACTGGGAGAAAATATTTGCAAATCATATATCCAACAAGGAGGTAATTTCTAAAATATATAAAGAATACATACAATTCAACAACAAAAAAACAAACAACTTGATCAAAAAACAGGCAGAGGATATGAACAGACATTTTTCCAAAGATATACAGATGGCCAACAGGCACATGAAAAGGTGTTCAACTTTACTAATTATTAGCTATCCCACTACTGGGTATTTATCCAAAGAACTTGAAACAAACAATTCAAAGACATTTATGCATCTCAATGTTCACTGCAGCATTATTCACAATAGCGAAGACATGGAAGTAACTTACGTGCCTATCGATGGAGGAATGGATAAAGAAGACGTGGTGTATATACAATGGGATACTACTCAACCATAAAAAAAGACAAACTTGTCCCTTTTGCAACTTTGAGGGCATGAGGCTAAGCAAAATAAGCCAGACAGAGAAAGACAAACACCATATGATTTCACTCATATGTGGAAGATAAACAAACACATATATAAAGAAAACAGATTAGGGGCCAGCCCCATGGCCTAGTGGTTAAGCTTGACATGCTCCACTTTGGTGGCCTGGGTTCATAGGTTCAGATCCCAGGCATGGACCTATATCACTCGTCAGCCATGCTGTGGCAGTGACCCACATATAAAATAGAGGAAGATTGGCAACAGATGTTAGCTCAGCGCTAATCTTCCTCAGCTAAAAAAAAAAAGAGAGATAGAGGACAGATTAGTGGTTACCAGAGGGGAGGGAGTTGGGGGGTTGGCAAAAGGGGTAAAAGGGCACATATGTTTGGTGATGGATAAAAATTAGATTATTGATAGTGAGCACAATACAGTTTATACAGAAACTGATAAATGAAAATATACACCTGAAATTATACAATATTATAAACCATTATGAACTCAATAAAATAACTGGGAAAAATAAAAGAGTTTTCATGTGTCCATGCTTTGACAGAAACCTTGGGCTTTCTAAGTGAACGTTGAATTGCTGTGCTACAGACTCAAAATGTATTTGGAAGTGATGGTTGACCCATTTTTAAAAAGTTATTTATCAATTGTTTACCAAGATTAACTGTTTGAGTTGTTCAATAAAAATGATCATCATTTAAAAAGGGGTCTTCATACTCAAAGGAATTTTGAACCGCCAGTCTAATAGAGCTGTGGAGTCATAATGTTTTCTTTCTCTCTCTCTCTCTCTCTCTGTCTCTCTCTCACACACACACACAAAAACACACACACTGGTGAACATCTGGCAAATATTAGCAGGCAGCGACATCTCTGTGAAAGAGAAGAGTTGCAAATTTACTACGCCTGCTCCTATCTCTCATCCCTCAGAGCTAGCTGGAGGCAAGGGAAGACCACCACCCCTCCACCCAGGCTAGTACCTGGGTCCGTTCGCAAAAGTGCCCTACTATATGGGCTGGGGGGCTGCCCTCACATTTTAGCCTTGGGGAATGGAGAGCCTAGAAGCAACAGCTGTGTGCTTGGCCCCATGCTGACGGAAAGAGATCCAGAAGGAATGCAAAATTCACTCTGTGCCCTCAGAGAGCCTGCCAACCTCACAGGGAGTCAAGACCTGCTTATAGGAAAAATACAGGACGGGAGTGTGTTGTTTATCCGGACTTAACGGTGGAACCAGAACTTCCACATAAATTAATTGTCCAATTAACTGATATTTTCTGTTAAGTGTTCATCCTGTTTACTCAGATTGTTTTCACTGGAAAGCCATCTAAATGTATTACAAATTTGTTTTATTCAATGGAACATTCTGGGAATAATTTAACCTTTTCCTGATGACTCAGGGTCATCAATATGAATATTGTACCTCGTCTGCTTTTGCATTATTCTGAATTCTCTTTCTTTCCACATCTGGCTGTCGGCTGTCACTGTTCACCCACAGTTAATACATCTGTCCCTTCCAACCCTCTCAGTTCGCGACTAATCACTGATAAAAACAGCGAAAACTGCACGGATCCCCTGCTACATGCCAGGCCCTGTGCTAAGAGCTTTGCACGGTTTACTTAATTAAATCCTCAGAGCAACCCTTGAGGCAGATACAATTATTATCCCCAAATTACAGATGGGGTAACCAAGGCACAGAAGGGTCAAGGCATTTGCCTAAGGTTACACAGCAAGCACATAGCAGAACTAGGATTTGGACCCTGATCTGCTGGTCTCAAGATTTCAAGGTCTTTACCACCACATCAGTGCTTTTCAAACCTTTTTGACAGTGAGATACAATAAGAAATATATTTTTATCACAACCCAGTAGACATAAATATAAATCAAAACTTCCAACAATGCATTTGTTACATGGAACACATTCTGATATTCTATTCTATTCCATTATCATCATCATCATCCTTAATATAATTATTAGTGTTGGTTGTGACCCACTAAAATGATTTCCCAGTCCATTAATGGGTCACAACCCATGGTTTGAAAAACCCAGCAGCATATTTTATAGCTAATGTGCAACAGGTATAGGGTCACCACTGGCCATATGACACTTGGGAGTAAACTAGAAAAAGTTGCCCCTTCCTCAAGATGCTTAATTCCATTTGTCAAAAACTGTCAAAATACACTGATTTTAGAGTAAGACACTTTACCACCATCTGCCAGAGAATGGTTAAAAATAAATAAATAAATAAATCTTAGTGTCAACATAATGAATGGTGCCCCCAAGACAAAATGATATTGTGAGTGCCCAATGCTCAACTGTACATATTGGCCCTGGCGGACAGAGAAGCCAGATGACAAGATGAGGTGTTTGTTAAATGAATCAATTGTCTCAGAGTCCCTGCATGCCCAGGATTTGTGACAGCTCTTTTTCCTTCTCAGGGCCTTTCTCCTCAATTGCCAATTAGGGTTGCCAAATAAAATACTGGACATCCACTGAAACTGGAATTTCAGATAAACAATAAATAACTTTAAGCATAAGTATTTCCCAACACAATATGTGGGATATACTCATACTAAAAATCTGTTTGCTGCTTATGTGAAATTCAAGTTTAACTGGTAATTCTGTATTTTTATTTGCTAAATCTGGCAAACCTCTTCCCAACGCACAGCTGGAAGCAGGTAGGTCTTGCTGCTGTGTCTTAGGAATCTGGAGTAGTTATCACATGACACAGGGGTTCGACAGCAATTTGGTCATAACAGCTCTGGATCTGTCACGAGCTAGGGCCAAGTGGGCAATTCTGGGAGGAAGAAGGAGTTGAATGGCTGCAGAACATCAGTTACGTGAAGTGTACGCAAGTACTGTGGGCGGGGGTGGTCAGGGAAGGCCCCCTGGAGGAGACAGGGTTAGAAGGATGAGGAGGATGGAGAAAGTTTTCAGGAGCTGTTTCATGAGACAAAGCTGAGGTTGAGATGAACTAGACGGTGTGTATTATGCTCAGCAGGAGATGTTTTATTAGATGAGTTTTATTAGCCCAGGGGCTCAATCATTTTAAAGATCACTTAGGGAGGGGCACACGAGAGCAGTCACGGGGTCTTTTTGATAGCATTTCTATAAAATATATGGAAAGAACTAGACCAATACAGGAAAATTATGATGGTACTAAACTTATTCTAAATGCCAGACACTACAACAAGCATTTTATATGCATCATCTCAACGGAGGCTCACAACAAAACTATAAGACCGGCACGTTAGCATCCCATTTTATACCTGAAGAAACTGAGGCAGAGTGTGGATTTGATGTAACGTGCCCAGGGTCACGTAGCTTGTACGTGGCAGAGCTGGGTTTGAACCCAGATCTGTTTCTACTGGGGAGTTTACACGCTTCACCACCACACTACACTGCTAAAAGTAACGTGGAGGGAAAAAAGGAATGCTGATGAGCACAGTGTCCGAGGTACTCAAGGCACCATGCTGTGTCAGGGACAGAGAGACCTGAACTGACGCAGGCAACAAGCCTTAGATTAATGAGGTGTCCTTTAACGCTGCATCCTTGCTACTTCGTCAAGGCAAAGAGCAAAACATGCTGTAGCAAAATATGTCTATGGCATCCCTAAGGGGAGTAAGTCCCGCATTTCTTTGGTCCTCTTTTCCGCTCTTCACAAAAACTGGAAACAAAGTCCTACCCTGACCAGAAAAGAAGAATCCAGCAGTGCCACCCCTAATCCTTGGTGTTGCACCCACAGGTCTGACATCCCACAGTAAATAGAACAAACATTTGGAGATCACAGGAGCCATTCTACTGGCGAGCATTCTTTCCCTGACAGAAACAACGAAAATCCCTGAAAAGCCAAAACACCCGTTGTGGTCTCCTTTTAGACTTCTTATCGCTGGCTTTGCTACCCATCTGTAATCTATTCAATCTAAAACTTGTTACTAGGTTAACAGATAACACAGCTTTAATTTATTTGCCAAAACACTTAGCTTCCAAAACCTTATTATTTATTTACACATCATTGTTAAGATGCCTGTACTTTGCCATAGGAGCATTAGCCACAAAAGGATCTACATTATCAGCGTTTGAGGACTGCTTGTTACTGTGATTATTTGTTGTTAGTTCTTTTCTCCCATCCACCCCGCCTCAACAGACCAGCTGAGTTAGATGAAATGAAGCCACGGAGTGAGCTGAGGGGTTCTGTATGACATGCTAGTAAACCAGCTTTCTGGGAGAGAAAAAATCAGCCCCTATTTGTAGCACTTGCCAATTTCTGTGGTGTAAATATACTCACCATGGACAATTTCAAGCTATCAATGCACCATTGGCCAATTTTAAGCTATCAATGTGACCTCACTGAATGTGAAGTTAGGAAGAGATACTAACAATAGCTCTCCACAGCCAGCACAAGCCAAGCAAGAAAGTGTGTACAGCTCATCAAAAAGGAGTTGGACCTGCGAATAGGGGAACGGTTAAACAAATGACAGTTTATCCATACAATGGGCTATGAAGTGGTTGTTAAAAATGCTGAAGTGGGTCTATAGTTATTTATTTATAAATTTTCTTCTCTCTTGAAATAAGTAGATCTATACTTATTGACATGGAAAATATCTGCAATATGTCATTATTAAGGTTTTTTAAAATCACCAAACAATATTAGTATGATCCCAGAGTAATTTTTTAAAAGGTGTGTGTACACTCACAAATATAGAAAAAAATGTTTAAGCATATACACCAAAATATTAACGGTAGTTATTTGTGGGTATTATGGACAAATTTTACTTTATTTCCTTAATATTTCTATGTCAATTTTTTTCAATTGGCACATATTCTATATTCACATATATATACACATATATAATGCATGTAGGTACGTGTGTATGTATCTATACGTCTATCTACATAAACATATAGATACATACACACACAGTCATGCATTGCCTAACAATAGGGATACGTTCTGAGAAACTTGTAGTTAGGCGATATTGTCGTCGTGCAAACATCAGAGTGTGGTTACACAAACCTGGATGTATAGCCTGCAACACGTCTAGGCTATGTGGTACTAATATTATGGGACCACCATTGTATGTGTGGCCCGGCACTCACCAAAACGTTGTTACGCAGTGTATGACTGTATGTATATTTATATTTTTAATTTTAAAAAACAAGAACTTGAACATCTTGTTATTTCTTGAGTCCTTTTCCATTTCTTCATCTCCTTCTTTGGGTAGAACTGGTGGGGCCAAGATGGGGCAAGACATCAGCTGGAATCCAAGCAGACCAGGAGCACATCCTCCCATGGGTTTTATTCCACTTTCCTGAGTGCCACACAGCGAAGGGAGGTCACTTGTCTAATATTACAAAGCAAATGAGTGGCAGTGCCCTGACCATAGAGTTCTCAATGCTGGCTGCTCAGGCCAGGTCTCCCTACAGCAGCTGCCTCACTGACAGCACCACACCAGGTTATTCTAGCTTAACTCTCTACAAATGAGGAAAGATAGGGGCAAATCAAATTTGGGGGATTTGCTACTAGATAGATTTGAATGCTGCAATCGAATCATAGCACCGACATCAATTCCTTACCAGTATTTCTTAGAAATATGGGTCTTTCTCCTCTGTTTAGTTTCCTAGGCAAACTGGTGACACTATTGCCCATCAATTACACCATGATGTAAATAAGCTTGTAAGGCAATCCATGGTGTAATTGAAGGGCAATCGTGTTTTCAAGAAACTAACCATTATAAATAATATTGCTTCTATGGGAAAACATGCTCCAGGTTTCCAACTGACTTACATACTAACGTCTGGAACATGACATGATTCATTTGTAAATTGGGTGCTGCCAATTGGGGACCAGGTGGTCTGATCTAAACAGATCAGAGCCTTATGCTTCTCATATGGAAATGTCTTTACAGATGTGCTATTGTGATCAATGAATAATTTTAAAGCATTTGGGAAATGTTAATTATTGATTCTTGCTTGCCTGACCAAAGCAAGGTCTACAAAATTCCACGCAAATTCAACCTGGTCTATGCATTACCAAATAACTGTGTTGGTTGTCTTTTTCTCTGGCTAGCTATTTTCAAACAGTTTAGTCACAGTTTCAGGTTTATTCAAGGAGAGCACAGGTAAAATTGGAGATCAAATGTTATTACTCAGAACACATATATAAAGAGTGCAATTGCATTTAAAAAGAAATCCATCTTCCTCTTTCTTGATCAACAGAAGTGATGAGGCTATTACAGTTACCCAGTTGTAATCCACCTTCTGCAATGCCACTTCTTGCACCTGGTTATTACTGTACCTCCACCTCCAGCTTTCCGTTTTTTTAAAAAAAGATGTTTCCCCAGGAATAATAGTAAACCACTAACTGCTTTGTTTTGGTGGGGAAGGGTTGTTATTCTAACTTACGCTGCAAATTTGTGCCTTTAGATATGAAAGCTCTCTAACCTGAAAGATTATGTAATCTATCTCATGACTCTCACTAGGTAGCCTTCTGCTCTTGATAAATGATGGTTAGACCCTTTTAAAGAATCTATAGAATCCATTTCTAGACAAAAGAGGAGACCGTGAGGACCAAAACTAAGCCTGAAGACAGTAGAAAGCTGCATGGTGTGAGACCAAGACTTTTAGGCCAGGAATCAGAAGGCTCAGGCTCTAGTTTTGCCTCTGTAACTAACTAGCCATGTTTCTGGTAGCAGTCCCTTCCTTTCTCTGAGCCTCAATCTCCTCATCCAGAAAATGAGTTCTTCTAACTCCGTGGAATTCCACTGAGGTAAGAAGGGAAGACAGGAGCCAGCACACTTGAATGTAATCTAATGGGAAGGCAATCTGGTTAAGCGAGACTATCCATCAAGAGGCTCATCTTCCCACCTG
Organism: Equus przewalskii; assembly: GCF_037783145.1. Lineage (NCBI taxonomy): Eukaryota > Metazoa > Chordata > Mammalia > Perissodactyla > Equidae > Equus > Equus przewalskii. The sequence goes on along the minus strand of NC_091863.1, from coordinate 112,492,288 downwards.
AGGGCAGTCCATCAGATTTGGTTTTGCAGGAGCAGTCATCAAAAGTTCCCAATTCCTTTTAATCCTAGATCAGGTGACAAAAGGGGCAGCTGAGAAAGTGCAGCCAGTTCTTTCTTAAAGGGAGGGAAGCCCAGAGGGTGCTAACGCTGAGTTTAGAGATAAAGTGGAAAACAGAAGTGGTTACTGCCTTCATCTAGCAAAAGACAAAACTTCTGGGTTGGGACAGGAATGAATGGAAATAGAATCATTTATATCGTTTTTCTTCTTGTTTCAGGTTCTGTTGGAACAGATTTAATCTCTGGAGTATTTCCAAATCTTTGAGAGGATGACTTTGTCGTGATTTTGTTTTACCTCTCTCTCTCCCAGATGAGGTGGCGTTCCTTAAGGGCAATAGTCAAGAACAGAGATGCTCTAAAAGGGTTTCCTAAATAAATGACTGAGTAGTACATTTCCAGCAATATTAAAAACCTGATCGTAACAGAAAATAAGCACAAAAGTTAACAAATTGCCTTAAATCCTTTCTGGAATGAAGTAGAAAATAAAATTAATGAAGTTGATGAGATTAATGCCTTCTCAAAAGTTTCTTGATTCTTACAGTACAATGTCCTTAAATTGATATTATGCTGTGAGTGAGTTCTGAAAACCCAAGGCACAACTTTCCACCATTAATCCATACGACAGATGTTTAAGTAACCTGTGAAAGCACGGCCCATATTTTAGGTTGAGATACTTCTGTGTGGTGTTAGTCATTTACAGAAGGAATCCAGCAGAGTGGTTAGGAACTTCAACCTACGTTAGAATTCTAGAATTAGCTCTGCTAAGTAACTTCGGGCAAATTATCTAATGTCTCTGGGCCACAGATTCATCATCTTGAGAAGGAGAACAATAATGAAGTCTACATGTGGAACTATTATGAGAAGTCAGTGGGAAAAGGCATTAAAAGTACAGAAGCCTGGCACACAGTGAGCCCTTATGTTACTGCTGCTGCTAACAATAACAGAATAATAAATGATAATCATAACAACAAAAATATATCAAATATTTAGGTCCCTTTAGTTATCTGCAACCTCCTTCCAGAGTCACCTGTACACAAGAAGGCAGCATGGACTCCGGAATTAGCCAGAGTCTAACAGGAAGTCAAGAGCCCACCACAGTACCTGGCCCATATTCAACCTTCAACAAATAGCAACTGCTGCTGCTCTCATCATTAATTACTCCTTTCATAGAATAACCTTAAAATATTCTTTATATTAAAAGCAGTTCAAGGAACGCTATAAATGTTTTTGATCCTGGCTGAAGCTGTAGAATATTCTGGACTAATCACCTCTACAGATCTATAGTCTTCACTAACAGCAGCAAAAGAAATCCAAACACATGCCTGGTAAGCTCTTGTGATTCCTCCTAATTGCTGCCCGGCTCTCTGTCGCAGCTGGAGGACACACTGTCCCGAGATTCCCTCTGCTACTATATGGTTAATTACAATACGAAATCATGTAACTCAGAGAATGAATAAAAGCATATACTTTATGCACAATTCTGACATTATTTGTAAAATAGTCTAATTGAGATTCTGCTTAAACATACTCCTTTGCAGTCAGTTGCCCATTATTAACAGGCTTGTTTCAATTGAGCTGTGTGTTAAGAATGATTGCTATTTGCTCTGATGGCTTCATATCACGAAGAAATGGGTGTTATTTACTAGGCTTTCCAAATTTAACAAATAAAAAGACAAGATGCCCAGTTAAATCTGAATTACAGATAAACAATAAATTTTTTTTTAGTATAAGTAGGTCCCAAATATTGCATGGGACAGATTTATACAATAGTTATTCATTGTTTACCTGAAATTCAAATTTAACTGAGCAGTCCGTATCTTATCTGGCAACTCTATTTTTATACAACTATTAGCTTTTACTTACAACTTTCTATACATGAATTTGATGACTTTTTTTTTAAAGATTTTATTTTTTTCCTTTTTCTCCCCAAAGCCCCCCGGTACATAGTTGTATATTCTTCGTTGTGGGTCCTTCTAGTTGTGGCATGTAGGACGCTGCCTCAGTGTGGTTTGATGAGCAGTGCCATGTCCGTGCCCAGGATTCGAACCAACAAGACACTGGGCCGCCTGTAGCAGAGCGCGTGAACTTAACCACTCGGCCATGGGGCCAGCCACCTTGATGACATTTTATAAAGAATATCAATTTAGCAGTCAGCACCACTATTTTCTATCATAAAGTCAACTAATTACATTTTTTAAATGTTACAGGACCTACTCCTTGTTTTAAGAAACTTTAACAAAATTTCTGTAAATGCAAGTAATATGGCTTTTACTAGCATTAGGCATAATTGCATCAACAAACCGCCAGCAACTACCAACGCATCCACAGTTAAGTATAAACTCTGACTAGGCCACTTTGAAATGAATCTCATGTTGGCAACCAGAGCTCCAAGCCATCCCACTGCGGAAGGTTTCTGCCAGTTCACAAAGGTCATATTTACCTGTAGCTAGTGGCATTTCCTTGTTCCTAGATAAGATACAACAAAGGGAAGTGTTCGGTTCCAGGTGAGTGGGAAAGGGTGTAAGAAATAAGAAGATAACAGTGTTTGGTTCAGGTGGGAACGTATCAAGCAAACAGTTCACTCTGCTACACACTCTGAAGGCCACTAACTGGCCATGATGCAACTATTATCACCCATTAAAATCCCGGTGCTCTTTCACTCGTATTTGTATGTAGAAAATTCTGATTGCGCAAGCACCATCATTTTCCTTTGCCAGAGGGGGAGGGAGTGCAGTGAGGTTGGTATTAATATTTAATGTTTACATCAACTTAGAGAGGTTCAACAGCACATCATGGCTGTGTCCTCGGTGGTGTCTCTAGTTAGGAATCCGTAAGGGAGGAGTTAAAACAGTTAGGAGTCTCCGATATACTCCTGCTCATTATTAAAAATCAGACAAGCAAGAGCTTTGGGGCAGCATCCACACGGCAGAGAATCACTGAGAAAGGTAAACACGATCTCGTAAGAAAAACATCCAAGAATACAGGCTGAGCCCCCTTCACACTACTGCTGTGCTCCTAGAGGAAACTGTCAGGGTTTTGTAAATCAAATCATTTTAATATCATGAAATGGAGCTCACTTTTTAAGGGTAGCACTATGGATTTCCCCAAAGCTAGATGCCTAGATCTCCTGTGTGGATAAATCTGAATAAAATTATGTATTTAAACAATTTTAGCCTCCCAATGTCCTCCGCGCTTTTTCAGCGGGGGAGGGAGAACAGGAAGATGCGCTAGGTAAGTAAATACTAATAAAGGTCTTCAAACGTCTTAGCTGAATAGGGTCTATTTTTTCCGCATGTCACTCCTTAAGTCCCAAAGTGTGTTTTTTGGTGTAATTGTAAGAAATCTTAACGTATTATTAACTGTGGTCACTCGTTTACCAAACTTTGAGCTGTGAAGCATCAACTTCCTTATCCCTGCTTTGCACAACTGTCCTTAAATCTTTTGTCTAGTTCCCTTGAGACAAGAAGCTATGGTACCCTTTGGCTTGGAGGTTTTCCAACACATACCCATGAGAGAAGCAATGTGTGCATGCTTGAGAAAGAACAGGATTTGGAGCCAAAAACCTAGATTTCAGTGCTGGCTCTGTGACTTGCTGGATCTCTAACCACAGACAGCTTTCTTGTTTATTCTCTCTTACACTAATATCTTCTCTGTAAAACGGATGGTTCTTATCCAATAAGAAAATGCACGCGGAAGTGATTTGTAAATGGTAAAGCAGTGTAAAAATGTTACTGATTGTTCTTATTATAGAACTCAAAATGGAATTTCCACCTTGTGCTAACAGGGTGGGAACAGGGCAGAGGTGGCCTTTGAAGAGGCTTCTGGTAGTTTGCGAAAGGCCATGGTCTGGAATGTTAAGCATCATTCTGGCTTTAAGACTGAAGGACTGACCCCGCAACCCTTATTTACATGCATCCCCTCAAAGACTTTTCATGAGTCTAAACTAGAAAGTCAGCTCCTTTTTGCAGAGCTCCTTCTTGAGGAGTTGAGCCTCCCCGTCTTCTGACAAAAGATGCATCTTTCCCAAGAGGGGACAGGGAATTACAGACAGCCTGTTCAATTTAATGTAGGCAGAATCCTCTGAAGTGCCGGCAGATCCCACTGGCCAAATATTTGAGGCCATTGATAACTCATGCCAATTTAAGAACATGTTGTTATAACCATTTACATGTCTTTCATTGAGTGAAAAACGGTTTAAATAGCTGAAAATCACCACCACATCTAGGAAATAAGATTTTTCCCAGTTTAAACAACACAGTTATAGGCAAAGTGTAGTACTATACAGTATGCAGTATTATTTGTGAGGTACAATGACATATTAGCTAATGCTAAAAGGTGAAAGACACCCATTACAAGATGTACCACATATTTTTGGGTATTATTAGATGAATTCTGAATATAATTTGGAGCCGGAAATCTGGTTATTTTTAAAAGCACAATTACCAGTGCTAAGGGACTAATACGTGTATCATTCATTGTATCCTGCTGGATGCAGAAAGCGAAGAGCTAATTCCTTTCGCAGTCTCAAGAACTTGGGTAAGCATAATGTTTATAATTTTCCTCTCCTATTTAGGAACTTGTAGGTACCTGAAATAAAACTAAAAGAAGCTCCAACTGACAATGGGAGGTATTCTGAGAATTTTTTTTTCTGCACTCCAACTGATACTGACTTCAAACGTTTCTATGTAGAATCAAGACAAGGCATTTGATACTATGATATATATGTTATATAATAATTGCCATGATTGTGCCTATGGACAAATGGCAAATATCTGAGTAATTGATTTGCCTTCTTAATTTTCATCTTGGATAGAAGTGTAAGAAACTTGAACACATGCATTTTAATGTGCTTCTATAGCATTTGTTACCACTTTCTTCATTGAATCCCTATTAGATTGTCTTACTGGCCTCCCCTCTGTCTTCTTTTCCTGGGTATTGCCCCTCCTCCTCAATCCTCCTGATTATAGGGGTGGCTACTGGCAGCCATGTTTGTACAACGTGACCGCCTCCTTGACCACAGGTGACTGATCCAGGGGTGGGCAGCCATCCATGAATTTGGAATTGAGACTAAAAGAAGCTTGGTCTCACTCTGGGTAGCTGGGCCTGTAATATGAATGCAGGTGCTAGGGATAGCCATCTACTGTCATACAGCCGGGGGAATAGAGACAGAAAGATTCAAGCTGACATGCAGAGGGAGGCAGAGATGAGAGTGAAAGAAAAGTTCTGCCCACTAACCCAGTGTCTGATCTCAGGTCATTCCTGAAGCCTGGCTGCATTCTTATCCCTGGGTTCCTTGAGAATCCTGGGGTCTGTAGAATAAATTCCTCCTTTTTACCTAAATTAGCTAAAGTAGGTCTCTGTTACTTACAACCAAGAGTCCAAATGACTGCACACTGAAGCTTTACTGTTGGCATTCTTCACTTTTGAAAAAAGATACACTCACCTTAAAGCAAAAAGAGTTTGCACTCAAGGGCCCACCTAGGCAAGAATGATTCTGGCATACCGCAGTGTCTGACACATACTTCAGTGGTAGGTGCTCATAGAATGCTTGCTTAAGGAATGAGTGAGTGAGTGAATGAATGAATGGAGGCATATGTTCCAAATCACCAGGCATAAGCTTTAGCTGAGATTCAGATAAGTTTCAGTGCTCATGAATTTATAACTATACATTTTCTAAATCTTATTGGTCAAAAGTAAAAGTATTAAAACAGCTACACTTAACCATTAACCTACTACTTTTGAAGCTAGTTGAAAGGCAGACTCATGGTAGTTACCAACAGTGGTACTGGAGTCAGATTGATTGCACTTGAATCACAGCCCTGTTCTCAGGTCTCTCTAGGCCTCAGTTTTCTCATCTGTAAAATGGAGATAATAACAGTACATATCACAGATATTTTGAGGATTACAGGAGATAACTCATGAACTGCACATGGTATATAGTAACTGATCGATAAAAGGTAATGACTATTATGATGATTTGGGGGCAACTTTTAAAAAAATAAGAGCAATATGTTCAAATGTCACTTGGGACACTCCTTTAGATGAGCTGCCCTTCTTATCATTAATCCAACTCTTCTTTCTGACTTCTCAGCTACCAGCTGCAGGACAGCTTGGTGGCAGACCTCTTCTGGAATACCCACCTGGCTATCAGTATAGTCCTCTGAGAACTCACAAACATTCTGTTCCCTTCTGGCCCCTCCAATCAATTCTTCAGGTTTTAATAGTTTGTGATGCAAAATATGTGATACAAGGAGAGCCAACATGACTCAGAATATTTTCTCCCATCACAGGATTTTCTGTCATTTTGCAAATCTATTCAAAATGTTCTTGAAGTCTTTATGTTGTAGTGATATTTGTTAAAGTCTTTATGGATGAAATGAGCTACCTTGAGTTTGCTTCAAAATAACTGGGAAGAGGGATGAATTAGGATCAAGATGAAACAAGCACGGTCATGAAAACCAGGTGTTTAGTACCTGGGAGTTCATTATATTAATCTACTTTTTTACACGTTGCAAATTTTCCATAAGAAAAAGCTATGCCTAAAAATGTTCTTAGTCTTTCCCTCTAACATTTCTTTAGCCTGAGTTGTGTATAATTTTATTCGTACAAAATGTAGTTTCTCTTTTTTACGTATGTTGCTGCCAGAGATGCCTTGAAATCATAAACTGCCTCCAAAAGAAAAAGGCCCATATCTTGCACATATTGATCACAATTTAGGCAGTACTTTTGAAGATTTCAGTTGGTTTCATTCCTGTTTTGATACTAATGAATGAAATAGTTAAGAAGTCCTAGGAGAAACTGTCTCTTTACTGGGGACGTCAGCTGATTTTGTTTACAACCAAAATGGTAAAACGTGTGCGGCCCTGTGATACAGGTGTAATGGGTTAGCAAATGCCCTGTAAAAGACACACATGCAACAGAAGATAAATTAAAAGACACATGAAAAACTGTCTTCCCTTGGATCAGGAGATTTTTTCTTCATGCCTTGTAGTCAGTGTGCCAAATGTATCATAGCAACGGTAATGGGATGCTACTCACAAGAGCCTCCTCCCAACGTTTAACCTTGGTTGCGTGCTTCACAGAAGGTACTTGCCATGGCATTGCTGACAACAGCAGCATCGGTTGTGTGGCCTTAAATGACCAAGGACCATGTTAGAGTATCAGGAAGTGACTGCCCCTCTCTGATGGGGCCAGTCATTTAGGAAAATGGGATAAATTAGAATGAAAATAATTATAAACTGTACTGTGATCAGCGCCTTTATATGACCATCAGTGCTGATCATCTGTCTTCAAGGCCCAGTGGAATTGGGGATTGGTTTTCACGTGCAACCCTTTTCATACAAAGACTCAGGCTTTCAGCTGTGTTGCTAGTTGTGCGGGTCCACAGCCACGCTCTCCTTCTTACCCCCCTTGGAGCAAACACATGGTGGAAAGCCAGCTGGTAGGGTTAGGAAAGCAGGGTAGGGCCAAAGAAGGGAGCAAAGCTAACAGCTTCCCATGGGGATCCAGCTCTGACCTTGGCCTCATTAGCTTTGGGTTCTGACTGAGCTAAACCAGCCCAGATGGCTGTAGGAATAGCATAAAGGTCTACTTCAGGAAAAACCAGAGAAATAAATTAACAGCTTGCTATAGCCTTAGAGTGATGGGGTGGTGTGGAAGAGAAGATGTTCTAATGGATTTTCATAGTGAAAACTTCTAAGAACTTTGCAAGTTTCACGTTTTACTGTTATTACTATTATTTTTCAGCTAAAGATGAAATCTAGTTTATTTTCTCCAGAGAGAAGCAAGTTTTAGATTTCTAAAAAGTCAGAACAATGAAGACTTTCCTTTGAATAAAATTCATTTGTCCTGATACACATTTCAAGGAACGGAATGGAACATTCATTGCATACTATATTACATAACCTATCACATTTCATTCTAACACTAATGCCTCAACCAGCCAGGTAATATTATTGCCGGCCTCGAAAACTGAGGCCTAGAGAGGTTAACTAATTTGTCCAAGGTCATATATTTACTAAATAGTGGGGGAGGGATTTGAACTTAGTACTATCTGCCCTCAAAGGCCCCAGCTTTCCACATTGCCACATTGTTTACCAAGCAGAGTAGCACAAAACAATTACAGGGAGTGTTTGCTAAGAGCGTCTTTGTGGTTTAAAACTAAAGTAACACTCCTTATCAGATTATTAAATTGCATCAGAAAAGACACTCTGGAGCACTTGGATGCAACAACTGATTGTGTCCCCTGGTAGCATCAAAAGTTACATCAGTGACAATCTTTAGCAAAATGGCTCCCAAATTTATTAGGGGAGGATTTGAAACATATTTTGTTGCTGGGGGAAACAAAACCGATTCTACATATATAGTTGGAGCAATATGGTGCATTGTTTTCTATGACCCTATGCAAGTGCAGCTCGATAACCTAATTAATGGCTAGAGGATAGCTCTGATGCTGGAGGGCAGGGCAGCCTAGTGGCTCAGGGGTGGGTTTGGCAAAGGACAGATCAACACCTGTGTGAGATAACAAACAAGCACCTAGATTAGAGTAATAGTTTAGTAAATGGTGGCTATTGTTATTGTTTACATGATTGTGCTTCCACTTTATTCTCCCTTAGCCCTTCCATTGGGAATAGTCCTCCAGAACTTCAGGCCAGTGTTTCTCAACCTCAGAAAGACTGACATTCTGGACTGGACAGTTCTTGGTTTCTGGGGTTGTCCTATGCATTGTAGGATGTTCAGCAGCAGGGCCAGGACTAGGGTGAGGTGAGTGAGGTCAGCGAGGCGCTTGTCTTGGGCACAAAATTTAAGGGGACACCAAAAAATTCAGTAATGAATAGAAATAATATTTTAATATATTTTTAAATCAAAATTAATGCCAAAAAATCCATAATGAAAAAAAGATCAAAATTTAGTAAAGGCCAGATCAGTATTGCTGATTTTTCCTTTTGTCTTGGGCCCTAAAATGGCTCGGCATGGCACTGTTACTGATCCTCTTCCTGTGTGCCTAGCAGCATCCCTGACATCTACTCACTAGATGCCAGCAGCATTCCTCACCCGCATCCCCGGTCATGACCACTAAAATTGTCTCCAGACATTTCCATATATCCCCTGGGGGGCAAAAACATCCCCAGTTGAGAATCAGTGCTATAGTCATAGAGCTATAGGGACCATGGCATCCAAAAAATAAAAAAACAGAAAAAATTGATTAAGTAGTCTGAAAGGCTAAGGGGTATGATAACACTGTTGTGGCTAAGGCAGAATCTGGCATCACACAGACTAGAGAGCAAATCTCAGGTTCAAACCTGGTAGACATGTGACCTTATGTGCTTCAGTTTCACCGTCTGTACAGTGGAGAGGATAATAAAATCTACCTCATAGGGTTGGGAAGGTTAAACAATGATTTGTGTAAATCATTTAGGATAGTACATGATGCACAGTAAGAACTCAAAACCATTAACATTAGTCATTATTGTTATTGGGAAGTAACCGGCGGGCTGGGTACACCTGTCTCTTGGGTTTCTGAGCCAGAGTGACAGGACTGCTCATTTTTCTGAGAAAGGAGAGACTGGTGTGACAGGAAAAGGGCATGATATTTCCTAATGGCTTAAATCTTCAGGTATAAAAGTGCAGGTGATTATTCTACTTTCAGAAGGAAGCATTAGTTTCTTTTATGATTAAACATCTTGGTATGCAAGTCTTAGTGTCTCTCATTTCCAGCTTAAAGCTTTGACAAAACTGATTGCAATTCAGAGAAAATGTGAAAAAGGCTGCAAAGCTCAACCTGCCAACTTGTCCTTACACCATCACTTTAACCAATAAATGGGAAAACTTCAAAATACAAAACACAACTGGAACTCAAAAGCTTCAAAAATATTATTTTTATGTATAGCTTAGAAAACTAATAGCGGTTGGTTTGTTTTCATCTGAATGCAGACTAAAGGAAGTACCAAAAATGCTGAGCCTCTCAAACACGCTTAAGCTCTTGAGCACCCATTTCAAGGAAAATCATATAAGGTTGTCTTGCTTTTGGCTTATTTTAGTTTTGTTAATGTCTTGAATGTTGTAGGCAAAAGATTGCTTCTCTAGGTCCAAAATCATGATTTCAAATTTTTTCACAGCTTTTTCGAGATATAATTCACATACCATACAACTTGCCCATTTAAAGTGTACAATTCGGTGGCTCTTAGTATAATCACAGAGTTATGCATCCATCACCCAATCAACTTCAGAATATTTTCATTACCCCCCCGAAATACAAACTCCACATCCTTAGCCATCATCCCACACCCACACAATTTCCCCTCTCCCCCAGCCCCTCGCAAACACTAGTCTACTTTCTGTCTTTATGCATTTGCCTACTTGTGGACATTTAATATGAATGGAATCCTACCATATGTGCTCTTTTGTGTCTGGCTTCTTCAACTTAGCACAATGTTTTCTTAAAGATTGGCACCTGAGCTAACAACTGTTGTCAATCTTTTTTTTTCTGCCTTTTTTCCCCAAATCCCCCCAGTACATAGTTGTATATTTTTTAGTTGGGGGTCCTTCTACTTGTGGCATGTGCGATGCCACCTCAGCGTGGCCTGACAAGCGGTGCCATGTCCGCGCCCAGGATCCAAACCAGCAAAACCCTGGGCCCGCCGAAGCGGAGTGCATGAACTGAACCACTCAGCCACGGGGCCGACCCCAGCACAATATTTTCAAGGTTCATCCAAGTTATAGCAAGTATCAGTACTTCATTCCCTTCTATGGCTGACTAATATTCTATTGTAAGGATATATCACATTTTGTTTATCTGTTCATCTATTGAGGCACATTTGAGTCGTTCTCATTTTTTAGCTATCACGGATAATGCTGGTACAAATATTTGATTATAAGTTTTTGTGTAGACATACGTTTTCAGTTCTCTTTGGCATATACCTACAAGTGGAATTTCTGGGTCATATGGTAACACTATGTTTAACATTTTGAAGAACTGCCAGACTGTTTCCCAAAGTGGCTACACCACTTTACATTCCCACCAGCAATGTAGGATGACGGGTCCAGTGTCTCCACATCCTGCCCAATACTTGCTATTATCTGGACTTTTTGATTATAGCCACTCTAGTGGGTGTGAAGTAATCTCTCATTATGGTTTTGATTTGCATTTCCTTTATGAATAATAATGTTGAGCATCTTTTCATGTGTTTACTGGCCATTTGTATATCTTCGTTAGAGAAGTCACAGTTTCATTTTGATATTCCAACAAGTGTAGGAAGCATTATGTGGCAGGTAGGGCCATCTGGAATAGAAATAGGAACCCCAATTAGGTATATATTAAATATCCACCAAGCCCTTCTACTACATTACTGAATTAATTAGTTTAACCTACAGGAAAAAGAAAACTCATTCTTCCTATGGCAACAAAAATTATTCTATTTGTGTGGCCTTAGCTAAGAGTTAACAGAAACTAGCTAATAGGGGAAGTTTGTTTAGTGCAAAGAACAACTTATTCATGTCTAAGCCTCAAAATTCCAGAACATCTTAGTGAAACCCAGATTCTGCCAGGACAAGTCAGATCATTGGCGTGTGCCCTTGTGCACCTCGGAGTAACAGCAAAAGTCTAACGTGAGTGTGCTCGTTATTTCTTCATTTCTCAACTTAATTGAGTAAATTCCACTGTGCTTTACATTGACCTCATAGAAATTTTTTCTTTCATATTTGGAGAAAAATTCACATATTTCTCTTATCTGAAAATAAACTCACCACAAGAATAATATGAATATACGGTCTATCTACATTGGATTACCAAATCAGGATCCAACATTTGATTCATTCAAGAGGATTTGCATTACTGCAATTAGAGGTCTAAAGTTGAGATGACTACTCATCTCTGGAAGAACTCTGGATAACCTGATAAATTCAGACATTTGGAAATACTTGTTCAGCAGTCTGTGACAAATAAGGAAGGCAAAGGAAAACAGAACTCTAAGAGTCATTAATCTAAATTAATTAACCCAGTGACATTGTCATAGAATTTTAGGCTCACTGCAGAACCCAAATGAATACAATGCTTCAGGTAGGTAAGCTTTTTTTGTTGCGGGATGTTTATTTACAATGAACTGCAGAAGAGGGTTAATCTAATGGGATGCAGGACTGCATTGGATGGTGAAATGCTTTGTGACCAACGTCCATTTGAGGTATCAATTAACTTTTAATTCTTGGAGGGAAACAAAAGCAGCCCTGCACAAAGACTAAATTGGGGGTGGTATAAGGGGCACAGAGCTCATGGAAACTTAGGCCCGCTACCTTTTTGTAGCAGGGAAAGGCCTCCTTATCTAACACAAAGGGGTTGAAGAGTAGGGAGGGAGAAGGGTGAATTGGTGTGTGGCCTGTTAACTCAATGATGTTTCTAAAGCCTGAATGGAAGAGTCAAAGCCACCCAAGTCAAAACAGAGCTAAGTCAACAGCTTGGCCGAGACAGCATGACCTGAATGGAAATGCAAATGGTTCAGTCCAATAACTGCTTTGGGGTGTCACTTGGTCCACCAGCTCTTGCCTCCCTGGAACCTTTTCAACCACACACAGAACAGCAAATCACCTTACTAGACCCTGTATCCAAACTCTAGGGAAAACCCAATATGTGCCAATCCAAATTAAGAGAACACAAAAATTATGGAGTAGTAATTCCCAATAAAAAGAAAGAATACTTACTGTACTCAAGGTTTCCCTAAAGGGCCCTTTTCAGCCACTAGCCATGTGATTTTGAAAAAGCACCAGCTGTGATCCTATAGACGCATCTCACATTCAACAGGGAAGAAAATTCTTTCCATGAAGTGCTGTTGTGGACAAGTCTGGCTTCCAACCACCAGACAACATGGGAGTATATAATTAGTTTGTTTTCCAAAGGGAGAGCCACCTCACGCTTTTCTTCAAATTCAATCAAAACATACACGCTCTAAATAGAAACACGTTCATTTGAAACCCCTTTGCATGAGCAGCTGCCTGGGCCAGGCCCAGCCGAAGAGCCTAATTCTATTCATCTCTGCACTCCAGCCAGTAAATGCTTGGCTTTGTTCACACCCACCAGCAGAGACAGTCAGACTATGTCAATTGGGCAAGGGGACTTAATGATCTGAGGCAGGTGTCCTCAGAGGCTGCCCAGGTGAGGGGGTCGGCCTGTGTACCATGACTCACTCACTTGTCCTCAGTTTACAAAGCCCTCCCCCTCCCAATTAATTACCGCTATTAGTGTGCTCATGCACACAAGTGAAAGGAGTCTGCTCCGGTCTGCTTGGGCTTTTGCTACTATTTAAGAGCTCTGAGGACAACCAAGAGCCACTATTTTCAAAAGGAGGAGGGGGGTGAAGCCCTCTCCAGAAACTCTACAAAATGAAATCATAAGAATATGAAAGAAATAAGCAGCTGCTAAGGCCTAATAAAGTACCTGCGGGAAGCACAAAGACGGCCTCTGGGCAAATGCTCCTCAGGATTAACAGACTCATACTCTCAAATTCCCAAAAGTAAGGAGAAAGTTGTGTTCTTGTCCTTAATGAATATAAAAATGTCAGTGCAGGAGACAAGCCAAATGGACAGAGAGTGATCGTCACGCCTCATGTTTATTTCCTATTTTTGCATTCTCAAAGCCCCAGCCTACATATCGCCTCATTTTATCCCCAACAATCTGGTGAGGTAGGCAAGGTGAGCACTAATAGCTCCACGTGACAGATGAGGAAAGTAAGTTCAGAGAGGTTAAGGGACATGCCCGCAGTCACACAACTAATCAGTGTGAGAGCCAGGGTCAGAACTCAGGTGTAAAAGTAAATAGTGCTGAAGCCCTAGCCACAATCAGTCGCAGAGATGGTCTCCCAAGTCCCAGGGGAGCACAGCTGGCTGCAACCTAGGTCAAGAGGGCCAAGCTTTGCAGGGAAGGAAATTGGCTTTTGACATTCTGGAAGGAAGACTGAGCTCTTTTGTACAAAGAGATTGCAACCGGTGTTGGAACCCAATTTGTGATGCTCTGTTGACTCTGCCTAGACGGGACTTCAGTGTTTCTTAAAAGACCCTGCAGGACCCCAAGTTTCTCATGAATGCAGAGAGTCTTTCTAATAACATTTTCTGAACTCTCTCAACTCTTGTGGAGAAAGCTTCTTCTTCAGGAGTAATCAGTTTTCACCTCTCTGTTGGCTTCAGGGTCCACTTGGGCATGCGTTATTTTATTATAACCTGCCTTATTCCAGGAGGCTGAATTAGTGTCCAGGCAATCTTGCCTAACGTGGGATCATTTTTCACCATAATGCTGTCTGCCCAAAAGGCACTGAAAGGAAACAGCTGTCTCTCTGTAGCCTAGTGGTCAAGAATCAGTTTCTGGGTCAAATCCCAGCTCAGCCATTTGCCATCTATATGGCCTGGGGCCAATGACTTAAATCTCTCTGAAGCTCAGTTGCCTGATCTGTATATTGGGGATAATAATGAAGATTAAGTTAGATTGTGCACAAAAATCACTCAGTCTAGCGCCAGGTGTATGAGGTGTGCTCATTAAATGTTAGCTGTTAAAATTATTAGCTTTCTTGCTTTGACATTTAAATGAGTTATCAACTGTTAAACAGTGAACTGTTAAATAGCATCTGACACGCAGTAAGTGCTATGTTATTGTTACCTGCTATAATGAGAATATAATATTATTTTTATTATTATCTCATTCTGCTCCCCTCCTCACATCTTACACCTTACGTTGCAGTCAAACTCATCTCTCACCTCCTTGCCTTTACACATGCTGTTCCCTTTAATTGGGCTGAACTCCCATTCTTGGCTATGTCTAATAACTTGGTTTCTCTTTCAAGACTCAGATCAGAAGGCATTTCCTCCAGAAAGTTTCTGAAAAGTCCTAAGAATGAGAATGGTGCCCCTCCTCTGTGTTCCCATGACACCTTGTGTGCTTCCCCCACCACAACACTCACAACACTGACTTGTAGTCCCTTAGTCTCCTCCACTAGACTGTGTGCTCTTCTGGGACAAGACTGTATCTCTTTCATCCCTCTCCCCCTAACACCTCGCAGAGAATAGACATTTGTGGAAGAAATGATTCATGATAGCAATCACATTTATGATTAGGATTACCAGTAACAAAGCAGCCTGCTATTTTGTCTGGGGAAAACTGCCCAAGGACCCCAGAGGGAAAAGTTATCCCTGGTCACACCCTGGAAGGGAACAGGGAGGGGTTTGCTTCCCGACTCCTTAGGATGAGTTCCACCTGTGTCCTCCCCAGGCAGCAGCTAGGGTGCAGCACTGGTGAAACCTGACCTGTCACCCTGGATTAAGGGACACCTGTCGGTGTCCTCTCACCTATCAGTGAACCAAATCAAACAGGTCTGGATAACAACAGAGCTATGCTGTACTATTTTAAGTTAGCTGAACTTGGGTAGCCCAGTTGACTAGAGTCAGGAAGTCCCACTCTGAGGCTCAAGAATTAAAGATAGCTATAGCACCATGGGCAGCCAGCTGGAGTAGTGCCTCGTTTGTCCGGGGTCTTCCACCTTCCCCATGCAAATAATCCCAGAAGCATTTCTAGAGGCCTACGAATCCAAATCTCAGTAGCAATCATTTGCCAAGCACCAAGAACTCTGCTCAGATCTCATCCTTGCAACTGACTGAAGGAGGGGCTATTCTTCTTCCTATGTTACATATGAGGTCACTAAGACTCAGGTTAAGTGACTTGCGCAAGGGCACAGAGCCAGTCAAAGCCAGGTAAGGATTTCCAATCTGGAGCTATTAAAGTCAAGAGTCAGCCTTACTGACCCTAAAGCCTATATTCATTCGTAGCCATGTCCCTAAGTGTCAGGCACTGGAAAGGCTACACTGATGAGTGAAACCGTGGCTTTTCTCTCCAGGAGCTCCTGGTCTATAAGGATACACAGATATGTTCACAGATCACAGACAGTGACCAGTGCTAGAATAGAATTCATAAAATGAGACAGGACCCCAGAGAAGCGAGTGATTAAGTGTAACGGGCAGGAATTTGGAAGAAGAATGCCTTTTTACACAACTAAATCTCAAAAGCTGGCTTTCTTCCTTAGACTTTGCAAACTCTATTTATTTTGTTCTCACTCAACCCCCTTTCCCACTTCATTTGTCTCCCTTCCTTTAGCATCTGTCCTTTCTGAAGTAGGCATAACATCCTTAAACCAGCCAACCCCTTGTGGTTCTTACTGGCATTTTCCCTGCCACATTCCACTCATTGTTGGAAAGCAGATTTGAAAAAGGGGTGGGGGTTGGATTAGATGACTTTTAAGATTCCTTGCAAATCTGAGAGTTGGAGATTCTCTGAGCAAAGTGCTCAGAGGCAGAGAGATCCTCAACAGTAAATTGCAGAAATTAGCAAAGAAGTGCAACCATGAACTCACTTTAAAAACTTCAAAATTGCTTTGCTATTTTATATACAGCAGGATCCAAAGCTAGAGTTGCCAACAGCTTTCTCTCGGTTTTTAAACTGTTCAATTTTTAACCGCTTTCACAATTTAAAATGTTGGTTAGAATCTTACAAATGGAGGTCCTCTTTATTTTCAAATGCAAATTTGATTCAAATCAAGGCAAAAGGTTTAAACAGTGAGTTAGAAATCAACCCTTGAGTTCAAAGCTGATTTTAAGCCCAGCAAAATGCCGTTGCTCTTGTCCAACGCTCAGGTTTCTACTCTATTCCTGCCATCCCAGGGCATTGAAAATGGAGACCCAGAGGTAACAGTCTTTTCTTTCTCATCCAGGCCTCTATCTACACCATGTTAACAACAGAGTTGTTGGCAACTAGCTAGTGATTATCTAATTCTGAAAAGTTATCTAAATCCAATAATAAGATGAAAGATAATTCAGTCTTTCCAGCCTTAGGAATCCAGCCACATATTAACCCCTAGCAAACTCCATTGGCCATTTCCATGGGCTGTCCTTTCATTTAAAACAGCGCTGTGGGCACCGGCCCTGTGGCCGAGAGGTTAAGTTCGCACGCTGCGCTTCAGCGGCCCAGGGTTTCACCGGTTCGGATCCTGGGCGTGGACCTGGCACGGCTCATCAAGCCATACTGAGGAGGCATTCCACATGCCACAACTAGAAGGACCCACAACTAAAAAAAACACAACTATGTACCAGGCGGCTTTGGGAGAAAAAGGAAAAATAAAATCTTAAAAAAATAATAATGAGGGGCTGGCCCTGTGGCCGAGTGGTTAAGTTCGCACGCTCCGCTGCAGGCAGCCCAGTGTTTCGTTAGTTCGAATCCTGGGCGCGGACATGGCACTGCTCATCAGACCACGCTAAGGCAGCGTCCCACATGCCACAGCTAGAAGAACCCACAACGAAGAATACACAACTATGTACCGGGGGGCTTTGGGGAGAAAAAGGAAAAAATAAAATCTTTAAAAAAATAATAATAATAATAATAATAATGAAACAGCACTGTGCCAACAAGTGACAAAAGAAAAAATGAGATTAATTGGACCTTGTCAAAGTTAAAACCTTTTAAATGTAGAAAGACAAACTACAGAATGGGAGATAATATTTACAAATCATATATTTGATAAGGATCTGGTATCCAGAATATATAAAGAACTCTCGTAACTCAATAATAAAAAGGCAAATAACCCAACTGAAAAGCGAGCAAAAAATCTGACTAAACATTTTTCCAAAGAAGATAAATAAATGTCCAATAAGCACACAAAGATGTTCAACATCATTAGTAATTAGAAAAATGCCAATCAAAATCACGACATACTACATCACACATATTAGCAAGGCTATAATCAAAAAGACAGATAACACATGTTGGTGAAGATGTGGAGAAATGGGAAGTGTCATACATTTCTGGTGGGATTTGTAAAATGGTGCAGCCACTTTGGAAAACAGTTTGGCAGCCCCTCACAAAGTCATGCATAGAGTTACTATGTGACCCAGGAATTCCACTCCTAAGTATATACTAAAGAAAATGACGACATATGTCCACACAAAACCTTGTGTATGAATGTTCCTAGCAGCATTGTTCATGATATCCAAATGTGGAAACAACCCAAATATCCATCAATTGATCAATAGAAAAACAAAATGTGGTATGTCCATACAATGGAATAGCATTCTGCCCAAAAAGGAATGAAGTATTGATGCATGCTACCACGTGGATGAACCTTGAAAACATTGATATAAGTGAAGGAAACTAGACAGAAAGGCTCCAGATTATTTGATTCCACTTATATGAAATATTTGGAATATTTATTCAGGTAAATTTAAAAAACAAAGTGGATTAGTGGTTTCCTAGGGGCCGGGGGAAGGGGAAATGGGGAGTAACTGCTAATGATCACAGTGTTTATTTTTAGATTGATAAAAATGTTCTGGAAATAGATTGTGGTGAAGGTTGCACAACTTTGTGAGGATACTGCAAACCAGTGAATTGTACACTTTAAATGAGTGAACTTTACGGTGTGTGAATTATATCTCAATTTCTTTAATGTCGAAAAATAGCACCATATCCAAGAGCCAGAGGTCTGTGGGGCAAAACTAGACCAGGGCTGCTGACAAACAGACCCACATTCAGATGTGTTCAGCAAGAATTTATTGGGTACATACTCTGACAGACTGATGCAAATCACAAAGAGTAGCAACACAGTTAGTCACTTCTAAGTTCTATTTACTGGGGGCTGAGTTAGGTCCCTCAGCCACCAGGCTGGATCCTTCCAAACCGTCCAAACACATCCCCAGACCTCTCCAAATTCCCTGGACTTCAGACAATTCTGGGCTGTTTTTCTTCTGTGAAAACTCCATCCACTTCTCCCTTCTTGCCTTTGCTCTTGCTATGCCCTCCTCTCAAAGGAACAAGATCCAACTTATCTCTTAAGTGTCACTAGGTGCAAATTCTCTCTCTCCTATGAAGTAGTGCTTTGGTACAAAAAAAGGAATCAATAAATGTTTGTTGAGTGACAACAAATGAATGGCCTCAGTTATTCAACCCTCTAAGTAGATTTGAAGAAAAAATGTTGCCCATAGTTAGTATAAGCACTGGCTTAATTTCTCCAGGAGTTGTTGAAGCAGTACAGTGGATGAGTAAGCAGGCATGGGGTGAGGTTACGTTCCTGGAAGGGGGCTCCAATTCATATCTGAGTTTCTCAAAGAAACAATGGAATAGCAATGGCCATTCTCAGCCTTATATCCACTGGGACACGTGATAGAAGATGGTCGCATAGGGAGCCGGATCCCAGAGGCTTAATTCAAGGTTATGCAAGTTCCCGCCTCGTTCTCTCCCAATCAGGCAAGCATTTCAAAATACAAGTGAGGGGCTGGCCTGGTGGCATAGTGGTTGTGTTGGTATGCTCTGCTTCGGCCACCCAGGGTTCACAGGTTCAGATCCCAGGTGTGGACCTACACACCACTTATCAAGCCATACTGTCGCGGCATCTCACATACAAAATAGAGGAAGATCAGCACAGATGTTAGCTCAGCGACAATCTTCCTCAAGCAAAAAGAGGAAGATTGGCAACGGATGTTAGCTCAGGGCCAATCTTCCTCACCAAAAAAAAAATAAATAAGTGAATGAAAGCAATGTTTTCATAAGGATAACTTTGAACTATGTCTAATTTATTAAAACAGGCAATCATTCACAAACTTCAGACACTTATTAGTAGGAACAAATTGCTTGCAGTCCAACTCCCCATTGATTGTGACACACCAAGGTGTGGCCACACTGCAGAGAGGACCACCAGCATATCAAGAGGTCACATTTCTGGAGAAGAGCCAGAATGGCAAGCTTGGTATAGAAACAACCACAAACCACAAATGATATCTCGGTACAAGGAAATGCTTTCTAAAGTGCATGTACAACATAAGCTTAACAGATACACAGAACCCAACTCCATAAAACTGTATTTAATCTAGTGTTGTATGTAGTATATCACAGAGTTTCTCTCATCCTGCCTTACAATGTCTCCTCATGTTTGCTGCAACAAATCCAGAGGGGAAAGAATACTATCGAGGTCATAGAATTCGAAAGGGCTCCTCTAGGGAAATTCGCCCAGGAATACTTGAGAAGATTTTGTAGAAAGATGATCAATTGATGATACTTTCAAACTTTTGATCCAAGGATAATTGTTTTGCTGCTTTTTTTCTCTAAATGTTGTTTCCCACTAGCAGGAATAAGCATTAACCAAACATGCTATTTGTCTTTTTTGCTGTCTTCAAAGCAAAGTTTCTGCTTTCTGGAGCTGTCATCTCATCAGCATTAGCAGCTTCAGTCTGTGCAACAGTGTCAGTCAGCCCCCCTCCCTTAAAAATGCACAAACCAACCCGTGTTTGCACAGAATCTGTCATCCTTTGATTCTTCAAGACTTGTTTCACAAGATTGAAAAGCCTCAAATCTCTGCCTTGATGATGGCCAAAGTTAAAGGGGCACCAGCCTAAGTTTGCACCCAGATCCAGAACAGTACATAGGCCTTACAATGGGGGATTGCAACCATATTAGAGACCTGCTTTTTTCCCTTTTATCATCAGTTAAGAACTGAATATTGAGCGATTATCAAATAATAGGACTAATTCATGGTAAAGCAAACACAACAGGACTCACTTCTCCAAATGTTGATATCATGCTATCTTAAATCCAATGAAAGTCCTACCAGCCTCATCTCTGATGATCAATCTTTGACCAATAACACATGCAAGGCACTAAAGTATGAGTTAAAAACCCATACATCCTAGTTTACTTATATTTATGGAATGCAAAATAATGTTTTCTTACTATGCTTGGTAATTAGCTATTGAAGCATGCCCACATAATAATGCTCTCTTACAAGTCAGAAGAAAGACTGTCCTGAATTTCTTACATTTTCCTGCTATTCTCTATGATGTTTTCTCTCACTTGAATTTGACCCAATATATTTTCAAAGCCTTTTTCAATTATTTCCCGTCAATTATTCTCCTTTACAAAGTATAGCATTTCCGTGATTCTAAATAAAAGTTCCCAATATTAGTTTCCTCAATTGACTTTATAAAACAGATGTTTGTGAACATTCACACATTCTTCTGCTTTATACTGTAAGCATGGTTGAGTACCTAGTCTAAAGGTTTTCAAATTGCTTGCATGTTTTGAGGTATTAACTGTGCAGAAGATGGTTTTTCTGCCTCCTTTTCCTTGAGATGATGGAGAAAGGCCAAAGGAGGATTAGAATGGCTCTATTTGCTTAAGAAACCAGGCAAGCACATGAAGCCAGGATGACGTAAATCAGTGAAGTCTGGATTTGTGAAGAATCTCAAGTTACTTTTTAAAGAGGATGACTTTGAAAAAACAAAGAATACATTTTATTAGGAATCTTTCCCTTGGTTTCCTAGATCTTCACATGACTTGGATTTATCTCTGGCCATTTATTTAACAATCCAATAAGTAGTAATTGAGGGCTTACGATGTGTATATCCCCCACCGTGAGGGATGCAGACATAATTAAAACGTGGGCCCTGCCCTTAAAAAATTTGGTGGAAAGAATAGGCATAGAGAGGATTTAATGAGTTTATCTATGTAAATCTTAGAATGGTTCCTGGCACTTACTAAGGGTTGGATACACATTGTTATATTAAAAAAAAAGAAGTATAGATAAAAGTAATTCGAATACAAGGCAAAATTTGCTAAATAGAGACACAAATTGCCAATGGAGAACTGGAAAAGAAGAGATTAATTCTGTCTGGCTCTTTCTGAAGGTTTTGGTATTTAAGTGGAGCTTTAAAGTGTGGGTAGGACTTTGTTTGAAACCCATGTTGGAAGGGTGGAGAAGTAGGATTCAGTGGTGACAACACAATTCAATTGAGAGGGTAAGCCAAGCCTGAAACGCTGGAGCTCTGCTCCCCCGACCTCTGACCTGCCCATTTAAACTACAGGAGCTCCACTTTGGCTGTAGTAGTTATTGAGGTTCCATCTGAGTGTTCCTTTGAACTATAAGTTCTGCTATTAAAATGAAGTTTGAAAACCACTGGATAAGATTATCTTAAAGGGCCCTTCCAGTACTAACCTTCTATGAATCACAGAAGAGATGAGGCATCACTGAAAAGAAAGACTTTGCTTTACCAAACACATCAGCAGAAGGGGTGAACATAGCAAACTAACGTTTATTGAGCATTTACTATCTACCTAGGGTATTGCACATATTACTATTTAATCCAAATAGCAAACCTGTTCAGGTAGATACTATTATTATCCTCATTTTATAGGCAAGAAAACTAAGATTAGAGCAGTTAAAGAACTTTCCTAAAGGTATGCAGGTAATAAAGTGGCGGAGAAAGGACTCAAACTCAGGGAGTATAATGCCAAAGGGCAAACTCCCATTTACCGTTCCACGCCTCCCTAAGCACATCAGAGCTCATGCGCTCGGAGGAAGGCTGAAAACACACACACCTATGCCAACCATGTTGTCACAGCCATTTTTGAAACAAACACTTATTTTAGAACCATTCTAGAACTGAAAGCATTTTCTTCTGAATGTCCTCAATTTTGGCAAATCTTTGCCATCAGAGGTTGGTAATTTTTTAAAACAACCAAAACTGACTGGAGTCAGGTCTAGTGAAAAAGCACATGATCAAACTGGGGAATGCCAAGATGGTTGACAGTGTGGTATGAGTAAGGAGTGAGGCGGGTGTTCCCATGTGGTGCCTGAGTCAGCTCAGAAGTAGCATCCCAACGACACTGACAGTCGGTCTCACTGGTGGAAAGAAAATCTGAGAACCCAAGGGGACTACTTTGAAACACAAAATTCTTTTGGCTGTGTGAAATCGAGCGTGTGTTTTCTGTTTTTTTTTAAAGTTCTCAGCAGCACTCCATGGAGGACCAAACTCAGAGACCCGGTTTCACTTCTCTGCTCTGCCTCTCAACAATTGAATAGACATGGTCAAGTCCCTTAACATCCCTGAAAATCAATTTTCTATAAAATGGAGACAATAAAACCCAATGTGAAGGGTTGTTTTAGGAATAAGTAAAGAAAAAAATGTATAAAGCAGGTGGTACCATGCCTGAACCTAAGTGGCACTCCAGAAAGGACAGATATTGTTGTTTTGATCCATTTATCAAATATTCTCTGCAGATTTGGGAGTTGGAGATGGTTTTTAATTCAAAACAGATACGTTTTAGAGGTTTTCCCCAAGTGCCATAGCTGAGTTTCATATGGCATGGCAGGTTGGGGCATGGATAGTAAGAAATGGGAGCATTTCAAAAACAAATCAGGCTCCTTGAAAACTTTTATTGAAAATGCAATCCACCCCCACGGTATTTAACTCATTCAGGCTGCTAATAAACACTCTTCTAGTATCTTGGAAAGCATGGTTCAGAGAGAAATTTTCTGACCACTATAATTGCATGTCTTTCATAGCAATTGTCTTTCAAAAAATTACAAAGTTTCTATGTTGGAAAGAAAGCAGGTGAACCAGGAAAGAAATGTAAAGCTTTGTGCATACAGCTTGTTTTCCATGACAGGGGAGGTCTGCTTTTGAAAGCAAGCAAAGTATTCATTTATTAAGAAAAACCAGTTCTTTGGGCTCCTGCTAAGTGTTTTGGGGCTCAGCAATTATCCAAAACTCAGATTACGGATTCAAACCTTCCTCCCACCCACTTGCCCACCTCCCTGAAAAACAGGAAGTCTTACTGTGCCTGCATGATGCCTTCATCCCTGCAACCTTGCCGTGAGTTGGGCCGAACTTTATGTGAAACAAGTCACAAAAGAGAAAAGCTGAAGGCAGGTGCAGGAACAAGACGCCGTGCTCCTTGGAGAGGGCCTTAGGTAAGTAGCTACAAGAGTTGTACATGCCAATCAAAGACGGGCAAGGGTCAAGCTCCCTTTTGTGCACAAACAAAGACTAATTGCATGTTCATAGCTGTAGAGTCTGCGGGCACTAATTCGAGAGAGGAACTATAAAAACCTTGGACTCCCGCCTCCCAACAGCAGCCAAGGCAAACCAGAGGGCTCGAGGAGCTCAGTGGCTGTCAACCAGCTGGGCCTCTCCCTGCTTTCTCCACAGCAACCGAGGGCTCCCACGTGGCTGCCATTTCAGAAATGAAAATAAGCCATTTTGTGGAAACTGAAAGGATAGCTGTGTGTACATAACGCCAAGCCAATGAGCAGCAGTGGAAAGGGCTCCGAGCCACTTAGCTTCCTTTGAAGCACAATGCCCAATGCTGTTGGCCTTGCTTTTTTCATTGAATCGACCAAATTAGCTAGCTCTTTTGACATCTTGTAGACACGACTGGTCAGTGCAAGTTGTCCTTTTCTTACATTCGAAAACAAAGGTCTGTTAAGGTGGTTTGGTCCTGTAAGGAACCATTTTGAATCAAGTTACTATTAAGGCCAAGCGACTGGAGCAGCCGGCTTTTGAATTTATTATTAATAATAGCTTACATTCATAGAACACTTTCTCGTTTCCCAAACACTTTCATTCATTCATTCTCTAACCATTTATTGGTACTCCTGCTACAGGCAAGGCACTGTGCTTAGCTCTATGGAAAAAATAAACATGTTAGCCAAATAGGAACCCTGCTCATTAAGCAGGGTGGACCCAACTGTGGCCATTCCACAACTGAAAGAAACTCAGAAGCAAAGCAGTGAAGTGCCTTGACCAAATCACACAGCCTTTTAGCGACAAAGCAGGAGAGAATCCAGGCCCTTCAGCCCCTGCTCAGTGCTTATCCCACTGTGCCACACTGCCTCTCCATAGGTGCATTTAAGGAGCCCTCCAATGGAGGGCAGTGAGCGTGGTAGAGGACAGAGGTCTTCAAGCCTGTACCCTTTTTCAATTTAAAACAAAAACAAATCTCTCCTTTGCTAAACTCCCATACATAAAGTAGATGAAAGTGTAGTTGCTCTGAGTGAAGTGGGGATGAAGACGCCAGTATAGTGGATCCCAGTTCTTACACTGACCAGCTATGTGACCTTGGGTGAATCACTTAATCTCTAGGCCTTACTTTCCCCATCTGCAAAAGAAGGAAGTTGGACTCACTAAAATCTGTGTGTCTTAAACTTGGCTGATCATCACAGATCCAAGGGGAACTTGTTAAAATATAGATTTCAGGTCCTTCCTCATACTTCATGGATTATCACTCCCAGGGGAGAGGGTCCAGAAGCCTGCAATGTAACAAGCTCCCCGGAAGATTCTACTTCATAGCCAAGATCAGAAGCACCACATGGGAAAACCTTCAGTGTCTGGGCTGGCCCATGAGAATCCACACACAAGAAAACACCATGTAAATTCTGAGACAGAATTCAAAGGAGAAGGAACCTGAAGAAGCTGCTCGTTTTTTTTATTCATTCATGCTTTCCACAAACATTCTGAACCATTCTCTCTTTGCTGGTTTGAGTACTGGGCACCAGAAACACAAATGTGACTAGTATGTAGTCCTTGTCCTTAAGAATCTCCAAGTCTATTTGTAGAGACAGGTGTGTAAGGAGATGAGCATAATGAAAGTGGTAGGTGCTCTAACAGGGAGAAGACGAGTGCTATGGGAACACAGGGGAGAGAACCTGTAAGTACGCATCAGCATGGCTAGGTCATAAAGGCTAAATCACAAAGTAGTGAGAAAGAAGAGGCTGTTCACTATGAGAAATCATGGCAGAGAGGTTGAACTTTATCTTGTTGGCAATGGAGGACCATTGAAGGGTTTCAGGCAAGAGAACAACATGATCCAATGGATGTTTGGAAAAGATTCCTCTGTCTGCCGGGTGGAGAATGGGTCAGAAGGAGCCAAAGCAAATAGACCAGTAAAGAGAAAGATGCCAATAGACTACATAAGAGACAATTGGGACCTAAACTAGAGCATTGCTGATTTGCCACTGTATACCCTAGTGTGGGGCACATGGAGCACTTGTTAAATGAAATAGATACATCAGGCACTGTTCCAGGCATCTTTCATATTGTGTTGCTTAATTCCTTTAACAATCTACAAGGTAGGTGCCATTATTATCATAGCGCTTCTTAATTTACAGTGGAGGAAACTGAGGCACAGAAAAGCTAAGAACTTGTCCGAGTCACACAGTAAGGTAGGATAAGTACAGATGGGATTTGAACCCAGGCAATCTGACTCCAAAAGTCATGCTCTTAACCTCTCTACTCTGCTTACTTTCTAATAAGCTCTCAGCAATTCATGTGGGAGGGAGGAAAGGAGGCAGAATGGATGGAGGGGTGGATGGGTGGGAAGGAAGCAAAATAGGCAGGGTTTATCAGCTGCTGGATGTGGAGGGGCATGGGGAGGGAAGAGTTAAGGATGACACCCAGTTTTCTTGCTTAGATAGCTGGGTATACAATGGGTGAGTCTGTCAATGCATTTTCTTCATAAGGTAGAAGCCAAGACTCAATGCTATAATCCAGCGCCTGGGAATTTGAAGACAGGGCAGTGAAGGTGTGGAATAAGGCACTACAGAGAGCATGAAAGGGTACCCCCAAAGGCCAGGTAAATTAAGTGCTGGAAGCCCTTTTGCCTCAGGATTTTGCTCCTGCAGTGCCCAGTTGTCAGGAATGGAGGCAAGGCATGGCAAGAGATGATGTCAACAATGTTACAAAACTTATTCTGGTCTCAGGCTTCTGAAAACGAGCTCAATTAAGAACTGTGGCAGAAACACATATGGGGCAGGGGCCAGAGAGAAAGCATAATGTTACATGCTCTTCCTTAAAGCTCCACCAACTGTTTCCTCCCTTCCTCCTCAACGCACCACTTAGATGTCCTGGTGAGTTCCCTGGTGGTGCTCACCTAAGTGACTGTGGTGCAAGCAATGGGAGAGTGGGGGAAAGGATATCTGCTTATGAGTCTGAGGCAAATGCCAGTTTGCAACATTTGGCTTGGGAAGTCAGCTTCCCCACAGTTCCCAAAGATCAGACCTTAAGGTAACTATGGACACTGATCTGTAGGGGAGGGCCAGGGTTTGGCATAGAGGAATCCAGCCTTTACTTAAGCCCAGTTCTTAAAGTTTAGCAAGCATCAGAATGCCCTGGAGGGCTAGTTAAAACAGAGTGCTTGACCTCACCCCCAGGGGTTGATGCAATAGGTTTGGAGTGGGGCACATTTCTAATACGTTCCTAGGTGACGCTGATGGTCCCAGGACCACTCTTTGAGAACCACGAACCACAGCAGCAGTTACTTAACTTTTTGGGCTCAAGGCTCCTTCACATTCTTAACAATTACCGACAATTATTTGACAATTTCAAATAGGTTTTGCTTGTGTGGGTTATGTCTTTACGTGCTATATTAGAAATTAAAACAGAAATTTAAAATATATTTATTTGTTCACTTAAAATAACAATAAAGACCTATTACATGTTAACATATTTTATGAAAATTAACTATTTAAAATAAATGAGTGAGAAAAGTGGCTTTGTTTTACATTTTGTAAATCTCTTTAATACCTGGATTAATAGAAAACAGCTGGAATGTCGTATCTGCCTTTTTTTCTGAAACTTTTATTTATTTGTTTATCCAGCCTTATTGAGATATAATTGACATATAACATTGTGTAAGTTTAAGGTGTACAATGGGATGATTTGATACATGTATATATTGTGAAATGATTACCAAAATTAGGTTAGTTATCACCTCTATCACCTCACATAACTACTTTTTGTGTGTGTGGTGATAACATTTAAGATTTACTCTGACAGCAACTTTCAAGTATATAATACAGTATTGTTAACAATACTCACCATGTTATACATTAGATACCTAGAACTTATCTTATAGCTAGGAGTTAGTACCCTATGACCAACCTCTCCCTATTTCTCCCACCCCACAGCCCCTGGCAACCAGCATTCTACTCTGCTTCTGTGAGTTTGGCTTTTTTTGATTCCACATATAAGTAATATCATACAGTATTTATCTTTTTCTGTCTGGCTTATTTCACTTAGTATAATGCTCTCCAGGTTGATCCAAGTTGTCAAAAATGGCAGGATTTCCTTCTTTTTCATGACTAAATAATATTTCATGATATATATATATCTCACACTTTCTTTATCCATTCATCTGTTGCTGGACACTTAGGTTGTTTGTTTCTATGTCTTGGCTATTGGGAATAATGCTACAATGAACATGGGAGTGCAAGTATCTCTTCAAGATACTGATTTCACTTCCTTCAGATATATACCCAGAAATGGGATTGCTGGATCATATGATAGTTCTATTTCAAATTTTTGTGAAGAACATTCAAACCGTTTTTCATAGTGACGGCACCAATTTACATTCCCACTCACAGTGCACAAGGTTCCCTTTCCTTCATTGCCTCACCAGCATTCATTTTCTTTTGTCTTTTTGATAACTGCCATTCTAACAGGTGAGAGGTGATAGCTCACTGTGGTTTTGATTAGCATTTCCCTCATGATTATTGATTTTTGAGCATCCTTTCATGTACCTGTTGTCCATTTGCCTGTCTTCTTTGGAATATGTCTATTCAAATCTTCTGCCCACTTTCTAATCAGGTTATGTGGAGGATTTTTGCTATTGAGTTGTATCAGTTCCTTATATATTTTGGATATTAATCTTTTATCAGATATATGATTTGCAAATATTTTTTCCCATTCTGTAGGCTGTCTTTTTATTTTTTTATTGTTTCTGTTGCTGTGCACAAGCTTTCTAGCTCAATGTTGTCCCACGTGTTTGTTTTTGCTTTTGTTTCTTGCACTTTTGGTGTCATTTCCAAAAAATCATTGCCAAGACTGATATCAAGGAGCTTTATCCCAAGGTTTTCTTTTAGGAGTTTTACAGTTTCATGTCTTACGTTTAAGTCTTTAATCCACTTTGAGTTAATTTTTGTGAGTGGTGTAAGATAAGGGTCCAATTTCATTCTTTTGCATGTGAATATCCAGCTTTCCCAGCATCATTTATTGAAGAGACTATCCTTTCCCCATTGAGTATTCTTGGCTCCCTTGGCAAATATTAGTTGACTGTACACACATGGGTTTATTTCTGGGCTCTCAATTCCGTTCCATTGTTTTACGTGTCTGTTTTATATCAGTATCATGCTGTTTTGATCACTATAGCTTTGCAATATACTTTGAAATCAGGAAGTGTGATGCTTCTAGCTTTGTTTCTCTTTCTTAGGAACTCTTTGGGTATTCAGGGTCTATTGTAGTCCATATAAATTTTGAGATTGCTTTTTCTATTTCTGTGAAAACTGCCATTGGAATTTTGGTAGGGATTGCATTGAATCTATAGATGGCTTTGAGTAGTATGAATATTTTAACAATATTAATTCTTCCGATCCATGAACACAGGATATTTTTTCATTTATTTGTGTCTTCTTCAACTTCTTTCATCAATATCCCATAATTTTTAGCTTATAGATCTTTCACCTCCTTGGTTAAATTTATTCCTAAGTAATTTATTATTTTTGATGCTATTGTAAATAGGACTGTTTTCTTTATTTCTTTTTCAAATAATTTGTTATCATATCTGCTTCTGATTTCAATCTCTTGCAATATGTGGCTGTCATTGATGTATATGAAGAAAATCTGGTGTCACACAAAAATATGTTTTTGGAAAGGGAGCAGCATTTTAATTGCATTTTGAGATAATTGTAGATATCTTGTTTGATATCAACTCAAAACTCACCAAGTGATAACTTCTTAAAGGTTATCTGCAATGTGGAGTTTGAAACCACATCAATGAACTTTATATACTCTGTTATACCAAAGTCCATTGATCTATCTTGTATTTTGCATTGATCTTTGACTCATGCATGCTGTCATAATATCATAGATTGATCATTTCAAAAATACTGATTTCTGAGTTGTGAAGATCTTCCAAATATTTATACTTTTAATTACACAACATTCAAAAAAATCACACTTGTTAATATCATCATCAGTAGCATCAGAAAACTCTTTAACTACTGGGAAACTGTCAAGCTCACAGTGGTGGACACAAGTTTTTCAAAATTCTAATTTTTGCCTGAAAGCTCAGATTCCATCATTGGTGACAAATACTGTCAGCTATTTTCCTTGTAGTGACAGGCTTACTTGGTTCATTTTTAAGAAAATATCTGCCAAATACCCAAGTCTAAATAACCATAGTTTTTCCATCAGTTGTCCTTTAAAGACAAGGTCTTCCATGAAAAAAAGAGTGGCTAGTTCAGCATGGAATTCAAACTGCACAAGTGCTTTTCCTCAAGACAACCATTGCACTTCAGTGTGCAGTAGAAGTGATGTATGCATACAAGTGCTTAGAGTCGAGATTTAATAAAATTAATATTTATCTTTTTTACTGCTTCACTATCACATTAAGTGAAAGTGGTGTGTTTTTTTCCCCATGAGTGCTTGGTGGTGAAGAGTACAACGACTGCTAGTACAGCTTGGTGCCACTGCCTTGAATCCTGCTAACATGCCAGAAGCTTTATCCACCATTGATTCTGCAACTCCATTGCAAATGTCAACACAATGAAAAAAGCATATAATGTCTTAGTATTATTATAAAAATAGTATTGGCCTCACAAACCTCCTTGACGGGTCTTGGGGACCACCAGCATCCATGGACTATG
Source organism: Equus przewalskii (assembly GCF_037783145.1). Lineage (NCBI taxonomy): Eukaryota > Metazoa > Chordata > Mammalia > Perissodactyla > Equidae > Equus > Equus przewalskii. Next base: position 112,461,744 of record NC_091863.1, on the reverse strand, counting down.
TTGGCAGAACCGCTGGGCAAGAGCATCCTGCATCCAGAGTTTTATTTCATTCACTCACTCACTCACTCACTCAAAAACATTCTTCAAATCCCTGCTGTGTTCCAGGCCCCCCACAGCTTAGTTATATTTTCTACCATTAGAATCTGCTATCCAGATCAACCTGAGGGGCTAGAACTAAAACAGAATTCCTCCTCCAAACCTGTAAGCAGGGAGAGGTCCATTTAGGTGATCGCAAGGGTGGTATTTATTTCCTAGTGTAGCCTTCTTTGTCGAGAGCCAAGATAGTCTTGCACCATTTTTCACTGACTCAAAAATATCATGTCACTCACCCAGGTACACTGTATAAGCATTAGCAAGTCCCCCTACAAGGAAAATCATCCCTAGAGCCATCCACAATATTACAGACTTGATGACTTCTAGGAAAGTCAGTGGAGTAAACCACAACCCTAACATTCCACTCTGCCTTCCTTTATTTGATAAATTAAGTCCATATACTTTGTATATATCTTATGTATTATATATATATGCTTGTATATACTTTTTATATGTTATATAAACTATATATGGATAGTCTACATACTTTGAATTATCAAAAAAGGGGATATTTTTATAGCAACAACAGATGTCAGTTACCATATGGTATCAACATTTTTCTTTTAAAATAGTGCATAGTAGGTAGTATATAAGTGTTGTAAAATAAAATACGTATGTTTCAGGCACTAATCTAAGGACAATGAGCAGTTTAATCTCACTCTTCTGATGCAGATTTGGCATAAAAGCCTCGTATCTATTCATGATGGGTTGCCGCAATTAAGAATGTATCGGAAAATAAAAAGCTGGAGATGGATTTTTCAACGAGTGTGGTACAAGGCTTAAAACCTATCATAGTAGAAGCTGCGGCCAGTCTTCATTATAAGAAATACATCTCCGAATTCCAGAGTCGTCTTCTGAAGTCTTGAGGAGAGGCCTTCTACGCTTGATTCTATTGTAAAATTTTTATTTTATTTCATTACATTTTCCCCTTCCATCCTCCTTGCCTCCCTCTCCATCTGATGCAGCTTCACAAAGCCCATCCAACTAGTTATTATTACACTTATAGTGAATTATATTACTTTCAACAAAGGGTTAGATTTTTTTCTATTAGTGTAAATGTGAAGGGCATCTTGCACACTGTTAACACTCTCATTATTGATACTTAATGTTTCATTAAAATAAGAAGGAAGCATTTAACTACAAATCCAGGAAATTCTATTCTCTGGGGCAATGTTCCATGATTCATTTGTTCCAGAGTGAGATAAATGCTGAAAATTGCAAGGTATCATCAAAAGTTTATTTACATTCATTGTCTGCTTGTTTCCCACACAAATATATTCTGTGTTTAAAATGTGTAAAGCCGAGCCAGGCCTTCTCACGCTGTTTGCAGTAAAATATGGCTTACCACGTCTCTCTGAGGAACCACTGACAAATAGGCTCTTGTTGTCCAACTTTCACTCTGTTGAGGGTAATGATTCAGTGGTTCAGAAGGTTAATTCCTGGAGATAGTGTTGTCTTTGGCTTGAACACATGTTGGTAGTGCTTTAATGTGGTTATCAAACTAGGCTGCCCTTCATTCTTTGCTCTCGGGAGCCCAGGGCATTGTTCCACAAGGCATTCCAGCCCCCCTCTATGGAGATCCAGCAGAGCTGAACATACCACAGCATTACTCCTGCCGGCACAGGCTCCTCTGGGGTCACTGTGGATATTGACAATATACAGCACAGAAACTGATAATGACAGGCTTGATCTTTAAAAGATCTGTAAATATTCGTAAGTACATAAAGATTTGGAATGTCTTTTGATGCTCAGATTCAATAATCTGTAAAATTACTCATTCATTAGATGTTCAAATCCTTCAAAAGCTCTATGGAGTGGCCTCTCAATGGTTTACTATATACTCTAATATCTTTTTGGCCATATCAATCTCCAAAATGTCTGGAATAATTGCTTGTATAATCAGGATTTCATGCCCAATAAATGGAGTCAACACTGGGCAAGAGTCCAAATACCCAACAAGTTCAATTTTGCTGGTGTTCATATGTAATGATAAAATCCATTGTCACCAGCTGAATGGAAGAGAGAATCCCCTAGCCTAGGAGAGATCATTTCCACCAAAGCATGGAGTCCTAGTTTTCTGACAAATTACTGTCAATACAATGCTATTGAAACAGTGGCATCCTAATAGCACAGTGCTATTTCAAAATCAAACTGTAGTAGTTGACAACTTATCATGTGTCCAAACACTGCACAGAAAGAAATATACTTTCTTTCTATGCAATAGACAGAAATATACAGGAGATTCTTTCTCCTGCTCTTAGGGAATGTAATCATGTTGGGGAGCCCAGAGATATAGCTATGAACCAATTCAAGAGCAATCAGTATCAGGGGGAAGATGACTTAGCGCCATAATGAATGGTATGATTCTGGAAAACAAACCTAGGAATGCCAGGAAGGAGAGAAAGTGATGACAATAGTGGTTGATATTGATGTTCAATACAGCTTTATCGAGGTCTTACTCTGAGCTGGCCCTGAGTTAGGCACTGAGGATACAAAGATGAGTAGGACAGAGTCACGTCCTCAAGTTGCTCACAGTTCAGTGGAGGAGATAGACCTGTAAACAGATTCCTTCAACATGACAGATAAGGGCTAAATAGAGGTCTGTACAAAATTTAGGAGGAGCCTAAAGCAAGTAAGACTAACCTGAGGGACAAGTCAGGAGAACCATCACAGAGAAGTGTGCATCACGCAGGGCTTTGAAAGACAAGCAAGAGTTCTTCAGGATAATTGGGGGAGGGAATGACAGGCAGAGGGGCTCAGCAGTGTGAAGCATCCTGGCCTACTTAGGAAAGTGAGAGACTTAGAGTTACTAGAAGTAGTTACTCTGTTCATTTTAACAGACAAGGTGAATGAGGTTCAGAGAGGTTAACTCATCTGTCTGAAGGTCCCACAGCTGGGAAGTGATAAAGTGAGGACTCAAGTCCACATCCATCTGACTCCCCTGTGGTGCTGTCAGTCAGCATACTGCCTCCCTAAAGACTTGGAAACAGGGTCAAGTCACTTCAGGGCATCATAAAACCCTTGTACAGAATGAATTGGTAATAAATTCACTTCCACATAAGATGTAAACAACCTGCAAAATCCCATAGCAAGGGAATCTACTTAAGATTTAGCATATTTAATTGCAGGAATGTTAACTTTCAATATTTGCATAATCATTTTGGATCCATCTGGATATGGCCAAAGAAAAAGAGAACATATACCTGGCAAAGAGAGGAACGAAATCAGGAGAACTGAATTATTAACAACTTTATTTAAACTGTAAACACCTGAGGAAGACCTTGTGTCAAGATGGGGACTTCAGCAAATTAATCCGTCGAGCTTGCCTCATTCTTTCTCTGAGCCTCAGTTTTCTCACTTGTTAATCCATTCATCGACTGACAAACACTTAGGTTGTTTCCATATCTTGGCCATTGTGAATATGCTGCAATGGACGTGGGGGTGCAGATATCTCTTCAAGACACTGATTTCAGGGGCTGGCCAGGTGGCGCAGTGGTTAAGTTCATATGTTCCGCTTCAGCGGCCCAGGGTTTGCCGGTTCGGATGCCAGGTGTGGACATGGCACCACTTGTCAAGCCACACTGTGGTAGGCATCCCACATATAAAGTAGGGGAAGATGGGCATGGATGTTAGCTCAGGGCCAGTCTTCCTCAGCAAGAAGAGGAGGATTGGCAGTAGTTAGCTCAGGGCTAATCTTCCTCAAAAAAGAAAAAAAGGTACTGATTTCATTTCCTTTGGATATATACCCAGTAATGGGATTGATGTATCATGTGGTAGTTCCCTTTCTAATTTTTTGAGGAACTTCCATACCGTTTTCCACAGTGGCTGTACCAATTTACATTCTCACCAACAGGGCACAAGGTTTTCTCCACAGCCTCGCCAGCACTTGTTATCTCTTGTCTTTTTTATAATAGCCATTCTGACAGGAGTGAGTTGATATCTCACAGCAGTTTTGATTTGCATTTCCATGATTAGTGATGTTGGGCACCTTTTCATGTACCTGTTGGCCATTTTTATATCTTCTTTAGAAAATGTTTAATCATGTTCTTTGCCCATTTTTCAATTGAACTTTTATTTTGCTATTGAGTTGTATGAGTTCCTTATATATTTTATATATTAACCTCTTGTCAGATATATGGCTTGCAAATATTTTCTCCCATTCCATAGGTTGCCTTTTGACTCTGTTGACTGTTTCTTTTGCTGTGCAGAAGCTTTTTAGTTTGATGTAATCCCACTAGTTTATTTTTGGTTTTTTTGTCTGTGACTTCAGTGTCATAGACAAAAAACCATTGCCAAGACCAATGTCAAGGAGCTTTTCCCCTGTGTTTTCTTCTATAAATTTTATGGTTTCAGGTCTTACACTTGAGTCTTTCATCCATTTTGAGTCATTTTTTTGTCAGTAGTATAAGACAGGGATCCGGTTTCATTCTTTTGCCTGTGAATATCCAGTTTTCCCAGGACCATTTGTGGAAGAGACTATTGTTTCCCCATTGCTATCACACAAGACTTTTGAAGGTCCTGTCAAGCTTTCACATAGTGGGAAATCCTTTTTATAACTATTGGAACCTTGAACCTAACTCCATATACATATATACTGGTTTTAACAGACACTACATTTTCCAGAAATGCAAATGGTGCCTATATCCAGGAAAGATTGCACTGCACTTTGTTTAATTCAGCACTTTACCAAGAACTGCTCATCATTTCAGAATGTCACCAGCTGTGATAACACTTATGGTATTTTGGTCACTGTGACACACCAGTAGTATCAGTCTGCAGGCAGAGCTACTACCGTCACACTGCGTCTACATGTAGGTGCAAGCATCCAACTGCTTCACTTCATCTTGTACTATAGTCAAGTGTGAGCCTTTGTGTATGGAAAAACATTTCATTATGATTACTGTTTTTCTATATTTCCTTTATATGAATTAGGGCATTTTGTTTCTCTATGTTTAATTATGGGTGTAAGCACATTATCCAAATGACTCAAACTTTATTGTGCATATAGACCACCTGAGGGTCTTGTTAAAATATAGAATCTGACTCAGTGATCCTGAGAGTGGGGCCCAAGATTCTGCATTTCTAACAAGCTCCCAGATGATGCCCATGATGCTGCTGGTCCATAAGCCAAACCTGGAGTAGTAAGGGGTTATCTTATCGATGTGTTTATTTTCAGGGAAGTAAAGATGTCATTATAAAATAGGTGTTCCATAAAAGGGCTGTGGGGTCTGATGTGGTTCAGGACCACTGCATTAGGCAGAAACTTAGCGCTCTGAAAACACTTGAGGAAACAGAGTGAAAGGTATCATTTCTTACTCCAATGACAATAATGACCACAAATCACTAGTGCTAGGCCCAGTGCAAAGTTCTTTCTATGTATAGCCTCATACAATCTTCACAGTAACCCTACGAGACATTATTATTCTCTAGTTTCCAGATGAGGAAACTGAGGCTCAGAGCATAGGATATCAAAGTAAGAGAAGGTAAGATAGAAAGCCCAAAGCCAAGACTTGAACTCAGTTCTGTCAAACTCCAGAGCCCTTGCTAGGCCCTCAGGAAAAGCTTCTTTGTAACCTTGCTCAAGGATTCATGTCCCTGTGCTCTGTCCAATTGCAAAATCCCCAAGACACTAAAGTGCCCAAACAAGACATATTCTGTACCATTCAGCAGGTAGGATTCATGGATTCCCACCTCTGCCTACCTGCTGGGGACTGGGCTAGCCTATCCAGTCCTGGGGCCAGTGCAGCCACACTCCACCTCTGGGCCTGCCACCCTCTCTTTGCCATAGGTAGAGAAGGCTGCTCAGTCTACCTCCTGTCCCCTTACTTCCTACGCATGATGTCGGAAAGTGTTATTACAGGGGAGGAAACTGAGGCCTAGAGAGGTTATGCCACTTTCCCAGCTCAGAACTGGCCAAATAGAGATAAGTTTGCCTGCAGAGAACGTGCTCCCCTCTGCTACATTACACCCACCCACCCTGGAACTTAGAGCATAAACAGAAGTTAGGGGCCAGCTTTTAAACAAAAATTCCCTTTCCAAAACCCAACTTGTTTCTCCTTTGCTGACTTCATAAAGGAGCTGGAAGACACTTTTACAGTGTGTCTACCTGGTGTCTGAACAACCTCTTAATGGGCTAAAAAAAAAAATAAAACAAAAAACCAGCTCCATGATTTGGTTTCTATAAAATCAAATACCTGCTGTAATTATTTGGGTTTTTTAAAATTCCCATAGAATTTGCTGAGGGGTTGCTGGTACTATTTAGACTTACCCATGGCTCTTATGATTCTATGACATGTTTCAAAATCAAAAAGGACATCAAGGAAAAGAGATTTTGAAAAAAGGTCTTTCTAAATTCAGTGAAATTATCCAACTTCCAGTTCCTGAGAATGGATGGTAAGTCGAGTGGCGGAGATCTGCCCATTGCACAACTCCAGGGGGCATCAGACCCACTGTATTGTGCCCTGGGGTGCCAGTCATGTACATCATACAGAAATGGCGCCCCCTGGAGCTGGGCCATGTAACCACCTTTTGTAAGCTTGAAAAAGCCTGGCTTCTGGGCAGGATCAGATCCATGTTTTGTGAAGCCTACAGCTTATCCAACTGAGGGTGACGCTCTTATAAGGGATGAAAATTTATAAATAAAAAAAGACATATGTTCGCCAAAAGATGTACTATAACATTCATAGTATATATTCCTGATAGCTCCAAGCTAGTATCTACTCAAATGGATAAATTAAGTGTAGTACATTCTCAAACTGGAATACTATACAGCAATAAAAAGAACAAGCTACTGATACATGAAACAATAAGGATGAACCTCACAGACATACCTTTGAGTAAAAGAAGCCAGACGCAAAACAGGATGAGCTGTATGATTTCATTTGGAAACAGGAAAACCAACTCTATGCTGTTAGAAACTAGTCTAGTGGTTATCTTTGGGGTATAGTGACTGGAAAGGAGGAATTGTGGGATTTCTAGGGTGCTGGTCATTTATGATTTTTTTGATCTAATTGCTTGTTACCCAGATATACTACTTTTTAAAAATGTTTTGAGCTGTACCCTTATAACATGTACTTTTCTCCATTTTTTTCCATCTTTTTTTTAATGTAGAGGGCTTTGGAAGAGGCTTGTGTTCCAATCTACCACAGCCTTGGGGCAATTCCTAAGACAGGGACAGCCATCCCCTTAGTGTGTACCCCTACAGCAGTCCAGGAACAGACTCCACTGGGAGCCCATAGGCCGGCCTTTGGAGAACCCCAGCTCTGTCTTAGGCTACCTGTTACCCAAGGCCTCTAGCTGAAGCATCTCAACTAGGCCTGCTGCTCCCAGAAAGTCTCCTTCATGCTGAGTTTTCTGAGCCCTGTCTTTACTCCTTCTCCCACTGCTTAAGTCCAATATTTATCTGCTCCCTGGCCCATCCCCTCAGGCCTCTGCTTCCTGCTCCCAGGGATCTCTGAAGACAAGGCCATAAGTAAGAGGTAGAGTTAATGGGAATTCAGAACTCTTGGTTAGCTGATAACGAACTTTTGAGTGCAAACACCAACAACAGCTAACTATAAGTCACACATTGTTCTAAGTGTTTTATAAGCATTAACTCAATTAATACACACAGTAACCTTTTGAGGCAGTTGCTATTACTATCACCATTTTCCAAATGAGGAAATTGAGACTCAGAGAGAGAAAACGATTTCCCCAAGGTAACACAGCTAACAGAGCTGGGATTTGAACTAGATCTTATTGGACTCTAAAGTCTGTGTTCATAGCCACTAAGCTATGCTACTACAAGCAATAAAGACCCTACTTTACCAGCCCCATTTCCCACTGCATTTCTACAAGCTCAGTGGTCTGCTCTCATTGCAGCCCCGGTTGCCCCCTACCTCAGTGAAGCAGGAGCCCAGTGGCTGCTATACGCTGGAAAAGCCCCCCATCGCACCAACTTGGTAAACACAGGCAGAACAGAAATCTGAATCTAAAATAGTTTCAAAATATAACAAAAGCATTCACAAGCGCTTTGGTGCTATCAGGGCCTCTTTGTGCCTGTAGTACGTGTATGGTATACTCTCATGTATACATGAACATGCATGTGCACATACGTGTGGTCAAATGTGTTATGTTTGGCCACAAATGTTTTGGTGCCTGTATCAGTGTGTGTGTGTGTGTGCATTTCTGTTCTGGTGAAATGTGTGGCTATAACTATGGTATGTGTGTCTACGTGTTTGGGTACATGTTTGCATATTCTATGATTATACATATGCATAGTTATCTGTATCGTGTATCGATGTCCATGCTAACATTTGGATGAGTACACGCATCTAGACTTTAGTGTGCTACCAAGTGTGTGTAAGCATGTTCTCTGCATCTCTCTGTGTGAGGCAGTGTGTTTTCATGTCTGTGTTTGTCACTGTGTGTCTACATGATTCTGTGTCTGTGCTTTTGCATAAATACTTTTGCGCATCTATGTTTGTGTTTCTATGTATGCATATGTGGGTGCATCTCTGTGCAAGTGTGGCTTGAGTTTGTGGGTACCTGCACACACCTGTAAATGTATGTGTATTTAGGTGTACAACCGTGTTTATGTGCTCTCCCTTTCATTCAGCCCACTCCAGACACACTAGCCGCCTCAATATTGCTTGAATATACCAGGTACTCTCTCACCCCAGAGTGCCTGACCATGCTGTTTCCTCACCCTCGGAAGCTATTATCTGAGGAAGCTGCATGACTCACTTTCTCCTCTCCTTTAGATCTTTGCTCAAAAAAGTACCTTCTCAGCTGGACCGTCCCTGGCCACCCTTACCTAAAATGTCAACCCCTTAAACAGCATTTTATATCTCTCTTCCTGGCATATATTTTCTTTTGATCACTTATCACCATCTAACCAACTATATAGGTTTTTAAAAAAATCTAGTTTGTCTTCATCACCCACTAGAATGTCACATCCACAAGGCCAAGGACTGTCTGTTTTGTCTTTGTTCAGTTCTGCATCCCCAGTACTTAGAAGATCTTCAGTCACATAGTGTAATGTGTGCTCAATAAATGTCACTGAATATACTGAATGAATTAATACATCTGTGTGTATCTGTGTTTGCATCTGCATATTTGCATGTGTGTGCACATCTGTGTGTTAACCTCTTTGTATGTGCCTGCATGTGTGTATATGTCTATGCAGGCCCAGTTAGTAAGTGTGGCAAGGTTGAAATTTAAATAATAATAATAGCCAATATTTACTGAGTGTTTATGACATGCCTAGCACTATGCTAAGCACGTTGCATGCAGCATCTGATTTAATCCTACCCATGAGGCAGATGTAGTTCACTGTGTCAGAACACTCTCTGGAAACAAGCTGCCTGCATTTGAATCTCAGCTCTTCCACTTACTAGCTGTGTGACCTTGGAGAAGTCACTTACCCTCTCTGAAACTCTTTTTTCTCACCTGTAAAATGAGGATAACAATAGTACCCACTTCATAAGGGTGTTGTGAGGATTAATTGAGAAAATACATAGAAAGAATTTAGGATGGTGCCTGGCACATAGTAAGCACCATATAAACATTTCACTAATACTCCCCATTTACAGATTAGTAAACTGAAGCTCTGAAACGCTGAATTTGACTAAATAACAACAACAATAGAAGCATAATAGCCTCCATTTACCAAGTGCTTACTATGCACTAAGTAGGCCTTTTTCATAAATTATGATATAGATAGATATGCATATACATATGAAAATATACATACACATATATTTATACATATGTGTGTATATACATATATTTTAAAATAACAAAGTGAAAAGGCTAAGAAACTTGACAAAAAGAAAATGGTAACCATGTGAGGTGATGGATATGTTAAGTAGCTTGATTGTGTTGAATATTTCACAATGTATATGTATATCATATCAACTTGATATGCCTTAAATATATACAATTTTAAATTGTCAACTATACCTCAATAAACCTTGGGGGAAAACGAAAGAAGCCTGCCCAGGTTTGCACAGCTCTAAATGGGAGATGCAGGCCTGGTCTGTATTAGGCTTGAGCTGGTACCCTCAACCTCCTTGCACTAATGTGGGTATGTGTTATGTCAGTATGTGCTTTTGTACATCTTTGTGTGTGATCTGTGTGCAAAGACATGTGAGTATATGTGGATCTCTGTTTCTGTAATTATAGGTATCTGTATGTCCCTGGGAAAGTGTGCATGTTTTTAGATCATTTTGATGATTTCTTCACTTGCTTTTCCTCAGTAAAGCCAGCAGAGGGGGCTCAGGAATTTTTCCTCATCTTCAAGAAGCCAAGAGTATTCATTAAAAACACAGTTTCCTTTGAAAAATGCCAGTTCTTCAAGGGGACAGCTATGGTTTATGACTGTCTTTTCACACTCTGAAGACAGGAATCAGGCAGCCACTCAGACCTCAAATCTCTCCAGTATCAAGGTCATTTCTGTCTAAGAGCAGGCACCCAGCTCCCAAAGAATGCTAAACCATCACACTGCCCAGCATCACTTCCAGGTGACACTACGCACAGCCCACTCGCTGCCTTCTGGCTATCCAAAGCCTCCCTCTGCAGCTCCCTCAGAACCAACCAATACCCCATTTCCTTTTCCTTCTTCCCCACTCTCCTGCCTTCCTATGGCTGTCTGTTCAGATGTAATTCAACTGACACTGATAACACCCATGAAACCAGGCTTTGTCTCATTTAAACCTCCCAACAAGCTCAGGAGGCAAGAACCACTATTTTACTCTCCTCATTTAGCAAAAGAGCAATCAAGGATCAGCGAGGAGGGTGCCTTGCCTAAAGTCATACCATCAATAAGGAGCAGAGGCAAAAATCAAACCCAGGTTCCTCTAAATCCAGAGCCTACTCTCCCTTCCACTACACCATGGGCTATGGCAATTGGTGGGGTTGCAATTGGAACCCAAGTGGTCAAAGACTCTTTATCTTGGCTAACTCCTACACCCAAAATTCTCAAAGCTGAATGTCCATCAAAGTCACCTGAGGGTGTTGTTTAAGAAAAAGAAAAAACACAAAAGTCACAGGGAGTCTGAGTCTACCGCAGGCCCAGGAACTTGCCTTTGTAATAAAGATCCCATGTGACTTCTGATGCAGGTGGTCCCCTGGCCACAGTGGGCGAAAACCAGGCCTCTTACAAGGCCCACTCAGCCTCCCTCAAGCACCACAAGTTCTTGGCCAACCAACTCAACAAAGCTTCAGAACGGTTCCAGATAACCATGGGGACCATTGATGGAGCACCTGCCACATGCTGAGCACATTACATTTAGGTCTATGATCCATTTTGAGTTAATTTTTGTGAAAGATATAAGGTCTCTGTCTAGGTTCATGTTTTTATGGATGTCCACTTGTTCCACTACCATTGTTAGAAAGACTATCCTTTCTCCATTGAATTGCCTTTGCTCCTTTGTCAAAAAATAATTGACTATTTTTGTTTGGGTTTATTTCGGAGCTCTCTATTTGTCTAATCTTTTATCGATACCCCACTGTCTTGATTACTGCAGATTTTTTTTTAATTGATGTAACATTAGTTTATAACATTATATAAATTTCAGGTGTACATCATTATCATTATATTTCAATTTCTGTGTAGATTACATCATGTTCAACACCCAAAGACTAATTACCATCCATCACCATACACATGTGCCCAGTCACCCCTTTCGCGCTCCTCCTCCATCCCCCATTCCCCTCTGGTAACCACCACTTTAATCTCTGTCTCTATGTGTTTGTTGGTTATTGTGGTGGTGGTTGTGGTTGTTATCTTCTATTTATGAACGGGATCATACAGTATTTGACTTTCTCCGTCTGACTTATTTCACTTAGCATAATATCCTCAAGGTCCATCCATGTTGTTGCAAATGGTAAGATTTCATCTTTTTTTTATGGCTGATTCCATTGTATAAATATACCACATCTTCTTTATCCATTTGACCTTTGTGGGCACTTACATTATTTCCAAGTCTCGGGTATTGTGAATAATGCTTCAATGAACATGGGGGTGCATATATCTTTACACATTCATGTTTTCATGGTCTTTGGATAAATACCAAGCAGTGGAACAGTTGAATTATGTGATAGTTCTATTTTTAATGTTTTGAGGAATCTCCATACTGTTTTCCATAGTGGCTGTATCAGTTTGCATTCCCACTAGCAGTGTATGAAAGCTCCCTTTGCTCCACATCCTCTCCAACATTTGTTATTTCTTGTCTTGTTAATTATAGCCATCCTGATGGGCATGAGATGATATCTTATTGTAGTTTCGATTTGCATTTCCCTCATAATTAGTGACGTTGAACATCTTTTCATGTGTCTATTGGCCATCTGTATATGTTCTTTGGAAAAATGTCTGTTTATATCCTCTGCCCACTTTGTGTTGGGTTGTTAGTTTTTTTGTCACTGAGATGTATAAGTTCTTTATATATTTTGGATATTAACCCTTTATCTGATAAATGGTTTGCAAATATCTTCTCCCATTTGTTAGGTTGTCTTTTTGTTTTGTTGATGGCTTCCTTTGCTGTACAGAAGCTTTATAGTTTGATGTAGTCTCATTTGTTAATTTTTTCTTTTGTTTCCCTAGCCTGATCAGACGTGTTATCTGAAAATATGTTATTAAAATCAATGTTGAAGAGTATACTGTCTGTTTTCTTCCAGGAGTTTTATGATTTCAGGTCTTACATTCAAGATTTTAATCCATTTTGAGCTAATTCTTATGTATGGTGTAAGATAATGGTCTACTTTCATTCTTTTGCATATAGCTGTCCAGTTTTCCCAAATCCATTTATTGAAGAGACTTTCCTTTCTCCATTGTCTGTTCTTGGCTCCCTTGTCAAAAATTAGCTGTCTAGATGTGTGGGTTTATTTCTTGGCTCTTGATTCTGTTCCATTGATCTGTGTCTGTTTTTGTGCCAGTACCATGCTGTTTGATTACTATAGGTTTGTAGTATATTTCAAAATCAGGGAGTGTGATGCCTCCAGCTTTGTTCTTTTTTCTCAGGATTCCTTTGGCTATTGGGGTCTTTTGTTGTGCCACATACATTTTAGGATTCTTTGTTCTATTTCTGTGAAAAATGTTGTTGGAACTTTGATTGGGATTGCATTGATTCTGTTGATTGCTTTAGTAAGTATGGACATTTTAACTATGTTAATTCTTCTAATCCAAGAGCATGGAATAACTTTCCATTTCTTTATGTCTTCTTCAATTTTTTTCAACAATGTTTTATAGTTTTCAGTGTACAGATCTTTCACCTCTTTGGTTAAATATATTCCTACGTATTTTATTCTTTTGGTTGAAATTGTAAATGGGATCATATCCTTAATTTCTCTTTCTGCAAGTTTGTTGTTAGTGCATAGAAACGCAACTGATTTTTGTATGTTGATTTTGTATCCTGTAACTTTACTATATTCATTTATTATTTTGAAAAGTTTTTTGGTGGATTCTTTAGGGTTTTCTATATATGAAATCATGTCATCTGCAAATAGTGGCAGTTTCACTTCTTCCTTTCCAGTTTGGATCCCTTTTATTTCTTTTTCTTGCCTGATTGCTCTGGCAAGGACTTCTAATACTACATTAAATAAGAGCAGCATAAGTGGGCATCCTTCTCTGCTTCCTGTTCTTAGAGGAATAGCTTTCAGTTTTTCTCTGTTGAATATGATATTAGCTGTGGGTTTGTCAAATATAGCCTCTATTATGTAGGTATTTTTTTCTATATCCATTTTAATCAGAGTTTTTAATCATAAATGGATGCTGTATCTTATAAAATATTTTCTCTGCATTTATTGAGATGAGCATGTGATTTTTATTCTTCATTTTGTTAATGTGGTCTATCACATTCATTGATTTGCAGATGTTGAACCATCCCTGCATCCCTGGAATAAAGCCAATTTCATCATGGTGTATGATCCTTTTAATGTATTGTTGTATTTGATTTGCTAGTCTTTTGTTGAGGATTTTTGAATCGATGTTCATCAGTCATATTGGCCTGTAATTTTCTTTTTTTTGTTGTCCTTGTCTGGTTTCGGTATCAGGATAATGTTGACCTTGTAGAATGAGTTCTGAAGCTTCCTCTCCTCTTCAATTTTTTGGAAGAGTTTGAGAAGGATAGGTATTAAGTCTTCATTGAATGTTTGGTAGAATTCACCAGGAAAGCCATCTGTTCTTGGACTTTTATTTTTTGGGAGGTTTTTGATTACTGTTTCCATCTCCTTACTGGTGATTGGTCTATTCAAATTCTTTATTTCTTCTTGCTTCCATTTTGGAAGGATATATGATTCTAAGAATTTATCCATCTCTTCCAGATTATCCAATTTGTTGGCATATAGATTTTCGTAGTATGCTCTTACAATCTTTTGTATTTCTGAGGTGTCCACTGTAATTTCTCCTCTTTCATTTCTGATGTTATTATTTTTTTTTTGAGGCAGATTAGCCCTGAGCTAACATCTGCCGCCAATCCTCCTCTTTCTGCTGAGGAAGACTGGCCCTGAGCTAACATCCATGCCCATCTTCCTCTATTTTATATGTGGGATGCCTGCCACAGCATGGCTTGCCAAGCGGTGCCATGTCTGCACCCGGGATCTGAACTGGTGAACCCTGGGCCACTGAAGTGGAACATGAGAACTTAACTGCTGTACCACCAGGCCAGCCCCTCATTTCTCATGTTATTTATTTGTGCTTTCTCTATTTTTTTCTTGGTCAGTCTGGCTAAAGGTATATCAATTTTGTTTATCTTTTCAAAGAATCAGCTCTTAGTTTCATTGGTTTTTTTCTACTTTTTTTGGTCTCTATTTCATTTATTTCTGCTTTAATTTTTATTAATTTCTTCCTTCTACTGATTTTGGGCTTTGTTTGTTGTTCTTTTCCAGTTCCATTATATGCACTGCTAGATTGTTTATTTGAGATTTTTCCTGTTTGTTGAGGTAGGCCTGTATTGGTATAAACTTCCCTATTAGAACTGCTTTTGCTGTATCCCATAAAGTTTCGCATGTTGTATTTTCATTTTCATTTGTCTATTTTTTGATTTCTCCTTTGATTTCTTCATTTACCCAATATTGCTCAGTGTCATTTTGTTTAATCTCCACATATTTGTGGCCTTTCCAATTTTCTTCCTGTAGTTCCTTTCTACTTTCATACCACTGTGGTCAGAAAAGATGCTGGTATTATGTCAATCTTCTTAAGTTTATTGAGACTTGTTTTGTGACCCAATATGTAATCTATTCTGGAGAATGTTCCATGTGCATTCAAAAAGAATGTGCATTTTGTGGTTTTTGGGTAGAATATTCTGTATATATCTACTAAGACCATCTGGTCCAATGTGTCGTTTAAGCCCAATGTTTACTTATTGATCTTCTGTTTGGATGATCCATCCATTGGTGTAAGTAGAGTGTTAAAGTCCCCTACTATTATTGTGTTACTGTCTATTTCTCCTTTTATGTCTCTTAATAATTGCTTTATATATTTAGCTGCTCCTATGTTAAGTGCATAGATATTTACAAGTGTTGTATCCTCTTGTTGGATTTTTCCCTTTATCATTATGTAATGTCCTTCTTTGTCTCGTTACAGTTTTTGTTTTAAAGTCTATATTATCTGATATAAGTGTTGTTAGCCCAGCTTTCTTTTCATTGCCATTTGCATGGAGTATCTTTCTCCATCCCTTCACTTTCAGTTTGTGAGTGTCTTTAGGTCTGAAGTGTGTCTCTTGTATGCAGCATATATATGGGTCTTGATTTTTTTATCCAATCTGCCACCCCATGTCTTCTGATTGGAGTATTTAGTCCATTGACATTCAAAGTAGCTATTGATAAGTATGCACTTATTGTCATTTTGTTAATTTTTTTCTTGATGTTTTAGTACTTCTTTTTTTTCAAACATTATTTTTTTTTAAAGATTTTATTTTTTTCCTTTTTCTCCCAAAAGCCCCCCAGTACATAGTTGTATATTCTTCGTGTATATCCTTCTAGTTGTAGCATGTGGGATGCTGCCTCAGCGTGGTTTGATGAGCAGTGCCATGTCTGCACCCAGGATTCAAACCAACGAAACACTGGGCCGCCTGCAGCAGAGTGCGCGAACTTAACCACTTGGCCACGGGGCCAGCCCCTTTTAGTACTTCTTATTTGTTCCTTTCTTCCTCTCTTGCTCTCTTCACTTGTTGTTTGATGGCTTTCTTTAGTATTATGTTTGAGTTCATTTCCCTTAATTTTTTGTGTATTTATTACAGGTTTCTGGTTTGTGATTATCATGAGGTTCATATATAATAACCTAGGTATATAGCAATCTATATTGAATTGATGGTCTCTTAAGTTCGACCTCTTACTAAAAGCCCTACACTTCTACTCCTTTTCCTCCTCATATTTTATGTTTTGGTATCATATTTAAGCTCTTTTGTTTCCATGTATATCCCTTAACCTCTTATAATGGAAATACATATTTTTAGTACTTTTGTCTCTTGACCTTCATATAGCTTCATAGGTTGTTAATCCACTATCTTTACTGTATATTTGCCTTTACCAGTGATTTTTTTCCGTTGATAATTTTCTTAATACTATTTGTGGTCTTTTCTTGTCCAGTTATATAAGTCCCTTTAGCATTTGTTGTAAGGCTTGTTTATTAGTGATAAATTCCTTTAGTTTCTGCTTGTCTGGAAAGCTCTTTATCTCTCCTTCCTTTCTGAACGATAACCTTGCTATGTAAAGTATTCATGGCTGTAGAGTTTTTTTTCTTTCAGCACTTTAAATATATCATGCCACTCCCCTTTGGCCTGTAAGGTTTCTGCTGAGAAGTCAGCTGATAGCCTTATAGGGTTTCCTTTTTATGTCATTTGTTTCCTTTCTCTTGCGGCTTTTAGAATTCTCTGTTTATCTTTAATTCTTGACATTTTGATTATTATGTGTTTTGCCATGGACCTCTTTGGGTTCATCTTGTTTGGTGTTCTCTGTACTTCCTGTACCTGGATGTTTGTCTCCTTCCTTAGGTTAGGCAAGTTTTCAGTTACTATTTCTTTGAATAGATTCTCTGCCCCTTTGTCTCTCTCTTCTCCTTCTGGGACACATATAAAATGAATGTTAGTGTGCTTGATGTTGTCCCAGAGGGCCCTTAGACTGTCCCCATTCTTTTAAATTCTTTTTTCTTTTTTATTTTCAGCTTGGGTGATTAACTGTAGTCTTTCATCCAGTTCACTGATCTGTTCTCCTGTATCATCTACTCTGCTATTGATTCCCTGTAGTGAATTTTTCATTTCCATCATTATATTCTTAAGTTCTGATTGTTTTTTTTTTATGTTTTCCAATTCTTCGTTGAAGTTCTCACTGTATTCATCCATTCTTCTCCCAAGATCGGCGAGCATTTTTATGACTGTTAGTTTGTACTCTTTGTCAGGTAGATTGTTTATATCTGTTTCATTTAGTTCTTTTTCTGAGGATTTGTCCTGTTCCCTTATTTGGAACATATTCCTTTGTCTCCTCATTATGCCTTTTTCTCTGTGCTTATATCTATGTATTAAGTAGGTCAGCTACATCTCCCAATCTTGGAGAGCTGGCCTTATGTAAGAGATGCCTTATGAGGCCCAGCAGTCTGCTTCCCTCTCATCACCAGTTCCAAATGTTCCAGGAGTGTCCCCTGTGTGGGCTACATGTGTCCTGTCATGGCAGGCGTGCTCTAGTTGCAGGTGCCCAGGGAGGCTAGGCCAATATGACCTCAATAAAATAATTAAATTAAAAAAATACACACACACACACACAAATGCTTGGCTATACAAATATGAGACAAAACAAAATAGACTTTAAAACACAAATTCTTAAAAGAGAAACAGGACATTATATGATGATACAAGGTTCAATCCATCAAGAAGATATAACAATTACGCACTGAACAAGAGTACCTAAATACTTGAAGCAAAAACTGACAGAATTAAAGGGGAAAATGGACATTTCAACCTTATTTGGAGACTTCAATATCCCACTTTCAATAATGAATAGAATAGCCAGAGAGAAGATCGGCAAGGAAATAGAAAACTTGAAGAACACCGTAAACCAACCAGACCTAACAGACCTATATAGAATACTTCACACAACAGCAGTAAAATACACATTCTTCTGAAGTGCACACGGAACATTTTCCAAGATATACCATATATTAGTTCACAAAACTAGTCTCAATATTTTTTAAAAAAAATAAATTCTACAAAGAATGTTCTCTGACCACAACAGAATGAAATTAGAAATCAATATCAGACAAAAATTTGGAAATTTACACATGTATAAATGAACACATCTCTAAAAAAAAAATACCAATGGGCAAAGAAGAAATTTAAGAGAAACTAGAAAATACAATGAGATGAATGAAAATGAAAATACAACATATCAAAACTTATAGGATGCAACAATAGCAGGGAGACTATACCTGTAAATGTCTATAGTAAAAAAAAACCAATAAACCAGAAAGATCTCAAATCACTAGTCTAACCTACCACCTTAAGAAACTAGAAAAATAAGAGCACACAAAACCAAAATAAAAAGAAGGAAGAAAATAACAAAATGTGAAGATAAGCAAAATGTTAAATAGAAAAAAATAGAGAAAATTAACAAAACCAAAAATTATTTCTCTGAAAGATTAATAAAATCAGCAAATCTTTAGCCAAACTATTAAAAATGGGGGAGGGGGACTCAAATTATGAAAATCAGGAATGAAAGTGAGGATGTTGCTACTGATCTTACAGAGATAAAAATGATTATAAGAAAATGCTATGAACGATCATATGCCAACAATTAGATAACCTTGATGAAATTGACAAATTCCTAGAAACACACACACTATCAAAACTGACTCAAGAAGAAATAGGAGATCTAAATATACTCCAAAACAAGCAAAGAGACTGAGTCAATAATCCAAAACTTCTAATAAAGAAAAGTCTAGACCAGATTAATTCTCTGGTAAAGTCTATTAAACATTTAAAAAATAATTAACACCAATCCCTCTTAAACTCTTTAAAAAAATAGAAGAGGAGGGAACACTTACTAATTATAAAAGCAATATTATCATAATACCAGTGCCAGACAAAAAGCTCACAAGTAAACAAAACTACAGATCAATAACTCTTCCAAATCGATGCAAAGTCCTCAACAAAATAGTAGAAAGCCGAATCCAGCAGCATATAAAAAGGATTATACACTAAGTGGGGTTTGTCCCAGGAATTCAAGGTTGGGTCAACATACAAAAATCAATCAATATAATACATCACATTAATAAAAGAAAAAAAACATGATAATCTCAATAGATACAGAAAAAAAATTTGATAAAATCTAAAACACTTTCATGATAAAAACTCTCCACAAACTAGGAATAGAAGAGAACTTCCCCAAACAGTTAAAGAGCATCTATGAAAAACCCACAGATAACATCATATTTAAGGATGAAAGACTGAATGACTTCCCTCTAAGATCAGGAACAGGACAAGGATATCTGCTCTTACCACATTGTACTGAAACTCTTGCCAGAAGAGTTAAACAAGAAAAGGAAAGAAAAGGCATTCAGATTGAAAAGGAATAAGTAAAACTATCTCTACTTATAGACAACATGATCTTACATATAGAAAACCCTCAAGAATCCACATCCAAAAAAAAAGAAAACTGGGGGCCGGCCCTGTTGCCAAGTGGTTGGGTTCATGCACTCCACTTCAGCAGCCAGGGGTTTCGTGAGTTCGGATCCTGGGTATGGACATGGCACCACTCATCAGGCCATGCTGAGGCAGCATCCCACATAGCACAATAAGAAGGACCCACAGCTAGAATATACAACTATATACTGGGAGGCTTTGGGGAGAAGAAGAAGAAAAAAGAAGAAGATTGGCAACAGATGTTAGCTCAGGTGCCAATCTTTAAAAAAAAACTATTAAAGCTAATAAATGACTTCAGGAAAGTTGCAAGATATAAGATCAATATACAAAACTTAGTTGTATTTCTATACAATAGCAATGAACAACCCAAAAATGAAATTAAGAAAACAATTCCATTTATGATAGCATCAAAAAGAATAAAACATTCAGGAATAAATTTAACAAAAGAAGTGCAAGACTTGTACACTGAAAACTACAAAACCTTGTCAAAAGAAATTAAAGGAGACCTAAGCGAATGGAGACACATCCCATGTCCATGGATTGGAAGACTTATTATGGCTAAGATGATAATACTCCCCAAAATGATCTACAGAGTCAACAAAATCCCTGTCAAAATCCCAGGTGCCTCTTTTGAAGAAATGGACAAGCTGCTCATAATATTCTTATGGAAATGCTAGGGATCCCAAATAGCCAAAACAATGTTGAAAAAGAAGAACAAAGCTGAAGGACTCACACTTCCCAATCTCAAAATTTATTACAAAGCTACAGTAATGGAGATTATGTGCATAGGCATAAGGATAAACATGTAGATCGATGGAATAGAATAGAGAGTCCAGAAATAAAGCCATATATCTATGGTCAATTGATTTTTGACAAGGGTGCCAAGTCCATTCAATGGGAAAGAACAGCCTTTTCAACAAAAGGTACTGGGACAACCAGATATCCACATGAAAAAGAATGAATTTGGGCCCCTAACTCATACCATACACAAAAATTAACCCAAAATAGATTAAAGATTTAAATTTAAGAACTAAATCTATAAAACTCTTAGAAGGAAACATAGGTGTAAATCTTCATGACTTTGGATTTGGAAAGAGTTTTTTTTTCTTTTTTTTTAAAGATTGGCACCTGAGCTAACAACTGTTGCCAATCTTATTTGTTTTTTTTTTATTCTTCTCCCCAAAGCCCCCCAGTACACATTTGTGTAGTCTAGTTGTGAGTGCCTCTGGTTGTGCTGTGTGGGATGCCGCCTCAGCATGGCCTGATGAGCGGTGCCACGTCTGCACCCAGGATCTGAACCAGCGAAACCCCAGGCCACCCAAGGGAGTCTGCGAACTTAACCACTCGGACACGGGGCCTGCCCCAGGAAACAACTTTTTTGATCTGCCATCCAAAGCACAAGAAACAAAAGAAAAATTAGGTAAAGTGGACTACGTCAAAGTTAAAAACTTTTGTAGGTCAAGGACAGTATAGAGTGAAAACACAACCCACAGAATGGAATAAAATATCTGCATGTCATATATATTATTTTTTAAAAATTTGTATATAGACTATATAAACAACACTTACAACTCAACAACAAAAAGACTAAAAACCCAATTAAAAATGGGCAAAGTATTTGAATAGACTTCTCTCCAAAGAAGATATACAAATAGCCAATAAGTATATGAAAAGATGCTCAACATCATTAGTCATTAGGGAAATGTCAACCAAGACCACAGTGAGATACCATTTCATATCTGCTATGATGGCTATAATTAAAGAAACAGAAAACAGAAAATAACAAGTGTTGACAAGGATGTGGAGAAATTGGAACCCTCATATACTGCTAGTGCAATATAATATGATACAGCCGCTTTGGGAAAAAAATTTGACAGTTCCTGAAAAAGTTAAACATAAGTTTACCATATAACCTAGCAATTCTACTCCTACATATATACCCAAGAGAACTGAAAACATATGTTCACAGAAAAACTTACACACAAATGATCTTAGAAGCATAATTGATAATACCCAAAAGTAGAAAGAAATCAAATATCCATCAACTTATGAATGGATAAACAAAATGTGATCTATCCATAAAACGGAATTCTATTCAGTCCTAAAAATAATGAATTACTGATACATGTTTCCACATGCGTGAGCCTTTAAAACATCATGCTAAGTGAAAGAAGCCAAATACATAAGGCACATAACGCGCAATTCTACTTACCTGAAATGTCCAGAATAGCAAATCCATAAGGACAGAAAGTAGATTAGGAAAGAGAGGGCAGAGTGAGGTAAAATAACTTACTTGCTCAATGTCACAGGGCTACTAAAGCAGCAAAGTCAGGATTTGAAATCACATCTTTCTGATTCAGTGGCTCCTAACAACTCTATTGTCTTCATACATTCATCAGTAAGTAAACAAACATTGATTAGATATCTAATACAAGCTCAGCACCTAGAATAAAACCATAAATAAGACACAACAAACCCTACCCACCAGGAGCTTACAGTCAAATATGGAAGACAGACGTGAAAACAATAAATAAGTGGCCACTTAAGACTGAAATAAGGGCTATTGTAGAGGTACCTCAGAAAAGGGAGGGTTGTGTTAGTTCAGGTCTTCTGAAAAGCTGAGGGCAAGAGAGGATTAAAGGAGCAAGGATTTTATTAGAGGAAAGGTCTGTGTGAGAGAAAATAGGGAGGGAGCCAGAAAAATACTGGAAGAGTCATCAGACCATGATCCAAGTCTGACATGAATGAAGGCAAGAGGGAGAAAAGGTTGGGTGGTAGCACCCTAGACTGCCATGCAGCCCGAGGGTAGTTTGACAAGGCTGTGTTGGGGACTCCTCAAACCAAAGTCACAAAGAAGAGCCATGTCTCCCAGGAACAAGTCTGTCTTAGCAACCCTTCGTTTGGTCTTCAATCATTAATTGGTAGCAGCCCATGAGAAACATGGCCTTGACGCAAATCTGGAGATGGATTTCACAGCACAGCAGCCAGGACCATTGGTCAGTTATGCTCCCTGTAGTTGGAGGTCTTCAAGGTACAGTCCTTATGCTTACCACAAGGGTTAAGTGTCAGGGAAGGCTTTCTGGCATTGGTGATTTTTGACCAGGGTTCTAAGATTATAATCTCCTGGTGTAGAGAGACAGTATAAGGCAGGAAATCAAGCAGCCTGTATAAAAGTAGACTGGATGAGCAATTGGGGTACTTGCAAAGCCTTACACTAGCTACGGGACTTAGTCCTCAGAGCTTTCAACAGAGTTTTTCTTGTCCTAGCTGTCTCCGCAATGTCTTACAGTTATAAACTAGCACTTCTTAAATACGTTACAAAATAAAATATAATTAGATTATTACTGAACGTTGAATTGTTCACTGTAATTCAGCTCATCATTCAACACATGGGAAACTTGGTACATTAATACTCGGTCATTTCAGGCAGAGTATTTCTAAAAGATTTGTGAGATCATTTACATGTTTATCTGTTCTTTCCTCCTTGAGAGTAGGACTGTTCTTCCGCCTGATGATTAGAATGAATTGGATATTTTGAACTCATCCATCAGATTTCGAAATGATCTCTTAATTGATGAAGATGTTTAACAGTTAATTGAACATTTCTACTGTGAACTTCTATTTTTCTTAAGCACAGAAATAGCATAGCAGAGCTGCGGACAAGTAAAGAATGTCACACAAACATCTTTCTGCATCTGTCTTGTTCTCTGCAATATCTATGCTTCCTCGCAAACTGCTATGCACACAGTAGGGCACTCAATGAATATTTTATGATTTCATTTTCTATGAATTTTTGAAAATTTAAACATATGAGAGTAAGTGTACCTTTGTTATGTGTGGCTACTGAGAAATTTAAGCTGATATTATAATAAGCTTTGAAAATCTCAATGTTACCAATTCACGTAGGTAGAGTACTTGGTGTTCAGGTCCTATGCAAACGTCTCCTCAGACATTTATATCCAGCCTTAAAGTCTAAAACACTTTACTTTCTTTAACCCAGAATAGAGAAAATAATCTCTTTGATTGTGGAACTCTTTCAATCATGAAAAATGATTCTCTATATCCATACTTAGAAAGTTATGACCTTCATTCATCTTTAATATTTCCAGAGTTGGTGCCAACCAAGAGGCATTCATATTTCTTCCAATTTGTGCCAACCAATAGGCATTGCATTTCTTCTAATTTTCAAATAAGTGTTTTAATGAAACTATTAGTTGGGAGTTGCTAATATTCATATTAATTTGGTACTCATAACAAAATTATAATTGCACCATCACCTGAAAAAATTGCTATTTGAAGCATACAATATACTTGCCATTTGTCTTTCTTCGACAGTTCGTTTCTGGCAGTCTATCTTTCTTTTTGTATTATTCATTTATTTGGTTAGCCTTTTCATCTTATTTCCATAAATTATTTACCTGGGCAAGTGTTAATGCACCAGGAAATAGGTACCTGTTAGTCTGAGTCCTCCAAGAAGGGGAAGATCCCAGGGTGGATTTATTGGAGCAAACACCTGTGAGGGAAAATAGACCATGTGTATGGGAAGAGCCAGAAGTGACCGAGAGCTGTCAGGCAGTAATACAGGTCTGACCCAGTGGAAGAAAGAGGGAAGGAAGGAAGGAAGGTTGGGTATAAGAAGTCTTACACTACAGTGCAGTTCTAACAAAATTTCAGCAGTAGGGAGTCCTTGAGCCAGAGTCACCGTTTAGAGGAGTTCTGTATCCCCCAGGAGTGGGTCTGCTTAGTATCCTTGACATACTCAGTCACTGGCTGGGAGCAGCCCCATGAGAAAATTGGTCTCGTGCAAATACAGTGGAGGATTTCAGAGCTCACCAATTAAGATCATCATTCAATCAGGCTCCTTGAAGTAGAAGATCTGAGAGGTGCCTTTCATGGCCATCATAGAGTACTCTTACAAGTAAATACAGGTTTGCATCCCAGACTTCACACTCCTTACTAAAAGCACACAAATAGGAAGTAAAGTTTCATTTAGGGCAGAGATGACTTGCCCTAAGCCAGAAACTCACTGATTCATTTAGATCATACTTTAGGGATACAATTAAGCATAGGGCCTTTGGCTTATACAGAGCTGGATTCAAATTCTACCTCCTCGACTTGGTGGTTATGTGAATTTGAGCAAATCATTTAAAAACTGAGTCCCAAGTTCTTCATCTACTAAATGAAGATAATGATAACCATGCTTGCCAAATCAGGGCTATTGGGAGGATTAAATGAGATAACCTTCAAGGTACCATGGAAAGCATATGGCTTGGCCCCTGGTTTCTTAGCACAATGTTTTACTCACTCCTTCTCTTCTCCCAACCACTTGATGCAAAGTCTAATGAGGGGAGTCTCCATTCATCAACACTTTGCCCAAGAAGGCTGGCTTTTTTCCCTCCACCTTAGGGTAATAGACACCTACTATTCATTTTTAATCTACCCTGCTTTCTAGAACCAGCAAATCCCACTCCTTATTCTGAGAACCACTCCTCCCCTGAATCTAAACATGTGGTTCCCATGGAAATCACTACAATCTTAATCTACGCCCACATGGTCGTAGACCTGAGCCAAGCTGGATCAATGAGTCCTCTCTGAAATCTTTCAAAACCATAACTTAGAAGCTAATCAGTGAAAACTTTTAAAACCAGAACTGAGGAACAAATTAGTCAAAGACAGAAACAATCCAGCACACTCTCAACAGCCATGTTTTCTGTCAGGAAGAGGAAGGCAGTGTGCAGTGACAGAGGGTGAGTCGGACACATACACTGCTGTATAGATTAATAACAGAGGGTCTCATTCATACTCAATTCTCTGGATCCATTGTTCCTGTGGCCAGGCTGTTCAACCTGTTCCATGGATTCTGATATCCCTGTTTATTTAAAGGACTTTGAACTGGTTTGCTTTCACAACTAAGGGACCTAACAAAGATAACAAAGTTTCCATCGCTGGCTCTCTTGGCTGTACATGTTCTTTCCCAAGTAAGAAACTCTCTCTCCAAGTAGTCTTCCTTACAGAGCCAGTGAATTTCCCTCAAAAGAAACAAGTGTGAGGGGCTAGCCCTGTGGCTGAGTGGTTAAAGTTTCATGTACTCCGCTTTGACAGCCCAGGTTCATGGGTTCGGATCGTGGGCATGGACCTACTCCAGTCATCAGCCATGCTGTGGAGGCATCACACATACAAAGTAGCGGAAGATTGGCACAGATGTTAGCTTAGGGATAATCATCCTCAAGTGAAAAAAAAAAGAGGAAGATTGGCAATGGATGTTAGGACAGGGTTAATCCCTCAACAACAACAACAAAAAGAAAGAAGTGTGGAGTGACATCAGCAACATGGCAGAGTGAGCTGTTCCCTTTATCTCTCCCTCTTTGAACTAAAACTACATGGGCATTCATTGACCAATGGAGGATACCCACATAGCACAACAGGATGCCTGAGAGACCCACGCAGCTATACATCTGAAAGTGGATGGACTGGGCCCCTGAGAAATAGTGGAGATAGGTGAGCACTTCCCTACCCTTCCCTGGCAGCCCTGTGCACACATGTGAACAATTTTCTTGCCAGCAGGAGTGCCCATAATGCTGCTGCAGTCCCACAAGTGCGAACACACCTCAGCACAACTGTAAGAAGAGGCAGCAGGAGCCCTGATGTTGCACGTGAATATTTTCTGGCTTGCAGGAGAGCCCACTTTGCCACTGTGGTCCCAATGAGTGGTCCAGGCTTAGACCTGATGAAGAAGCCCCACTAACCAAGCACAGCAGCCAGTGCAACTGTAAGAAGATGTGGCCGTAGATCTAGGTGCACATGCAAATGCTTTCCTGGCTGGCGGGAGCTCTCATAGTACTGCTGCAGCCCTACAAGTGGGAATTCGCCTTGGCACAACTGCAAGGAGAGGCAGTAGCAGCCCTGAGCCCATGCACAAATGCTTTCCTGTCAGTGGGAGTGTCCACCATACCCTTACAACTTCCAGCAAGCAGGGAGGGGTCAGAAACACAGCTCCTGCTTCCACTCAGTGATAACAGGTGGAATCTGCAACCTGATACTACCACAAATGTGACGGCATAGGATCAGTTCACCAAACACCATAAGAAACTACAGCAACAATTCAGAGCAAAAAGAAAATGACAAGTCTCAAGAAACCAACCCTGAAGTCACAGAAATTTACAATCTAAATAACTGAGAATTCAAAATAGCTGTCATAAAGAAACTCAACAAGTTACAAGAAAACTCAGAAAGATAATTCAATGAGCTCAGGAATAAAATTAATAAGAAGGAATATTGCACCAAAGATATCGAAACTATTTAAAAAAAAAAAAGCAGAAATTCTGGATATGATGAACACAATTAACAAGATAAAAAGATAATCTAGAATCCTTAAAAAATAGAGCTGATGTTATGCAGGAAAGAATTAGTAATTTGGAGAATAGAAATATAGAAATGCTTCAGGTGGAGGAGAGAGAACTAAGATTTTAAAAAATTGAAGGAATTCTTTGAGAAACATCCAATCCAATTAGGAAAAGCAACATAAGGATTACAGGTATTCCAGCGGAAGAATGGAGGGAGAAAGGAGCAGAGAACTTGTTCAGAGAAATAATTGCCAAGAACTTCCTAAACCTGAGGAAGATACCAGACTTACAAATACATGAAGTCAATAGAATTCCTAATTATATCAATGCTAAAAGACCTTCTCCAAGGCATATAATAGTAAAACTGGCAAAAGACAACAACAAAGAAAAAATATTAATGGTAGCAAGGCAGAAGAAAATAAACTGCAAAGGAACTCTTATCAGGCTTTCACTGGATTTCTCAGCAGAAACCTTACAGGCTAGGAGAGAGTGGAATGATATATTCAAAATACTGAAAGATAAAAGCTTTCAGTCAAGATTACTCTATCCAGTGAAATAATCCTTCAGACACAATGGAAAAATAAAAGCTTTCCCAGATAAACAAATTTGACAGATTTCATCACCATTAGACCTCTCCCACAAGAAATGATCAAGGATGCTCTCATACCTGAAACAAAAAGGTAAAGGTCTACACAAAGCTTTGAGCAAGGTGATAAACAGACAGGCAAAATCAGAAAACTGCAGCTCTCTTTAAGAAAAGGGTAACAAATACTTAATTATAACATAAAAGATAAAGGGAAGGCAAGCATCAAAAGTAACTATAAACACTTCAACTTAGTCACACACTCAAAACACAAAACAGAATACTTTGTGACAACAATAACTCAGAAGGGGAAGAGGAAAGGGAAAGGGATGCAACCTGGTTAGGCTAATGGAGAAAAGAGGCTATCAGAAAATGGACTATCTCATCTACAAGATCTTTTATAGAAACCTCAAGGTAACTACTAAGCAAAAACTCAGAGGAAACATGAATTCATAAAAAAAATGAGAAAAGCATGACAGAAAACTGCCACAATGAAATGGCAGTTAGAAATACAAAGGAAGCAAAACAATGGAAATATAGAACAACAGAAAAACAAGATAAAATGGCAGTATTAAGCCCTTGTGTATCAATAGTCACTCTAAATGTAAATGGATTGAATTTTCCAATCAAAAGACACAGAATAGCTGGATGGATTAGAAAACAAGACTCAAGAATAAGCTGCCTCCAGGAAACACATCTCAGCTCTAAAGACAAACACAGGCTCAGATTGAAGGGATAGAAGATGATATTCCAAGCAAATGGCAAACAAAAGAAAGCAGGCATTGACACACTTATATCAGACAAAGCAGACTTCAACATAAAAAAGACAATGAGAGACAAAGAGGGGCAGTATATAATGATGAAAGAGACTTTCCACCAAGAGGACATAACACTTATGAATATATACGCACCTAACACAGGGGCACCAACATATATAAAGAAACTATTAACAGCCCTAAAGGGAGAAATTAACAGCAACACAATAAGAGTAGGGGACCTCAACACCCCACTTACATGAGTGGATAGATGATCCAGACAGAAAGTCAACAAGGAAATAGTGGATTAAATGAAACACTTGATCAGACAGACTTAACATATATAGAAAGAGAATTCCATTGAAAAACAGCAGAATACACATTGATCTCAAGTGTACATAGAACATTCTCAAAGATAGACCATATGTTGGGAAATATGGCAAGCCTCAATAAACTGAAGTCGATCGAAATCATATCAAGCATATTTTCTGACAACAGTGCTATGAAACTAGAAATTAACTACAAGAAAAAAGCTGGGAAAGTCACAAATATATGGAGACTAAAAAACACACTACTGAACAAGCATTGGATCAATGAGGAAATCAAAGGAAAAATTAAAAAATATCTGGAGACAAATGAAAGTGAACATACAGAACACAGCAACTCTTATGGGATGCAGCAAAAGTGGTTCAAAGAGAGAAATTCCTAGCAATACAGGCCCACCTCAACAAACAAGAAAAATCTCAAATATTCAATCTTAATCTACATCTAACAGAATTAGAAAAAGAAGAACACACAAAGCCCAAAGTCAGCAAAAGGACAGAAATAATAAGAATTAGAGCAGAAATAAATGAAATAGAGAGTAAAAAAAAACTGTAGAAAGCATCAATGAAACTAAGCTGGTTCTTTGAGAATATAAACAAAATTGAAAAACCTTTAGAAAGATTCACTAAGAAAAAAAGAGAGAAGACTCATATAAATAGAATTAGAAATGAAAGAGGAGAAATTAAAAGATACCACAGAAACACAAAGGATTATAAGAGAATACTATGAAAAACTATATGCCAACAAATTGGATAACCTAAAAGAAATGGATAAATTCTTCGACTCATACAACCTCCTAAAGCTGAATCAAAAAGAAATAGATAGGGGCCAGCCCCATGGCCGAGTGGTTGAGTTTGCGTGCTCCACTTTGGCAGCCCAGGGTTTCACCGGTTTGGATCCTGGGCACGGACATGGCACCACTCATCAGGCCATGCTGAGGAGGCGTCCCACATTCCACAACTAGAAGGACCCACAACTAAAAATATACAGGTATATACCAGGGGGCTTTGGGGAGAAAAAAGGAAAAATAAAATCTTTAGAAAAAAAGAAGAAGAGATAGAGAATTTGAATAGACCAATCACAAGTAAAGAGATTGAAATAGTAATCAAAAACCTCCCAAAAAACAAAAGTCCAGGACCAGATGGCTTCTCTGGATAATTCCACGAAATATTCAAAGATTTAATACCTATCCTTCTCAAACTATTCCAAAAGATTGAAAACGATGGACTGCTTCCTAACTCATTCTACGAGGCCCAAAAGACCCTGATACCAAAACCAGGCAAGGACAGTACAAAGAAGGAAAATTACAGGCCAATATTGCTGATGAACTTAGATACAAAAATGCTCATTGAAATATTGTCAAACTGAATACAGCAATACATTAAAAAAGGATCATACACCATGATCATGTGGGATTTGTACCAGGGATGCAGGTATGGTTCAACATCTGCAAATCAATCAATGTGGTACACCACACCAACCAACTGAGGAATAAAAATCACACGATCATCTTAATAGATGCAGAGAAAGCATTTGACAAGATCCAACATCGATTTATGATAAAAACCCTCAATAAAATGTGTTCAGAAGGAAAGTACCTCAACATCATAAAGGCCATGTATGACAAACCCACAGCCAACATCACACCTAGTGAAAAACTGAAAGCCATCCCTCTGAGAACAGGAACAAGACAAGAGTGCCTACTCTCACCACTCCTATTCAACATAGTACTGGAGGTTTTGGCTAGAGCAATTAGGCAAGAAAAAGAAATAAAAGGAATGTGATTGGAATGGAAGAAATGAAACTCTTGCTGTTTGCAGATGACGATTCTATATATAGAAAATGCTAAAGAATCCATCAGAAAACTATTAGAAATAATCAACATCTACAGCAAAGCTGTAGGATACAAAATCAACTTTAAAAAATCAGTTGCATTTCTATACACTAAGAACAAACCAGCCGAAAGAGAAGTCAAGAATACAACCCCATTTACAATCGCAACAAAAAGAATAAAATACTTGGGAATAAATTTAACCAAAGAGGTGCAAGACCTATACACTGAAAACTATAAGACATTATTGAAAGAAATTGAAGAAGATATAATGAAATGGAAAAATATTCCATGCTCATGGATTGGAAAAATAAACATAGTTAAAATGTCCATATCACCTAAGGGAATCTACAGATTCAATGCAATCCCAATCAGAATCCCAATAACACTCCTCATGGAAATAGAACAAAGAATCCTAAAATCTATATAGAACAACAAAAGATTCCAAATAGCCAAAGCAATCCTGACAAAAGAGAACAAGGCTGGAGGGATCACAATCCCTGACTTCAAAATATAATACAAAGCTATAGTAATCAAAACAGCATGATATTGCCACAAAAACAGATACACAGATCAATGGAACAGAATCGAGAGCCCAGAAATAAACCCACACACCTAGGGACAGCTAATTTTCAACAAGGGAGCCAAGAACATACAATGGAGAAAGGAAAGTCTCTCTTTTTTTTTATTTTTTTCGGATGTACATCATATTTCAAATTCTGTATACATTACATCATGTTTACCACCCGAACACTAATTATAGTGCATCCCCTCACATGTGACCAAAGTCACCCCTTTTGCCCTCCCCCCTCCCCCCTTTCCCAATGGTAACCACCAGTCCAATCTCCAACGCTATGTGATTTTTTTTTTGTCATTTTTATCTTCTACTTATGAGTGAGATCATATGGTATTTGACTTTCTCCCTCTGACTTATTTCACTCAGCATAATACCCTCAAGGTCCATCCAAGTTGTCACAAATGGCCGGATTTCATAATTTATTACAGCTGAGTAGTAGTCCATCGTGTATAAATGGTGTTGGGAAAACTGGACAGCCACTTGCAAAATAATGAATGTAGACCATCATCTTGCATCATACACAAGAATTAACTCAAAATGGATTAAAATCTTGAATGTAAGACCTGAAACCATAAAACTCCTAGAAGAAAATATAGGCAGTACGCTCTTTGAAATCAGTCTGAGCAGTATCTTTTCAAATACTATGTCTATTCAGGCAAGGGAAATACAAGAAAAAATAAACGGGACTACATCAGACTAAAATGCTTCTGCAAGGCAAAGGAAACCATGAACAAAATGCAAAGACAACCTACCAACTTGGAGAAAATATTTGCAAATCATATATCTGACAAGGGGTTAATTTCCAAAATATATAAAGAACTCATACAAGTCAACAACAAAAAAGAGAACAACTTGATCAAAAAATGGGCAGAGGATACGAACACACATTTTTCCAAAGTTGGTATATAGATGGCCAACAGACACATGAAACGATGTTCAACATCACTACTTATTAGGAAAAATGCAAATCTAAAGTACAATGAAATAGCACCTTACACCTGTCAGAATGGCTATAATTAACAAGACAAAAAATAACAAATGTTGGAGAGGATGTGGATAAAAGGGAACCCTCATACACTGCTGGTGGCAATGAAAACTGGTGCAGCCACTATGGGAGATTTCCCAAAAAATTAAAAATAGAAATAGCATACGATCCAGATATCCTACTGCTAGATATTTATCCAAAGAACTTGAAATCAAGAGAGATTTATGCACCCCTATGTTCATCGAAGCATTATTCACAATAGCTAAGATGTGGAAGCAACCCAAATGCCCTTCTATGGATCAATGGATAAAGAAAACGTGGTATATATATGCAATGGAATACTACTCAGGCAGAAAAAAAGACAAAATCATCCCATTTGCAACAACATGGGTGGAACTTGAGGGTATGAGGTTAAGCGAAATAAGCCAGATAGAAAAAGACAAATCCTGCATTATTTCACTCATATGTGAAAGATAAACAAACACATGGATAAAGAGAACAGATTAGCAGTGTACCAGAGGGGAAGGGGACTGAGGGTGGGTGAAAGGGGTAAAGGGGCACAGATGTATGGTGACAAATAAAAATTAGACTACTGGTGGTGATGATGTAGTTTATACAGAAATTGATAAATAATAATGTACACCTGAAATTACACAATGTTATAAACCATTATGATCTCAATAAAACAATTGAAAAAAAAAGGAAAAAGTGTGGATTTGGTTCTTCTGTCATGGCGTTTTCCTTCCCCCAAATCTTATAGAGTAAATTAAGAGCATAGACTTTGGAGTCTGACAGACTTGTGTCTGAATCCCAGTTCTTCTGTTTATTGGCTATATGATCTTAGGCAAGTTAATTAAACAATCAGAGCTCCAGTTACCTCATCTCTAAAATGGAAATAATATTTACCACAAAGTGTTACTGTGAAAATTCATTGAGTTTGTGCACAGTAAGCACTTTACATAGTGCCTGCCACAAAGCGAGCCACAGTGTGCAAGTGAAAAGAAGTGGCTGTCCTTCCATGTGTATGGGAAGAAATAAATCACCAGCTGGTCACCTTTAAGCAACGTGGGCAGCTTCATAATTGGCATCTATTGTCCTGACAGGAGGCCTCCAATGGGAAGCAGGCATATCAAGGCTGCTGTCCACTAGGCTCTCAACATACCCTTGCATACTGAAAGTAATCTAGTTGCAATTGGACTACCAGAGAGAAAGACTCACTTTTGCCCACCAATCACCTGATAGTTTACCTCCACCTGGGACTCCGGAGGCCAACAATACT
This sequence comes from Equus przewalskii, assembly GCF_037783145.1. Taxonomy (NCBI): domain Eukaryota; kingdom Metazoa; phylum Chordata; class Mammalia; order Perissodactyla; family Equidae; genus Equus; species Equus przewalskii. The sequence continues at coordinate 112,428,364 of NC_091863.1, read as the reverse complement.
GAGCAATCTAGTATATTGATAAAAATGAGCATAAAACAAAAAACTAACAGACACAGTTGATGAGGAAAAGTTTACAGAAGAAAGCCAGCCAATAACTGAAGAAAGAATGATAGAAATAGAAAATCACCATTTTCCTGACCATAGTGAAATAACTGATTCAAGCCAAAATCATCAATGGATTTATAAACCATTGGGTGAAAAGCTGATGGGAAATTAGATATTCCCATGATGCCAAAGTATCACTCCACTGATTATGTGTTAAACACTAGGGAGAAAACATTACAATGGAGGAATTAGCCTGTCACAACCGAAACCCAACTGTTCAATCTTGTCATCACTAATAGTTGGACTTATGTACCAGATACTATGTGCCTCCTGATGTGTACAGCATCACCTCTGAATTATTTGTGCAAAATATATTTAACCAGAACCAGGTCAAGTCTTTAGATCTAATATGCAGTTTTTATGAAATACAGGGGATAAAAGAACAAGTTAAACAACACCATGAGGAAACCATGAGAAAAACTCAGAAAGTGGGGCATTCCACAGGACAGCTGGCCTGGTATTGGAAACAAGTCAATGCCATGGTCTTTTGTGTTCTGCCCACAAAATTCCAGATGTGAGGTGGGGAGTTTCCCCCTACACCTCCTACAAACAACTCTCCAGACACCAGCTGGGTGACCTACAATTCAACTCAATTCTGACACTATCTACCTGGAGATAGCACCATATTCCACAGGTTAAGGGCTCAAACCTGCAAGATCAGACCCCTCCCCACCCTCACAACAGTTATTACCTGTGCTTCTGACCAACAGGCTATAAATCCGAGGTTCCCATGATGCCCTTATTGGGTTTAATTAATTTGTGGAGTGGCTATCAGAATTAGAGAAACATTTTACTTACTAGATTACTGGTTAATTATAAAATGATATAACTCAGGAACAGCCAGACATAAGAGATGTACAGGGCAAGGTATGGGGAAAGGGTGCAGAGCTTCCACGCCCTCTCCAGGTGTGCCACTCTCCCAACACCTCCACGTGTTCACCAACTTAGAAGTTCTCTGAACCCTATCCTTTTGGGTTTTTATGGAGGCTTTGTTACATAGGCATGATTCATTAAATCATTAGCCACTGGCGACTGATCTAACCTTCAGCCTCTCCTCCTCGGAGTCAGGGGCTTGGGACTGAAAGTCGCAACCTCCTAATCACATAGTTGGTTCCCCTGACAACCAGCCCCCAACCTTAGGTGCTTTCCAAAAGTCATGTCATTAACATAACAAAAGACACCTTTATGCTCTCATCACTTAGGAAATTCTAAGGGTTTTAGTGGCTCTGTGCCAGAAACAGAGATGAAGAAGAAATATATGTATTTCTTAAGATAAATCACAAAATCACATATGGGGGAAAAAGGTGGAGAGACTGCAAGACTGTTCTAGATTAGAAGAGACTTAAGAGCTATAACTACCAAATGACCCTGGATTGGAATCTGGTTTGAAAAAACCAGCTACAAAAAGACATTTTTGGTACAATCAGGGAAATTCTAAATGCAGACTGCATGCTAAAGAATATCAGGGAATTATTGTTAATTTTGTTAGATGTGGTAATGGTACTATGGTTATGTAGGAAAAATGTCCTTTTTGTTAGGAATGCATGTAAAAATTATGTAGGGGTGAAAAATCATGATGTCTGTAATTTATTTAAAAATATTTCAAAAATAGATCAAGTAGTTACAGCAAAATTATTACAATTGTTAAATTTAGATGATGGTATATGAGGGTTCATTGAACTATTTATTCTACTTTTCTACATGTTTGAAATTTTTTTAAAAATGTTTTAAAATAAAGACATTTTTCATACATACAAAAGCTGAAAGAATTCATTACCAGCAGAACTGTAATACAGGAAATGTTAAAGTAAGTCTTTTAGGCAGAAAGAAAATGTTACCAGATGGAATCTGGATATACACAAAGAAATAAAGGATACCTGAGATGGAAAATATATGAGTAAATATAGAATTTTTAACTTATTTTTAAACTCACATTAAAAGATAATTGATTCTTTTTCCACTTGGACCTGAACTAAAGATTAAACAGGGCTTCTGGCAGATTGAAAAATTAAAATTTGTCAACAATTATAAATGGGTGAATACCAATAAAAATATGTATTCTCATTTCTCTTAGAAATTCGGAGGCTCTGGCAAGTCTAGTCCTTACATTTCCTCACAGCGGCAACTGTCTTGTGTTGAGGGATGGCTGGCCTTGAACTCCTTTTATAAAGGGAAAAGCTACAGAATAATGAGACTGGTATTTGCCTTCTTGGAAAATGAGAATGACAATTTTATAGTTAAGGAAAAATCAGATGAAGGAAGATAGGCTTTAGAGGTACAAGAAAAGAAAGACCAGAGGGCGGCATCAGAAATTGTTCCACCTACAAGTTCATGGCTAATCTGCTAGGACACCGGGCTTGAGAAGCAACAACGGCTTCTGAGGGTGCAAGCCATTCAGAGAAAATGAAAGTTTCTTGCATTTTCCTGGGAGTTGTTTGTCTACACTGAATGTTTAGTATTACTTATTGGGGTTTGCAAGCGATAGCACTTTAATTTTTTTCTTTTAATAAATGTCTTGTGGATTGGGATAGGTGGTACAGATTTACTAGCTAAAGGTTTACTGTTTTTGTAAAGGTGGGTGTCAGCACTTTCAAAAGAGGGTGGGTCATTTTTAAAAAGCCATTTTAGAACACTTTACAGAGGTGAAGAAAGGATGTGAGATAATTATATTTTCCTGCTCTTTCTCAAATTTGGAAATTTGCTCCTCTGTAAGATGGCCATAAAAATTGTGGAACTCTTTAATGCCAAGGTTAGGGAAAAGAAAGACATTTTTATTGCCTTAGAGAGTGACTGCTCAGAAAACCTGGTTTCTGGCCCCATTTTCTCCACATGTGAGTGATGTGGGGAAAGCATCACAGAGACGCTTAGCATCTCCAGAGTCCTGTGCTTTGTCCCTCATACACTGCTTGCAGTCTTATCATGATCAAGCATAGAATCACACAGTTAAAAATGTTTCCCAAATCCAGTGGTCTGTATTTGCATAAGTAAAGTGGAGAAAAAGAGAAATTTCCACATTTAACCAAGATAAATTTTAAAATGAAGGGAAAATATCCACAGCAAACATCATACTTAATGGTGAAGGATTAGATTCTTTCCCCCTAAGATCAGAAACAAGACAAGGTGGTCTGCTCTCACCAGTTCTCTTCAACCCTGTACTGGAATTCTAGACAAGGCAATTAGGCAAGAAAAGGACATAAAAGGCATTCAAATTGGAAAGCAAGAGGTAAAACTATATCTATTAGCAGATGAAATGATCTTATATAAAAAAAGCCATGAAGAATCCACAAAAAACTACTAGAGCTAATAAATGACTTTATAAATCTTGCGGGGCCTGCCCCATGGCCTAGCAGTTAGGTTTTGTGTACTCTGCTTTGGTGGCCCGGGTTAAGTTCACAGGTGTAGACCTATACCACTTGTCAGCAACCATGCTGTGGCAGAGACCCACATACAAAATAGAGGAAGACTGACACAGATGTTAGCTCAGGGCAAATCTTCCTCAGCAAAAAATAAATAAATAAATAAACCAAGAAATCTGCAAGATACAGATCAAAATACAAATACCAATTAAATTTCTACACACTTGCAATAAACAATCCAAAAATAAAATTAGGAAAACAATTCCATTTACAATAGCATCAAAAAGAATAAAATAGTTAGGAATACATTTAATAAAAGAAATGCAAGACCTGCAGACTGAAAACTACAAAACATCATTGAATATAATTAAAGGAGACCTAAATAAATAAAAAGACATCCCATGTTCATAGATTGGAAGATTTAGTATTGTTAAGATGTAAATACACACCCCATATTGATCTACAGATTCAACACAATCCCTGTCAAATTCCCAGCTGGCTTTTTTGCAGAAACTCTAAAGCTGATCCTAAAATTCATACGGAAATACAAGGAACTCAGAGTAGCCACAATAATCTTGAAAAAGAACAAAGTTGGAGGATTTACACTTCCCAATTTCAGAAAGCTAGAGTAGTTAACATTGTGTGGTACTGGCATAGGATAGGCATGTGGATCAATGGAATAGAATTGAGAGTCCTGAAATAAACCCTTACATCTACCATCAACTGATTTTTGACAAGGCTGGCAAGACAGATCAATAGAAAAAGAATAGCTTTTCAACGAATGTTGCTATTACAACTAGATAGCCACATGCAAAAGAATGAAGTTGAATCCCTACCTAATACCATATATAAAAATTAATGCAAAATGGATCAAAGATCTAAATGTGAGAGCTAAAACTGTAAAATTCTTAGAAGAGAACATAGATATAAATCTTCATGATCTTGAATTAGTCAATGACTTCTTAGATTGGACATCAATATTATATGGGAGAAAAGAAAAAATAGATAAATTGTACCTTATCAAAGTTAAAATATTTGTGCTTCAAAGGACATAATCAATAAAGTGAAAAAGAAAATTCATGGAATGGAAAAAAATATTTGCAAATCATATACCTGACAAGGGACTATTAAAGAACTTGTAAAACTCAATAATAAGAGAAAGAACCCAATTTTTTAAATGGACAAAGAATCTGAATAAACATTTCTCCAGAAAGGATATACAAATGAACAATAGGCACTTGAAAAGACACTCAACACCATCAGCCATCAGGGAAATGGAAACCAAAACCACAATGAGATACCACTTTACACCCACTAGGATGGCTATAATAAAAAAGACAACAATTACAAGGGTTGTAGAGGATGTGGAGAAATGGAAACACTCATACTCTGCTGGTGGGAATGTAAAATGGTGCAGCCACTTTGGAAAACAGTCTGGTAGTTCTTTAAAGGGTTAAACATAAAGGTACCACATGATCCAGCAATTCTATTCCTAGATATATACCCAAGAGAATTGAAACATATGTTCACACAAAAACTTGTACACAAATGTTCATAGCAGTATTATTCATAACAGGAAAAAATCTAAAGCTACTGAGGTTATGCAGAAAAAAAGTCTTCTTGTTAGAAATGCATATAGAAATTATGTACATGTACAATATCATTATGTCTGTAATTTATTTTTAAATATTTCAAAAACAGATGAAGCAAATATAGCAAAATTATTACCCAAATGTCCAGCAACAGGTCAAAAATTTACTCACTGATGTATTCTAGCTAAACTGATGTTAAATCTGAGTAAACGCTTCAAAGTAGGGGAAGATAAAATAAAAATAATGATAAGCAAAGAAATCAGCAAATTTTAAACACAAATCACCCTTCATCATGTGGTCAGGAAGTGTAATGCCTCTGCTAATAAATATTTCTTGAAATAGAAGATTTATAAGGGGAAAGCGCCATCCTAATTCAGAGCTAATGTTCCAGATTAATTCAATGCCAGTGAGACAGAACAAGGGCTCGAGTAAAAGCAAATGCATTTCTCATCTCGTCAGACGGAAGTGGGAAGGAGAGACAAATCACTGTTGAATTTTTGAAACTCATTGAGAAATACAGGTTCAAATATGTTTGTTAATCATCTAAAGGAAAATAATAGAATAGAATTTGAAGTGGAACTTTTAATCACCTTAAAGAATTAAAAAAACTAGACAATATGAAACTTGTTTACCCCGGAAAAATTGAGGGAATAAAATTAAAGTAACAATAGGAAATCATACTAAACAAAATATTTTTTAAAAGATAGAAGAATAGGGAACAAATAATCTAGCACAATAAATGCAGGTGGGCTGCTTTTCCTTATTAAAAAACAAAAACTCTCAGGCTAAGGAAAATAATTTTTTAAATCTAACTATTAACTGCTCACCAGAGGAATACCTAAAATAATTTGGTATAAAAAGCTTAGTCATAAAAATATGGGCAAAGATACACCAGAAAAATTCAAGTAAAATGAAAATAGGAAGGCCATATTAATCTCAAAGTTGACTAAAAGCCAAAAGCATTAAATGAGACACAAAGGGATATTTCATAATAATTAAGGGTAAAATTTCAAAGGAGATAACACTATCATTAACCTTTATCTATGGAACTACATAGCAGCACAATTTGTTTTGTTTTTTTTAAAACTATTAGAAATACATAGATAATTCATAAACCTATAATCATATGGGAAATTTTAACACACTTCTCTCAGAATCTTGCAAAATGAAGTAGACATGTAATAATAAAGGTTTAAATAATGCATTCGATAAGCTTGTTTTTAATCAATATAGAAAGAATTTTATATCCTGAATATAATATCTTTTCTTAAATGTTCTTACGGTAGTTCTGATAATTGATCAGCCTCAAAGAAAAGCTAAAAACTTCTAAAATCTTACATGCTGCATTGCCTGACCACAATGTTAAAATAACTCAAGAAATTAATAATAAAAAAGTAGGTGTGAATTTTTAGCGTTCCAGAGGAAATCAAAACTGAATTATAGACAGTTTGAAGACTACTGAAAATGATCAAAATCTATAAGACGCAATGAAAATCACACTCAGAGGAAAACCATCGCCTTAAACTATTTTATTACTAAAGAAGAAAGACTAAAATACATAAGCAACACATTCAACTAAAAATGAACTAGAAAAACAAAGTGGAAAGCCAAAAGAAAGTACGATGAAGAAATCATTTTTTAAATGAAACAGAAATTAATATATTAATGTTAAAAACATAAAAGTAGATAGGATTATTAAAACCAATGGCTTCCTTTAAAAAAAGAAACAAAACTGGGGCTGGCTCCGTGGCCGAGTGGTTAAGTTCATGCGCTCCGCTGCAGGCGGCCCAGTGTTTCGTTGGTTCAAATCCTGGGCGTGGAGACGGCACTGCTCATCAAACCACGCTGAAGCAGCGTCCCACATGCCACAACTAGAAGGACCCACAATGAAGAATATACAACTATGTACTGGGGGGCTTTGGGGAGAAAAAGGAAAAATAAAATAAAATAAAATCTTAAAAAAGAAAGAAACAAACAAAACTATATAAAAACTTGGCAAGACTGACCAAGAAAAAAAGCAAAACAAAACCATACAATATAAGTAATGATAAAGTGGATGCAAAAGAGACTTTTCAAATTATAATAGTATGCACAACTCTATACCATTGGAAATCAGATTAAATGAACCACTTTTCTGGGGAACTATACATTTGCAAAACTGATTCAAAAAGCAACAAACACATTATAGTCATAGAGGAATTCAATAAATTTATCAAAGAACCATCACCATAAAAATTGTTTTAAAGCTTTCATTCTCTCAAATGTTCAGGAAATAGGCAATTATTGTGTTATTTAAATTATTCCAGATTATAGAAAAAGGCAGTTTATTAGATAAATTTGGAAGACTTTTGTAACACCAAAACCTGATGAGGATAATACAAATTCAATCTCACTTATGAATGCAGATGCATATATCTTAACTATTAGCAAATTAAAGCCTGTGGTGCAGAGAACAATACACCATAACCAAATAGGTTTTAATGTAGGAAGGTAAGAACGGTTCAACATAAGTAAGTTCCTTACATTAAATGGTTAGACAAGATTAAAAACATAAAAAGAAAAAGGTCATCCCCTTACATGCCAAAAAAGCATCTGATAAATTTCAACAGCCATTCCGGACTGTAAAACCTGGGAAACCTAGGAATAGAAACATCTTTATCACTACAAAAGTAAATATCAGAAACCAATGCAATTTCGTCATAAAGGTCAGTGCCCCATAAACATTAAAATCGAAACCAAGACAAGGATGTCACTGCCTCTGTATTTCTCAACCTTTTGTCTGATGCAATGAGACAATAAAAAGAAATGAATAATAAATGTTAAAAAAGGAGATCAGATGATACAACAGTCTTCAAGAAAATAAACTATTAGAATTAGCAAAGGGCTCAATGAGGTGACCCATTATAAGCTATGCATAAAAATGATCAGTCACTTTCCTTTATATCACCAATAACTTATGGGTAAATGTAATGAAAAAAATCTCATTCACGATCACAATAAAAATTACTCTCATTTTCAATAACAATAATGAAGTATCCAAGAATAAACAAGAGATAAGAAAGTGCAAGACTCATACTAAGAAAATGATGAAATTCCAATGAAATACATAAAGAAAGACCTAAATCCTGTATGGGAGGCTCAAGTTGGTAAAGATGTTTGTCTCCAGAGATCATTTATAAATTTATGGTAATTCTACTCAGAAGTCTATTTTTTCTAAATTACAGACAGAATAAATTACAGATTTAAATGAAAATAATAGCTATAATTTATTGTGGCCTTACTATGTGCCAAGCATTGGGCTGGGTTCTTTACAATTGTTGATTTTAAGTTGTTTAATTGTTGGAATGATTCTACTATTTTTATGCCTATTTCACAGATGGGGAAATCAAGGTACAGAGAGGAAAAGTTACTTGCCCAAGGTCACACAGCTAGAAATTAGTAGAATAATGACTCAAGCATAGCCCTTCCTCCTTCAATGCCCATGCTGTTTTTTAAAATTTATTTTTGACAAATAAAAATTGTTTGTTTGGGCCAGCCCAGTGGCCAAGTGGTTAAGTTCGTGCGCTCGGCTTTGGTGGCCCGGGGTTTTGTTGGTTTGGATCCTGAGCTCGGACATGGCACCACTCATCAGGCTATGCTGAGGCGGCGTCCCATATAGCACAATCAGAAGGATCTACAACTAGAATATACAACTATGTACTGGGGGCTTTGGGGAAAAGAAGAAGAAAAAAGAAAAGATTGGCAACAGATGTTAGCTCAGGTGCTAATCTTTAAAAAAAATTAAAAATAAATAAAATTTTAAAAAATTGTATATATTTAAAGTGTACGATATGATGTTTTGATATACGTATATAGTGTGAAATGATTACCACAATCAAACTAATTAACACCTATCACCTTCTATAGCTACCTTTGTGTATGTGTGCGTGAGTGTGTGTGGTAAGACCACTTGAGACGTACCATTAGTCACTATGTGCCTTGTCTATTTAAGCATGTAAAAAATTAAAACCATAAATGTATCAGGAAAAATACATAGGAGAGGTTTTTGGTATTTTGTTGTGTGATTTTCTTTTTCGTTTTTTGGTGAGGAAGATTGGCGCTGGGCTAACATCTCTTGCCAATCTTCCTCTTTTTGCTTCAGGAAGATTGATCCTGAGCTAACACCCGTGCCAATCTTCCTCTATTTTGTATGTGGGACACCCCTACAGCGTGGCTTGATGAAGGGTGTGTAGGTCCGCACCTAGGATCCGAACATGTGTCATGGGGCCAGCCCCTTTTGTATTTTGTTTAATCATGAGGTGGAAGACCTTTCTTTGCTTGACATCAGGGCCAGGAAATAACAAGGAAATCCTAACAGCTCTGCTTACATAAAAATTTAAAACTTTGGTATAGGAATTAAAAAGACACCAGAAACAAAGGTGAAAAAAAATGACAGGAGGAAATAGTTGCAACGTTTATGAAAAATAGTTACTAGCCATAAATGCAGAAAGCTTCTACATATCAATTTTAAAATAACCAAAAAAAAAAAAAAAACCCAGGGAGTTCTCACAAGAAACCTACAAAATATCAAGAAACAAAAAGATACTCGAATTTATCAAAATCAATACAATTCAATTTTATGGAACCCTTTAAAAAGATAAGGTAGATTTGTAATCACATATAAAATGTTCACGAGATGTTACTGAGTGAAAAAAATAAAGTTACAGGGTACTATGCAAAGTAAGATTCCAATTTATAATAAATTTAAAATGTGTGCATGTTGTGTTCAGAGTTTGAAAGTGTATACACAAAACTGTTCATAGGGGGAATTTCGGAGAGTAGGATCATAAGGTAGGGGAAGGTGCAGAGCATTTCATTTTCTGTTGCATGTGATTTTGTAGGATTTTTTGTTTGTTTTGCAATGTGCACATACTTTGATAATTCACATGTATTAATTTTTATAATAATATTGATTAAAAGTGTGCATTAGAAAATCTATAGAATCACATGGAACAAATTATATATTATATATATTAAGCATTATATATATCAAATATACATATGAAACAAGCAAGAAAATGTGAGAAATACAAGGAAAAATAATAATGTTTATATTTGTATTGGGAGGAGATGAGGGCAGGAGAAATAGCCTTAGCCATCAATGGTCATCTCCGGGGTTTGGGGTTGCAGAGGCCTTTGCTTTATATTTAGTATGGTCCGTTTCAGTACATTTGACACTAAGTGGAGGGAAACTGCACCTGTGAGTCATGTGTAAATCAGTGAGGAGCTCAATGGCCTGAAATGAGAAACACTAGGTTCTGATGCCAACTCTGTCCCTCTTCCTCGCTGAGCTTCCAGTTTTCTTATCTGTAAGTTTGGTTAACTCTATCTAATTTCTAAAGCTCTCCCAGTTATAACAAGCTATCATTTTATGATTCTACATGATTCAAATTTCATTCATTAGAAAACACCATTACCAGCATTTGAAAAATGCCTAAAAATGATAACACCTCATGGGGAAAAATTAAAAATTTGAAGAGTTCACTATTGCCATCCTCGTTTCTTGTTGCACACCCCTTTAGACTGCTTCACCAGACTATAATAATCTATATTCTGATAGCTGGAAACAGCTAACAAATAGACTGGAGTTTTTCACAATAGGAATGACCTCTGGTGGTTTCCTGATCTAAATATAGCACACTTCAAATTAGAAAGTTGTTTTTTGTTATTTTGTTTGCTTTGTACTTTTGTAAATACACATCAGTTAGATATTCAATTCCTACTTTGACATGGTTCTCTGTTTTTACCAGTTCACAATCCCCTATATGCCCTACCTCCACCCCTATTCCAACCCCCTGCCTCATAGGTTCCTTGTTAGCAGCATTCACTTTCAGAGAGATTGTAACATTACTGAAAGAACACCAAAATACAATTCTGCTCACCATTAATCCTTGTCTTCTGCAAGCCCTCCACAGTACAATTGCCTCTCTATTTCATTCATTTCTCGCCCATCTACAACCTGCACATATTTGCAGTCAATTGGAGAAGTAATTCCTTTTGTACTGGGAGCACCACAAACCAACTCTTATTTCCACTGGACACAAATATCCATTAAGCATAAAATTCAGTTTAGGATTGAAGTGCTGCAGAACCTCCCACCAAAAAGCGGGAGAAAGATTCAGTCTTAGCCCTTAACAGGATTTCACTTTTTAAAAACGAGTGAAAAAGAGGAATCCCTTCAAACAGTTTAAATTGACCTATTTTTCATTTTTGGAGCAGTTTTTTCGATTCAAAACTTAGGTAAAAACCTGCAAAAACGTATCTAAGAAATATAGCAAATGATGTTCCACATTTTTCAGTAGCCCAAAAGATGTTTTTTAAAAATCAGATTAAAATTACCATTTGAAGACTACTTGGATAATAACGGCAGAAACATATTCAAGGTAAATGAGGGTCGGTGAGGATTAAATCTGAAAAAATAAGAAACTTTGTTCTTATGATTGATTTTACTGGGGCATGCAATCATTTGGAAATACATACACTGACAGAAATCAAATATTACTAAAAAGGTGAACACCAGATTTCATTACATAAGTAATCAAACACTTTCTCCTGTAATTGTTTTCTTTTTAAATACTTAAATTTAACAAAATCCACTATCCTGGCAAATACAAGAGAATCCTGCTAAACTAATACTGCATGAGGATATTTTGTCTGAAGAAATGGTTCTCTCTTTACTGTTCCAAGTTGTCTTATTCTCTTAATGACCTGTTTTTCATTTGAAGTTTGTGTGTGTGTGTGTGTGTGTGTGTGTGCATACACGTACATAATCCATCCACAGAGAGACAAATGCCCACATACCTGATACAAACAAGGAGGCTGGTCCTTGACCGGCCTGTCTTCCTTCTCTTATTAATACAACTTCTAATCACACACCAGAGCCTATAATCTTGAACTTTGAAAAACAAAATACATTCATCAATGTTTGAAAAGTAGCACCCAAGAAATGCATTCCTAAATCCTTTAAAATAAACAAATTAAGAGTCCAAGAATAGGAATTCAAGGAGATTTAAATTTGAATTAGCTTAACTACTTTTGACAAGTTTACACATGAAAGACACCAAGATTGTAAGTACTACTAGCTGCTTTAAGAAGTTTCATTCTGTCTGTCTATATAAAAAGTTTCGGCCAAAGTTAAATCAATCTCCTCTGCTGATTTTCAACATTAGACAAATACCCAGCCCTTTTTTTTTTTTTTTGAACCCTGCTTTCAGCCTGACTTTTTCCCCAATTGAAATTCAGGCCCTCAATGGTTGGTTTTTCTTGGTTCTAAATGTTGATAAAAAAGGGTTTTCTCCACTCCCTCAATTTGATGTGACAGGCTTCTGACATGAATAATGGAAGCATTTCTTTCACAGGCAAATCAACTTAATTTAGCAAGCCTTTATACTCTCAGTGGGCAAGCCACAATCCCCGAGATTCCATGAGAGCTTTTAAGTTAGACGAAATCTTTAGAATTTCCAGAAAATGTATAAAGTAAACAACACTTATTTTGTCACAATAGTTGAATAACTTTTATGCAGGAGTTACAGATGAATATATTACTTCCTAATCAGATCTTGATTTACAAGCAATTTGTGATGAACCCTCTAAGCTCAAGGGAAACTAGCCCTCAGGAAGAAAAATAAGAGAAGTCTCTACACAAATAAATTTTAAAGCCTGAAGATTGAAAACAAAATGCAACAAAATGCTGAGAAAACAAACACCATCTCCCCGGAAAAAAATAAAATAAATAAAAGTCAAGGTACATATACCGTGTAGGGCCGAGTGGAGTTTATAACAGCATTAGAGAAGAACTATTTTGGACAATCCTTTTAAGCAGAATCTTGAAGAACTGAAAGGGCAGCACTTCCTAGTCATCAGATTAAAAGGAATAGATCCTACAGTCATTTCCATTTCCAAATTCAGGACACAGTTATTCTCCCGAGAACATTTCAGAACAGAAAGAAGACATGTTAATAATGCATTAGTGAAAGAGAGATCGGATTCATAAGAATGAAACTATGACATATGCCTTCTGAGTTGGCCATTGAGGAATGATTAAAAAATGAAGGCAACCAGACTCGGAGTGCAACAGATTTTGCATTAAAACAGTCTCTAACAGAATATGGCGATTGGCATTTGCCCTTTGGCCTTTGCTATCATTTATATATGGAGAAAATGGGAAGAAAGGAAAGAACACTGGACTGGGAATCTGGAGACCCACTCACAGCTCAGCCAGAAAATTTCCTGTGACCTTAGACAAGTCTCTTCCCTCTCTGTGCCTCTGACTCTTGTTCTGTTCAATGAGAATGTAGAACTAGGTGATCTCCAAGATTTCTTCCAGATCTAAAATGCTCCATTTCCATAGGCTGGTGACAAAACTCTAGATGAGTAGTGATAAAAGTACTGAAGTATTACATATAACTCATAAATCTTAAAGAACACCTACAACTCTGGGAGTTGGGCTTGAGCAGGGTTAGCAGATCCACCCTGAGCTTTCTCTGGCAACTTTCCATAATTTACTGTTGCCAAATATATAAAAAATAATGTGCTTGCATATGCAAAGGAGAACCCCAGCAACTGGGAGTTTCTTAGAGCAAAAACAGTTCTTTTTAGTCTAAACTGTTATTCTTATCATCAACTTCTTAGCATATTAATAAAATGGTAAATGATAATCGAGAAGAGAATCTTATCTGCATGCCCTTTTTTCAGTCCTCTTAATGTATTACAATTTTCAGCATACAAATAAAAATATAATTATGCCCCAATAATGTGCTTGTTCAATAAAGACAGCTTTTGTTTTACTGTTACCTAAAATTTTTATGGAAATACGTTCAGGTAGAAAACAACTGGCTTCTTTAATGTCATATTTTTCATGTTATATTTCAATCTCAATTTACACGTTAAGGTTGTGAGATTCATAAATTAGGAGGTAAATAACTGTTCCAGTAAAAAAAAAAAATGCTTGAAATTTCAAATAATAAACAACCCTTAACTACAGTGCGCTATTTTCACATAAATATTGTTTCAGAGAATAAAGAACCATGTTTTTTTTTTAAACATACATTCTATACATCTTTAAGCCTCTCTCTCTCTCTCATAATTAGCTAATCAGCCAATTAGGGGTCCCAACAATTACAAATGTCAGGGAAGGGAGAAAGGAAAGAAAAACGGGAACCTAGTCAAGGTAGAAGAAAATCCTTTTACTTTAAAGGGTGTCCACCATTAACCTCTGAAGAATTCTACTTCACCTTGAGGGATTTGTTATTCCAGTGGCGACCCCCCCAGCTTCTTTCCCTTTTATAATTGTTAGGTCAGTTAATTGGCTGATTAAGGATACCCTGGAATTTTTATTAACTGGCAATTAGAGTCAGACCCCAGGCATATAGGATGCTTTCTGATTGGGAGTGTCACTTGAGTTACAAAGATTAATAAAGTCAAATGGGTTTTAAAGTCTAGTTTGGTTAATTTAGCCTTCTTGTAGGAACATTTTAGCATCATCCATAGCTTTAAAATCATCTCAGTTGCTTTCAAACCAAACTGCATTCATTCGAGAGCAGCAATCATTTAGTCTCCAAACAGGGGAAAAAAGGACATCTGGGAATATTGTATAATCACAAGCCCTAGAGGCGTTCCATCTGCTATAATAACAATTCTTACATTTTATTCACAACACTCTTATTTTCCTTCTATCCAGGTCCATTCTAATAGAAGACCCAAATTCCTCATTCAAAAAGCCCACAGGAGTATGATATATGACAGGGCCTAATCCCCTTGGCCTAGTTAAATCCTCTCACAGTCTCTTTCCATAACTTCTCTAAGACAAGGTGGCACTTATAAAGATCCATCACACAAGATGCTCAGTTATGGGCAAGGCAAATGCTCCCTTATTATCCAAAAACAGTTTGTGTTATCATAAGAAAATGGTACACTTGTATTAAAATTATAACCTAGTGAGGCAGAATTGGGCGTATCAATAACATGGACAAGCAGCTGCAGAATGTACATATGGTATTGGGACAGTAGTCCCAGAAAAATGCTGGAGGCAGTATAAAGTAAGTCAAACTCAAGAGCTTTGGAATAGGTACAGCCCAAGTCAAAAGTGTGGCTCTACCAGGTACTTAAAAGTGTGATCTTGAGTTAGGAACTCAGCCTGTGTGAGCCTTGGTTTTTTCATCTGTAAATAACAGAAGCCATCTCATAGGTTTAATTGGAGGATTAGGAGATAATGCATGCAAGGAGTTTATTTCAGTACATGGCACACACTAAGCATTCAACAAACAACAGCTATTATCGGCATGACTGTCTTTCCTCATTCTATTTACTGGCTGGTTGAGTAAACCAACAGGCTTAAATGAATGTTTGTTATGCTGTAGATACAGTCTAAAAACTTGGGAAAACCTATAGAACAGAGATCAGAGAACACAAACTCCCAGTGTGTGAAGGGTGGAATGAGTTTGACCAGTGTAAACCCAGGTTGAGGAAATGTAACATTCCTGGGATCTAGGTCTAAGTCAAGTTGACATGGGGCCTGTCCAACTGCTGAGACCTGCCAGTTATTCACAGAACCTGCTGCACCTTTGGAGTGAGGCACATGGAGAACCCCAGCAGGCAACTCAGTATCCCAAGGGCATAGAGGTTAAAAGTATGGACTGTGAAGCCATACTGCTTAGGTTTTAATCTCTGCTATTACTAGCTGTTTGACCTTAGGCAATTTAGTTAACCTCTCTCTGTGCCTCAGTTTCCTCCTCTGTAAAATAGGGGATAGTTTTAGGTCCTAATTTATAACCCATGTAACAAAAATTAAATGAGTTAATATTTGTAAAACTCTTAGAAGAGTGCCTGGAAAAAATGAGTTTTATATAAGTTTTGTTCAATTAAATAAATAAAACGTGTAACGTACTTGAAGCATTCACTTTGCCCTCATATCACTGGCATCCTATCCTCCAAATGGCAAGTGTGTAGGAGACATGATGTATTTGATCCTTGTACCAGCTTTGCAAGATAGCAAGGAGACGACCAGAGGCCAGAAAGGGAGGACCTTGGTAATGGAGCCAGGAGTCCAAACGCCAGTATTCACTTTTCTCATTTACTAGTTTAATACCCCACCAACACATGAGGACATATAGTATCCATCACCTTTATTAGTCCTTTAATCTGCGAAGAAAATGGCAGGGAACAGGTCTAGCACTAGACAAAATTGGAAAGGCAGTGAAGTCTATCTTTGAACCTTAATTCTCTCAAAGCTCTCCCTCATCTCAGAAGTTGCTTTCTCCTTCCCCTGCAACACACAAATGTTAAACCCACTCCTTTAAAAAAAGTCCAAATGGAAACACAGAATATTAGAGTGGGAAGGTCTATGTCCAAGTTTTATGCCCTCATATTATAGATGAGGTCACTGGTGCCCATAGAGGGGCAGTGACTTTAGTGAAATGATCAAATTCATATTTTTTTCCAATCCCTTCAGATTCTGTATCAAGTTGCATTTAGAGAAGAACAATGGACCGCTCTCATCCCAACTTTTGCCGTTTGGATTCTTTGTAGACTGGCATGCCTTCCAAGAGTTCAAGCCAAATGCCACTTCATGAGTTGTGATGTGCTGTTTGCATGGGGCATTCCAATGCAAATTGAGTGTCTTGGTCATAACATCTTGGTCTTGTTCTTCTCCCAGATTTGCATCACTAATATATGCAAGTGCGTATAGTCCAAGGGCATCTAGGGGATAAAACTACATAGGAAATGTTGCCCTTTTACAGTTCTGTTTCCTCAATGGAAATTTAGTTACTGTGGCAAGTTTCTCCAAAGTAGCATTTTTACTCCAATTGCAATTCTGAAGGTTTGTTAATCACACGACCAACGAATAAGTGGCATGGATCACGTGTAGCAGCATGGAAGCAAAGAAGAGGTAGAATTTAAAGATTTTTAAAGAGATTCTACATGGTGACTATAGTTAACACTGTATAGTATAATTGAAATTTGCTAACAGAATAGAACTTAAATGTTCTCACACACACAAAAAAGGTAAATATGTGAGGTGATGGATGTGTGAAC
Source organism: Equus przewalskii (assembly GCF_037783145.1). Taxonomy (NCBI): domain Eukaryota; kingdom Metazoa; phylum Chordata; class Mammalia; order Perissodactyla; family Equidae; genus Equus; species Equus przewalskii. The sequence continues at coordinate 112,411,239 of NC_091863.1, read as the reverse complement.
TAACTCGATGGGGGGATACTTTCACAATGTATATATATATATCAAATCATCAGGTTGCACACTTTATATATCTTACAATTTTATTTGTCAATTATACCTCAATAAAGCTGGGGGTCGGGGGGAAGAAGATATTGCTGAGTCCAACCCTCCCCTCATTTTATATATAAGGAAACTAAAGCCCAGAGAAATCAAGTCACAGACCTAGTTAGGGTCAGAATAAGGTTGAGAACTCAGTCTCCCGACTCCTGGTCCAGAGTTTCTTCCCCTGCACAATTCTGTGCACAAGTTTCAGTTTATGTGAAATTCCTTCCGCAGTAAATATATGACTTGAAGCGGCAGTGAATCATGTTACCACAGGGTACATTATTGGGACTTAGTCTAACTTAAATTCACAGTCCCCTCTGTGTTAAACATGTTGCTTTCTTCTCGTGAGCAGAAAAGTACTATAATTTCAGTTAAAACCTTTCCAGGAATTCTGAGTATGAGAGATGGATGTTGCTAGGGAATGCTAATAATAGGTCAAAATAGCACTCAAACCCTCTATGTGCCAGAACAGAAACTCCCTAGAAATATTTACTCACCACGCTACCTTTTTATCATTTGAAAATGCTTGATGGTATTCAATTAAGAGGAGGGCTCTGTTTGGATAACCATACTACACTTAGAGAAATCCAATCATATAGCATTTTAACAGTACAATTCCTCCCCTAATTTTCTTAGTTATCTGCTGAACTTTATTTGCCAATGAAAACCATACATTAACATTGTTTGGAAGAAAATAAATAATATTTCTTGCTATGTTATAGGTCAATATTTAATGCAACCAAAATTTCATTTCTCTACCATTAAAATTGCGTATTTGCCTCATCTCAAGGTATATAAAATGTTAATAAGATACAGAATATATAAGGTTGTGAACCATGCCAGTAGTTTTTGCCATTTCTAGGGTTTTCTTCTTAATTGGTTGCATTGTATGTTGGATCTGATTCTTCCATGCCATTGTTAAGGCTGATGATTCCGCAGAACACCACGGAAAAGAGAACTAGAAGGAGTTTCACCAAAACAAGGAACTAAAAGCAAAATTTCCTAAGGGCAGAGCAATAGCTTTTACATTTATAGTTTGAAAAATAAAATGCATTCCACCCTGTGAAATTCGTTGAATATGAAAAAGAGTGTTTTACCAGGAAAAGAGTAAAAAACTACTCAATTTGAAATTCTGCACTGATTTCAGAGGTTTCAGGTTAAAACACATTTCTGGAAATAGAAAACTGACTAATATGAAGAAATTACTCTTGCCAACATCAAGTAATAACCTGCCCCATGGAGCTATGTATACTTTACTTCACCAATAAATGTCCTCCTCAGCTGTTGGGTGTAGGATTATTGTTTCTTCTTCTTCTTCTTCTCCCCAAAGCCCCCCAGTAAGTAGTTGTATATTCTAGTTGTAGGTCCTTCTGGCTCTGCTACGTGGGAAGCCACCTCAGCATGGCCTGATGAGTGGTGCCATGTCTGGGCCCAGGATCCAGATTGGGGAAGCCCTGGGCCACTGAAGCAGAGCCCGCAAACTTAACCACCCAGCCATGGGGCTGGCCCCAGGATATATTTTTTTAATATTGGCACCTGCAATAACATCTGTTGCCAATGTTTTTTTTTTTTCCTCCTTCTTCTCCCCAAAGCCCCCCAGTACATAGTTGTATATTCTAGTTGTGAGTGCCTCTGGTTGTGCCATATGGGATGCCACCTCAACATGACCTGATGAGTGGTGCCATGTCCGTGCCCAGGATCTGAACTGGCAAAACCCTGGGCCACCCAAGCAGAGCACACAAACTTACCACTGGGCCACGGGGCCGGCCCCAAGATTTCTTTCTTTTAATAAATGAAATTATATGCTAATCTCTCCAGTAAAGCTCACTTTTTGAACCAATGGAATAATTGTTTTACAATGCGCATAATCCTTCTCCAACTTATCTATTGTTAGTGGTTGGATTTTTGTTCATTAGATTTCTTAACAGAGTGTTAGCCTGTGTGTCCTTATCTCTCAGCCCTTGAAGGAGGACTTGGGGGACGCAGAGAAGCATGGTAGGGGCAAGGTAATGATGCTGACCAGGAAGTCAGAAGACCTTGGCTGAACCCAGCTGTACCACTTACTAGCCAAATGACCATGGCCAAGTCAGTACATCTTTCTGGGCCTGTTTCCTTACCTGTAATAATGTCAGATCAAGAAACTATGAGAATCAAATGTAATCATCTCTGTGAAAATACTTGGTAAACTGTAAAATGCTAGACAAAGTAGATAATTAATTATAACAATTAATTAAATGCCCCCTACTCCTCCTTCCAAAGCCAGAAATGGAAATGATAATCCTTAACAGGAAAGTCTCAAATCAAAGAATATAATTTTAATCAAATAGCCTATGGTTGGAGCCCTGGATTGAAAAGGAAAAGAATGCAGTCAGGTAACATCAGAAAAGCTACATTTGGTTAGAGCTAACTTAGCCTGTGTGGAGTCTCTGACACTGGCACCAAGGGCACATTGTGGGAACAGAAAATAGTTTACTTCTAAACTGATTCTGTGTGGAAAACGTGTGCAGAAAATCCCCAGATGGTCAATGAACTTCAACTCTGTAGGATCTATTTCAAATTTATTCCTGTACAATATGTTGGGAGTAACTCATTAGATTAACTGACTTGAAAATACTAATACTTTAAGGCCCAGTTCAGTTACCTCTCCATAACAATCCTTTGAATCTCTTCAATTGGAATTAATCTCTCCTTAGTCTGTGACCAAAGTATAAGTGGTATGCCTCCACTATAGCACTCATTCAAATTCAGTTTATCTTAATTTGGATTATAGGTGTCCCAGAAGGAGAAGAGAGAGACAAAGGGGAAGAAAATTTATTTCAAGAAATAATAGATGAAAATTTTCCTAATCTGAGGAAGGAAACAGATACCCAAGTTCAGGAAGCACAGAGAGCTCCAAACAAGATAAGCCCAAAGAGGCCCACACCAAGACATAATGTAATTAAAGTGTCCAAAATTAAAGATAAAGAGAGAATCCTAAAAGCAGCAAGCCCATCAAAGGGAAGCCCATCAGGCTATCAGCAGACTTCTCAGTTGAGACCCTACAGGCGAGAAGAGAATGGCATGACATATTTAAAGTGCTAAAAGGAAAAAACATACAGCCAAGAATACTCTATCCATCATGGTTGTCATTCAGATTGGAAGGAGAGATAAAGAGCTTCCCAGACAAGCAAAAAATAAAGAAGTTTATCACCAAGAAACCAGTTCTGCAAGAAATGCTGAAGGGACTTATTTAAGTAGGAAAGCAATGACCACAAATAGAGATTAAAAAAAAATTATCAAAAAAACAAAACAACAACAACAAAAACCCAGGCAATAAGATCACTTGTAAAGGTAAAAATATAGTAAAGGTAGCAGATTAACTACCTGTGAAGATAATATGAAGGTTAAAAGACAAATGTACTAAAGTCACCTATTTCAATGATAAGAGGGTAATGGATAGACACACACTAAACAAGAGACTATAGATGATTTGAAAAACATAAAATGTGGGAGGAGGGGAGTGAAAAAGTAGAGCTTTTAGAAAGAGGTCAAGCTAAAGAGTCTATCAACTCGATATAGACTGTCATATGCATGGAATATTAAATAGGATCCTCATGGTAATCACAAACCAGAAACCTATAACAAGCAAAAAAGTAAGACAAAAGAAATCAAACATATTACTAAAGATAGCCATCAAACCACAAGGGAAGAGAGCAAGAGAAAAAGACAGCAACAGAGAAAAACTACTAAAACACACAGAAAAAAGAAAGTAACAAAATGGCAATAAATACGTATTTATCAATAGCTACTTTAAACGTCAATGGACTAAATGCTCCAATCAAATGCCATAGGGTGGCCAATTGGATAAAAAAACAAGACCCACGTTTATGCTGCATACCAGAGACATACTTCAGACCTAAAGACACTCACAAACTGAAAGTGAAAGGATGGAAAAATATATTCCATGCAAACTGCAAAAAAAAGAAAGCAGGGGTAGCAATATTTATATCAGACAAAATAGACTTTAAAACAAAAACTGTAACAAGAGACAAAGATGGGCACTACATAATGAAGAAGGGAATGATCCAAGAAGAAAATATAACACTTATAAATATCTATGCACCCAACATAGGAGCACCTAAATATATAAAGCAATTATTAACAGACATAAGAGAAGAAATAGACAGTAACACAATAATAGTAGGGGACTTTAACAGTCTACTTACACAAATGGATAGATCATCCAAACAGAAGATCAATAAGGAAACACTGGCCTTAAGGGACACGTTAGACCAGATGGACTTAGTAGATATATACAGAACATTCCATCCCTAAACCACAAAATACACATTCTTTTCAAATGCACATGGAACATTCTCCAGGATTGATCACATATTAGGACACAAAACAAGTCTCAATAAATTTAAGAAGATCAAAATAATACCATGCATCTTTTCTGATCACAAAGGTATGAAACTAGAAGTCAACTGAAGGAAGAAAACCAGAAAAGCCACAAAAATGTGGAGATTAAACAAAATGCTACCGAACAACGATTGGGCCAATGAAGAAATCAAAGGAGAAATCAAAAAATTCCTGGAGATAAATGAAAATGAAAACATAACATGCCAAAATCTGTGGGATACAGCAAAAGCGGTTCTAAGAGGGAAGTTCATAGCAATTCAGGCCTACCACAACAAAGAAGAAAAATCCCAAATAGACAATCTAAAAGCGCATCTAAAGGTCCTGGAAAAAGAACAACAAACAAAGCCCCAAATCAGCAGAAGGAAGGAAATAATAAAAATCAGGGAAGAAATAAACTAAATAGAGACTAAAAAAAACAACAGGAAAAATTAATGAAACCAAGAGCCGGTTCTTTGAAAAGAGAAACAAAATTGACAAACCCTTAGCTAGACTCACCAAGAAAAAGAGAAGGCTCAAATAAATAAAATCATCAGCTGGAGATATCACACTCCCTTTTTTCAAAATATACTACAAAGCCATAGTAACCAAAATAGCATGATACGGGCACAAAACCAGACACATAGATCAATGGAATAGAATCGAGAGCCCAGAAATAAACCCACACATTTATGGACAGCTGATATTCGACAAGGGAGCCAAGAGCATACAATGGAGAAAGGAGAGTCACTTCAACAAACGGTGTTGGGAAAACTGGACAGTCACATGCGAAAGAATGAAAGTAGAGGATTCCCTTACACCATGCACAAAAATCAACTCAAAATGGATTAAAGACTTGGATGTAAGACCTGAAACCATGAAACTTCTAGAAGAAAACATAGGCCCTACGCTCTTTGACATCGGTCTGAGCAGCATATTTTCAAGTACCATGTCTGACCGGGCAAGGGAAACAAAAGAAAAAATGAACAAATGGGACTACATCTAACTGAAAAGCTTCTGCAAGACAAAGGAAACTGTCAACAAAATGAAAAGACAACCTAACAATTGGGCGAAGATATTTGCAAACCATATATCAGATAAGCGGTTAATATCCAAAATATACAAAGAACTCATACAGCTCAACAACAACAAAACCAACAACCCAATTAAAAAATTGGCAAAAGATCTGAAGAGATTTCTCCAAAGAAGATATACAGATGGCCAACAGGCATATGAAAAGATGCTCAACATCGTTAGCTATCAGGGAAATGCAAATCAAAACTACAATGAGGTATCACCTCACTCTGGTCAGAATGGCTATAAGTAACAAGACAGGAAACAACAAATGTTGGAGAGGATGTGGAGAGAAGGGAACCCTCGTACACTGCTGGTGGGAGTGCAAACCGGTGCAGCCACTATGGAAAGCAGTATGGAGTATCCTCAGAAAATTAAGAATAGATCTACCATATGATCCAGCTATCCCACTGCTGGGTATTTATCCAAAGAACTTCAAAAGGCAAAGGAATAAAGATACCTGCACCCCTATGTTCATTGCAGCATTATACACAATAGCCAAGACTTGGAAACAACATAGGCGCCCATCGAGGGACGAATGGATAAAGGAAATGTGGTATTTACACACAATGGAATACTACTCAGCCATAAGAAATGATGAAATCCGGCCATTTGTGACAACATGGATGCACCTTGAGGGTATCATGCTGAGTGAAATAAGTCAGAGGGAGAAAGTCAAATACCGTATGATCTCACTCATAAGTAGAAGATAAAAACGACAAACAAACACATAGCAATGGAGAATGGATTGGTGGTTACCATGGGGGAAGGGGGGAAGAGCAAAAGGGGTGATTAGGCTCACATGTGAGGGGAGGGACTATAATTAGTTTTTGGGTGGTGAACATGGTGTAATCTACACAGAATTTGACATATTTTATGATATACATCCGAAAGCTATATAATGTTATAATCCAATGGTACTGCAATTAAAAATAAATAAAATCTGGAGAGAAATAGAAAAAAAAACAAATTTAGTTTACCTTAGAGGTTGTGTGTGTGGTATGTAAATGCATGCACATGCATGTGTGTGTATATGCTTGTGTACTGCCTCACAAGAGTATAGTCTAAGCTCCTGAGGTCAGGAACCATGTCTTGGTCATCATTCATATATCTTCCACAGCATCTAGCATATTGCCTTACATACAGTAGTTGCTCAGTAAGCACTGCTGACTGTTAAAGGGAATGAGAATTATACATTTACGATTACAATTACATACATCTTTAAGGAAAGTATTCCCTTTTTCCTGTGCCCTCAAACTATCCACTTCAAGCTCCTCTCTTTATTGAATCCTGTAATTTAAGGAACAAGTCCATGGAGTAACAGCTGACTTCAGGCATGTTTTTGGAGAAATGGAATAATCAGTACATAGCATGAGAATCATAATCACTGTTCTTGAAGCAAAGTGGTCGATGATCTCAGATCTGATAGCAGAGATTCCCATTCTGGATGAAGCTGAGTATAGCAGTGTTGTTAAATCCCTCAAGGGAGGTGAGTGTACTTGAGTTATCATAAGCTTCCATCCCAACTGGAGGCTAGGTCCATCTAGGACGGTGTTGTCCAATACAGAAGCCACTAGCCACATGTGCCTATTGAGCATATGAAATGTGCCGAAACTGAATTGAGATGTACTGTAAATATAAAATACACACCGGATTTCAAAGACTTAGTACAAGATTTAAAAAATAATATAAAATATCTCATTAGTAATTTTTATATTGATTGTATGTTGAAATGAAAACACTTCGGGTATATTGGGTTAAAAAATATTATTAAAATTAATTTTTTTATTTTTTTAATGTGGCTACTAGAAAATTTAGAATTACATATGTAGCTTGTATTATATTTCTGTTGGACAGCACTAAAATTGGAACCATCGCAAACAAAGAATCTATCCTCAAAACAACCTAAATGCTAATAATTAGCACATCCACCATTTCCTCTTGAGGCCAACAGGACCCCAAAAACCAAAGGACTATGACACAAAGCAGTAATACAAGACTATGTCTTCACCTCCACAATATGAGTGTATCCAAGCCAGGAATAGGAGTTCTAGATAAAGACCTTCCAAGCAGAGGAGAGAAGTACAAAATTTTCAAGTGTTACAAGTAAATAATAAAAGGCATTCTTGAAGTTCCTGAACAAAGAAACTTCAATATATATCAACTTAACTTTCGCTGACATGATGCCACAACAAACCGAAAAGGTAAAATAAAATCCAAATGCTTTTCATGAGGTAACACAGTGCCTTGCATCCTGACAATTGTTTGTTGAATTGAATTGAATTTGGAAGAGGGTGTCTAACTGGATTTGATCTCTTTTTAAACTGAAGTCAATGAACCAGGGTATGTCCATACACAACGCTAAAGCTCTCTACTGAGTCTATTAACATGTATTGAGGACGGATACTGTGCTCTCTTAGCCCTTTATATAGCAACTATTAGATCCTTGCTAGAGGACTAGCTGCTATAGGACACAATTAGGTATAAACTTGACCTTCACTGTAATAAATGCCTTCTTATATCCATATTTCATCTAAAGCAAAAAGGCTCCTATGGCATGGCCCCTGGGGAGAGCATCATAACAGAGCCTCTGACTACTGCACACACCTATAGTAGTTAAACTCTATCATCCACAAAGATGTGGGCTCCGTGTATAAGGCACAGATGGAACCTGAAATTGGAGTATTAAAAAGAGACTTTAAGAAATTAGAACTAATTAATTAAGTAGATGGAGGGAATCCTTTCACAATGCATACGTACATCAAATCATCACATTGTACACTTTAAATATCTTACAATTGTATTTGTCAATTACACCTCAATAAAAAAGAGAGAAATAGGAAGAACTGATTTTTAAGCAAAGGAAATGTAAATACTGAAAGAAGAGCCCTGTTAAATTGCACATAATTCCACTTAAAATATGAAAAGCTAGAAGCACTATCAACAGGTCTATTCAGTTAATTCAGTGAAATATAAAAAGAAAAACATTCAACCCAGGCATTCGGCATTGTGAAAACAGACTAAGCAGTTGATTGATCAATGTATTTTCAACAGGTTGTGTGGACATCCCGTAGGCACACACTTAGTCCGTGGCTACTGCCTGAAAAGAGGAAAAAATCCAATCAGATATTATAAAGTGGAGATGGTCACAGTGAGCCAGCAACCTCCGTTCAAACTTTACCCATATTAGGACACTCTTACAGTTTTGAATGAGACCCAAATCTATTTACGTATTTTCCCAGTCTTTATCACCTCCTTGTGTAACACTGAGCAGTTTTTGAGGAGACAAGCCACTATTACAATGTTGTCAAGGCCCTTCTCGTTTTCTAGTTCAAATCCTTGTTCATGCTGTTTGCTAAGTACTTGTTCCCTGTGACAGCTTTCAACCAAACAGAACACACTGCATGCTGTATTCCAAACCACTCTGTCCCGCTGGGCTCCAAGTGAAACAAGCTCTTCAAACTCCATCATGTGAACTTTTCACAAGGAACAATCTCCCTCAGACAATTCCATTCAGAGATACTATCCGTGAAACTGGGACTCGGAGAAGGGGTGACATCACAGGCTTCCCCCTCTGGCCAGGGTCATGACCACCAAAGTTGTATTTAAGAGGATCCCACGTGGTTTGGCACATGATTTTCTTAATGACCTAACATTTTCCCCAACTTTCCCATAAGCTTCCAATTTAAGATATTCACACTTAAACACAAAATTGGGTACTGGTGTCAAGAAAGCCTGGGATTTCAAGAAGTAAAGAATGAGAAACTTGCAGCCAGGGTCTCTATTAGGGGTAGGAGAGTAAATGTAAGACATACTAGATAATACGTGCCATATGTGGGATTTTTTGGCAGTGTACTAGGAATCATAGAAATACAAAGTATTATATCCAACCAAGACGCTGGAAAAGCAAAAAAGAAAGGAAGGAAGAAAAAAGTGAGAATAAGTTAAAGGAAGTAGGTTTCTTTTAAATGTCAAAAGCTAATGTTTGGAGATGAGAGCTTGGAAAAATGCAGGAGGATTATTCTACTGAAACGGATGGCCAGCTTGTCTGTAATTAGGCTACAACAGAAGGACAGCAGCACATCGGGCCATAGTCCCAGGAATCTGGGGTTGTTTTCAGAAAGACCTGCCTGGCAGCTCCTGAGGAAGGCTTTGGACTCTCCTAAAAGATCTTTAAGATGAGGAGAGTAGCCCACGGATCCAGGATGGTTTCCATTCCTGTTCTCACCAGAGTTGGGGCACCTGGACTGAGTAGCCTTTCAGATCCTCCTTTAGTCCAACAAGTCTATGAAATCCTCTCTGTGAAACATCCTCCTGCTCAATTTATTGTTTTCGAGAGAGAAAAGTGCCCAAATAAGGGGGCATTTGACTGTAATATGCCCCTAAAGCATTAGGAATTGTTTAATTCTTGAACTGCTGAGTAAGACGGAACCAAAATAGTGAGAGGTAAGACTGCTGTGTGCGTACACATTCCCATCTTACAAGTGGCCATGCCATTCCCACCCAGTGAGTCTCCTGGCTTGGAACTCTTTCAACATGGCAGTCTTGGTTTCAAGGGGCTCACAGAGCTCAGCTGGTCAGACACTAGGTTATCAAAATGAGACTATCATAAAAAGGTTATTACTACCACTGCCTATTGAATTAAGTCACAGGTCAGGCAGTGGCAGAGCTTGTGGAGACCTTATAGATCATCTAATACAACTAACGCCTTCATTTCATACACCAAGCAAAAAAGGGCTGATTTGCTCAAGGTCAGTTACTGGGAAAGCCAAAGTTTAAACCTGGATCCCACGTGCTTGCCACTGATGCCTGAGACACTACAATCATATCTACAAATGAGAAAGAACATTGATAACTTATTGCTACACTTCTTTGGGGAAGCACATTTAATGCCGCATAGAATAAAACTGCTCTTCCAACGTTTTGTTTTGAGCTTTCTTTCCCATAATTTAATGACGAAATAATTTTTCATTAAAAAATATAAAAGTATAGTGTAATGCTGAATATGTCTTTTCAATCTACACATGCAGTAATGAAGATTCTTACACGCCTCCCTAGGGAAGAACCCATTGCGATGGGACTTAATGGTTTACAGTCTAGTGGAGCAGACAAAGACACAAAGTGCCCTTTGTGACACCCACAGTGATGAACCCAAAGTGGGAACTTTGGGGGGGGGGCATTTAACCCCAACTTGGAAGGGCAAGGAAGGTATCAGCGAAAAAAAAAACAGGGCAAACCCTGAGGTGACCTTTGAAGTCTGAGTAGGAGTGAACTAGGCAGAAAAGAGTTTAGGGCAGGGCATTCGAGACCAAGGAAGCAACAATGTAAAAGGGCCCAGAGGCCAGAGATGATAGAAAACTTCAAGTGGTCCACTTTGGCTGGTGGCTAGAGTGCAGTGGTGGCGGCAAGGGGCGACTTGTGTTCCCTGAATGCACAACTCCAATAGCTTCCCCCAAATCAACATGACATAGTAAAGATAGTATGCTTGCCATGACAGAGTGACTTCACAATACGAGTACCCTACCCCACTTGATCATCAACATATTAATTAAAAGGTCATACACGATATCACTAAGGGAGGTACAGTGAAGTGAGCATTGAACTGGAACCTGGTATGGGGAAGTAGTTTCACCAATAAGTCACTGTCGCCCTCTCTGGTGAGGTCAGTTGCCCCATTTGTAAACTGAATAGTTGACCCTGCCCTAGACAATCTTTAAGGTCCCTCTTGGCTCTAAATTTGGGAAGGATCCCACCATGCATATGCTACTAGAAGAGGTCTGTAAACCTCCACAAACACCCAGGCTGATCAACAACCAATCCTCCCCTTTTATATCATTTCATAAAAGGCAACGTGATCTAATTGCAGTGCTTCCGAACTCTCAGTTCATAATTTTGATTAGGAAGCAGTGGCCTAATGGATAAAATACTCAAAGCCTTCTCTCAAGCTCCTATAGAAGGACAAAAATGAGGAAATTTCACTTAATTACAAATTTGTGCCTTAGTCTTCTCATCTGCGCTCCTAGAAAGAAAATGTATAAAATATGTAAAGTGATGATAAAGATAATATGTACAAATGGGGAGATTCACTTTAAGCCTGCACAGAAAGTTCACCAACAATGGTCAATTTAAAATTAGCTCCTTGAATCAACCACAAATCTCACAATGGGGTCACTTGGGTTTCAGACTTCACGTGGTTCTGTAACCACGCCATCATGGGAGGGGAGATTCCAGCGGCACCACATGTTAAGGTCCCAGAATTGGTAATTGTCTCAACAACCCTTCTTATTCAGGCTCTTCGATACTGGATAAATAACTAAGTAAAATTAGCTCCCTGAATCAATCACAAATCTCACAATGAGGTCACTCGGGTTTCAGACTTCATTGTGCATCACAATCACCTTACAATCACAAGAGGCCTCCTCTTGAAAGCAGGTTGCTTCTGAGACCCTTCCATTGAGATTTTAATTTACCTAGAGGGTGGTTCCAAACTGCCAGATTCATAGGCAACCCAGGCGAGTCTCAAGGGAGGTGATCATGGGACCGACCACACTGCAAAAAGCTGAATCTAATAGGAACAAGAATAAAGGCATGCAGGGGAGAATCATCTAGAAACTAGAGCACGGGCTTCAGGTGCCTTTCCTGGGCAGTAAGTAAGCAGAGAAAAGGAGAAGGGTAATAGCTATACCTGGGTCTGGATTGGGGCTTACTCCTCCACTCCTTTAATAAATATCTATTGTGCGCCCATATGGATCAGACACTGTGCTAGGCACTGGGGTTACAGAAGGAAACAAAAACAAATGAGGTCCCTGCCCTCATACTGATATGCCCTCTTACAACTCTCCACACCTACCTGTCAAAATTGCTGTGGTTGCCCAGCCAGTCCTGCAGCCCCGAATGCCCCAACGATTGCACTGGAAGAGTACTCTAGAACACAAGAAACAGGAAGAATGATAGAAGGTATGGCTCTTTGGTTTTTTCAAGACTAGCTCTCCAAGAGATTCTGCAGCTGGAATTGAAGGCTTTCTCAGCCCTCAAAAAGCAGTGCAGATGAGCCAGCCCTGATGGCTTAGTGGTTAAAGTTTGGCACTCACTGCTTTGGTGGCCCAGGTTCGCTTCCTGGTCATGGAACCACACCACCCGTCTGCCAGTTGCCATGCTGTGGCAGCAGCTCACTTAGAAGAAATAGAACGACTTACAACTAGGATATACACTTATGTCCTGTGGCTTTGGGGAGGAAAAAGCAGCAGCACAGAACACACACTGGAAGTGCTTCCTACCTGGTATGGTTTGAGGTGTGGGAGGGTGTGAGCGACCAAAGGCTTCCCACAGCCCTGTGAAGGTAAACATCTCCACAACCCTGGTTAAGCAAATGGCAACGTCCCCTGTAAAGAGCATCCTACAGGGACACCTCATGCTATCCCTGCTCATGTCTTGCTGCCCGACAACCAGGCATCCTTCTAGACCAATCTTCCTAAAGCACAGATTGGGTGGTGTCACCCCGTGCCCCAGGGTAGAATCGAAAGTACTGAGTCAGGCATTTGAGACCTTCTATACTTTGTCCCCTGCCTCCTCTACTCAGCTCTTGTGATGCCCTGAACCCCCTTCACTCTTTTCCTCCTTCTCAAACTTTGTTAGACATCCTTCCCCTGTTGGTATCCCCTGTCCCCTACCTTCCTCCCCATTTTTCTGGGCCCAGTTCAAATGCTACCTTCTCCAGAAGCTGTGACCCTCTTGGCAAGGAGGGCCTCTATCCTCTGAATTCTTCTGCACTGCCCTTGGGTGCTTTTTAGACAATTAGAAGTGCTTTCTTGACTACATTAATTTATCTTCCAAGCCAGGATATGCTCTTTGAAGATAAGGATTGTTTTCATGTTTTTTTTATATCCCTTCTCAGGGTCTAGTACAGTGCTCAGTAAGTACTGCGGAGTGCTTCAGTAACAAGTTTTTATCCTACCAGGGAATTCACCTTACTTTGTTGTATTATTTTAACACAGGGGTCGATTACAAATCTACTCCAAAGGCCACGTTAATGAAACAGAAACTCTCTGATATGAACCTAAAGGCAACGTATTATTCATCTATCTATAATATTTGATATGCTGGTTTGGGGAGAGCCTGAGGAGATCTGGGCATTTTAACTGTGCCCCTACCCCTTCCATAACCTCACTCCCACCTCCTCTACCCCCACCCCACCTCTTCTACCTCTTTCATCAGCCCACCCCTATTCAGAACCACTTTGGCCTTTTAGGTGTCCCTAGGACTTGCACTTCCAAATCCTTTTCACTCTTACCCCCTTCCCCATATTCTTTTAAGCCAGAGGAGGTAGATCCTTCATTACTCTGGTTGCAAAGTGCATCCTTCAGGCAATTTCAGGAACTCCAAGATTGCTCTAATATCCAGAGTAATGATCCTAAGTACTCATGAGCCAAACACACTTATAATTAATACAAAATCTGGGATATTTAGGCAAGTTCCAACTATATAACAGTAATTTCCAACTCAAACACAAAGATTCTACTTTCTGATTTCTAAATTGATCTATTGTTTTTTCTAAAATATAATGAATTTTAATTTTTACTGATTTTTCTTTATAGAGAAGGGAGAACATTTATCAAGCACCTTTAGGTGCCAAGAATTGTGCTAAATACTTGAAATATGGACTTCATCTCATCCTCACAACCACCTCAGGAGACACAGAGTTCCACTTTACAGATGAACAACTGAAGTCAATAGACATTAAGTGATTTGCCCAAAATCATGCAGTGAATTTGTGGGGCTAGGATTCTACTGTTGGTCCTTTTAACACAAAATTCATGCTCTTTTAGTTATGTCATGCTGTACCCTTAAATACAACCCAGAAGTTCATTCTGATTACTCCGTCTTCCACTTCAAAACATAGATCACCGAAAAGATGTAACCTCAGAAAAAGGAACTTTCTACAATCCTAAGAAAAAGGCACACCACTGGGCGACCAGGAACACCATCTTTGATCTCAGGATCTCAATTGTTGGCTTAATTTTCCTCAAAAGAACACTGAATTGACTCAGTACCAAACATCACCTGCCCAACCATCATAGCACCTCTTCACACCATCACCAAATCACCAAAATATTTTTTTTAAAACCTCACAGTCTAATATGTATTACTTGCACAGTTTCTTTCTAGAAATCAGGTGCATGGTACACTGGAGCAAAAACGTTAAGACTCCAGATTTCACAAAGATGTGAGTTTACATTTTGACATAATGTAACTGAACTGGCAAAAACGGTTAAAGCAAACCACCAACCGAAGGATAAAGGATAAAAGTATCCTATAACCAAATAAACACCTGTTAGTCCTTCCCTTTCAAGAATTTTAAATAAGGTCACATTTATTCATTCAACAAACATTTATTGAGCACCAGCAACTGTACTAGGTGCTAAGGAATATAACTGTGAACAAGATAAACCAGGCTCTCGCCTTGACCGGATACTTCTGCTTTAAATGATCTTGCTAGCTACTACATTATACTTGTTCTCTGCTAGGATTATATTTTTGGGAAAGTCAGTCATACGAGGCCTCTTCTGGAATACTTTTAGTTTCTTTATGGCAAACTTCATAGAAATCTTTGTTTAACTTAGAGAAGGAAGAGATGGTCTCGAGTATCCTTTTGACAAGCATGTTGAAGGTCAAGTTAGCGCTCAAGCAATATGGAGGCTGGCGACCAACTAGGCCATGAGGCAGTTTAGACCATTCGGTTGCGCTTGTGGGTTGGGGAGTCTGAGATGCCATCCCCACACTGGGCCGAGGTGCGCTTGCGGTTCCCCCCACTGTCTGCATGGGGGGCCAGTTCTTCCAGGTCGAAGGGCTTCAAGTCGTCTTCAAGGCCATTACTTTTTTGACGCCCACCGCTGGCGCCGCCACTGGCCTGAGGTGGGGAGCCAGGTGTGCCCGACCGCACGCTGATGCTGGCCATGGCGCCACTGAGGCCATGCAGCGCGATGGCCTCATGGAAGGGCTGCAAGTCGACCTCCACCGACGAGCTGGATTCGATGGCTGCGGCCTGGCTGGTGGCCCCAGCCGGGGGCTTCGAGGGCGTCCTGGGGGAGCGTGGTGGCGGCACGGGCGGCACTTTGCCACACAGGAAGCTAATCAGGTCTTCACGGAGAATGGTGCTCCGGCCCTTCTTCACCCACTCCAGCACGTCTCTGATGCGACGCTGGTAGCCCACCTGGACGCCCAGGTCAAAACTTCGCTGGTGGGCATCCCCGCTCTCTTTGTAGAGGCTGGTCACGGCCATGGCCGCACTCTGGAAGGGGTCCCACATGGACAGTCCTGGCTGTTGGCACCCGGAATCCTTGTAGAGCTGGGCCACGGCGGTGGCTGAGTTCTGGAAGAGGTGCCACAGCCTCTGCTGCTCGCTCTTCAGCCCCGCCGCCTCAGCGGCCGCCGCCTCCTGCAGCTCGGGGGGCAGCTGCTCGTCCTGCTCGGCCTCGGCCAGGCACTGGCGCTCCCACTTGGAGAACCAGTGCTCCGCGACCTCGGCCTCGCCCTCCTTCGGCTGCTCCTCCATCCTCCACCTCCGGGCCGCTCGCCTCCTCCACAGCCGCCGCCGCCTCCTCTGGCTTCGCCACCACCGGCTCACCTCAGGCTCCGAGCCGCCCTCCTCCTTCCGCGGCCGCCGCCTCCTCCGCGTGCGCCGGCGGCCGGGCGCCCGCGGGCGGCGGGGCCCTGAGGCCAACTGCTCCGGCGCGCGCCGCCCGCAGCCGGTGCACGTCCCGCCCCGCCCCGCCCGCCGGCCCGCCGGCCCGCCGGCCCGGCCCGCCCCCGGCTACGCCGAGGAGATAACTCCGCAGCCGCCGGCGCCGCCTCGCTGCCCCCTTCCGGCCCGCGCGCCGCTCCTGCGGCCCCCCCACGGCGCCGCCGCCACCCCACCCGCCGCTCCCCGGCCGCCGCCGCCGCCGCCGCGGCCCCGCAGCTCGGCTGCAGCTCCCGCGCCGCCGTGGCGGCCGCCCGAGAATTCGAACGGGGGCCGGCTGGAGCGCTGCCTCAACGCGGCGCCTGCCTACCGCTTGGCCCCCTTTTCACACATTTTCGAGACTTGTCGGCTTCATCCAATGAGCTGATCAAATTTTACATCCTATGTTGCCAGAGAGGATTATGGGGCAACTTCATGGTGTCGATCACATCCAGGGCGCCGATCCGGGAAGGCCGGGGGTTGGGGGTAGAGTGGAAAGAGCACAGCCCTCGTGAATAGACGGGCAATCTGAGTGCCAGCGATGCCCTTCACACAGTAGGTGCCCCAGAAAAGTGTCTTCCGTGGATCGGAGCGGTATTTTGTACAGGAAAAAAAATCTAGTCGGGCAAGCCCCCCCCCACCGCTTCTTGGGCCTCAGTTTCCCCAAGTGCCCAATGAGGTGTTTGGGTTGGGTCTCTGGAAAGCACTTGGAGTTGTGATTTGCAACTTTCCTGCTGTCCCTACAAAGCACCTCTTTCAGGCTAGCTACATACTTAAATTCTAAGAGTCACGGTCAGAAATGGTATTGATTTTTTCTCCCCTCAGTATTCTTGCAAGGTTTTTTGTCATTAAAAAAAATGGGTTGGGGGGTTTTCTGTGTGGTCTACTTTCAACTACTAAAAATTCCGAAATGAAGAAGGGGAAAGAAAATAGGATAATGAAATCCCAGACACGGGATTTTCTGCGCTAGTGTAAAATTCAGTACCTTTTAGAAAAGATTTTTTTTTAAAAAAGCTTACCTAATTTCCAACACCTTAAAAATTCTAATTAAAACATCATAATAATACCAAAATTAAACTAAAATGGTTTGTGATACTAAAATCTTTTCCTTGGGTTCAATAGCAACCCACCTGTAATGATGCAGTCTTTTTTCAGTGCAGACAATTCCAGAGCAAATTGTGTTAAGAGAAGAAAAATTATCCCTGAGCTAAGAATAACATCAAAAATGGGAGAAACTAACATGTATTAATTTTTTAAATTTAGGAAAAAAGTTAGAATTTCACAGTTTCTTATCATAGAATATTTGCTAAGTCTCCAGAAAGCCTTACAAAGATAAAGGAAGCTAAATCTTCTAGCAAAATTTGTTTAATAATTCCCAAATATGAAAATTAGTATATAAAATAAAATTATCTAATCATTAAGCTTTATCATCTTCCTTAAAAGAAATACATGTTTCTAAGTTAAATATAAGAGAAGAAGAAGAAGAGGGAATTGTGCCCTTTCTCTGCAAACCAGGCTTTTTCACGATTCATTAAACCCTTTTTCCATATGTGTAATTGGACTCTTCTCATTTACATAAAGGAGGGATGAGGCAAAAGACCTAAAATCAGCCCAAAAGGAGAAATACGTTTCTCGTCCTCCTATGTTAAAAAATATTGTAGAAGAAAACTCCAAGAAGGCAGAGCGCCACCCCATATGCCAGCCCTGAAACAGTACATGGCCAAGGAGTTAGCGGGTTTGCGGGAGCTTTCAGGATTGCCCTGCGCACGGTGCCTCAGAGTTATTATCAGAAGCACATGTTTTTATTTTATTTTCTCTAAGTAAAAAGCTTGGACTGAAATGGCTGACAATAGGACACCGTATCCTATTTTCTCCCTTCATTTTTGATTGGGTTAAAAACCAAGAAGAAAGACTGCGCTGTCTTTGAAAGAGCACAACCCTCTGCTTGGGCTGGAGTTCTCTGGCTGGTATCCTCCATTCAGTTGGTTTCAGCACCTGATTAATTAGTTAATTAGTACTTAGAGCTTACTAGCCCTGGCGGCAATTTTCATGCCCTGCACGGTGAAATGTTGAATCCAGCATTGAAATTTCTGTGCTGCACACCCTAATTATTATCACCCCACTACTTTTAAAACCATTGCACCAAATTATTATTATACACAGAGCCAGACAACTGTGTGGGAATATGTTCTTTCTGAGAAATAATGGTAGACTTAATCAATATTTTTCACTGTTGCCCTTAATACATTTAAATAAAACAACTGAATGGGAAAAATTCTAATTCAATTAGCCTCTAACTCCTTCCATAGAGAAAATGATTTTATACGAGAGATGTTGGGAAAATCACACCAAAAATTTTTAATGTATTATCAGTTCCTCAGATGGCAAAGAACATGTTTACAAGATATCCTATCTGAGATTAGTTTTGTTCCTACATAAGTCTAAAATGTCAAAAAGAAAAGAAAAAGAATAGAAACAAAACAAAACCACAAAAATCAAGATCCTTTTGACTAGCTGTAAGAAAATGATGCTGATGCTATCTGTGTGTGTTTGGAGTGGGGGGACTTTTGATGTTTAAAAATATTGACATGGTTTAGGAATGAATTTTCTATGGGAAAAACTACTCCTTGGCCGCTGCCCCATTCTTCCATAAATTTGATGTCATGGCTAAGGTTAAATATCAACCAGGGGAAAATAGTTTGAGAAAATAAGTTAGGACACAAACTTAGAGGAGTCTAATTTTTGGCATTTCTCAATGTACCATTAGCACAAAGAGCCCCAGCGTGTCAATGATTTTCAATATTATTGGTAGCTATTTTCACCTGAAACAATCCTTACATATGGGTCGTGGGTTGCCTGTAATTGTAAGAGCTAAATGGTACGCAAAACTGGATACACAACCACACAGATCAGTAAATGGATCGGACTGAAAGCAAAAGTAAACACCAACCTTAGGAAATGAAAGAAGTTAAAAGATAAGTGTTAAGGACCTTATTCTTTTTGGAGAATAAAACAAGATTTAGTAGCTTTCCACTTAATTTAAATGAAAAGAATCACTACCTTACATATTGCAGTGATAATGTAATGGGGAAAGAAAACAAAAAAGTCTTTGTACAAATGACACCTCCTATAGTTATTGTGAAGAAACTTTTCCCCTTGGTATCTGCTAACAAATTCTAATTAATGCTGCACATTCCTTTACTGAAATCATTTAATGCGTAACAAGGGGGGTAAAAAGAAATGCTGAATGCTCGTGATTGCCCTGTTAGAATTATGGGAGTGAAAGCCTGGGGCCCCAAACTTACTGTCTATTAAAGCCAAGCTTTGAAAAAGAAATGCAACCTACAAAAGCTGTCAATCTCCCTTGCCCCTAAAGCCTGGGTTCACATGGATTCAAGTGACAGCCCTCCTCCCCCATGCACAATACATCAATCTGTCTCTCCCACAAGCACCCACAGCCCATTGTGCTGGCCGCAGGTGCCTATTATGGCACCCATGGCTGCCTCCCACAGCTCCGCCCCTGAGAAACAGGAACTGCAGACAATGGAGCCCTGTGGGAAGACAGAGGTGGGTGTTGGGAGGGATAACAGACAGATGGTAAAGGGTATAGGGTAGTAAGGTAGTTTCAAAACAAATGTCAAACATTCAAAATTATTGCTTTCGCATGTCTCCCCTTTTGAATTGCCTTTGCTTCAATCACCATCTGCCATAATTATAAAAAGAGTTACCTGTTATGATGAATATTTGCTCCCCTTTTTAGGTAATGTTGGAGGGGATGACCTTCAATATTCTACTCCTCTTTAGCCTCTAGGTTTCTCAAGGTCACAGACTAAGGAGTTTTAGTTAAGTGATACTGGTAGACTATATAGGGAAAAGAAGGAATATTTCTAATTTTTTTGCAAGGTTGTGATTTCCCTTCTAGTTTAGTTTTGGGCTCTTTAAAGGGGCAAGGGTTATAAAAACTAGTTACTTTGGGTAATATATTCATGAAATCAAAGTACTATAAGACTTTCTACAAATGTCATATCAGGCAGGTGGAAATTCTCAGGCTATTTCTTTTCTGGTAAGGAGTCACATAAAGGGAGATGAGGTGGATTTACCATAAAAGTACTGAAGGTTTCTGACTCAGCTTCTTTACCTATTCCCAAACATGTCAACCAAAGTAAGTAAAATTGTAAAACATGTTAAATACCATTCACATTGAGTGCCGTTATCAGAAAAAGTACACTTTAAACATTTCATTTCATAAAATGTCACTTGTCTATGGTGTTTTTAATCTTCTGACTTACGGACTAATTAAGAAGCAATAAATGGAAGAATTCAAAATGTATGCTCAAAACACATATATTAGTCCAAGTAATTTGATTTAGTTGTTTTTGCCCTTAGTTTATCATCTCAACAAACCACCTTATTCCTGTTTCCAAGATAATTTGTCATAAATTAAAACCAAACTAACAATAATTTCATCACCACGACTACTACCTGTCTCAAACAAAAAGTGACCAAGAAAAATCTGGCACAACTGTAAGTCATGGTCGAGAGGATTGGTGACTTGTTGGGATGAGGGTACCCCCAAAATAACGCTAGGGGCTAAAACCAGCCAGTTTTCCTGAAGCAAACAAGAGGGTCTTGGTTTGCTGTCAAAAATTACAAACTAGATTTTAACTAGGGACTGTCAGGGATCCAAGTGAGCTCCTGGCCAGGGAGAGCTTAATTAGCAGAGTTGGTTTGGGTTTTTAAATTACGCAAGAAAAACAACCAATACAGTAGGAAAGCCTACAGTGGTCTAAGGTAGCAGAAAATTCACTATTCCATTACGGTGTGTGTGTAGTGATTTTGCACATTTTGTTAACAATTTAAATTTAGATTTTAAACATTATTTTTATCCCCATTACTAGGGCATGTTTCTTTTGTTTTCTTCTTATGTATCCTTTCAGAGATTTTAATGTATTTATCACCAAATATAAATATGCATGCTCCCTCGTTTTTTATGTAAATATTAGCATATTACATACACTTTTTTTTCACCTGAGAGATCTTGGAGATCAGTCCATATCAGAACATTAAGAACTACTAGAGCATACTTTGTAAATGTGAATAGTTTTGTCTCATATTTGATATTTGTAAAAATTAAGACTCCAGTTCAACAATGGGAAAATATATCTTTCCGATATTTAGCTACGGAAGTTATCAAGCCATTTGGAGGCTAGTCTTATTTCTCCTAACAATGACTGAATTAGGCATTCCATTTCAAATGCTCAGAAATTAGTACGGCTAACTCCAATTGTCCATTTAAACTGGAGCCACAGAAAATGTGGAAGAGAAAGTTGCAGATAACCCATAGATGTGACCTTTGTAGAAATGCTTACATGGGAAAACTTTTAAGATATTTATTGGTAGAGTTTGTGAACTGTTTCTATAGCATCCAAAATATTCAGAGTTCAAAAGAATTCACTAAGGCGTCCCATTTGATCCATGGTCTATTATTCATGCTTCTGATATCTCACAAAATGACCTTGCTTAATTGAGTTAACTGATGAAAAGATGCCAGGTTTTAGCTGTAAAATTAGTTGACAGTACACAGTCCTTTTACCTGTGTTCCAACACCAAGTGCTTTTATATCTAGATGTTTTCCATGAGGCTCTTAAGTCTGTCCATTTTAAATTAGCATGGTTTGCTGGTTAAAATCCAAGACTTTATTATCAGACAAACCTGGGTGCTAACCCTGGCTCTGAAGCTTGACAGTGGTACAACTTAACTTCTCTGATACTGAGTTTTCTCTAAAATGGGGATAGTTATAGTACCTACCTCAGAGGTTTGTTGTAAATAGTAGTTTATTATTTGTAGTAATACCTAATAGTAGGTAGTTTGTTGTAATCTTCTGTACAGATTAAATGAGACCGGGCATTCACTGTTGAAAACAATGCCTGGAACACAGTAAATCCTCAAAAAACAGTTCTTATTATTACTATTAATAATAATAATATCAGTTATAGGACTCTAAGGATTAGCTAAATGGGTTCTCAAATCCTGACTGATCAGCAAAATCACATGGGGGAGCTGTTTTTAAAATACACATACCTCCCCCAAAGAATGTCCAATTGAATAGGTCTATGGTGGGGCCTGGGAATCTATATTTTAAAGTGCCCGAGAGGTGCAATAAAAGAAATCCTGAGATGACAACTGCTAAGCTGACCAAGAAAGTCATAATTAGAACAGGAAGTCAAAGGGCTCAGTGAAGAATATCCTTAAGATGGATGCAAATTCCGTAATTAACCTATATAACTAAGAAACCAGAAGCTATTTACATGTGCTTTTGGTTAACAATAAAAATGAACTACAGTTAGGAACTCTGAGGAAAACAAAAGCTGTATGATGATTCTAGTTCTAATAGGAAGCATACTAAAGTGTGGCATCATTGTGAGCCATTGAAGGAGTGTAAGATAAGATAATCCATATGATTTTGACATTTGAAACATTCTTCTATGAGCAGCACTTTTTTTAGTGCCATACATTCACTTTTTTTCCTCTATAAATCCAATTAAATTACTTGGTCCTGCTGTGAATAATATTTACATGGAACTTAATACTGGTAATGCTATTATTTGTTTTATTCTTTAATTAAATTTCTTATTTTGAGGTAATTTTAGATTCACATGCAGTTCTAAGAAAGAACACAGAAATCCACTGTACCCTTTACTCAGTTTCTCCCAACGGCAACATCTGGCAAAAGTATAAAACAATATCACAACCAGAATATTGACTTTGATACAGCCGAGATACAGCACAGTTCCACCACCACAAGGATCCCTTACATTTCCTTTTTATAGCCACACCCACTTCCTTCCATCCCCGCCCCTCTCTAATCTATGGTAACCAATAAACTGTTCTCCATTTCTATAATTTTATAATTTCAAGAATGTATATAAATAATATGAATACAATCAGTATTGTAACCTGTTGGGATTGACTTTTTCAACTCAGCATAATTCTCTGGAGATTCATCCAGGTTGTCACCTATATTAATAGTTCCTTCGTTTTTATTTCTGAGCAGTATTCCATTGTGTGGATGTACCATAGTTTGTTTAACCAGTCACCTGTTGAAGGGCACCTGGGTTGTTTCCAATTTATGAATAAAGCTATTACTAATAAACTTGCTCTGAACATTTGTGTATATGTTTTTATGTGAACTTGAATCTTCTTTTCTCTGAGATAAGTGCCCGGCAGTACAATTGCTGGGTTGTATAGTGCTTGTATGTTTAGTTTTTTTTTTTCTTGAGGAAGATTAGGCCCAAGCTAACATCCGCTTCCAATACTCCTCTTTTTTGCTGAGGAAGATTGGCCCTGAGCTAACATCTGTGCCTGTCTTCCTCTATTTTTTATATGTGGGACGCCTACCACAGCATATCTTGATAAGCAGTGCATTGGTCCACACCCGGGATCCGGAACTGGCAAACCCTGGGCTGCCGAGGCAGAGTACGCGAACTTAACTGCTACGCCACCAGGCTGGCCCTGTAGTGCTGAAACTGCCAAACTCTTTTTCCAGAGTGGCTGTACCATTTTACACTTCTACCAGCAGTGTCTGATTGATCCAGTTTCTCCACATCTTCATCAGCATTGGTTATTCTTACTAATTTTAGCTCTTTTGAAAGATGCATAGTGATATCTCATTGTGGTTTTAATTTGTGTTACCCTAATAACTAACAATATTGAACATATTTTCATATGCCTATTTGCCTATATATTCTCCTTGGTGAAATGTCTCTTCATGTCTTTTGCATCTTGATTTTATTTTTTAAAATCAAGCTGTAGATAAAGCATACTGAGGATTTAATTAGAGTTGTAAAACAGATTTCATTTTACTTTAAGTTTTGTTATTTTATTTTTTAGTTTAACACTTAGAAGGCACTTACCATGTACCAAATACTATTTTAAGTGCTTTGAAATATTTATTTCAATTTAAGTGGAATTTAATCTTACAGCAACCCTATGAAGTAGATACTATTATTATCATCTCCATTTGACAGTTGAGGACACTGAGAGCAAAGAGACACTCAATAACTTACCAAAGACTACACAGATAACAAGTGGTACAGCTGGGATTTGAACCTAGGGAGTAGATGTCATAAGCTTAACAATGTGCAGGTAATATCATAGCTGACGGAAGTCAGAAGCAATGGGAGGTGGGAGAGAGTATAGGAAAGTATATCCGAAATGAGCATCGATAAATATTGCTTGGAATTAACGCATTCATAAATAGAGATTAAAGTAGATTATTTAAAATTATAAAGGTAACCACTAAAATGCCCTGAATATTATAATAATAGAATTAATAAAATTTGGGGAGTCAGAAGTCGGTAAACGAAGTGGCATAAGTATGTGAAATTCTACATCTTTCTTAGTAGAGAGTAAATAAATACTGGCTAAAATTGATAAAGTAAGAAATGGAAGTATAAATATATTATTTAGAGTATTGATATTAATTATCAGAAAAACTCAAAACTAGAAATAGTTAAAAGCAGTTACCTGTGGAGACTGGAAACTAGCTATTAAACGCAAAACTTTTCTTTTTCTTCTATACTGTTCAATTTTTTTAAAAAACTGTATGCAGGTATTATTTCTATAACAAAGACAAGATATTTTAAAACAGCCCAGGTAATTCTGATGGGGCTAGGTTTGATTGCCACCAAGCTAAATTACACCCAATATTCTTGGGGGTCTTCAAAGATAGGTGAGGTTTAGCATTGCGGCACGTTGGTCTGGAGTGACTAGGCGCTTTGGTTCTACTTGTGGGATCCTTAACTTCCAAGTCACCCCAGGATGCTATTCCTAACTCTATGCTCTTTTTTGCCCTTCCACTCCTTTCTTTCTTCTTTTTTTTAAAGATTGGCACCTGAGCTAACAACTGTTGCCAATATTCTTTTTTTTTTTATTTCTGCTTTTTCTCCCCAAATTCCCCTGGCATATAGTTGTATATTTTTTAGTTGTGGGTCCTTCTAGTTGTGGTACGTGGGACGCCACCTCGACGTGGCTTGATGAGCAGTGCCAAGTCCGCGCCCAGGATCCAAACCAGCGAAACCCTGGACTGCCGTAGCAGAGTGCGCGGACTTAACCACTCGGCCACGGGGCTGGACCCCCACTCCTTTCTATTGTCCAAATTATCCTCCCTCAAATCCAGAATCAGAAGATTGGTGGACGGTTAGCAACATTATTAGGGTGAAAGACAGGGAACTGATTAATTTCTGTCTTCCAAATTCAAGCTCCTGATACAGTATAAAAACAGATCTCAATTCTAGGTAATAGATGCTCAGAAGAAGGTATTTTTTCATTTGAAGAAGTAATATGTGCATATGATTACAAAGGTCAAATAGTACAAAAGGTTTTACAGTGGAAAGTAAGTCTCCCTCAACTCCAGACCCCATATCTTCCTTGCCAAAGTCACGTGTTTGTTAACATTTTTTAACATTTTTAATGTATGCTTTCAGATTATGCACACACACACACACAAACACATACACAAATACATACATCCATACAACTAGGAGTACACCCTTCATATTATCTTTTCCTTACTTCTTCTTTTTTCCACATATTAATATTTTTTGGAGATTGTTCCAAACTATACATATAGATCTACTTCATTCTTTTTAACAACAGCATGATATTCCCTTGTATGGGTATACCATTTTTATTTAACCAGTCTCCCATTTATGGACATTTTTATTACTATGTTTTTATATTTATCATTATAAATAATACCATAGTGACCACTTTTGTACAAAAAACTTTACACCTGCTTTTATTTCAGTAGAATAGATTCAGAGCTACATACAAGCATTTACTATATACATATGTGTATATATATCTTTCTATATTAGCACCATCTGTTTGATGTCTGCATAATATTCTATTATATGGCCACTGATTGTGCTGTAACTAATTGAAGCAGTCCCCTCTGACTGAATAGTCTGTTGCTTACAATCTTTTGCAAAAAATAGGGTAAGGATGAGATGAGTTTGACTATGACTCTGAGTGAGCATGTGCGTGTGTGTGTGTGTATGTGTGTTTCTCAAGGTTCTCCAGAAAAACAAAGCCAATAGAACGTGTGTATATATAAAGACAGAGGTTTATTTTAAGGAATTGGCTCACATGATTATGGAGGCAGGGTGGGCCAACAGCCTGGAGACCCTGGGAAGACCAGTGTTGCAGTTCAATTCCAAAGGCCAACCGCTAGCAGAATTCTTTCTTGCTTGGAGTAGGTCAGTCTTTGTCCTATTAAGGCCTTCATCTGATTGGACAAGGTCCACCCACGTTATGGAAGGTATTCTCTTTATTCAGGATCCAACAATTTAAATGTTAATCTCATCCAAAAAACACCCTCACAGAAACATCCAGAATAATGTTTGACCAAATATCGGGCCACTGTGGCCCAGCCAAGTTGACATATAAAATTAATCATCACAGTGTGTGTGTGTGATTAAAGTCAGTGATTTCTTAAGAATTTAGAAATCAGATCAATATACACCCGATAATATGCATAGTATTTGAAAATGTCCCAAATTTACCATCACTTTTGAAAAGTGAACCCTACTTTTTCCAAATCTGTCTTCTATTCCCTTAGAAAAATTAAAGCACCAATAAAATAACTTATCTGTTCCCTCAGGGAAACTTAAATCCCAAATTACATATAAAGCTTTTTTCCTGTTCTGCTCCATCCAGCTACAGGAGCCTCACTCAAGTGCTTGTTTAGAGTCTGGGACCTCATCCCCTGGAACTGATATAGATTTTTCAACATCTTCCAAATTCTATTGCTTAAACCCTAGATTTTTCCATTTTTCTGAAGTTCCAAGGAGCTAACAAACCACAGAGAATGTGGTAGCATGAGTTCTACACCCATAAAACTTTACCACATGTCATGGTCAAATATAATTGCTGATATTCCTTACAATTAGGGACCATTTCTCAAGCAACAATAGTATTTCCACTTACAATCTAGGTCCAGAGGATTACTACCAGACAGAGACAACAGACCGTCAACTCAGTAAAGTACAAGTATAGAGAGAAAACATAAGAAAAACAAACAAAAAGAAAAAAAACAAGGACAGTTTTTGAAACAAATGGTGCTGAACAACTTGATATCCATTTGGGAAAAAAATGAACCTCAGCCTTATCTCACATCAGGCAAAAACATTAACTCAAAAAGGTTCATAGATAAACTTAAATATACAAACCAAAACTATGAAACCTCTAGAAGAAAACATAGGAGAAAAATTTGGAACTTTGCAGTAGGGAAAAATTTCTTAGGATACAAAAAGCATAAACCATAAAAGGAAAAAACTGATAAATCAGACTTCATCAAAATGTAAAACTTCTGCCGTTCAAAAATTACCATCAAGAAAATAAAAAGGCAAGTCACAGACAAATAGAAAAAATATCTGCAATATATATATATGACATGTATCCAGAATATATGAATATCTCCAATCACTCAATAAGAAGACAAATAACCCAATTAAAAATTGGCAAAATGTTTGAACAGACACTTGACAAAAGAATGTATATGAATGGTCAATAAGCACATGAAAAGATACTCAACATCATTTGTCATAAAAAAAGGCAAATTGGAATCACAATGATATATCACTATACACCTACTCAAATGGCTAATGTTAAAAAGATTGACAATACCACATGTTGGCAAAGATGTGGAGCATAGGATAGCTCATAGAAATTGCTAGCAGGAATCCAAAGTGGTTACAACCTCTTTGGAAAACAGTATGGCAGCACACTATACATATACAATTAAACATGAACTTAAAGTAAAACCCAGCAATTCCATTTTTATGTATCCATCCAAAAGAAATGAAAATTCATGTTCAGAAAAGACATACACTTAAAAGTTCATAGCAGCATTATTCATAATAGCCACAAACTGGAAACAATTCAAATGTTCATCAACTGATGAATGGATAAACAAACTGTGCAATTAAAAGGAACAAGCCACTGATGGACCCAACAACATGGATGAATCTCAAAAATATTTTGCTAGGTGAAAGAAATCAAATACAAAAGACTACAGTGACAGAAAGCAAATCAGTGGATGCTTGAGGCCAGGGGTCTTGGAAGAGTGTAAATGGGCACAAGGAAATTTTTTAGGGTCATGGAACTGTTCTGTAACTTGATTATGGTAGTAATTACATTACTTTATACAATTACTAAAATTCACCCAACTATATAGTTAAAATGGGTGAATCTTATTGTATGTAAATTGCAACTCAATAAAGTTGGAAATTTTCTAAAAAGGAAAGATTTTAAGGTTTCCTGTTTGCCAAAGTCCCAGTCCATGCTAGTTGTCCAGAGTCAACTTGGGAGAAATTTACCAAGTGGGCAATCATATCAGAAAGCTACCACACTCGGGGTATAGGGGATCTACCACCCATGCAGACTTCTTCCTTACTGGAGGATGGCATGTGGAACTTTCCTTTCTTCTAAACTTTAGCCATCCGACATGCCGCCTCGTCTAGTCTCTAGGTTTTTCCTGAGGCTTGCTTCCTCCCTTCAGAGTTTGAGCTGTAAATATTTAAGTTCCTAATTTCCCTTTCCACTTTTCCTTCCACCTCTCTGTTCCCCACATCTCAGTTACAAACTCTTTATGGGCTCTCCCCAGGAATACAACTTCCGTTTTCACTTGTTAGCATAGTGCTCTACATTTACAACATTTATATAACTCCTCCCAACTTCATGCTTTTGAATTCCTTTGCCCTCTCCTATTCCTGTCACAGCTCGAATGTTCCTCTCTACCACCTCTTTGCTACCCCCCACATGCTGTTCTCCCAGGTAACCTAATGGGCCTAAACATTAAACAGTGCAGCCCCAAGAATGTACCTGCAACTCAGAGGAGGAAGATGTCATTGGAGGTTTAGAGAAGTCCAGTAAGCTTCTTCACAGAGTGATCTCTCCAATCCTGGCATCCACTTGGGACCAATAAGCTGGGATGTTCATCCTCACAAGGCTTTTACATATGTATCTTTGATGATGTTCCCAAAAGCTTCTGAAGTGCATCAGGACTTGACTTGAACGAAGTTCACACTAAGCCAAGAGAGCCCCATTCAATTTCCCGTCTCAAATTACGCTCACCTCTGCTGTATACTGAGCACACCAGACAAGATCAAAAGATATGCACCCAAAGATAACATGAGGACTGCCCATCAGATTGGCAAAGATTAAACAGGTTCATAAGGCCTGGATGGTGGATTTATGAGTAAAACACATATTTTTATACACTGTTGTCATATATATATATATATTGTGTTAATGTATAAACAAATACACAATAGTGTATAAAAATATGGGTTGTGCCTCCGGGACAAGAATTCAGCAACAGAGTTATAAATTTTTCACATACATACTCTTTGACATAGCAATTCCACTTCTAGGAATTTGTAAAGAGCATAGGGTCTGGAGTGAGACAGACATGGATTTGAATACTGACACCATCACCTTCTCCCTGACTGTAGGACCTCTCTCTGTCACAGTTTTCCCATATATAAAATCAGGGCAAATAATGGTGCTCTGGCAACACTGGGAAAAACATGGGCCTATATTATACCGTCTTTTACCAGTAAGATGATCAGCTGTCTGGGACTAAGGGGGTTTCCAGGATGTGGTACTTTCAATGCTAAATCCAGGAAGGCCCTGGGCAAACTGGAATGAATACCAGGTCCACGTCGCCTTCTTCAGGAACCACAATTTCTTGACTAGTCAACTCTACAAAGTATCAAAACTATTCCAAATAACCATCTTGACCATTTATGAAGCACCAGGTCCATCCCAAGCCCTTTATATAATTCAGTGGTTCTCAAACTTGAATGTGCATCACAATCACTTGGAAGGCTCGTTAAAACGCAGATTGCTGGGCCCCACCTGCAGAGACTCTGATGCAGTAGGTCATGGAAACGTATACCAGGCATGGCCAGGATTGCAATCAGAGGCAAGAAGGTGGGGATAAGTGGGGACTCACAAGATGGAAACAGAAGGTACACATCATGAAGTTCACAACTGACATTGGCCTCCCCAACAACACTATTTCCTAAAACAGGGGACCTTGTCTCATTCATCCTTGATATGTACCCCTGAGCATGCCTAGCCCAGTACTGGGTGCACAGCAGGTGCTCAACAGACATCAACAACTGTTTCCTTGATGCCTTCTTTGAGGAGATGAGTCTTTTAAGCATAAGCTAAGGCTACACCCATTACCCCACTTGACTAGTTTGGTACCTCACTTCAGGAGACTTACTCTGAAATTTACTAGCACTGCCACAGGGCAGGATTTATTTAGTGGCCTTTCATTCATCCATCACATATTTATTGAGCTCCTATCTAGGCCCTAGACAGACCCCTGAATGTGATCATGGGCTGTTGCATCAGCCAGACTTAGATGCAAACCACTGCTCTCCACTGACCAGCTCTGTGCTCTTGGGTAACTTCACCTTGGTCTCTTTATCAGAAAAAGGAGGATAAACATTCTACCAATTTCACAAGATGCTGGTGGGGATAAAATGAGAGGATGAGAGTGGCACTCTTCCACAGCTGAGCACAGCATCTAGCACCTAGTAATGCTCCATAGATGTCAGCTATCATTACCCAAGATCCCTGCCCTGCATCACTGCTGTGTGACTACAGGGTGTTGCAGGTGGAAAGAGCCCAGGATCCCTGCAGAGTCACACTTGGCCACTTCCTAATTGGCCAGCAATTCTGAGGCACAGATGGGAGAAGCTTGAGGGGAAGGGATGCTCAGAGCCCAAGCCTAAGGACCTCTCAGCTGCTCTAGGAAGAACGAGCTATCAGCCAAGGACCTAGTGGGCAAGCAGAACACTTAACGGCCACAATTGAGGCATCTGGGCACCAGAAAGCCTGGTTTTTGAAAGTAAGCAATGGGGCCGTGATGAGAATTAAGTAAATTAATTCAGGTAAAGCACTTAGCACAATGCCCGGTCACTAGGACATGCCCAGTGAATATCAGCTACCATTAGAAGAGCCATGGTTCTTGCCCCTGAAGGAGCCAGCTAGTGTAAAAGCCTGCTTACTAATGGGATCTTGACTGGACTTGGAGGGAGTGGCCTATAATGGTGGGATTTGTAGAGCACTAGCCAGGTCCCATTGCCTCAAAATCGCCTCCCCAGCCTCAAATGTCACAATGCCACACCATCATTGTTAGAAATGCACTCCTCATACAATGAGTGGTAACTATGCAGCACTTGTTCTGAGGACTCCTCCTCCTGCACACAGGGCAGACATGGACCTCAGATAAGGCTTCTTTACATGGTACTCTGGGCAGAAATTGCCAAAAGACCTGAGGTGGCCTGGGAGTTCTACACTTGCCTCTCCAACTTAAAGCTTCCCTCTCATTTCCTTTTTTTTTTTTTTTAATTTTCAGATTTGGTTTTGCAGTTAACTTTATCTGTCACTGTTTATAATATATTTTTATTGAAATCTTTATTGCAGATACTTTCCAAAGACCTAGCCTACTTCTATGACATTGAATCTTACATCCCTCTCTCCTTCAAAAGCTTCTCTCTTCTGACACCATGACCCAAATCTTCTTTTAAGGTCTTTTTCTTGAAATCTATCTGTTTCATTCATTTAACATTTTCTTCTTGAGACCTTACTGTTTGCTAAGTACCGTACTAGAAACTGGGAATACAGCATAGAACAAGGCAGACACGGACTCTGATGTCCTAATGCTTGCATTGAATCTGGGAGAAATTAATATTAAAGAAACTATTACAGAAATCATTATTGGCTCCAGTCTTCACCCCTGGACTTTTCTCCCACTGCCATACTCAAATTTTATGCTTTAATGAAACCGAATTAATCACTTTTCCCTAAACATGCATTGGGCTTTTCCTTCTCCCAGCATTTTTACATGCTCTTCACTCTGCAAATAATTTGCCACCTCACTTCTACTAATCCTCACCTACCACAATGTCTACGCTGTCCTCAAGACCCAAATGAAATCCCACCTGGACAGCCACGTGCAAAAGAATGGAAGTAGACCATTATCTTACACCAAACACAAAACTTAACTGAAAATGGATTAAAGACTTGAATGTAAGACCTGAAGCCATAAAACTCCTAGATGAAAACATAGGCAGTACACTCTTTGGCATAGGTCTTAGCACTACCTTTTGAATACCATGTCTACTCAGGAAAGGGAAACAAAAGAAAAAATAAAGAAATGGGACTACATCAAACTAAAATGCTTCTGCACAGCAAAGGAAATCATCAACAAAACAAAAAGACAACCTAAAAATTGGGAGAAGATATTTGCAAATCACATATCTGATAAATAGTTATTATCCAAAACATATAAAGAACTCACACAACTGAACAACAAAAAGCAAGCAACCTGATCAAGAAATGGGCAAAGGGTCTAAATAGACATTTTTCCAAAGAAGATATATAGATGGCCCATAGGCACATGAAAAGATGTTCAACATCACTAATTATTAGGGAAATACAAATCAAAACTACAATGAAATATCACCTCACACCTGTCAGAATGGCTATAATTAAAAAGACAAGAAATAACAAATGTTGGAGAGGATGTGGAGAAAACAGAACTCTCATACACAGCTAGTGGGTATGCAAACTGGTGCAGCCACTATGGAAAACAGTATGGAGATTTCTCAAAAAGTTAAGAATAGAACAAGCTATGATCTAGCTATTCCACTGCTGAGTATTTATCCAAAGAACACCAAAACACTAAGTTGAAAAAATATATGCACCCCTATGTTCGCTGCAGCATTATTCACAATATCCAAGACGTGGAAGCAACGCAGGTGCCCATCAATGGATGAATGGATAAAGAAGATGCGGTATACATATACAATGGAATACTACTAAGCCATAAAAAAGACAAAATCATGCCATTTGTGACAACATAGATAGACCTTGAGGGTATTATGTCAAGTGAAATAAGTCAGAGAAAGACAAATAATGTATGATTTCACTCATATGTGGAAGATAAACAAAAACACAGACACAGAGAATAAATTGGTGGTTACCAGAAGGGAAGGGGGGAGGGATGAGAGCAAAAGGGGTAATAGGGCACATG
This sequence comes from Equus przewalskii, assembly GCF_037783145.1. NCBI lineage: Eukaryota > Metazoa > Chordata > Mammalia > Perissodactyla > Equidae > Equus > Equus przewalskii. Next base: position 112,377,871 of record NC_091863.1, on the reverse strand, counting down.
TGTACAGTGATGGATAGTAATTAGTCTTTGGGTGATGAATGTGATGTAGTCCACATAGAAATCGAAATTTGTATAATGTTATAAACTGATGTTACCTCAATTAAAAAAAAGAAATCCCACCTCTTTAGTTGAGGGTTTCTCCATGATCCCTTTAAATGTGTCTTCCCTCTCTTTATTTGCAGATTACTGGGCACCACTCATGACACAAACTATACACACACCACTTTATGTTCTAGTTATTTTCATACCTATATTGCCTCACATGAAAGACAACAGAATCCCTGAGGGAAGGGTTTACTTCTGACATATCTTCCTGCCCCTTGCATATGTCACCATGCCTCAAATATAGTAGACATGAAATGTTTGCTCAGTGGGGGAATGGCTTACACACAGCTGTTCAATTTAACAAACACTTGGGTAGCAGTTACAGGCACTGCTCACTTAAGCAACATTTACCAAGAGTCACACACCACTCCAATGTCTTGACAGACAGTTTTCCCAACACCACGTATTGAAGAGACTTCCCTTTCTCCATTGTATATTCTTACCTACTTTGTCAAAGATTAGGTGTCCATAGATATGTAGTTTTGCACTGTATAAGTCTTCCACCTCCTGCGTTAAATTTATTCCTAGATATTTTATTCTTTTTGTTGTGATTGTAAATGGGATTGTATTCTTGAGTTCTCTTTCTGTTAGTTCGTTATTAGAGTATAAAAATCAACTGATTTTTGTAATTTGGTGTTGTACCCTGAAACTTTGCTGTAGTTGTTGATTATTTCTAATAATTTTACAATGGATTCTTTATGATTTTCTATATATAAAATCATGTCAACTGCAAACAGTGAGAGTTTCAATTCTTCATTGCCTATTTGGATTCCTTTTATTTCTTTTTCTTGCCTAATTGCTCTGGTCAAAACCTCCAGTACTATGTCGAATAAGAGTGGGGAGAGTGGGCACCCTTGTCTTGTTCCTGTCCTCAGAGGGATGGCTTTTCAGTTTTTCCCCGTTGAGTACGATGTTGGCTGTGAGTTTGTCATATATGGCCTTTCTTATGTTGAGGTACTTTCCTTCTATACCCAATTTATTGATAGTTTTTATCATGAATGGATGTTGGATCTTGTCAAATGCTTTTTCTGCATCTATAGAGACTGTCATGTGGTTTTTATTCCTCATTTTGTTAATGTTTATTTGAGCCGTCTCTCTTTTTTCCTTATTGAGTTTGGCTAAGGGTTTGTCAATTTTGTTCATCTTCTCAAAGAACCAGCTCTTTGTTTCATTGGTCTTTTGTACTGTATTTTTTGTTTGCATTTCATTATTTCTGTTCTAATTTTTATTATTTCCCTCCTTCCACTGGCTTTGGGCATTTTCGTTCTTATTTTTCTAATTCTGTTATATATAGTTTAAGATTGCTTATTTGCGATTTTTCTTGTTTGTTAAGGTGGGCCTGTATTGCTATGAATTTCCCCCTCAGGATTGCTTTTGCTACATCTCATATGAGTTGGTATGGTATATTTTCATTCTCATTTGTCTCCAGATATTTTTTTTAAGATTATGATAGATTACAACCTTGTGAGATTTCAGTTTTACATTATTGTTAGTCATGTTGTGGGTACACCACTTCCCCCTTTGTGCCCTCCCCCCACCCCCCCTTTTCCCTGGTAACCACTGATCAGTTCTCCTTGTCTACATGTTAACTTCCACCTATAAGTGGAGTCATATAGAGTTCGTCTTTCTCTGTCTGGCTTATTTTGCTTAACATAATACCCTCAAGGTCCATCCATGTTGATGCCAATGGAAGAATTTTGTCCTTTTTTATGGCTGAGTAGTATTCCATTGTGTATATATACCATATCTTCTTAATCCAATCATCAGTTTCTGGGCATTTAGGTTGGTTCCACGTCTTGGCTATTGTAAAGAATGCTGCGATGAACATAGGGGTGCATGGGACTCTTGGGATTGCTGATTTCAGGTTCTTAGGATAGATACTCAGTAATGGGATGGCTGGGTCATAGGGTATTTCTATTTTTAACTTTTTGAGAAATCTCCATACTGTTTTCCATAGTGGCTGCACTAGTTTGCATTCCCACCAACAGTGTATGAGGGTTCCCTTTTCTCCACAGCCTCTCCAACATTTGTCACTCTTGGTTTTGGATATTTTTGCCAATCTAATGGGTGTAAGGTGATATCTTAGTATAGTTTTGATTTGCATTTCCCTGATGATTAGTGATGATGAACATCTTTTCATGTGTCTATTGGCCATACTTATATCTTCTTTGGAGAAATGTCTGTTCATGTCCTCTGCCCATTTTTTGATCGGGATGTTTGTTTTTTGGTTGTTAAGCTGTGTGAGTTCTTTGTATATTATGGAGATTAACCCTTTGTCGGATAAGTAGCTTGTAAATATTTTTTCCCAATTAGTGGGCTGTTTTTTTGTTTCAATCCTGTTTTCCCTTGCCTTGAAGAAGCTCTTTAGTCTGATGAAGTCCCATTTGTTTATTCTTTCTATTGTTTCCCTCATCTGAGGAGTTATAGTGTCCGAAAAGATTCTTTTGAAACTGATGTCAAAGAGTGTACTGCCTATATTCTCTTCTAGAAGACTTATTGTTTCAGGCCTAATCTTTAGGTCTTTGATCCATTTTGAGTTTATTTTGGTGAATGGTGAAAAAGAATGGTCGATTTTCATTCTTTTACATGTGGCTGTCCAGTTTTCCCAGCACCATTTGTTGAAGAGACTTTTTTTTCTCCATTGTAGGCCCTCAGCTCCTTTGTCAAAGATTAGCTGTCCATAGATGTGTGGTTTTATTTCTGGGCTTTCAATTCTGTTCCATTGATCTGTGCACCTGTTTTTGTACCAGTACCATGATATTTTGATCACTGTAGCTTGGTAGTATGTTTTGAAATTGGGGATTGTGATGCCTCCGGCTTTGGTTTTCTTACTCAGGATGCTTTAGCAATTCGCGGTCTTTTGTTGCCTCATATGAATTTTAGGATTCTTTGTTCAATTTCTGTAAAGAATGACACTGGAATTCTGATTGGGATAGCGTTGAATCTGTAGATTGCTTTAGGTAGTATGGACATTTTAACTATGTTTATTCTTCCAATCCATGTGCATGGAATGTCTTTCCATCTCTTTATGTCATCATCGATTTCTTTCAAGAAAGTCTTGTAGTTTTCATTGTATAAATCTTTCACTTCCTTGGTTAAATTTATCCCAAGGTATTTTATTCTTTTCATTGCGATCGTGAATGGGATTGAGTTCTTGAGTTCTTTTTCTGTTAGTTCATTGTTAGTGTATAGAAATGCTACTGATTTATGTATGTTGATTTTATACCCTGCAACTTTGCTATAGCTGTTGATTGTTTCTAATAGTTTTCCTATGGATTCTCTGGGGTTTTCTATATGTAAGATCATGTCATCTGCAAACAGTGAGAGTTTTACTTCTTCATTGCCTATTTGGATTCCTTTTATTTCTTTTTCCTGTCAAATTGCTTTGGCCAAAACCTCCAGTGCTATGTTGAATAGGAGTGGTGAAAGTGGGCACCCTTGTCTTATTCCTGTCCTCAGAGGGATGGCTTTCAGTTTTTGTCCGTTGAGTATGATGTTGGCTGTGGGTTTGTCATATATGGCCTTTCTTATGTTGAGGTACTTTCCTTCTATACCCAATTTATTGATAGTTTTTATCATGAATGGATGTTGGATCTTGTCAAATGCTTTTTCTGCATCTATAGAGATTGTCATGTGGTTTTTATTCCTCATTTTGTTAATGTTTATTTGAGCCGTCTCTCTTTTTTCCTTATTGAGTTTGGCTAAGGGTTTGTCAATTTTGTTCATCTTCTCAAAGAACCAGCTCTTTGTTTCATTGGTCTTTTGTACTGTATTTTTTGTTTGCATTTCATTATTTCTGTTCTAATTTTTATTATTTCCCTCCTTCCACTGGCTTTGGGCATTTTCGTTCTTATTTTTCTAATTCTGTTATATATAGTTTAAGATTGCTTATTTGCAATTTTTCTTGTTTGTTAAGGTGGGCTTGTATTGCTATGAATTTCCCCCTTAGGATTGCTTTTGCTACATCTCATATGAGTTGGTATGGTATATTTTCATTCTCATTTGTCTCCAGATATTTTTTTATTTCTCCTTTAATTTCTTCAATGATCCATTTGTTGTTCAGTAACATGTTGTTTAGTCTCCACATATCTGTCACTTGCCCTGGGTTTTTTCTTGTAATTGATTTCTAATTTCATAGCATTATGAAAAGATGCTTTAGATGATTTCAGTCTTCTTAAACTTATTGAGCCTTGCCTTATTTCCCAACATATGGTCTATCCTTGAGAATGTTTCATGTGTACTGAGAAGAATGTAAATTCTATTCTTTTTGGATGGATTTTTCTATATATATCAATTAAGTTCATCTGATTCGGTTTTTTTGTTTAAATCCGCTATTTCCTTGTTGACGTTATGTCTGGATGATCTATCCATTGATGTAAGTGGGGTGATAAGTTCCCCTACTATTATTGTGTTGTTGTTAATATATCCTTTTAGTTTTCTTAATAGTTGCTTTACATACTTTGGTGCTCCTGTGTTGGGTGCATAGATATTTATAAGTGTTATGTCTTTATGGTGGAGTGTCCTTTTTATCATTATATACTGCCCCTCTTTGTCTCTCATTACCTGTTTTATCTTGAAGTCTACTTTGTCTGATATAAGTATGGAAACACCTTCTTTATTTTGTTTGCCATTATCTTGGAGTATCATCTTCCACCTCTTTACTCTGAGCCTGTGTTTGTCTTTGGAGCTAACATGTGTTTCCTAGAGGCAGCATATTTTTGGGTCTTGTTTTTTTAACCCATCCTGCCATTCTGTGTCATTTGATTGGAGAATTTAATCCATTTACATTTACAGTGATTATTGATATATGAGGACTTAATGCTGCCATTTCATTGCTTGTTTTCTGGCTCTTCTGCATTTGCTTTGTTTCTTTTCCTGTGTATTTTGGACTACCAATCCAGTGTCATGTTTCTCTATGATGGTTTTCTAAGTTTTCTCTTTATTTATCATTTGTGTCTCTGTTCTGATTATTTGTTTCGTGATTACTATGAGGTTTGTATAAAAAATCTCATAGATGAGATAGTTCATTTTCTGTTAGCCTCTTATTTCCTTAGACTAAGCCAATTCCATCACTTTCCCCTTTCCCTTCTAAGTTATTGTCACAACTTATTCTATCTTGTGTTATGAGTTTGTGGTTAAAATCAGGAGATTATATTTATTTTTAGTATTTTCCTTCTCTTTATCTTTAATGTTATAATTGTTTGCTCACCTGTTCTGATAGAGAGCTGTAATTTTCTGATTTTGTCTACCTATTTTTCTCTTTGCTCAAGGCTTTGTAAGCCCTTTCTTTCTTTTTCAGGTATGAGGGCCTTGAGCATTTCTTGTAAGGGGGGTCTTATGGTGATGAACTACCTTAGCTTTTGTTTATCTGGGAAAGTTTTTATTTCTCCATCATATCTGAAGGATATTTTCACTAAAAAGAGTATTCTTGGCTGAAAGTTTTTGTCTTTTAGAATTTTGAATATATCATTACACTCTCTCCTAGACTGTAAGGTTTCTGCTGAGAAATCCACTGAAAGCCTGATAGGGGTTCCTTTGTAAGTTATTTTCTTCTGCCTTGCTGCCCTTAGTATTTTTTCTTTGTCATTGACTTTTGCCAGCTTTACTACTGCATGCCTTTGAGAAGGCCTTTTTACATTGATACAATTAGGAGATCTAGTGGCTTCTTTCACTTGTATTTCCAGCCTCTTACCAAGGTTTTGGAGGTTCTCAGCTATTATTTCTTTGAACAAGCTTTCTCCTCCATTATTCTCTCTTCTCCATCTAGAATATAAACCTTATGTTCCATTTACTAATTGAGTCAGAATTTCTTCATTTCTTTTTAGTCTTGGTTCTCTCTCATCCTCTATCTGAAGCATTTCTATAATTCTGTATTCTAGATTATGAACCACTACTCCATAATATCAGCTCTGTTATTCAGGGAGTCCTGAGTTTTCTTTATCTCATCCATTGTGTTTTTCTTCTCTAAATGTCTGATTGGTTTTTCTTTATAGTTTCAATCTATTTTGTGAAGAAGTTCCTGTTTCACTGAACTGTTTATCTGTATTTTCTTATAACTTGAGTTTTTTAATGAAAGCTATTTTGAATTCTCTGTCATTTAGATTATAAATTTCTGTGCCTTCAGGATTGATTTCTAGGAGCATGTCATTTTCCTTCTGGAGATTTAATATACTTTTTCATACTTTTTGACAGCATGGATTTGTGCCTCCACATAGTGATAGTATCTGATCACAGCTTCCACCTGCCACCACTAGATGGGGGTCAGGAGCTGTGAATTCTGAGCCCACTGTGATCCACAGCTCGCTTGCTCACAGCTGTTACTTTTCTATCTGTGTAGGCACTCTGGCCAACTGACTTAGCTGGAGCACTGGATGGGGGAGGTTCACTTTCTTTCACCTGCACAATCCCATTGGCATTCTCGCTCTGACCTTGATATCTGCTCTCGTGGGGTGCCGGCTTGATGAAGACACCCTCGCCGTAGCTTAGTCACCTCTGTATGGGGCTTTCCCACAGGCTGTGAGTGAACTTGGAGAGCAAAGGAGTTCCTGTGGAGGGCCACCCCCCACACTTTCCTCTCAGAGCTGCATGTGGTCCCCTGCCCTGGGCCACTGCCTTTGGGGTGGAAGAGGAGATCCCCTTACCTCTTTCTACTTCCTCCAGGGGGTCCAGCACCTCCACCTTCAGAGGTGTGGCTGTGTAGGTCTCTCAGATGTCTTTTGTGTTGTGTGAATGTCCTCTGTTGGTATACGAATGTCCTTTTTGTCGTATCCTAGGGGGGAGAGTCTAAAGGGAGAGGTCACTCCACCATGATGCGGATGTCACTCTGGGAAGTTGTATTTTTAACAAGCTCCCCAGGTGAGTCTCACCATCCACAATGTTAGGAAACTGCTTTAACCTAGGTCTCTGGTTTTCCAACCCTTGTACTCACTTTTTCTTACTAATTAGTTTATCCCTTCATTCATCTCACAAATCTTCTAGAGTGAATCCCATATGCCAGGACCTGTAGAGGTACATTGAAGTGCAGTCTCTGGGACCTTCCTTTCATGGAGCTTGATGTCTAGTGGGGAAGACTGACATTGAACAAGTCAGTACAAGGCAAAGTGTGCCATAAGACAGGCAGTCCTAGATCACAGGTGAGGCTGAAGAGGTGTGTGGGAGGTTGCTGAGGGCTTTGGAGAAAATGTTAAGGATTTTGGAGGTTATCCTAAAGGTGTTAAAAAATAGAGTATGATCAGATTTACATTTTAGTAATAAGTGACATTTATTGAGCCTTTATGACGTGCTAGGCAATGTTTCAAGCACTTTATACATATTAACTCATTTAATCCTCACAACAACTCCATGAAGTGACTACTACTATATTCCCTATCTTACCAATGAGGAAAATGAGGCACAAAGGGCAGTTAAGTAACTTGCACAGAGTCACAAAACAGAGCTTGTAACCAAACCAGTGTCCATGTGCTTAACCACACTCCAGTCCTACTAAAGGATCACCTTACACTATGAAATTGGATGCTACTCAGTGCCGAATGGAATGGAGGGGCAAGAATGGATGTAAGAAGACTAGTTGGGAAGCTGTGGCAGCTATCCACATGAGAGATACTAGTGGTAATAGAGATAGAGAGAAATGTATAGATTTGAGAAATGTTTAGGATCAAAACTAGCTTTTCTTGGGCCAGCCCCATGGCCAAGTGTTTAAGTTCATGCACTCCACTGCAGTGGCTCAGGGTTTCACTGGTTTGGATCCTGGGCACGGACATGGCACTGCTCGTCAGGCCACATTGAGGTGGCATCCCACATACCACAAATAGAAGGACCTGCAACTAGGATATACAACTATGTACCAGAGGGATCTGGGGAGAAAAAGCAACAGTTGTTAGCTCAGGTGCCAATCTTAAAAAAAAAAAAAAAAAAACTAGCGGTTCTCAACCTTGGCCGTACATTGAATCACCTGGGCAGCTTTAAAAAATACAAACACCTAGGTCCCATTCCCAGAGATTTGGATTATATTGGTCAGTGCACTGGAATTTATAAAAGCTCCTCAGGTATTCCAGTGTGCAGGCAAAGTTAAGAACCACTAGTCTAAACCAATACTTCTAAGATGTTAATATGAGTAAAAATAACTTTAAAATTTTTTTTCAGCTTTATTGAGATATAATTGACATATAACGTTGTGTAAGTTTAAGGTGTATAATGTGATTATTTGGAATATGCATACATTATGAAATGATTAACATAATAAGGCTAGTTAACAAATCCATTACCTCATCACTTCATATCACCTCATATAGTTACTTTTTTTTTTGTCTTTCTCTGTCTGGCTTATTTCACTTAGCACAATGCCCTCAAGGTTCATCCAAGTTGTCAAAAATGGCAGGATTTCCTTATTTTTTATGGCTGAATAATATATATGTTTATATATAAACAGAATGGAAACCACTTGTCTGTCAATGGACAATTGACACAAAGATCACAAAGGAATATCCAGTGAAATATGAGGAAATCAGGATTGTGTGATGTTGTGGAAGATAAAAGAAATTTTTGAGAAGGAGGACATGATCAATAGTGTTGAATGCTGCTAAAAAGTCAGGTAATAATTGAAGGCTTGGATGTTTTAATTATCTTTAACAACAAAAAAAATCATTGGTGAAAGCAGCTTCTTGATGGTGGTTGGTGGGTTGGGCAGAGACAAGATTGTAGTTGACGGAGGAGTGAGTCTTAATGAGAAAGTGTAGGAAATGTTTTAAAAGAAGTTTAGCTGTGAAGGTCAAGAGAGAGACAGAGCAACAGTCTGGCAGAAAGACATGTGACCAAAGAAGGATATCTTTAAAAGATGGGTCCATGTTTAAATGCTTATGGGAAAATTTGATAGAGAGGAAGAGAGTTTAGACAGAGAAAGAAAGAGAGGACTATCAATCAGGCAAGATGCTAGAAAAGGCAAGAGGGGAAGACAGATCTGGCAGGAAGATGACACCTCATCCTAACATGGGAAAAGGAGGCGGCCAAGATTATAAATGTGGTGGTGGAGATTTGAAGAGAGTTTTGTCTGATGGCTTCTATTTTCCCTGAGAAGGGAGACATGAGTCATCACCCAAGAGTAGAGATGGAGGTAAGTAGTAGGGTCAGAAGTTTGAGGGAAGTGTAAAGATTTAAAACAGTTATTGTTCAGAGTGGGCAATGAGTGAATTGCTAGGCTAGGTTTGAAGGACCACTTGAGGTGAATAATCATGAATTTACAGTGGAATGAATTTATCTTGTTGTGTGACCTTTTCTGGTAGTGCTTAGCCAACCCAGGAAAGGCATAAAGAGTATGGGTAGTTTAACTGAATTCACCCAGATTTGGGAATTTCCTAGATATCAGGATGAGGTGAGTGAGCTTCCCTCCAACACCTCCATCCCCTGGCACAAAATTTAAGAAGGCACTAATTCTCAGAGTCATGCAAGTGTAGGACCGGCACCTGACAGTGAGTGTCCTCACATTTTTTTGGAGTGGGAAGAAGAAAAGGAAGGGGGGAAGCCTCACTCATCTCACTCTAGGCCCACTCCTGCACAAATAAGTTCGGTACACTGGCAATACGGTCATAAAGAATATTGACAAGAGACTAACTACAGTGAGGGACCATGTTCTGTAAGATAGATGGAGAAGAAAGTAAAAATGGGAGAAAGTAGAGGGATGAGGCAGTAACATAGTGACAGAGTAAACTGAAAAGCCAGAAAGTTATATCCAGAGAAGAATGTCTAAAGTTGTGGTCTCAGAGGTAGAACAAATTTTGGATCTCAAAAAGTTCCAAGGTGAGATGAGATATGCGGATGCCTGAGGTGGAGGTCAAGGAGCTTCAAGATCAAGGTGTTGGATGGGTTGTTTACAAAGCTGTTGACTGCAGCCAGAATGATTTGGGATAAAGTAGAAAATGGGCCTATTGCCAAAACCATTGGTGAATACAGAGGAGTATCTAAGAGACCAACAAATGACAGCAACAAGGAAAGTTAAAGAGCAGTTAAACTGATTGGCATAAGTGTCAAAAAGAGCAGGGTTTTTTGTTTTTGTTTTTGTTTTTGTTTATAAGAGGGTGGAAGAGCAATAGGCTGAAAGTGGCTTTGGAAAGTGAAGAAGAAACTGGCCCTGCTGTACCATGAAGTGTGGGAACATGAACAGCAGCCAGCTCAAGAAGCAGCTGGGGTTATGGCCTCTTCACTAAAGAACAGGTTTCACTTAAGGCTAAGTCATGAAGTGACTGCTTTATGAAAGGGTCGAGTTTGGAAGTGAATTTGTTAAACAGGCAATGTGAATTCCAGAGGATCTGAAGGGGTGGACTGAAGCATGGTAGAATTAGCTGGTTCACAGGGTTGAGGAGACAAAAAGTCATAATGAGTCCCACATGGAACTCTAAGAATTCTATTTTGGCCTGCACGTGACATCCTGAAGCTACCACATGGGGCTCAAATTTTTGTTTTTGCTTTTTTCTTTCTCATGGTCCTCAGGGATGGGCTAGCAGTCAGTAGTGACAGGGAAAACCTCATTGTGACTTCCATTTACTTGATACCTTCCTTTCATCCCAGTTGATAACAATAATGAAAATAATAACAATAATTGTAAATTTAGAAAATACTTACCAAATGCCTACTATGTCCCAGGCACTATTATGGGTGCCAGGAACAGTTCATACATGATAAACAAAGTTCCTGACTTCACAGAATGTACATTCTATTAGATAATCGGCCATTAACTAAGAGCAAAAAAAAATATGTACATAAGGTTGGGGAACTTTAAGTGTTATGAAAAGAAGTTAAGCGGAGCAAGTGCAAAGACAGTGATGATGATGACATGTGTGTGAGGAGCTATATTAGTGAAAGTAGTCAAGGGAGGCTCTTTTGAGCAGAGACCTGAATGATAATAAAGAGCCAGCCACATGAAGATGGAGGGAAAGAGCATTTCAGATCACGGGAATAACAAGTGCAAAGGTCCATGGGAGGGAAGGCTTGGGATGTTTGAAGAACAATATGGTCATTATGGCTGATAAGAGGTCTTGCTAACTCCAAGACCTGGAAGCATCCCCTTTTAACCACCTGCTGCTAAGGATGAGATTGAAGGGTCTCCATGGGCTAATGATGTGGGAGCAGTAAGATATCCCTAGGGGCAGTGGAGGAACTGAGGAATACTTGCCACACATTGGAATGGGAGTGAACTTGCTTGGTAGGTCCAAGGCCATTTTGGGCCCAGATCTATTGCACAATCACAGTGGAGATGGGGAATTATTGTTGCTCCTTTCATATCTGAAAACACTTCATCATAAACTGAGCGTTTGCTTAGGACTCTTGGCTTGAGGCTATTACGTGAGGTAGGATTTGACAGAGGCACAAGCAATGTGGTTAGCAGAAAAGTGGCATGAAATAGAGGATTTAAGCTTTTCATAAGAAGGTCGTGTCATGGGACTTGAGCCAGAAGAGGCCAAAGACCAAAAGGAAGCAAATACAGTATGTTATGAACAGCACAACTTATGGGATGCTAGATACACACCCATCTCGATGGGGATGATCTCATGAACTACTGGTTCCTCTAACTGGGTTGCCTCATGTCTGTGAATCAGAGCTGGGTCCATGGAGTCACCTTGAGTCCCTGAGACTATCATTACTTTAGTCCAAAGGGAGAAGCCTACACCTAGAGCTCTAAAGGGATGAGAAACACTCTGTTATAAGAGTGAGGACGGGTTTGCAGCATGGGGTGGGACTCAGCTAAGGCTATCTCACACTCATGAGCCCAAATTCATTAATAAAGTTGCTTTCTTTATTGTAGCAATAATCCAGCCACTTGGCCCAGAAAGTCACATAGTTATAGAGGATGATGGATATGGGAGGAAAGCCATAATAGCTATGCAAATATGTAAGCTTTACTGGGAGATCACTTTGGAAATGCCTGGGTTTCTAGAATTCAAGTCAGTTTGGCATACAATACAGAGTTCCCTCACAACCACCTCGTGCCTTCTTGGAAATTTCTGTGAGGCCAGATTATTCAACTCAAACTCCTCGAAAAGGTATGTGTTCTCTAGAGCATGTCAACGTCTTTGTCCAGGCAAATACAGGGAAACACCAGCTACCTCAGCAGGGCAGGAAGTGGAGCCTGAGGGAATGTTGGTATCTAGGCTCCATCAGAATTTTTAATTTTTAATGATATCTCACCACAAACAACCAAGACCACAAGAATCATTTAAATGGCTATTGCAGCTGCCCTCAACAGCTCAGAGAATATCTCCATGTTCTGCCTCTCATCCTCCTGTTTAAACCATCCTTTTCTTGTCTGGTTTTCTTGGGTTTGATCCCATTGGCTCACATCCAGCTGCTCCCTCTCTGCCTAGACTGTCTGAATTGATGCCTCATTTGGATGACTGGCCTTGAGCTGGCATCTTCCCCGGGATGTTGCCTCTCATCTCAGCTGTCCTGCACTATGCACTGCAGTTCTAAGCAAATGTTGCTCCTCCTATGCCCATCCTAGACCCCTATAGACAAAAACTCAGGGATCTCACTTCTTTGAGGGGATCTGAGTAATTATACTGCTTATTAAAATTATTTGTTTACATGTTGGCCTCTTTCAATTTGCCTGTGAGCCCAGTAGGAGCAACAGACCTAGAAGCTAGGAGATAGCTTCCCCATCTACAGTCATGCAAGGCATAATGACATTTCTGTCAGTTACAGACCACATGTATGACAGTGGTCCCACAAGATTAGTACCATTTGCCTAGGTGTGTAGAAGGCTTTACCATCTAGGCTTGTGTAAATATACTCCATGATGTTCGCACAATGACGAAATCACCTACTGTCACATTTCTCAAAACATATTCCTGATATTAAGTGATGCATGACTGTACAAAAATAGGAAGAAAAATATCTTCCTTGACTACCTTATTGGGTTATTCTGAGGATAAAAGGAGCCAAGTGACAGGAGAGAATTCTGGTAAGGTGTAAAGCATAAAAATGTGTTGTGGCCATCTCACCTCTACTCATAAGGTATTGAACTCTTTATAATATGGCCCCTGCCACCTCTCCAAACTCAAGCTCTGGCCCATCTAGTCCCATTTTCTTCAATGTCCAGCAAGCTTACCAAGGCATCTGAGGTGGTGGTTGGGCGAAGCAGCTGGTTCTGACAAGAAAGTTTATTGTAGTCAAGAATTTCAAAGCCACCACACCCACCTTCCTCAACAATCTGAATATAGATAGTTCAAAGGTACAATAGAAACCAGGAGTAAGGAGAGCTGAGAAACCCACCGTGACTCAGCCAGGGTGCTTGCCACTCACATATCCTGCCTTTCTCCTCAGCAGGCCTTGACTCTGAACCAGAAAAGAGGTAATCTGTTATGGGGCAACCACTTTGCTATGCTCAAGGCATGCACAACTCATTCCTGCTTCCTGATCTTTGCTCACATCAATCTCCCTCCTCGGAATAACCTCTTCTTGCCCTTTACCTTGTTACATTCTCCCCATATTTGAGGATCCAGCTCCAACTCCATCTCCTTCAGGAAGGCTTCCCAGAACCCTCCTCCATCATCAATCTCCTCCTCCCTCTGACCTCCTGCAGCCCTTGCAATCTGCACCTGAACAGTTCAGCATTTGCAGTTGATCCCTTGTCACGTATCTCTCCCTAAGTGTTTTAGGTTGGTTAGGCTTGTCTCATCTTTTGCTGTGATGTCCAGCAGAATATTGGGTATATAGTAAGTACTCAATAAATTCTTATTGATGGAAGAACATGTTTAAAGGGTAATGAAAGGGGAAATTGGTGATGCCAAAGATGGACTTCATCTGCCTCACAATTTGCCTCTGGCTGCCCTTCAACAGAAAGGCAACACCACAGATGAAGCTCTCTGGTTACAATCGGATGGTATGCTGTAAATGAGACTAAACTTTAAACTGATTTGGCATGGGATAAAGTTTGTAGTTTTAGTAATATCTGATCAATCTCAGAAAAAAATTCTAATGGCCTGCCTAAAATTAAACATATGCAATTGTGCTACTAGATGGATAGTTTATTTTTATCCTAAAGAACTGAAAACATTTTACGTCTCGTATGCTTTCACTTAACATTTTATGAGTGTCTGCTATATGCCAGGGCCAGCAGTGCACCCTAGGGACAAGAACACAAAGAAGCCCAACTTCTGCCCTCAAGGATCAATCACTTAAATACTATGAAAGTGCTCTGATATAGGCCTGGACAGAGTATCACAGCTTCGTAGAGGAGATGACGAATTAAAAGACTTGTTAAAGTCCTATAAGCTCTTGGCCCACAGTGAATTTTAAAATATGATAAGATGTGACTCTCTCTCTCTTTTTCCCTCCCTCTCCAGTAGAGCACATTTTAGGAGTAAAAAAGTCTAGACAGTTTAAAATATTTAAAGGAGTTTTTCTGACTATCTCATTGCAGTCTTTGGTGAAGTAAATAACAGATAATTTATTTATTATCATGAAGCAAATGCAATGCCCTAAGTGTCAGTTTGATAACTAGCACACTTCAGAGAATAGAGTGCAATTGAACTTGCAGCCCCAAGAATTGTTTATTTTCCTGGAAAGAAAGTACCAGAACTTTCTAGTAGGATTCCACGCCTATCTTGGTTCTATAGATGCCCAACTCCTAAAAATGTTCCAGAACTTTGTACTGATGTGCTTGGAGGGGGGAAAAAAATCCTAGTAGTTCCTCAGACACAGGCCTCAGGCATTCATAAGAGATTGCACTCAGGAAGTTCTTTCCATTCAAAATCTCCAATCAGTCCTCTTTAGAGCTTTTCCTCAAATTCTAGACTGGTCGTTATTTTTATTCTTCTATCAAAATTCTCCTTTAACATCTTACTCAAGCAGGGGTAACCACTCTTAACTCTTTTTAACTTGGAAACAGTGGAAAGAAAGTTACTGAATATGTACGGAAAGTTCTGGATTTTGGCCAGCCCTGAGGAGAGCTGGTGGTTAAGCCAGGTTCACATCCGTGATCACAGCTTCCCTCTTTCGTTTTTCCATCCTACTTTCTATAACCCTCCCCTTCACCATTGTATCCAAGGCCTTAGCTCCAGTATGTATTATTTTGAGCACATTATCCAATTCAGGAGTGTTTGCATTCTGAAAGGAGCTGGAGGTGGAAAGCACCAGAAGAAAATCATCTGCAATGGTGTACCTGAAAACTCAGGGGCACTCCTGCTATGATCCAATCAGAGGGGCTCCTCCAAGTATTTCCCCACCCCAGATCCCTGCACATCCCATCTCCGGGTGATCACCCCCCTCAGAAGGCTGAGCTTATTTTCCAAACCACACGTTCTGATCCAACATTCAAAGCAGGAGTTCTTGTGCCAATTCCAGGTGTAAGAGATAGTCTGAGAGACAGTGTTTTGACATAGATATTTGGAACTATATGAATATTTACATGTTTTATGGTGATAATAGGGCAGTTTATCTTCTGACTTTAAAATGATCTGGAAAACATCAGAAACAGAGGCAATTTAGTAATACAATTCTCTTGCCCAAATGTGAGGTTCCAAAGGGGAGCAGGGAAGACCATTGACCTTCCTGTTCAGAAGGTTCTAGCTAGTGGCTCTTCAAATCCTCACTTCATCAAGAGTTGTCTTTTGAAGAGCAACAGGAAGTTATTGTTATTATTATATGGTTTTTAACTGTTCAGTATATGCCAGAATTATGTTATAACAACACTATGAGGTAAATACTATTATTATTCCTCCTTCACACATGAGGAGACAGAGGCTCAGAGATGTTAACCTGCCCAAACCAGAGCCTCGTTTGATACCAAGGTTTGTTTGACTCCAACCAGGCTCATAGGCATTCCATTAAACTGAGCGGGCTCTTGACTCTAGAGTTGGTAAATTTACCCTCAGGAAGGTTCCTCCTCTGCAACTGTCTTCCCCTGACTTGGCAACACTCTCAATAGGCCTCTTACTCTCTTAGCATCTTAGCATCTCTTCTACCCATTTGGCTGACAATCCCACATCCTTCAGCTCAGAGGTCTCCCTTGTAGTCACCCTACCCCTGTGTTTGCCTGGCTCAGAGCTAGGCCAGCTCTCTGCTGCCCCCTCCTGGCCCAACCCAGGACCTGTCCCAGTGGCAGCTGCATTGAAAGGCACCTCCTCCCTTATTTGCATCCTCAATCCTAGGTTGCCTAGCTGTCCCACTTGACCAGCAAGACTAGGAATAAGGACGACTTATCTGACTTACATTTGACCTTTTCAAAGATTTCCCAGACTCCGACAGAGGCTCTGACCTGTTTCAGAAGTTGTATATTTCTATAACCCATCTTAAGATCACCTGTTTTCTGCATTGATAATTACGTGTTAAGGTGACAAAGAGACTAAGGTAAAGTATTTTGTTCCCAATAGATAGTGGAAACACTGAAAAATTCAAATTACTTTGTGGCAAATTTTTTTTTGTTAAGATTGGCACCTGGGCTAACATCTGTTGCCAATCTTCCTCTTTTTTTCCCTTCTCCCCAAAGCTCCCCGTACATAGTTGTATATTCTAGCTGTAGGTCCTTCTGGCTGTGATACGTGGGATGCCACCTCAGCATGGCCTGATGAGTGGTGCCATGTCCGTGCTCAGGATCCGAATTGGCGAAACCCTGGGCCACCATAGTGGAGCACGCAAACTTAACCATTTGGCCATGGGTCAGCCCCACTTTTGTGGCAAATTTTGAGACTCGCTGAAAAACTGAATAGAATATCAAGGAAATTTGTCTGGTGTTTAGATGCCATGCTGAGAATAACTGTTAGAAAGAACTTTTTGACCAGCACACCTAGAAAACACATGAGGACTTGCTCTCACCCAGTGTCTTGTCCTCTGCATAATAGACGATGCTAAGGTGACCACTGGATTGCAGGAACATTGACTAGGATACACTAGGTCTTGCCTAGGGAGCACTCCTGGAATTTTTTCCTTTGCAGTTAAAATGAAGTTCTCAGTGCAGTCAGTCTTCTTGATAAGGTCAGGGCATTCAACAGGATCTATGACAGCCAGCTTGGCTGAAAGAAATTTCTATTTAAAAGGACCTCTAAAGAGCACTGGACTAAGAGTCAGGGGATCTGGGTTCTAACTCCAGCATTGCAACTAATGAGAAGTGAAGTTTTCACAACTAAGCGGAGAAGAGTTAGGAGGATGACAGTGGAAGCCATAGGGATACCAAGAAACAACAAAGGAAAGGAATCATTCAGGAAGCAGTGAGGTCCTATTACTGCAAGGGCCAAAGCTGTAGTGGGTCACCTATGAGGTAGGTGGCAGAAATAAATTCTTGCCGTGGAAGAAAAATTAGAATAGATGATTTCCAAGGTTATGCATGCAGTCAGCAGTTAACCCAGCGCCTGGCACTTAGTATATACCCAGGAAAAGTTTGTGGTAGAAGGAAAGAAGAGAGGGAGGGAGGGAGGAAGAGAGGAATGAATCTATTTCCCTTCCTTCTCAATGGAATGTGGCGGGCTCAAACTGAAAAAAAGCAAGCACAGGGTCAGCCCCGGGGCCGAGTGGTCAAGTTCAGTGTACTCTGCTTCAGTGGCCTGGAATCAGTTCCTGGGCATGGACCTACACCACTCGTCTGTCAGTGACCATGCTGTAGCAGGGCCTCACATACAAAAAAAAAATAGAAAGACTGGCAACAGATGTTAGCTCAGGGCAAATCTTCCTCAGCAAAAAAAAAAAAAGAAAGAAAGAAAGCACACATGAATACTGACTTTCCAAAATTTTACCACGAAGAAGCTATGATTCTAACACTGGTACTGTGAAAGAAGAGTAATAGCTGTTGAGGAATCATTGTATTAGATAAGACTGTTTTAGTATGATGTAAAATAATAATGCTAGACAACATTTATCAAGCATTTACCATATGCCAGGTGCCATACTAAAACCCATTTAAATCCTCCTGTCAAGCCCATGAGTCAGCTTTTCTTAGTTTAGAAAAGGTAAGCAACCTGCTCAAGGCCTCACAAGTAGAAAGAAGCAGAATTGGGAAATGAGCTCCTATACGCATAGTGTAGGGTGTGTGTGTGTGTGTATGTGTGTGTGTCTAACTCTAAAGCCTATGCTTATAGCCTCTAATTCTACCTCTCCACTTTAATTCATGGTTATGAGTTTCTGTTCTTGTTGTTTATAATGAAATTATTTAAAAAGACATGCTAATGGTACACAATGCAAAAGGTAAAAAAACAAAAAGCAGATTAAAAAGTAAGTCTAAAATAGTCTCATTCACACTCCTGTCCCCCAGTCACCCACTAACTCACCCAGGATACAGCCACTGTTAACAGCTGCTTTTCAAATTAAAAAAAAATTATTTTTACAAAACTCGGCTTTAATACTGCATCATTTCATAGTCCATGTAAACCTGAGTCATTTTATTATGTATTTCTACTCTAATTTTTAAGTTTTCTGTATAAAACATTTTTCAAAATTGATCCCATAGAAAACATGATAAAAACAGCTCATAGCACATTGCAAATGCTAATGCTTTTCCAACATTAATTGTTCATTTTGGCTAATCAAGCTTAGTGATATGGTATATTCTAAATTTTACATTTTCTATTTCAATGACGTAACTTCTTTTTACAATAAGATGGAACATCTGTCTGATGAAAAATGGGCCATTATTATTCATCTTAAGCCACGAAGCATCATTCAACAGCTCTGAACTAATGGTCATTACATCAAATAGGTTTTACTTTAATCATTATTTCTAATACATGTGAAATTAATACACAGTGTTTGTCATTACTGAGCACTAGAGCATAATTCTAGAAGAAGCAATTAATGTCTATCAGAAGTTTTTTGAAATATGATTATCAAATACTCGACTAATGAATCATTTGCATATCTGAAATTATAACCTAAACATCAAGCACTCTTGTGATAGGACACACTAAGCTTAATAATGAAAAAAAAAAAGAGAATGAGAGAGACATTTCAGATATTAAGTCATATACATTGTCCACGTCCCTACCAGAACAGAATTTTTTCTGAGAATTCATTTTCAAAAGAACAGTTAAACAGCTTCAGGGGAAGGCACTTCTGGGGCTTTTCCAGGAATTGAAATTTTCTTTGCTCTTATTTCTTTTATTTATATTTAAAAAAAAAGAATGTAGTTTAGAAGACCTGAATCTCTCAATTAAAAAAAAATCATGGTTAATTGTCAAATTCAATCTCTACATAGAAAAATGCCATCCAATTCTAAATGTTGCTTGTAAACTCTCTGAGCAAAGGGGCAAAGAATAATGCACTGTATTTCCCCTGCAGTGCTATACTGCACGTTCACCTTCAGGAGCATATGCTGCTCTTTTGAAATATGCAGGCTCCCCTCTCTTTGTACAGGCCTCTGTGAAAAGATTGAGGGCTCTACAGAATTAACATATGAATAGGCTAACATACCTCCCAAGAAGCCCCTGCACGAGGGGGGGGCACAAAAGGAGGAGATCCTTTTATTCATTTTGTAGTTAATGAAGAGTAAGAGGACCCTTTCTGACCAATTTTCTTGGGGACTCAGAATTTAAACATAAAATGTTGAGTGTAGAAAATATTCGTTTAAACTTGGATGCTTTACCCTTTCCTCCTTCATAATCCACCCAGCACACGGCAAAAGGCAAATGTGTAATATCTGAAAAGAGTAATTGTTGGTATCAATATTAATAATTGAAAGCTGATAAAGTTGATCATCACTCTTCTTGCCAATTGGCTGCTCGATTGCAATCACTTTAGCAAAAATGCTTTACTTGGAAGAGGCAGACCTTCAAGATTAGGTTAGGGTCAGTGTTCTAGATGGCCAGGGGGTTATTAAAATAGTGTTTCTGGGGAACCAAGCCTAGGAAATAGCACTGAAACCAGGAGCTCAGGCCAAAGGGATAAGGCTAGATTGGGCAGGATTACTGTTAGCAAAGGTCTAAGCAGAGCTCAAGACCCAGTTACTAAGCAGTTTAGGGGACCTGCTACTCTGGTCAGCTCTAATATAGGGCTCCTTATATCTTTCCTACCTAGAAACGAGAGTTAGGTGTCGCTTCGTCTGGGTGCCACCTCCTCTGAGCTCCATGTCTGGGTTAGGTGCCCTCCTCTGTGCTCCCACAATACCCTGTACTTCCCGCATTACGTAGATTCTGGAATTATTATATAGAAATGCTTTCATGTCTATCTCCCTCATCATGTTGTATAAGCCCGTGAGAGTCACAACCATGGCCATGCCGTTCTTTGCTGTGTCCAGACTCTATAGTACAATGCCAAGTGCATAACTCATGTTCAGCAAGTATTTGCTGAATAATGAAAAGTTTGGTTCTAGGTGGAAACTAAGTCCATGCCATTGCCATGGTTAGGGAGCTGGGCTCAAGAAACCTGGCAAATTGTTTCACGGGACAGCTGTGTTGACGGGTCCCCGTCCACGGAGCAGTCAATCACCACCATTTTGATTCAGAGGTGATGCTTTCTGCTGGAGCTCCCCTGTTAGCTAGGGCGTCTTTGGAATTAGAGGGAAGGAAATTAGATGGGAAGCCAGGAGGATGCAGAACCAGGTGAGAACAAGTAGAGGAGACTGGGGTGAGAAACAACCTGGGCCATGAGTGAGGTGGGATGGGGTGGGAATGGAGAGATTCTATGAAACCAAATCAGTAGAGAGAGGAGGCTGAAAATCTGATTTAAGATGAGGGTCAGCAAACTATGTCCTGCAGGCCAAATCTAATCCTCTGCCTATTTTTGTACACCCTGGGATTTAAGAATGGTTTTTATGTTACTGAACGGTTGCAAGAGGGAGGAGGATGAGGAGGAGAAGGAGAGGCAGCAGCAGCAGCAACAGAGTTAGTATGTGGCCCACAAAGCCCAAAATATTTGCTATCTGGCCCTTTACAGAAAATGTTTGCCAATCACTGATTTAAGCGAATAAAACTAAGAATACAAAAGCAAACCCATCCCCAAGCACAGATGTGCGTGTATATACATATGTACACACACACAAATACACTGTAATAATGGAACACAATTTTGTTGTTTGAAAATATCAAAGGCATTTTGACGCCCCATGAAGTTTGTGAAAATGTTAATTAACCATTTGTATTCTTTGGTAATTAAACCAAACATAAATATAATATTTTGTAAGGTACTATTTCCATATATTTTTTGAAGATCGATTTTTCTCTTCTCCAACCTCTCAAAGATGGGTGTCTTATCCAGTCTATGCTGTAATCATTCTGTTTTCCCTTGGACCTTTACCTAACTATGAAAATTTTGCACCTCTGGAGAAGAGACTGCATAACGTTAATGTATTTGAAGGATAATAACTCTGATTTGATCTCATTCAGTAATGCTCTTTGAAATATGGTCATAAAATGTCTCAGAGCTGGAAGATATTTTAGAGATCATATCATCCAAACCCCTTACTTTAGGAAGCGGAAAACGGAGATTAAGTAATTTACCTGAGATTTAAAATAAATCAGGGTCAGATAGAGACCCAGAAATCCTGCTTCCAAGCTCTCTCACACCACTTCTTTCACATGGTATCCCTTTCCCAAACTCCTAGAGGGCAGGACTGTGTCTGTTTTCTCTCTCTCACCAGTGCAGAGCCCACGCATGGCACATAGTCAGTATTCCAAAATGTGTGCTGAATAAGTGAATGGATGACAATCACAGCTAACATTTACTTTGTGCTTACTATGCGCCAGGCACTACGCCAAACACTTTTGTGTACATTATCTCATTTGACTCTCATAACAACCCGAGGACTGGGTTTTTTACTATCCCTATTTTACAAATGAGGACAGTAACGCACAGAGAGGTGAAGTGACTTTCCCAAAGTCACACAGCTAGAAAGTTGTAAAATTAGGCTTAGAATCCAGGTCTTTCTAACTCCAAAGCCTTTGTGTCTACTCATCACCCTAAATGTGTGGTAAGGACCAGTGAAAACATCAATTCTGAAATTATGCTGAAAGCTAAGCCTGTGTACTTACCCACCAAAATACAATTTGCTACCCTGCCTTTACTCAGCAAACGAAGCCCAGTGAACAGGACCCTCAGCTTGTTTGTCCTGGCTTTGCCCTGACTCCCTGTGTGGCCCCACACAATCAGCTAATCTCTCAAGTTCCCTAGTTCCCCAAATCCATTACATAGTCCTGCTTTTTGTGACACCCCAGGGTGTCTCCAATTATCTCAGAGGGGTTTCTCGAAATTCTCAAAACAAATTTTAAACATAATCCTTTTTTTTAAAGAACATATGTTTTACCTTTAGGAGGACAGAAGGGATTTCCTCCAAATAAAACAAAACAAACGAAAATGTGGCCGTAGTTTTTAATAGTCCCAGAGTTTGAGCTGAATGTTAAGGGATGCAGCTCCATCTGCTGGACATTAAGCACACTAATAAAAATAGTGGTTAAATACTGATAACGGGGCACATTTATAGACTGTAGCATTTGTCATAGTCTGTTCTAAACACCCGTTTTTTAAAATAACAAAAAATATATGGCTATTGTCAGAAATTAGTAAAACAGAAAATTTTCCATTGATAATATAAGCATAATCTTGCCTCTCTGAGATAACCTACCACATTATTAGTTTTTCATTCTGTTTCTATGCATCCCTACCTCTTTTTACACAGGTAAGAACATACATGTACAGTGATATATAATCTTTATATTTCTAAACCGTACATAATAAGCATTTTCAATGTCATTTACTAGTCACTACAGGCACTATTTTTAATAGCTGCATAATATTCCATGTTAAGATTATACAATAATTTATTTACCCACATGCTCATTGATGGACATTTACATTCATTGACAATTTGGTTATTATAAATGAGGATCTCTTTGCATAAATTTTATCCAGACTTCAGCTTACTTCCTGGGAAGCGATTATTATTAACAGTGAAACTACAGATCAAAGAGTAGGATTATATTTTAGCTCCTGAAACATATTGCCAAATTGCTTTCCAAAAAGACTGCATCAGTTTACCTTCCCATTATCAGCGTATGAATGCCCTTCGTATGGCACCTTAGCTAACACAGAGTATTGTCTTTTTTCATCTTTGCTAATTAACAGGTGAAAATTGGTCTCTTGTTCCATTAGCATTTTTGATTACTAGTGCAGGTGAACATTTATTCATATGTTTATTAGCCATTCACATCTCCCCTTTTGTGACTTGTTCGTTAATGTCATTTTCCCATTGAGAGCCTTCGTATTTTCTTATTATTTTGTATGTGCTCTTTAGATAATAAAGACATTAATTTTTTCTCTCATATTTATGGCAAATATTTTTGTAAACTAGTTTTTTCATTATATTTGACATGTAGAAGCTTTTCATTTTATATTGTCAAATATTTTAATAGTTTCTTTTACGATTTTTGTCCAATTGTCTTTAAGCTTAGCATATCCTTCTCTATAAAGAAAGGCGATAAATATTTACATTGTTTTGGTTTCAATTTTTGATCCACATTTTTATAGTTTCCATTTTTTTATTCCCTTGCAATTAATTTTGATGTGAGATATGAGATATGAGGATATATTTTTAATATCCTCATTTATTGAATTGCTCTTCCCTGCTTTACTGAATTGTTCAATCATCACTAGCATATATTTCGCACAGCATGCTCTACAGAGCGTTGCAAAGCTTCAAATTTGGTAGTCAACTTTGGAATGGTTTGCTTTGGCTGACAAAAAGATTCTAGAGTGTTGAGAGATTGTAGGGAGCCATTTAAGAGTTCTGAGCAGATAATTAACATGATCATGTCTGCGCTATTAAAACAAGGTGACTATCATAAACTGTAGAATGAGAATAGAGCAGAGGGAGGGGGAGTTGGGACACAGCCATGCCAGATAGTTGACGGTTCTTTAAACAATTTATGCTGTCTCCTGAGTCTTACAGGCATCTTCTTCCCTGCCTTTTCTTTTAAGACCATCTTTTCAATAATTTTGGTAAATCTCAGGTACTGCATCAAGCACTTTATATACATTATCTCATTAACTCTTCTCAAACCCCAGTTAGGTAGGTATTATCACCCATTTTCACAGATGAGGAAATCGAGGTCTAGAGATGTCATATAAGTTGCTGAAGGTCGCACAGCTAGTGAGTTGGAGGAAATAAGACTCAAACTTAAGGATTCGGGGAAAATTAAATGAATACAAAACACTTAAAACAGTGTCTGGCTTAGTGAATGGCAGCTTCTCATCCCCTCACCCATCATTAGGTCTTAGGAACTTGAAATTCTATATACAAAAATATGTTGGCATCACATTAACAAAATATTCCAGCAATTATAGGAGGCTTATTCCAGCTTAATTAGGAACTATTTTGCCCCTCTGAAATTTGTGTAAAATGAGCACACAGTCAGGAAGCCTGTCTTCTAGTCCATCTTCTGGTGCTAGGTAGTTATGCGACGTTGGGCAAGTCACTTAACCACAAAGTTTCCTTATCTGCATAACAACAACAAAGCAAAGCTGAAATGGTTGGAAAAGTTCAAAGTTCTACATGATTTTACAGATTTCCCAAAATTCTTAGGCTAGGAAAATGCCTATGGAAACAAATGGCAACAAACAGTGAATATGGTCTCTTTGTTTCAATTTTTTTGTTTTTATTTTTCATTATGTCAATTTTCAAACATACACAAAAGCACTAGAGAGAATAGTATAATGATCCCCCACGACCTGGCTTCAATGATCATCAACTCTGCCTTGCTTATTTTATATAACCTCCTAATATTTTATTTTTCTCTATATTTTTTTCAAAAAAATCTAAGACGTTATATGAATATGGTCCTTTTTTATGATGACAAAAATAATGAGGGAATTTTATTTGGTTTTCTCAGATCTTGAGGAAAAAGTTAATTTTAAAATCTGGCAAAATCCAAGCTGGTGTTGATTTCACTTGGTCTTTCTGCTTTTAAAATGTCTCAGAAAACGAATCTCCAAACCAAATAATACATCAATTCATCAGTCCAGGCCCAGGGCTAGTGAATTCTAATTATCTATGGAAGACAAGCAGGTGGGGGGTTCCAGCTAGGCTATACAGAGGGCAGCGTTTTCATTTCTATAATAACAGTATTCATAACAGCAAATGTTTAGCTGGGTTAGTACATTAAACCTGTTAGTCTTGAGGGTAATTCTGACCAGAGATTTAACTATTCTTCACCAAGCGAATGAAGGCAAGAACACAAATTTAAATTATCTTCTTCAAGAAGAGTTTTTTTTTAAAAAAAAAAAAAAGAAATAAAAACAAGCTGTATTGCCCACTTAATAAAGGAGGTAGGAACCAATTTCTCCCTAAACCTGAGTCTTGCAATTTTTCTTTGCAATGTGTCTCGTTTACAAAGCTCATTGACGTTCATGATCCACAGCCTAATGACATATATAGGGCGGGTATTCATGTATCCATTTGTACAAATAGAATGTGAAGCCTCTAGGGGTCACACTAGTTGTAGAGTGACAGAGCTAGGGACTAAAGCCCAGTCCTCTTGTTGCTATGTCAGGGCTGGCTCCCTATGTAAGCAAATTTACTGGAAAAAAAATTCATTTCCTCACCTCCTATTTTCAATCTCCTTGGGACTTAACAAAGTACCTGTACTTTGTAGCAGCTCAACAAGTGCTGGCTGCCTGTCTGACTACTTGCCAAATAATGGAGAAAATGAATAACTGTAGGGAGAAAGAAAAAGGAGAAACTAGAGAAGTGATTAAAGGAAGGGGAAATAACATTAATAAGCTTAGTAACTAAATCATACTCTAGGAAAAAATGGAAACACGGAGAAAAATATGTTAAACCACAACAAAGAGTCATGAAATATATGTCAGAAAAAAGATTTGAAGGCCATATACCAAAAAGCTGACAGTGGTAGTAATGACAACTGCAACTACTACCACTTAAATTTACTAGGCTCTGTGGTAAGCCTATTAACACTCTGAGTAGGGAAGTAATATTATTATTCTCATTTAATGGGTGAAGAAAGTGGGGCTCAGAGAGGTTAAGCAACTTGTCCAAGGCTATAGAGCTAATGAGGATAGAGTTAGGATTCAAGCTGGACAGTCTGACTCAATTTTCATTTTTTTATACTTTCTATACTTTGCAAATTTACTACAATGAGCACGTATTACCTTTATTTTTTAATCCTGTAGCATTCATCGTGTATAGAAATAATTTTGTCATTACATCATTAACTATAGTTAATTACTATTTCTATTCATCATTTGTATGTCACCTCAATTAGACTGTTAACAGCCTGTGTCTCAGGGAGTGTCATGTTTTAATGCATATTATAGCTGCTCGATGAATACTTCTTAAATGAATGGACAATGGAGAGAAAAATGTGGGAGTGTGAGGCAAAACAACCATCACACACAAAAAAA
Source organism: Equus przewalskii (assembly GCF_037783145.1). Taxonomy (NCBI): domain Eukaryota; kingdom Metazoa; phylum Chordata; class Mammalia; order Perissodactyla; family Equidae; genus Equus; species Equus przewalskii. Next base: position 112,351,441 of record NC_091863.1, on the reverse strand, counting down.
AAGGTTTACAGAGGTGATAAAAGAGATGGACGAGAATAGAAAAAGAGGCACAGAAACACAATGATCAAGAACAGGAGATATTTGTGGGACATAGGTAGAAAGACAAACACATAACAATAAAGCAGGGTAAATAAGAAAGAAAGCTTGCTACATAGAACCCTGTTTAGGTGAACTCATAAATTAAAATTGGAGATAAAATATACTAACAAAGAGAAGACAGTCACAGGTGAGAAAGGAGATTTTTAAGATATGGTACTTTACAAATTTTAAATAGAAAAATTGTTTCAAAGTACCTTATGAGAGGGAGAAATACTAAAATTGCTTTTCTGGCAAAGCCTGTCCCTTCATCCAACAATTATCCTAAGATACTTGAGATCTCATCTCCATAAATTCAATAGGCAATTGGGGCCACTTTCTCTTTTGAGGCCAGATGCAGAAACAGAAATTACAGTCATTTCCTATATTGCAGAAATTAGCTGGCCAGTTGAAAGCCACCTGCACGCATAATTCACATCATCGGAGGTTGGCATCTAGAAGGCTCAAGGCACTGTCTTCTCTGTCACATACTTCAGTCAAGTAGAGGCCAAGCTCAGATAACCAAAGGTGAAGTTTAAGTTTGCAGTTGGCCCATGTTATGGGGTAGTGATCTCTTTGTGGTCCCTGCTCTATTGGGACTCAAAGAATAATAATTTTTTCTCATAGTAATACATACACATAGTCAAACATAAAATAATACTGAGGCATGGCTGATAGCAAATAACAGCGGTTCCACGCTTTACTACTCCCCATCACTCTCACACGAAGCAACACTTCTCTATAGTTTTAGCTGTTTCTTCTAGTTTATACATTATATAATCTAAATAATATGCCTAACAGCTATTCATTTAACAATTTTAGATGTTACATATTAACTTGCTTTCACAACAGTTAAGAATTTAGCTTTCTTATACTTCCCCCCCACTCAACTCCACATCCTTCATTTCCCTCAATCCTTCTATCACAATTCATAGTTAAGTCAGAGCCAAGTTTACATGATTATGACTATGTAATCCCTGTTCACTGCTAAGCAAAGTAGTTTACTATTGTTACTTAGTCTTTTAGTTAGTCATAGCATATTATTGTTAGTCTTTTGATATTTTTCTGAAGTTAATAACTGATTCAGTATTTCATTTTTTGAGATTTCTATATTTCTAATGCTAGTTTTATCCAGGTTTTCTAACAGTTCTCTAAAATATCTATCAATAATTTTTCTAAACACTACAACCCATCTAAAATCTGCTAGTTCCATATTTCCCCTGAAGCTTGCCCTCTCACAGCTCTCTGTTGCCCTGCTACAAACTAGACCAGTTATCCCATGGCCTGGAACATGACTGTCCTCCTAGGACTTCCCCTCACAATTCTCTGGAGTTGGATTCTTTGTTTCCTGGATCTTATACTATGTCTTACTCTTTCTTGGTTTAATTCCTCATTTTAGTAGAGTAAAACTTCCAATAGTTTCCAGAGAAAGAGTTCATAGGAGGAACTTTTGAAACTTTGCATATTCTAATCTAATATTTAACATAAGCATGATTGGATTGATGTATAATTTTAAGAAGAAAATAATTTTCCATTAAAAAATTAGAGAGCATCACAGCAGAATGAGCTGTTCCCTTGGTCTCTCCCTACTAAGATACAACCAAAAGGACATCCATTAGCCAACAGAAGACACCCACACAGCACAACAGGTCATCAGAGAGATCCACACAGCAATAGGGCTGAAGGTATGGATACTGAATTCCCGGGAAGCAGTGGAAGGAGGTGAGCATATATCCTCCCCTTCACCAGGGGCAGTGGTCTGGTGTGTAGGACCTCATGCAGTGGTGAGTGCATGACTCTGGGAGGAAACAGAGGAACAGACAGGCCTCCACGGGAACACTTTTACTTTCAGGGTTGCATCCTAGCCCACAGGAACACTCCACACCAAGGCAGCTCAGCCACCACATAGACACCCTCGCCAAGCCCAGCAGCCTAGGTGGGTCACCAATGAGTGCAGAGCAGATTTACGTGTGTGAAGGAGAACACCGCTCTCCTCCCCTCCTGCCTGGTCAACTGGCTTGGCCAGTTGGCCCATGCAGCAGATCTTCACCAGAGTGCCTGTTCCTGCATGTGTGACCCGCCAGGCAGCAGTGGCCAGCAGGCAGATGCAGATGAGCCCTGCCAGAATGGCTTCCAGCAGATGGGCACGCACCTGCCAGTGGACACAGTGGGTTCAGAAACCACGGCTCCTCCCCACCCCCAGTCATGGCAGGTGGAATCTGCAACCAGATACTACCACTATGCACTGGCAAAGATTCAATTCATCAAAAAGCATGAAGAAATACATTAAGACTCCAGATCAGAAAGAAAATGACAAGACAGAAATCAATCCTGAAGTCACATAAATTTAGAATCTAAATGACAGAGAATTGAAAATACTATTATATAGAAACTCAATGAGTTAAAAGAAAACTAAGAAAGATGGTTCAATTAACCCAGGAATAAAGTTAACGAGCAAAAGGAGTTCTTCACAAAAGAGATTGAAACTCTAAAAAAACCAAAACAGAAATTGTGGAGATGAAGAACACAATGAATAAGATAGAAAGCAATCTAGAATCCTTAAAAAAAAAGCTGAGGGGGCCAGCCCAGTGGCACAGCTGTTAAGCTCACACATTCTGCTTCTCGGCAGCCCAGGGTTCGCCAGTTCGGATCCAGGGTGCAGACATGGCACCGCTTGGCAAAAGCCATGCTGTGGTAAGCATCCCACGTACAAAGTAGAGGAATATGGGCATGGATGTTAGCTCAGGGTCAGTCTTCTGCAAAAAGAGGAGGATTGGCAGTAGTTAGCTCAGGGCTAATCTTCCTCAAAAAAAAAAAACAACTAAAGCTGACATTATGGAGGACAGAATTAGTAATTTCTAGGACAGAAATATAGAAATGCTTCAGGTAGAGGAGGAGAGAGAAGCAAGACTAAAAAAAAAATGAAGAAATTCTCTGGGAAATATCTAACACAATTAGGAAATGTAACATAAGGATTATATGCATTCCAGAGGGAGAAGAGGGGGAGAGAGGAGCAGAGAGCTTGTTCAAAGAAATAATAGCTGAGAACTTCCAAGACCTGGGGAAGGCACTGGAATTACAAGTAAATAAAGCCAATAGAACTCCTAATTACATCAATGCAAAAGATTTTCTCCAAGGCATATATTAGTAAAAATAGCAGGAATCAATGACAGCAAAAATATTAAGGGCAGCAAAGTAAAAGAGAATAATATACAAAGGAACCCCTATCAGGCTTTCAGCAGACTTCTCAGCAAAAACCTTACAAGCTAGGAGAGAGTAGAATGATATATTCAAAATATTGAAAGACAAAAACTTTCAGCCAAGAATACTCTATCCAGCAAAACGATCCTTCAGATACAATGGAGGAATAAAAACTTTCCCATATAAACAAAAGCTGAGGGAGTTCATTGCCATAAGACCCCCTTATAAAAAAATGGTCAAGAAGGCCCATATACTTGAAACAAAAAGGAAAAGGTTTACAAAGCTGTGAACACGGAGATAAACAGACAAAATCAGAAATTTGCAACTCTCTATCAGAACAGGTTAGCAAACACTTAATTATAACATCAAAGATCAAGGGAAGGAAAGCATCAAAAATAACTAAAAACATTTCATTTTAATCACAAACTCACAACACAAAATGGAATAATTTGAGACAACAATAACTCTCAGACAGGGAAGAGTAAAGAGATGGAACCTGCTTAGGCTAATGGAGATAAGACGTTATCAGAAAATGGAATATCTCATCTACGAGATCTTTTACACAAACCTCCTGGTAACCACTAAGCAAAAAAATGAGAAAGGAGACACAAATGATAAATGAAGAGAGAAATGAGAAAACCATCACAGAAAATCACCAAACTGAAATGGCAGTCAGAAGTACATGGGAAGAGAAACAAGGGAAATATAGAACAACCAGACAACAAGAGATAAAATGGCAGTATTAAGCCCTCATGTATCAATAATCACTCTAAATGTAAATGGATTAAATTCCCCAATCAAAATACACAGAGTGGCTAGATGGATTAAAAAACAAGACCCAACAATATGCTGCCTCCAGGAAACACATCTCAGCTCTAAAGACAAATGCAGACTCAGAGGGAAGGGATGGGGAAAACACTCCAAGCAAATGGCAAACAAAAGAAAGCAGGTGTTGCCATATTTGCATCAGAAAAGAGGACTTCAAAATAAAAAAGACAATGAGAGACAAAGAGGGGCAGTATATGATAATAAAAGGAACATTCCACCAAGAGGACATAACACTTATGAATATATATGCACCTAACACAGGAGCACCAAATTATACAAAGCAACTATTAACAGACCCAAAGGGAGAAATTAACAGCAACACAATGAGAGTAGGGGACCTCAATACCCCACTTACATCAATGGATAGATCATCCACATTGTAAGTCAACAAAGAAATAATGGAATTAAACGAAAAACTAGACCAGATGGATGTAATTGATACATATAGAACTTTCCACCTAAAAACTGCAGAATACACATTTTTCTCAAGTGCACATGGAGCATTTTCAAAGACAGACTATATGTTGGGAAACAAGGCAAGCCTCAATAAACTTAACAAGACTGAAATCATATCAAGCATCTTTTCCAACAATAATGCTATGAAACTAGAAATCAACAAGAAGGAAAAAGCTGGGAAAGTCACAAATATGTGGACACTGAACAACATGCTACTGAACAACCACTGGATCAATGAAGAAATAAAAGGAGAAATCAAAAAGCATCTGGAGACAAATGAAAATGAAAATACATCATACCAACTCTTAGAGGATGCAACAAAAGCAGTTCTAAGAGGGAAATTCATAGCAATACAGGCCCACCTCAACAAACAAGGAAAATCTCAAATAAGTAATCCTAAACTGCCGGATGCTGTCCTGCAACTGCTGCAGCCCAGTGACACAGTTGGGGCACACAAAGCACGGGAGTTGCAAAGCAACACCTGCAGGAACGGCCGAGGGTCTTCCTTGCTCAAACTGCTGTTACTAGTTGCTGTATTGGCTCTCTTCTTAACGCTTGTGCTTACCTAGGGGAATCTGCTGGGAAAGGTGAATCCCACTGTAATAGACAAGAAAGACCCTCTTCTGACTAACACTCCTTCAACATCCCCAGGGCCCTGCCAAAGAAAGAGGGTTAAAGGGTCAGATGTCTCAGTGTGGGAGCTATGTAAGAGGATGTGGGGACCTGTATGTGCCTGGTCTAAACATACCTTGGCTCACCTTTGCCCCAAGGCTTGTTCTGTACTCCAGCATAACCCGAGTCTCACCCCCTACAAAGAATACTGTAGAGATCTATAAATACTAACTGCATTTACCCAGAAAATGAAAAGAACAGCTCATTCCCAAGACTGAATAAGGGAAGTAACCTTTAGAAACTGCTGATGACCCAAATAAATTAAGGAAGTAAAATGATATCATGGGGGAAAATCACGCTACTTCAGGGTAGAAAATAGATGTATCCCAGATGCTTATGCAATCCTCAAAATATGCAAACGCATGCTTGACAATAAAGACTTCAGACTTGCTTTCACCAACCTGGTGTGCAGTCTCATTCCCTTCCCTTTCCTGACGCTGCTCATCCCTCAGGAACCTCGACTCTGTTGGAGCTGGACTCCTACACTAAACTACACCTATCAGAATTAGAAAAAGAAAAACAAATAAAGCCCAAAGTCTGCAGAAGGACATAAATAATAAAAATTAGAGCAGAAATAAATGAAATAGAAACAAACAAACAAAAAAAACAGTAGAAAGGATCAATGAAACTAAGAGCTGGTTCTTTGAGAGGATAAACAAAATTGACAAACCATTATCCAGAATCACTAAGAAAAAAAGAGAGAAGCTTCAAATAAATAAAATTAGAAATGAAAGAAGAGACATTACAACAGATACCACAGAAATACACAGAATTATAAGAGAACACTATGAAAAACTATATGTCAAGAAATTGGATAACCTAGAAGAAATGGATAAATTCTTAGAATCATACATTCTCCCAAAACTGAACCAAGAAGAAATAGAGAATATGAATAGACTAATCACAAGTAAAGAGATTGAAACAGTAATCAAAACCCTCCCATAAAACAAAAGTTCAGGATCAGATGGCTTCTCTGGAGAATTCCAACAAACATTCAAAGGAGATTTAATACCTATCCTTCTCAAACTATTCCAGAAAATTGAGGAAGATGCAACACTTCCTAAAACATTCTATGAGGCCAACATCACTATGATATCAAAGCTAGACAAGGACAACACAAAGAAGGAAAATTATAGGCCAATATCACTGATGAACAAAGATGCAAAAATCTTCAACAAAATATTGGCAAACCAAATACAGCAATACATTGAAAAGATCATACACTATGATCAAGTCAGATTTATACCAGGGACACAGGGATGGTTCAACATCCATAAATCAATCAATGTGATACACCACATTAACAAAATGAGGAATAACAACCACATGATCATTTCAATAGATGCAGAGAAAGCACCTGACAAGATCCAACATCCATTTATGATAAAAACTCTCAATAAAATGGGTATAGAAGGAAAGTACTTCGACATAAGAAAGGCCATATATGACAAACCCACAGCCAACATCATACTTAATGGTGAAAAACTGAAAGCCATCCCTCTGAGAACAGGAACAAGACAAGGATGCCCACTCTCACCACTCTTATTCAACATAGTTCTGGAGGTTTGGGCCACAGAAATTAGTACAAAAAAGAAATAAAAGGTATCTACATTGGAAAGGAATAAGTGAAACTCTCATTGCTTGGAGATGACATGATTATATATATAGAAAACTCTAAAGAATCCACCAAAAAACTATTAGAAATAATCAACAACTACAGTAAAGTTGCAGAGTACAAAATCAACTTACAAAAATCAGTTGCATTTCTATACTGTAATAACAGACTAACAGAAAGAAAAGCCCAAAATACAACCCCATTTACAATTGTAACAAAAAGAATAAAATATCTAGGAATAAATTTAATCAAGGAGGTGAAAGACCTACACACTGAAAACCATAAAACATTACCGAAAGAAATCAAAGATGACGTAAAGAAATGGAAAGTTAGCCATGTACATGGATTAGCATAATAAACATAGTTAAATATCCATATTACTTAAAGCAATCTACAGATTCAGTGCAATCCCAAGCAGAATCCCAATGACATTCTTCACAGAAATAGAACAAAGAATCCTAAAATTTATATGGAACATCTAAAGGCCTCAAAGTGTGAAGGCAATCTTGAGAAAAAAGAACAAAGCTGGAGGCATCCCAATCCCTGACTTAAAAATATACTTCAAAGCTCTAGTAATCAAAACAGCATGGTACTGGCACAAAAACAGACACACACATCAAGGGAACAAATTGAAAGCCAAGAAATAAAACCATCTATGGACAGCTAAGCTTCAATACAGGAGCCAAGAACATACAATGGAGAAAGGAAAGTGTCTTCAAGAAATGTTGTTGGGGAAACTGGACAGCCACATGCAAAAGAATGAAAGTAGACCATTATTATTTTTTTTTGAAGATTTCATTTTTCCTTTTTCTCCCCAAAGCCCCCCAGTACATAGTTGTATATTTTTAGTTGTGGGTCCTTCTAGTTGTGGCATGTGGGATGCTGCCTGAGCATGGCTTGATGAGCGGTGCCATGTCCGCGCCCAGGATCTGAACTGGCGAAACCCTAGGCCACCAAAGTGGAGCATGCAAACTTAACTACTCGGACCCAGCATTATTTTTTGCCATACACAAAAGTTAACTTAAAATGGATTAAAGGCTTGAAGCTAAGACATGAAACCATAAAACTCCTAGAAGAAAACATAGGCAGTACACTTTTTTTTTATTAAGGTTATCAAAGTTAACATCCTTGTGAAATTACAGTTGTACATCATTATTAGTCCTGTTGTAGGTACACCACTTCACCCCTAGTGCCCTCCCCCCAAACCCCCTTCCCCTGGCAACCACCGATCAGTTCTCTTTGTCCATATGTTAACTACCACCTATGAGTGGAGTCATACAGAGTTTGTCTTTCTCTGTCTGGCTTATTTCACTCAACATAATACCCTCAAGGTCTATCCATGTTGTTGTGAATGGGATGACTTTGTCCTTTTTTTATGGCTAAATAGTATTCCATTGTATATATATATATACCACATCTTCTTTATCCAATCATCAGTTGCTGGGCACTTAGGTTGGTTCCATGACTTGGCTATTATGAATAATGCTGCCATGAACATAGGGGTGCATGGAACTTTTGGAATTGCTGATTTCAGGTTCTTAGGATAGATACTCAGTAGTGGGATGGCTGGGTCATAAGGTATTTCTATTATTAACGTTGTGAGGAATCTCCATACTGTTTTCCATAGTGGCTGCACCAGTTTGCATTCCCACCAACAGTGTATGAGGGTTCCCTTTTCTCCACAGCCTCTCCAACATTTGTCACTCTTGCTTTTGGATATTTTTGCCATTCTAACAGGTGTAAGGTGATACCTTAGTGTAGTTTTGATTTGCATTTCCCTGATGATTAGTGATGATGGGCATCTTTTCATGTGTCTATTGGCCATCCATATATCTTCTTTGGAGAAATGTCTGTTCATGTCCCCTGCCCATTTTTTTATTGGGTTGTTTGATTTTTTATTGTTGAGTTGTGTGAGTTCTTTGTATATTATGGAGATTAACCCTTTGTCGGATAAATAACTTGTGAATATTTTTTCCCAATTAGTGGGCTGTTTCTTTGTTTCAATCCTGTTTTCCCTTGCCTTGAAGAAGCTCTTTAGTCTGATGAAGTCCCATTTGTTTATTCTTTCTATTGTTTCCCTCATGTAAGGGGTTATGGTGTCCGAAAAGATTCTTTTGAAGCTGATGTCAAAGAGTGTACTGCCTATATTCTCTTCTAGAAGACTTATTGTTTCAGGCCTAATCTTTAGGTCTTTGATCCATTTTGAGTTTATTTTAGTAAATGGTGAAAAAGAATGGTTGATTTTCATTCTTTTACATGTGGCTGTCCAGTTTTCCCAGCACCATTTGTTGAAGAGACTTTCTTTCCTCCACTGTAGGCCCTCAGCTCCTTTGTCAAAGATTAGCTGTCCATAGATGTGTGGTTTTATTTCTGGGCTTTCAATTCTGTTCCATTGATCTGTGCACCTGTTTTTGTACCAGTACCATGCTGTTTTGATTACTGTAGCTTTGTAGTATGTTTTGAAGTCAGGGATTGTGATGCCTCCAGCTTTGTTCTTCTTTCTCAGGATTGCTTTAGCAATTCGGGGTCTTTTGTTGCCCCATATGAATTTTAGGATTCTTTGTTCAATTTCTGTAAAGAATGACATTGGAATTCTGATTGCGATGGCATTGAATCTGTAGATTGCTTTAGGTAATATGGACATTTTAACTATGTTTATTCTTCCAATCCATGTGCATGGAATGTCTTTCCATCTCTTTATGTCATCGTCGATTTAATTCAAGAAGGTCTTGTAGTTTTCGTTGTATAGATCTTTCACTTCCTTGGTTAAATTTATCCCAAGGTATTTTCTTCTTTTTGTTGCGATCGTGAATGGGATTGAGTTCTTGAGATCTTTTTCTGTTAGTTCATTGTTAGCATATAGAAATGCTACTGATTTATGTATGTTGATTCTATACCCTGCAACTTTGCTGTAGTTGTTGATTGTTTCTAATTGTTTTTCTATGGATTCTTTGGGGTTTTCTATATATAAGATCATGTCGTCTGCAAAGAGCAAGAGTTTTACTTCTTCATTGCCTATTTGGATTCCTTTTATTTCTTTTTCCTGCCGAATTGCTCTGGCCAAAACCTCCAGTACTATGTTGAATAAGAGTGGTGAAAGTGGGCACCCTTGTCTTGTTCCTGTTCTGAGAGGGATAGGTTTCAGTTTTTGTCCGTTGAGTATGATGTTGGCTGTGGGTTTGTCATATATGGCCTTTATTATGTTGAGGTCCTTTCCTTCTATACCTATTTCATTGCGGGTTTTTATCATAAATGGATGTTGGATCTTGTCGAATGCTTTCTCTAGGCAGTACATTTTTTGACAGAAGTCTTAGAAGTATATTTTCGAATATGTATACTCAGGGAAGGGAAACAAAAGAAAAATAAACAAATGGGACTACATCAGACTAAAGAGCTTCTGCAAGGCAAAGGAAACCAGGAATAAAATGAAAAGATAACCCATCAACTTGGAGAAAATATTTGCAAATCATATATCCGACAAGGGGTTAACCTCCAAAATACATAAAGAACTCATGCAACTCAATAACAAGAAAACAAACAACTTGATCAAAACATGGGTAGAGGATGTGAACAAACATTTTTCCAAAGAAGATAAACAGATGCCCAACAGGCACATGAAAAAATGTTCAACATTGTTAATCATTAGGGAAATGCAAATCAAAACTACACTAAGATATCACCTTACATCTTTTGGAATGGCTATAATTACCAAGACAGAAAGTAACAAATATTGGATAGGATGTGGAGCAAAAGGAACCCTCATACACTGCTGGTGGGAATGCAAACTGGTGTAGCCACTATGGAAAACAGTATAGAGATTTCTCAAAAAATTAAAAATAGAAATACCTTATGACCCAGCTATCCCACTACTGGGTATTTATCCAAAGAATCTGAAATCAACAATTCAAAGAGACTTATGTACCCCTATGTTCATTCCAGCATTAGTCACAATAGCAAAGATGTGGAAAGAACCCAAGTGCCCAATGACTGACAAATAGATAAGATGTGTGTATATATATACACACACAATGGAATACTACTCATCCTAGAAAAAGACAAAATCATCCCATTTGCAACAACATGGATGGACCTTGAGGGTTGAGGTTAAATGAAATGAGCCAGATAAAGAAAGACAAATCCTGCATTATTTCACTCATATGTGGAAGAAAAACAAACACATGGACAAAGAGAACAGATTAGTGGTTACCAGAGGGAAGGGTGTGGGGGTAGGAGAAAGGGGTAAAAGGGAACATAAATATGGTTACAGATAAAAATTAGACTGTTGGTGGTGAGCATGATGCAGTCTATACAGAAAATGATAAATAATAATGTACACCTCAAATTACACAAGGTTATAAGCCATTATGACCTAAATAAAATAATTGAAAAAAATTAGACATTTACGGTCATTTGATTTTCAACAAGAGTGCCAAGACCCTTCAATGAGAAGAGTTATCTCTTCAACAAATATTATGGAGACAACTGGCTATGCACAAGCAGAAAAATGAAGTTGGACCCTTAACTCATACCATACACATAAACTCAAAATGGGTCAAACTATAAAACTCTCAGAAGAAAAGATAGGTATAAATCTTCACAATCTTGGATCCGGCAATGGTTTCATTTGCCCACATGACCAAAGAACAAATACATAAATGAGACTTCATCAAAATTAAAACCTTTTGTGCTTTTAAGGACACTATCAAGAAAGTGAAAGATAACCCCATAGAATGAGAGAAAATATTTTGAAATGTTTCTGATATCTGACTTGTATCTAGAATACACAAGGAATGCTTACAATTCAACAATAAAATGACAAATTACCCAATTAAAAATGGACAGATTATTTGAATAGACCTTTCTCCAAAGAAAATATACAAATGGCCAATAAGCAGATGAAGAGATGCTCAACATCATCAGCCATTAGGTAAATGGAAATCAAAACCACAATGAGATACTACTTCACACCCACTAGAATGGCTGTAATCAAAAAGATGACAATTATAAGTGTTAGCAAAGATGTGAAGAAATTATAACCCTCATACACAGCTGGTGGGCAGGTAAAACAGTGCAGCCACTGTGGAAAACAGTTTGGCATTTCTTTAATAAATTAAAGAAAGAATTGCCACGTGACCCAGCAGTTCTACTCTTAGTTTTATGCCCAAGAGAATTAAAAACATATGTCAACACAAAAACATGTACAAGAATGTTCACAATAGCATTATTCATAATAGCCAAAAAGTGAAACAACCCAAATGTCCACCAACTGATGAATGGATAAATAAAGTGGGGCATATGCATACAATGGGATATTATTCAGCCATAAAAAGGAATGAAGTACTAATACGTGCTACAATGTGGATGAACCTCAAACACATTATGCTGAGTGAAAGAATCTAGATAAAAAAGGCCACATATTATATGATGTCATTTATATGAAATGTTCATAAAAGGCAAATCAGCAGAGACAGAAAGCAGATTAGTGTTTTCCAGGGGCTGGAGAGAGGGGGTATGGGGAAAATGGGATTAACTGCTAATGGGTACAGAGTTTCTTCTGGGGAGACCAAAATGTCCTGGCATTAGATAGTGGTGATGGTTGCACAACTCTGTGAATATACTAAAAACCACAGAATTGTATAACTTTAAATTGGTGACTTTTATAGTATGTGAATTCTAGTTCATTAAAACTGTCTTTAACAAAATAAAATAATAAAGAACATATGGTTAACTGTGATGATTCAATTGCACTTCTCCACTCCTCTTCCTCCTGAAAATCCCACAAACATGATGTTGAGAAGATAAAGATATTAGCTATCCACCCCTCAAAGAAAGATCAGGAAATCACTGGGACAGTTTAAGTTTTTACCAATAGGCAGAGGAAAGAATGTCTAATCTGAACAAATCAGAAGTATTTGGAATTCAAAAATTTTTTAAAAAATAAGTTGCTTCTTGAATCAGCATAATCGAGGATAGACACGTTAAAATGCTCCAGATAGAGGAGGAGAGAGAACTAAGACTAAAAATAAATGAAGAAAGTCTCTGAGAAATATCCGACTCAATTAGGAAATGCAACATAAGAATTATAGGTATTCAAGAGGGAGAAAAGAAGGAGAATGGAGCAGAAAGCTTGTTCAAAGAAATAATAGCAGCGAACTTCCCAAATCTAGGGAAGGAGATGGAAATCCATATGGAAGAATCTATCAGATCTCCTAAATATGTCAATGTAAAAAGACCTACTTCAAGGCATATAATAGTGAAACTCGCAAAAGTGAAAGACAAAGAAAAAATACTAAGGGCAGCAAGGCAGAAGAAAACAACCTACAAAGGAACCCCTATCAGGCTGTCAGTGGATTTCTCTGCACAAACCTGACAAGTTAGAAGACACTGGAATGACATATTCAAATCTTTGGAGGACAAAATCTTTCAGCCGAGAATATTCTATCCAGCAAAAATATCCTTCAGGTATGATGGAGAAATAAAAACCTTCCCAGAGAAACAAAAGCTAAGGGAGTTCACAGCCATGAGACCCCCTCACCCACACCAAGAAAGCCTCAAGAAGGCTCTAATACCTGAAAAAAAAAAGGGGAGAAAGGAGTTACAAAGCATAGAGTAAGGAAATAAATAGGTGGACAAAATCAGAAAATTGTAGCTCTACATCAAAACAGGTTAGCAAATACTCAAATATAGCATTAAAGATAAAGGGAAGAAAAATACCTAAAACAAAGATAATCTTGTCATTTTAACCACAAACTCACAACACAAGATGGAATAAGATGTGAGAAAAACAACTTAGGAGGAGAGGAGGAAAGGGACTGAATTGGTTTAGTCTAAGGAAATAAGAGGCCATCAGAAAATGGACTATCTTATCTACGAGATTTTGAATACAAACCTCATAGTAACCACTAAACAAAAAAGCAGAACAGAGTCACAAATAATAAGGAGAAAGCAAAGAAATACAACATAAAAAACTACATAACTCATTTGGTAGACCAAAATACACTGGATGAGAAACAAAGGAAATGCAGAACTGGAAAACAAGTGATAAAATGTCAGCATTAAGCACTCATATATCGATAATCACCCTAAACGTAAATGAACTGAATTCTCCAATAAAAAGACACAGAGGGGCAGGATGGATTAAAGAACGAGACCCAACAATATGCTGCCTCCACGAAACACATCTAAGCTCCAACGACAAACACAGGCTCAGAGTGAAGGGATGGAAGACAACACTCTAAGCTAATGGCAAACAAAAGAAAGCAGGTGTTGCAATACTTATATCAGACAAAGTAGACTTCAAGATAAGACAGGTAGAGAGAGACAGAGAGGGACAGTATATAATGATCAAAGGGATACTCCATAAGACGATATAAGACTTATAAATATCTATGCATCCAACACAGGAGCACCAAAGTACACAAAGCAACTATTAACAAACCTAAAAGAAGATATTGATAATAACACAATAATAGTAGGGGACCTCAACATTCCCCTCACATCAATGGATAGATCATCCAGACAGAAAATCAACAAGGAAACAGTGGAATTAAATGAAAAGCTAGATCACATGATCATCTCAATAGACACAGAGAAAGCATTCAGCAAGATCCAACACGCATTTGTGATAAAAACTATTAACAAAATGGGGATAGAAGGAAATTACCTCAAAATAATAAAGGCCACATATGACAAACCCACAGTCAACATCATATTCAATGGGGAAAAACTGAACACCATCCCTCAGATGACCAAGAACAAGAAAAGGATGCCCACTATCACCACTCCTATTCAACATAGTACTGGAGGTTTTGGCCAGAGCAACTAGGCTAGATAAAGGAATAAAAGGAATCCAAATAGGGAGCGAAGAAGTAAAACTCTCACTGTTTGCAGATGACATGATCTTATATACAGAAAACCCTAAAGAATCGACCAGAAAACTATTAGAAATAATTAACAACTACAGTAAAGTTTCAGGGTACAAAATCAACTTACAAAAATCAGTTGCATTTCCATACTCTAATAACGAACTTACAGAAAGAGAACTCAAGAATACAATTCCATTTACAATCACAACATAAAGAACAAACTATCTAGGAATAAATTTAACCAAGGAGGTGAAGGATTTATACAATGCAAACTATAAGACATTATTGAACAAAAAAGATGATGACATAAAGAGATGGAAAGGATTCCACGCACATGGATTGGAAGAATAAACATAGTTAAAATGTCTATATACCCAAAGCAATCTACAGATGCAATGCAATCCCAATCAGAATCTCTATGTTATTCTTCACAGAAATAGAACAAAGAATCCTAAAATTCATATGAGGCAACCAAAGATCCTGACTCACTAAAGCAATCCTGAGAAAAAAGAACAAAGCTGGAGGCATCACAATCCCTGACTTCAAAATGTACTACAAAGACATGATAATCAAAACAGCATGGTACTGGTACAAAAACAGGCACACAGATCAATGGAACAGAACTGAAAGCCCAGAAATAAAATCTCACATCTACGGATAGCTAATCTTCGACAAAGGTGCCAAGGACATACAACGGAGAAAAGATAGTCTCTTCAATAAATGGTGTTGGGAAAACTGGACAGCCACATGCAAAACAAGGAAAGTAGACCATTATCTCATGCCATACACAAAAACAAACTCAAAATGGATCAAAGACTTGAAGTAAGTCCTGAACCCATAAAACTTCTGGAAGATGATATAGGTAGTACACTCTTTGACATCGAACTTAAAGGGATCTTTTCGAATACCATGTCTTCTCAGACAAGGAAAACAAAAGAAAAAATAAACAAGTGGGACTTCATCAGACTAAAGAGCTTCTGCAAGGCAAAAGAAACTAGGATCAAAACAAAAAGACGACTCACTACTTGGGAGAAAATATTTTCAAATTATATATCCAACAAGGGGTTAATCTCTATAACATATAAGGAACTCACACAACTGAACAACAAAAAACAAACGGCCTGATCAAAAAATGGGCAGAGGATATGAATAGACATTTTCCCAAAGATATACAGATGGCCAATAAGCACACAAAAAGATGTTCAACATCACTAATCTTCAGGGAAATGCAAATCAAAACTACACTAAGATACCACCTGACCCCTGTTAAAATGGCTATAATCACTAAGACTAAAAATGACAAATGTTGGGGAGGGTGTAGAGAAAAGGGACCCTCATACACTGCTGGTGGGAATGCAAACTTGTGCAGCCACTATGGAAACAGTATGGAGATTCCTCAAAAAACTGAAAATAGAACTACCACGTGACCCAGCTATCCCACTACTGGGTATCTACCCAAACAACTTGAAATCAACAATCCAAAGTAACATATGCACCCCTATGTTCATTCCAGCATTATTCACAATAGCCAAGACATGGAAACAATCCAAGATCCCATCGACTGATGATTGGATAAAGAAAATGTGGTATATATATACACAATGGAATACTACTCAGCCAGAAAAAAAGACAAAATCATCCCATTTGCAACAACACAGATGGACCTGGAGGGAATCATACTAAGCAAAATAAGCCAGATTGAGAAAGACAAACACCAGATGATTTCACTCATATGTGGAATACGAACAAACACATGGACAAAGAAAACAGTTCAGTGGTTACCAGGGGGAGGGGGGTGAAAAATGAGCACAGGGGCGAAGGGGAGCACTTATGTGGTGACAGACAAGAAACAATGTACAACTGAAATTTCACAATGATGTAAACTATTATGAACTCAATAAAAAAAATATAGTTGCTTCTGTAATTATAAACACACACACGTATGCAAATGGATAAATTAAACAGGAGAGAAAACAGCCAAAGAAAAGGTTTAACAAAAATTGTGAAGATAGATTGTGACTGGCAGAGAGGGAGAGGGTGCCAAAGCTCGAGTGTCTCCAGAGGAGGACAAAGCAGAAGGTAAACTGCTCACCCTGTAGGATGTAAGAGGTTCAGAATATAGAGGCATGGGATACAGTGGAAAACAGGGATGAACCACATGGCTCAAACTAAGAAAAGATATTTAAATGTTAGAATACAAATAGTGGAACCTTCAGGTCCCTCTCCCTAACTTCACAGCCTAGCCACTATCCCTAACCAATATCCACATCCAAGAGACCTGAAATTGATTTTCTGGTGACAAACAAGAAAAGCTACAGACTTGAACAACAGCCAAAAGAAGGCTGGCATGTCTCAGGCTTCAAAATGGAGGAAGGCGGGTGGATGGAGAAATTAGGACCTTCAGTCTCCTTTTCCCCATCCTGCTTCCATAATGACAGCACCCAGATATTTCTCTCACCCCGCCTTCTACTCCTAGGCAAGAGATTAGAAGTCTCCTCTGGAAAAAGGAATGGGTCCCGAGAAAAGATCCTGAGATACTAACATTTGAAGCATATATACAAGCTCACAGTCATCAGACATTTAGGGAAAATTCGTTATCATCAGACATTTGAGGAAAATTCCCAATGCTAAAGAGAAAACAACATAAACAATAGACTCAAAGGGATCCAGGGACACAGACAATGCAGGCAGCAGAAGAAAACTTTAAAACATTATAATTTATATCCTTGTAAAGATAAGAGAAGGTATCCTACTTATACAACCAGTATAGGATAATATACAGAAAAAGAATATTCTAGGACAAGAATTATGTTTTAAAAATTAAAAATATGATAGCTGAAATAGAAGAGTTGGAGGATAAAGCTAGAAAATTTCCCCAAAAGTTTAAAAAAAAAGATAGGAAGAAGAAAGGAAGGAAGGAAGAACATACCAAAGAGATGGCAAATAGGAGGAAAAAATTATAAGAAGTTTAGGGGATCCTTCCAGGCTTGACATTTGACTAATAGCACGACATAGTAAATGCTGTGCTGATTACTGTTGTAGGTGCTTTATATGAACTAACTCATCTAATCCTCCTAACAAACCTATGAGGTAGATGTCATTATTATTATCCACATTTTACTGATATTTTTCTGGGGCACAGAAAGGTTAAGCAACTTGTCCAAGATGACACAGCTAATAAGCGGTAAATTCAAGATCTGAAACCTAGGAAGCCTGGCTTCAAGAACATTGCACTTACACATTAATCAGACTGCCTCTCCTAGAAGTTCCCCAAAGAAAGGGTAGGGAAAATAAAGGCGAGGAAATCATCAAAGAAATCAAGAGCATTCCCCATAATTGAAAGATATCACCTTCCATATTAAAAGGACCAACTGAGTGCCCATCACAAAGAATGAATGAAACAATACATGAAGGCACATCACCATGAAATTTAAGAACCTTGAGGATAAAGAGAAGATTCCAAAAATTTTCAAAGACAAAACAGGTCACATTCAAAGAGATGGGAATCAGGAAGCATTGAACAGCAACACTGGACTCTGAAAGAGAGTGAGCAATGGCTAATTTTTTTATTACAATTTCATTGAGCTATAATTCACATACCATAAAATTCACCTATTTAAAGTATACAGTTCAATATGTTTTTGGTATATTTGCAGTGCTGTGTAACCATCACAACGATCCATTTTAGAACATTTTTATCACACTCAAAATAAATCTTGTACCTTTTAGCCATCACTCTCTAATACACCTATCCCCTTCATTCCCCGGCAACTATTAATCTACTTTCCATCTCTACTGATTTGCCTGCTCTGAACATTTCATATAAATGGAATTATTCAACATGTGGCCTTTTGTGACTTGCTTCTTTCACTTAGCACAATATTTTCAAGGTTCATCCACATCATTCCTTTTCATGACTGAGTAACATGCCATTGTATAGATATATTACATTTGTTTATCTATTCTCCTGTTGATGGACATTTGGGTTGTTTCCACTTTTTGGCTATTACAAATAATACTGCTATGAACATTTATGTCCCTTATATTACTCTTTTTTTTGGTGAGGAAGATTGGCCCTGAGCTAACATCTGTTGCCAATCTTCCTCTCTTTTGTATGTGGGACGCCACCACAGGATAGCCACAGATGAGTGGTGTAGGTCCATGCTGGGAATCGAAGCTGGGTGGCAAAGCGGAGTGCATCAAGCTTAACCACCAGGCCACAGGGCTGACCCCTACTTTTTATGATTGAAAAAAAGTTTTTAAAGGAAGAATTATAGAAGAAAAAATTACATTATAAACACCCCTTCAGCATCCATTCATGGTGAATAGTGTTAAACATTACCATGGTTCTAAAAACCAGAGCTATACAAAAAGATAATTTATGTCATTCCCTTCCATCCTTACTACCCCATTCCCATTCCTCCATTCTTTCTACTCTGTTCCAGCACACCCCTGTAGGTAACCAATCTCCTTAGTTTCTGGTTTATCCTTCTTGTTTTTCTTTTTCATCAATGAGCATAAACATGTATTTTCTTACATCCTCTTTCTTATGTAAGGGTAGCATATTATAGATACTCTTTTGAATTTTCCTTTCACTTAACAATATATCTTTGAAATCAATCCATATCAGTTTGTAGAGAACTTCTTCATTGCCTTTTATAGCAGCATAGTATTCCATTGTGTCAACATAACATAGGTTATTCAACCGCTCTCCTTTGTAGGAGCATACTTTCATATGTTTATTAGTCAGCTGTATCACTTCTTTAGTAAAATATCTACTTTTTTTGCTCATTTTATGACTGAATATTTTTTTACTGTTGAGTTTTGAAAGTTCTCTATATATTCTTGTTATAAGACCTTTGTTGATATGTGTTTTGCAAATATTTTCTTGCAATCTGTAACTTTTCTTTGCATCCTTGTAACAGAGTCTTTTGCAGGGGAAAGTTTTTAATTTTGATGAAGTCGAACTTATTAATGTTTTATTTTATAGGTTGTTCTTTTGGTCTTATGTCTAAGACTCTTCATGTAGCCCTATTTTCCAAAGATACTCTCCTATGTTTTCTGTTAAAATTTGTATACTTTTGTGTTTACATTTAAATCTATGATCCATTTTGAATTAATTTTTGTATATGGTGTGAGTTCAGGTGGAGGTTCATTTTTTTATTCCTTATGGTTGTCCAATTGTTCCAACACCATTTGTTGAAACAAATATCCTTTCTTCATTGAACAGTTTTTGATCCTTTGTCAAAAATAAGACTAGGCAATGATTTCTTTGATAAGGCACCAGAAGTTCAAGTGACAAAGAAAAATAGATAAATTGAGCTTCATCAAAATTAAAAATTTTGTGCTTCAAAGGACTCCATCAAGAAAGTGAAAATATAGTTCACAGAATGAAAAAAATATTTGAAAATCGTACGTCTGACAAGGGACTTACATTCAGAAGATATAAAGAACTCTTACAACTCAGTAATAAAAAAATAATCTGATAGAAAAATGAGCAAAGGATTTCAGCAGACATTTGTGCAAAGAAGATATACAAATGGCCAATAAGCACATGAAAAGACTCTCAATATCTTTAGTTACTCAGGAAATATAAATCAAAACTCCAATGAGATAACAGTTAACATCCACTAGAATGCCTAAAATCAAAAAGATGGACCATAACAAGTGTTGGTGACGATGTAAGAAACTGAAACACTTATACACTGCTGGTGGGAAGGTAAAATGGTGTAGCCACTTTGGAAAACAGTTTGGCAGTTCCTCAAAAACTTATAGAGTTACTATATGATCCAGAAATTCCACTCCGAAATATGTATCCAAGGGAATTCAAAACATATGTCCACACAAAAACTTGTACACAAACATTCATAGCAGCATCATTCATAATAGCCAAAAGTGTAAACAACTCAAATGTCCATCAACTGATAAATGGATAAACAAAACGGAATCATATGCGATATTATTCAGCCATCAAAAGGAATGAAGTACTGACACATGCTACAATATGGGTGAACCCTGAAAACAATGCTAAGTGAAGGAAGTTAGATACCAAAGGCCATATGTTGTAGCATTCTATTCATATATGTCCAGAAGAAGCAAATCTATAGAGATAGAATGTAGAGTAATCATTGCCAGGGTCTAGGTGATGGGGGAATGGGGGTATGGAGAATGACTGATAATGAGTACAAGATTTCTTTTTAGGGTTATAAAAATGTTCTGAAATTAGATAATGGTGATGGTTGCAAGGATGTGCGAATATACTAAAAACTGTTGAATTTTACACTAAAAATGAACTTAATCTATTGGGGGTATATGTGTTGGACTATTTCTGAGATTTTGTATTCTGTTCCATCGATCTTCAGATTGTTCCATTCTGATCCACTGATGTGTCTATTCCTCAGCCAATACCACACTGCCTTGTGTACTGTACCTATATAGTAAGTTGGGGTTTTTTTGAGGAAAATTAGCCCTGAGCTAACTATTGCCAATCCTCCTCTTTTTGCTGAGGAAGACTGGCCCTGAGCTAGCATCCATGCCCATCTTCCTCTACTTTATACGTTGGATGCCTACCACAGCGTGGCTTTTGCCAAGCGGTGCCATGTGTACACCTGGCATCCAAACCGGCAAACCCTGGGCCGCTGAGAAGCTGAACAAGCAAACTTAACCACTGTGGCACCGGGCCAGCCCCATAGAAAGTCTTAAAAATAGAAATAGTGATTCTTCCCACTTCATTCTTTTTAGCCATTCTAGTTCCTTTGCCTTTTCATACAGTTTTTAGAATAAACTTAATTATATCTACAAAAAATATTGTTGGGATTTTGATAAGAATTGCATTATAACTATGGATCAATTTGAGAAGAATTGATATTGTTAGTATATTCAATCTTCCAATCCATGGGCACATTATGTCTCTCCGTTTATTTAGTTCTTTGATTTCTTTCATTTGTGTTTTGAAATTTTCAGCATACAGATCCTGTAATTGATTTATTGCATTTATATATTAAGTATCCCAATTTTTTGGAGTGATTGTAAATGGTATTTTTAATTTTTATTTCCACATGTTCTTTGCTAGTATATAGGAATATGATTGACTTGTGTATGTTGCTCTTGTATATTGCAACCTTGCTAAACTTACACATTAATTCCACAAACATTTTTTAGATTCCTTTTCTACATAGACAATCATGTAACCTGTAAATAGGGATAGTTTCATTTCTTCCTTTCCAATACCTATGGCTTTTTTCCTTTTCTTGCCTTATTGAGCTGGCTAGGATTTCCACTACTATGATGAATAAGAGTGGGGAAAGCAGACATCCTTGCCTTGTTCCTGATCTTATGGCAAAAGCACTCAACCTTTCACTATTAAGTATCACAATAGCTGCAGGATTTTTGTAGATGCTCTTTATCAAGTTGAGAAAGTTCCTCTCTATATCTAATTTTATGGCAGTTTTTAACCATGAATGAATGTTGAATTCTATCAAATGTATTTTCTGCATCAATTAATATGATCATACAATTTTTCTCCTTTAACTTGTTGATGTAGGGGATCACTTTGAATTTCTAATATTGACATAGCCCTGTATTCCTAGAATAAACTCCATTTAATCATGATGTATAATTCTTTTTCATATAAGAAGTGCAAGGATTTTGTTGAGAAATTTTGCATTTAAGATCATGAGAGATACTAGTCTGTGGTTTTCCCTTTTTTGTACTGCCTTTGTCTGGTTTTGTTGTTAGGGTAATAAACACTGGCTTCACAAACTGAGTTGGCAGGTGTACCGTCCTCTTCTATTTTTTAGAAAAGATTGTGGAAAATTGGTGCTAATTTTTCTCAAAAGTTTGGTAGGACTCTCCAGTGAAATGATTGGTGTCTGGAAATTTCTTTATGAAAGCTTTTAAATTGCAAATTCGCTTTCTTTAATGGTTATAGGACTATTCACATTATCTATTTTTATTGCATGTGTTTTGGTAGTTTGTGTTTTTCAAGGAATTGGTCCATTTCATCTATGTTTTTGAATTTATGCCAGTAGAGTTGTTCATAGTATTGCCTTACTATTCTTTAATGGCTGAAGGATCTGTAGTAATATCCCCTGTTTAATTCCTGATGTTGGTAATTTGTATCTTCTCTTTTTTATCTTTCTCAATCTTGCTGGAGGTTTACCAATTTTATTGATAATTTCAAAGAACTAGCTTTTTGTTTCATTGATTTTTCTCTATTGTTTTCCGATTTTCAATTTCATTTATTTCTGCTCTTTATTATTTCCTTTCTTCTACTTGCCTTGGGTTAATTTTACTCTTCTTTCTTTAGGTTTTTTTAGGCGGTCACTTAGATTATTGATTTGTGGTCCTTCCTCTTTCCTATTTTAACTACTTAGTGCTATAAATTTTCTTCTCAGCAACAACTCTGTATAGATCTGTTAATCTTTTTATTGTTCATTTTGTTGTGGATTTTTATGAGATTCCTACTTTAATGGCGCCCTCTTCTGTCAGCATGGCAAAGTCCAGATATTTAATAAATAAATTCATGTTTCTATTTTTGTGATAGGGGAGAGCTCATGTGTTCTCTGATTTTGTAGTTTTCTTTTGTCATCTTGGCCCTAAATTTGCCCTTTTCTTCTTTTCCCTTGCACCACTGAACTGACAAAGGGTTCTTCTCCATTGCTTTTTACCTTTTTTTCTTTCCCAGAAGCTATGTGTTTCAAAGTCTGCCCCTTCAAATCACACAGGCTTTGAAGTTTCTTCCCTGTATTTTATGCTCTGTTCTGCCTAGACACTTTTTTTATAATTTAGGGTGAACTTTGCCTTTCTGGTGGTCGTTTTTAGATAATTTTACACCTTTTAGCTATCTTCCCTCTTCTGTTTTCCCCTCAGGCTTTCTCAGTCAGTCTTGCTCACCACAATGCCTTGTAGGAGGGCAGGTAGAAGGGCGAGGGAGCATGAAACATAACATGGTATAATTTTGTGTTATTCCTCCTTTTATTTACAGTGATTTTGAAGTTTAGATATTCTTTCTCTTCAAGTTATGGTGAAGGCGTGGTTTTGTGTAGTCTTCTTTTTCTCTTCTCATTGTTCTATATTGCTTTTGGAGGAAATGTTGGGAGATTCGGACCCAGGTGGCTGCCATTGTTGTCTACCCAGAATTTCTCCATCATACAGAATTCTAATAATAGATGTTATTTGTGGTGACTGCAAGCATTTCTTGATATAAAGATGTTTTAATTTATGTAAAACTTGACAGCATATTAGGGAAGGTGTGGGAAATAATGTATAATTTTCCCTGGCCTAAACTAATGTTTCTCTCTTTTATTCTGTTTTTAATCTCAATGTTTTGTTTGGAACACAAATCCCTCCCCTTCTCCCAATGACCAGCACCATATATGAAACACCAAGATTCTAACATGTAAATCATTTCAGTTTTTACCTCCAGAATAACATGAATTTTCAGAGTAAACTGCAGTGGAGCCTATCATTCTAATTGCGAGTGTTTAGCTAGATTAGAAGAGATAAAATAACCAAGAGTTTGTTCAAAGATTCATCTATTTAGATCTCATTCCCTTGGCTTCCATGGTCACCTTTGGGCAGAACTTACTTGCTAGAGTGGTGACAGATAAATACAGATTTCTTTATGATATCTGTTTTTAGGCGTGGCCATTTTAAAATGTTATGCTTTCAAAATAAATGTTTACTAATAAAATTTCTAATTAAGGTGTAGTAGCCAATCTCTCTCATGCACCTTTTTCGGAAGTATGACATTGGAATCAATACAGCAGAGTGGTTAAGATGTGTGATTTTCATAGCCAGAATGCCTGGACGAATATCTAAGTTCTGTCACTTTCTAGATGTGTGACCAAATTACTGAACACCTTGGTACCTCAGTTTTCTCATCTAGAAAATAGAGGTAATAACAGTATCTACTTCACAGCGTAATCAAGAGAATCAAGTGAGTTACTACATGTAAAGCACTTAGAACAGTGTATGACATAGTAAGTTCATGTTTGCAATATTCACTATATAACTTAGTTTTAACCACATCTTTAATGGCTATATTAATTATTCATCATTGCATAACAAATTGCCACAATTTCACAGCTTAAAACAACACTCACTTATTATTTCACCATTTCTGTAGATCAGGAACGTGGGCACCGCTTAACTTGGTCCTCTGCTTCAGAGTTTCACACAAGGCTACAGTGAAGGTGTCAGTCTGGGCTTGGTTCCCTTCTGAAGGTTGGCTGGGGGAGGATTTGCTTCCAAGCTTACGTTGTTGACAAGATTCATGTCCTTGTGGTCTGTGGGACTGAGGGCCTCAGTTTCTAGCTGGCAATTGGCCAGAAGCCCCCCTAAGTTCCTGGCTACACGGGCTGCCTCAGTACGGCAACTTGCCTCATCAAAGTCAGCAAGGTAGAGTCAGCCAGAAAGACAGAGGTTACAATCATTTGTAACCTAATCACAGAACTGATATCTCATCACCTGTGTCATATTCTGTTAAAAGTTAGTCACTTAAGCCAGCCCACACTCAAGGGAGGTGACTACTTGGACACAGGAACCACTGTAGGCTGTCTTAGAGTCTGTTGACCACAGTGTCTTAAAAGGAAAATGTAATATAGCAGAGATGTTTCAGAATGTTGATTCTGTAATCTGCTTACCTAGATTTAAGCATGGAATGACCTTGGACAGGTTATTTAACCCCTGTGAGTCTCAGTTTCTTCATCTTTTATTTTTTTAGGAAGATTGGCCCTGCGCTAACTTCTGTTGCCCATCTTCCCCTTTTTTTTTCCTCAAAGCCTACCAGTACATAGTTGTATATTCTAGTTGTAGATCCTTCTGGTTGTGCTATGTGGGACACCACCTGAGCATGGCTTGATGAGCAGTACTAGGTCCACACCCAGGATCTGAACTGGCAAACCCCAGGCCGCCAAAGTGGAGAACATGAACTTAACCACTCGGCTACAGGGCCGGCCCCTCAGTTTCTTCATCTTTTACATGAAGTAATAATAGTACTTGGGAGATACTTTGGGAAAGATGAAATGTGAATATCTCTATATCTATCTTGCTTTGAAGTGTCACTTCTGTATAGACCCTCAGCTAGGTTATGGTGTTTTTTAAGGTGCTTCTATGCTTAGAACCAGATTAATAATGACAATTAGAACTCAACTCTATATACCGGCTATATCTCAGCTCCAATCCAGCCAGGGTATCTGTACAAATGTGTATATAATTTATACACATGTATAAATTAAGACTCAATTGCATTATTAGTATTCTTATTGATTTAATTAAATACAATTCAATATGCCATTATTGAGATCTTTCTATGGACTTGTCCCTTTGTTGGACACTTGAGGACACGGTTCCTGACCTCAAGGATCAAAGAGTCTCTATGGAGAGAAAGGTAAACATGGGATAATAATACAGTGTGATGCACTCTGTGGCCGAAGTTGGCATAGGCCACGATGGGAACACAGAGGAAGAGGATTAACCCAAATTAGGTGAGTCACGAAAGACTTCCTGGATAAGCTGATACCTGACCTGAGACTTGAAGTAAGGGTAAGGAAGGATATTCTCAGCTGGGGACACAAGAGGTGAAATAGAAATATTCTTTGCTCTCAGTCTCAGTCCAGCAGGGGAGACAAGCTCCCAGAAAGCTAATGAGAACACTGCATGTAATGAAATGCTGCAGGAGCACAGGAAAGCAGGTTCTGACTGGGGTGAAGGGTGGTCACGGAAGGGTTTACAGAGGAGAAGACAGCTGAGCCAGACTTTAGGAATGGGAAATTGGATTGGTGTTTGGTCTTCTCCAGATTTTCTCCATTGCTACTTGCAGCATTAGGTGGAATTTTCCAGGTTGGGACCATTTTATTTTCCTTAATCATCCTTCATTATCCACAAGTGACTAAAGCACCTAACTGGAAATTAGAACATTAGAACTATCTACCTGCATTACACTTTGGCTGCTTCCCAACTTAAGTATTATCTTTTCACTGCAAGTTCATATAATGCCTGAATAATGGTAGTATTAATATTAATAATGATAATAGCCTAACATTTGTATAATGCATTCCAGTTTAGAAAACACATTTTACAGACATTACATTTACAAATTAATTATATTTCAGACATATAGAAAAATACAGAAAAGATAAAATAGTCACCTATAATCAGACCACCCAATTGACTTACTGTTTTGACTCAGTTGCTTTGGGTCTCTCTTTCTGTAAGAAATAGTGTTTTAGAAATACAGCAAAGGGGCCAGCCCAGTGGCACAGCAGTTAAGTGCGCATGTTCCATTTCAGCAGCCCGGGGTTCACGGTTCGGATCCCAGGTGCGGACATGGCACCACTTGGCAAGCCATGCTGTGGTAGGCATCCCACATATAAAGTAGAGGAAGATGGGCATGGATGTTAGCTCAGGGCCAGTCTTCCTGAGCAAAAAGAGGAAGATTGGCAGCAGATGTTAGCTCAGGGCTAATCTTCCTCAAAAAAAAAGAAGAAGAAGAAATACAGCAAAAACCTCTACACCCCATCACGTCTCTACTCATATCTCTCCTTGAGTAACCACTGTCCTGCAGTTGCCATGTATCATTTTTTGGAAATATCTTTGTACTTTTCATATACATGAACATACGCAATATACTATATTGTTTCGTGTATTCTTAAAAATTTTTGAATTGCATGGTGCATATTTACCCTTTCATACCTTATTTTTCCATGCAACATTGTTTTTAAAATTTATTCATGTTGATTGATGGTGCCATTGTAGTTGCTCTAGTTCATTCATTTTAACAACTATATACCATTCCACTATATGACTAAATCACAGCTTATTTACACTTTCCCCAACTGAGGGACAATTAGGTTGTTTCTACTTTTTAATTTGATA
Source organism: Equus przewalskii (assembly GCF_037783145.1). Lineage (NCBI taxonomy): Eukaryota > Metazoa > Chordata > Mammalia > Perissodactyla > Equidae > Equus > Equus przewalskii. The sequence continues at coordinate 112,323,850 of NC_091863.1, read as the reverse complement.
TTTTGCTATTACAAAGAGTACTGAAGAAAATGCTCCTGTACATGTTTCTTTGTGCCCATTTCTGAGAGTTTCACTAGAGAGGTACTTAGGGATTGTATGTCTCTAGTACAATTCCAATGTCCACAATTGCTGGGACACATGCATTTTCAAATGTACTAGATTTTGCCAAATTGCTCTCCAAAGCACTTGCTCTGTTCTAAGCACTTTACACATATTGACTCACTGTATCCTCATAACAACCATAGGAAGCAAATACTGTCATACTCCTTTCTACAGATGAGGAAACTGAAACTAAGAGAACTTAAATGACTTGCCCAAAGTCACATAGTTAGCAAGATATAGAGCTTGTATTTGAACAGAGGCAGTCTAGTCCCAGTCCCTACGCTTTTAACCATTACACTGTTCTGTCGCCTATTCCAACCCACCATTTTAATTTGCATCTCTCCAATTACTAATGAGAGTGAATATTTTTTATCTCTTCTTTTTTTCAGGAATACTAAGTAAGTACTATGGAAACAGTGAGTAGTAAAAAAAAATCCATGGCCCACCTGCAACAGCCATGAGCTCTCACAGAAGCCAGGCCTGACCCATGGCCTCCATGTCAACATGAAGTTTAGAAGACTACTGCAATTGATGGACTGATTTGGAGGAAGAGTATCTTTTTTAAATTAGTTTTATTTTTATTAAAGAAATATATACACACATGGTTTAAAGAGACAAGTAGATCTACAAGACTTGTTAAGAAAAGCATCAATCCTTTCTCCTAGGCATCTTGTGGTGACACAAAGTAAAGAAGCATCAGAGAATGATGGGGGCATCTCAAAAGAACATAGAAGCCAGTGGGCTCCCAATGGGAAAATGTGGAATAATTTGTTCATCAAAATAAACGATAGTAATGCATTATGATGCATTAAATAAGAACCCATGGGTCCATACTGATGTTAATTAACTAAATAATTAGTTAATTAATTATTGAGAAGGAAAAGCTCTTTCTTAGAGTAAAATGCAAACTAATAAATCTAGAAGGAATGACGGAGTTAGAAAATCATCAGTGGGGGCTGGCCTGGTTGCATAGTGGTTGAGTTCACGTGCTCTGCCTTGGCGGCCCAGGGTTCGCAGGTTTGGATCCTGGGTGCAGACCTACACACTGCTCATTAGGCCATGCTGTGGCAGCATCCCACATACAAAAAAAAAATAGAGGAAGATTGGCACAGATGTTGGCTCAGCGATAATCTTCCTCAAGCAAAAAACAGGAAGAGTGGTAACAGATGTTAGCTCAGAGCCAATCTTCCTCACCAAAAAAAAAGAAAGAAAGAAAGAAAGAAAATCATCAATGGATGGTAGAACTAGTGGGTGAAAGTTTGATGAGGAAAATAATATTTGTGTAATATCAAAGCAGTTCTAAACAACTGCTTATTAATTACAAGAGGATATACTGTAGTAACTTTACCACGGAGGAACCTGGTGATTACTACCTGTCTTAGTCCTTTTGGGCCGCTATAACAAAATACCATAGATTGGGTGGCTTATAAACAATAAATATTTATTTCTCACAGTTCTGGAGGCTGGGAAGTCTAAGATCATGGCTCTGGCAGATTTGGTGCCTGATGAGCACCTGCTTCCTCATAGATGACCTTCTTCTCACTGTAAGCTCACACAGCAGAAGGGGCAAGGGATCTCTCTGGAGCCTCTTTTATAAGGGTACTAATCCCAATCATGAGAGCTGCATCCTCATGACCTAATCACCTCCCAAAGGCCACACCTCCTAACACCATCACCTTAGGTGATAGGATTTTAACATATGAATTTTGGGGATACACAAACATTCAGACCATAATACTAGGTACACTAAGTGATCAAAGCTAACAGCAGCAATATTAAACCAAACTGACATGATGTGCCTCCTGATATGACAAATTGAGAAGGATACAATCTCACTTTTGCTATTTTTGCTGATCTAACAAATAACAGAAAAATGCACATTTAGAGACAATGTACAAAATGACTGGCCTATACTCTTCAAATATTCTAAGGTCAAAAAAAAGACAAAAAGAAGGACCAGCCCAGTGGCATAGCAGTTAAGTTCACACACTCCACTTCAGCGGCATGTGGTTCACTGATCCTGGTTGCAGACCTAAGCACCACTTATCAAGCCATGCTGTGGCAGGTGTCCCACATATAAAGTAGAGGAAGATGGGCACAGATGTTAGCTCAGGGCCAATCTTCCTCAGCAAAAAAAAGGGAGGAGGATTGGTGGCAGATGTTAGCTCAGAGCTAATCTTCCTAAAAAAAAAAGACAAAAGGAAACCGAGCAACTGTTCCAGACTAAGAAGGATTAAGGAGACATGATAACTAAATACAATGCATATCCTAGACCGGATCCAGGACCTAGAAATAAGAAGCTCTAAAGAACACTATTGGAACAATTGTTCAAATTTGAATATGACTTGTGGTTTAGATAACAGTATTATTTCAGTGCTACATTTCTGGTTTTGACAATCATACAGTGGTTATGTACAGAATGTCTTTGTTCTTCTGAAATACCACTTAAAGTATTTAGGAGTAAATGGACATGATGTCTTTGTTACTTTCAAATAGTTCATGGGAGAGAGACAGAATAATAAAGTAACTGTGCCTTACAGACTGCCCACAATAGGGAGCATATCGACCAAGCAGTGTATCTGGTCAACCAACTTGTGTAGAGGCAGAAGTGGTCTCAGGTGAAAATATATACAGATTATTGGGCAGTGGTCAACGGCTAGCCATCTGTCAGGGACCTGAAAGAAAAAGGAAGATTAAAGACAAGTAGTTCTACATAGAGGCATGTGGATGGATATATGGGAATGGGTACAAATAGGCACCACAGAAGTGGCCCTGAACAACCAAGGAGACAAAATAACTTTGCCAGTTAACATTAGCCAGCCATTGTCACTATCCACTCCAGAACTTCTAAGATGGGCACATAAATGGAATGGTCACAGTGGCAAAGCCCAGCAACATGAACTCCTACTTAAGAACTCCAATATACTATTGCTCCCTCTGAAAACCCAACTTATCTACAATAGAGACCAACACTGTATGGCACTATTCCTTGAAGAGACCTACTGGCCACTTGGTGGCAAATGGACTACCTTGGGCCCTGTCATCATGGAAGAGCCAGTAGTTGATCCTCACAGGGATAGATAATTATTCAGGCATGAGTTTGTATTTCCTGCTTACAGAGCCTCAGCCAGCACCACGATCTGGGGCTTATGGAATTCCTGATCCACAGGCCTGACACCTCACACAGCATAGCATCTAACCCGACTATACCCTCGCAACAAAGGAGGTGCAGAAGTGGGCCAATGACCACTGGGTCCACTGGTCATATGACATTCCACACAGTGCAGAGGCAGCTGGTCTCAAAAACCAATGGAACAGCCCTCTAAAGGTACAATTGAAGAGTCAGCTTAGAAGAAACACCCTGAAAAGAGAGAGTAAACCTTGAAGGTATAGTGTATTTGTTAAATCATAGACCTCTTTATGGTGCTGTACTCCAATATTAAGGATATACGAATCCAGGAAGCAAGGGGTAGAAGCAGAAGTGGCCTCAAATACCCGTTAAGAAAAATAGGCCCAAAATGGAGTCATTTGCCCTCAAGACAGCAAATCAAGGCTTAACTGCAGTTTCAACCCCTCCCAGAAATGTGCCCTTTAAACAGTCAATCCGGAATTTCCTGATGAGCACAGGAGAGGTAATCTGCATGATAAAATCCCTGCCTTCCCTTCCCCCAAAGAAGGTGACCTGGCCTCAAACAATCCTTTCTTTTCTTTTCTAATAACTTCCTTGCCCCACCCCTCTGCCTACAAATACCTGCAATTTGGTATAACTCCTCAAAGTATCTCTCTACTTGCTCGATGGGATGCTGCCCGATGCATGAATTGCTTAATCAAGCCAATTAGAGCTTCAAATTCACTTGGTTGGATTTTTCTTTAACATACCTTTAATCCTAATGACCCAATGGGGAATTACGCTCTCTGTCCTCTCAATTCTGGGTTCTGCAAAGCTAGAGGTCGTGTTTCCCAAAGAGAACACACTCTTTACAGGGGGACACAGCAAGGTACCCAACTAACTAACTATACCTTAGAGCTAATTCCAAGGCACTTTGGATGCCTTGTGCCCAGGGATCAGAAGCGCCTCAGCTGCTGCACTCTGAAATCTATGGAAGGTTGTTGTGCCAAGGCCACACCTCCCACTGGCTACTCCCAAACAATGACTGAGTGGAAGATGCAGGTCTCCTCTGCCAGGCAACTTTGACTCAAAGACTCCTTGAAAGCAGGGAAGTCCTTAGACTAGATGGCAATCCAGGATACTTCCACCCAAGCTTTTCTCCTCGTCTCCTTCTTCCAGAGTCAGAATTGCCTTGCAGTCTGATGGCACTCTTAGACTCTCCAAGCTCCCTCCCTATTTCCTTTCATGTAGGTCTTTCCTCCAATAAAATTCTTGCACATTTAATCCTTCATTGGCATCTGCTTTTCAGAGGATCTGAACTAACAAAGGGGAAAAACGCAGACAACTGGTTAATCTTGGAGAAAGGTACATGGGAGTTCTTTGTCTATTATTGCAACCCTTCCTTAAATTTGAAATTATATCAAAATAAAAAGTTAAAAATAAGTGACCCATGGGCTTAAAGGCACTTATAACAAAAAACGTCAATCAAATATGGACTTTTCTTTGTCCACAAATGAGAAGAGTGTAAACATGACTACAATACTTAGATTATAGAAGCACATTTTGTTATTCTATCTGCCTGAATTTTAGAATTTGACTTCAGAGTACAAACTTTAATATTACTATCCTTAAGAGAAAGGTTTCTATCTACCTTCTTCCTGCAGTTAAACCCAGATAACACAATGTCTTAACATCAGCACTGGGGCTGAAAGCCCATACTCTCTTTCAAACCATTGACCAAAAAAGGCAACTTTTACATGGAATTTATTTAGTCACATGCCCCGACCCACGTTTCTCTGCTTACTTCTATGAGCAAGTGCTTGCTGATGTTTACACACCGATTCCCTTTTCCCTCCTTGCTGGTTTGTTTCTGGAGTGTTACCATTTTCAGTGGAGATGTGGAATAAACAGAAGGCCCTATCAATTGCTTCCTTCCACTATGGTTTTTGCCTGTTGTCAGAGCTGCTCTAGGCTGGCTGCATTGGCCATAAGAAAGAGAGGGTTTATTTTCCTGCTCCAAGTCAAACAAACAAACAAAAATTCTGGTAGAGATAGTCTTTAAACTTAAATGGACCTTTTAAAACCTTAAGTACTTTGAGCTTGAATGGAGTAATCATTAAACACATGTTGACAGAAAAAGTCCAAGGACTGAGGGCTTCAAAGGGATGTTGTGGACCACCTTCTTCACCCTTTTCATTTGACCTATGGGCAAACCAAGGCACAGAGTGGGGACATCGCTTGACCACAGTGGCAGAGCTCGGATTAAATCTAGGTCCCCAAATTTCTCAAACTAGTCCTCATTCAACTGCATCATAATGCCTCCCTGCTGACAACTTTTTAAATTATAATTTGCAAAAACAGTATCATTGTATCCTTATGAATCAAAGTAGGAGGTACACACAGACATACAAACATAGCTACTGAAAACAATGTTAAGACAGCATTAAAAGAAAGCTTGGGAAACTGGGGGGAAACATAAAGCATAATGCCACTGTCCTAATACAGCATCTTGGTAATGGTTTACAAGTGGCATAACTTCAACTGCCGCAAGCACCTCACTGGCACAGTCACTATTCTTACACTCTCTTCTTCTTAAAGTGGTTCGTTCTGTCTGTCTTCATTATTAGTTTAAGTCCGCACTGTCAGACACTTCGAACATAGTCTAGATTGTAACTCATTATATTTTTAAATGGATCGTTTAAAATCCATGCCTTCACAATGTAAGAAAACATCAAAGCTGGGTGAAGATGGATAAGAAAGGACGTATGTTATTAAAACACTGTTATAAAGGACCACAGGTCACATCCTAATGCTTTAGACAGTGATGCTGATCTACTTTCTCCCTTTTGTAGGTGAGGCTTAGGACACAGCTGTTATCACTGCTGTAAGGGTAGATTTTGCTCTGATGCTTTAAGGATTCAGGAGAGCAATTTAAGACTTTTGAGATACACATCATTCAGATAGGAATGAAATTGTTTTCTTTTACTAAAATGCATTCATTTTGAAATATTAAGATAGTTCTCACTTTAAGCAAACTCAAATAAAAAACATGGCATAGTGGTTTAAGTTCACACACTCTGTCTGCTTCAGCAGCCTGGGGTTCACTGGCCCGGATCCCGGGCACAGACCTACACTACTCACCAGGCCATACTGTGACGGCATCCCACATACAAAACAGGGGAAGATTGGCATAGATGTTAGCTCAGTGACCAGTCTTCCTCAAGCTAAAAGAGGAGGATTGGCAACAGATGTTTGCTCAGGGCCAATCTTCCTCACCAAAAAATAGGGAAAAAAATTGAACGTGCAGAGGAGTACATTTGAGCAATCTGAGTTGCACAGTATAACATTTTTACATAGGTCATGAGAATTGTGTGTTAAAGTGAATCTCTATTGGAAAAAAAAAGTGACTTCTTTTAGAAGTGAACTGCATTTAGAAGGAAACTAAACTTTAGACAAAAGCTTCTATACCTTTGTCTCCACAGAGCTGGAAAGGACTCAGACAGACCACCTAGTGAAGCCACCTACCCTTCACAGCAATTGCTTCTCTCTTGGTCCCCTCACCCAGGCTCCCCAAACTAATCCCCACTAAGACAATTGTTTAGTTGGATGGCTCCAGTCTATAATGAAAGAATTTCAGGCACTTGACATGTGATGGGAAAGGGCTTTTTGGACAAGAAAGCCTGCCAGATGCCCCTTAAACCACACCGTTCTAGTCCGTCCCACTTTCTTTGTTATTATCCATCGATGTATCTCTGAGCCTCATCTTCAGTTCTTGCTAAACATGGTCAGAATTTGGAAAGGCACCGTGAAATGTTTGACATGATTTACAAGCTACCTGAAATCATTTACAGGCCACCGTAAACTATTTCAATATAGCTATTTCAACAACGCTTGTGTAAAGCTTCAAAGTTATCTCAGATTGCATTAGACTGTGATTAGGAAACCAGTCAGGCAGCAATCGACTTGCAGTGTTTTTCGTTGCCTGACAATCAGCTTTGGTTGGTTGTTTATTGATTTGCATGTAGGGTAACTGGCCTTTGTTGAACATTAAATTAAAAACATGTTATAAAGCAGTTAGGCCTATTTCACTCACTGGCACTATATCTGACCTGCCAATCTACTTTTTGAATTAAAAAAAAAAAGTTGAGCCAGAAAAATCTAACTAGCCAGTTCTCAAAAGATGTTTTGAATGAATGGATGCTGTTAGGGCTTAATTAAACAACGTGTTAAACAATTCCCTCTCCCCCTATTTTCCAGCCTATTTCTCTTACACATACTTGACAGGAAAAGGGAAAGATATTTTAAGGAAAAAGATATTCAATTGAGGCCCAAAGTTAGCAGACCTCCAATGATGGGCAGCACGATGGAGAGAGGGCAAAGATTTCTATGCTATGCAACAGAAGTCTTCAGTCTCAGCCCTGGTTATGCCCTGCCTTGATCAAATCATTTCCAAACTCTGGGTCTCAGTTTTCTCTTCCAAATTCCTTTCACTTCAAAAATATATAATGCTGACTGACGTTAAAGGGAAAGCTGTTCTTTAAGTTTCAAACTTCCAGTATTGTCATTTCTCTTTGCAAGAAAGTGAGGAGATAGTCACTCAAATATTTTCTGTGGGGGCCGGCCTGGTGGCGCAGCGGTTAAGTGCGCATGTTCTGCTTCAGGGGCCCAGCGTTCACTGGTTCGGATCCTGGGTACGGACATGGCACGGCTTGGCAAGCCATGCTGTAGTAGGCATCCCACATATAAAGTAGAGGAAGATGGGTATGGATGTTAGCTCAGGGCCAGTCTTCCCCAGCAAAAAGAGGAGGATTGGCAGCAGATGTTAGCTCAGGGCTAATCTTCCTCAAAAAAAAAAAATTTCTGTGTTCACTGTGTCAGCTGAGGGACCCCAAATGAAAAAGAATACACAGCAGGCAAACAAACTCACACACCTGATCATTTGATTAGTAGTGTCTTAAATTACACTTTGAGTCATAGGTTAGCAAAACATTTTGAATGAATTTTAATTAGTGCACTAGGTTCCAGGAATGTACACAGAATGTTTTAAAGATTATTTTTCCCTGGGTACTCTGAATTATTTAAATTCCATTTATTTAAATGGCAAACATTCTTATCAGCACAATTTATTAACAGTGATTAGTCAGGCTTTTAATGCACAAAGCACCAGTAAGTACTCTCAAATGAGGAGGAGAATTTTTACAATAAAAAGATAAGATTGAACAAGATCAGAGTCCAAAGAAAGTGACTTACCACATCAACCAGCTCCTACAGTAGCTGATGATGGATCACATGGTTTCTTCCCAGTCCCATCCAGATCCTCACTTGCTGTGCAAGTCTGAATTGTAGATGATGATGATGATGATGGTGATGATGATAATGGCAGCTAAGCACTTCATGTGCATTTACTCCTCACAACAACCATACCATTTTACAGACAAAGAAACTGAGGCTTAAACACTTTAGTTAACTTCTTGAAGGTTTCAATCTAATAGCGGAGCTTTGGCCATTTGCGTCTTCGTAAGTTTTCAAATTTATGGGCATATATTTGGTTATAATATTTCTTTATTATCCTTTTAGTATCTACGGAATTTGTAGTGATATAACTTCTCTGACTCCTGTTTTTGGTCATTTGTGTCTTCTCTCTTTTTTCCTCATAAGTCTGGCTAGAAGTTTATCAGTTTTATTGATTTTCTCAAAGAACCAGCAGCATTTGGTTTCACTGACTTTTCCTCTATTGTTTTTGTTGTCATTGTTGTTTCACATTTCATTTATGTCTGCTCTGGCCTTTATTAATTTCCTCTGCTTATGTGGAGTTTAATTTGCTCTTCTATTTCTAGTTTCTTAAGATGGAAGCTGAGGTCATCGACTTGAGGCCATTCTCCCTTGCTAACATAGGTATTTAGTCCCATAAATCTCCCCAAAGCACTGCTTTAGTATCATCCTACAAATTCTAGTATGCTGTATTTTCACTTTCATTTATTTGAAAATACTTTCCAATTTCTCCTCTGATATCTTTTTTTGCCCCATGCATTATTTAGAAATGTGTTATTTAGTTCCCAAATATATGGGGGATTTTTCAAGATATTTTTTTGTTATTGATCTCTAATTTAATGCCATTATTTTCAAAGAGTAAGATTTAAACCTTTCACATTTATTGAGACATTTTATGACACAGTGTATGTTCTATGTAGGTAAATGTTCCGTGGACACTTGAAATGAATGTGCATTCTGCTGCGGTTGACTACAGCCTTCTATAAGCGCCAGTTAGGTCAAGTTGGTTCACAGTGTTGCTTAATTCTTCCATATGCTTCCAGATTATCCACCTGATTGTTCTATCAATAATTGAGGAAGAAATATTGACATTTCCGACTATAATTTTATTTCTCCTTGCCATTCCTTTGGTTTTTGCCTCATACATTGTGGAGCTTTGTTTTTAGGCACACAAATGTTTAGGTTATTATTTCCTCTTGATGAATTGACCCTTTTATTATTATGAAACAACTTCATTTACCTGTGGTAATATTCTTTGCTCTGAAATCTACTTTGATATTAATATAACCATTCCAGCTTTCATGTGACTAGTATTATCATGGCATATCTTATTCCATTTTTTTACTTTTAACCTATTTGTCTCTTTATATTTAAAGGAGGTTTCTTGTAGGCAGAATTCAGCCAGGTCTTGCTTTTTTCCTAATCCAATACCACAATCTCTGCCTTTAGTTGAAGCATTTAGACTATTTACATTTAATATGATCACTGACATGGTTAATTGTATCATCTTGTTACTAGTTTTTTTTTTTATTTTCCCATTTGCACTCTTTTCTCTTTTCCATCTTTATCTGGCTTGCTTTGGATTGAGTATTTTTTTTTATTTCAGTTTACCTCCTCTGTTAGCTTATTAGCTATAATTCTTTGTGTTACTGTTTTAATGATTTTTGTAGGGTTTATTGACTACATCTTCATCTTATCACAGTCTACCTCCAATTGATAATATACTACTTCACATATAATATAAGAACTATATAATAGTAGACTCATTTCTCCCCTCCTGGCCTTTGTGCTATTATTGCCATATAGCATACTTCTACATATATTATAAATCCAAAGAAAGTCTGCCTGCTGCACCTGAGTTCCCCGTTTGTACACTGTGGCCTGGAAACTCTCAAAAATTGTAAGCTGGCACATCGTAGTGTTCACCTTGTTTCCCATGTCTCAGAATCACTGTTTTTTGTCACCTGATGTCTTGCATCTTGAGACTATTGTTTCAAATATTTTTTTCATTGCTTCACGTGGGAGTGTAATTCAGCCCATATTGCTCCATCCTTTTTGGTAGCTGAAGTCCAGAAGAAGCTTTTTGAGCCCAGTCAGGGAGCCTGCTCTGTCTCAGAACAATAGAGCAATCAGGGAGTTCTTTGAAAATTGACAGATATCCAAAAAAATTTTCTCAGCTAGTGATGGATGAGTGACCAGGTATATGAAAAAACTTGAGGGCAATGGCTTGGAGCTGAATATGAAGCCAGTCCCCAAATGACAGGTAATGTCTGAGAGATACTGGCAAGGATATATAGGTCAAGGATCGTGGGAGAGAGAGAGGTCAATAACAGTAATGCAATGAATGGTGACTCCTCTGACCATAACCTGCTGTGTTGGGTATACAGTGGTTGGCCAGCATTCTTGCAGATGTAAACTGGGATTCAGAGAGAGGGTAGGTTGACTAACTTGCAGTATTCAAGAGGCTAGTTTGGTTAATTGCTGATTATCTAATAAAAATAAATTCCTATAGCTTGTTAAAAAACAACATTTATTCCTATATCTTTCAAGTAATCAGGATGTTTATGGTTATTTTACCCTCATAATGAACCTGGGAAGAGATAAGTACCACTTCCCCTGATAAAGGAAATTCATATATCAGGATCCACCAAATGGAGGCTGGCCCTGTGGCCCCGCCCACGTCACAAATCTAAACCTGAGTCAGCCCACACTTACCGAAAACACTGTACTGTCTAGGAAACCTAAGATACACCAATCACAATCCTCTAACTCAGCTTTAGCTAGCTCACCTTACCCTTAGCTAGCTCACCTTACCCTAGAAAGCAGGACCTGCCAGCCTTACCAGGAAACCCTTAAACTCTTAGCCAATCATGTCCTGTTTCCCTATTGCCTCTTCTAACATTCTATAAAACTCACTCTTGCCCAAAATCCTTCAGGAAGAGTGCTCCACTGCTTGTGAGGCACTGTATTGCCCCAATCCATGGATTGTTACCCCTAAATAAAGGACCTCAAATACTAAACTGTATTATTTTTGTCATTTGACACTCCATTTGACAGATTAACAAATTCAAGTCACAAGATGCTTAAGTGACTTATCCAAGTTTACAATTAAGCAGGAATTTGATGTGAGGGCCACTTGACTCCACAGCCACTACCTTAATGACCATCTGTGGCACTGCCAAAGCTTTTATTTTTTAGTATTTTTAAAATATTTTTTCTATTTTGTTTTATTTTTTATTTTATTTTTCATTTATTTTACATTCTTTTTTTGTTTTACATAAAGGTACTTTATAGCTGTGGGTCCTGAATGTATATAGGGCAGCATGAGGTCATTTTGTTTAGAGGAGTAGATGAACAGCAAAAGCCAGAAGCCAGAAGAGGTGTTTCAGTTATCTATTTTGCATAACAAGTAACCTCAAAACTTAATGGCTTAAAACAGCAACTATTTCATTATCTCACATTGTTCTGTGAGTGAGCTTGGCTCAGCCAGGCAATTCTTCAGCCAATCTCACTTGGGGGCTCTGATTTGGTTGCAGTTAGATAGCAAGATAACTGGGCTGGAGTCATCTGAAACCTTGGCTGGGAGAGTTTAGCCTTTCTCCTTCTCCTTGTATCTCAAGGCCTCTCCATGTGGCCTCTCCAGCAAGGTAGTTAGACTTCTTACATTGTGGCTAAGAGATCCTAAAAATAAATGTTTCCTTCAGCCTTCACTACCAGTTTCTACAGGGCAGTTTCAGCTTTTGCTTGCTACCACATGTTTTAGATTTGTGTTATATCAACACTCCACTTTCACATACTGCAATATTGTGATTTATAAGATATATATATATTCAGTCATTCAGATGACCAAAATATATTTCTCATATAAATTTGGTCTTCGCCCACAGTTCCTGGCTCACAGCCCCCCAAATCCTTGGAATTTCCTAAGGTATAAGAGCAATGGGAGCATCTTTTCTCATAACATTTGGTCTCTTGTCCTCAGTTCGTGAAATAGCTTCAAAGACATAAAGGTGAAAAGGGTGTCTTATTATTTATAACAAGCCCCTTTCAGACAACTGGGTTTATGTTAATGAGGAGACTTTTTGAAAGCACCTAAGGTTGGGGGCTGGTTGTCAGGGGAACCAATCATGTGATTAGAAGGTTGGAACTTTCAGTTCCTCCTCTGGGGAGGGGGGAGGGGCTTGAGTTCAATTGCCAATGGCCAATGATTGAATCAACCATGCCTACGTAATGAAGCCTCCATAAATACCCAAAAGGACCAGGTTTGGAGAGCTTCTGGGTTGGTGAACACGTGGAGATTTGGGGAGAACAGCACTCCAAGAGGGCATGGAAGCTCCATACTCTTTGCCCATACCTTGTCCTATGCATCTCTTCCATCTGGCTGTTCCTGAGTTATATCCTTTTATAATAAATGGGTGATCTAGTAAATAAAATGTTTTCTGAGTTCTATGAGCCACTCTAGCAAATTAATTATACCCAAGAAGAGAGTCCTGAGAACCTCTGATTTATAGCCAGTCAGTGAGAAGTACATGTGAAAACCTGGACTTGCGATTGGCGTATGGGTGGGGGCAGTCTTGTAGGACTGAACCCTGAACTTGTGGAATCGATGCTATCTCTGGGTAGATAGTGTCAGAATTGAGTTGAGTGTCCAAGAATTGCTTAGTGGGGGGGGGGGGGAACCCTCCTCTGCCCCTCCTGGCACACACACATTGGAATTGGGTCCAGACCTTTACATACTAATTGCTATGTTGGTTCGTGAGGGATCAGAATGTGCCACCTCAAAATGCATCTCTTTGGAGTCGGGGCAGGACCAAGATGGTGGAGTGAGTGGTCTTCTTTGTCTCTCCCCCGTCAAATCCACAACTAATTGGACATTCACCGATTAAGAAAGGATATCCAGATAGCATCTCAAGACGCTTAAGAGTCTCGTGCTACTACACATCGGAAGGCGGATGGACTTCCCCCCGGGAGGAGGTGGAAGTAGGTGAAAACTCTCCGACCCCCGACCCCTGGACAGCCTAGTTCCTGCAGGAGGCTCTCTTCCAGCAGACTCCCCCATAGCATCGCCACACACCAAGGGCGGTAGGGTGCACTCACCAGCGGAGCGACAGTGGAAACAGGTGACAACAGCCCTACCCAAGCCCCCTGCAATTACACCTAAGCCCAGGGGGAATCCCCAGGGTCCCGCACCCACCGGCAGGGAAGGCTTCTGCTCGCTGTCAGCAGGGAGGCCATGCCCAGAATCCAGAACAAAGGGAAGCTCCTGGTGGGTGGATTCCCTGGCACGGCACCTGATCACAAGCTGCTGCTGGGCTCATGGTCTCCGGTGCACGGGTCGGTACAGGGGGCACCCGGACTTCCTGTAGATGTGCTTGGGGACATGGTTGGAGCTCCAGCGCCTGGCTCTGTGGCACGGGGGAAGGCTCTGGGGTCCTGCACCTCCCCGGCAGGGAAAGCCTCTGCTTGCCATTAGCAGGGAGGCCACGCCCAGAATCCAGCACACAGGGAAGCTCCTGGTGGGTGGATTCCCTGGCACGGCACCAGACCGCAAGCTGCTGCTGGGCTCACGGTCTCCGGCACATGGGTCGGTGCATGGGGTGCCCGGACTTCCCGTGGATGCGCTTGGGGACTGAGTGGAGCTCCAACACCCGGCTCTGCAGCCCGGGTGGACGCTCCAGGGTCCCACACCCCCCCAGCAGGGAGGGCCTCTGCTCGCCATTGGCAGGGAGGCTCCGCCCAGCATTCAGAACACCAGGAAGCTCCCTAGAGCAGAATTCCCCACAAGGCAGCAGCTTACAAGCCACTGCCAGGCCCACGGCCTCTGGTCGTGTCCCAGACGAGGCAAGGGGCTCCCAGAGATCCCATGAGAGTGGAGTGGGGCAGAGTGGAGCTCCAGTGAAATGGCTATGTAGCCCAGGGGGGAACTCCAGGTTCCTACAGCAGCCTCAGCGAAAGCCTCTGCACAGCACTAGTGGAGAGGTTCTGACTGGCAATCGCAAGGCGGGAAGGCCCTGGGGCAAAAGCAGCACAGCTAGGTGAGCTAACGACAGACTGCAGAAGATACCCATAGCTCTGCTGGGACCTATAGTGGACAAGTGTGATCTTGTGGGCTCTGTTAGGGAGAAAGTGGCGATTATAGGTGATCCTGCTCTTGGCTGATGGGAAAGCCCACAACACTGCTGCAGACCACAAGGAGGGAGTGCATCTAAGTGGGCTGCAGCAGTAGGCACCAGCAGTCTTAGGCCCCCTTGTGATTGCCCCCACAACTGACGAGGGACCCCACAGGACCACTGTGACACGAGGAGGGGACCAGGTGCAGTCAGTAACAGCTGACAGGGTTCCTGGTTGGGGCAGTCTAAACAGCTGCCCCCCCCACACCAGTCGCAACAAGTGGAAGCAGCAACTAAACTCTATCTCTATGCGGAGGCACAAATCCACGCCATCAAGCAGTATGAAAAAATATATTAAATCTCCAGAACAGAAGGAAAATGATAAGCACCCAGGAAACAATCCCAAAGACAATGAAATCTATAACCTAAATGACGATGATTTCAAAACTACTGTTGTTAAAAAACTCAACGAGTTAAAAGAGAATTCAGATAGACAACTCAATGAGTTCAAGAGCTATGTCACAAAAGAGCTTGATACTATAAAGAAGAACCAATTAGAAATACTGGAGATGAAGAACACAATGGAGGAGATTAAGAAAAATCTGGACTCTCTGAACAGTAGGGTCGATAATATGGAGGACAGAATTAGCAATTTGGAGGATAGGAATATAGAAAAGCTGCAGGCAGAGGAGGAGAGAGAACTAAGACTAAAAAGAAATGAAGAAATTCTCCGAGAATTATCCGACTCAATTAGGAGATGCAACATAAGGATTACAGGTATACCAGAGGGAGAAGAGAAGGAGAAGGGGGCAGAAGGCCTGTTCAAAGAAATTATAGCTGAGAACTTTCCAAACTTGGGAAGAGAGATGGAACTTCATGTGACAGAAGCCAGCAGATCTCCAAACTTTATTAACACAAGAAGACCAACCCCAAGGCATATAGTAGTGAAACTAGCAAAAGTCAAGGACAAAGACAAAATACTAAGGGCAGCCAGACAGAAGAAAATAACTTACAAAGGAAACCCCATAAGGCTATCAGCACATTTCTCAGGAGAGACCTTACAGGTTAGAAGAGATTGGAATGAAATATTCAAAACTCTGAAGGACAAAAACCTGCAGCCAAGAATACTCTACCCAGTGAAAATATCCTTCAAATACGATGGAGAAATAAAAACTTTCCCAGATAAACAAAAGTTAAGGGAGTTCATCACCACAAAACTTCCTCTTCAAGAAATACTCAGGAAGAACCTCATTCCTGAAAAATCAAAAAAAGGAAAGGGGTTACAAAATCCAGAACAAAGGAGATAAGCAGAAGGACAATAACACAAAGTAACAGCTCTCCATCAGGACAAAATGCAAAAGAACTGGAAAACAAGTGATAAAATGGCAACAGTAGGCCCCCACGTTTCAATAATCACTCTAAATGTGAATGGATTGAACTCTCCAATCAAAAGGCACAGTGTGGCAGGATGGATCAAAGAACAAGATCCAACAATATGCTGCCTCCAGGAAACACACCTCAGCCCCAAAGACAAACACAGACTCAAAGTGAAGGGATGGAAGACAATACTCCAAGCTAATAATGAACAAAAGAAAGCAGGTGTTGCCATACTTATATCAGACAAAGTAGACTTCAAAGCAAAACAGATAAAGAAAGACAAAGAGGGGCAGCATATAATAATAAAAGGGACGCTCCACCAAGATGACATAACACTTATAAATATATACGCACCTAACAGAGGAGCACCAAAATTCATAAAGAAACTATTAACAAAACTAAAAGGAGACATCAACAGCAATATAATAATAGTAGGGTACCTCAACACCCCATTAACACCAATGGACAGATCATCCAGACAGAAAATCAACAAGGAAATTATAGAATTAAATGAAAAATTAGATCAGATGGACCTAATAGATATATACAGGACACTTCATCCAAAAACGGCAGGTTACACATTCTTCTCAAGTGCACATGGAACATTCTCAAGGATAGACCATATCTTGGGAAACAAAGCAAGCATCAATAAGTTCAAGAGGGTTGAAATAATATCAAGGATCTTTTCTGATCACAATGCTATGAAACTAGAAATCAACTATAAGAATAAAGCTGGGAAAGGGCCAAAAATGTGGAGACTAAACAACATGCTACTGAACAAACAATGGATTATTGAAGAAATTAAAGAAGAAATCAAATATTATCTGGAGACAAATGAAAATGAAAACACACCGTACAAAATTATTTGGGATGCAGCAAAGGCAGTTCTAAGAGGGAAATTCATTGCAATACAGGCTCACCTCAATAAGCAAGAAAAATCTTACATAAACAACCTCAAACGACACCTAACGGAATTAGAAAAAGAAGAACAAACAAAGCCCAAAGTCAGCAGAAGGAGGGAAATAATAAAAATTAGAGCAGAAATAAATGATATTGAAACAAAAAAGACAGTAGAAAGGATCAATGAAACAAAGAGTTGGTTTTTCGAAAAAATAACAAAATCGACAAACCCTTAGCCAGACTCACTAAAAACAAAAGAGAGAAGTCTCAAATAAATAAAATTAGAAACGAGAGAGGAGAAATCACAACAGATACCAAAGAAATACAAAGGGTCATAAGAGAATACTATGAAAAACTATATGCCAACAAATTGAACAACCTAGAAGAAATGGATAAATTCCTAGACTCATACAACCTACCCAAACTGAATCAGGAAGACATGGAGAATCTGAATAGACCAATCACAAGTAAATAAATAGAAACAGTAATCAAAAACCTCCCCAAAAATAAGAGTCCAGGACCAGAAGGCTTCTCTGGAGAATTCTACCAAACATTCAAAGAAAATTTAATACCTATCCTTCTCAAACTATTCCAGAAAATAGAGGAAGATGGAGCACTCCCTAATACATTCTATGAAGCCAACATCACACTGATCCCCAAACCTGACAAGGACAAAACAAAGAAGGAGAACTACAGGCCGATATCACTGATGAACATAGATGCAAAAATCCTCAACAAAATTTTGGCAAACCGAATACAGCAATACATCAAAAAGATTATACACCATGATCAAGTGGGATTTATACCAGGGACACAGGGATGGTTCAACATCCGCAAGTCAATCAACGTGATACACTACATCAACAAAACGAGAAACAAAAACCACATGATCATCTCAATAGATGCAGAGAACACATTCGACAAGATCCAACATCCATTTATGATAAAAACCCTCAATGAAATAGGTATAGAAGGAAAGTACCTCAACATAATAAAGCCCATATATGACAAACCCACAGCTAACATCATACTCAATGGACAAAAACTGAAACCCATCCCTCTCAGAACAGGAACAAGACAAGGGTGCCCACTTTCACCACTCTTATTCAACATAGTACTGGAGGTGTTGGCCAGAGCAATTTGGCAGGAAAAAGGAAATAAAAGGAATCCAAATAGGCAACGAAGAAGTAAAACTCTTGCTGTTTGCAGACGACATGATCTTATAGATAGAAAACCCCAAAGAATCCATAGAAAAACTATTAGAAACAAACAACAACTACAGCAAAGTTGCAGGGTATAAAATCAACATACATAAATCAGTAGCATTTCTATATGCTAACAATGAACTAACAGAAAAAGATCTGAAGAACTCAATCCCATTCACGATCGCAACAAAAAGAAGAAAATACCTTGGGATAAATTTAACCAAGGAAGTGAAAGATCTATACAACGAAAACTACAAGACCTTCTTGGAAGAAATCGATGATGAGTAGGCTAATTTGTAAAATGAAGATAAGAATGCAATGATCATGCCTACCTAGCTGGCCACTGGGAGAACTACTGTAGGAATTCCTTGCCTGGCACCTGGTAGCACTAAGTGCTAGTTCCTCTGAGGGACACTGCCATCAGATGAGCAAACCCTCCAGCCTGAACTGGTTGTAAAGTTTTAGTGAAAGCAGCCAGTCTTCCTTGATTTGGGACTCATATTTTCTCCATGTGTCCTTCCCATTTCTCCTCCATCCCTGGAGGGGAAAATATCTCTGATCATTAGAGCTCTTTTCAAATGAAATTTGAGTCATTATCTCCATAGTATTTGTGTTCCTTGCCCACAGGATGGCAGAACAGTCAAAGAACAATGAAATGTATACTGGACTGTCAAGATCTCCTTCTGAGGATGTGCAAGACCTTCTAGAAAGCAACCTATTGCAATTTTGTTAATGTCAGTCACTGAATAAATTGAGATGGAACTGGTAGTTGAGATCAAAACTGTTTCTCACCCTTTATGTGGTAATAACTAGAGCACACTAAAAGGCATATGACATTTTAAAATAAACAAAATAAAATTCTAGTTCTACATATTCTTCCTACAAGTTCTCACCTGAAATCTCACGCACATTTATGTATTTATTTGTGAGGGCACGCATGTGGACACATATTGTGAGCATGTACAGGTGAGAACACACATGCATTTGCACTGGCAGGGAAGTCTTGTTGTTAAGCACAGGGGCATCAGGAAGGAAAGGTGATAGCAGCCTTCTCATCAGAAATGCTCAAGCCTGCAAAGAGGAGGTGTGCTGATAACTGCTGGTAGGGGGAAATTTGAAATTCCAGGCAACACTGCCCTCAGCCCCATTCTACCTCAGCAGTATGTCCTGTGCTGCAGAGCTGTGGCTGAAGGCTGCTGTTCCGAGACCAAGCATGTTGGGCCTGCCTTTGACCCAGTGATCTGAATTAATGGCTCAGGGACATCTATGGTATTATTTTATTGTTTAGACACATACTACATCAATTTATATTAGCTAGAACTCCTGTGGTTGCAAATGACATAAGCCCAACTCCAATCAGCAAAGCCAAAGAGGGAATATATGGATGCATATAATCAAACCACGAAAAGGCAGGGACGCAGATGGCTCAGGAACAACTGGAATTGTGTCTCTCCTTGGAAAACTCTCTCCATCTTTCATCTTTATGTTTCTCTTTATGTCAGTTCTATTATTTCAAATTAGCTTACTCCCACCAACAGAGGCCATGGCACAGGCAAATTTGAGTTCACATCCTTGCCACGTTTACTGCCAGTGGGGATAAATGAACTTCTTAGCCCAAATTGTTTGAAAAAACTTGGTGAAAACCTCTGATTGGCCTGTCCTGACATGGTCAACTATAAACCAATCACTATGACCAGAGATAGGAAACTATTACTGCGCTAGCCTGAGCCACATGCCCACCCTTGTGGCCAGGAGGGAGAGATTCTATGATTGCTAGTCCTCATCAGGACCAGGAGGTGGTGAGGAGAAGTGGTTTTCCACAATAATGGATTTCCTGTTTCAAGCAGATAAAACAACTCAGCATGCTTGTGAGAAAAAAGCAGGGGTGTAAAGTTCTATACACGTGTAAGATCAACTCTATTGATTATGTTGTATATGTCTTCTATCTTCTTAATATTTTTGTGTCCATTTGATTTTCCTTGCTTTAAGGTTAGTGTATTAAACTCTCCTTTATTAATATGCTTCTACCTATGTTTCCTTGTATCTCCTCTACTTTTTGTTCCATAAAAGTGGATGCGAGATTTGACGGGGAGCCACTCACTTTCCTTTCTTGGGTTCTTCTGCTGCCCTTTCTGGCTCCCATCCTCAAACTCCCGCCAGTCTCTGCTTTCTGCTTTTAACACCACAGGTATTATCTGCTGGCATACTTTGCTGACTCTTTAAAGATGGATGTTATATCCAATAGTACTAGCTAACATTTCCTGACCACTTATTATGTGCTAGGTACTGTGCTAAGTGCTATGCATGCATTATTTAATTTAATCCCCACTCAGAAGCTTCTATTATTATTGTCCTTTTACAGATGAGGAACCTAAAGTACAGAAACATTTAATTTGCCCAAGGGTCACCAAGCTGGTAAATGGTGGAGCCAGGATTTCAACCCAGTCTGGCTCCAGATTTATGCTCTGTAATGTGTGTAAATGCACAGAAAAGGAACCCAAAGGACACACACAGACTGTCTGAAATCCCTTACCTCAGGAGAGCAGAAT
This sequence comes from Equus przewalskii, assembly GCF_037783145.1. NCBI lineage: Eukaryota > Metazoa > Chordata > Mammalia > Perissodactyla > Equidae > Equus > Equus przewalskii. Next base: position 112,303,227 of record NC_091863.1, on the reverse strand, counting down.
GAGATGGCGAAGGGGAAGTGGTCAATGGGGTCAGTCATGCTTTGTACTCTAAATGTTTACATTTGTCTCTTTTATAAGGAAATCATTTCGGTATTAGTCATGTGATTTTTTTTCTATTTTTTATTGTGATAAAATATACAAAACATAAAATTTACCATTTTAACCATCTTTGAGTGTACAATTCAGTGGCATTAAATACAGTTACATTGTCATGCAACTATCACCACCATCTATCTACAAAATTTTTCATTTATCCCAAACTGAAACTCTGTATCCTTAAAACAATAACTTTCCATTTTCACCTCTTCCTAGCCCCTAGTAACCACCACTCTACTTTCTGTCTCTATGAATCTGACTACTGTAGGTGCATCATATAAGTAGAATCATACAGTATCTGGTCTTTTGTGACTGGCTTATTTCTTAGCATAGTGTCTTCAAGGTTCCTTCATGTTGTAGCGCGTCTCAGAAATTAATTGTTTTTTAAGGGTGGATACCATTCCATTGTATGTATATACCAGGTTTATCTATTCATCTGTTGATGGACATTTGGGTTGTTTTCACCTTTTCGCTATTATGAATAATGCTGCTATAAATATGAGTGTACACATAATTGTATAATTTTTTTAAATCCTGAAAAACAATACAGAATACATCATGTACATGATATGTATATAAATGTGTAGAAAAAGATCTGAGAGAGGCACATAAAACTTTTGAGTCATATTTAGAGTGGGAAAAGAGTGGGGTAGTGAAGGAAAGGACTCTAACTTTTTATTCTATATATTTCTATATTTTTTAGTTTTCATTACGAGAATAGATTAATATATTCCTTATGCAGTTTTTAAATGCAATTAAAAATAAAGATGAAGATTGCAGGCATCTGGGCAGGCCATGGGTAATGAATATTTAGAGCAATTTTCAAGGGTTCAGAAGAACTAAAGGAATAAATGAAAGCTAAATATCGCTATATGATTTGAAATTTTTATAAGGCGCACGTATTATTTTTTTAATTAAAAAAAAATTAATGCCCCAGGTGGAACTGCACTGGCAATTGAGGCCCAGGGGAGGGCAGCAGAAAGCCACAAGGCAGAAACCTCAGAAAAGCTGCTCCTCCCTCTAGCCTGGAAAAGGGCTGAGTACTCAAATTTGCCAAGTGGGAGCTAGGACAAGCTTGGGTACTAGGGATTCTGATGGGAATGGTGCTGCCGAAACTCTGGGAGCAAGACAATCAGATAAAAGAGGAGGGAAATCAGCAAAGTGGTGAGGGTTCAGCTATGGAGAGCCAAGGAGAAATAAAGCAGGAAGAGGCATTGTTTGTTTGTTTGTTTGTTTTCAAGTAATTTTATTGAGATCATAATGGTTTATAACATTGTGCAGTTTCAGGTGTACATTATTATTTATCATTTTCTGAATAAACTTCATTGTGCCCACCCTCAGTAGTCTAATTTTTGTCCATTACCATACATATGTGCCCATTTATCCCTTTCACCCACCCCCTAACCCCCTTCCCCTCTAGTAATCACTAATCTGTTCTCTTTATCCATGTATTTGTTATCTTCCACATTTGAGCGAAATTATGCAGTATGTGTCTTTCTCTGTCTGGCTTATTTCACTTAACATCATATCCTCGAGGTCCATCTATGTTGTTGCAAATGGGACAATTTTTTCTTTTTTTTTACAGCTGAGTAGTATTCCATTGTATATATATATACCATATCTTCTTTATCCATTCATCTGTAGAAGGGCACTTGGATTACTTCCACATCTTGCCTATTGTGAATACTGCTGCAATGAACACAGGGGTGCATAAATCTCTTTGAATTCTTGATTTCAAGTTCTTTGGATAAACACTCAGTAGTGGGACAGCTGGATCATATGGTATTTCTATTTCTAATTTTCTGAGAAATCTCCATACTGTTTTCCATAGTGGCTGCACCAGTTTGCATTCCCGCCAGCAGTGTATAAGGGTTTCCTTTTCTCCACATCCTCTCCAACATTTGCTGTTGTCTTGGTAATTATAGCCATTCTGACCAGTGTAAGGTGATATCTCATTGTAGTTTTGATTTGCAATTCCCTAATAATTAGTGATGTTGAACATCGTTTCATGTGTTTGTTGGCCATCCGTATATCTTCTTTGGAAAAAAAATGTCTGTTCATATCTCCTGCCCATTTTTTGATCAGGTTGTTTGTTTTTTTATTGTTGAGTTGTATGAGTCCTATATATTTTGGAGATCAACCCCCTGTCGGATAAATGATTTCTAAATATTTTCTCCCATTTGGTGGGTTGCCACACATCTACGGACAGTTAATCTTTGACAAAGGAGCCAAGAACATGCAAAGGAGAAAGGAAAGTCTCTTCAATAAATGGTGTTGGGAAAACTGGACAGCCACATGCAAAAGAATGAAAGTAGACTGTTATCTTGCAGCATACACAAGAACAATTAACTCAAAATGGATTAAATACTTGAATGTAAGACCTGAAACCATAAAACTTCTAGAAGAAAACATAAGCAGTACACTCTCTAATATCGGTCTTAGAAGCATATTTTCAAGTACCATGACTGACCAGGCAAAGGAAACAAGAGAAAAAATAAACAAGTGGGACTACATCAAACTAAAAAGCTTCTGCACAGCAAAGGAAGCCATCAACAAAACGAACAGAACAGACAACCTAACAATTGGGAGAAGATATTTGCAATCCATATATCTCATAAAGGGTTAATGTGCAAAATACATAAAGAGCTCATACATCAGCCATAAAAAACGATGAAATCTGGCCATTTGTGACAACATGGATGGACCTTGAGGGTATTATGCCAAGCAAAATAAATCAGAGGGAGAAAGTCAAATACCGTATGATCTCACTCATAAATAGAAGATAAAAACAACAATCTATCTGGTAAGGAGTTAATATCCAGAATATATACAGAATGATTACCAAAAACAAAAAAAAACCAAATGAATTAATCCCCCATCTCCTCCAGGTGTCCCCTTTCTGAATAGATACTCCTTTGTGTGCTCCTGTGGCACTATACCCTGTGACATCACAGCTTGCATGACATTACATACCCACACTGCCAAGTGATTGGTTATTTACATGTCTGTCTCTCCCATTAGATTTCAAATTCCTTGAAAACAGAGACTGTCTCTTTGAATGCTTAGCAACGAAAGAAAAGCTTCCTGTCATATAATAGACACTCAACACATTTTTTGTTGAATGAACGAATCATCCTTGCAACCTCTCTCCCTTTCATGCTCCATAGTCTACCCATCATCAAGTCCTACCCACCATCAACATATTTCTCAAATTTTTCAAGTTTTCTCCATCTTCACTACCACCACTCTGCTTCAAGCCACCATCCTTTATCACCCAGGCCACTGTAACAGCCTCCTAATTGTATTATTACTTTCTTCCACTTGTGCTCCTCCAATCTATTCCCCATACAATAGCCAGAGTGGTTTTTCTAAAATGCAGATCTTATCATGTCACTCCCTAGCAAGACACTCTTCAGTGGTACCCCATTATTCTTAGAATAAAGTCCAATGCACTTAACTTGATCTACAAGGCCCAAACTTCTCTAGTCTCAATTCTCTTATCTTCTTTTCATGTCTCCAACTTGCTGTTCTCCCTCCTACCACAGGGCTTTTGCACATGTCTCCTCCACCTAGGACATTCTTTTCATAATTCACTCCTACTCATCTTTCAGAACTCAGTTACAGCATTGTTTCCACAGGAAAACATCCCCTGATCCCCCTGATGGCAAACCTGGTATTCTTGGCTCTCCTAGCACCTTTATAACATCTATCACTGCTTGCTTTTATTTAATGTCTGTTCCCCACCCCCACCTCAGTTATCTCTACCACTGAAATCCCAATGGCATATAAGAAGCCCTCAATAAATATTTAAGAATGACTTACTGGTGATGCAACACAAAATTGAAAGAGCCAGTCCACTGGGGAAATGCACTGTGCTTTCCCCAATGCCAGAGAACCCTGTAGCCACACACACCTCTCCAGAGAAATTTCCCACAGGTAGGCTGCCCTTGTTCACATGTGATGCTGAAACTAGGGCAGGCAGGGGATATGCTGGGCAAAGGGAGACTGGAGCATCTACTAAGCAAAGGTTTTGTGGTTCCTGTGAAAGACGACATGAGTGGAGCCATATTAAAATAGAGCCAGAAGAGCCATTTCAGAGGAATTGCCTTGCACATCTTTTCTTTATCTTCCAAATTGGAATAAAACGCCAAGATTCCAAGAAGTCAGTAAGGACAGGAATACCCTGTTTATAAGGACTGATGAAACTGGACTTTGCTGGTGACTGGATTGCTAACCAATCAATGAAGTACAAGTCTAGCCTTTTTCTTGATGATCGAATCTCAAACCAATTTATGAAGTACAAACCTAGCCTTACCTTATCCAGCACTAATGAATTCTTCTTTAATACAACTCACCTCATCCTCGCTTTCTCCCATAGAAACCCTAAGCCCATCTCCTGTATTTGGATTTCTACCTGAATCTGTGCTCCCCGAATTGCAATTCTTTGATCTCAAATAAACACTTTGCCTTCTAAACTGGTTTCTGTTTTTGTACATTGACATCCCCCTGCTTTAGGGACCTAGGTGTCAGAACTCTGAGACGAGTCAGTGTCTTGAACAGTATGTACTGGTCCATTAGTCACGTATCCACAGAGAATGGTTTTAAAGGAAAACTCTTCAGAAAGGTGAATGCTATGTTATGTAGCAGCCCTGATTAACATTTACTTCCCAAGTAGCATTCATTATGATGATTAATTTTTTAACCAAATAAACACATCAACTACCATAGAATAGCTTTATCATTAAAGGGAAACATACTTTTCTCATAAGCCAGAGAAAGGGCAAAACTCCCAACCATATCATATCAGATAGTTTCTACAGTCTTTCCATTTTCAACAGCATCTATTCCAAACCTTCCCCGCTGTCCTCAAACCTCTGTTCCTCCCCTTCTCAAAGGATGGCTTCCCCTCTTCATTCACTAGGAAAATAGAAGCCATCAGATAGACATTTTTCAAATTTCTGCCCTCAACTCCTTATTTCCATCCCCACTCGCATCTTGAATGCCTCTGTATCAGATTCTGACTTTTTTTTTTAAGATTTTATTTTTTTCCTTTTTCTCCCCAAAGCCCCCCAGTACATAGTTGTATATTCTTCATTGTGGGTCCTTCTAGTTGTGGCATGTGGGATGCTGCCTCAGCATGGCTTGATGAGCAGTGCCATGTCCGCACCCAGGATTCGAACCAATGAAACACTGGGCCGCCAGCAGCTGAGCGCGCAAACCTAACCACCCGGCCACGGGGCCAGCCCCAGATTCTGACTTTTTGATCTGCACTTCTATCCACTGGGACGAGTGATGTTCTGACTATCACATTCTCCTGTCCCCTAAGGAGCCTGGCTCTTTCATTTATTCCCACTCTTTTCTGCGTCTTCAATATCTTCCCCCATACTAGCTCTTTCCTATCAACTTTTAATTGAGCTAGTCTTTTTCCATCTTACAAAATGTCCTACCTAGGTCCACCATACCCCTCTAGCAAGCACCCTATTTTTCCCCTTTGCAGTCAAACTTGAAAGAATTGTCTACACCAGCTGACTTCACTTCCTCAGTTCTCAATAACTCTTCAACCCATTGAAATCTGACCTCTGTCTCTACTTTTCCACGGAAACAGTGCTCTTGCCTAGATCATTAATGACCTTTTCGTTATTAAATACATTTTAACTTCTCTTCATTCCTTATCTGTCTCAGACATTTAGCAGTATTTGTCACTGTTGACTACTCCCTGTGCTTTGAAAAACTCTCTTCCCATGGTTTCCAGGACCTCACATTTTCCTGGTTTTCCTTCCTACCTCTCTGGCACTTCTTGATTTTCTTTGCTAGATCAGCTTCCTTTATTCAGTTTCTAAATGTTGGGGTTCCTAGGGATTTGGCCCTGGGCACTTTTCCCTCTCTACTCTCTCTCCTTGGGTGGATGATATCCATTCTCATGGGCTTCAATTAGCTTCCAGGTGGGGTTTCTGACTTTGGTACATGAATCAAATTCAGACAATTTGCAAACTTGAATGGATAAAAACAGATTTTTATTTTCAGTAATCTCTAATAAAAATTTATTATTTGTCCCAATTATGAATGCAGACAAAAAGCCACAGTAGTATAACCAGTGTCTGTGGCTTTGTCATTATTAGAAATCATATATGTTTTCATAATACTACAGTTCTTTCAGATACCTCAAAATATTGTTTATGCTTATTATTTCAGTTTATAGCAGTTAGTAGATTCACTGCTAGATCTCTTTAATTAATCAATAATTACATATATTACGAGATCACCATTTTTGTATTTGATAACTCTATTTCAGTATATTTTGTTTCTTTTGTAATGCTATGCATTTCATTTTGTATATTTAAAAATATTATTCTGAGATGAGGTCCAGACTGACCAGACTGCCAATGGCACAAAAAGTGTTAAGAAGCCCTGTTCTAGATGCTGATGACTCCCAGCCTGAATCCATCTTCTGGACTCCAAATCCATATACTTAATTGGCTTCTGGATATGTATACTTGGATATCTCATGAGAACCTTAAGCTCAACATGACCCACATTGAACTCATCAACTTCTACTACCCCCATTCTCAAAGCTGCAACTTCTCCTGTGTCCTCTGTCTCCATGAACAGGACCAATAGCCACTCAGTTGTCCAAACCAGAATTCTGAGCTACCATTGACTTTTCCCTTTCCTTCACTCTAAGAAACAATCAAGAATCATGTCAATTCAACCTCTTTAATATTTCTTAAAATTCATCCATTTATCTCCATCCTCAATACCTCAATTTCAGTAACCATCTTCTCTCTTCTCTCTAAGTGATCTCCTCACCAACAGACTTAGCTCCCTTCTAATCCATTCTTTCCAATCATTGTTAGAATGATGGTTCTCTTCTCAAACACTGTGCTTAGTGTTAATATAGCCCACTTCACACTATCTTGTAATTACTTGTATTTCCTACATGAAAATAAGTTACAGGAGTGCAGGGATTTTTATCTTGGTTATTTTGGGATCTACAGCATTAAGCATGATGTCTGGCATATAGGAATACTCCATAAATGTTTGTTGAATAAATGAATGATTGGACTGAACTTCAGCCTGATAGTCAGAGGTAGCTCAATAAAAAAAGTGAGTGGGGGGGCCAGCCCGGTGGCTCAGCAGTTAAGTGCACACGTTCCGCTTTGGTGGCCCCGGGTTCACCAGTTCAGATCTTGGGTGCGGACATGGCACTGCTTGGCAAGCCATGCTGTGGTAGGTATCCCACATATAAAGTAGAGGAAGGTGGGCACCGATCTTAGCTCAGGGCCAGTCTTCCTCAGCAAAAAGAGGAGGATTGGCAGCAGATGTTAGCTCAGGGCTAATCTTCCTAAAAAAAAAAAAAAGATTGAGGGACTATTCAAAATCTTAATTTTATTTAAAAAAATTCCTACATATTTATACCCCACAATGATTTAATCCCTACAACATTTAAGAACTACCAGAAGGTTGCAAAGTGCCTCCTTACTATTTAATAAAGAGAATACTTGTTCCGTATCTAGAGCTATCCCATTTTCCCTATCTTCTCTAAATACTTCTCTCTGTGCTTAATAATGCTGCAGTCTTCTTGATTTAAATTTGATAGCATATTTGATGTGAAGGAGAAATAAATGATTAAAGTCATTTGGTAATATTTGTACAATGAAGCTCATGCATCCCCATGGTGACACTATGTTGTCAGAATATGATGCAAATGGTGATGTCATAAACCCCTAGAACAGACTGAACCACATGAAATACAGTAGTTTCCTTGGCAGAAGAAACATTTGAATGAAGCTCTGGACATGAATCTTTTTATTTTTGTCTTACTGTTGTCCATTTGGACAAATAGTTGTTTAAATACAAACCAAAGTGATGGATCTTCTACGACAGGTATGTGCCTAACCTTAAGACTCAGAAATTATGATCTATTACATTATGCATTCAAGCACTTAATTAAACAAGCTAGTTGTATTTAAGATATCTGTTTCTTGGATGTTACCATTAGTAGGTCTTCAAGAATTTCTAGGACAACATCTGAGAGTTTTACTTGTGTGAAAAATCCAAGCAACATAGAAGCATAACAAGTGCAGACATATTGTCCCCCTTCTTTCCCCTTCCTCATCCAATCCACCAACCCCCACACCCAACCAAACTAGATAATACTATGTGAACAAATCTGGCATGATACTCAAAACATAGTAGGTTTCAACGAAGGATTTTTCTTGTCCTATCCCCTTTTCTACTATACACATTCACACACACACATTAACACTCAAGTGCATTCACACACACAAGACATCCACACACTTAAAAACCTAGGTAATGGGGTGAGCAAGCCACGATGCAGTGGTAACCCAGGGAATTATACTGATTAGCCAGAGATGCCTCCGAGATTTGGCTTCTAGATTGTGGCTGGGGACATGACAGAGGGAAGAAAATGACAGCAGAACACTCATCATGCTTAAACAGAATCACTGAGGAAGAGACTTGATTTTGACCTATAGTGGCAAACCACTATCAAAATGTAAGAAAATTCGGTTACCTAACATATTTTCTGGTGATACAATCTCTTTGACAGGAGCTAAGCACCCTGAATCAACGGAGACCAAAATGGACAACTTTAGGAAACATCTACTCATTATCACAATTAGTGTTATGATCATAACTTATGCCTTTACCTGTATTTGTTTTATCTATTACTATTTTACGAACGACAATGCCCCTAAAGCAGGAAGGTAAGTTTTACACCTTTGAATTAAGAATGCGAGGTGTGTATACATGTGTGTGTGTGTACATACAGTGGAGGTTTCAATGCTGTTGTAGTTACTTAATGTTAACTTTAGACTGCTAAAGAGCTACTAACAATTGTCAGTGGATACCTTCACTTAAATGATATCAGCTCTTAAATATTCTCAAGTATCAACTTTAGCCAAAGCTGTCTCTTATTCAGGGTTCAGCTGAGCCCTAGGCTATTAATTTCATATAAATCGAGTCTAGGGAAAGAGAGCATGACTATCTGAATAAGATTGCGAGAATGAAGAAGGGGAGAGAGAAAGAGTTGGGTCCCTGCATTCCAGAGACAATGAAACATTTTGGATATGTACCATTTTAAGGTGTAATATCATGAAAAATTATTCACTGTCGTTGTTTTCATGATCTCAGTCCCTGTCTTTCATACAGCAGGATCAGGCTGGTCCTGATATAGTGGTTCCCAAAAATTTCCTAATCCAAGGACTGGTGACCAAAATATACCAGTGCTCCAGTCCTTTAGTTTTAGAGGGATATTGTGAATATAAATATGCGTGGATAGATAACTTAATGGTGTAAATATGATAGGAAAATAATGACTGTGTCTAAAAAGTTTATTTTCTCTTGTGACAAGTTGTGATATTTATGTATCAGTTGTATATCAACTTGTGACTTTTTAATAAAAACTTTAACTTCTGGGGGCTGGCCCAGTGGCATAGTGGTTGAGTTTGCACACTCCACTTCGGTGGCTCAGGGTTCGCCGGTTCAGATCGCGGGTGCAGACCCACGCACCGCTTATCAAGCCATGCTGTGGCATGTGTCCCACATATAAAATAGAGGAAGATGGGCACAGATGTTAGCTCAGGGCCAGTCTTCCTCAGCAAAAAAGAGGAGGATTGGTGACGGATGTTAGCTCAGGGCTAATCTTCCTCAAAAAAACCCAAAAAAGTTTAATTTCTGGAATAAATGAAATTCTCTCTTCCTCTCTCTCAACAGTAAATTTGAAATCACTTTGTGTCATTTCACATGTAGACTATATGGCTATCTAATGTAGTTGAAACAGTAAAATACTCTTAAGAAAAAGCATTCAATATAAGTTCATACCTGTATCCTGAGTCATGGCTTTTACCACACTCCAATGCCTACTGTGTTCAATTTTCCTACTACAGCCAAAAAAAGACCAAAAGTCTAAACTGACACAGTAGCCTGTGTTTTCTGGTGATAGCAACAGTACTCTTTTACCTCAAATTTTCATACTTCAAATTTTCTATGTTTTCAGGGTCAAGAAAAAAGGTGTAGCAGCCGAGTCATCTAGGTCATCCAAATTATCATTCCGTGAATCCAAGACAGCCAGTCCATGCAGCGCAGAAAAACAACCCATGCTACCCAGTACAGAAAACTTATCTGGGCCCTCAAGTCTAAAAAAGTCATCCATGCTATCCAGTGCAGAAAAGCCAATCAGGACCTCGAGTCCAGAAAGGTCATCCATGTCATCTAGTGCAGAAACGTTAATCAGGCCATCAAGTCGACGAAAGTCATCTAAGTCATCAAGTACAGGACACATATTCAGGCCACCTCCCCTGAAAAAGTCATGTAGAACATGCCATCCAGAAAAGTCACATAAGCTAGCTCACGCCCATAAGCTAGTCAGTCAAGTCGGTTCATCCTATCCAAATAAGGCAGTCAGGCCACCTTTTCCAGCCAGTCTACAATGCACAGTCAGGCCAGCCAAGCCACCTTGTCTATCCCATCCACAAAATGAAATCTTGCCACCCAAGCCATTTGGTTTACAGAAAGTGACCAAGTGTCCCAGATATCCTAATCTAAAAAGGTCAGGTAGTACAGGTAGAGCAGACATATTATCTAGGCCTCAACTAGTCAAGCCTTTTCAATGGTATAAGGAAAAACGCCTTGTTTGTGGAACTTTTTCTGAGCCTTTGGTCAATGATATTTCTGAGGCAAAGGAGAAAATTGCTCAAAATACACCTTTTCCAAGAGAAGTGAAGCCTTTTTCCAAGTCCTTTCATAAGGTAGATTCCAGAGACAATGCATTCTGTGACAGTGTGAGTGACAGTGATAGGATGACGGATGACAGAGATGACAGTGAGAGGGAGATAACCATTATTTGCAACATAGCACAATGAAGTCATCTCTAAAGGCACCCAAAATAATTAAGGGCTCAATAAAAATAAAAACCACCTGTGAAGAAGCAAACTTATACCAACTATTTTATGCTCACCATCCTTTAAGACAATGATAGAAGGAAAATCCACTTGCGATCACTATTGAGATTAGTCCTATCCATCTTGGAGGCAATTTATTTGAAAAACAGTAATTAAATGCATGACATAACAAATGATTTTATTGTAATTATTATGGCATTTTAGAGGCATAAGACTCTTTTGATGTATCTTACTTAGTTCCGATCACTTGGACGGGAACCATAAACACATATGCACACACAAATCTAGAAAGGATTGCAATATGGGTACCGTGCTCTCCTCCTTCCCTTGGATCAGCCTTCAATTGAAGTCCCAACCCAATTAAATTTATTTTTTAATGTTTACATACAATCCTCACTGTTTAAGACTGTCTTTCTGTAGTACCCAGTGCTAGGTGGAAATGGCTCTGTGTGCTTGGTTCTGGCTGAGTTGGAGAAACTCCTGATAGTCATTTCTAACACCACTGCCTCCTACGATTGCTACCTAAAGTGAGGGTCCAGCCTCTAGCACCCACACCTGGAGCTCCATGATATTAGTCTAAGTGTTCTAGTCTTCGTAACTCTCAACAAGGCTTTTCGTTCTTTTTGTTACCCTTCAAAATGGTAAAAGAGTTTGCCCTGTTGTCCATTCTCAAAATGTCCCAGTTGGAGGTCGGATCATCTACTCATTTTCCCCACATGGTACATCCCTACTCTGAATCGGCAGGGTGGGAGGCCACGGGAGAACCCTGGAGTTATATGTTCTAACTTCCCCACTGAAGAGACATTGCCTTTGCTTGCTTCTAAGGACATGGTTGAGAAAAGCAGGCAAAGTCCTGGATTCCCAGACTATATTCTAGTACAGTGAAGGTAGTCCCCTATAACATCTAGCAGGCATAAGTTAAATGTGAATAGCTAGCGTGTATTGAATGTGTACTGTTTGTCAGGCATTGTACTAGTCCCTTTATGTCTTACAGGTCCAAAGGCCACCAAGTTTGTTGATTCACTAAAAGGACTCACAAGACTCAATAGCAGGTTATACTCGGGGCTAAAGTTTATTAGAGCAAAAATATACAGACCAAGAGCAACAGGAAAAAGATATGTATCAGGAGGAAACCAGATAGGTCAGGCACACACTTTCGAGTACTTCTCCACCTAGGGCCACCCAGGACATGATTTCTTTCTAGCAACAAACTAGAGGGGCATGTGCAGAATGTCTCTACCCACAGAAGCCTGTTCAAGTCTCTGGGTCTGAGGCTTTTATTGAGAACTTGTCACATAGCTCTATCATGCTACACGACCAGCCATGGCACCTGAAACTCGGGATGTGAACAATGAAAACAGATATACATCATCAATGTTGATGTTCGTGCAAAGCAATCCTGACAAGCTGATATGGCATGGTCCATCGCTCCAGGTGTACAAAACATAACCACCAACTATTTTCATAGGAACATTCTGAGGGCCACATTCCCAGGGGTGGGCCAATGGCCAATCACGGTTCCAAGTTCCCTTGAAGACACACAAGGACTAAACAATCAGACCTGCTGTGTTAACCCTTTCCTCACACTTCACATAATCTATTTAATCCCCAACAGTCCCTCATTATACGGAGGGTTATATGAGTTAACTGAGGCTCTGTAACATACAGTAAGATCACACTAGTAATTGATTGAATCGAGATATGAATCCATGATTGGCTTATGCTCAACTTTCATTATCCTGTACTGCCTTCTTTCTACCAGCTTCTAAAGTGCTTGTTTATTCACAGACCATTCAATCCATTGATATGAACAAAATCCCTACTTAACTTTTAATCAGTCTGTGCCATTCTCCCAACCTACCAGGGGCATATAAAGATATCAGATGTTCATTCAGATCTGACTCCTTCAGGGCCTCTGCCTCTATTGGTGGTCCCCTAGTGGGGTCTGTATCCATAAGGTCATCATAAAATTCACAGATGGCCCCAAGTAGCTGCTTAAGTATAAAACTTTTAAAAGATGTTATATGCATTTAAAAAGCATTGTGGGAGCTACAGACTTGATTTCTTATTGGTATTACCCTTATTTAAAAGACAAACTGTAAAGGGAATTATTCTGGGTTAGAAAAGCCTGGTCTTTTTAAAATTAACAAATAGAAGCAAAAGTCCTAATCAAATTTTTAAAGATTTTTTTTTATTTTTCCTTTTTCTCCCAAAGCCCCCCTGTACATAGTTGTGCACCTTCAGTTGTGGGTCCTTCTAGTTGTGGCATATGGGATGCCACCTCAGTATGGCCTGATGAGCGGTGCCATGTCTGTGCCCAGGATTCAAGCCGGCGAAACCCTGGGCTGCCGAAGCAGAGCGCGGGAACTTAATCACTCGACCATGGGGCTGGCCCCCCAATCAAATTTTTAAACTGTTTACTATGAAAAAACTACGAACATATACAAAGGTAGAGCAAGTAGTGCAATGAACGCTCATAAGAGCCTTGCTCAGATTCAACAATTATCACTACATGGGCAATCTTGTTTCATTTATACTCTTATCCATTCCCCTTCCCATTTATATCTCTAAAGATAATGACTTTTAAAAATACATAAACACAATACCATTATTTTACATAAAAGTTAACAATAATTCCTTAATAGCAATTATCCAGTCAGTATTCAAATTTCCCCATCCATCTCCTAATTGTTTTTACAGTCGCTTTATTCAGATGATGTTGATCAGCATTTGACAGCATCTAAGACTAATTTTTTTAAACCAAAGTTACAGTTTAATTGGCTAATCTGGCTTCATACTGTAGGATGATTTTGGAGTTAATCTGAGCTGTCAGTAGCCTAGAAAATAGCAAAAGTTGAAATTGTATGGTTTTCAGTTTAAATTCAACCCATGTCTTGGTAGGCAAAGACAAATAATCTAGGCTCTATTTTCTTTCCCATTTTGAAGCCAGAGACTTGTAATTACTTGTAATTACACAGTGCATAATCCCTAAGAATTAGAAGCAGCAAAGGAAGGGAAATAGAAGCAGGAAAAAAGCTCTGTGGGAGGCGCCAGCCCTGTGGCCAAGTGGTTAAGTTGGCGCACTTGGCTTCAGCGGCCCGGGGTTTCGCCAGTTCAGATCCTGGGCACGGACATAGCACCCCTCGTCAGGCCATGCTGAGCCGGGGTCCCACATAGCACAACCAGAGGCACTCACGACTAGAATATACAACTATGTACTGGGGGGCTTTGGGAAGAAAGAAAAAGAAGATGATTAGCAACAGTTGTTATCTCAGGTACCAATCTTAAAAAAAAAAAAGCTCTGTGGGAGCTTCAGCCAAATATCTTCTTAATTGTAGCCCATATACAACCCTCAATTATTCCTGTGCTGCTGCACCCTAAGAAAACAAGGGTTAAGCATGATTAATTAGTTTTGCAATTATTTATATAATACACAGAAAGCCATCTTTGAAACAAGCAAGGGCTAATTATAGCTTACATCTAAGAACTTTCAGATAGTTCTACTTGTTTAGAATTATCCCCTTATATGCCTGAATCAAAACAACACATTGTAAAGACTGTTGAAGGAGATGAAGAAATAAATTGCCATAAATCTGTCATATGTAAGTATTTTACTTTACAAAATAAAACACAGGAACAATATAGCCATTTTTCTCTGAATAGTAGAAATTTGCTGACAATAAAAAATTCATATATACTCTATCATCAATCTCTTCCCTTAGTCACCTATTTTCCAAGCAAAATGGGTTATTTTTTTTTAACGATTGGCCCTGAGCTAAAACCTGTTGCCAATCATCTTTTTTTTTCTTCTCCCCAAAGCACTCCGGTACCTAGTCATATATTCTAGTTGTAGGTCCTTCTGGCTCTGCTGCGTGGGATGCCGCCTCAGCATGGCTTGATGAACAGTGCTAGGTCCACACCCAGGATCCGAACCAGTGAACCCTGGGCCACTGAAGCAGAGTGCGTGAACTTAACCACTCGGCCACGGGGCTGGCCCCTGGGCTATTTTTTAATATTGTACTGAAATGACCAAAAGGCAGGTAACTGCAAAGAAGAAAAGAAGAAACAAAGGCCTATGGTAACCAATGGCTGGAATAATTAGTCCTGGAAATATGGAAAGTGGATTGTATCTATCATATATAAACTTTCTCTGCTATTTTGCAAAATAAGAAAATCAATGTCAAATTGCATGGCTAAAAATTAGAACACAAGAATGTGACTGAGCTTCATACCTTTAATTTCCACACATTGATCTAAATAAATATAAAGACATTGACAGCAACATTAAATAAAATTCTAAAGTACCTACAGCACTAATGGCAGATATTACAGACTATCAGCAATAGAGGCAATCAATTTCTGAAAGTGATATTTTTTCAAAAAGGGAATATATCACTGTTGTGTAAACAAGTCTCTTTTATAAACCTTAGTTTCACTGAAAGAATAGCAATAAAGAGTGGAATTGTCAAAAATAAAGCTTTCTATGCTGATCTCTTGAGGTTACTATAGGAAACAATAAGAACACATTACATAGTCACTTAAAAAATTAAAGTGATGGGGGGTAAGCTATTTCAGGACCCATACGCCAGTGGATCTCAGCAAACCAGTCCAGATTACCGTATTCTTTCAAGCCACTTTTCTTTTTTCATTACTGTCACCATGCACTAAACTATAAAAGTCTAAAATAGAGATTTATGGTACTCTAGAGCTTTAACCCACTTTTATGTTATAGACAGCCTCCCACAGAACACCTCCCCTATTCATTAACTAGGTGCTGGATGCTGGACTGGAGGGAGAAAAATACGTTTTGTGCGACCATGACATCCCATTAGTCCTATACATGTGCCAGATTTTGTTGTTTAGTTTCCTTTTCTAAAGCTCACGTTTTGTTTTACACCTCTGTTGTACCACAGGTAATAAGGATCAAGTAGTATGCAAGCACATAAGGCCTCAGAAGGTCTGCCACACAAACATCCACACTGAAACACTTTTGTAAGAAGTACTCAAATAAGAGGAGAAACAAATCCAGGAGATGCTACAAGGGATATGTGGTTTAAGAATGATGGAATAGCTTGGTATTATGGCTCAAACTGTGTGCCCTCTCACACAAATTCATATGTTGAAGTCCTAACATCCAGGACCTCAGAATACGACTTTATTTGGAAATAAGGTCATTGCAGATATAATTAGTTAAGATGTAGTCATACCATAGTAGAGTGGGCTCCTAATCCAATATTACTGGTGTTGTTATAAAAAGGGGAAAGTTGGACCCAGACAAGCAAATAAAGAGAACGGCATGTGAAGACTGGCATTATGCTGCCACAAGCAAAGGAACCACCTGAAACTAAGGAGGGAGGCCTGGCAAAGATCCTTCCCTAATGCTTTCAGGGAGGGTCATGGCCCTATCAACACCTTGATCTCAGACTTCTAGCCTTCAGAACTGTGAAATAATAAATGTCCGCTGTTCCAGCTCTGTTGTGGCAGTCCTAGGAAACTAATATACTAGGTGAAGTTGGCTATTGCCTTAAAAACAGCTAAGATCAAATAATAAAAAAATAAGAGGGAGTGCTAGGGAGGAAGTGTCCTTTCACACTCCATCCCTTTCACTGACTCTTCCTCACAGGAGATTAAGATTGTACAGAGTTTACTGTGTATTAGGTCACACGTCACTAGTGGGTAAGGTCACTGCCTTGAAGGGTGACTCGTGTTTGGCATGCTCTCTGGACAACCTGTGACTGGGTATGTGAGGCAGCCCTGTGGTCCTCATTCACTTTGCCAGTTGCGTAAGTGACTGGAGTCTGTTTTAAAACTCTAGTCATCTGTCTGTCTTTCTCTCTCTCTTTCTCTCTCATCTCTCTCTCTCCACACATGAATATGCAGACTGGTCCCAAGATTACAATTTGAGTGGAAAGTTGGAGGCCCCCTTCTTAATTAGGAAGTCTAAGCTGCATTCACAATCTCTTTCTTAACAGCACTCTGTGTTTGGTTATTGGTTCGTGGCCAGCTATTAATGAATAAATCAGTCCTTTGTAATCAGTATTTTCTTTTTGATTTGGTTACTGAAGAGAAATGAGTGGCTTGGAAAACCCTAAACAAATCCCACCCAGGAGCTACAAGCCCCAGTCAACACCACTATAACTTCTTTTGGAGAAACTCTTTCAGGAAAGTTACTTTTTGCAAATGTGACATTTGTTATATACTCATGGTGCTCCAAACACCCTACTGAGTAATGTACATAGAATTAACATTAGTTAGACTCTGACCCCAAACAGCTTCTATTCTGTGGAAAACAGTCCACTCGAAAAAAAGTTTCTACTAAAATCAGTCTGGAAGGAAAAATCACGTCTTCAAAAATAGAGCCAATAATAGTAAAACATGCAATATTCTAAACTTGGACTATCGCTGTGGCCACACTGAATCTCTGCTAGTCAGAGATATTTTAGTTTAGGATTTTTACGCACACTCTAAGGGTAACAGCTATTGACTACTAGAAAAAATTTCACTGTACCAGCTTAAAGGGTAGTCCAAGAGAGGACTCAGGGATAGGGTTGCCAGATTTAGCAAATAAAAATACAGAATGCCCAGTTAAGTTTGAATTTAACATAAACAATGAATAATTTTTTTTCATATGCATATGTCAAAGAATAGTCATAGTTTACCTGAAATTTAAATTTAATTGGGCCTCCTGTATTTTACCTGGCAACCCTACTCAGGAAGGACAAATAAGAGAATACATGTGAACACATATAATGTGATTCTACTTCCCTAACCCCAGTTGAAGCAAAAGCAAACAAGTCACCTCCCAGAAGCCCATAAATTAGTTGGCCATCAGATTTGGTTCCTTGAGAATTTTCAATAAGAGACACAGAGAATCTAGTAAGAGAACTATGTGGATGCTTGAATTAAATAACATACAGAGTTGGGCTGGGAAGGCATATTAGGTAGAAAGAATATGACAGTTAAAAGAAAGAGGAGACGGAGAGAAGCATAGAAGAGAGACACTACATGGTCATTGAGAGAAAGAGCAAGCGACCTCAGTTTTGCTCGCCAATTCTAATTTCAATCACTCTGTAGCATGGCTGTACTTCATAGCCCAGACATCTGTAATATTGTCTGTTGTATTCTTATAACAAATTTCCCTTTCTTAAGGTACTTGAATGAGTTTCTGCTCCTTGCCACCACTGATCCTTGACTAAGACACGGTATGACCTCTTAAGGTTAGAACAAGAATGACAAATGACTTTCATCTCAGTGACCACTCTGATCTATTCACATAGCTGTGTAGAATGGCTGGATTGCAAATAATTATGGGATTACTTCCAAATTCTGTAATAAAGAGTGCCAAGATTGACTAGCACTGTCTGCTATGACTGTGGGACTGGGGAGTGGCAACATATGTACCATATATTTGCCATTCCTGCAGTTGAGGAAGAAATTGAAATAAGCGTACGTCTTCCTCTAAAAGATGCCAAAAGTCATTGTGTAACTACATTATGGAAATAGGTACAGAGAAAACCCCAAAATATATGTAATTTCATCACCGTATTCACAGCAGTTTGCTGAACTTTTGCCTGTTTCTATCTGTTCTTTATACTTATGCACTCTTTAATTTCTTTCTATGGGAGGTCACGAACAGAAATGAATATGAATCAATTACTTTCCTGGCAGGCTTTGTTTGGACTATGTTGATATTTAAACAGTTCAAGGAAAAATATGTCAAGGCTATGAATAAATTCTCTGTACATTTTAGATCATGAATATTGTTTATCATCTGGGCCAAGAACAAAAGTGGATTAGGGAAATTATCATGCATTTCCAAGGCAGCTGTGGTTTAAACTAAAGAAGATATTGACTTTCCCCACTAAATAATAATAATTAATATTAACTAATATTAATATGGGACTTTACAGACTGTTAAAAGGTGAAGCAGTCTCACATCCATCTATTAAACACAAAACTGCTGATATCAGGGACTCTGCACATATTACAAATAATACACCGTCCAGGAAGCACCATCCCTAAAGTGGAGTGAATCAGGGCCATTATCAAGAGTCCTATACTTTAGGGAACACTCAATTTCTGGCAGACTGAGAAATAACTGAGGGAGGCAGCCCAAAGGAGGTAAGAAATGTAATGATCCAGTGAGTGCTTAAAAAGAAAAACTGTTGCTTGACAAATATACATGCAATTGATCCATAAACTCTACTCCGCCCTTTTGTGACTTTTCTGTTCCTTTAACCTAATTTCATTTGGATAACAGTGTGGGAATGGGGAGGGCAGTATGTTTGGTGGAGACTCATAGAGATTAGACCCAGCTAAAACTTCCAGTGGAAGCCTGAGGGTCACTGGAAAAATGCCTGCCCTTGGTAACGTAAAACAATCATTAATGAGATGCGAGTGCCCAGTAGTCACGGAATAACAGTTACCAGAGAAATAGCCTAATTATTAATTATGACTTACAGCTGAGCAGGAGTTGAAACGCTACCAATCATAGTCTTAGTAGTGTTCTGTAGGAGAGGAGCTAATTAACTTCTTGTAAAGAATGATAAGACCACTGTTTCTTTGAAGTCCACATTCTATCTGGTTGCCTACGTGATTCTGGACAATCTGTGTGTATGGACACACTACAGAAGGAAGCAGCTTTACTCTGAATGTTAAGAAATGTACAGTTCAAGTACTTAATTTATTTGACGAGTATAGTCTTTTTTTTATTATTATTATTGTTGAGTGCTCTCTGTTCAACCCAGGATTGATTAGGAAGATTCTCATAAACCACAGGTATGGTGATATGGTGGAAGGAGGGTGGAGTAAGGAGAAGGTGTTGAATATTGAAAGGTAGGCTGATTGGGGCAGAGAGGAAATTTGGCCCTCCCCACAAGCGTAAAGCAGAAGCTACTGGGCAGAGTAGTTGGCAGTCACAAGGTGTGATTTAAGAGGCCTTAGGTGAGTGAAACCTCCCCACACATCTAAACAGTTTACTTAATGATACTTAAATCCCATCAACATAGACTTATTACTTTGGCCCGGCATTGCTCATTCCCTCTGGTTCTTTATAAACACCTAAACACTTTTAAAAGTCTCCAAATTCCTCGATTGAAGAGGTTTATCAGATCTCATTCCTCTATCCATAAGAGGGGATTGCAGAAGAGCCCTGGGCTCTTGAGGCAGGTGCTAGGAAAAGGCAGTGCTAAAAGGAGGGGCCATGGGAGTCTGAGAAGGTTTACTGGACACCTGTTGGGATGTCTGCCTTGCTCACCTCAATTGATAGCCTGTTTTGCTGGGAGCTCTCCTTTTGAGAAGAATTTCCTGGTTTGCTGATGGTTTCTGGTAGAGACTGAGTACCTGCTTAAGTGAGGATAAAGACACAGGCTGCCCATCACAAACAGTGTTATCAAATCTGCCTGGCCACAAAGTCTGGGGTGCCCAGAAGTATTCCATCACTCTGTGCAAGATGTATATGTGGGATGGAGCCTGAGCAGGCTCTGAAGGCATAAGTTAGATTCATGAGTAGATGGCCTAGACTCCCGTGGCACCCCCTCCTGCCATCCTGCTGCCCCTCCCTCAATCCACACCTGTGGCCTCTTGTTAAGTTACCTAAGGCCAAATGACTTAAGATAAAAAAGAAATACATGAGCCTGGTTTACACAAAAGTTAGTTAAGCTGGCATAGTTAAGCTGGCACCATCTGAAGGCAGATGACTAAAGCACTATAACTCCACCACAGCGTGCCCCAAAAAGACACTGGGAAAGGGATATCTTCCCAGTGGACAGAATTCTGAGTAGCACATCTAGTTGTCTATTATACCTAGAAGAGAGAACCTAAGCCACAGATCTACTCTGATTCCCAGGCAGTGACCAATGAGTTGCCCGGGGACTTAGAACAAGTTTCTAACAGCAATCTAAATACTGCCACTTGGAAACTTGAAATTTTATCTGCTTAAAAATGGCATGTAAAATTCATAAGTCACAAGTAATTTAATAAATCACTCAACTCCATCATTTTCCCATGGGAAAAATAAGGTCCAGAGAGTGTATGTGATTGATTCAAGAGGAACTCTAGATAACAGCCAGAATTGATATCTCCTAGATCTCGGTTTAGGGCTCTCCCCATAACAGTACAATGATAACCATTCATTCCTTTCTCAACATTTCTTGAGCTTCAACAATGTGTCATACTCTTCCCTGGGAAATAGGGATAAAGACAAATAAGACATGATCCCTGCCCTCAAGAAGCTCGTCTGTTTGTTCTGTGTTTTGTGCATGTTGGTGTATTATAGTTATATTCTGTGACAAGAAATAAATGAAACCAAAATGGCAAATACTTTTTCAAGTAGGGCAAACTAAAAACTTACTGAGGAGTGCCAAATGGAATTACAAATGTTAGAAAGTGAGCCAATAAGAACTATACGACTTAAAAATAAAACAGACACCAACAGAGATATTAATTAATTCAAGGTTGGATTTGATTGTTAAGGGGAGTTTGCATCACAATCACTGCTGGGAAGAGAGCCATTTTTAATGGACTTTGATGGCATCCTGCCTGAGTCTTAGTACCTAAATGTTGGCCTGGGTGAGATAAAATTTGAATTAATTGATCAGGAAGACTAGAGGATGGTGCAATGTGCTATTATTCTAACAGTAGACAGTGGTTGAAATAGGGCTGTTGAGTACCCAAAAGGTTTGTTAATTTTCAGATCTGAACTTCAAATTCTATTCTTTGATTCCTTATGAAGCTCCAACCTCTTCCCCAACTGACCTTTCTCACATAACCTAAGCTCTGCTCAAAAGATAGAGACTGCTCACTCTTATGCATTCTTTTCGTCTAAGACTGTTTGATTCACTCTTTCCCCTCTCAGTCTTTGTTACTGTCTTAGAGGAAGAAGCGTCCCTCCTCCCCTCTCAAACTCGAGCCTCATGTTCTCCAGTCCATCCTTCTTACCTCATTTCACACCCAGCTTCCTCAATTATCTTCTCTTTATGAAATCTCTAGCTTCTCCTTTCTACAGAATCCTTCCCTCTTTCCTTTTAAACATATACAGGTCTCCTTTTGTTTGGAAAAGAAAAGTTGCTTAATCCTGAGGGCCCTCCTAGCCATTGTACAATCCTTTTCCCCTCTTCCACCATCAAGCTTTGCAAATGAATGGTTTACACCTACAAACGCCTGCAATCTGGCTTCCAGCCCAGCTACTACTGAAACTGCACTCTTAAAGCTCATGCACAATTTTTTAAGCATTAAAGGAAATAGCTTTTCTCAGTTCTGATTTCCCTTGACCAAGGATAGATTTTTTGAGGTTTAGAGCATCTTATACCAAGCTCTAATACCACATTTCCCATGCATACTGGACATTTTTATTTGAGCATTCTGTGATTACTTCACCATAGTTAAAACTGAACTCACAATTTTCTCCACTGATGTTCCCACTGAACGATTTGTCTATGTATGACTGATGGTAAACTCTATGAGAGCAGAGATCATATCTCTCAGATTCATTACTATAGCGCCATCACACTGCTTGAATGTAGTCAACAGTCAATAAATATTTGTTGAAATAAATAAATGAATAAATATCATTCTCCCACTCACCAAGCCTTAATTCCTTTGTCATTTTGGATTCACCTCTCTCCTTTGTCCCACAAATTAAATCAGTGATCAAATCTTGTCAATTACACCTTCAAACTTTGAAGATTAAGGGTATGGATTTGGAGCCAGGCGGACATGTTTGACTCTTTGCTCTGCTATTTTTCTAGCTGTGACTTTGGGTAAGTCTCCTAACCTTTCAGTTTCTCCATTTTAAAAATGAGGACAATAGTGGTACCTTATGAGGTTAGTTAGAATAAATGACATAACGTGCATAAAGTGCTTAGCATAGTGCCTTGCACATAGCAAGTGCTCAATAAATGACAGTTATTAAGATTATCTTTCACTTCTCCTCAGTATGAACTCACACTCCCCTAGGGAGGTCTACTTACTACTTCATATCTTTGCTGTTGCTCTTGGCTAGAAATCTCTCCTTTCTTTCTGCCCATTCAAAATGCTATTTACTCTTTTCATTAATTTTTATTTTTGGAAAGTAATGCATATGCATAGTTAAAAAGTTAAATAGATTAATAAGACTTATAAAGAAAAAGAGCAGACTCCTACTCCATCTCTCCCAACTTCTGATCTGTACTACTAAAGCAACCACTTTCAATAATTTTAGCTGTTCCTTCTAGTATTTACTTCCATTATATTTCTATATAATGTACTTATACTGTTTCCTGAGCTTTCCATTTTTAGATAGTACTTATTGCCTTCTTATTATGGAAGATACAGATTTAGACCTCTTACAACACCATCCTTTCCAACTTGTTTTCCCTTCATCCTATAAAAGAATTTTAATTTGGTAAATCATTAAGGCAGTGTTTTCATTGTTATGACTATGTAAATGTCTTTCATTTCAGAGCCAAGTAGTATTTTATCATGACTCATTTACTTTCTTGAGCAACTTTCAATTTTTCCCAGAGTTAAAAACTGCCTTGGTTTTTGTTAGTTTGTTTGCTTCGTTTTCTGTGTATCAATCACTAATTTTCCCACACAACCGTAAAATCTTTCTAAATACTATTCTCCACATGGTCAAACACATCAGATAATCTATCAGTAAATTTTAAAAATTTTTTTCTCTCGAGACATCCCTCCTAGATCCCTCCATCTTCCCACTCTCCTCTGGCCTGGCTGCTCTCTAGGTGTGCCACACAGCTGTCTACCTCAAACTTTCTTTCAACATCATCCGGGGAATTCCCTTCACCTCTCTTTTATGGTCATCCCCTATTTTCTGCATCTCGCGTTTTCCTCTTTCTTGATTTACTATCTCATATGATGGAATGCATATTCCAGTGGATTCCTGAGGAGGGAAGTTTAAATTTTATATCATTTACTACTCCTCAACGTGGACCCACTGCTCCTGTAGGCAAGTCCACTTACCATTTACTGGAATATTTTCACCTCCACATCTTTGCCATTTCTCTTGGCTAGAATGCTCTCCCACTTCCTGTCTACGTGTCCAAATGCTATTTGTATTTTCAAACTAATTTTTATTTTTATGAAAATAATGCATATACATAGTGAAAAAGTTAGTTTTAAGGCTTGTAAAGAGAAAAAATAGAAATCCCTTATCCCATTCTTTTCCATTCTCAATTTGCGCTCCTAGAGGCAAGAACTTCTCATTATTTTAGCTGTTTCTTCTGGTATTTATCTCATTATTTCTAAATAACTATACTGATATATTTTGACTTAATGACTTCTTATTATGGAAGATAAAGATTCAGTCTTCTTATGCCATATCCTCTCTAACCTCTTTTCTGTCTATCCTCCCAATATAGTTTGGTAGGATGTAGAATTCTGAACTAGAAATCATTTTCTCAGAATTTTGAAGGCCAAACTATATCTCAGTGAATTCATTGTGGTTCCTAGTGATTGCCTCTTCCCTTCCACTGTAATAAAATACCCCATCCTTTTAACAGTTGGTTCTAGAAACTTGCATGCCTTTGATAGCATGATCACTAGAATACACCTACTTCCCCTTTTTGAACAGCAAAATAATATTAGATCATCCACAATCCCCTTGACTTCTGCTGTTCTCCATGATTACTGACCTCACTTGCCAGTATCCTCGATGTAATTAATATGGGCTATTTGGGGCACCATAACAAGGGGCCCTGATCTCATCTGACCAAGTGATATTTAAGCTGAGATCTGAAGGATGAATTGCAAAGGCCATGAAAGCCTTCCAGCAGAGACGGTTGCATGTGCAAACGCTGTCAGGGGAGAAGGAGCTTTGGGAACTCAAAGGATGAAAGGTGGCCAGTGGGGTGGAGCTTGGCGAGTGAAGGGGAGAGTAGGCCCAAGGGAGGTTAGAGAGGAAGGCAGAGGTCAGAGAATTCAGGGACTTGTAGATGATGTTAAGGCAAGATTTGGGACTTATTCTAGGAGCAATGAGAAGCTACTGAAAAGTTATAAGCAGGGGAGTGATTTGATTTGTCTTCCAAAGATTTCTGTGGTTACAGTATGAAGAATGAATTGAAGAGAGCCAATAGTTAGGAAGATATGGGCAAGACTGGTCCTAAATAAACATTAAGACTAGCCTTGGAAGGGAGAAAGAAATTTCAAATGGGCAAAAAGTACTCTTATGAGGTATGTTTGAAAGCTCAGCAGAGACAGTTGAATTTCTTCAAATTGCTGAGGGCAGTGATTCAGATGATGATATAACAGTTTCAATTTCTTTCTTTTTTTCATATTAGATGGAAGAAGTGACTCCTTCTTCTCACCATTCCCTTCCTGCTGGATCCCTGAATTGCTGACCAACTGACCCAGAAGCAGTTTGGCCCCTTCTTCCGAAGTATGGACTGCATCCCACGACACTGTGGTTGTTCTGCCCATTTGTTATGGTGAGATTTCTGAGGGGTTGGGGTAGAAGGTGGGAAAGAACAAGGAGGGCAATAGAGAAGAAGGGCTTCAGAGGGGCTTGCACAGAAATGAGGCAGGAGAATTGAAATGATCAAGGAAGAACACTTTCCCTTCCCTGTCTCCAAAAGTAAGCATTATATCTAGTCAAGATGGTAATAAGGTCGGAAGACAGCTTCCTCTGAAATCCTGCCTGCTGGAGTCTGGGGCTTCTGCCGCAGTCAGCTGATACACCACAAGAGTTGGTGTTATATACCACGGGTTCTGACAGTCTAGACAAGAGGAAGTTAGTTTTTGCAGTTCTGTTTATGGAGTGGACCAAATGAAAATGCTGGCTGATGGTCTGCTTTTCAC
The DNA here is from genome assembly GCF_037783145.1 of Equus przewalskii. NCBI lineage: Eukaryota > Metazoa > Chordata > Mammalia > Perissodactyla > Equidae > Equus > Equus przewalskii. The sequence goes on along the minus strand of NC_091863.1, from coordinate 112,277,413 downwards.
AGTCATTGACAACAGCTTTCTACAACACCTGGGTTTTCTTTGGAAACTGTGAAAAGAACAAAAATAATTTCTTCTTGTCTTAAAAAAAAACTCACAAAGGAAAGTAACTCTTAAAGGATGTGTGTGAGAGTAACTCTCATTTCAGGGTGAGTCTGAATATGGAAAAAAATTTCCCTGCATAAATTTCACATTTTGCTGAGCATTCTTTGATTTGTTTGGAATTGCACTTTTATAGTCAAGCAAATTACTCTGGACCCATGAGTATAGGTGTTGTGATGAAACAAATTAGAAGGACATAGAGATAACAGAAACATAATAACAAATGAAAATATGATCAGTAATACTGCTACATCTTGGGGGATCCTAAACATCTTGCGTTTAAGTTGGGCAACATGACAATGGCGTGTGAGATAAGACTCACACAAAGGTGTGTGAGAGAATCCTGCAAAACAATTTCCAGTTCTCTCATTTTTTTTAAGTTGATCTGTTTGAATCTGTAAACAAAGTACATTTTTTTCATTTGTTTAACAAAATCGTATATGGAAAGATAGTACATATTATTTACTAGTAAGCACTTGCATTCCCAAACGTCTAAATTTGTTTTCTATTACCTACTTGATAAGAATGCATTTTATTGATAAGGATTCTAGACATGCCTAAAATGAATGACAATAATCTTCTCCACTCCCAAATTCTAGTATCTAGAATAGTGCCTGCCACATACTAGGTGTTCAACAAAAAAAGAGTGAACTAAATTACATTAGTTGCTGTGTTTAATAAAAGTAAAGCCAGGAAATAAACTGTACTTGAAATTAAATTGCTGAAATAGTAGAGAGCAAAACCTTAGATCCACTTTGCCAACAAAATATCTTAACATCTGATTAATATACATTTAACATAAATCTTAAAAATCATTAGCTATAGCCTCAAGAGCGAGCAAACAGAAGGAACCATAATAGGGAAAGAATTGGAAACGTATGATTTTGCTCCCTGGGCATAAAGGACAGTTTGGGAACATACCTTAAATCTCCTGCATTTGCATTTCATTGGGGATGGGCTACTCGTTGCTCACAAAATCAAGTTCAAACTTCATAGGGTGCTTCTGAAGATCCTTTTGGGTTTTAGTCCATTCGGGCCGCCCCTGCCCACATATCCTGGGCGTCTGCCAAGACGATGGGTGGGTGTATTCCTTTTCTTAGCTTGTCCAGCACTTTCTCAGTGACCTCTCCCTCCACTCTGGATTTGGCCCACTGGGCTCCTTTCGGTCCTCTAAAGGCTTCCTACATTTCAAGGTCCAGTTTAATCTCCAGCGCTTTCAGAAAAGCTTCCCAGACGCCCCCCTTTCAGGTGCAATATCGCTCTCCCCTATTTCTCTCAGTACTTTGAATCTCTCCTCTAGCAGCCATTACTTTCTAACGGGTTGTGTTTGCCCGTCGGTATCCCCGGACTAGATTGCGACCACCCTGTTGAGGAGGTCTTTTAAGACGTAACCACGTCCAGCCCCTAGCTCAGTGCCCAGTACAAAGAAAATACCCAGTAAAGGTTTGTTGAAACGAATCTAAACCCCAGAGGGGAAAAAGAGAAGCACCTGTGCCCAGGAGTAGAGGCCCCCTTGACGACCTGAGGGGAGGTCGTGGTGTCGCTGGACCCTGTCCCCAGCTCTAGGCTAGCAGGAGAAGGTGGCGCGGCAGAAAGCTCAAGGAAATGTCTCTGAACTCCCTTTACTTATTTCTTCCTTACTTTTATAGAGGATTCTGAAAGTTCTATCCAACAGCTTCGGGGCAAACCGTAAAGGGCGGCGCAAGCCGCGTGAAGTGGGGGTTGGGATGCTCAGTCTCGTGGCAATTCTAGACTCAGCCTACAGATTTAATTTTTTAAGTTTCGCAAATTCCAGTTCTAAACTAGGAGCCAAGGGTGTAGAAGATTTCCTGGTGCACAATTTTCGCGTCCTAGGAAAGTCTCCCAGCATTCGGGACTTTGCCTCATTTAGCCGTCTCACATTTCCCTCCACGGGGACTCTACCGAGAGCTCCGGCCTCCACATGCAGACCGTGCTGAGCACAGCGGTTCGGCCCAGCGGTCCCGGCCGCTTCCTCCTCCAACCCTCTGGGCAAACCTTGTACGGGCGAGTGGGGGAGCTCCCAGCCCGCAGTTCGAGACCGTACAGGGCACGCTTGGACTACAACTCCCAGGCTGCTCTGGGAAAAGTGCGGCGGAGGGGGCGAGAGGGAGGGGTTTGGGGTGGGGTTTGGCAGGGAAATCCCGCCCCGCTGCGCAGCAGCAAAGACACAAAGCCTGACTTTACAACCTCATAGAGAAAGTGGAAGTAAGACGGCTTAGGTGGGGAGGCAGGGCGAGAGAAAGAACCAGAGGAGGGAAAGCCGCGTAGGTGGAGCGGAGCGAAGCGAGGGTAGTGGGAAGACCGCGCCTTTCCAGATGCGCAGGGGGCGGCTTTCATAACTAATCCCCCCGCCGCACTCCGCCCGGCCCGCCCGCGCTGGGGTCTGCACAGTGCCCTGCCCGTCCCCACTCGTGGGTCAGAGCCCGGCTCCCCCCGCCGGGAAGCGTGGAGCCCGCCTGCCTTGCGGGCTCAGGGCGGGCCGGCGGGCTGCCTCGTGGCTCCCCAGCCCGGGTGCGGGACGAAAGCGCGAGGTGGCGCGGCTGCTGCGGACCGAGGAGAGGCTGCGAACGGAGCGGCGGTGGGGACGAGTTAGGGCCGGGGCAGGGGAGGCTGTGGTTCCCGACCGAGCTAGGGGAGGAGTGGGGCTGAGGCGCGGGCTGGCCCGAGGGGGGCGGAAGCACACGGGCTGGCCGCCGAGGCCAGCGGGGAAGGCGGGCGGTGGTACCGTGCCGGGGAAGAGTGCAGCCAGCGGGGTGCCGAGCCCGGCGCCGGCGGAGAGATCGGGGCACCCCCTCCCCCGCAGGAGGAGCCTAGCGCTCCTCCGCCACCCCTCCCCCGCGCGCCAGGCTCGCCTTCTCCGCGGGCCGCTGCGGGAGCCGCGAGGCAGGGGGGCTGCGGCCAGATAAGGGAGAGTGGCCGGCCGGGACGGGCGGGGCGGGGCGGGGCGGGGCGGGGCGGGGCGGGGCGGGCTGTGAGGGGGCGGGGCGGAGGCTGTGGCTGGCGGGCGCGGGCGGCTGGGGGCGGGGGCAGCGCCGAGAGCCGCGGAGGGCGGACGGCGGGCAGCGCGCGGGGGCCGGGCCGCCTGCCTCGCCGTCCCTTCGCGCCGGCGGCCCACGCCGCAGTGTGGCTGTGGACGGCACCCTCGCACACCGCCCCGGAGAGCCCAGCTCGGCGCCCGGCCGCCTTCGACGCGATGTTCCGCCGGAGCTTGAATCGTTTTGTAAGTACACTCGTTGCGGCTCCACGCGTGCCGCTTTGCTTGCTCGCCAGCCCAGGCGCCGGGGCCCTCCGAACAGTTCTCTGAGGGGATAATTGCATCTCTGGGAGACGCCACCGCCCCATTTTCAGTGGGAACTGAAACACGTTGCTCGGGCGGCCACGGTGGGGAGTCAGGTAGGGCTCTCAGAACCCCCCCCCGCAGCCCCCTCAGCAATGAAGCCAGAGCTTCCCGGGTCTGTTACAAACTCTGCCTCAGACGGGGGCCGCCCTCGGGCTGGGTGGGGGGGCTTCGTAGGGGTACCGACCCCGGGGCCCTTCGGTTTGCCAATTAGTCGAAGATGGCGTTTTATTATGAGGGAGGTTGCTTTCTTTTGTTTCCTCTAGCCACGAGCACATGGAGGTAAACCTAGACCTGTCACTCTGGCCCAAAAACGACCTGGGGGCTGAGAGGGCCGGAGGCTGAGGCTGGGCTCAGCCCTGCCCCGGGCTTAGCCGGCCGGGCGGCTGCCGATCGGAGGCCGGGCAAACTTTGGAGACCCATTCCGAGAAGCTCACCTTTAGGACACAATAAAAGCGAGGGCAATTGTCAGGTTGGGCTGGGTGGCCGTGGAGACGCGAGGAGGCTGCACCGCCTCTGCTGAGCCTCGGGTCTGAAGCCTCGCGGAGCGCCCAGTGCCCAGACATCGGACCGGTGGGAGAAGGCAGTCTGCGGCTGGACTCTGTCCCCGTTTCCCCCCTTACGAATCCCAGAAAAGGGAATTTGATTTCCGGGAGAGTTTGGCGTAGGGAAAAGTGATTTCTGGGTAATGACTTTTTTGAGTAATCTTTTTACTCCTGGAGGGTACATTAAGAATGGAGCCAAACAGGGACCAATTACTTGTGTGCTGCTATTTGTAGCAACTTCCTTAATTCCAAGATGAGGTGGCGGGAATAGGATTTTATTACTGCCAATGATGTGAAAGAAAGAGTTCATCTGTAAATTTTGGTTTTTCTGTCATTAGGAAAAATGGCTGAGCTGTGCGCTTCCCCCACTCCGCTTACAATATATGTTTGAGAACTTGTCGATTTGGTTCTTTTCATGCTCTTATTCCTAATCAAAGCATTGCTAACACTTTTTATGCGTTGGATGAATTTGCTCTCGTTTTCTCTGCATTTGAAACTTTCAGAAATGTACCCTGGCTGAAAGGAATAATTGTATGTCCCTTTTTAGGCTATTATTACAGTAGTGCTATGTTAATGTTTTTCTGTATGTTTATCTCACCCAGAAAGATGTCTTATGAAATTGGAGCAGAGTACCTGTGGCAGAGAGTAATAGAGATTGTCCATATCAAAGGATTTTGAAATCCGTAGGAATTGGCTTGTACTGAATGCTTTGCTAAAGCAAGTGACTAACATTGGTTTCTCACATGTAGCCTGAGAAGGTAAAAGAGCATTGTACCTCATAGTTCTGTTTCACATAGATCCTTGTGATCTTGGAGTGTTGTTTGGGGGTGACAAAAAGGGAAAGGTGACAAAGAGAGCTAATTGTACTATTTGGGAAAAGGATAATCTTTTCACATGGCACTCTTACAGTGGAAAACAACTTAACTCTGGTTCATAATAAATTCATTAGCTTAAAATTGAGATGTTGACATCCCCCCCACCCTTTTTAAGATTTTGAACATTTGAAACCAAACAACCCAAGTAGTGGTCTAAATGCTCCCGTTGCTTTTCTTTTGCTAAGAGTGATCTGCATTGTATCAGAGTCTAGTAATTAAGTGGTGCTGGCCCAGGAACCTAGGGCATGCAGTAGAATTTGCAGCAGTTGTTGAGGTGCCAGCCTGCAGGTTGAGGCTAGTACTTTGCATCCTCGACCAAGATCTCTGCAGAGAATCGCTTAACGCTCACACTGAAATGAGCTTTGACCTCATTGTTTGTGTTGGAATACCCGACTGCTCACATTTTCCTGCGCAACCATGACTATGATAAGTCTCAGGAATTTGTACCAGTGCAGCAAGCTGGAAGGTTCTCAGGAGTTGTGTCTGAGCCCGAAGCCTAGGGCAAGGAATTAATCTGTAAATCATTGGATTGAATGTGAAACATTCTGTCAAATACTCATTGCTAAAGAATGACTTCAAAATCTGGAAGGGGCAAATTTTATCTCAGTAGATAAAGATCAGTAGGCCACATGCTGTCCTCATCTTTTGCCTGATAGAGATTATTTGAGGAATGTTCCTATTTAAATCACTAGAAGGCTACAATTAAAGATTTAGGTTGGACTTTGAGACTTGCACAGTAATGCAGATGTAGTCCAAGTTGTGTGCTCTCTTTCTTTGCTTTTATATTTCAGAGATGGGGCTTTGAATTCCTTTCAAAATTGTGTGCTTTTTTGTCTACCTATATGTGTTTGAAATTGACTTTGAATGTGAAATAAATTACAGCGGTGTTGATGATGGTTGGTGGTCACTGAAAACTAGGTACTACATGTTAGGACAGGGGTTTACATTTAAACCTGACCTGGGAAGTAAATATCTCTTGGGAGTAGCATCATCTTCTGAGGCTCAGTAGTGTTTACTAAATTGCTTAAATAAACGCCATTTATTTCTCCAGGTTCTCCAATTTCAAGCTAAAAGAAATAGTGATTCATTGTGTTTTTTACAGACATGGCCTTGATGTCTTTGCCATTAATAATTGTCTTCTTTTCTTTCTGATGAATTATGACTTTCCTTCTGACAGTTTTGAAGTAGAAAGAAACTGGTGGATTTGGTGTAGAATCTTAGGATTTAGGCATGTAGAGGGTGTCTTAAAAGATTTAAGAGTTGAATGTCTCTGAGTATAGTAAAAGCACAGCCTGTTCCCAGTCAACATCTCCCTTCTGTGTAAATGCAATAAATAAATAATAGTAGCTTTGTCTATACAATTTATTTCCTTTAAAGGCATGTTTAATTGGAAGTCTGGACTAGTTGAGACTTAAGGGTCAGGGACTTTTATGTTATCCTGTCTTTTACTATTCATAAAATTTCTGGTGGTTACAGTAGCATTTTTCACAAGGTTTAATCAGTGTCTAAACAACAGGAATCCCCCCCTTTTTGACTTACGAAATTATTTTGTGCTAAAGATTCAAAATAAGACATTCCTCGGCAAAGTAGATCTGGGGCTTGGCCAAGTGGATACTGTCAGTTTAGCTTGTGATATTGTTAGTAATATTAAAGAGATTTGAATTTCTACATCACTGATACATGAAAGTTTAAACGGTGAACGTGAAATACTGGAAAAAACTCTCTCTCTGATTCTAGAAGCTCTCAAACTGCTTTGGTTTCATGAAACATGCAGCATATAGTAATATCACATAGAAAATGTCATATACTGATATGGAAAGAAATTAGATTGTGTAAGGTGGAGTGAAAATTCAAAATAAGACCAAAATATTCAAAGTAAGAATTAATGAAATAGGTAGCTAATTGGTTACTTTGAGTCCATGGCAAGGCCAGTCTAGTGAAGCAGTATATGGAGGCAATTAATAAAATACTTCAGGTAATTGGTTTTTTCTTTTTTTCAGGAGCAAGAAGGTTTTTGGTTTCCTTCTTGAATTATCAGGGTAATTAAACTTTATTTTTTCTGTTTCACTTTACTAAAAACCTTGGCCTGACATTGCTGAGCATGGAAAATATTGTTGAGTTTATTTTATTATGTTTAGAAATTTATTTGAATGTGTGTATTGCAGTAGTTTTGCATTTACACGAGGCTTGCAAATGGTTTGTGCATTGATAGTTCATATATGGCTGGGTTTAACAGGTGAATTTGACCCTACTGAAAGCAACCTTTTTTATATTATTGTAATTTCCTTTTAACTTGTATGGCACCCTAGATCAGTCTTTCTTAACTGGGAGAGAATTAAGCCCTAATTCCCTAGGGCATCCATTGTATGTAATAAATTAACTTATCTCCTATGCATGCCCCGAGGTGAGGAATTCCAAATGAGAAAGGCTGCCCTAGACTGAAAGCTACTGGGCACAGGGACAGTTGGTACAGTGCCTGGTGCATAGTAGGTGTTTGATAAATATTTGTTGAATGAACAGCTTTTACATGTTTCACATAAATAATAACTTACTTATAGACAATGATACTTATAGTAAATTCCTCCTTATGAAGAATGAGTAAAGAATGAGGAGGTCTATTAATTGGGTGTGATTTATAGTAAGAAATATATATATATTTGGTCTTTGTCCCGTTTCTGGCACAGAGCTCCTAAGACCCTTGGAATTTCCAGTGATGAGAGCAATGATGATGTCTTTTGTTATTTTAATGAATAACTTTGGAAAGCACCTCTGAATTGGGGCTGGTCACCAGAGGAACAAACGGTGTGATTACAGGTTTGAAAATTTCAGTCCCACCTCGCTGATTTCCCTAGAGGGGAGAGAGCCTGGAAGTTAAGTTCAATCACCCTTGGCCAATGGGTTAATCACTCATGCCTATGTAATGAAGCCGCCATAAAAACTCAAAAGGACAGGGTTTGGAGAGCTTCCAGGTGGGTGAATACGTGGACATTTGGGGAGAACGGCCCTCCGAGAGGGCATGGAAGCTCCCTGCCCTTTCCCCATACCTTGTCCTATGCATCTCTTCCATCTGGCTGTTCCTGAGTTACATCCTTTTATAGTAAACCTGTAATCTAGTAAGTAAAATGTTTCTCTGAGTTCTGTGAACCACTTTAGCAAATTAATAGAACCCAAGGAGGAGTTCTAGGAACCTCTGATTTATAGCCAGTTGGTCAGAAGTAAGGTAACAACCTGGACTTAGAACTGGCATCTGAAGTAGGAGAGGTGTGGACAGTCTTGGAGGACTGAGCCCTTAACCTGGGAATGTCTCTCTGGAGAGATGATACCAGAATTGAGTTGAATTGTAGGACACCCAGCTGGTGTCTGAGAATTGCTTGTTGGTGTGGGGACCCCTCCTTACCACATTGGAACTCAGTGATCAGAATCTAAACATTGGAGTATACCATATACTGATTACCAGTTTTCTTTTTTTTTTCTGCTTTATCTCCCCAAACCCCGCCTGTACACAGCTGTATATCCTAGTTGCAGTTCCTTCTAGTTGTGGGAACCAGTTTTCTAAGTATTAGAATAAATACATCTAATGCTGAAACTATACTGACCATAGTATGGATGATTATGGATGATTATGTCATTTGATGGTCTTGCAGAGCATTCTTTCATTCAACATTCACTGAGAACCTCCTTTGTGCATGGCACTGTGGTAGACTCTGAGGACTCGTTGGTGAGAAAGGCAAAGTTCCTGTCTTCAGGAGCTTTAACTGTCGTTAAGACGCACAGCTATAGATGTAGAGGACATGGTGACTTCACTGTAACACATTTGTGACGTACCACGGAACTTTTTTTTTAACTCTTTATTGAGATTATGATAGTTTACAACCTTGTGAAATTTCAGTTGTACATTATTGTTTGTCACTCGTGTTGTAGGTGCACCACGTCACCCTTTGTGCCCACCCCCTATCCCCCCTTTCCCCTGGTAGCCACTAATCTGTTCTCTTCATCTGCATGTTTAACTTCCACGTATGAGTGGAGTCATAGAGAGATTGTCTTTCTCTATCTGGCTTATTTCACTTAATACCCTCAAGGTCCATCCATGTTGTTGTGAATGGGACAATTTTAACCACAGAACTTGTTTTTTATGAGTAAGTTGCTGTTATATACTTGTCATTTGTCTTTCTACCAAAAATAGAGTGGACAGTCTATCTCAGTTATTCTTTCTGGTTGTTTGGATTTCAAATAAAAAGAAATTTGTTGCATTTGACACCTTCAGTATGAACTTGACCTATACATGGCAAACTGCTCTTTTGCAAATAGATGCTGGTCTGATCCTCTGTGAGGTGGGAAACCTATTTAGGAATGAATTACTATTACTTGAAATAAATATTTGTTTATCATTAAATTATTTATTTATCAAATAACCTGAAAGCAAGTTTTGTCTTTTTTTTTCCTGTTCTGCCTTTTACCGATTAGAAAACATAAAACTCCAAATGTTTTCTAAATACTTTCTATAAGGGTTTCCTGTTTGCTCTTTCTGTTTATGATTATGGCTCATAGCTCAATCCTTTAGTGGGTAATAACTGAGTGCCTACAAATCAGGTAGTTTCCAGTGCTCTTAGTGAACTTTGAGCAGAGGTGAGATTTGGGCAGGCGAAGCTGGCCATATTCATATTGATGGAACTGTTCCAATGAGCTTGTTTGCTCATCCAGGCTGCCAGTTGACCTCCAGCTGGGCAGCAGGTTCTGGGAGGTAAAGGATGGCCAGTGGCCCCTGCGAGAACCATAACTAACCTCCTTGTGTGTGGATGATATGCAAAGAACTAACCCATGAGTGAATTCAGTTACTGGATTGTTGAGTGACAGAAAAAATCATCAAGACTAATGGGGTGTCCAACATGGTTGATCTGTTCTCCCAAAAAGGTGAAAGCATGAGACATAAAATAAAAATACTATTTTTTTCATCAAGGTGGTGGAATTTCCTGTACATCTATAGTACTTTATGTGGGTTAATCTTTTGCATCTGAAATCCTTGAGATTGCAGGGAATTTTCTGGTTGGGTGGAGGTAGGTTCTGGGCTTCCATAAATGAATTAGGTGCAGTGCTGTTTACAAGTTTATTTCCGTTCAGTTAACCTTCTTGGCCTGGTAAAGGGGTAGATGAGCGGTGATTGTAAAAGGAACATTAGGATGACTGCAGCATATGTTAACACTACTGCAGTTTAATGATAAATGAGTGCCGAGCACTGCAGGTATGGGCATGGGGTACCCTATGCCAGCACTTTGGCAGACAGCCCCCTTCAGTCACTGTGGTGTATGGACGGATTGCTGGTTTGGCTGACTTCTTGATTATCTGTGTTTTATAGATAATGTTGGGCCACCGATATCCAGATTTGGGAGGTTAATCTGTATTTGTGAAATAAAGATTGTCATCGATATTTTGCCCCATAATTATTTAATAGAGTATGGGAGGATTGGTGAGGCCTACACCGTTCAAGCAGATATCATTTGTTTTTTTAGGCTCCTCCATTATATGTTGTCTTAAAGTATTACAGTGGCTGTGTTTTCCTAGTCTTTTCCTCTTCACCTAGATATTCTTGGAAAAATCAGAACAGTTTTCCTGATAATGATCTTGCAGCTAGCATAGCATCAAGTAAACAGTGGATGCTCAATAAATACTTGCTGAGTTGTTTTGAACTGAATTGATAGCAGTCTTGAGTCGGTAATAACGGGTGAAAAATGATCAGTTCGGTAAGCAGCTACCAAGGAGCTTATGCATCTCAGATGGAGCTACTAATAAGTGCCTAGCACTGAGAATTCCTTCCTTTCAGTGGACAAAATACTACACTATACTTACTCTAAATGAGAAAACAGTACTTTCATGCCCACTTAAAAAGTAATCCAAAAAAGTTTAGCGTTTACTTGAGGCTATTTTCTCCACTCACCAGAAAGATTATCTTTACACCCTCCCCTTTCTTGGCCATTCATAGAAAACTATAATGTACTGTCTTCAACTTCTAAAATTGTAAGCAAATTCATATTATTTTTGTTAAATGCTGTTTGTAAGCTTATATCTTCTGTTGCCAACAGCACATCAAATCGTTTTTGAAAACCAAAGCTGCAGTGTTAACTCTCCAAGAGCTGTGTATCTTTTGACTTTCCATGGTGAATGTGCGTTATTTGAATTCAGGATACCACTTAGTATTTTGTGCTGGAAATGTAAGATACTTTCGTGTTTGCACCCAGTTGCCGTCAGCTGGATTGGATATCTCTAGCAAGGAGGCAGAGCAAACGAGAGCAACTGTAGAGTTTGACGGATTTGGAAGCAGTTCTGTTGTGAAAAGAGCCTCAACCTTAGTGCAAGTCCTGGTTCTGCCATTTGCTACCCAGCTTGGGAAATTGGGTACTGTAGTTCATATCTGTCAAAGTCTTTCTCACAATGTGGGGGACTACTTACATAAGAATCATCTGGGATGCCTATTATAAACACAGATTCCTGGGCCTCAAACCTCCTGAATCCAAGTCTCAGATGCTAGGCCTCAGGAAACTGCATTTTTAGCAAGCATTCCAGATGGTTCTTAGGTTGACTAAAATGTGAGAACATCCATATATAATAAACGCTGAAATATTTATTTTTTGTGTATACTCTCTGTTCACCTCTCTGAACTTTCTTCTATAGCATGAACATATTATCTGCTTCACAAGGTTGTTGGAAAATGTTTGTAGACTATTCAGCACTATACCAATTGTGTCAGAGGTCCCCAAACCACTCCCAGGTTCGATGACTTACTGGCAGAACTCACAGGACTCAGCATAGAGTTGTACTCACAACTGTGATTTATTATACAGCAAAAGGATACAAAGCAAAGTCAGCAAAGGGAAAAGGCACATGGAGCCCAGTCTGGAGGATACCAGGCACAGCTTCCAACAGTCCTCTGCCACTGGAGTCACACAGGTCATGCTTAATTCCTCCAGCAACGAGTTGTGACAACTTGTGTGAGATGTTGTCTACCCAGGAAGGTTCTTAGAGACTCAGTGCCCAGGGTTTTCACTGGGAGCTGGTAATGTAGACACCCTCTGCCTGATATGTGCCAAAATCCCAGACTCCCAGAAGGGAAACAGGTATTTAGCATAAACCATATTGTTTGTACCAACAGTTTAGGCACAGTGAGCTACACTTAGCAGTTAGCATGGTGGGAACCTTCCCAAAATTCATCTCCAGATACCAGCTGAGTACCAACCTTGCAAACAGTTCTTTTTAAGAATAGCAGTCTCAGGCCTGCTACGTTAACTCTTTCCTACACACTAATGTTATGAAAGACTGATATTTTTCAATGAAGGGAAATGACTTGCCCATAGTCATTAAGCTAATCAGCAGCAGAGACTATCGGAGACTCCCAGAAATCACCATCTTCTTTTCATTGCTGCACACAGCCATGTTTCTGGATTATGGGTCATTCTTTTTCGTGTTGTTGAACGCATTCACTCTTTGTCATTTGCAGCAGAAGAGCAGCCTGACCGTGGTAAATTGATGCACCCAGTGGGGGAGCCAGGAAGTATTGATGTTTCTGCCAGTTTAGCGTCAACACTTGCTGGTTTCCTCTCTGGAGCATCACCAAGTTCGTGGATTTTCATTATTTCTGACTTTTGGACTTTTGTTACTGCTCCCCCCCCTCCTTGTTCCTTCCATCCATTTACCCATAGTCCCAACACTCATTTGCATCTTTACTTCATCCCATTCTATACATGGCTAGCTCATAGGCAGCTGATTTAAGAATCCTTTTGGGTAACACAATTCTGCAGAGTGGGCATACTGAACAGTATTTAGTCAAGGATGACTACATAGGAAAAACTACCGAAAGAAAAAAAAAAACAATAAAATTCTTGGGCCAGTAAATGAATTTTATGGCAGTATTTATAAATATTGTTGTATTCTAGGATTGTGTTTTGAGTTTTATAGTCATAGAAAACCTCAGGGATATCTCTGATTATTCCTAAGTTTCAGCCTTTTTTTATTGTTATCAAAAAGGAAAATTAATAATTCTTTTATGATTTGAGCAAGGAATAAATCAGGAAATCATACTGGAAGATGCAGTAATCCTACAGATCAACAGGGAGCAGAAGCCAGGAGGGAACTATCAGAAATAAGTAACAGCTGGGTAGAGCAGATTACGTAAGCTCCACCTGTTGGGTAAGCAGTGGGGATGTTCTTTAAGCTTCACAATTAATGTATTTGGCAGTAATATGGATTAAGCAATCTATAGTATAGTGCACAATATACTTTAACTTGTTTTCTGAAAACATTCATGTGAATCACTAGCTTCCTTTGAACACTCATGCCCGACTTGGTGCTATAGAGGTATGTAATGCACAGCCCTGCTGTCCAGTAGCTTGCAGTCTCAGAAGACAACACGCAAGAACCACCTCCTCACAAGGCAATAGGTCATCAGTGCTATCCTTTTGAAGGCACACACAGTAGTGCAGCAGGTCACTCACAAGAGGCAAGTGAATCTCACTCTGGTGCTAGTGGCTGGGGGAGGGGTTTATGGAGGAGGTAGCATGTGAACTGGGGGGTCGGGAACCCAAAGGATTGACATTCATGGGATTTTAGGGATGGGCAACCTCATTATGGGAGGAGGCAATTACCTAAACTATCGGGCAGAGTTATTGCTTATGGCACTTAGAGCAGGGGCACCAGTCAAATTAGAGGGCATAGGTTCCAACTCCAAATGCACCAGAAAGACTGAAACCTTGATCTTCTGTGCCTTGTGTTTGCTGTGGTGAAGTTTAGACTTTAAAAAGGGAGCACTAAAAATGGACATCAGGCAGCTTTCAGTCTCCACAATGGCTGCAGGAATCTTTCCATAGACATTCTTTTCTGAAATCCATGACTCCAATGATGGTGGTCCTCAATCTTCTGATTGTGCAGAACAGTAAGGCAGGAACTGGGATGGAATAAGCATTTGGAGTAATATTTCATGACATTGCTTCATAGAATATATGACTAGTTATTTAGTTGTTCTGCTTATATAATGAGTGCACACTTTCAGAAATTTACTACACGGGGACAGTGTGGTAGTTTATTATCTTGAGTACTGGTGTGCATTTAAAAAGCTGGGAATCAAAATCAGGCCTTTGTTCAGAGCACATTCCTTACGATAACACTTCTATTTCACTGCCACTAGACAACATGGCTCTTAATACACATTCAGACCTGACCATATCATTGTGCCTTACAAGAGTATGAATTACATCTTATTCATACATAATGACAGGCTGTTGATGCCACGTTCCTTTTTTTTTTTTGGTGAGGAAGACTGGCCCTGAGCTAAGAACTGTTACCAGTCTTCCTCTTTTTTTTGGTTGACATAGATTGTCTCTGAGCTAACATCTGTCCCAGTCTTCCTCTATTTTGTATGTGGGACGCCACCACAGCATGGCTTGATGAGTGGTATGTAGGTGTGTGCCCCAGATCCAAACCCACAAACCTCGGGCCACTGGAGTGGAGCAGTCGAACTTAACCATTACACAACCAGGCCAGCCTCCAATGCCACTTTTCTTTATCATCACCACTATCACTCTAGTCCAAGTCATCAGCCTCTCTCGACTCTTTCATATTTGTTCCTCCTCCAGTCTTCCCTCTTTCAATAAATGGCACCATCCCCCACCCAGTAGCAGTCATCCTTAATACCCCCTTTCCCTTCATCTCCCACATCTAATCTCTAAACAAATCTGGTACGTTCTGTTTCTGAAAGAGCTCCCAAATCTGTCCACTTCTCTGAATGCCCACCTCTACCACTATCCCAAGTCCAAGCTATCATTATCACTTACCTGGCCTGTTGGAGTAGATGATCTCATCTCTTGCCCTCTTCAATCCATCCTTCACACAGTACCAGAGGGGATCTTTTACAAATATATATCTGAAAGCCTTCAGTGACTTTCTAGTGCTCTCTAGATAAAGACCTGACCAGTATCAGCTTGTACTCTTACTTTTTTCATTCACTTTTTAAAATTGAGATATAATACACGTCTTAGAAAATCACCATTTTAAAGTATACACTTAAGTGGTTTTTAGTATATTCACTATGTTTTGCAACCATCACCACAGTCTAATTCCAGAACAATTCCATCACCACAAAAAGAAACGATACTGTTAGCTGTTAGTCCCAGTCCCTCCCTCACCTCAGCCCCTGGCATCCACCAGTCGGATTTCTCATCTCTATGGATTTGCCTATTCTGGACATTTCATGTAAATGGACTCATACAATAGGTGCTCTTTTGTGATTGACTTCTTTCCTTTAGCATGATGTTTTCAGGGTTTATCCATGTTGTGCCATGTATCAGTACAGTATTTCATTCCTTTTTATGGCTCAGTAATATTCCAGTGAATGGATATAACACGTTTCGTTCATCCATCCATTGATGGACATTTGAGTTACTTTCAGCTCTTGACTATTGTGAATAATACTGCCATTAACAAAGGTGTGCAAATATCTCTCTGAGATCCTGATTTCAATTCTTTTGGATGTATACCCAGAATTGGGATTGCTGGATCATATAGTAGTTTTATGTTTAATTTTTTGAGGCATCTTTGTACTGTTTTCCATAGCAGCTGCACCATTTTACATTCCCATCACTATTGCAGAAGGGTTCCAATTTCTCCGCATCCTTGCCAACACTTGTAGTTATTTTTGTTCTTTTTATAGGAGCTATCCTAATGGCTGTGTGGTGATACCTTGTTGTGGTTTAGATTGGCATTTCTCTGATGATTAGTGGTGTTGAGCATCTTTTCATATGCTTTTGGCCATTTGTACATCATCTTTGGAGAAATGTCCATTCAAGTAGTTTGCCCATTTTTTATTGGGTTATTTGTGGTTTTTGTTCTTCAGTTGTTGGAGTTCTTCATATACTCTAGATATTAACCCTTTATCAAGATTTTCCTCCATTCCATAGGTTGCCTTTTTACTCTGTTGATTATTTCCTTTGATGCATGGAAGGTAAAAAAATATTTTGAGTCATGACTTTTTAAATTTAATTTTATTTGTTTTTGTTTGTTTTTCTTGAGGAAGGTTGTCACTGAGCTAACATCTGTGCCAATCTTCCTCTATTTTGTATGTGGGACACTGCCACAGCATGACTTGATGAGCAGTATGTTGGTCCGTGCCTGGGATTTGAACCTGTGAACCCCAGACCACCAAAGCAGAGTGCATGAGCTTAACCACTCTGCCACCAGGCTGGCCCCTAGAAGTTTTAAAATTTGATGTAATTCCATTTGTCTATTTTTGCTTTTGTTACCTATGCCTTTAGTATCATATCCAGAAAATCATTGCCAAATCCAATGTCAGGAAGCTTTTCCCCTATGTTTACTTCTAGGATTTTTATTGATTTAGGTCTTTAATCCATTTTAAATTGATTTTTGTATGTGGTGCAAGCTAAGGGTCCAGTTTCATTCTTTTGCATGTGAATATCCAGTTTTCCCAGTACCATTTGTTGAAAAGTCTCTCCTTTCCTTATTGGGTGGTCTTGGCATCCTTGTCGAAGATTATTTGACCATATATGTGGTGGTGTATTTCTGGGCTCTCTATTCCCTTCCATTGGTCTATATGTCTGTCTTTATGCGAGTACTGTCCTGGTTTGATTGCTGTAGCTTTGTAGTGTATTTTGAAATCAGAAAGTATGAGGCCTTCAACTTCGTTCTTTTTCAAGATTGTTTTGGCTATTTAGAGTCCCTTGAGATTCTATATGGGTTTTAGGATAGATTTTTCTCTTTCTGCAAGAAGTCTTCCTTCCTTTTTGCCTTCCGTCTGCTACAAGACCTTTGTATATACCATTTCCCTTGTCTGGTAAACTTCTCTTCTGTAATCAGTTGCCTGAACTCAGTCCTCTCTCAGAGCTCAGCTTAATCATCACTTCCCCAAGGAAGCTGTCCCTTATTCTTCCTTCAGACCACATCAGGTTCCTAGGTTCTCGTAGCACTTGAACCTTTCCTTTATACTCTTATCACAATTGACTCTACATTTGCATTTATATTTTTTTGCTAACTTGCTTAGTACCAAGCTTCCCTCTACATGGTAAGTTCCATGAAGGTAAGAAAGAACTGTGATCATTTTTGCTTATTGCTGTGTCACTAATGACTCAGTGCCTGACATATAGTATATCCTCAATAGAGTTTTGCTGAATGAATCAAATATGATTCCTATCTGTACTTCTAATCTTATTTCCCACTTATAATCATAGACTTTTAAAGCTTGACTGAAAGATCAAATTATCCAGTCTTTAGACATCACTGTTGTGTTCGGTTAAAAAAAAATTATGGTTGCTCGTACTTTAGAAATGAAGCTATTTCCTCTCAGCTCACATGCTATGTGTTGTAATATGTACAAGGTCATATCTCTTTTTCATTATGTTTTTAGGTATTTCATGTTCTCTGATATAGTTAATGGATAACTTTTTATATTTATGAGCGTTGCCATTGTACACACATTTACAACATTTATTTTCTTGAGAAGTTTGCTATTATGCTTTAAAAATACTTCACTATAAATAACAAATGAAGTATTTATTGATTAAGGTATTTTTTATTTTGTAAGTCTTTTTGATAACATTTTTGTCTGGATACTTTATAAATACTTATTTTTTTTAATTTAAAAAAGTTATATTGAGGTGTAAGTATGTTTAATGTTAATATTTTTGTGAGTTCATTGCAGTTTTGCTGGGTACCATATATTCATATAGTGGTAAGTGACTCATTTAAGTCCTTAATACAGGAGAGTGGAAATAATCTTATTTTATATGGATCAATATTTGAAATGGGTTTTCTTCATTAATTAATTATTTACTTATTTTCATTTTACCTTCAGTGTAAGCATTTGTGTTCTGTTAGGCTGTCTGTGTGCCGACATAATTATTCCAGTCAATGCCTGGAATTACTGATCGATGGCCTCATATTGCAGGTTTATGGAATTATTTTAGTTGTAAGTTCTCTTTGCCTTCTTGCCATTATAACAACTAAAATCAGAGTGGTAAGTTTCTGGCACTGTTTTAAGTGCTTTACAAGCATTAGTTCCTTATACACATTTGCTTATTGTATTAGTCAGAGTTCTGCAAAGAAACAGGGCCAATAGGACGTGTGTTTTGTGTGTGTGTGTGTGAATGTGTGTGTAAATAACTGTATATTTAATAAGTTTGGTAGTATTATGTATGTGAAAATGTATATATTTATTTATATAGAGAGAAACTTATTATAAGGAACTGGCCCACACAATTATTTTGACTGACAAGTCCCAAGTCCTGCAGTCAGGAAGCTAGAGACCCAGGAGAGCCAATGGTGTAGTTCCAGTCCCAGTGGGAAGGCCTGAGAACCAGCAGAGCTTATGGTGTAAGTTCCAGTTCAAAGGCTAGCAGGTTTGATACCCAGGAGGAGCCAGTGTTGCGGTTCAAGTCTCAAGGCAGGTTAAAGCGATGTCCTAGCTCAGAGGCCATTAGGCAGGAGGACTTCTCTCGTACTTGGAGGAAGGTCAGTCTTTTTCTTTCTATTTAGGCCTTCAGCTGATTGGATGAGGCCCGCTCACGTTACAGAGGGCTATCTGCTTTACTCTGTCTACTAATTCAGATGTTGTCTCATCCAGAAATAGCCTTGCAGACACACCCAAAATAATGTTTGACCAATTATCTGGGCACTGCATGGCCCAGTCAAGATGACACATAAAAGTAACAATCATACTTATGTCCTAGGATCATGTGAAGATGAATGAACAAATCTAAAGTGTGTATAGACCAGGAATGGAAGACCATACATAAATAACCATAGTTTGCTAGCCTTCCCATCTGTAAAATGAAGGGCTTGGACTGCTGCATGGTCTGTAAGGCTCAGCGAGTCCTAGAACTGGTAAAGGATCTTGGAGACCATTTAGTTGTCCAGGCTCTTCATTTTACAGTTGAGGAAATGGTCAGAGAGAGGGCAAGTGGCTCATCTACAATTATTCAGTGAATGGAAGTTCAGAAATATGGAATTCCAGGCTCAGCTCTGTTACCTATGTCCTCAGTTTCCTATTCTGTGAACTGCGAGGGCTCCTGGGTAATCTATATTTAAGTTCTTTCTCAGCTTTATAATTTTGTACTATATGTTTAGGCTTCATTGTCTAGCAGTGGAATTTTTTTACTATTTTGTATTGGGTTATCTCCATTACTCCTAAAGTCTCCATCTCTTGATTACTCATTTGACTGTACTCTGACCCAAACTTCAGTTTCTTCTTTAATAGTAGTGAGTGTGAAATAAATTGTCTGTACTTTGAATGGGAACAATGACAAATTTTAGGAAGTGCTGCTCGTGTTGTTCATGGCATTTAATAGTAGTTGTACTTTTTGGTTTTACTCTGATCTGAATGATTGGGGATCACATGTGGACCTGGGCCTTTGTTAGTACTATACTCTAGAATTAAACTCAGCTGTGATTATATAAACCTTAGCCATCAGCTCTAATGGAGGAGAGCATTTTTGGTGATGCTAAGATATGATGGGCAGGCTTCCTGGGGAGTACCACCACCGTCTTCTTTGACGTTATTTCTCAAAGACGCTCTTACTCCTCTCTACTCATGGGCACAGATGCATAAAGGTAGAGAGGCAGCACTTGGATTGGCTGATTAACAGCTGCTAGGAGACAGTAGAGGGCAGTAAGTAGACAATTCATCTGTATATATTTGAGAACCAGTAGTAGTAGTTTGACGGAGCAGAATTGGGTGCTTACTATGTTTATTACAGCCAATGGTTCAAACAGAGGATAATAGCCATAGCAAGGGAGCAGTTTCATGAAATGGAATTCTGTAAATAAAATCCGTTTTAAAAGTCATAATCATTTGTTAGTTCAGGTTAGACCCTAGCCCTTGATGAAAAGTATCAGTAGAATATATATACCTGTTTTGAAATGTAAGGCAGTGCAATTAAAATATTCTTGTACAAATTTAGACATATTACTTATCAAAGATACTAATGAAGGCAATGTAATCAAAATAAAATCAAATGAAATCAAATTAGAAGACTATTAATGAATTTATAGAATCCATGTTTGGGATTAGTAATTTGAATAGTCATGAAATTCCCATTGCATCAACAAGTGTCTCTGTGTTTCCTAATATGTACCTAGCATTGTGGAAGTGTTTTGAGACATGAGACTGGAAACTTCTCTGTTATGGTGCCTCCACTAACCAGCAGTATAGCCTTAGGAAAATCACTTCCTTTTTAAAGAAATTATCTTTTAAAGACTTTATTTTTCCCTTTTCTCCCAAAGCCCCCTGGTACATAGTTGTGTATTTTTAGTTGTGGGTCCTTCTAGTTGTGGCATGTGGGATGCTGCCTCAGCATGGCTTGATGAGCGGTGCCATGTCTGCGTCCAGGATCCGTATCGGTGAAACCCTGGGCTGCCGAAGCAGAGCGCATGAACTTAACCACTCGGCCACGGGGCTGGCCCCAGAAATTGTCTTTTAAAAATGCAATATTCAGTGCATAACGAAGAATATGTGTAAAATATATACATAATAATAAAATGGACACCCATGTACCTACCACCCAACTTGAGAACTAGACCATTACTAGTACAGTTCTATCTACCTGTGTGCCACTTCCTTATCTCATCCCCTGCATACCCACACCCTGTAACCATTAACCTTATTTCTGTGATAGTCATTCTATTGCTTTAAAAAATAGTTTTAATACATATGTATGCAAACCTAGATAATATACTATTTAATTTTCTTATTTTCAGCTTTATATAAATGGTATACTGTCTTTTTCTTACTCAGGATTATATTGCTAAGATCTTTATAAGGTTTTCTGTAGCTATAGTTCATTCATTGTCACTGCTGAATAATATTTCACTTTGGGAATATATCAGAATTTATCCATTCTTCTGTTGATGGCCCTTTAGGTTGTTTGCAGGGTTTTTTTCTGTTATGATCAGAAAATAGGTGTCTTTTGGGGTATATTTATAAAATGGGTTTTTCCTTGTGTGTGTGTGTAGGATACACATATACGCATACGAACATGCACTCAGGCATACATATAGGAAGACACACACGTGTAATGAAAAGTCTTGAAACGTGCAGCTTTACAAGAGGTGAAATTGTTCTCCAAGGTGGTTTTACCAGTATGCACTCCCACTAGCAATGTGTGAGTTCCCATTGCTTCATAGTTTTTCAACACTTGGTATAGTCTGACTTCTTACTTTTTGCCACTTCTCTGATTAGTAATGAAGTTAAGCATCTTTGCATATGTTTATGGGCCATTTTTATGTTCGACCTCTGAAATACTTATTCGTGTCTTTTTTTTTTTTTTTTTTTTTTAAGATTTTATTTTTTTCCTTTTTCTCCCCAAAGCCCCCAGGTACATAGTTGTATATTCTTCGTTGTGGGTCCTTCTAGTTGTGGCACGTGGGACGCTGCCTCAGCGTGGTTTGATGAGCAGTGTCATGTCCGCGCCCAGGATTCGAACCAACGAAACACTGGGCCACCTGCAGCAGAGCGCGCGAACTTAACCACTCGGCCACGGGGCCAGCCCCTTATTCGTGTCTTTTAACTATTTTCTGTTGGGTTATCTTTCTCCTACTGATTTATAATTGAGTCCTTTTCATATGCAGGATATTAATCCTTTGTTGGTTATATTCATTTCAAATATCTTAGTTTGTGGCTTGTCCTTTTACTGTTTTTTCATGTCTTTTGATAAATAAGTTCTTAATTTTAATGTAGTTAAATTTTTTGGTTTCTTGCTTTGTAGTTAGTGCTTTATGTATCTTGTCTAAGTAATCCTTCCCTATGCCAAAGTTGGAAAACCAGTCTCCTTTTTCTTTTTCCTAAAAGTTTTAAAGTTTGGCAGATTATTTTTTGAGCCTCATTGTTCAGATCTTTAAAGTGCAGGAGTTGGACTAGGTGTTTGGTAACAATCTTTTACTCTTTGACATTGTGACTTGAAGTAGACTTAGGATATGTGCATATGTTTTCAGAGATTACAGTGTTCATTTAGTAATCTCTGCCACTCTGAAGTTTCATATTCACTCCTACTTTACTTCTCTTTCTCTTATTTCTCCAGCCTCTTCCCTGTTTTTTTCAGAAAAGTACCCTGTTGAATTCTGCAGCATCCTAGAGTGTCTATGTTGAAGCAGCATTTTTTAATTGAAATTTGTATTGAGATAATTGTAGAGAGGCATGCAGTTCTAAGAAATAATAGAGAGATCCCATGTACCTTTTACCTAGTTTCTCCCAATGGTGACATGTTGCAAAACTGTAGTATAATGTCACAACCAGGGTATTGACATTGATAACATCTACCAATAGTATTCAGGTTTCTCCAGTTATACTTGTATGTGTGTGTGTGTGTGCATGTTTATGTTTCTGTGTAGTTTTATCCCATGTGTAGGTTTGTATATCCACCATGACAGACAAGATACAGAAGGAAACAGCATTTTTTGGAAATAGCATTTTTAAAAGTCTGTGTCACTGAGTACCTCCAGAGTGTTCTAGAGTGCCCAGTTTGGCTGGTGTCCACACAGTTTTAGAGGGCCATCTCAGGTTATATAACCCAGAAGCAAATTGATGAGCTGAAACCTTGACCTAAGAGATGAGGGGAACTTTGGTCCTTGGGTCTGAGATCCTGGGAGGCCAGTTGGCATGCCCTGAAAATACAGTAATCATTTGTTTTGAATTGTATATGCCCGTATGAACCTGCGGTCAAGACATCCTGGTAAAAGCTGCTCTGGTCCATCCTACCAATAGGAGTCATTCAAATTCCAACTGGTTGTTAGCTACTAAAAATTAATAGTGGGAAGGAGGAATGATAATCCTTCTAAGAAAATAATGAAAAGCATGCCAAAATTTGCACTGGTTTATATCCCTATAAATAGAAACTTACATTATTGTTAGGATACTGATAGTCAAGAACATTTGAAGACTGCATTTATGGAGAGCTACATGTTGCTTCAACTCATGTCTACCTCAAAATATTTAAAAACACTCAGCATCTTAAGTGCAGTTCATTCATTCATCTCTTTATTGACTTCTTTTGACTGGCCAGGTAGTATGCTCAGCAATGGGAATCGAGTGGTGAGTAAAAACAGAAGTAGTTCATGTCCTTATGGAGGTTATAATCTAATTTATGATTAAAAAATAAGCCAACAAATATTATAATTACTTATTTTCATAAGTTATGAATATAAACAGAGGTAACAGAAATAGGGTCTGCTTTTGATTAGGGTGGCCAGTAAGTTCCATCTGAGGAGATGACATTTAAGCAGATAACTGGAGGAGTGAAGGACTACTGCAAAGGGAGTTGAGAGTAGACACTGGAATCAGCTTGTTCAAAGGCCTTGGGTTGAGCAAGAGCTAGGCGCTGTTGGGAAACTGAAAGGAAGCTAATGGGGCTGAAGGGCACACTCTGTGGGGAAGGGCAAGACGGCACTGAATGGGCTTGTAGGAACTTCTGGGGCACTGTCTTGGGAGCAGTTTGGATCCTGTAATCTTGAACTTCTTGAAACCATGAAGGTGATTTGGAAATGTGGAAGGGTGATCATAATGAAGTTCTCTATTTAATCAATTCACAAATATTTATTGAATACCCTATCATGTGTCAGGCACTGTTCTACTTGCTGGAATGCATTGGTGAGCAAAACAGACAAATATATCTGCCCCCATTGACCTTACATTTTAGTGTGAAAGGGTGTTGTTAGAGTAAATGGTAAACTGATGTGACAAAGGATAAACTGATGTATTTCTGGTTTCCAGAATAGAGTGGCCAGAAAAAGGTAGATGTTTGTTTCACATGGAATGGCTCAGGGCAAGGAGACAGCCTCTGTTCCATGAGGTCATCCAGGCTCCCAGGCTAATGGGGCAGTTCTGCCTTCCTCAGCATGTGGTTTTCAAGTTCCAGCCAGTTAGAAGGAACGAGGAGCTCCAGGGCAAGTTTCTTTAGGAAAATGACCAGTAAGTTTCACACATCACTATTGCACACATACCAATGGAGAAATCTTAGTCACATGGTCCTCCCTGGCCACAAGAGAGACAGGGAAATGTAGTTTCTACCTGAAAAGCTAGGTGCTCAGGAAGAAAGGAAGAACAGATTTCGGAGGGCAACCGGTAGACAGGGAGACAGACAACAAAAAAGATAAATAATTGTAATATTTTCTATGCTAGTGATGAGTGAAAATGGGAATATGAAGCAGAGAAGGAGGATAGGAAGTGTCAGAGGTTGGTAAGAGGTTGCAATTTTTCATAGGGTGACAAAAAAAGGCCTCACTGTGAAGGTGCCATTTGAGTAAAGCCCTAAATGAAGTCTGTGAGCCAGAAATACCATCCTGAGTTGTTATGAGGCCTCTCATAACACAGAGTTGGTTTTAACATGCCTGAGTCTTAGACCTTATCTGAAAGTAGTTAGTGGAAAGGCACCATTATGCCATGGTTTCACTTAGAGCAAACAGTACAAGAAGACTTTAAACAATGAATGCTGGGGGCTGGCCCCGTGGCCGAGTGGTTAAGTTCGCGCGCTCCGCTGCAGGCGGCCCAGTGTTTCGTTAGTTCGAATCCTGGGGGCGGACATGGCTCTGCTCATCAGACCACGCTGAGGCAGCGTCCCACATGCCACAACTAGAAGAACCCACAACGAAGAATACACAACTATGTACCGGGGGGGCTTTGGGGAGAAAAAGGAAAAAATAAAATCTTTAAAAAAAAAAAAAAAAAAAACAATGAATGCTGGATTAATGAATTATAATGCTAATACCTGGACTTGAGACATCAGTCTGAGAGATTTTGTCTTGGCTCTTTGATAGATGGTAAGCTTCACTCCCTAAGAAAGGAGGAACTAAGGTCCCTCTGCAACACTCAGTTCAGAGTGTTGCACATATTTGTTTTATAGGGGTTTTTTGGGGGGATTGATTTTTTTCCTAAGGGTAGGAATTATTTATGATCTGAGTCTGCTATAAAACTGGTTAATTTCAGTCAGCTGTTATCAATGCAGTTTCAAGGATGTGGCGACATAAAGAGAAGGGAAGTATTTTCATGTTCACCCTTGGTCATCCAAAATCTTGCTTAGTTGCTCTTCCGGTTACAGAAGGCAGTACTTTCCAACCATTCACTATTTTCTTTAATTATCTTCGAGTGATGCTTTAAGCATGTTTATTTTGTTTTATTTTATTTTATTTTGCTGAGGAAGATTGTCCCTGAGCTAACATCTGTGTCCATCTTTCTCTACTTTATATGTGGGATGCCTGCCACAGCATGGCTTGATAAGCAGTGCATAGGTCTGCATCTGGGATCCAAACCGGTGAACCCTGGGCCACCGAAGTGCAAAGTGTGAACTTAACTGCCTTGCCACTGGGCCAGCCCCTAAGCATCTTTAAATGTAAAATACATAATCACTTTTCGCTACTCCTTCTGCATCACTTTATTTTAAGGACAATCCATTTGTTTAATGGGACAAAATGAAATGACTTTCTGCCTGTTTTTTTCCTTAATGCCCTTCCCACCTCCAGCACCCCTAGATTTGGATACATAGATTGTCTGTGGGATTTCTTATTGTTGTAGTAACCATTATCTTTCATCACGGAACCTAGAGTTTAGAAAGGGAAATAAGATACATTGATATATAACAAAAATACAAGACAGAAAATGATAAATGCCATGAGAAAGTTAAAAATAAAATGCTGTTACAGTTCACAAACTGCAGAATGAGATGAGTAACCCTGTCAGTCTCTGCTTCCACAATTGTGAAAGGAGACAGCAAGGTTAACTTTGAGCTTAATATATAATGGTCTCAAAAGGAATTTTCCCTTCTTGGAAAAGAGAAACACTTGATCTGTCATCCTCCTGTTTAAATGTTTTTGTGAGTCCAGTCATTTCCTAGGCACAGATAAAATACATTTTTTCCTCTTCACACTACACCATGGAGAAAAACTCAAGTCAGACTGGAAAAGCGCTATTAATCGCTTCAGAGCATTTTGTACAGGCTTGGAAGTCACCCTCAAATTTTTCCTCCTCTCTCTCACTCCATCTTACCCAGTCCATCACCAAATTCCAAAGATTATGCCTCCTGAATATTTTTTGATTCCTCTCTTAATCCATCTCTGCAAAGCAGCTAGACTGATTTTTTTAAAACATACATTAGTTTAAGTCAGTTTCATGGTAAGAATCCCTAATGGCTCCCCTCACACTTAGAATAATATTTAAACTCCTTACTGCACCTGCCAGGCTTTACCTGCCTGTGCAGCGTAGTCTCTGACCTCTGCCCCTCGCCTTCTGCACTGCAGTCACACTGGCCTTCCCTCCCAGGTCCACCCTCCTGCATGCAGCTCCCACTGTGTGGAATCCTCTCCCCAGGGACCCTGTTTCTACTCCTCCTTCAGACTAAGCTAAAGCATCACTTCATTAAGGAAGCCTTCCCTGACCCTCACTGAGGTCAGACTACCCAGTCTCACAGGGTCTCATAGCACCTTGTTCTTCTCTCTCTCTCTCTCTTTTTTTTGGTGAGGAGGATTGACCTTGAGCTAACATCTTTGCCAGTCTTCCTGTATTTTGTATGTGGGTCACCACCACAGCATGGCTTGATGAGCAGTGCTAGGTCCGCATCCAGGATCTGAACCAAAGCGGAGCATGCGAACTTGACCACTAACTACACCACTGGGCCGGCCCCCCCCACCCCGTACTTTTCTTTTGTAGGTCTTTCTGCAATTGTTATTACTAATGAATCTTGAAACTAGTTATTAGCTGCCTCCCCTCTAGAATAAGATCTAAGAGGGCGTGTGTGCTTTTACTTATTCACTGCTCTATACCAAGAGCCAGTGTCTAGTATAGTGCTGGGCAGTGGAATAAATACTGGAAAAATATTTGTTGCTAAAGAAAAAGAGCAGAAAATTCCCAAATTATGTAAATTTGGTTTTGGATTTTATTTAGGTGCTTACATTTGATCCTTAGGTTTTCTATTGTTGGAATGTTTACAAAAGACAAGTATCCACATTACCTGGGAGCTGTTAGAAATGCACTTCTCAGGCCTCTGATTCAGAAACTCTGGGTATGGGGCCTGGCAATTTGTTTTGTAACAAACCATCTAGGTGATGCTGATGCATAATGATGTTTGAGAACCAGTGTTCTATAAAAATATTGACTGAAGGTTGACTCTGGCTAAATAAAATATGAAGTGCAATTTAAACCTCCTTTCAAAATTAAGTACATTATTTCTGACCAACAGTGGGTAATAAACTACTTTTCAGCCACCCCACCCCCCCGCCATTTTATCAATTCATGTCTTCCGATGTCAACTGAAATGAAACAATGGCCCTGAGCTAACCCACATCTGGACTCTAAAAATTATGTAATAGTTTTCAACCTTCACCATTCTGAATCTTTTATCTGGTGCCATTGAAATCCAGGAAATGATTATAAAACTGATAATGCCCATGATTCTAGTGTTGGAGTGCTTTGTTTTAAAATATTTTTTTTTATTAATGTTATGGTAGATTACAACCTTGGGAGATTTCAGTTGTACATTATTGTTAGTAATGTTGTGGGCACACCACTTCCCCCTTTGTGCCCTCCCCCCTCCCCCCCTTTTCCCTGGTAACCACCGATCAGTTCTCCTTGTCAATATGTTAACTTCCACCTATGAGTGGAGTCATATAGAGTTCGTCTTTCTCTGTGTTTTAAAATATTTTTAATGTTTATTATACAGGGTCAGAACGATTTTTTGCTAAAGCCTAGTTTGTTGTAGTTTCTAGCTTCATAGTATCTAAAGCATTTTGAAGCATTAGCAGAGTTTGGATGTGCGTATTCTTGGCTATGTTTGGATTCCAGGGCTGTGCTACACCATGAAACTCTTTTTGTGAATGGATTGACTGCATTGTTAAAGGTCACTCAGCCCCAGTCTTGCCATTCACTTAAAATTTGCTCCATGTTTGACTCAAGGACACAATTTGGACAAAACCATTTCCACCTGGTGATTCTTAGGCGCTCCATAGGAAATTAATTGCAGGTTTCTTTCTCTCACAATGGATGCCCAAGGCTCATTGATTCTCTTTCTCATACTTAGAAGCACAGGATTTGAATGGGAAAGGGAGATAACCAAGAAAAGAAATTTAAAATGTTTTAAGAACCTCTTTATTTTAGAATATTTTCAGATTTACAGAAAAGTTGCAGAGATAGTACAAAAAGTTTTCATATACCCCACACACAGTTTCCCATATTATTAACATCATGTACTAGTAGTGTACATTTGTCACAATTAATAAACCAATATTGATACATTGTCATTAACTAAAGTCCATAGTTTATTCATATTTCGTCAGTTTTCCATTAATGTCACTTTCCTGTTCCAGGATCCTATCCAGAACACCACATCACAGTTAATTATATCTCTTTAGACTCCTCTTGGCTGTGACAGCTTCTCAGACTTTCCTTGGTTTAGATGCTGTTGACAGTTTTGAGGAGTACTGGTCAGGGATTTTGTAGAATGTTCCTCAATTGGGATTTGTCTTTTTTTCTCATGATTAGGCTATTGAGTTTTGGGAGGAAGAACTGAGAGGCGAAGTGCCGTTTTCATCACACCGTGTCAAGAGTACATATTATCAACATGACTTACCACTGTTGGTGTTGACTCTAATCACCTTTCTAAAGTAGTGTTTACTAGATTCCTCCACTGTTAAGTTACTATTTTTCCTCCTTTTCGTACTGTACTCTTTGAAGCAAGTCACTAAGTGTAGCCCAAGAGATTATTTTTTAATTGTGAGATTCCATATAACGTCTTTCTTGTCGAGTGGGACTTTCTCCATTACTTTTTGGTATCTCCTTTTAAGTTTTACTTGAATTAGGAGACACGTATATGCAACTGACATGTTTCAAATGTTTATTTAAATTGTGGAGTGTATTCAGCTGAAGGGATTTGACATTAAAGTGAATATTTTAGTGAATACTTGTTCTGGGGCAGTTAGGGAAACCTAATATATTTTGCAGATATTTCTTTGTCCAGCTGTTGCCCACATCCACTCTCATTCGTCACCCTCCAAGCCTCTGTTTGTCCATAGCTGCTCCTAGAATTTAATTGTCTTCTAGCTAAAACCTCTATGAAAACATTTGGGTACATAGAGTGGCCCAGGTTTTTTTTGCTTGGCAAGAACTCCCTTGCTAAAATGGTTTTTAATATGTTTGTGTCTTTCTACTGTGCTGCTTTTGCCAGAATAGATGCAGCCCTAAAAATTTGCTTGTCTTCCTAACTCCTTTCTTAATATCTTATAGCAGAGACTGAGCTATTGATCTGAAGGGATAATAATAACCCTGCATGTGCTTTTTGCAGGTTCTGATATTTTAAGAACCGAGAGCTTTGAAAAAGAACATTGCTTTACTTCACATAAACTCAAGGCTTCTTCAAACCAAGTAATATACAGCATATGTCATAAAGAAGATTCATTCCTAGAAATCAGCAGATTCAAAGGGAGCAAAGGATTAGGGAGAAGGAATTAAAGCAAGTGACAGTACTTGCTCAGGGACTGATGAGCTGGGTCAGCGCTCTGGGAACATTGTCTCCAGCAGTCCTGCTCACTCTTTACCCACCGCATTCCTAATTCATGTCCTTGGCTCCTAACATAACTTAAAGTACTTCTCAGAAAGATAGTTCCAGAAGGAAAGGCACACAGGAAGTAAACAATTGACTTTTGCTGAAGTTAACCTTAGTATATTAATAGTAGTTTTGGATTCTAGTTTGACTCCTCAATAGAGAAAATAGTGAGCAACAGGCCTTGTTATGATTAGATATATTTCACATAACTGAAGACAGTACATCTAAAATTGAGGATTTTTTTGCTGCATACATTTCTTAAGCTAAGTTCCAGCTAATAAGGTCTAAGAGGACTCCCTGAATTTGAGAGGTATGCCAAAAAAAGGAGAGTTAAAGAATATTTAGGTTTACTTTCTTAACTTTTCAATGTGACTTATATCTCTTATATATTGTATCTGTTCATCACTTGGAAGAATCCAGTACTCATTTTTAAGATTTGTTTTTAACTTTTTTGGAATAAGCTTTTTATTTTAAAATAGTTTGAAATTTGCTGGAAATTTTCAGAGATGGTACAGAGAGTTCACATATATACCCCCCACACAGTTTCCCTTATTATTAACATCTTGCATTAGTATGGTGCATTTGTTACAATTAATGAACCAATATTGATATATTATTAACTAAAGTCTGTACTTTATTCATAATTCTTTAGTTTGTCATAATGTCCTTTTTCTGTTCCAGGATCCCATCTAAGATACCATGTCGTAATTAGTCATCATGTCTCCTTAGGTTCCTCTTGGCTGTGACAGTTCCTTAGAATTTCCTTGTTTTGATAATGTTGACAGTTTTGAGGAGTAGTGGTCAGGGATTTTGTAGGATATTCCTGAATTAGGATTTGTCTGATGTTTTTCTCCTGATTAGACATGGGTTATGACTTTGTAGGAAGAAGGCTAAGAAGTGAAGGGCTATTCTCATCACATCGTATTCACCGTGCATGGTATCAGCATGACTTATCACTGATGATGTTAACTTGATCACCTGGCTAAGATAGAGTTTGACAGGTTTCTTCATTGTTAAAGTTATTATTTTTTTAAATAGAGATTTTTACTGATTTTCTTGCCTCTGTGATTCTGGAGAGGAAGATGGCTCATTTCATTTATTTGACAGCACTTACTGTGAGTTAAAATAAATATGGCTTTAGATAAATTTTAGGGTTTTTTTCTTCAAAGCCCACTCTTACTAATTAGAGAAATAAGCCATATTTAAGAAATAGCCTATAGTTTGTAGGGAACAAAAGTTGGTCATGGTCAAGTTACTGGTGTACAGTGTGTATTTGTTTAGCTTTTCTCTAAATAGGCTGAGTTTTTCAACAAAATTCTATTTGTGGATGAGTATTGTTAAATTACATTACATTCTTCAAATGTTATAGCAACTCAATTATTCATGATTTACCAGTTATTAGACTTTCTCACCTTCTCTTTTCACTTATTTTATATTCAGAAGTAACAGTGAAAAGTATTTCCCTAAATGAGACCCTTTGACTCCTCCCAGCTTTCATTATAAGTACAATGGATTATATAGATATTAGAGATCAGGCAACCTCCTGCTTACTTACAGCCCTTCAGATGCTAGTCACAGTACCAGGTGAAGGTCAGAAAGTACTAGGAAAAGAAGTCACCAGCACATCTTGTATTGAAATTTGTTAGGGAATTTCAGTATCAAGGAATGAGTGTGTCATACAGCAGATAAGCCTCTAGGATGAATTTGGTTAATTCTCCACAGCAACAGAA
The DNA here is from genome assembly GCF_037783145.1 of Equus przewalskii. NCBI lineage: Eukaryota > Metazoa > Chordata > Mammalia > Perissodactyla > Equidae > Equus > Equus przewalskii. The sequence goes on along the minus strand of NC_091863.1, from coordinate 112,246,237 downwards.
TCTCATAATCAGAGGGTGTTGCTTGAGGCTTTCTCTTGTTTTGGAGTTGGCTGATCTAAATTGTGTAACCTCTAGTGGATTTCCATTCTGTTATCTATCAAGGAAAGTCTGAGGATGGAAAGAGATTTTCTGTTGGGCTGTGTGTGGGCTCAATGGAAAGGGTTAAAAATTAGGAGTGAATGCATTTAACTCAATTTTGCTTCCTAATGACAATCATCTCTCCCAGGTTTAGTGACACTGCGAACATGGAAGGAGCAGAGGCATCTATCTGGGTTTTATTGCTGGCTCTGCCACTAGTTTGTTGTATAATTTTTTTTTTTTTTAAGTCTAAGACTCTGTGGTGCCCTGTGCATCACCCATTTTTTTTTTTTTTTTAAAGATTGGCACCTGGGCTAACAACTGTTGCCAATCTTTTTTGGTTTTTTTCTGCTTTATCTCCCCCAAACCCCCTGTACACAGTTGTATATCTTAGTTGCAGATCCTTCTAGTTGTGGGATATGGGACGCCGCCTCAACGTGGCCTGACGAGCGGTGCCATGTCTGCGCCCAGGATCCAAACCCTGGGCCACTGCAGCAGAGCGCGCAAACTTAACCACTCTGCCACGGAGCTGGCCCCTGTTGTATAATTTTGAGGGTAGTTTTTTTTATTTTTAAAGATTTTATTTTTTTCCTTTTTCTCCCCAAAGCCCCCCAGTACATAGTTGTATATTCTTCATTGTGGGTCCTTCTAGTTGTGGTATGTGGGACGCTGCCTCAGCGTGGTTTGATGAGCAGTGACATGTGCGTGCCCAGGATTCGAACCAACAAAACACTGGGCCTCCTGCAGCGGAGCGCGCGAACTTAACCACTCGGCCACAGGGCCAGCCCCCTTGAGGGTAGTTTTTTAATGTAACTTTCCTCAGTGGTCCTCAGATTTTCATCTGTACTTTGAGACTGGATAACCCAGAGCATTGCTTAAACTCCTCGAGACCGTCTTAAGTCTGTGGTTCAGAATGGAAAATAAGAGTAGCAATGTGGGCTGTCCTCTCAATTACACATTATGATCATGATACGGTGTGTTAGGAAAAACTGTAATGGGAATCTGATCTTCCCACAAAACGTTGGGGGCATGGGTCTTGACCAAGGAACTTATGCCAAATTATTTTTTCTAGATAATACCTATGGGCTATAGAGCTTTTTAAGATATTCTGAATTAGGGAAGTGGTGGTGGGTGGAGAAAGAAGACAGAAGAGATCTCTGTACACTGAATTCCATATTCCTCTTCCCTGGTCCTTCCCACGTGACAGACTCTCTCTCTTTTTTATTGATATTCTTTCATTGGTATCTCTTTCATTGATATTCTTTTCTGCTCCTGGCCTTGTTTCATGCTGTCTGATGTTGGGAGGGTTGTGAAAGCCTGCTGGCTTCCATGTCTTCACAGCTCTCCAGTGAACAAAGTTGGGGCAGGTCAGCCCTGAACAAGGCTTTGGGCCCCAGCCTGTCGTGAGTTAGGGAGAATTTCAGGAACCTCATGCTGCTAGCTCAGTAGATCAGCATGTCTGCTAGTCTCATCATGACTTTGTGTGCTTAGGTTTTTGTAAGGCTCCTCTTGCTTAGTTCCTTGTGATTAAGATTGGCCTTGTACTTCTGTGCCAGAAACTGGGCCCCGTTTTGCTTCTCCCCTATGAAGTCCTTGTCTGGATACAGTGTACCCCACTTCCTCCAAGGGTAGGAATATGCTTTCTTTTAGCCAGTCCTCTTAGGAACTTGAGCTCTGCCTAGGCCCATGCCTGTGGTTGGGACTTCACTGCCCGGTGGTGATGCTCGCTGACTAATTGCTTTTACCAGATTTCCCTCTTACTGTGTTCTGTCTGCTTTGTCTTTGCTGAGTATCCTGATGTTCACTGCTCACGTACCTGGACCTCTGCCTGTTGCTGCCCACTCTCCTTTTCTGATTATGCGCACTTGCCTACTTGGATTTCCTCCTAGATCTTGCTCTGGGTTCACCTCCAGGCACTTGACATTCCCTCCCTCTAATATGGAGAGGTCTGTGTAGACTGCAGGGCCTGATCAGTCAGTGGTTTCCTTTATGTGGAGCCTTTATAAAAAATATCAGCTTTTAGCTACCTTAGTTTGTTACTTCCTGTTATTATAAACTCAGCCTTTGACATTTTTTATTGGACCAATTTTTTGTCTTTCTTTGGAACAAATCTCATATATTCCTTTTTCAGCCACTTGTTACTTTCACAGGGGAGTGGCCTCGAATCATAAAATCTTCACATTGGAGGAGACTTCCAAAGACATCCAGTTCAAATTGCCATGTGATGGGTAGCTTACCAACCCCTAAAATAACCCATCAATCACATTTTGTTACAGCTCTCAATCGGTTTCTTGGGCCCAAACTATCAATTCATTCATTTTATTTATTCATTCAGTCAACACAGTTAATGAACATCTACTGTTAGCTAGGCACTGGGGATATAAGTGTGTGTGTGTGTGTGTGTGAGTGTGTGAGCATTCCTGTCCTTAGGGAGCTGCTACTCTAGTGGGAGATAGAGAAATAATCACAACTGCTAGCTAGAGACATGCAGTAGGCAGGAGATGGGTCATTTCTTCTGCGTGCCTGAAGGTTGGTTAATGGAGAGGCTCTTCTGCCACTCTAACACCAACTTTCTGGTCCACCACTGGCTTTTTAACTACCCAAAAAAGAAAGAGGAAAAACTCGTCTGCCTCTGCTTTCTGCCTCTGTTTATCTTGACTTGCCCTTGGAGTCATCTTTCTAAATGCACGTCTTGGTTTGTTACTCCCCTGTTAATATATATGCTTCCCATTTTCTGCCCCACAAACTGACATCTAACTCTTTGGCACAACTTAGAAAGTCCTCAACCTTTCTGATTCATGCCTACTTCTCTAGTCTCATTATACACCATTTTCCATCAGACTCTCAGTGCCCCAGAACTTTGTGCAGTTTCCTGGCTACATTGTGCTTACTCACACTTCTATTGTATATGCTATTCCTGCTGCTTGAAATAGCTGCCAGTCTTGTCTTCCTAGTGAACTCGGGGGCACTGAGAGTCTGATGGAAAATATGGTATACAAGGAGGGATAAATCACAACTCTAGTTTTCCTCTTCCATTAGGTGCATTCCTGCCCGTTGGCTGTTATTGCACCTTATACATCCCTACCCCTGCCCACCAGAAGATTGTAAGCTACTCTAGAACAGACAGTTATCTTTGTCTTCAGCCTTAACACAGAGCTTAACCCAGAATGGGCAGTCAATAAATATTGGATGAATGGATGAATAAATGAGTGAAGAAGACAAGTCTTCTGTAGTTTATTTTTCAGTTTAGGTCTTCCTTGGAGGTCTAAGAAGGCTACTTAAAAGACTCCTATCACTGTTTTCACCATAGCTCCCTGCAAACCCAGGACCATGAACACTGGCTTATCCACTAGTAGACACCTGCCTGCCGACTATCACTGAATAGCCTGTCAAACAGGGAGAAAGGCCCTTCGGGGTTCTGGACAACTCTTCATCTTCTTCCACCCTGCAGCCTCTACTGCCAAGATAGGCTTCTCCTCTGTCTCTTCAAAACTAATCAAGAGAAGGAAATTGCACAGAAGGAAAATACCTCTTCCCTGCTCTTGTAAATCAGAACAGTTGTAAAGTGAGGAGAATTAGTACTTGAACAGGGTCCTGTCTCATTAGGCAGTTCTTTGAATGAGTCATCTACAAATTCAAGAAATTGGTAAGGACAGTTAGTGTCCATGTATCATTTTAAGTTGATCTGTTTCAAATAAATAGCAAATAGGGTATTTGGGTCCTAAATTAGGTATTTATCACCTTTTTACCAGAGCCTTTTTTTACACAATTAAAATCAGTTAGCAGTGAAAGACCCACACACAAAACTGTCATGAACTTTATTCTCCCTGTCTTCCTGTCCTTTAATCATGCATCTTAAACTTACAATCAAAACTCAGCACTTTTAGTTCTGATTAGCTGTAGATCTCTGCTTAAGATAGTAGTTGGCCATTTTTGAGGTGATAGGCATTTTTTTCAGCTTTATAGAGATATAACTTACATACAGTAAAATTCACCCTTTTTAGATGTGTACAAATCTGTGAATTTTGACTAAATAGTTTGTGGCCACCACTGAAATATAATAGAATTTTCTGTCCCAAGATGTTCCCTCTGCCTCTTTATCGTCTGTCCCCTCCCTATATTGCCAAACCCTGGCACAGCTGCTCTGATTTCTGTCTATAGTTTTCATTTCCAGAATTTCATATAAATGGGATCAAAATATGTAGCCTTTTAAGTCTGGGTTATTTCACTTAGCATTATGCTTTTGAGAGTCATCCGTGTCGTTGCATTTATCCATAGTTTGCTGCCTTTTATTGCTGAGTAGAGTTCCACTATATGAATGTACTACAATTTGTTTATCCATTCACCACTTGATGGACATTTGGATAAAATTTTTGGTGATTATACATAAAGTTGCAGTAAACATTTGTATTCAGTTTTTTGTGTTAACATAGATCTTTATTTCTTTTAGGTAAATAAGGAGTGGGATGGCTGGATGTTATGATAAGTGTGTGTGTTTAACTTTATTAAGACATTGCCAAGCTGTTTTCCAAAGTGACTGTAACATTTTTGATCCCCACCAGTAATATATAAGGTTCCAGCTGCTCCATATCCTTGCCAACATTGTCATTGTGTCTGTCTTTTTAAATTTTACACATTCTGGTAGGTGGCTAGTGATGCCTCATTGTGATTTTATTCTGCATTTTTCCTAATGATTAATGATTTTTGAGCAAGTGTCTGCTAAAGGTTTTTAATTGGGCAAGTTTTAAAAAAAAACAGTTTTGAGGGTTCTGTATGTATTCTGGTTAACACCCCTTTATCACATATGTGTTTTGCAAATATTTTTTCCAATGTGTGCCTTGTCTTTCTATTTTCTTTTTTATTTTCTTACTGTCTTTCAAAGAGCAAAACTTTTAAATTCTGTTGAAATGCAGTTTATCAATTTTTTCTTTTATGGTTCATGCTGCTTCTGTTCTATATGAGAAATAATTACCAGACCTAAGATCTTGAAGATTTATTTCTTTTCTATAAGTTTTAAAGCCTTAGCATTTACATTTCAGTCAACAATCAATTTCAAGTTGTATGTATACACTGAGGTTTGAATTGAGGTTCGTTTTTTTGAATATAGGTATGTCCCATTGTTCCAGCATCGTTTGTTGAAAGACTAAAAGACTATCCTTTATCAATTGAATTAACTTGGCATCTTTTTCAAAAATCAATTAACCGTATGTACGTGTGGGTCAGTTTCTGGACTGTCTGCTCTGTTCCATTGATCTATGTGTTTATCCTTTTACCAATATCACACTGTCGTGAGTAGTATAGCTTTATAGTAAGTCTTGAAATAAATTGGTTTGAGTCCTCCAACTTTTTCTTTTTAAAATGCTTTGGTTATCCTAGATTATTTGTTTTTCCATATAAACTTTCGAATCATCTTGTAAATTTCTAAAAAAAAAAAGAAATAAGCTTGGATTTTTATTAAGCATTGACTTGAATGCTGAATTGGGATTGAATTGACTCTCTAATTTGGGAGAGAATTACAATATTGATGATATTGAGTCCTCTGATCCACACACACATTATATCTCTCCAGTTCCTTTCATCTTCTTTGATTTCTCTCTTCAGTTCTTTTTGTAATTTTCAACATTGAAATCTTACAATACTGTTAGATTGATCCTTGAGTATTGCATATTTATTGGTGCTGTTGCAAATGACGCTCATAAAAATTTCAGTCCCCAGTTGTTCACTGCTATATATAAAAATTCAATTCATTTTTGAATAGTGATCTTATAAAGACAGTTTTATTTCTCCTCTCCAATTTTATCTATCTTTATTTCTTTTCTGTGCCTTAACTACATTAGCTAAGACTTCCATCCAGTACAATGTTAAATAGACGTGGTAAGAGTGGATTCCTTGCCTTGTTCCTGATCTTAGGGGGAAATCATTCAATCTTTTACCATTAAGTATGAGTTGGCTTTAGATTTTTTCTTGGGTGCTCTTTATTAGGCTGAGGAGGTTCCCTTCTATTTCTAGTTAACTGGGTATTTTTTTTTTAATTAAGGTTATGATAGTTTACAACGTTGTGAAATTTCACTTGTACATTATTGTTAGTCATGTTGTGGGTACACCACTTCACCCTTTGTGCCCTCCCCCCAACCCCCCCTTTCCCCTGGTAACCACCGATCAGTTCTCCTTGTCTATATGTTAACTTCCACCTATGAGTGGAGTCATACAGAGTTCGTCTTTCTCTGTCTGGCTTATTTCACTTAACATAATTAACTGGGTATTTTTTAAAATCGTGAGTGGCTGTTGAATGAATGTCACACAATTTTTGCCTCTGTATAAATAATCATGTAGATTTTCTCGCTTAGGCTGTTGATATTGTGACTGGGATGGTTTGAGTTAGGAATGTTGAACCAACCTTGCTTTCCTAGGCTAAATCCCATGTCACCATTATATATTATTCTCTTATAATTTATGGATAAAAATTATGGTTAGATACCACAAAGTAGTTGGTAATTTCTTAACCATATATGTTTTTTATAGGTCACTGGAACCACTTCCATCCTTGTTAAGGGAAGTGCTAGCCTTGCTCATCATACAATACAGGCAGAGTGCTTTTCTTCTAATACAGCGAGTGTCTATGTACTAGGCAGTGTGTACATTTATTTGATCTTACTTAATGAGAAACTGAGGTCCAATGAGTAATTTGTACCACTGAAGTCTTGCAGCTAGTAAATGGCATGGTCAGAACATAAGTGCAGGTTTGTTTGGTAAAACCCATAATGAGCCCGCTAGATTTTATTGCCTCTTTCTGGAAATGAGTGTATGTGTATGCTGGGGCGAGGGACAGGGACAGGGAGAGTGGGAGAGAGAGTGATTGAAATTAGGAAAGTGAGAAATATTCTATCACTCTTCATTGCCATCTAAAAATCTGGGCTTTTAGATATCTTGTTTTGTGTCTCAGCTCTGCCATTTGCTTGATTTGTAGTATATTTGTTTCTCAGAGACTTTAAAAAAAAATTTGGAATGTAGAATATTAACACTGGTTATTACAAGGATACAGATAATATATGTAAAGTGCCTCGCACATAGAATGTGCTCAATAGAGTGTTGTCTATTACTATCATCATTATTGATTTCCTACCATTAAATGTACTTTACAACTGGAAATAATTAATTTAGGTTTGGAAAATACCAAAAGAGACTTAGAATAACTTCTGTAGTTGTTTGTTTAGCTCTTTGGTCAAAATAGCCTAGAGCAAGTTCCTTTTTATAAAAATGGAATTAGTTTTCTCTACTTTCTCCCCACCTCCTTCCTAAATCAAAGGATACAAATTTACTAAATCAGTTTGCAAATTTGGAAGATTTAAAAAGTACTGCTGAATGCTTTGGGCTCTGGAAATGTGTGTTTCTGTGTGTATCTGTGTGTGTGATCTGGAAGTGGTTGCCTCAGCTCGGAGGACTGGAGATACCTTTTTCATTTTACATGGGCAACCAACCATTGATAGCTAGCTTTAGTCCCTTAGCTCATGCAGATCTGACAGTTTATGAGTCATTGAAACTCTCTTCTCTGACTGACACAAACCACTTCAGGCTATTTGGAGGTAATGATTCCTTTTCTCAGTAAAGTTATTTTGGTTATCACAAGTAGGGCCCAAGAGCTTTTGTGTTTTCAGTCAGTCACATCAGGGAGGTAGCAGTGGAAAAAACCCTGAGTCTGAGAAAGGGCATCAGGCCATCAGCAAATGACCTTTCAGTGCCCAGGACCTCAGGAGGGCTGTTGGCTCCAGCTCCAGCAATCCATAGCCTTCTGGGAATTGATTCTCATTATTCGATTTCCTGGCAGTACTCTTTCAACTAAAAGTGCTGTTTGACAGAAGAGAGTAAAGGAAAATCAATTGTATTTGATAATATTTCATCATCCCTTGGTGTTGTTGTAAATCAGAATTGGTAATCATTGGTCTTTTTTTTCTTGTTAATTTTTATTGAGTTAATGATAGTTTACAATCTTGTGAAATTTCAGTTGTACATTATTGTTTGTCAGTCGTGTTGTAGGTGCACCCCTTCACCCTTTGTGCCCACCCCCCACCCCACTTTTCCCCTGGTAGCCACTAATCTGTTCTCTTTGTCTGCATTTTTAAATTCCTCATATGAGTGGAGTCATACAGAGATTGTCCTTCTCTATCTGGCTTATTTCACTTAACATAATTCCCTCAAGGTCCATCCATGATGTTGCAAATGGGACGATTTTATTCTTTTTTCACGGTTGAGTAGTATTCCATTATATATATATATATACCATATCTTCTTTATCCAATCATCAGTTGATGGGCACTTAGGTTGCTTCCATGTCTTGGCTATTATAAATAATGCTGCAATGAACATTGGGGTGCATGGGACTTTTGGAATTGCTGACTTCAAGTTCTTCGGATAGATACCCTGTAGTGGGATGGCTGGGTCTTATGGTATTTCTATTTTTAATTTTTTGAGGAATCTCCATACTGTTTTCCATAGTGGCTGCGCCGGTTTGCATTCCCACCAGCAATCACTGATCTTTTTAACAGCTTTATTGATGTGTGATTGTTATACAGAATACTGCCACAAATTTAATGTGTACAATTTGATGGGTTTGAACACAGGCAAACACCCTTGAAATCATCACCCCAATCAGGGTAATATACAACATAGCCATCACCTCCAAAAATCTCGTCTTTCCCTTATTTTTGTTTGTGTGTGTGTGTGGTAAGAACTCTTGAGAGATCTACTCACTTAAATTTTTAAGTGACAATACAGTAACCTTTTACTGTTTTCAGAGCACATTGACCGCATCTTCTAATTTAATTTTCACCTTACTTGTAAATTAGGGTAGGTCTTATTTCTACTTTATGATGAAACAAATAAAACTTACAGATATGTTTTCTCAAAGATCACCATCGGATATTGCGCCAGTATCCAGAACCCAATTCTGACTTTTGTCCAGTGCTCTTTGCATAAGGCCTCTGGGCCTTGAGCCTGATCTGGCTCTCTGAACTTCATTGACCTGGTAAACATTCAGAAACAATGTCTAATGACTACATTTGTCCCCTGAATTAGAGTCAACAAATGTGATTAGATGCCCAGCTTCAAAGAGATTTCATGAAATTATTAGTTGGTGGGAGATAAAGTTTTGGGAGTAACTTCTACCCATCATACATGTAACTTTTCCTTTCTAGATTGGCTAGACAGAGAGTTCCAGTGTCCAAGCAGGAATATTAAAGGCTGGTCATTAAACCTTTGGGTGGTTTTGGTTAAAATGTTGGGCATGAGGTGAGGCCCAGCCTGGTAGATTTGATGGGGTCTCTTGAGTAGCTACTTTGTGTTAAACACTATTGTAAGCATTATAGAGGTGTAGAGATTAAAACGAAACAAATAAACAAAAAATATGATTCCACCCATACAAGCACACAAGATGGGAGCATATATAGAGATGCTTCCATTTTCTGCTTCCTCCAGTTCATCCTCCATTTCCCCAACAGAATAGTCTTTGCTTAAAACTTTTTGGTAGTCCCCTATTTCTCAGAGGACTAAGTCCAAGTTTTTTAACAGGATATACTCGACTTTCTCTCATTCAGCCCAGCTTCTTCTCCCTCTGTACCCACACCTCCACAGCAAGCTCCAGGCACATACCACTCCTTGGGATGCTCAGAGCACCTTGTGATTTTTCATGCCCGCGAGTGTTTGCTCATGCTGGGTCCTCTGTCTAGAATGCTGTGTTAATCTGAGTCCTCTGAGAAGCAGAAATTTAGGATTAAACTGGCAAGGATTTTATTAAGGGAAACCACCTGTATGAGAGACGTTGCGGGGAGGGAGTTGGGAAAGGTGGGAGACGCCATTAGTCCATGATGCAAGTCTGACCCCTAGTGAAGAGGAGAGAGACTGGCTTAGGCAGAAGCTTTCTAGACTGCTCTGCCGTCCAAGGAAGGTTCAGAAAAGCCTTTGGGCAGTCCAAAGTCAGCAGTCGCTGGAGTCCTGTCCCTACCGTGTTCAGTCAGGTGCAGCCCAGTGGAAGCCTGGCTTCAGCACGCACGTTAGGATGAATTTCTGAGGCAGCAGCTCAGTTGTGCTCTGTGTAGTTGGAGGCCTTCCTCTTAAGGTTCATAAATGCCTTTCTTCTTCTATTCAACTCCTCCCATGTATCCTTAAAGGGCCAGCTTTAAATGTTTCGTCTTCTTCGAAACTTTTCCTTGAATGAAATTCTCAGCATGTCACATGATGGTTCCACAGCCTGCAGTGATCATCTCCTAATCTCTGCCTGGTTAATTCTTAATACACTTACTTGAATCCCTATGGCGTATTACAGGGCTGAAAAACTAGTTGGTGCTCAGGAAATCTTTGTTGAATGAATAATTTGGCAGCTCTTGGACATGCAAATCTAGGGAAGAAGATAGCAGACCTGCTTGAGCAAAGCCATGGAGGGGGAAGAATGAAGAATTTACTCTTTTTCTTTTTTTCAAATAAGTATGTCTTGCCCCAAAACTGTCATTTTAGGGAAAGTCTATTATGATGCAAAACAGTGGGAGAAAGAGTGTCTTCCTGGCAGTTGAAAATGATTCATATTTGAGAACTTTCTTGAGAACAATGTTTTGAGTATTTCCTGAGAGACTTCTTTTCTGAGAGGAAACAGAGTTGATGGAAATGGAATTTTACTGTTGTCAGGAATAGTGCGATAAAGATCAAATCTCATACAACAACTACTACCAGAATAGAAATTTCCATAGAGCAAAGAGATTTCAAAGTTCCACCTAATGGCTCATATATATTTAGTATTCACTGTAGCTGAACTGTAATTCTGTAATGGAATTTGACCAATTTTGACAATCCTGTTTGTAAATGTGAATTAGTGGAAACTCATTCATCTTGGTATTTTCTGACTCTGCCAGATGTTGGTCATATTTTTGATGGAAAGAAACAGAGCTGGCCAGGATCCCAAATCTCAATATCACTGCCAAATGCCCACCACTGCCACATGTTGCCAGAGGAGATGTACATGCTGAGGATAAGGCCCCACAAGATCACTTTTTATCAGCAACTAGAGATTTAGCCCCTGATCCCTATATAATGTTCTGCCTTGGTGACCTGGGTTGGACAGTGTTTGAGGCAGGCCCTCCTGTTTGCCCAGGTCCAAGGCTGTCCTATGCAGTCTCCCTCATGTCTTGTTTCTCCAGAGTTGGCACTTGAAGGGATGCAAGTTTCATTTGTAATGTGGAGATGAATAATGGCACCTACATCATGGGCTTACTGTGAAGTTTCAACCGGGTAATATGTGTTGAGGGCTTAGACTGTGCCTGACATAGAGTATTTGTTCAATAAATGGTAGCTAGATTTTATTTATTATTATGCAGTAGAAGCAGGTGTCTGAGGGTAAAATCTTAATATTTCTAGGTAAGTATTATCAAAGTTGGTTGTTCATGCATTTGGTGTATGCCTCTTCTGTGATAAAGCAGCATGTGACTCTTGGGACATGGGCTGCTGTGGTCCGTTCTGTAATTAATCTAACACACACAGTTGCTGATATCCATCTCTTCTCTCAAGTGAGAACAGTTCACTTTGGCTTGTACATAAGCAAAATCGCTTGTTCCTCCACTGTACTCTGACCTGGTGTGAAATACCTTTTCTTCTGTTTCTCATTGACCCATCTCTCTCACCTTCAAATTTCTATTATAATTCTTCTTTAGGTTTCACATACCTAACATGTCCCAGGCATGTGAAAATAAGATGAGTACATGATGCATTCCCCTCCCTGGATTTTTGTTGATCAGGTTGGGAAACTCTTTGACCCAGTAGCCTTTCTAACATATCCTTTCTTCCATTTTAGTGGAATAGTTCACTTAGGATATTGTCCATTTACTTCTGACTTTCACTACTAACAGTCATTAGTTTCACCCAAGAGCTTCTCCTTTACGATATGTTTACACACATCTATCGTAACCGTCTTCCTCCTTTCTTTTCCAAGTCTTGCTGTTATATCATGAATTACTCCTGTCTCACTTCTTTATCCTATTTGAAAGCCAAAAACATAAATTGAATTATGACTGATAAGTAAGAATATTACTGTTGGTAGATGTGTACCAAGGCAAAGGAAAGCCATAAATTTAAAAAGGGGAAAAGTAGTGTTTGAAGTCCCAAAGTTGTCTCATATGTCCAAATCTGAACTCACTCTCTGTGTCTTTTTCCTCTAAGCCCCTGGCACTCAAGCTGTTTCTCAAATGGGTTTATTTCCTCCACACTCCCACTTTCCTTGCCCTGGGCCTGGTCCTCATCATCTTACATCTAGAGGCACTAACTTCTTTCCTTATCTTCCTTATAGTTCCCTGTCTTCCCCAGCCTGACTACACAGTGTCACAAGAGGGTGCTTTTTTTCTTCTTTAGTTTATTGTAAAATGAGACACAAATTCAAAAAAACAAAACAATCAAATGTGTACCTTAATACAATATTACAAGGCAAACATACTTAAAACCTCCATCCAGATCAAGAAATAGAACATTGTCAGCCACCCGAGAAGTCCCTCCGGGTGCCCTATTCCAATCGTCAACCCTCCCTCCCTCCAAAATCACTATTATCCTGACTTTTTAAAGTAGTTATTTGCCTTTCTTTATCAAGAGGGTGCTTTTTAAAAACCTGAGCCTTGCTATATCCAGTTATCTCTGTGCTAAAGCCTAGGGGTACTGAAATTCCCCCCCAGGTTTTCTCAGGCCTACCTTTGCAGCCTCCTTTCTGTGACTATTCCTCTTCCTACTAGCCTAATTTCTGACCAATACTGGATTATTCACAAGGTCCCAGATCCCTCAGATGCCTCTAGATGTTTGCCAGATACCTCCAGGCATTCGCTCCTGCTCTTCTCTGTTTCTGGAGTTGCCTCTCTTCCCATTCTCTGATGAAGTCCTGGACCCAACTCTAATGTCATTTCTTCTGTGAGTCTGTCCTGGATTTCCCCTCCCTGACATACCAGGGATGGAATGAATCCCTTCCAGCCCTGTGCTCGTTACAGCATTTTGCACATGCTTCTATTATCAGCGTTTATCATAATCTCTGGTACCTAACAGATTGCTTAATGCATAAATGTTTGTTGAATGAATGAATCTGTGCAGTTGATCTTTAAAGCTTTTTCAGGGTGTCAGATGATGTGCCTTGTACCTGGCAAGGGCGGTAAGTTGTGTCTTTTAAAATGATATTGGTCGTTAACGTTAATTGCTATTTCTTAACTTCCCTTTGAGATGCTAAAAGGAAACCCAAGTACAAACAAAGAAGCAATTAAATGGAAGAACATCAGTACAGGAAGAGTCCGATATTTGTTACCACCAGGGCCAGGCGGCTTGCAGAAGCACAGGCCAGGAACCCTGGAGGAGTTGGGTTTGAGACAGCAGCAATGGAGCCTCAGCCATTTGGGGAGGCATTTCTGGTCGCTGGTAGCTGGGCAGAGAGGAACACAGACGCGTGATGTCTGGTCTCACATGTGTTTGCATGGCAGTGTGGTATTTGTCTTGTTTCCCTAATTAGTATGTCAGCTTCTCCAGGATAGAAATTGTAGGTTTTCTTTGATTAGGCTTCATGCCGCTTAGCACTGCCGAGTCCTACGTGTGGCATAGATAGGGCATTGCTCACCTGCTAGTGTTTCTTGTTTATTTTAAAGAACTCTTACTGCATTTTGGGTTTATTTATTTATTTATTTTTTTGAGGAAGATTAGCCCTGAGCTAACTACTGCTAGTCCTGCTCTTTTTGCTGAGGAAGCCTGGCCCTGAGCTAACATCGTGCCCATCTTCCTCTACTTTCTATGCGGGACGCCTACCACAGCATGGTGTGCCAAGCGGTGCCGTGTCCGCACCTGGGATCCGAACCCGTGAACCCCGGGCCGCCGAGAAGTGGAACATGCGCACTTAACTGCTGCGCTACCGGGCCGGCCCTGCATTTTGGTTTTTAAAGTCAGCTTTCCATTTCTGTAAATTACCAAGGTTTATCTAGAATATTTGGTTGTGTAAAACTTTATTGCATGTAACTGTTTCTTGAAACTAACAGCAGCAGCAGCTAACATTTTTAGTACCCCTAGCAAACGCTAGGTGCTGTTTACAGTGCTTTACGCACAGTTACCTCATGGAGTCCTTTTACAAATCCTTTGAGGTGGGTACTATTATTATCCCTGCTTTGAAGCTCAGGATGCAAATGGATTATCACTTGCAAATTAGAAGATTTCTTGTTATAAAGAATTTCGTTGTATTAGGAATTTGAACTGCACTTTCTGCCTCAGGTACTACTTTGTTTGGAAAGAGTGCTTGAAAAATGCCTGTGTGGCTGGAAGGGTGCTTCTGGAGATAATGGTTTTCTCTAGGATCACTTATATATAATCTTTTGGGGGAAAAAACCACCATTTTTGTTGCTGTTCTTTTTTGTTAGTAAAGTGGCCGTGGCATTTTCTTCCAATTGATGCCTCATCAATAACTTTTCTAGTAAGTTTTTGGAGGGGAGGGCATGGATCAAGGCTCTGTGTTGTTGCTGTTGTTTCTTTTCCCAATCTACCCTACTTCCTGTTACAGTCTAAGTGCTCTAGGAGGATTTAGTGACTGATGGTCAGCAGTTTGCCTCTTTTGTCAGTTTCTGATACTGCAGATAAACTAATGCGTTTTCTTATTAGGTAAAATTTATAAGGCTGCCATTCATCTTGACAGGAAGAATAAAATAGAAGCACTTCTCATAGGAAAACATTTCAGAAACAACTTGTGACCTTTCCTTTTTCATATTCCAACCATGTCCTTCTGCGTCCTGAGAAAATTCCACACTTCCCCAAAGGGGCCAGGGTGCTCTCCAGGTTGATTGTGCTCCAGGATTATTGTTATCATTCTCAAAAGAATCCCCAGGTTGGGGATTACCGAGGAAGGTTCTTCAAAGGTGCTTTTCTTTTCTTAGCTAAAGAGCATGAGAAGAACAGTACCAAGACATTAGTGGCCGGATGAGAAACCAGGTAGATCCTAGAAATAGGTATTATAATACCTAAATTTGTGCAATTTTATTCTGGGAGCATGACATTTGCTTTCATCTTCTTTTCCCACAATGGAAGTAAAGAAACCAGTAGTGAAAGTGATATGATGGCATGAAGATTGAGTCCTAAATTTGTCTGGTATGCTTTTCCATCAAGGAATGAGATTGGGAGGAGGAGGAGGTGATAGGAAAGAGGAGAAAAATTAAATTAGACAAGGCATTTGGCTGGTCATGGAAATAGATGTCAGGATCCATGCGCCATCTGCTAGTAGAGTTAATCAAAGCGAGAGAAATCAGGAAGCCTTACTGTAGAGCCAGATCCCCTTTAGTTTCCCTTCCCTTTCCTCCCTTCCCCTCAAAATCCCCTTATTTTGTCTGATTGCAGCCAAGTGTGAGTGTGATTCCTAAACCTTACCCTCAGAGATTGAGATTCACTACATTTGGCTTGGGGCAGAGAACTCTGCGTTTTGGCCAAGTTCCCTTGGGTTTCTCTTGAAGACCTTCTTAGAAGCATCCTTTGAGAAAGCCTGGGTTCAACGTATGGCCCACATATCCCTATAATTGGTCAACGATTGAGGAGAACACCTGGAATTAGTTCTGAGTGTTGGAATACAGCCACACACATCTACTTGTCCTCTTAACACCTTGGCCAAAATGGGAACAATTGCATCTTTCTTCAGTTTGGGAAAATCAAGTTTTTATATTCCTCTGGTTACCAATAATAGCTGTTGAGTTTAATGAGCTAATAAGGTTTATTGACTGTGGTGTGTACTCTCTAGGTATTCTCTCAGTAAATCCTCAGAAAAACCTGGTGAGATACAGGTACTGTTATTTTCCTTATTTTACAAATAAGGAAACAGGCTCAGAGAGTTTAAATGACTTCTCCAAATCACATAGCTAGTTAGGAGCAGAGCAGGAAGTTTATCCAGACAAGCTACTCTTGTCTGCACTCTGTGTCAGGTGCAAGAAATTGGAATCGGTAATCCTTGGTTCAAGACCGATGGCTGTACTCTAACTGCTACTGCACTGTCTTTGGAGCCAATCAGAAAGAAGCTAATTTAGTTTTTTAAAGTTATTTGTAATTGTGGTAAAATACACATAACAGAATTTACCATCTTTACTTTTAAGTGTATAGCTCTGTGGCATTAAGTGTATTCACACTGTTGTGCAACCATAACCACCATCTGTCTCCAGAACTCTTCATTTTGTAAAACTGTACGCATTAAATAATAATTCCCCATTCTCCCCACCCCCTAATTCCTATCAACCACCACTCTGCTTTCTGTCTCTATGATGGAGCCAATCAGCTTTTATGTTAAGAGTATACCATTAATCTGCACAGCCACACCAATAGCTTTGCTATTGATTTTTTTAGATAAAAATATTATAAATCAAACCAGGATTTACAAACTTATGCTCAATGTTGAAACAAAAGGACATAGGCATTTTAAATAGAGTTTAGCATGCCTTAAAAAACGTGCAATTGTATCTCTTAAACCACTTTGAAGTCTGCCCCACTATATAAAACAACTAGATTTATAGTTGGGAACTTGCAGATAAGAAAGCTGCACTGGAAGGAAAAACAAGCCCTCTACTGAGTCGTTACTTTACTCTTGGGGGCAGTTTCTTTGGAAAATAAACACATTTCCAGTCACATTCATTCATACAACTTGCTGCACAGACTAAAAATCTATTCTCAGTAACTTTAAATAATGAGATTGTATATTTTGGGACACTTTAGACAAAAGGCAAAGTATTATATGCTAAAAGTGCTCATCATGAAAGCTAAAGCCTCACTTTTTCACTGAAGCCCCACTTCACTTTTTCCTCCCATTGTGTGGTTACACGGCTGTAATACTTTCCTTTCAAGCTTTTGAAGCTACAGTCTGCCCACCCCACTCCCTTCTTGTCTGTCTTGGAAAGTCCTGAAAGTAAAAGTGTCTTTTTACAATGGTTGCTCTAGAACAGATTAGATGACAAGACAATAGAACCATGGGAAACGCGCAGGAGAAAAAAAAGAGCATTTGGTAGATCATAGGAACTGTTATAAGGTTGGATTTTTACCTGGTATCTTGGTGAGTCTGATCAAGGGTAAGCTTGATGCGACTATTTCAGATGCTGTTGTTCTGAAAGTTATTGTGGTCAAAATCAGTTTTTAGCTATTTAAAGATAGCACTCCTGTGTTTTAATTCCTTGGGTTGTCTTAAGATGCTCAAGTTCTGTCAGCCAAACAGAGGCTGAAGTGTACTGTATACTAACTTAAAATTTAGATCAGTTTTTATCTATCATCCTAAAATCAATAGGAGTGTTTTCTTTTAATTCAGTGTCTATGTCTTTTTATTTGTGTTTTATGTAGCTACGATAGGTATGATTGAGAAAAATTTGATTGACCATGTGGTTAAAAGTTTTTTTTAAATACAGACGGTATAAAAAAGGTTGACATTGCTACTTCACTCGCAGCCCTATCCCCCAGAGGTAGCTACTGTTAAATTTCTTGTCTAGGTATTCAAATCATTATGGCTGTGTAAGCATGCACACATACACACATATATATTTTTATATACAGTTGGAATCATGCAATGCATAATATTTGATTTGCTTTTTCACTTAATGTATGTTAGAGATGATTTCAAATCAGTATATATTGAGCTACTCATGTATTTTAACAGTTGCACGGCCCACCATTGTTTGGATATTCTATAGTTAAACAGTCCCCTCCTGATGGATATTTGGATTATTTATTTTATTTTTTTTACTATTTTGAACGATGCTGTTAACAGACATCCTTCCACATTTTTGTTTACACTTGTTTGTAGAATCACACAAGCTTTTTTTTTTTTTAAGGAAGATTGGCCCTGAGCTAACATCTGCTGCCAACCCTCCTCTTTTTTTTTTTGCTGAGGAAGACTGGCCCTGAGCTAAGGTCTGCGCCCTTCTGCCTCTACTTTATATGTGGGATGCCTGCCACAGCATGGCTTGACAAGTGGTGTGTAGGTCCACACCCAGCATCCAAACTGGCAAACCCTGGGCCGCCGAAGCAGATCGTGTCAACTTAACCGCTGCGCCATTGGGCCGGCCCACACACAAGCTATTTTTAAAATAAAAATTGGAGTAATAACATTATTATTGAAAGTTTTTCTATTTTGATAGTTCATAATTTTAAAATAAAGCTAGAATGTAAAAGAACTTTTGGAACAATAAGAATGAAAACCATCATCACACACTTGAACATGTATGTCTAAAAGTGTGTGTAAATATTATTTTGAACAATAATAGCTACCATTTAGTGGCCACCAAAATTATCTTATTTAATGCTCACAACACCATGGGATAGGTACTGTTATTGTGCCCAATTTATAGATGAGTAACTGATTAGAGAAAGGTTAAATATCTTGTCCAGGGTCCCACAGGTGGTATCAGAAGGAAGACTCCAAAACAGTGTGTATTCAACAATAAAAAGACAACTCAATTGAAAAATGGACAAAGGACTTTGATAGACATTTATCCAAAGGAGATATACAACTAGCCAAGAAACACATGAAAAGGTGCTCCGCATTATTGTTCGTGAAATGCAAATCAAAACTACAATGAGGTGGCTTGCCCAGTGGTTTGCGCACTCCACTTCAGCAGCCTGGGGTTTCACTAGTTTGGATCTTGGGCACGGACCTAGCACCACTCATCAAGCCCATGCTGAGGTGGCATCCCTCGTAACTCAACTAGAAGAACCTACAACTAGAATATACAACTGTGTACTGGGGGGCTTTGGGAAGAAAAAAAAATAAAAAGAGGAAGATTGGCAACAGATGTTAGCTCAGGGCCACTCTTAAGAGGAAAAAAAAAACTGCAATGAGATGTAACTTCACACCCACTAGGATGACCATTGGAAAAAGAAAAAAAGAAAATAACTAGTGTTGGTGAGGATGCGGAGAAATCAGAACCCTCATATACTGTTAGTGGGAATGTAAAATAGTGCAACCATTGTGGAAAATAGTTTGCTGGTTCCTCAAAAAGTTAATCATGGAATTACCGTATGACCCAGCAATTCTACTCCTTAGGTATATGCCCAAGAGAAATGAAAACATGTGTCCACACAAACTTGTATACAAATGTTCATAGTAGCATTATTCATAATAGTCTAAAGGTAAAAACAACCCAAATGTCCACCAACTGGTGAATGCATACATAAGCAAAATGTGGTATATCCGCACAACAGAATATCGTGTGTCCATAAAAAGGAATGAAGTACTGATACATCCTACAACATGGATACGCCTTGAAAACATTATGCTAAGTGAAAGAAGCCAGAAACAAAAGACCATGTAGTGTGTGATTCCATTTATAGAAAAGGCTCAGAATAGGCAGAAAGTAAATTAGTGATTACCGGGGGCGAGGGGGAGGGGAGGAAATGGGGAGAATGGAAAGTGACTGCTAACAGTTACAGTTGCATTTTAGGAAATGAAAGTGTTCTGAAACTGAATACTGGTGATGGTAGCCCAACTCTGAACATGCTATAAATCATTGAATTATACACTTTAAATGTGTGGATTGTATATATTGTCCAGCATCATAAAACCATAGAAGCCCCTTAAAATATCGTTATTCCTTAAAGATCTGTCCTTGACTTTCTTTTTGTTGGGTGATCTCCAGTGTCGTGTCCCCAGTTTCTAAATTCAGGTGGGTGAAGAACATCTCTCTTTTCTCTAGCCCAGTCCTCTCCCCTGAGCTACAGACCTATATTTGGGGCTGCCTACTGAAGAGGTCCACTTGGCTTTCCTACAGCCCCTTCAGAAGCAGCACTGTGTCCAAAACAGCTCATTAGCACCTCCATTCACAAATCTAGTCCTTCTGTATTCACTGTCTGAGTGGGTGATGTCTCCATTTACCATCATCCAAGCAATAGACCTGGAAGTCCTATCGGGTATTTCCTCTGGCCACTCCGTCTATTCTTTACCATCCTCGTGGCAGCAGCTGTGGTCCAGGCCCTCAATAGTTCCTGCCGAAGTTGATGTATTCACATGCACCCCAGTGTGCTTGGTCCCTGTTCTGCCTTGTCTCTCACCATCCTTCTCCTGATACATTTTCTTTTAGCAGTAGATCTGCTCAATCACTCCATGCCATTTCTTGCTTTTGGGCCTTTGCTCGGGCTGGCACCTCTGCTAGATCTTCCCTCTTAACTTCTAAGTCTAACTGCTACTCATCTTTTTAAGACTTACTTCAGGCATCACACCCGGGAAGTCTTTGCTAGCCCCTAACTGGGTTTGAGTTAGGCATTGTCCTTGTCCCTTCTTGCCTATAGCTCTTCTGATGTTACATTCACCACACTGGATTATAATGTTCTACTTATTTGACTTCCTGTTTTCCCTACTAGATTGTGAAATTTTAGAGACTACAGCACAACCATGGGGGAAGTCTTCATTGCGTTTCTCTGTGTCCGTGTGTGAGTAAGGTGGGGGTCCTTCCTTTAGTCGTGATGTCTCCTCCTCAGGGAGGCCTTCCTTTGCAATCCTGTCTAGAATCGCAGTCTCCCCTAACACTCCTTATGCTCCTTCCTTCATTTATTCCTCTCCATAGCACTTATTACTGTCTACTGTACTATATGTTTTACTTATTTTGTTGATAGTCTGTCTTCTCACACTAGAATATTAGCTTCATGAGGGAAGAGATTTCTGTCTCTTTTGTTAGCTGTTGTATTCTCACTGCCTAAACCAGTGCCGGGTACATGGTAGGCACTCAGTGAATATTTGTTGAATGATTGAAAGAATCTTTGCCTCAGCTGCCTCAGAGAGTATATGTTAAGGCTATACTGTCTGAAGCCAGAATGCCTGGTTTCATATTCTACCCATGACTTTTTATCTGTGACTATGGACAAGTTACATAATTTTTCTGTGTCTTAGTCTCCTATAAAATGGGGCTAATAGTCATGTTTATTGCGCACTTGTCATGTAGATTAAATAAGTAGGTCTATATAACATATTACAAGAATTATAAGAGAACCTGGTATATAGTAAACCTTCAATAAGTGTTAATTATTATTATTCCTCTCTTGGAAAGTTGACCTTAGAGACACCTGGTATAGCTGCATGTTTATCTGCATTTCCAGAGCGTAGTCTGGTATTGCATTCTTGAAAATATCAAATAATTCTTTGTGAAAAAATGTTTGACTGGAATTTAAACATATTTTCAAAACTGTTATTTTATCTTCTTTATATTAGTATTTTGGGTTTTTAAGAATTACTGTAGCAGTTTGTGTTTAAATTAGATATATGAAAACCGGAAACATTTTAGGCAAAATTGGGAACTTCTGAACTTCGACCTTTAGAACAGTAAGCCCACTCAGAGTCTGGGGTTAGCAGCCCTTTCAGTTTTTGAAGAATATTGATCCTATTATAGAATTCCAGGCTGGACTTTGGCTAGTGGATCTGTCTCATTGGAGACCCTTTTTGACCCCTTGCTTTGTTTTCACCAGCTTCAAAGCCCTCTATCTTTTGCTGCCAGGAAAAAAATTGTTCCAGGCTGATAAAGATTGATAGCTAGTCAGGATAGGCAAATCCTCTGTTTCCCAAAATCTGATGCAGAAAAGGCAGAAAAGTACTCATCTTGGTATCTTGGAAAGTGAAACTGTGTGTCTACTAAGCTCCATCTGGCAAAAGTAGTATTTAGTGTTTGTTCTTTACAGTCTTCAGAAAATGGGGGCGCTAGTGGTGGTGATGGCAGTTAACACTGAGGAGTGCCAACTATGGGTCAGGCACTATATGTATGTTATTTTCTTTAATCCTTAGAGGAATATAGTATGCCTCCAGTTTACACATAGGGAAACTGAGGCACAGAGTGGTTAAGTAACTTGCCCAATATGACATACCTTGCCAGTAAGTGACATGGCCAGGGTTTTGATCTGTGGTCTTTTTGACCCCCACTGTCTGTATATGCCACACACCTGGATAAGAAGTCATACCATTGTTGTCCATCTTGAATGTTGATAATTTGTCCTGTTGACTAGTTTTTGCTACTTTTCAAAAATTGGCATTGGATTTCTTAAAGTTGAGAAATTTGTAGATCTACTTTTAAGAAATTAAATTCTAAAAATACACTGTAAAGTATATTCAACGAGCAGGTAAAAAATTAGTAGCTGTGAAGCTATACTTTAATATTTATATTACTCATATACTGATTCATTTCATGTACTATAAACTACAGAATTATTTTAGATATGTAAAGAATCCTTAACATGATTATGTACGTTTCAGTTATTCTAAAATACTGCTAATACTTTTTCTTAAAAAATACTTTAAGGGATGTTTTTCCTTATGGCTTCAACAGTTTTTGGAAATGTTGCATTTTCCATTCATAAAATTTTTCTAGTTTCTCCTCTAACTGTGAAGCAGTATTTGTGTGTGTCATTAGTCGTTTACATTTGAATAAAACATGTCAGTAATTGCAATACCACTCAGGCCCTGATGAGTGCTATTTTATATGCTTCTCAGGAAGGATGAAAAGTAATGTGTTTTTCTAAGTGGTAGAATTAATAGATAAAATCACTTTGAAATTGAAGTCCACAAGTAACACAATTCTTCTCCCTGCACAAGTTGCTGTGCAGCACACAGTGTAATTACAGCAGCTCGAAGTATCCTCCCAATAAAACTGTAATGTCATTTCTATGTCCTGTTTGTCTTCTCCTCTGGGGGGGTCTTGTCTTCTTATCCAAACAAATCAAAGTGCAGAGTGTATTGCTGTCCTCAGGAATTATTAGTTTCTGTGGTAACTGCTTAATGCAGACACAGGTGCTGCAGCAGTTGCTCCCCAGGGTCCCGTGTGCCTAAGGCGTTTGAAAAACTCTAGTATGTTTTCCTATGATGCTGCTACTCAGGAAGAACTGTATACATAGTGGTTTCCTTTTCCGGTATAGTTAGAGCTGACTTTTCTAATATATAAACAGATTTATGGCCAATTGAATTTGGATTCTGGCTCTGCTACTTACTGGGAGATTTTGAGTGGTTTGGTTACCCTCTGTGTGCCTCAGTTGCCTCCTCTCTAAAGTGGGCATGACGAAACTTACTTTATAGCTTTGCTGTAAGAATTATTATCCAGGATTACATAGTCTTGATTCATGCATTTATTTAAGACAGTGTAGTATTGGGGTTGAGGATGCAGGCTTGAGAGTCAGTCTGTCAATGTGCAGCTCTTGGCTCTGTTCCTTTCTAGCCACCTGACCTAGGGTAAGTCATATAATCTCTGTGTACTTCAGTTTCCTCATCTATAAAATGGGGAAACTAATAGCTACCTATTTCATGGGGTTGTTATAAGGAGTAAGTGAATTAATACGTGTGAAATCCTTTGAATGATACCTGGCACATGGTAAATCTTCAATAGATGTTAACCATTATCTTTATTACTGCTGTCTCCGCTAGTCAGCATGTAATATCAGTGTTCATTTACTATACTTACTAAACTGAGACCTCCTTGGGAGATTGGACAGAATCTTAGTTTTCTTTATGTCTTCTGAGCCTGGCATGTATTGGTACTTAATTTAAAATATTTAGAATGAATGAATTAATTAGTAAGTGAAGAAATACCTTTATGCTTCTCAGATTTACCCTTCTTCTCCCCTCTATATTTCCTTTGCAACTAATCCCTTTCTCCCATGACTCACATCATTTTTGCAGCTGGACTCACTGTGTTTTCTAGAACAAAAATTTGAGATACTTGGTCTAAAAACAGAACAATCTTGTGAAATCCAGGCTGTACTACTAGTCATAGTCTTATATTCTGCCTCATTAAATGTATGTCTCCTCCTGTACTTAACTGTGAGGAAAGGGATTATATCTTCTTCCTATCTCGTCCCCAGCACTCACCATAGAGTCTGAGGCATAGTAGATGCTCAATAAATGCTTGTTCAATTGAACATAGTCTACAGAGCTCCAGGAGATGAGTTCACCCTCCTCATATCTTCATCCCATATGGAAATGAAGATCTGCCCTTTCACACCAATGATGGATTTTCAAGGTTATTAGGAGCTGTGGGATCTGAATCTGACTTACTTTGAAGTAACACATTTGAACCTCAAATTAGGTGCACGCAGTATAGATATGAGATGGAAGAGCCAGAGAAAAGACATTTGAAAGGATTCTGTTTCATAAAATTGAATACTGATGCTTTTCTTCAGCGGTGGTTCTTTTCTCCTATCACTTACAACCTATATATCTATTTTATTTCTTTTTCTTCCCTGGTCTATCCCAAGTTCTAAAATGGTAAATTAGACTGGAAATAACTCATTAGTGCTTTGCACTCGCTGGGCAAGGAAAGCTGGCATCAACAGTGCAGTTTGCTCTCACTGCCTCTCTCCACCTGGAGCAGCATGGAAATACCTTCTCTAATTATAGTCATTAGAAGTCTAAAGAACTCTTCTGTTTTAAAAAAGCCTTTTACATTTTCATCTCTTAAACAATTTCTTTTCATTTGTGCCATATATGCTGTTGATAATTGTCATTTACATACTCTTCTGGCTTTATATACTTGGTTTTATTTTTCATGTAATTAGACACATGTATTGTGTAAAATTGCGTATGTAAGGAGAAGCCATTCTTTATGCAGTCTCCTAAGATATTCTCCTTTTTACTGTTGTTCATGTGACGATTGACTGTGTCTGCCTTCTGGTAACACATTAAGGCTAGAATATCTGTCTAGTTGTAGGAATATTTAGCTCTTTCTTCTTTGAATTTGTTGTAGCATATGGGTAAATCCAATCGGTAGAAAACTCCCTTTTAAACACATAAAAAACAATCTTTTGTATTGTAAAATCATGTATTCTACGCTTTAAAAGAAATGAAACCGAGGGCCAGCCCGGTGGCCTAGTGATTACATTTGCTCACTCTGCTTCAGTGGCCTGGGATTCGTGGTTCAGATCCTTGACATGGACCTATGTACGTACCGCTCGTCAGGCCATCCCCTGGTGGCATCCCACATGCAAATAGAGGAAGATTGGCACAGATGTTAGCTTAGGGCCAATCTTCCTCACCAAATAAATAAATAAATAATTAAAAAAAAGAAACCGTTTTGTCTTAACTGGTTTATTAACACATTATATTTGTTTCTTCTTTTTCTTTTTCTTTTTTTAAAGATTGGCACCTGAGCTAACATCTGTTGCCAGTCTTCCTTTTTTTCCTTCTTCTCCTCAAAGCCTCCCGGTACATAGTTGTATATTCTAGTTGCAAGTCCTTCCAGTTCTGCCATGTGGGACACCACCTCACCATGGCCTGATGAGCAGTGCTAGGTCCGCGCTCAGGATCCAAACCAGCAAAACCCCGGGCTGCTGAAGTAGAGCACACAAACTTAACCACTTCGCCATGGGGCCAGCCCTGTATTTATTTCTTTTTTTAAATGTAATTATCTTAAAGTTTCATTTTCTAAAATCAAAGTTAAAACTCATATCAGTAACTGCTAATGAGTACTGGGTTTCTTTTTGGGGTGATTAAAATGTTCTAAAATTAGATCATGATGATGGTTGCACAGCACTGTGGATACACTAAAAACTATCGCATTGTTAAATGAGTGAATTCCGTAGTATCTTAATTATATATCAATAAAGCTGTTATAAAACAAGGTACTGAAATCACTATTTACCAGCTCTGCCACTTACTAGCTGGCTATGTGGCCTTGAGCAAGTTGCTTTCTTTCTGTGCCTTGGCTTCTTATCTTTACATGGTGAAAATAATAGTACCTTCCTAATAGGCTGGTTGTGAGGACTAAATACATGTAAAGAACTTAGAATTGTGCTTTGGAACATAAGCCCTCAAATGTCAATGACTGTCACTGTTTTTCTATCTGTGTAGACCTCAGAAGAGAAATCTGGTGCTAGAGATAAACTGGTGTCATCAGCATATAGATGGTAATTAAATCCATGCATATGGATTAGGTTACCCAGGGAGAGCATGCAGAGTGGTGAAGGACAGAAAGCTGAAGGCTGAATCTAGGGAAATACCAGCATTTAGTAAGTCAGTATGGGGGCAGGATAAGCAGATTTGGCAAAGGAGACTCAAAAGGAATGTCCAGAGAGGTAAGAAGAAGTGTGATATCATGGAAGCAATGGAGAAAATAGTCTTGCAAGAAGATGATTAATAGTGTCAGTACTAGAGAGAGATTAAGTAAAGAGCTGTCCATTCAATTTGGCAAATTAGAGCTGTGGGAGTGTGGGGGCAGGAACCACCTTACAGAGAGGGCTGAAAGAGTGAAGAGGGGCTGAAAGAGTGAAGAGGAGCTGAAGAAGTAGACAGTGAGTGTGTTCTAGGAAGCTATCCATTCAGTAATTATCGAGCTCCTTCTGTGTGTCAGGCCCTGTTCTAGGTTAGTGGTATATACCAGTGAGCAAAACAAAACAGAAAACCAAGAACATCTCTGCACTAAAGGAGCTTTACTTTATACTGGGCCTACGTAGATGAGAGAGATGAGGCTGGAAGAGGGTACTTTGTCAAGGAAAGTGTATGTGTGTTTGTACATACGTGTGTTTAAGAAAATGAGGACTTAAACATATTTAAGCTAAGGAACCATAGAGAGAGAGAGAGAATAGAGATTATAGTGGTTGACAGTATAGGTGAATGGGATAATTAGTGATGCAAAAAGCTGGGAAGATAGAGATCAAGAACATAATTGAAGGCTCTTTATCACCCTTCAACAGGAGAGGAGATCCCTGTTTCTGAAACTGAAGGGAAATACCTCTGATTTTCTAAGAGATGTAAGAGCAAGGTCACCCGTATAGAGAGGAGTGTGGTAGGGGACTTGAGGAAAGTTATGAAGCTTTGAAATGGGCACTTAGGTTAAGTGGAGAGTGAGATGAACAAGGACAAGTGGGAGGTTTGTGGAGTGGCACTGAGGAATTTGTTATGGCATCAGTCTTCACATTAGTGCAGTTTTACCAAAACTGTTCTCAGCTTCCTTCATGCGGGAGTGAAGGAAGCAGTTTCTGAGATTGGTCCTGGATTTAGGGCCTTGTAGGTCAATTAAGGCAAAAGCCAGGTTGGGGAGGAATTGAGGGAGCTGGTGAGAGAATAGTTTCCATGGGTGAACATGGTGTTCAGACTTCATAGGGAAAGTGAAAGAAAGGACTTTGAGAAACTGAAGGTTTTAAAGAGCTATTATAGTGGGAGTGAAAGAGCTGAAAAGCTGAGAGAGCGAGAGAGAGCTGTTGTTCTTTGAGGTGTCAGAGATGAAGCAGTAGGTAATAACAAATCCTAGTCTATCACTATAGGCTAGTTGGCTAACGTAGAGCAAAGGTGAAGATCCTTAGAGCAAAAGAGTTCTGGGACTTTTGACAATCTAGGTTTCTGGATGAGTTGTCCATGTGGATGATGGAATTTCCAAGTACTATGGCAAGAGTTGGCATAGAGAACAAAAGTGAAAGCCACACTTCAGTCACTGTCAGTAAGTGACTAGAGAACTGTTTGATAGAAATGATGAGGGAGGGGCCGGCTCACTGGCCAAGTGGTTAAGTTCGCACGCTCCGCTGCGGCGGCCCAGGGTTTGGATCCTGGGCATGGACATGGCACTGCTCGTCAGGCCACGTTGAGGCGGCATCCCACATCCCACAACTAGAAGGACCTGCAAGTAAGATATACAACTGTGTACGGGGGGGTTTGGGGAGATAAAGCAGAAAAAAAAAAGTGGCAACAGGTGTTAGCCCAGGTGCCAATCTAAAAAAAAAAGAAAAAAAAGAAATGATGAGAGATAGTAAAGGTCACAAAGAAAAGGAAGTCCAAGATCTGTGAAACAGTATGGAGTTGGGTCATCCACATGAACATTAAAATTTCATAGGATGATGGCTGGAAATGGTATAGAAAGGCCACCAGTGAGCCAAATGAATAAAGGGAAATGTCCTTGAGACATCATGTCCATGATGAGGAGGAGTAAAAGCTTGTATCTCCAGATCATGTGAGGCCACAGAGAGGAGGGACTTTTTGTGGGATTGGATTAATGGACTACACAGGCAGGGGAGCAAAAGGAGATTGACCCCTACCCCTCTGAGGAAGAGTCTTCAGAAGAGAGCCAGGTCTCAGGGAAGGCAAGTATTTGTAAGGAAGGTTTTCTGATGTTGATGGTGGGCAGAATTTAATTAAAGGGATGGCAGATTCTACAGGGCACAGTTTAATCAATGGATTAGAAGAGAAGGAGGGAAGACAGTGGAGTCGTGAATGTAGGGTGGAAAAAAGAAGTGCAGAGCAGGATGAGGATGAGGATGGCCAGTTGGATGAGAGTCATGAGTTGAAGTAATTGGTTTTTGGGCTCTCAAAACTTTTTGTAACAACATCTGCAGTAAATGCCATGTGAATATAGTCCAGAGTGCCAGAGGAGTACCCAACAATTGCTCTCACCCATCCTTTCCCTCTGCAGATGCTAAGTCTGAGCCTGACTAGAGTTCTAGGTTATGTGCTTGCTACCCCAAACTCTGATGTTTATTTTAACTAATGTGCATCTTCATACAAAAAACAAACTATAACAATGATCATGCTGTTTTAGAAGTACCGCCAAATCCTTTGTTATGATATACTTATTTGTGTTATTTTTAAATTTTATTTTTTCTATTTTTTGAGCTGTATTGAGATATAGTTGACATATAACAATGTGTAAATTTAAGATATAAAACGTAATGATTTGAAATATGTATGTATTTAGAAATCGTTATACTTTCAAATTTTCACTGTTTATTCCTAGGAGTGGATGAAGGAAATTCTTCATAGTATTTTATAGTTACCATCAGAGCCCAAATCCTGTTTTCACTATAGCAACTGGGTGGTTGGGTGTTTATTCATCTAAATAAATTTACTTATTTTTTTATAAAGAGAAGAAAAAAGACTGATGGCAAAAGTAAATCTTAGGAGTTACATGATGGATTGCATTATGCCTTGGACAGTTGCTCAACCACACCTCACTTAGACATTTGCAAAGCCAGTTTTGATTAGCTCTTTAATCCTGATTATCAGATCAACTCCAATCTACTAAACCAAGTCCAGAGGTGATTATTACTGAGATTTATAGCCACTGACACCATAAAATCTTACAGTTTAGCTGTTTAGGAATTCTTGAGGGGTGGGCAGAATTATTTAAGAATGAAATCCAGTGTTCGCTAGGTTGGAAACAACCAGACATTAGTAAAATTTCAACTCCTTGCCAAATCTTGCTTCAGTTTGTTTGTTATGTAATATACCAGTTAACAGCTAGAGGTTATATGGGTTCATGCAAGACATACTATTTCTTAAGACCAATTGATGTATGGCCCTTTACTATAAACGTTTAAATATAGATGTATAAGACAAACTTAATTTTGGAGGGTCACATTAAAATCAGAAGATTCGTAATGAAATTTATATGATAGAAATTCTCACATAGCGATCTGAGCAATCTCTGTAGTGGTCTATAACTTTGCTCTTGCTGTGGGAGTTTCTTTCTTAAACTTACTTATTCCTAAAACAAATCCATTCAAACAAATTAAAAATGAATGGGGCGGTCTGTTTGGCAAGCACAAGTATGTTTTAAAAGTGATTCCAAAGATTTTAAAGATTTTAGTTGTAATGATGAAAACTTAGAAAAGCAGAGAATTAGGGTTCTCTTGCCAAGAACAGTTATTTGGAAAGGCCTGCCTTGGGCCTTAAATATTAAATAGAGGGAATTATGGATAAAGATAGTAGTTCCTGAAAAATGACTACAATATTAAAATGTCATCTTTTAGAATATTTTTTGTATAGCTTGATTGAGTCCTCCGGTGTTTAAAAACTAGTTAATGCAGTGTATACTTAGTTTTAGGCCCATCGCTGTTGCTTCATTTTCTCTATTCACCTGAATATGTGGAGTATATTCAGACCTCTCCCACTGCTCCACCCATTCATACACTCACACTTTTCTCTCAGAAATCCCCAACCTCTCCTCATATGAAAAATAAACTACCTTAAACATTTACTATTAAGAAACACATTAATGAAAAAGCAGAAACATTTATGGTGGCAAGAGGAAGGGCAAGAGACCCTTCCTCGGATCCCTCCCCAGTTGGGGAGACAGATCAATTGGGTAAGTTTCTCTAAATCTCTTAAAACTCAAGCTCTGGAGGGGTTCCCTATATCTTTGTGTCCCACATTGCCACCCAGTCACAGAATCAAACACGGGACTGGCAGCAAGGCTTGATGCTGGGGCACCAGCTGGTAGCCACATTTTACGAATTGGAAAATCCAGACAGAGAGGAGGAAATGAGACTCAGAGTTGGCTTTCTGGTGAAATACACCTCAGAATTTAGCCTAGGAATGATGCTTATCACTGTGCCTAGCTCATTCCCTGCTCTTTAAATATTTGTTTTAATAAAAAAAGAGCTGGGCTTTGATTTAGGAGATCTCACAAATCCACAAGCTCCTATGCACGTATTACTTTATTTGATTGGAAAGAATGGTAGGAGGTGACCGTCTGAAACCAGCTGTTTCCAGGTCTAAACCAGTGGCACTCTCTTTGTCCAGAGCTGCTCGCTGCCCTGACCACCTCCTTCTCCCCTTTAGTTAGACTACTACCGGGGCAGGATGGGAGATTTCCTCATACTGCCTGCCTTTGTACTTGCTTTCCTCTTACTTCCGGCGCCCAGCTTTCCCTGCATTGCAGATGTTGCAGAAGCCATGCACCATGCCATAGCTTGTACCTTTCGTTGCACATGCTGTTTATTTCCACTTCCAATTTAGTGCCTAACCCAGAGCCCTCCACTCTCTGATACTCCCCGGATTCCAACCCTAAGCTGAGTCATTTATCATAACCTTTGAGGAGCCTTTTGAAGTTGGTGTTAGTTCCTTTTTTGCAAGCATTTTGAAATGAACTATAAGTCTTCTAGTTCCATTGAAGTCCTGAGTAAAGTTTCAATGTACTATTCTGCCCTTATGTTCATATGCCAATTAAGAAGTATTATCTGGTCATTGTAGCATAGTTCATTTAAAGAAATAGTTATGATTATTTTGATTTTGTAAGCATGCTTCCTTTCTCTCTGCTTCTGTTTAACAAAGATTGTATCTCTCTGTTTTTATTCTAGTTATGAAAATGTTCACATTAATTTTATTTGTGCCACTGCATTTCAAGTGTAATAACCCTGCAGATGTATTTCAGTTATTTGTATTAGGATTACATTTTTTTACATAGATTTTTTTATGTGTTGGAAGCAACGGGTTAGTGGCAGCAAAGGAATTTCCTGTTTCCCTGTGCTATATAACAGATACTGACACATTTTTTTAGTATTTACTATATGAAGGCAAGGTCTCACAATTGCCTTATATATGCCATCATCAACAACGTCCTTGTTTATACAGACAAGGAAACTGAGGCATGATTTGGCTAAGATACTTACCCAAGATCACTTAGCTAGTAAGTGACAAAACCAGGATTTGAATCCAGACATCTGGCTCCAGAACCACACATTCAGCCAGTATGCTTCTCTTCCTCGCCATTTCTTGTATGGCCGCTTTGAAACAACCTGGTAATTGCTAGGCCTTCTGAAAGAAGGTCGTTAGAATGGCAAATGTGTCAGAGTACCTCTGATTTTTGAGCATCCAAAATACACCCATTAGAGGATATTTAGAAGACAGTTAAACTTTGAGACTCTAGCCTTGATTAAACTATATTCTCAGGTCATAGTTTGATGGTCCTTGGTGATCTCAAATGGCTCTAAATGATACTCTGATTTGGGGGCCGGCCTGGTTTAATCAAATGTGTTGAGCCATATCTGTCTGTAATCCTTCTGTCACTCCATCCATCCATCCTGCTGTCTATCCATGTGCAGAATTCTTCATCTGCTTATAACACACACTTAGGTGTTGCTTGTCCTTATTGAGGAAGCAAACTCCAAATGTATACAAAGAGAATAAGACACAGAGCTCCAAGAATTACTGGCTAATCACCTTGAGGAAGAAGCCGATCTATAAAGGTTTGCCAATTTTCTGTATTACAGTCCTCCATGTGTTACAGGGTCTCTTAATTAGGTTGCTGAAGTTAGCATAGTTGAACCTTTAGTTTACTTTCAAGGAGACTCGTGCAGGTAAATCCAGTCCAGGAGAGCAGCAGTTGGGAATAAACTGGGATACTTAGAAAAGGAAGAAGGAGACCAGTTTGGTGAGAGCAGAGCCTTCTTGCTGGGGACTACTAGTATAAAATGCAGTTAGAATGACTAGGAAAGGTCAGACTGTGTTAGAGAAGCCCTGAAACCAAGCACAGTATATGACTGAAAATGAGGTTCTCTTGTCATTTTATCCAAATTCTAGCTTTGGAGCATGACACATGAAATATATGATAGATTTTAAAGTGAATTTGGTCATTTTCTGGATTAGAAGAGGCCAGAATTACCCAAGGCTCGGACATGTTTAGTCTGGAAATCTTCCTAGTCTAGCTCTATGGCTCTAGTCACCCTCTGCATTTCAGCAACCCTTATTCTTGCTTCCTCCCTCTGTGTTTACTTGGCAGTGTGCTGCAGACATATTTATATGCTCCCTTCACTTATGTTCTACTTGTGTTCTTTCTGTCAGCCCCATGAGATTGTATGTCAGGAACTGTATCTCAGAAGCTGGGGTGCAAGCCTAGCTCAGAGGTCAGTGAGAGGTAGAGTACGGAAAAAAGGAGCTAAGTGATTGGGCTTTCCTCCAGTCGGCCCCAGCTTGCTGACTCATAACCTCCCACAATGGCAAAAGGTGAAAGAAGAGGGGAGAGTTGTTGGCTGGCAGGGGGAAGATTGGTCGCCTTGGGGGACAGGTAGAGCGTATGGAATTTAAAACCAGCTCATACACCCAGGCAAGGCAAGATATGTGCGGGCCTGGAGAACCCTGGGCTCATCTTCTCTGAGTTGTAACCTGAGATTTCCCAGTCCCAGAAACATAGTTAGCGTGGGGGACTAGGAAGAAAGAAGGATTTTCTTTAGGGAAATCACCACCTTAAAAAAAAAAATCATCTTACTAGGTTCCATTTTTGTGAGCTCTAGAGCAAGATGGTGTGTATGTCAAACATTTTTTAAACTTTTTTTTGCCTTTTCTCCTATCAGGATGGCTAAAACTTTTAGTAAGTGGCAATTTTTGTGATTGAAATATACCATTTGTTATGTGTTTGTTTTTCTACAAAAATTCCACTGTAGTCTCAGCATAGGATTAGCAGAAGCTAAAGGGAGAAAATTCACTTGCATGTATTTTGAATATTAATGAAAGGAGAAGTTTTCTTTACAGTTGTCCTTCTCTTGAATGTTGAATTATAATCTTCTCATTTGGAGTTTCATTTGAACAAATAACTTTCTTTCCCAACCTATTGTACTGACAGCCATTTCAACCTGCAGTCCTCCTTCCCTACCACACCCCACCCTTCGGAACATTCTTTCATAGAAGGAGGTATTTGCTGTGACCAAATAGAAACAATTATTTGATCTCAGAAGGGTTTAGACGTATGTCATGAACTGGCATTTTGTATTTATAAACATTTAGGGGTGTGGGTGAAAAATAATGGGAAAAAAAAACTAGTCGTGTTTTCCACTTGGAGGGGGCATCTAGATTTTGTGTTAATTTCCCAACAGTGTTCTTTAAGAGTGGAAAGTATGATCCAAGAAATAATGGTGCCAATTACATGCTATTGTTTGTTATTTATTAGTAAACCATTTGTGCAAAGTTCATTATTAATTGTTAGGTCAAATATGTGTACAAATTACTATCTTTTTTTTTTTAAAGATTTTATTTTTTTTCCTTTTTTCTCCTCAAAGCCCCCCAGTACATAGCTGTATACTCTTCGTTGCGGGTCCCTCCAGCCGTGGCACGTGGGACGCCGCCCCAGCGTGGCCCGATGAGCAGTGCCATGTCCGCGCCCAGGACCCGAACCAACGAAACACTGGGCCGCCTGCAGCAGAGCGCGCGAACTCAACCACTCAGCCACGGGGCCAGCCCCACAAATTACTATCTTTTAATAATGGAAATGTTATTTTTTAAAATGCAATTCATTTTCACATCTAACAAACCCAAAGATAATGTTTTATTGTATAAATGTCCTTTGACAGCTTTAGCAGTCTTTTTTGGTGTGAGACTTTCTATAGGTCAGTGATGTTCCTGTCTGCTCTTCTTACAGGGAAGTCAGTGCTGTGAAAAATACCCTGCCTCAGTTTATGATTATGAAATTAGGTAGACTTGAAAAGAGAAGAGTGGTTGGCTGGCTGATTTGAATTGTTTGCCTTGGTCCTAGCCTCTGTTCCATAGTGTGTGCTAGCCAAATGATGGACCCTCGTGAAAACCTCTTAGAATTTGTCCTTGTGCATTATGGCAGGTTATGTTCATGGAAGTCAAAATAATATGTCTAATCTGATTTTATTCACAGAAGCAGTATTACATTGAAGATTATATTCCTGGCCTGATGCCTGGCTTTTTTTTTTTTTAAATAGAAATGACCATAACCACCATTTTTTAATCAACTGTTTAATCATTTGGAAGTGACGAATCTGAATACTGCTCAGAATAAAATTGTCTGAAGTGTATATAAATCACTTAACAAGGCATCACAATAACCAGTCACATTAAATTGTTTAATGAGCTAAATTGTCAGTAGACTATACAAAGCTCTTATTGTCACAATCATTGCCTTTTTTTTTGCTGAAACTAATCAGAAGGTTAAAAAAAAACACTTTCTGCATAGTCGAGGGATCTACAAAGGATTTCTTTGGGTGAATGTTGACAAGAAAGTTTGAGAATTTGGGGGACACTTGGAGTTATAGCTTTTTGAGAAGGTGAATTAAGATTTTCTTCCTGCTTTGCTTTGCTGATTGTAAATTCCCTATAGCAGACCTAGATTTTGGAGAACACATTATTGATCTCTCTTCCGTTGAGTTGCCGTTGGGAAAGACTTTAGTGAGAAAGTGACAGTTGAGAGATCTAAAGGGTGATTACAAGTTAAGAAGGTGACAAAGAGAGGGAAGAGTATTTTATGTGGAGGGAAGCAGTGGAGTAAAAGCCCTGGGGCAGGAAGGGGCCTGGGGCTCCATGGGATGGAAAGAAAGCCAATGGGCTGTAACAGAGAAAGCAAGCAGGAGAGGCTTGGGTCCCGACAAGGTTGGAGAAGTAGGAGGAAGAGACCTGACTCTGTGCCAGATCTTGCAGGTCAGAGTAAGGATTTTAGTTTTCAGTCTTGAGATCGGTGGGAAACCATTAAAGAGGGGACTGGAGGAACGATATGAGGCTTGTGTTGTATGGGGTTGTTGTCTGATCCTGGCTGGGTCAACTCTTAGAGTGCTGCGTTGCCTTCATTCTTGGCACTTAGCTGATTTGTATACTATAAGCTCCTTGAAGGTGGGGACCGTGTCTATTTTTAATTCATCATCTATCTCCATTGCCTTGCACACAGTAGGGGCTCAATAAACACTGGTTGAATGGATGTATCAACCATGTTAAGAGTTTTGCCTTGTGACCTGGTAATAGGCAAGGGTGTTGCTTTTTTTTATTAAGGTGAAATTCATATAACAAAATTAACCATTTTAAAGTGAATGATTCAGTGGCATTTAGTATATTCACATGTTGTGAAACCACCAACTATTACATTCTGTAACATTTTCATCACCCCAAAAGGAAACTCCATACCCATTATGCAGTTATTCCCCATTCTCCCTTCCCCCCAGGTCCTGGAAACCACCTATCTGCTTTCTGTTTTTGTGGAATTTCCTATTCTGAATATTTCATATATATAAATACAGTCATACACTATGTGGCCTTTTGTATCTGACTTCTTTCATTTAGCATAATGTTCTTGAGGTTCATTCATGTTGTAGCATGTATCAGCACTTCCTTCCTTTTTTATGCCTGAATAATATTCCATTGTATGGATATACTATATTTTGTTTATCCGTTCATCAGTTGATGGATATTTGGGTTGTTTCCACCTTTCAACTATTGTAAATACTGCTGCTATGAACATTAATGCACAAGTTTTTGTTTGAACACCTGTTTTCAGTTCTTTGGGGTATATACCTAGGAGTAAAATTGCTGGCTCATGGTAATTCTTTGTTTAGCTTTTTGATGAACCACCAAACTGTTTTCCACAGAGGCTGAACTATTTTACATTCCTACCAGCAATGTACAAGGTTCCAGTTTCTTCTCATTCTCACCAACACATTTTATTTTCTATTTCTTTTTTTTAATTCTGCCTATCCTAGGAGGATGTTACTTTTAAAATACATGAATGAAGCTCCCTTTATTTGCGGTAAATATTTCATTCTTTGATACCTCATCTCGCATTATTGCTCAACATTATGAAAAATTATAGTGAAGCTCAAAGACACGCTGAACTGAAATGGATTCTAAATCCGTAAAATCTATGTCTAACAGCATTCTGGTACATTGCCTTCTATGAAAGGCTTGCAACTGTTAGAAGAACCCCACCTTTTCCTGTTACGCACCATTTTTAGAATCGAAGATGAGTACTAAAGGACTAATCTGACATCTAAAGAAGTTTCTTCCTTCTGAATGTATGTGTTGCTTAGAAACTCTTCTATTAGAGGTGTCTTTTGAGAGTTGCATTGAGAATGACGAAGAACCCCCATGCAGTCTTAGAATGTTCTCATCACAGCTAATTTTCTTTTGATTTGATGACACGTTTGTATTTCTACCCTTTCCTTTCTGTTTGTCTTTATTTCTCACTTTTTTTAAAGCTTAGTTTTGCCCAACACCCGGGGAGGAGATGTACCTGCTTGCCTTTTGCCTAGGGCAGAGACTGTAGCAAATGGCTGGAAACCACACAGGGATGTAAACTGGACATCTTAAAGTATTCAAGGACACTGACTATAAGATTATTCCTGCCCATCCGCAGTCATCAGTCCACCATAAATGACCCTCATTAATAATGCTAAAAAATGCAAATATACTTTATTCTGTACCATCTGTATTCTGTTGGTTTCTGCCATTTTTCTACCTTAACTAGTGCTGTAATTATTTTCTGTTTGTCAATGTTTAGAAGATTTTACATCATATCTGAGTTTACAAAGTAGAGTAAGAATGGACTTGGAAATGTATTAACACGTTTGCATACACACATGCCTTTTATAATAATGTGAAGTAGAGTGAAATGCATTTCAATCAGGAGAATTGAGTCTTTGCAAACATTTAATTATCGAGTACCGGTCATGACTAATCTGCTTGTGTTCCACTGAGCAACAATTGCTTAATGCTACAACCACTATGCTGTTTCATGATTTAGTTGAAAGCATTTTTCCTCTTCAAAGCTTGCCAGATATTTTTAATGTTGGCTGTAAATTCTTAGAATTGTTCTAGATACCCCCTATGTGTGCTTTGGAAATATCCCGTTGCTATTTTCAGCCATATACTTGAATAGAACCTCAAACTGTTTGTCCTACTTGGTAAAAAACAACAAAAAGTGTTTGATTTGGGGGTGGTATGACCTTTATTGTGAATAGTATTTGTTTTGGAGAGGTCATACATTTTGACTGTTGTCTACTCTAATCAAAATTCTTTCAAGTGGTGTTCTATCTGTGTATGTGTGTGTTTCATTTTATAGCAAAAACCTTTTGTACAAGTAAAGTTTGTAATTCTAAGTGATTCATTACTTTTTAAAATCGCCCTTATGGCAGTTAATTCTAACCTGTTTTGACTTGAAGTTGTTTGTACCTTGGGTGCTGAAACATAAGTTTCATTCTTTTTTATCAGAGGAATAAACTATTTCCTTTGGGTAATAGGCACATTTGAGAAGGCATTCATTTTTTCACATGTAAAGATTACCATTAAATAAATTGACACTGTGGTGCTTTAAATGGCCGTCCTTAAAACCTGAAAGAGCCAATGTACCTTCTAGTGTACCAAAATTAGCGCCCTGAAGGCACTGAGCCCTTCCGTGGTCTTTGTAACTTTTCATGATG
This sequence comes from Equus przewalskii, assembly GCF_037783145.1. Taxonomy (NCBI): domain Eukaryota; kingdom Metazoa; phylum Chordata; class Mammalia; order Perissodactyla; family Equidae; genus Equus; species Equus przewalskii. The sequence goes on along the minus strand of NC_091863.1, from coordinate 112,208,287 downwards.
TTTCCTCTATCTCTCCCTCCTGGGGCTGGGCCCGTGACCCAGTGGTTAAGTTCCCACACTCTGCTTCAGCAGCCCAAGGTCCTGCGGTTCGGATCCTGGTCGCAGACCTACATACCACTCATCAAGCCATGCTGTGGCAGCATCCCACATAGAACTAGAGCAACCTACAGCTAGGATATACAAATATGTACGAGGGCTTTGAGGAGAAAAAAAAAAGAGGAAGATTGGCAACAGATGTGAGCTCAGGACCAATCTTTCTCACTGAAAAGCATACTTAAAAAAAAACTCTCTGTCTCCCTCCTATTCTACTTTGAAGCCTACAAATAAATTTCATCCTGAATACATTATCTTCTCATGTGTGTTGGTTTGTAAATTATTCTGTATCTTCAAACAGGTAATCTCTTCCCCACCATTGAATGGTTTTTTGTGTGTTTATTTTTTATGGTTCAGGCTGAAACAGGTAGCAAATGATACAACATCCAAAACCACATTTCAAGTTCACATTGGAAGTTTTATTGCTAGAAGGAGATCTGACCCCAATTCCCCTTCATCCTCTAAGATCAGATTATTTAGTCAGTCTCTCTTCCACTTACCTGTGAAACGAATGTCAGGACTTCCTGAAGACATACACAGATCAATTGGTAGTAGAAGGCAGTGAGAACCAAGATCTCCTGGTTTCTTGCCTTTCATAATTAAGCCTTAGAAGCAAAAGCACCCACCTGAGATCATGGCCAAACTCTTAATTTTTCTTATTTATATTTGACATATAGGGAGAGAAATTGTCACCAGTTTAAGTTATCTCACCTCATACCCTTGAATGCTTTGCCAGTATAACTGATTGTGATGAGTTAAGAAATACATTAGGGTAGCATTGCCCTGCTGTGTCGTACAGAACATGATGTCACTGGATCTTCCTTGGGAGTGGGGAAAAAGAGTTCTTTGGGAAATGCTGACTTAGACAAGGATTAAGACGTTTCTTTATTTCAAGACTTTTTAGAGCTTTTATTACATCAATATACGTTGTGAATAAGCAGGAGGAGAGGTTATAGAAGCAACCTTCCCCCTATGAGGAACTTCATTATTAACTTGTTCTACGTAATGCAGTTTGGATAGCACTGAGTGATGTATTGTGATATTCTTGCCAGTCCATCTTATTGTGGCATTCCTAGTTGGCAATACTGAAAGGAATATTAAAATTTCAGAAACCAAACAATTTTTATTACACACAAGCCATAAATAATGCCATTAAGCCATAAATAAATTTATTTGATATGCTCATCTTCTATGCTTCAGTATACTGAAAGTTATACGTCAAACCCATTGTTGATTTCTAATATCTCTTTTAAGTGTGTTTTAGGATAATTACAAATAGATCAATGGTTAAATTTGTAGCAGCACCCCATCTATATAGTATGCAGCAGCTTTGAATCCAAAGCTTTGGGAGCAGAGAAGGGAGATTTAGAGACAATGTCAATCATTCTAGTACAGTTGTCAAGTGACCATGTGCTCTGCCATAAAGGGAGAAATGAATTCCTAATTTTATTCCCATGGTGCCACATCAACAATTCCAAAGGACTAATTGCTTTTGTTATGAACAACAGCCTCCAGGGGACTCCTTGAGTGACCCTCATTGTGGTCAAACATGCCACCTGATAGCCTCCCTGGCCAAGTCTAGTCCACTTCATGTGCACCACACACTCTGTGCCAATGGGCCGTAACTCACCCTGCCCCTTTGTACCAGGGTGGCATCAGAATTGTCTGTGCCATTTCTCTAGAGCCAGAAACTTTCTTACTTTAAACAAACCATTTACACCTAAATTATATTGAGACCATTTTCTAATTCTGTGCTGGCCCAGTTCCTGGGGTTTTAATATTCACATAGTTGGTGTGTGTAAGCCTCATCCTCTTCTCACCTGAATGACCTTTAGAGTCCTTTGAAGTGATCTTTGGGTGTTTTGTTAACCCTACTGTAAGCAGTCTTGAAAGTCATGTGACCCTATTTTATTGTTAAGGAAATTGAGGCTTAACTGACTAAGGCCGTAGATATCAATAGTATTTCCTAGGGTCATTTCTTTATTGCTTCTCCTGTTCCCTCTAAACCTTGCCCTAAAAGCCTTCGCCTATAGGGAGGATGCTTTTATCAAAAAGAGACATTTATTTTATTTTCTTTTTTAAGCTTGGCCCTGAGCTAACATCTGTTGCCAATCTTTTTTTTTCCCCCTTTTTCTTCTCCCCAAAGCCCCCAGTACATAGTTGTATATTCTAGTTGTGAGTGCCTCTGGCTGTGCCATGTGGGACACCGCCTCAGCATGGCTTGATGAGCAGTGCCATGTCCATGCCCAGTATCTGAACTGGCGAAACCCTGGGCCCCTGAAGCAGAGGCACTTGGGCACGGGGCTGGCCCCAAAACACAGACTTTCTTTAAGACAACTTGAGCCAATAAGTTGGCCATGATATTGTGGTTGAATGGAAGGCTAGAAATGTTTACTGAAGAAGTGACTATCTTCTGTGAGGCTAGAATCACAACTCACAGCCCCTCCCCTTGTTTTCTTTGGTTATCCAACTCAGCCATGCTCCACAATGAAAACTTGTTTTTTACCTACCTCTTTTGTTGGGGATGTTAAAAAATAAGTATAGCTTGGATGTGCTGTTTAAACTAACTGCATTTATAACTTGGACATTTTTTTCTAGCTAGTTTGCTTTCTGTGTGATATTTAACGATACCGGGGGTAAAGATGTATTCATTAGTTTCACTGGACACGCTCCAGCGTATATTTGAACTGCTGGACCTTTCTAGGAAAGTTATTATCACTTTTATAATAATGATGCTATCATTGAAATGGGAGATGAAACCCTGTTCGGGATATCAGACACTTCTTTTACAGTGTATTTTTTTTTTGCTGTAGCCAGAGTTTATCTCTTCTTATACTGTAATAAAAATTCTTTGGTTACGTAGAAAGGGATTTTTGGATGAGAATTTCTCTTCTAGGTAATGATATTGGTAAAGGCATTTTTCACCCTAAGGTATCGAGTGGTTCTTTACCTTGCCATTGTTAGGTATTATTGTTTGCTGCCCTGATAAAACTTTCTTACCTATGAGATCTCTAAAAAGTGAGGAAAGAGCCAGCCCTAGTGGTGTAGTGGTTAAGATGCAGTGCTCTCACTGCTGCAGCCCAGGTTTGTTTCCACTCGTGGGGCCATACCACCCATCTGTCTGTTGTCATACTGTGGCAGCAGCTCTCATAGAGAACTAAACTAACAACTAGGATACATAACCATGTGCTGAAGCTTTAAAAAAAAAAAAAAGAAAAGTGAGGAAAATCTGGGGCTGGCCCCGTGGCCGAGTGGTTAAGTTCACGCACTCCGCTGCGGGCGGCCCAGTGTTTCGTTGGTTCGAATCCTGGGCGCGGACATGGCACTGCTCATCAAACCACGCTGAGGCAGCATCCCACATGCCACAACTAGAAGGACCCACAACGAAGAATATACAACTATGTACCGGGGAGCTTTGGGGAGAAAAAGGAAAAAATAAAATCTTTAAAAAAAAAAAAAGTGAGGAAAATCTTCCAACCCTAAGGAACTCCTGCACGAAAAATATCTGCTTAGGCCTTATGTATATTTTGGTACACATATTTGAAGCTTCAGTGTACAATATTACAGTCACTCTTTTACAATTGGGGGGGTACTTATTTCATCATAGCGAATACCTAGATTATCTCTTCCTCTTATACTATTTTTTAAATTTTTTTTTTGAGGAAGATTAGCCCTGAGCTAACATCTGCGACCAATCCTCCTCTTTTTGCTGAGGAATCAAGTGGCCCTGAGCTAACATCTATGCTCGTCTTCCTCTATCCTCTTAACCTGCCTAAAACCAAAAGTTCAATTGAACTTTCCTCGAAAGTTCGATTTTTAGTTCCACTTCTTATCACAGTCCATTTATTGTAGGCATAAGTTAGAAAAGAACTTTACAAGATGAGAAAATACTATGTGTGACAAAATACTAATATTTTAAAAATGAAACTTTAAAATCAAAAGTTACAAAGGCAAATCAGGTCTTTGGAGAAGAGTAACAAAACAGATGTCAAATGGTTGTAATAATGGAGGTCAGGGCACCAGAGAACTGCCTTGAAGTCTTAAGGAACAGACCAGTCTTCTGGTGCTTCCTTTGCCACCTCCCTTTCACTTACACACACTTTCAAGGCACAATTGGCTGTCTTCCCAAATTCTGGAGAAGTTTCCAGGGATCACAGGAGTTGGTACAAATTGCTTGATAATCTGCAGCGTTCTCTCTAGGATTTAGCTGCCATTGTGTTAGCAAATTTTCACATGTTGGTAGGCAGATGGTCCCACCTTTACCCTCGCACCTCTGAGGTTTGTGATCTGTATTCTATTCTGTTCTTTTTTCAGCCAGGTGGGGCTTTGAGGTCCTGGGGGCTTTTTTATACTTGCTTTCTATTTGCATGTATGTTTTTATCCATTTCCTGAGGGCTATGGTAAATGCTTAGCTGACTTGTCAGTCAGCCTCCCTGTTCCTATCCTTAGAAGTTATGTATCTCCCTATTTAGATTTTTAAAGTTTGTTTAGTGTTGGGAATGCAAGGTGTTGGTGTAGATGTGGGTAGTGAAAGTGGAAAGTAACTTCTCAGACATTGTAGAACTGAGGCCTCAGTTCATTTCTAGTTAAGTTTGTGTGTGTAATACCATCAGGCTCTGGGTTAGGAGAAATACTGGTAACAAGGAAAGTGGAGTTGCTGAGCCCCAGCCCCAACTTAAAGAAACTCAGGTTGCTTTCTATAAATGGAAGAATCTCTGAATCATTAAAAAAAATTTTCTGTTAGAATCTTGAATCACTAAATGCTTACTACATTTTTGATCTATCGACTCTTTTTTAGCCATCCTGTAAAAGAGCTGTATTTCAGTTTTAGAGCCACATTTCTGTAGCCCTGAGGTCCTTGGAGTGAGGGCATGGTGGGCGAAGGGGAGCAGATTGGGAATCCTTGGAAGTGATTGTCCTGGTGAAATGAAACTGCTCAGTGGATCACATTTAGATAATGAAAGTCTAACTCTGAGCTTCCAACACGGTCACTGCTTTTTCCTAAGCATTGTGCTTGCTGATTTAGGTGTTTGTTTTTGTTGGGCTTAATGTCCATTTCCTAAAGCAGTTTCTATTCAATTAAATGTGTTGCCATCCCGTGATATCTAATTAGGGATAATCTTTGGGTCTAGGGATTTACTTTGAATATTCGATTGTCTTTTGATCAGGTGTTTGAGAGTTTCAGTTAATATGACCATAATTAAGCTTTAAAGGCAAGAAGACAAAATGTCTTGTCTTGGTCTTGCTTCTCTACCTCTGGCAAAGGAGGGAGAGAGAGCTTAATCACTTAAGAAGATGCGATAAAAGCAATATCTGAAAATTGTGATTTTAAGTCTCATTTTAGACTTATGACTGTAAATTACACATCAAGATTATTCTTCTTGGCTTGTTATAATGGAATGGGCTTGGAAACCTCAGCAATCTGACCTCTGAATACATTACAGCAATCTTAACCAAGAAGCTTAATACACTGGGAATGTTTCCTAGCGCTCTTAGTGCTCTCCTCCCTGCACCCTGCCCCTCCAAGCCTAGTGCAGAAATGCTGACTTTTGGGAGCATTTTAATAGATGCCTGAAATTTGAATGAAATGCTCTTTCTTTCAGTTTTGAGTTCATTTGGCCTTTTTAAGACTGATTATGCTGTTCAAAATACTTGTGCTTCAGAGAAGAAAATAGCTTTGGGGCTGGGGCATGGAAAACAGTTTTAAATCATTGCCAATTTTTCAGATTTTTAATAAGGACTTTTCATTTTACGTAAATACTTAATATTTGCTTTAGTAACTCACAAAGAGCAGTCTGATTACCAATAAAAATAATTCCGTGATTGCCAATGGATGGCATCAGTGATGATTTGCTGATAACCTGAGTAGCTTTGCATTATATCAGGGCCTGTAATTTTCTTTATCAATGATCTGAGTAATTGATGGGAATTAACCACATGCAAAATAATATTGAAGGAGAATCTCATTTTGTGAGCAGCTTAAAATGGTTGGAGGGCACAGTATTTGAGGGTTATTTGTATTTTTATCTTTTGAAAAGCAAATTGTTTAAATTATTTTAATTACTTAAAGAAAAAGTGTAGGATTATGGCTGGTATACTAAAAACTTGTAAGATGTTAGTTAAGGGCAATCACTAAATCAGAGATGGGGATTCTGTAGCAGTTTTCTCAACCCTGGCTGCAAATTAGAATTGTCACCTGGGGGGCTTCCAGAAAAATTAAATATTAAATAAAAGACTCAGGCATTGGTATTATGTTTAAAGCCAAAGTATGGCCAGAATCAAAAACGTCTGATCTATGACTAAGTGATAAATTTAAGTCGGCCAACACCTGGAAAAGATGGAGATGTGAGCTGTATTTCAGATCCTGTGCCAAGTTTTATAGTGACAGTCTTGTATTGAGGTCTCTATTTTCTCTCAGTTTTTAAGTGAGTCACTAGTCTAGAGGCAGTCAGGAAACAAATTATACTTCCAACAGCTTTCTATGTTTTATGACTAGCAAAGGCATAGGATTATAAGATTGTACTAGTTGAGTAACAGTACCCTTTTACTCTGATTTTTATTGAGTGACTATGTTTTGGTATAAATTCCGTGCTTTATTTATTTATTTATTTTAGAAAATTCAGTTTATACAATGGAGGTGTAAATCAAGAATACAAAAGAGTGATTTTTATCTTGAAGAAAATTAAATTGTTTTCTCTGTTAATTCCTATATTATAAATATACTTTTTAATGTGTTTTTATTCTGTTTATTGCAGTCATTAAAATAGAATTGGTGCCAACATATTTCAGTTTTAAGAAACGCTGTTCCTAAGAATATTTGGAAGGAAAACAGTTTAACACAGGATGGACTCTTATTGAATTAAAATTCATTATGAGGTGGCAGGAAATCATACATTCCCGCTTTGGACTACATTGTGTGCCATCTCCATGGGAAATGTTCTTGTGATTCCTACTTGGAGTTTCTCTGCCTTGGCTAAGGCACCAATGTTATTCAAAATCACAGGAAGTAAAACCACTGTTTTAACACTCTACATTGGCAGCAAGTAGAAAATTACAGCGAATTTACACACAAGTTCAGCATTGCCGTTTTTATGCAAACCAAACAAGGTTATATAGTTAGAGCACATTCCACTAGAAATAGCATGTTCATCAGATTTTAGGGTAAACAGGCGTAGAAAAGTCATCTGTTTCACCCCACCCCACCCACACCCCCAGTTCTCAGGCACCTCCCAAACAAAACCTGCCTGGGCTGAGAAGACTGCCCTTTTTTGAAAAATCCTCAGGAGTGGACGTTCTATAAATTCTCTCAGGCTCCTATTTCATCATCTAACAGTTATCACTGCTGGGATCTCTCTCTCCTCCACCCCAACTTGCACAGCAATTTCAATCCATTTTCTCCAATTTAATGGAGATAGAGGTCACTTAGGCTTTATTCGAAAGAGATCAGAGAGATAATGTATGGGGAAAGCTCTTAGTAAAACTGTAAATGCTATTCAAATGTACGGAATTCATAGAAATATCATGTGCCTGAAAAATTGCATGATACTTGTTCCTTTCTTTTGTTCTCTGAAATACTGTTACCTGCCAGGGAAGAAAGTTGAAGACAATTCAGAATTGGGGAAGTAATGGTTCAGTTTTGTTTTAAGTTAATCAGTGACCACTCTTAACTGAGGGGAACAATCTGTATTGGCAGAGCTGCTTCACTGACCCTTTACCTCTTTTTCTTTTCCTCTTCCCCCTTTCCATTGGTAGAATGATCTGAGAATTGGCATAAGAGCTAGCTCTTCCTTATTTACTCTAGAGCCACTTCTTGCTTGTGTGAAAAACTAAACAACCATGTGACTATTAAATTAAAGGTTGTAAATTACAGGGTGTATATAGACTCGACAATTTCTATAATTCAAATTGGTACGTTATAAGGTTCAGGTCTCTTGCAGAGACTATGGTGAGGCTGTAACTTGCAACAGAAGGTGAGGGTAGGGGTAAAGCAGAATAAACTATTCTTTTAGCGGGTTTGTTCACTTTGAGTTTACGTTTTGCAGAATGGAAAATTTTGTACTTTTATCAGTAGGCTGTGTCAGACCCTGTATGTTACAGTTACAAACAAAGAAGTCAGTCCCTACAAAATCTATGTAGCTACGATTCCGGTAAAAGTACTGTTTACCGGTTTCCAGGAACTGTTTGAAAATTTACCTGGTAATCACTGACTCTTAGCATGCAAAGGACGTTGTACAATCAGTTGTTCTAATGCCCTATCTTTAAGCCAGTGGGTAAATAGCTAAGCCGTCCAGCACTGATACTTGTTGACTTTTTCCAGGTTGCTGTGGATAGAGATTCCCATAAGCTCCCTTAACCCATGCCAGGGTAGATTTCCAGAAGTTACCCTTTATATACAGCCTAAATCTCTCCTACTTCAATTTATCCCAATTACTTTTTGATTGATTCCCTACAGATTTTGAAGGCAATATCCCACTAAATAATAAGTTTAAATGAAAGTGGTGAGGCAAGAGGTCTTATCTGTATTTTGGGATGATTTTTGTTTCTTTTAACTAAAAAACCACTTTCCCTATAAAATCTATATGAGGTACAAAAATTCAGACTAGAATACACCCAAATATAGATATTTGGAGAATTTTGAAAGCTCTAAGTAGTCTTGCTTAAAATGATTATTTTGGGGGTAGAGATTTACATCTTTGACCTTTAAATAAATCATTGAAAGGAAGGAAAATCTTTGGCTACATACTTTAAAACATTTTAGGTTGGGGAAATGTCTTTTTAAAAAAGAATGAAATATATAAGTGGATTTTGATTTCTGTCATATGGTCATGTCAAACATGATGATATAGTACCATCAAAGGAGACTATCCCAACTTTATATAAAAAAGTATATTATCCTGATTTAAGAAAACAGTGTAGCCTCAGTGAAATAAAAGGGTGAGGTAAAGTGGAGCTCAACCTTGGAACTTCTAGATTCAGTGAACCTACTTTTTAAAAATGTAAAAGTGACATTAGCGATATATTGTGTGAAATGAGATTTTTTGATAATAGGCTCTGAGAGATCACAAAGGAATGTCTTTCCTGAAAAGCCAGAGAATTACAACATTTCTTTGTAGATGTAGTTAATCATTCCATTAATAGAGGCAGCCATTCTGTTTCTAAATACTTATAAGTAGTTATTTTGTGTTTAGAAGTAATTGGCATTCTGCTTTCTGCTGTCTGGTAAGGTAATTGACAAGGTTGTCCTCAATAGTTGTTGTATAATAAATTAAATATTCCAAGTCTGACCTTTCTTAAATTAGTGTGTTGCTGTGATGGTAATGGTTGAGATTCTGTGGATGAAAGAAAAATGATTTGCAGTAACAATATTGTTTCTCCAGCATACTTTTTTTTCAGTTATTTTATTGAGGTTATAATGGTTTATAACAATGTATAATTTCAGGTGTATATTATTATTTATCAGTTTCTGTATAGACTGCATCGTGTTCACCACCAATAGTCTAATTTTTATCCATCACCATACATATGTGCCCCTTTACCCCTTTCGCCCACCCCCCCAACCCCCTTCCCCTCTGGTAACCACTAATCTGTTCTCTTTATCCAGGGTACTTTTCCTTAATTTACACATTTTAGAATTGCAGTGTTGGCCTCAGAACAGTTGGCTCAAGCAACACTTTTACTTACCTGCCCTAAGTCAGCAACACAGAGCTTAGTGGAGTTTGAATTTTCTAACAAGGTTTTCTCCTCTCCCTATTACTCTCTCTGTAGACTATAGCCAAACATGCTTAGACAAGAATTCTGAGCTTGCTAGAAGCATGGAAAAATGTGATGAAAAACTGACTTTTTCCCTCTTTTTCTTGGTCAGTGTGCTGGAGAAGAGAAACGAGTTGGTACACGCACAGTGTTTGTTGGCCATCATCCAGTTTCAGAAACAGAAACTTATGTTGCACAAAAATTTTGTGATAATAGAATAGTCTCATCTAAGGTAAGTTGTTTTTTAACTCAATAGATGTTTATATGGTGAACCAGAGAATGCACTTATTTGTCTTTATGCTTCTGAGGAAGCTGGTACATTTATATATGTATACATAGATGTGCACTTGTACCAATCATATACCAACTGTGGTAATTACTCCACTGAAAGGCTGTTTTTTTTAAAGCATCACTTTGTCTTGTTATAGTTGAAAGATCATTCACTTGCCTTCCATTATGATTCACAGTACCTGTTGATTATATGTATTACTTTAAGCCTTAAAATGTTCTAAAAGTAGAAATTATTTACCTACCCAAAGCTTCCTGAAGTACCCTTAAGTGGATGGACAAGCTTGTAAATAATTTAAATTCTTTTGGAGGGTGCTATTCAAGAATGATGTTTGTACCTCTTTCTCCTCCATTGTGGAGCTTCTCAAGTACACTCCTGGGTCCTAACGGGTGCATTCTGCTCGGTACACTGAACAGTTAAGAGTTCACTCACTGTAGCTGTGCCACCATTTGAATAATCATCTTACTTCAGCATAGTGTAGTGCTAAGAGCAGTGGCCTGAGAGTCTGAAGACCTGTGTTTAGATCCTGGCCTGACCACTTATTAGCTATGTGACATTGGCCAAATTAATCTCTGAGTCTGAATGTCTTCCTCAGTGAAGTGGAACTGATGTTCCATATGTGAAAGTACTCTTTATAGTCCCTAGTACCCAGTAGTCATCATTCTACAAGTATTACTTTGCTAACCTTTACCTTTGGCTGACAAGGTTGGGTGCCAGGTGCTAGAGGGCTGGCCCACTGCCGTCTCTTGTAGCTTGGCACAGATCTTGATAGTTTTCCTCGCTGTCTCATGCAGCCTGGCAAGGCAGATCTAAGACGTTGGTGACAATTGGTTCACTGCGTGTTTGTAAACACCTAGGACCTGAAACACAAAACTAGGCCCTTCCTTAAAAAAATTTTTTTGTTTTCAGAAATACATGTGATTTCTCTTTGGGTAGTGATGTAGTACAGATTATGCTTAGCTAGGAGATGGACAGAGTAAGTGAAAACTGCGTTGCCTAATGAGCAGAGTTATTGGCCTGTAGAACGCTCTGAGTACATTTGGATTAAATGTCTGTTTCTTGTTAATCTTTAAACTTATGGCAGAAAATTTATCATCAGACAGAAGTTTCCATACCTGTGCCTAAGATAATGAATAGTTCTTTCACTGAAAATTGTGACTCACCCTGTAGTATCCAAGAAAACAATCCGTTCTAGTCTCTTAACTCAGAACCCTAGACTTGTAGAGCTGAAAGATCCTAAGAGGTCTTCTTGTTCAACTCGCCGGCTTTGCAGATGGAGAAAGCAAACCCAGAGAAATTAAGTTAGTGACATGGTCGCCAAGCAGAGTTATTGATAAAGCCACAAGCAGAACTGCTTTATAAGGTCTAGTGGCTCTAAAGAAAGATACCTTTTCATATCATTGTGCTATTTGGGCTCCTTCCTCAGTGTTCTCTCTCCTTTTACATCAAGTGAAATATAAAATATTTCCTAAGGAATTATTATTTCCCATAGTGTTTTATGTGGAAGATAATAAAATGACACACTGATGGTAAGGTGACTTTTCATTGAACTAGTGATAATCATTTTGTTGTGCTATACTTTGTGTTTTCACATTTTAAAAGAATGTATAAGACTCAGTTTAATTCTCAACTCTTTGTATTTAGTAAAATATTTTTCATATTTTATATAGCTTCAGTTTTGCCAGCAGGCAAAACAATGCAATAGGATATTGTTTAAAATAGTCAGGAGCTTATGGGGCAAATAAAGATTGTTTTTAAACAGATTTGCATATATGTCTATGTATATGTTCTAGGAACCAAAATAAAGAAGAGAACATGTCTGCATTGATGGACTTAGCACATCTCTTTTTTTCTCTGTAAATATTATATGTTTACACTTTTTCTAGTTAACTGCTTATTAACTAATCTACTTTTTTATAAAAGCTCTAGAACAGAAAAAGAGGAACTGACAGTATACTATTAACTTTAGAAAAAGAGTAAAATCTTAATACGATGAATTCTTGTAAGAGGATAGCATACAGTGTAGTAGTAAAGAGCTTCATCTTGGTAGACAGGGAACCTGGGTTTAAGGTTAAAGTAAATCATTTGACCTCCCTGTGACTTACTTTTCTTATCTGTAAAATGGGGATATCAACAGTGATTACTTCATGGGACTGTGGTAAGGATGAAATAATCCACAGAAGACATTTAAGCACTGTGCTTGGCAGGCAGTAACAACTCAGTAAATGGTAGCTGCTATTGTTGTTTATGGTTCTGTGATTATTATTATTACAGTCCTGAGCAGTACCATTGATTTCCTCAGTCTCACACGTTTTGAACGTGTGGAGTGATCTCTTAAAAGGAGGCCTTTTGTCCATTCTGGAGAAAACAACAGTTTTATAATTTGACTTTTTCTTCCTCACATTGTCTTTTGGCTGTTCATATTTGCACCAGGATCTTTTAATTGAAGAAATGTACAATTTATAGAATGTTAGTTGCCTGCGAGCTTTATAGCAAGTGTTGATTTCCTTTCTCAAGCTTTCAGTAATAAAAATAACTTTCTCTTAATTGAGTGTTTTTTGCTTGTTTGTTTACAAACGTCATCAGTAATGTCAGTGTAACACTGGGAATAAGTCTTGTTGTGTAGGGAACACTGAAGATAAACACTTTGACCTACTTTAAATTTTACTTATAAAATTAGTGTTCTGTTCTTCTTTGAAGCACAAATACCTTCTTTAGAAAAACTTGTTTTTTGCAGCCTCCTTATTTTAATGCTGCATGGACCTTTGGGAATTTCCAGCATTTTGTAGCTGGTAGGAAACTTGGAAATCCCTTTGTGTCGCTAAAGGAGCATTGATTGCATCCTGCTAGGATCTTTAGGATCTTTAGCTTCCATGTTATTTCTCTTTTCTACATTTTTTCCCCTTTAAAAATCCTGAGCTTCATCTAGAAGCCCGTTCAGTGGGATAAGAATCAGTGAGCTCCGCCTAACTCCTTGAAGGTATGCCCGCTGTTAAACTTAGTACTCCTTTGTGAAAGAACTTCTTGGATTGAAATTGCAAGCCTAAAATTACACTACCATTTCCCCTCATTTTAAAAATCAGACTCATCAGTAGAATTTATTAGACATTTCTTTGTCTGAGTCTTTTTAGCTAAACTTACTAAATCTTAATGCAGAAATGTCCTGGTAACTCTTTTTCTCTTCTGAATTTGTGGTGGAAAGAGTGATACTTAAAAAAAGAGAAAGTTCTGCTTGACATTGGTGATGAAAATTAAAGTAACCTGCTGTGATGCTCAAAATTGGATTTAATGCCTACATCAAGGACAGTTGATAATAAAATGGATACAGTAATTTAGCCAAGTGAATAGTTACTCAAGCTAGAGCTCTGCTTATTTACAACTGGGTGCTTATTTACAACTAATCTTAAAGTATGGTTATTTTGTTCCATGGAATGGAAATCCTAGTGGTAGAAAAGTCAGTGTTCCTTCTGATAGCTCATTCACAACTGGCTGTTAACTTTAATAGCTATTTTAAATAGTGACTACTTCATTTTTTAACTGCTCCGCTTTCTCTTATGATATACAGACACGTTAGATCAAGTTCTTTGGAGCTTTAGCTTCCCCATCAGCATTTTTAATACTAAATTGAAAAGTTTTTGAACTTTGGGTAAAAACGAATAATATAATTGAAATAATAGAATCTCAAAGCTGAGATTCACTTCAACCTCCCTCTTTCGAATTAGGAAAGTTGTTTATCAAAGTTATAAGATTTTGGTTTCAAATTAAATTAGGTGGTAGATGTTTGAGAGGGTGACCCATAATTTTTTCACATAATTGCATCTTCAGGGTCACATTTTTGTGTACCAATCATTTCATTCACTACAGAGCAGATGTAAAATGCGTTGTATGTATTTAGGAAGCTGGCATTTTCCTGTAGAAACTGTTTTTAAACATGTTCTAAATATTGGGTTGCTTTTTAAGTTTATAGTTGCATGTTAAGATAGTATCAAAGGGACCGGCCTGGTGGCACAGTGGTTAAGTGCGCACATTCCGCTTCGGCGGTCCGGGGTTCGCTGGTTCGGATCCCAGGTGCGGACATGGCACTGCATCGCAAGCCATGCTGTGTTAGGCGTCCCACGTATGAAATAGAGGAAGATGGGCATGGATGTTAGCTCAGGGCCAGCCTTCCTCAGCAAAAAGAGGAGGATTGGCAGTAGTTAGCTCAGGGCTAATCTTCCTCAAAAAAAAAGAAGACAGTATGAAAGATCCACTTACTGACTTCTCTGAGCAATAACTTAACTTATGGCCCAAAAAATCTCCATTCTTATCATTGTGTATGAAACAAATGCTATAAACATTTTCTTCCTGTGAATTAACATTGTTTTTGGTTTGTAGCAACTGACTAAGTCTGAGCTTTTTAGGTAAACAAGTCAATTTGAATAACTTGGTACATATGGCTTTAATTCAGTTTCAATTTTAATTAGAAAACTCTAAAAAAGTAGACTTCTCTTGGTCTGCATTGAAATAATGTATGCTACATTACATTGTATTATAATAAAGAGATGAGAAACTTAATTTGCTTTTTATTTAAAGCAGTGGAGTAAATGGCTAACACACAAGTTTTAATCAAGATTTCCTGTGTGCATTCTATATGCCAAACACCATGCTAGGCACCTGTGGTAAGGGGCTTTATGATATGCTCCCTGACCTCTTAATAGCTCATGACCTGATTATAGGACAGAAGAGGGCATATAGCAATAGTTTCCTGTAAAGAGAATACCCAGAGTTCCTCAAGGGAGCAGTTCATTTAGTAAGTTAAAATGGTGGTAAGTGAACAGTGGGGACCTAGAAACAACAACAAAAATGTTCCCTTTTCATGTGTTAACACCCCACAGGACTCTAACAGTCCCTAATGTTTGCTTATTTAATTAAAAATCCTTTAGTTAGAGAACAGAAGGTCAACATGCTAGAAGCTCAGCTGTTAACCTGTTGTTGGAGTGTAGCTTATTGTTTCAGAAAATTGATCTCAAGTAACTGTGACAGTTAAGTGCTGATGTGGCCTACCTCAGCTTCAAAGTGACTGTATCAGTGGTTCTGATGCCTTTTATTTTTTATCGCAAGCTGCTTTGGGAATCTGATGAAAAGTGTGAACTCTCTTCTCCCAAATGATGCACATCCACACACTATTCTGCACTGCATTTTGAAGGGGCTTCCCTGAGGCATTTCCTTGAACCCTGGGGAAAGAACCTTCTAGGTTGCCTGTTGGTTATAATGCAGCAGCTTCACTGAATGTTTGCTTCCGTTCACCTTCATTTTCTTGAGATTCCCCAAACCTAAAGCCCATAAGCCTCTTATAGAGAGGTTAGTATTTTCATGTGTTCCTTTGACGAGAATCTGCTCTGAGAAATGCGTCCTTAGGTGATTTCGTCATTATGCGAACATCATAGAGTGTACTGAAGGGGAACAAAATTTGCCACCCCAAAATATATCTCTTTAACATGAGGATTATTTTAGGCTGATTAGTTTTAGGAAACAAAAGATTCAAAGTCATTTTTTGTTACCTCCCCCTTAACTGCCTAAAAGAATTCAGATTAAAAAACCTGTCTCAGGAAGTGAGCTGTCTCCTTAGCATAACTTGCACTAAGTGGTAGACAGGGAGGAACCTAGAAAAGCCTGTTTGTTGGGCTCTCCTCTGTGTTCTTCTGTGCCTGTGTGGCCAAACATTTGTTTTCCAAGTGCTTGCTCCCTTTAACCTACCTGTGAATTGCCTTCCTTCCCTTGGAAGTCCTTGACTCTCCCACCCCTGGCATCTTCCTTTGGCTTTAGCTGAGGATGGTATTTAAGGTGAGGGCTTTGGCCATTATGGTGAGTTACTTGGTTTTCCTGGGTTTCTCCTAGGTATAATATTATTAAACTTCTGTTTGTTTTTCTCCAGTTAATCTGTCTTACGTCAATTTAATTCAGCCAGAAAAACCTAGAAGGGTAGAGGAAAATTTCTTCTTACTTTATGATACTTCCACAAACCTAGATGATATAGCCTACTATACACCTAGGCTATACAGTACTCATCTTATGGAACCACCATCATATGTGGTCTGTCATTGACCAAAACGTCATTATGTGGTGCATGACTGTAGTAAATTCCCATATACTATATCATGCTCTGTGACTTTGGCTTTTCAGTCACCTTACCTAACTTAATGGATATTTTCTCACATTATGGAGATAAGTGAGGTGGAGACATTTAAGTGTAGATTTAGATCTTTAGGTTAAGAAACAGTTCTTTCTTTCTGGTTTCTGTTCTTCTTTGTTAAGACATCTAGAGGGGCTGGCCCTGTGGCCGAGTGGTTAAGTTCGCGCGCTCCACTGTAGGTGGCCTGGTGTTTCGTTGGTTCGAATCCTGGGCGCAGACATGGCACTGCTCATCAGACCACACTGAGGCAGCGTCCCACATGCCACAACTAGAAGGACCCACAACGAAGAGTATACAACTATGTACCGGGGGGCTTTGGGGAGAAAAAGGAAAAAAATAAAATCTTTAAAAAAAAAAAAAAAGATCTAGAAAATCCAACTTCCGGTGATTTTTAAATGACCTAATCCTTGAGCTTAAGGTGTCAGTGAGAAAGTCTGTGCGATTTGACAATTGGCCTAGGAGTTCTCTCCTCCTGCTCGTGTGCAATTTAGCATTGCAACCTTTATTTATTACAAGTTACCAAAGCCCAGGCTGGTATAGTGTTGCTTGAAGTGAAAGCCCTCTATGCCCCCGGGTTACGTATATACCTCAGCTGTCATGGAAGTGGGAGATAACTGGGAGGACAGAGCTATATCTGTGATGATGGTGACGAGCCCAGAGGTTAGCTGAGCCAGAGGAGTTTGTTCATTCATTCATCCAACTAATTTATGGAGTTCTGCTTTGTGTCAGGCAGTCTGCTGTGTGCTGGGGAAAAAGAAATAAGGTGAAAAGCCTGCCCTTATAGAACCCATTGTCTGTGGAGGGAGAAATTTCAATTAAAAATGCACACATATAAAGTTATTCTCTGTAATGTGTGTTGACAAGGAAGTAGAGGATGCTATGAAAGCATATAACAAGGAACTTAATTTAGATTGGGTCAGGGAAAGCAAAGGGATGGGACTAGATGGCCCAACTGTAATGCTGAAAGTGACTTCATTCCTGAAAAAAGTGTTTATATACTATACCTCTAAGTATATGCTTTTTTGTATGTTTGAGGGTTTGGATTTTAACATGATTTCAAAGTGGTGTGATAATCTGGACCCATGTGAGTCATTATTTTTAGAATTTTTCAAGTTTCCTTTCTAATAATCTTTTTTATTTCTTCCTCCCTTACAGTATACACTTTGGAATTTCCTCCCAAAGAATCTGTTTGAACAGTTTAGAAGAATTGCGAATTTTTATTTTCTCATCATTTTCCTTGTACAGGTAAGACCTCCATAAACAGCCACTCCACTTTAAGAAACTTAATGGCTTCAAACAAATTTTCAATCCATTTCTAACCTTAAAATCCCCTCTGATTAAAAAGATGCTTCAGGGCTTATTATAACACAACTTTTTAAAGTACTAATATTACATTTTAAGATTATATGATTTTAT
This sequence comes from Equus przewalskii, assembly GCF_037783145.1. NCBI lineage: Eukaryota > Metazoa > Chordata > Mammalia > Perissodactyla > Equidae > Equus > Equus przewalskii. The sequence goes on along the minus strand of NC_091863.1, from coordinate 112,190,567 downwards.
TTTTTTATATTTTTTATTTTTTGGTGAGGAAGATTCGCTCTGAGCTAACATCTCTTGCCAATCTTCCTGTTTTTTGGCTTGAGGAAAATTTTAGCCTTGACCTAAGATCTGTGCCAGTCTTCCTCTATTTTGTATGTGGGTCACTGCCACAACATGGCTTGACAAGTGGTGCAGGTCTGTGCCTGGGATCCAAAGCCACAAACCCAAGGTGGAGTGGGCCTGACTTAACCACTACAGCGTGGAGCCCCCCCTGGATTTTATTTATTTATGTATATATATTTTTTTTTCTCCAGGAAGATTAGCCCTGAGCTAACTGCTGCCAATCCTCCTCTTTTTGCTGAGGAAGACTGGCCCTGAGCTAACATCCATGCCCATCTTCCTCTACGTTATATGTGGGACGCCTGCCATAGCATGGCTTGCCAAGCGATGCCGTGTCCACACCCGGGATTCGAACCAGTGAACCCCGGGCCACCAAAGCAGAACGTGTGAATTTAACTGCTGTGCCACCGGGCTGGCCCCTGATTTTATATATTTTTAAAGTAGCATTTTTACTAGAAAACTTGAGACTTTGTTACTTTTTTAAAAACTTTCATGAATTTCATATCTTTGTTCATCCTAAAAGTGCATGTGTTGTGTACCATTAAATTCAATGGTATATATCCAAGTTTTTAATAATTCAAATTAATAGTTTTACTTTGTTAAACACCAGTTTCAGTTTATTCGAAAATATATCACTTACCTTCCTGATTATTAGTTTTACTCTTCCTCATTTATTTACTTTAAGGTTGAAAGCCTAGTAGATGAATCTCTTCTCTGTGTTCCTGCTAATGTTCTCTGTTTTAATTTTAGACATTTTAAATTACATCTTCCATCTTTAAGTCTATAAGCTATTAAAATCTTTCCCTCACCAAAATTACCTCGTGAAAATTTTAGTACATTAAAGGTACTTTTTTTCTTATTTCATTTTTTTCAATGAAGCAGAAATACCTCAATGAAATTACTTAAATGCCTTGTTGATGTTAAATGCTTCTGTTTATCCACTTTGAGGCTTTGAGTAAATGGTACTGTAATTCAATTTAGCCCTGCTACTTAATACCAATCTGGGCTGTGATATGGGAAAGAACAAATTTCAATCTTGAATGATAGGGCATTTGAAAAGGAGCTCCTCTAGATTGCTGGTAAGATGTCTTACGGAACAGCATAAAATAAACTACATAGAGGATTATGCTGACAAGAGTCATTTCACTTGGCGTGCAGCGCATTTCAGTTCAATTCAGCAAACGTATACCAAGCACCTACTGTGTGCTATGCAGTGGTCCAGGTAACCAAGATTTAAGTAGGTACAGTAAAGATCAAGATAGCACTTTTCAACCCTTAAGGAATTTATGTTATAGCCAAGAAGACAGTCATATATTCACTTAATTTAATGTAGTGAAAGATGTAAAAGTAGCATGAGCAAAATAACTATGGGGATATGGTGGACATTAATGATTTTTTCTATCCAAGGGGTTTTGAGAAGTCTTCAAAGAGTAGGTGGTATCTGAACTGAGCCTTAAAGGATTAGAGGGAGTTTACCTGTTGAAGAATGCCAGACTGGCATCTCAGTCTGTGCATGAAGGCCCAGAGCCATGTAAAAGCCTGTGTCTGCAACACAAGGTGTGCGGCAAGGGCAGGTCTGGGTGGGGTTTAGAGATGAGAGTCAGTGAGTTGTGAGGGCAGATTGAACTCATGGTCCTCTGTCCCTCAAATCTAGTTGTCTTTCAGTATTTCCTATTTCAGTGAGTGATGACAACATCCACGCAGCCTTCTTAACCAGACACCTGGAAGATATCTTTAATCACCCCTTATAAGAAATTCTTTACCAATCCTGCCATTTGTGCCTCCCAGATCTCTCTGGATCTTCTTTCCTTGTCTGCTGCTACCACCCTTGTCCAAGTCATCATCTTTCACCCTGGATTATAGCAGTAGCCTCCTAAATGAACTCTCTGCCTCTGCTCTTGTTCCCATCCATTCCTTATTTCACAAAGCAGTGAGAATGATCTTTTCAAAATGTAGTTCTGTTCATGTGATGTGACCTCTCCCTGCCTAAAAGCTTCAGTGATTTCCCACTGTTTGTAGAATAAAGAATGACCTCTAGCCCAGAGGGCCCTGCTTGGTCTGGCTCCTGTCTGTCTCCCCAGCCCCACTTCACACCACGCTCTCTCTTGCCATCGGCTACCTTTGTTTCCTCACATGGGCCACACTCCCTCCTACCATAGAGACTTTACATACACTATTCACTGTACCTGGAATGCTCTCCCTTCATCTAGTTAACTTCGATTTACTCTTTGGATCTCATTATCTCACATGTGTTAATGTCTGGTTCTGCCTATAAGCTGCCACCTGTATGAGGGCAGGGACTTTCTCCACTTTGTTTAAAGCAGCATCTCTAGAGCCGGGCTGATAATAGCGCAGGAGCTGATAGAGTGGTGCTCAACAAATAGATGGTAAATGAATGGATATACTTCAGTAAAGGGGTTAATCCAAGCTGGAATGAAAACTAAGCCTGAATTTAGAACTATTTTCTTAAATAATAGCTGTGTGGATTGCTTTAGTTTTAATGAAAGTTGACATTCACCTTGCTACCGGAATGTTTTGTCTGCATTTCTGTCTGAACTGTTTTCAGCATGTAAGTGCTGCATGTGACTTAATGTCTTATTTTCATTCTTTCATTTTAATTTCTTTACCTAGGTCACAGTAGATACACCAACTAGCCCAGTTACCAGTGGACTTCCACTTTTCTTTGTTATAACTGTTACAGCCATCAAGCAGGTAAATCTCCTATTTACAGTTATGCCTACATGTCAGTCCTGTCTGGTTTGAATTTTATTTTCAAAGATTCTTTTTCATATTAGCGTGGGCAGTATCCTTGATTTGTTTAGTTTGTATTTGGTTCCTATTTAAAACCTATTAAAAAGATTATAAGGTGCATCCTTAATTTCTTTGCTCCTTTCTTCTTCAATATTTGTGAGTGGAGATATAACTGTAAAGGATAGAGTAAGTAGAAGTTTCAGCTCAGTTGGGAAATGGGAGGTGAATTTTGAATATGCATTGATTTTTTTCAATGTGGTATGTCTGTCTGAAAAATTCCCATTCTAGTGGCCTTTTTTTTCTGTTCCCTATAGCAGAGATCTCAAGAGCATAAATAATTTTGTTGTCTTTCCTGATGCTACTGAAGGGAGTGGTGGGTAGAGGATACTTTTATTCTTGTTTTTTATCAAAGCTGACAACTGCCACAGTTTGTGGTGCTAATGTCTTTGAAGTATTTTGAGCATTGTATATGATAGTACCTTTGAAAAATTCCAGATGAAATTGAAAATGGAAACAATAAACTGGAGGTAAAGGGCTGGGTTAGCAATGTGTATCATGTACTGGGACAGTCCACAGGACCTGGCTAATTACAAACATACTTTGAGACAGTACTTTCCAAAGTGCTTTAAAAAGTGTCCCAAAGAACCTAGAAAATGAAGGTCAGTTTAACAGTATTGGGAACAAGGTCACCTTTTCCTCTTGGGGTTATCTGGTCTTCTGTCCTGCCTACCAGGAACTGCAAGAATATTTTATCGAGTGATTGCTAAATAAAGACTTTTGGAATGTTCTTTCCCTTAAGCTGTTAGGATTATTTTCTTTAACATCATAGAATTGCTGGTTCTAAGAATAGCCTACTGTATGATTTTCAAAAGCTCTTACTGATTCATTTTACTCCTAATACTAGTTCATGTTAGGCCCTTTCTTCACTGACATCACAGAAAGTATTGGGTGAAGTAATAGCCTGGCATTGTCATAAAGAGGGACAGAATAGGAATGAATATAGCACCTGAGAAAAAAGGAGGAAGGCGATCAAGAGATTTTTCCAACAGTTATATTTAAAAAGGTACAGCCATTATTATAAAGAAAAAAAGCAAAGTGATGTAAAAAAGGAGAGGAGCTTGTGCTCAAATGAACATCCTCCTTCGGTAGTCTTTTGGCTTAAATTTACTCCAGACAAAAAGCCTAAAGAAAAATGAGCCATTAAATCTTTACCTGATTACTTTTAACTCTAAAAAGTGAACACCAGTTTATATTTTTCTTTTATCACCAAGTCAATGGAGAAGTTTAAATGTTGATCTCTAAAACTTATCATAGATTCTCTGCCAAAATAATACTAACTTGCCCTTTTCTATTCTCTGTCCCTGGGGAGGAATTATATTTCCTCAGAGGTGACCACCCCAACAGTCTTTTATGAAAGAATGTATTTAAGTGATTAAGTCTGTAAGAAAATAACACAGAAAATTTTTTTCAAATTAAAAAGTAGAAGAAAATTAACATTAACTTGAAGAATAAAAGTGGAATTAGAAAAATAAATCTTCGTCCTTCACAGTTGAAGAACAGTAAGGTTCTATGCCTGTGTTTTCATTAGTTTTTATCTGTAGAATGGAGGGACCTTTTAACACAGTAAACCTATTACCTAAGGGGTATTTTGAAAAAATACCTTAGTTTTTGCTGAAAAAAGGTACAGTGTTGTCTCTTGAGCATTCTGAGTTGAAAACTGGAAGTATAAATATCTGCTGGTGACTCATGGAGGGGGTTCTAGAAATGTATTAACAACTTGACTTCATTATGTGAGCTTGAGTATGTGGTTCTTTTTCTCCTAGGGTTATGAGGATTGGCTGAGACACAGAGCTGACAATGAAGTCAACAAGAGAACTGTTTACATTATTGAAAATGCAAAACGAGTGAGAAAAGAGAGTGAAAAAATCAAGGTATTAATTTTTGTAATTCATTCTTTTTTTATTATGGCAAAACCACGCCATTTTAAAATGTACAATTCAGTGCCATTTAGTACATTCACAATGTCATGCAACCATCAGTGCTATCTGGTTCCAGACCATTTTCATCACCCCAAAGGGAAACCCCCATAGCCATTAAGTAGTCATGCCACATTCCTCCCCCACCCAGGCCCTGGCAACCACTAATCTTCTTTCTGTCTCTATGGATTTGCCTATTCTAGATATTTCATATAATTGGAATCATACACTGTGTGACCTTTTGTGTCTGGCTTCTCTCACTCTATGTAATGTTCTCAAGGTTCGTTCATGTTGTAGCATCTGTCAGTACTTCATTCCTTTTTGTGGTTGAATAATGTTCCATCATGTGGCTATACCACATTTTGTTTATCCATTCATCAGTTGATGGACATTTGTCTTTTTTCCACTTTTTTGGCTATTAGCAATGTTGCCATTGTGAGCACTCATGTACAAGTTTTGTTTTGTTTTTTGAAGAAGATTAGCCCTGAGCTAACATCTGCTGCCAATCCTCCTCTATTTTGCTGAGGAAGATAGGCCCTGAGCTAACATCTGTGCCCGTCTTCCTCTATTTTATATGTGGGATGCCTCCCACAGCATGACTTGATAAGCAGTGCTTAGATCCACGCCCAGGATCCAAACTGGTGAACCCTGGGCTGCCGAAGCAGGGCACATGAACTTAACTCCTATGCCACCAGGCTGGCCCTCATGTACAAGTTTTTGTTTGAACATCTATTTTCAATTTTGGGGGGTACATACCTAGGAGTAGAATTGCTAGGTCGTATGGTAATTCTGTGTTTAACTTTTTCATGAACTGCCAAACTGTTTTCCATAGCAGCTGTATCATTTTATATTCCACCAGCAATGTATGAGAGTTCCGAGTATTATTTATTATTTTTTAATATCTCAGAAAGTTTGATTTTTAATCAAATTAATCATTGTTTATTATTATTCAGGAAGATCCCTGCCAATAAGATTTTAGACTTGTCCATATCAAATAATATTTTTTATTCCCAACAGATTTTATTTCAATTAATAATAAACTTTACTTTTTGAGCAGTTTTAGGTCACAGCAAAATTGAGCAGAAAGTACAGAGTTCAGATATACCCCCTTCCCCCACACAGGTACAACCTCCCTCACTATCAGTATCCCCCACAGAGTGGTACATTTGTTAGCATCAGTGAACCTACACTGACAAATCACTATCACCCAAAGTCAATAGTTTACATTAGGATTTACTCTCGTACATTCTATGAGCTTGGACAAACGTACAATGACACTTACCCACAATTATAAAATCATACAGAGTAGTTTCACTGCCCTAAAATACCTCAATGTTCTGCCTATTCATCCCTCCCTCCCTCCCACCCCAGGCTACCACTGATCTATTTACCGTCTCCTTAGTTTTGCCTTTTCCATAATGTCATACAGTTGCAATCATATGGTATGTAGCCTTTTCAGACTGGCTTCTTTCACTTAGTAATATGCATTTAAGTTTCTTCCATGTCGTTTCATGGCTTGACAGCTCATTTGTTTTTAGCACTGAATAATATTCCATTGTCTAGATGTACCACTGTTTATCCATTCACCTACTGAAGGGCATCCTGTTTGCTTCCAAGTTTTGGCAAGTATGAATAAAGCTGCTATAATCTTCCATATGCAGGTTTTTATGTAGACATAAGATTTCAGTTCATCTTGGTAAATACCAAGTAGTGTGATTACTGGATCATAGGGTAGGAGCGTGTTTAGTTTTGTAAGAAGCTGCCAAGCTGTCTCCAAAGTGACTGTTGCATTTTGCCTTCCCACCAGCAGTGAATGAGAGTTCCTGTTGCTCCACGTCCTGGGCAGCATTTGTTATCAGTGTTCTGGATTTTGGCAATTCTAATAGCTGTGTAGTGGTATCTCATTTTTGTTAGATTTGCAATTGGTGACATATGGCTTTGAATATCTTTTCATATGCTTATTGGCCATCTGAATATCTTCTTTGGTGAAGTGTCTTTTCAGGTCTTTTGCCCATATTTTAATCAGATTATTAATTTTCTTGCTGTTGAGTTTTAAGGATTTTTTTTGTACATTTTCGGTAACAGCCCTTTATTGCATGTATTTTTTTACCATATGTTATCCCAGTCTCAAGGTATTACGTATTTATTTTTATTTTATTTTATTTTGTTATTGTGATAAAAAAACAGAACATTAACTTTACCATCTTACCTATTTAAGTGTACAGTTCAGTAGTAAGTATATTCACATTGTTGTACAACATATTTCTAGAACTTTTTCATCTTGTAACACTGAAACTCTATACCTACTAAACACTAATTCTCTCTATCTCCAGCCATTTCTACCTTCTGTTTCTACTTGAGAGAGATACTTTGACTACTTCGGAGAGATACTTCCCCTGAGTGGGATCATATGGTATTTGTCCTTTGCTGTCTGGCTTATTTCACTTAGTGTAATGTCTTCAAGGTTCATCTATGTTGTGGCATATGACAAGATTTCCTTCTTTTTAAGGCTACATAATATTCCACTGTGTGCATATACCACATTTTATTATCAATTCATCTGTTGATGGACATTTGGGTTGCTTCCACCTCTTGGCTATGTGAATAATGCTGCAGTGAACACAGTTATACAAAGAACTCTTTGAGATCCTGCTTTCAATTATGTTAGATATATATCCAGAAGTAGAGTCTCTGGATCTCATGGTAATTCCATTGTTAATTTTTTGAGGAACCTCCATCCTGTTTTCCATAGTGGGTGCACCATTTTACCTTTGCACCTAGAGTGCACAAGGGTTTCAAATTATCCACATCCTCTCCAGCACTTGTTCTTTTCTGTTCTTTTGATAGTGGCCATCCTCATGGGTGTGAGATGATACCTCATTGTGGTTTTGATTTGCATTTCGCTAATGATTAATGATGTTGAGCATCTTTTCATGTGCCTTTTGGCCATTTATATATCTTCATGGAGAAATATCTATTCAAGTCCTTTGCCCATTTTTTAATCGTGGTATTTGTGTGTGTGTTTGCTGTTGAGTCGTAGAAATTCCTTAAATATACTAGATATTGACCCCTTATCAGATACATGTTTGCAAATATTTTCTCCCATTTCGTAGATTGCCTTTATACTCTGTTGATTGTTTCCCTTGGCGCACACTTTTTAAGTTTGATGTATTCCCATATCTCATTTTGATTTTTTTGAATGTATACGTAATATTCAAATTTATTAATCAAGAAGTGCAAATCATGGGGCCAGCCCCGTGGCTGAGTGGTTAAGTTCGCGTGCTCCGCTTCCAGCAGCCCAGGGTTTCGCTGGTTCAGATCCTGGGCACGGACATGGCACCACTCGTCAGGCCACGCTGAGGTCGCATCCCACGTGCCACAACTAAAAGGACCTACAACTAAAAATACACATCTATGTGCTGGGGGGATTTGGGGAGAAAAAAGCAGAAAAAAAAGAAGTGCAAATCAAAACAAGTTTTTCTCATCAGATGGGACTTTTAAAATGGGCAGAGACTTTCTCACAGGCTACTGGTAAAAACATAATTTTTGTTTGTTTAATTTTTTAAAAAAATTTTATTGAGGTCATAATAATTTACAATATTGGGAAATTTCAGTTGTATGTTACTATTTGTCAGTCACCATATAAATGTGCCCCTTCACCCCTTGTGCCCATCCCCCAAACCTCTTCCCCCTAGTAACCATTAAACTGTTCTGTTTGTCCATGTGTTTAATCTTCCACAAATGAGTAAAATCATATAGTGTTTGTCTTTCTCAGTCTAGCTTATTTTGCTTAACATAAAACCCAAAAGGTCCATCCATGTTGTTGCTAATGGGATGGTTTTGTCTTTTTTTCGAAAGATTTTATTTTTTCCTTTTTCTCTCAAAGCCCCCCAGTACATAGTTTTGTATTTTTAGTTGTGGGTCCTTCTAGTTGTGGCATGTAGGATGCCACCTCAGCATGGCTTGGTGAATGGTGCCATGTCCACGCCCAGGAATCAAACTGGCGAAACCCTGGGCTGCCGAAGCAGACCATGTAAACTTAACCACTTGGCCACAGGGCCAGCCCCGGGCTTGTCTTTTTTATGGCTGAGTGGTATTCCTGTGTGTGTGTGTGTGTGTGTGTGTGTGTGTGTGTATACACACGCACCATATCTTCTTTATCCAATCATCAGTTGGTGGGCACTTGGGTTGCTTCCATGTCTTGGCTATTGTGAATAATGCAGCAACGAACATAGGGGTGCATGTGTCTCTTAGTATTGTTGATTTCAAGTTCTTTGGATAAATACCTAGTAGTGGGATAGCTCGGTCATATGGTATTTCTCTTTTTAATTTTTTGAGAAATCTCCATACTGTTTTCCATAGTGGCTGCACCAGTTTGCATTCCCACCAGCAGTGTATGAGGGTTCTCTTTCTCTACAGCCTCTGCAACATTTGTTACTTGTTGTCTTGGTGATTATAGCCATTCTGACGGGCATAAGGTGGTATTTAAGTGTAGTTTTGATTTGCATTTCTCTGATGATGAGCATCTTTTCATGTGCCTATTGGCCATATGGATCTCTTCTTTGGAAAAATGTCTGTTCATAGCCTCTGCCTACTTTTTGATTGGATTGTTTGATTTTTTTTGTAGTTCAGTTGTGTGAGTTCTTTATATATAAAGGAGATTAACCGCTTGTCGGATATATGATTTACAAATATTTTCTCCCAGTTGGTGTGTTCTCTTTTCATTCTCATTTTCCTTTCTCGCTGTGCTGTTGGTGTTATGTCCAAGAAATCATTGCCAAATCCAAAGTCCTGAAGCTTTTCTCTCACGTTCTTCTAGAAGTCTCATAGGTTTAGGTCTTATATTTAGGTCTTTATTTTCACTTAATTTTTGTATATGGTGTAAGGTAAGAGTCCAGCTTCATTCTTTTGCATGTAGATTTCCAGTTTTCCCAACACTATCTGTTGAAGAAACTGTCCTTTCCTCATCGCATAGTCTTGGCATCCTTGTTTAAAATCATTTGGTCATATGTGCAAGGGTGTGTTTCTGAGCTCTCTATTCATTGATGTACATAGCTGTCTTTATGCCAATACCATATCATTTTAATTGCTATTGCTTTGTACTATGTTTTGAAATCTGGGATTGTGAGGCCTCTATGTTTATTCTTTTCAAGATTGTTTTGTCTATTGGGGGTCTGTTGAGATTCCATATGAATTTTAGGATGTTTTTGTGAAGAATGCCATTGGCATTTTGATAGGAATTCCACTGAATCTGCAGATTGCTTTGGATAGTATATACACTTTAACAGTATTAAATCTTCCAATCCATAAACATAAAATGTCTTTCCATTTATTTGTATTATGTTCGATTTCTTTTAGCAGTGCTTTGCAGCTTTCACTGTACAAGTGTTTAATTTCTTTGGTTTATTCCAAAGTGTTTTATCCTTTTTGATGCTATTGTAAATGGGTTTTTTTTCTTAATTTCCTTTTTGAGTTGGTCATTGTTAGTATATAGAAATGCAACTGACTTTTGAGTGTTGATTTTATATCCTTCACCTTTGCTGAATTCATTTATTAATTCTAACTTTTTTTGTGGAATCTTTAGAGGTTTTTCATGTAATATGTCATCTGTGAACCAGGATAGTTTTAGTTCTTCTTTTCCAATTTGTATGCCTTTTAATTCTTTTTCTTGTCTAATCACTGTGGCAAGAACTTCTAAAACAATGTTGAATAGTAAGTATTATTGGGAGTGGACATCCTTACTTTATTCCTGATCTTAGAGGAAAAGCTTTCAGTCTTTCTCCGCTGAGTATGATGCTAGTTGTGGGCTTGTCATATATGGCTTTTATTATGTTGAGGCCATTTCCTTTTCTTCCTAGTTCATTGAGGTTTTTTTTAATCATGAAAAGGTGTTGAATCGTGCCAGATTTTTTTTCTGCATGGATTAAGATGCTCATATAGTTTTTGTTCATTGTTTTTGTGTTGCATTACATCGATTGATTTTTGTATTTATCCTTGTATCCCAAGGATAAATCCCGTTTGGTCATGGTGTATGATCATTTTAATGTGCTGTTGAATTTGATTTGGTAGTGTTTTGTTGAGGATTTTTGCATCAATATTCATCAAGGGTATTGATCTGTAGTTTTCTTTTTTGTAGTGTCTTTTTCTGGTAATAGTATTAGTGTAATGCTGACCTCATAGAGTAAGTTTGGGAGTGTTCTTCCTCTTAAGTTCTTTAGAAGAGTTTGAGAAGGATTGGTTTTATTTCTTCTTTAATAAATGTTCAGTAAAATTCTCCAATTAAGTCATCTAGTCCTGAACTTTTCTTTTGGGGGAAGTTTTTGCTTCCTTCTTCAATCTCCTCACTAGTTTTGAATATGTTCAGAGTTTTTCATATTTTCATGATTCAGTTTTGGTAGGTTGTATGTTTCTAGGTATTTATCCATTTATTCTAGGTTATCCTATTTGTTGGCATATAATTGTTTATAGTAGCCTCTTGTACCATCATGAGACATTTAGTGACGGGGATATGTTCTAAGAAATGCATCATGAGGAGATTTCATTGTTTTGTGAACATTTCATAGAATGTACTTACACAAACCTGGATGGTGTAGCTTACTGCACACTTAGGCTATATCGTGCTAATCTTATGGGACCAGCATAGTATATGCAGTCCATTGTTGACAGAAATGTTGTTATGCAATGCATCACCGTAATCATTTTTATTTCTGTGGCATCAGTTGTAGATGTTTTCTCTTTTTTAGCTATTTGAGTCTTTTTTTTCTTAGTCTAGTAAGAGTTTGTTCATTTTGTTGATCTTCCAAGGTATTATTTTTAAAAGAATATTTCTATATGAATATAGATTAAAATATGAAAGCTACTGGAAATCAGATCCCCCAGAACAAGGGAAGAACATGAGTGGGACAGAAAGAAAAGAGGGTAGGTGAAAATACCATTTCAGAATGATTCAGGGCTGTGATATAAATTCATAAAAAATAATACTCTTTTCCCTGTACTCTTATCAATTACTATCACTAATGAATTATTTATTAAATACCTGGAATTCCTGGGCATAAGTTCTCCATATCCCCAGTGCTTGGTAAATTGTCTTGCGTCTACTAATAGTGATGATGGGAGGAAGGCGACAGAGTAGGAGGGTTACCTGAGTTTGACATAGATTGTCTTTCTTTTATTCTTTTTTCTTTTACTCTTCTGATTTTGCTGTCATCCCCACCCTCTTAGAAAGACCCCCATCTTTCACCTTCAGTTCACTAGGCTTCTTTGCCTTGAGGCTGACCTTAAGCAGATATAATCTTTTTTTTTTTTTTTTTTGAGGAAGATTAGCCCTGAGCTAACTACCACCAATCCTCCTCCTTTTGCTGAGGAAGACTGGCCCTGAACTAACATCCATGCCCATCTTCCTCTACGTTATACGTGGACGCCTACCACAGCATGGCATGCCAAGTGGTGCCATATCGGCACCCGGGATCCGAACCAGCGAATCCCGGACCACAGAGAAGCGGAACATGCGCACTTAACCGCTGCACCACTGGGCCGGCCCCTCAGCAGATATAATCTTAATTAAATCAGTTTATGTTATTGTATGAAATACTATTTCTTTGTGCCCTTTCTGGAGTATTTGTGTGTGGAAAGAGATGCTTATAAATGAAAAGTGTCTAAATATTTAATTCCGCGGCTGGGGAGTAGGGAGACTATTGTTGAGCAGGAAAGTGACTTGTTCTGTATCCTCAGTGCAATGGGAATTTTTGGAAGGATTTCAAAGCCAGGGAGTGACTTGATCTTATTTTTTTTTAAAAGACAAGTTTGGAGAGTAAACAAAGTGGAGGCATGGGAAAAAGTGGAATGAGGGAGACCAGTTAGGTGGCTACTGCCATAGTATAAGCAAAAGATGATAAGAGCTTATATTAGGATGATAATAGTAGAGATAATGTTGATAAAATAGTAGTTAACATTTATATATTACATAAATATACCAAGCACTCCCTTTTACATTATAGTAACTCATTTAATCCTTCCTTCACAACAGTCCTCTGAAATAGGTACTTGCATTATCTCCTCTTTAAAATAAGGAAACTGAGGCCCAGGGAGGTTAAGAAACTTGTCCAACAACCAGTAAGTGGGAAAGCTGGGATTTGAATTGAAACAAGTGGGTGTAGACTCCATGCTCATAACCACAACTTCGTCCCACCTCTCTCATGATTAAGATAAATGGATATATTCACGACATTTTTTTGGAGGTAGAATCGTCATGACTTGGAGATGTATTGGATGTAGGGAATGAGAAAAAAGAGAAAAAAAGAAGAAAGATAGCCTTCTTGGTTTGGGCCCAAGCAACTGGGTGAATTAATTAGTACCATTAAACAAAATACTGGTGCTATTAAATAAGGTGGAGAAGGCTGGAGAAGAATAAGTTTAGGGACAGATGTGGGAGTATAAGGAAATCAGTAATTCAGTTTTGGCCATGTTAATTTTGAGATACCTATTAGACATCCGGATGGAATTGTCAAGCCTGGAGCTGAGAGGAGATATTTTAACTGGAAATAGAAATTTGGATTTCATCAGCATGTAGATGGTATATGAAGCCGTGAGACTGGATAGAATCACATAGAACATAGAGAAGAGAGCCTAGAAACAGGAGTTGAGGAATTCCAATGTAGAAACACAGCTATTTGTAAGGGACAGAGTATGGGTATTGGAGTTAGAAATATTGGAAGAATTTCTTCAAGTTTACTGATTATTTCCTTTGTTGCATCCAGTCTCCTTATAAGCCCATTGAGGGAAATCTTTATCTCTGATATCATGTTTTTTGTTTTTAACTTTTCCATTTGCCCTTTTTTTTTGTAGTTTCCATCTCCGCTCAAATTCGTCATCTGCACATATATATCTACCTTTTTCACTAAATACTTTAATATCTTAATCATAGCTATTTTTACATCTCTGTTTCATAATTCTAAAATCTGAACTTTTCTGGGGCTAGTCCTGTTTACTCCTTTATCTCTTGATGATAGGTCATTTTTGTCTTGTGTTTTGTGTGTCTTATTTTTTTATTGAATTTTTGATGTTGTATGTTAAAGAATGCTAAAGAGTGAGGTGAACAGTATTTATGTTCTGAAATGGGCATCCCTCTCTGTCAGCCCATTAGTGTTGGGGGTTGAGTCAATCTTCAATCCAGTCAGGATTTGGCCTGGCTTTGGTTTTTGTTATAGTTATTGATGCTTTCAGTACACCACAGGACCTCAAATTCCTGAAGTGGTGGATTGCCATTGCCTTGTGTGGGATCTGGGATACCAGGGGGTTTTTCTCAGTGTTCCTGTTCCACCCTCTCCTCAGCAGATCCTACATCCCTGAAACAGAGGATGCCTCTCTCTGCCCTTTCTCCTCCCCCAGTGGTAGATTACTATTTCATGGTATTCATTGCAAAGCTCCTGGTGGGAACAGAGTGGTTTCTTGGTTCTCCTGCTCCAGTCTCAATATTAGGCAGGCCTTATGCACCATACCTCTGGGTGAAACTTTCTCAGTACTCCCGCTCCACCTCCCATGGCAGCTGGACTTTGCCTTTTATCATTGCTAGCTCCTCGGTATGAGTGAGCTTCCTGTCCTATCCCCAGCAGTACATGGCTTTTGCTTCTACCTGTCCTGCAGTGGTAGGGACGTTTTCCTGAGACTATGCCAGAGGCGATTTCTTGCCTTTCTTGTACACATAGATAGCTTTTGTCTCATGTCAGAGAAGGATCTATGATTCTGGCATATTTTGAGTCTGTCTCTTCACAGCAGTCAGTCACAACCTGTATGCCTGTACCAGTGAAGAAGGCTCTTTTAGGTCTCCTGCCCTCATGCTTTCTCATGAGTTCCCAGTGGATGCCTGTAGAGAAGAATTGATGAATGGTTATGATTTCCTCTTTTCTCTCAGGCTTGCAGAGATTCAAAACTGTCATGTTAGTTCCTACTAAGCCTTTAAGAATTGCTTAGGGGCTGGCCCCGTGGCCGAGTGGTTAAGTTCGCGCGCTCCGCTGCAGGCGGCCCAGTGTTTCGTTAGTTCGAATCCTGGGCGTGGACATGGCACTGCTCATCAGACCACGCTGAGGCAGCGTCCCACATGCCACAACTACAAGAACCCACAACGAAGAATACACAACTATGTACCGGGGGGCTTTGGGGAGAAAAAGGAAAAAATAAAATCTTTAAAAAAAAAAAAAAAAAAAAAAATCTAGTTGTTTCCTTCTCATGCACTGTTATGGCAGCCATCTCTTCCACCTGTGCTTTGTCAATTGTGAAACAGTTCATTTCTCCTGTCTACTCAGAGGGACTTTTCGCCCTTTGAAATTTAGTTCACTTGGTTGCCTTGCAACCTCAGCTCTCTGAGGAACTAAAAGAATAGGTGATTTTGTAGATTACCCAGCATTTTCTAATATTTATGATGACGGATGGTGATGTTCTCTTGTGGCTTTTGATATGCTAAGTGGAAACAGAACTCTGGAGTTGATTCTCTAACTAGAGCATATTGTTTCCTTCCTAAACCTTTGAGCCTGGCCTGCCAGGCCCTTTGTGATCTGGCCCTTTACCATCTCACCAGCCTCAACCTGCACTCCAGTTCTAGGGACCTTTATAGTTGATATCTGAGCGAATCGCAAATGTTGTAGAACAAATTATTTGTGGTTGCAGTTATCTAAGGCACTTACCCAAGGTCATATAGTTATGTGGCAGAGCTGCGACACAGAGTCAAGTTAAAAGGTCCTACCTTGTAACCATTGTGATTTGTTCCCTACATTATTAAATTATCTGTAATAAAAATGGTTCATGATTTCTTCTCTCATGTTTTTCCTCTGCTTGAGCTTTGGATGCTTGCTGATAGGAAGTTATTTCTCATTGTTATATTGATTGATTCTTCTGATAGCAGATGAATTGTTGGAAAGTGACCTATATGAAATTTTTTTCAAACATTATGAGAAAAATAGATGCCTATCGAATTAACTGAGGTTTTCTGAGCACTGAAGCAGGAACTGGCACCCAACAATAATAGTGTCACCACATGGAGGGCAGAGCATGTTGAAATATGCATGATGCAGAGTGGGAGTGTGGCTGCCCAATGTTCATGAAGTGCTCAAATTGAGACATGTTGATTTTCGTGATTCATTCACCAAATGATAATGGTCATTGTCTTAATGAAACAGCAATGCCAGAGAACAGGTGGGTCTCTGGGCGCTGAAATCATTTATTAAAGGTCAATACTGAGGTAATCTGAAAGCATCACAAATCCTTGTGATCTTAAAGAGGATTCTGAATGTTGAGTAATATTCATTCTTTCATTGCCTTTCATGTGGTATAGAATGCTGAAACCCTTTCTAAGCCTCAGAGTAGAAGAGATCTCTTGCTACAGTTCTGACTTTACTTTGAGGTGTAATGAGTACTTTGTTTAGAATTAAAAATACTTATATTTACTTTTCTCTCCATGCTAGGTCGGTGATGTAGTCGAAGTACAGGCAGATGAAACCTTTCCCTGTGATCTTATTCTTCTATCATCCTGCACTAGTGATGGAACCTGTTATGTTACTACAGCCAGTCTTGATGGGGAATCCAATTGCAAGGTAAATGGAGACTAAACGTTTCTAAACATTTTGAGCTCAAGATAGTTAATCATAC
The DNA here is from genome assembly GCF_037783145.1 of Equus przewalskii. Lineage (NCBI taxonomy): Eukaryota > Metazoa > Chordata > Mammalia > Perissodactyla > Equidae > Equus > Equus przewalskii. Next base: position 112,174,101 of record NC_091863.1, on the reverse strand, counting down.
AATATTCCTTCCTTCTGCCCCCTAGTCTTTCATCTTGTTATTTCCTATTTGTCTAAGTTTTGTATTTGAAGACAGCTTTTATATAATTGTCTTTGAACTTCTAAGCAAATACTAAACTTTGGGGAAAAGGGTAGTGTTGGGTGGGGAAAATCCATGCCACAAATAAAAGCTATCACACTTTTTATAACACTGCTTGCATTTAATATTGACATAACCCCTTCAATATTTTATTTAGGCTTTTAAAAATGAGAATAATCATAGACTGAAAATAACTATAAAAATCACTTCATGCAGTCTAACCTTACAGTTTGATCTACTTTCATTTAAAAAGCGATGAATATTTTCTTTAAAAAAATGTTTATTCTTGGCACATAGAAAATGTAGCCTGGAGTAATTTGATTGCTTTTTAAAAAATATCTTAGGGTGTAGTTTGACAAATGTTTGCTTTATTGCAACTAGGAAGAATTATAAATGTGTTAAAGCAAATTTGCTCAAACTGGAGGACAACTTACTTCCCTGGTACTTTCTGGCACAGTCAGTTCTTGGCCATTGACCAGAATTCCACGGGGCATGAAGATGTATCCTCTGTATGCTGCCTTTAAAGCAGGGTCCTAATGTGCTCACCTCTGTGTGTATCCTTGAGGGCTTTCCTCTGCTTGTGTATTCCATCTGGAGTTGAGGACCAGGACTTAGTATGTGAAAAAGTGACTTAAGTGCCTGTTAGGTGACTAATTCTGTCCTTCAAGGGCATGGTGATGAAGTAGTCCCATTTAAACTGTTCAAAAACAAAGTCATATTTGAGAGAATGTCAAGATAAAAATCAAGAAATCTATCTAAAGATTCCCTAATAGGAGAAAAACTTTAAAGAAAGAAAGCTTTCAGGTGGTTTCTTTTTTCATTTAAGTTGATCTGATCAAATTGTCTAAAAGTACATAGGTTTTTAAAGTCAGGAGATAGTTTTAAATATAGCTCAGGCAATTTCATGGTATTTCCCAAAGACCAGGTAACAGCTTTCCCTTCTGTGTAAGTGGTTATAGTCTTTGGGTCTGTGTTAGCCATTCTTTGATGATTTATAAATGGGTTCATTGGCGCATACCTTGAGTTCTGGATGAATCAGGTACAATAATATACACTAGTAGAATATTCTGCCTGACAAAAGCAAGACACATCATCTCCCTGCTCCTCATATGATATGTTGCTGATTTGAGCATTTTCAAGATCATTAATTATGCTGTTTGTATAATGGAACTATTAATGATTTTTTTCTTTCTGTTGACAAAATATTAGGATTCTTGTGACCGAAAGGGTTATGTTCAATTCATATGTGTATATTTACATCACCATACACTGATGAACAAAATAGTACGTCTTAGTTCTATAAATAGAAAAAAATAAATGCATTAAATTTTTTCATGGAGTTTTCAGTTAATTATATGCTTACTGCAAATGGAATTCTCTCTGTGGTTAGTATCAAGAAAAGCTTTTAGTTTTTTCATTATCTTTGAAATCTCCTTGCAGCAAGGTTATCTTTCTAATTGTTTATAATATATTTTAAGAATAATACCATAAAATTTATTTAGTGGGAACTGTGCATCAGTATTTGTATTATTCTGCCAAAGCCTCTTAATAAAACATACAGTGTTCCTAGAATCAGGTAGCTGTATGATTATGAAAAGAAACACTTTTTTTGTTTGTTTTTGCTTTGTCTTCTACTTTCATCTAGACACATTATGCGGTACGTGATACCATTGCACTGTGTACGGCTGAGTCCATTGATACCCTCCGAGCAGCAATTGAATGTGAACAGCCTCAACCTGACCTCTATAAGTAAGAATCACTTGGTTTTATTTTCCTGCTGTCTGTTGGCTTCCAGTATTGCAAAGAAACACCCATCACTTACCCAGCCTCCTTTCGTTTGTATTTTTACGAGCTGTTCCTTCCTTCTGGCATGAAAATGAATCAAATGAGCCTTGTTTGCTATCAGCCTAAGATAAATCATTGTGGGTTCAGGCATCTTACTTGTGATTTTTCCTTTATTTTTGTTATTTGTAAACATGACCATCCATCAAATTTTAAGATTATGTTATCCCGTAAGGCTGATCTATCAGACTGATGCATTAACCAGCGTTAATTAAAACAAAATGTGTCATCCAGCATTCAAGAGAGAAGGGGATATGGAGCCATGCAATTAGTAAGCATTCCATCCTTCTTTTTATGATGATCATAGTGACCTGAGTATTGCAAACGGGCTATTTCTTGTCCACAGTAAACAGTTACATTGAGCGAGCAGTGAAATGGTGTAATTTTCTCTATTTTACTCTTCTTAGTCTTTCTGGAGTAGATTTGCTAATTAACAGTCATTGTGGGTTGTCAAAATTTGGCATTTGATTTTTAAGACTGGTTAGTTTGGTTGATTAGAGCATATTGTTAATGAGGGTAGAGTAACAGGTTTGGTTTTTTTAAAATTTTTATTGAGATTATGATAGTTTATAACCTTGTGAAATTTCAGTTGTACATTATTGTTTGTCACTCGTGTTGGAGGTGCACCACTTGACCCTTTGTGCCCACCCCCTAGCCTGCCTTTCCCCTACTAGCCACTAATCTGTTCTCTTTGTCTACATGTTTAACTTCCACATGTGAGTGGAGTCATAGAGAGATTGTCTTTCTCTATCTGGCTTATTTCACTTAGCATAATTCCCCCAAGGGCCATCCATGTTGTGAATGGGACAGTTCTTTTCTATGGCTGAGGAGTATTCCATTGTATGTATATACCATCTCTTTTTTATCCAATCATTAGTTGATGGGCACTTAGGTTGCTTCCACGTCTTGGCTATTGTGAATAATGCTGCAATGAATAGAGGAGTGCATGGGACTTTTGGATTGCTGATTTCAAGTTCTTTGGATAGATACCCAGTAGTGGGAATGCTGGGTCACATGGTATTTCTATTGTAATCTTTTGAGAAATCTCCATACTGTTTTCCATAGTGGCTGCACCAGTTTGCATTCCCACCAGCAGTGTATGAGGGTTCCTTTTTCTCCACAACCTCTCCAACATTTGTTACTATTTGTTTTGGTTATTTTTGCCATTCTAACGGGTGGAAGGTGTTATCTTAGTGTAGTTTTGATTTGCATTTCCCTGATGATCAGTGATGATGAACATCTTTTCATGTGCCTATTGGCCATTCGTATATCTTCTTTGGAGAAATGTCTGTTCATGTCTCCTGCCCATTTTTTTATTGGGTTGTTTAATTTTTTGTTTTTGAGTTGTGTGAGTTCTTTATATATTATAGAGATTAATCCTTTGTCAGATGTATGACTTGCAAATATTTTTTCCCAAGTGGTGGGTTGTGTTTTTGTTTCAATCCTGTTTTCCTTTGCCTTGAAGAAGCTCTCTAGTCTGATGAAGTCCCATTTGTTTATTCTTTATTGTTTCCCTTGTCTGAGAAGATATGGTGTTGGAAAAGATCCTTTTAATACTGCTGTCAAAGAGTGTACTGCCTATATTTTCTTCTAGAAGCCTTATGGTTTCAGGTCTTGCCTTTAGGTCTTTGATCCATTTTGAGTTTATTTTTGTGAATGGTGAAAAAGAATGGTCAATTTTCATTCTTTTACATGTGGCTGTCCAGTTTTCCCAGCACCATTTGTTGAAGAGACTTTATTTCCTCAGCTCCTTTGTCGAGTATTAGCTGTCTATAGATGTGTGGGTTTTTTTCTGGGCTTTCAATTCTGTTCCATTGATCTGTGCACCTGTTTTTGTACCAGTACCATGCTGTTTTGATTATTGTAGCTTTGTAGTATGTTTTGAAGTCAGGGATTGTGATGCCTCCAGCTTTGTTCTTTTTTCTCAGGATTGCTTTAGCAATTCAGGGTCTTTTGTTGCCCCATATGAATTTTAGGATTCTTTGTTGTATTTCTGTGAAGAATGTCATTGGGATTCTGATTGGGATTGCGTTAAATCTGTAGATTGCTTTAGGTAGTATGGACTTTTTAACTATGTTTATTCTTCCAATCCGTGTACATGGAATGTCATCCCATCTCTATATGTTGTCATCAGTTTATTTCAGGAAAGTCTTGTAGTTTTCATTGTATAGGTCTTTCACTTCCTTGGTTAAATTCACCCCAAGGTATTTTATTCTTTTTGTTGTGATTGTGAATGGGATTGTGCTCTTGAGTTCTTTTTCTGTTGGTTCGTTGTTAGAGTATAGAAATGCTACTGATTTATGTAAGTTGATTTTATACCCTGCGACTTTGCTGTAGTTGTTGATTATTTCTAATAGTTTTCCAATGGATTCTTTGGAGTTTTCTATATATAAAATCATGCCATCTGCAAACAGCGAGAATTTCACTCTTTTACTCCCTGTATTCGTTTCTCTTCTCTAATTGCCCTGGCCAAAACCTCCAGTACTGTGTTGAATAAGAGTGGTGATAGAGGGCATCCTTGTCTTATTCCTGTTCTCAGGGGGATGGCACTCAGTTTTTGCCCATTGAATATCATGTTGGCTGTGGGTTTGTCATATATGGCCTTTATTATGTCAAGGTAATGTCCTTCTATCCCCATTTTGTTAAGAGTTTTTATCATAAATGGCTGTTGGATCTTGTCAGATGCTTTCTCTGCATCTATTGAGATGATCATGTGGTTTTTATTCCTCAATTTGTTGATATGTTGTATCACGTTGATTCATTTGCAGATGTTGAACCATTCCTTTGTCCCTGGTAAGAATCCCACTTGATCATGATGTATGATCCTTTTGATGTATTGCTGAATTTGGGTTGCCAAAATTTTGTTGAGAATTTTTGCATGTATGTTCATCAGTGATATTAACCTGTAGTTCTCCTTTTTTGTGCTATCTTTGTCAGGTTTTGGTATCAGAGTGATGTTGGCCTCGTACAATGTGTTAGGAAGTGTTCCATCCTCCCTAATTTTTTGGAATAGCTTGAAAAGGATAGGTATTAAATCCTCTCTGAAAGTTTGGTAGAATTCCCCAGGAAAGCCATCTGGTCTTAGGGTTTTATTCTTTGGGATGCTTTTGATGGCTGTTTCCATCTCTTTCCTTGTGATTGGTCTGTTCAGATTGTCTGTTTCTTCTTGACTCAGCTTTGGGAGGTTGTAAGAGTATAAGAATTTATCCATTTCCTCTAGGTTATCCATTTTGTTGGCATATAGTTTTTCGTAGTATTCTCTTATAATCTGTTGTATTTCTGTGGAGTCTGTTGTTATTTCTCCTCTTTCATTTCTGATTTTGTTTACTTGAGCTTTCTCTCTTTTTTTCTTTGTAAGTCTGGCTGGGGGTTTGTCAATTTTGTTTATCTTCTTAAAGAACCAGCTCTTTGTTTCATTGATCGTTTCTACTGCCTTTTTTGTTTCAATTGCATTTAATTTTGCTCTGAGTTTTATTATTTCTTACCTTCTTCTGACTTTGGGTTTTGTTTGTTCTTCTTTTTCTAATTCACCTAGGTGTAATTTGAGATTGCTTATCTGGGATTTTTCTTGTTTGTTAAGGTGAGCCTGTGTTGTGATGAATTTCCCTATTAATACAGCTTTTTCTGTATCCCATATGAGTTGGTATGGCATGTTATCATTTTCATTTGTCTCCAGATATTTTTTGATTTCTTCTTTAGTTTCTTCAATGATCCATTGCTTGTTCAATAGCATATTGTGTAGTCTCCACATCATTGTGCCTTTTTCAGCTTTTTTCTTGTAGTTAATTTCTAGCTCTATAGCATTATGATTGGAGAAGATGCTTGTTATTTCAATTTTTTAAATTTATAGAGGCTTGCCTTGTTTCCCAACATATGGTCTATCCTTGAGAATGTTCCCTGGGTACTTGAGAAGAATGTGTATTCTGCTGTTTTTGGAAGGAGTGTTCTATATATGTCTATTAAGTCCAACTGGTTTAGCTTTTCATTTAATTCCACTGTTCCCTTGTTGATTTTCTCTCTGGATGATCTGTCCATTGATGTGAGTGGGGTGTTGAGGTCCCCTACTATTGTGTTATTTTTTATACCTTCTTTTACGTTTGTTAATAGTTGCTTTGTGAACTTTGGTGCTCCTGTATTGGGTGCATAGATATTTATAAGCATTATTTCTTCTTGGTAGAGTGTCCCTTTGATCATTATATATATTGCCCCTCTTTGTCTCTCTTTACCTGCCTTATCTTGAAATCTACCTTGTCTGATATAAGTATTGCAACACCTTCTGTCTCTTGTTTTCCATTAGCTTGGAGTACCATCTTCCACCCCTTCACTCTGAGCTTGTATTTGTCATTGGAGCTGAGATGTGTTTCCTGGAGGCAACACATTGTTGGATCTTGTTCTTTAATCCATGTTGCCACTCTGTGTGTTTTTATTGGAGAGTTCAATCTGTTTACATTGAGGGTAGTTATTGATGTATGAGGGCTTAATGCTGTCATTCTGTCACTCGTTTTCTGGTTTTCCCGCATTTCCTTTGTTTCTTGTTCTCTGTGTTTTCGTCTGCCCATTGAATTCTGCAGTGTTTTACTGCTGTGTTTTGCAGGTTTTTCCTTATTTATGTTTTGTGTCTCTGTTCTGCTTTTTAGTTTAGTGGCTACCCTGAAGTTTGTATTCAGAAGCTCGTGCATAACATAGTCCATTTTCTGATGGCCTCTTATTTCCTTAGTCTAAACTGATTCAGTCCCTTTCCTCCTCCCTTCCTAAGTTATTATTTTCATATCTTATTCCAACTTGTGCTGTGAATTTGTGGTTAAAGTGATAAGATTGTCTTTGTTTTTGGTGTTTTCCTTCCCTTTATCCTAATGCTATAGTTGAATATTTGCTATCCTATTCTGATTCTATCTGTTTGTCTCCTTACTCTGTGTTTTGTGACCCCTTTCTCCCTTTTTTCTTTTTTCAGCTATGAGTACCTTCTTGAGAATTTCTTGTAGGTGGGCGTCTCGTGGCTACAAAGTCCCTCAACTTTGGTTTGTCTGGGAAATGTTTAATTTCTCCTGCATATCTGAAGGATATTTTTGCTAGATGGTGTATTCTTGGCTGAAGATTTTTATCTTTTAAAGTTTTGAATATGTCATTCCATTGTCTCATAGCTTGTAAGGTTTCTGCAGAGAAATCTACTGACAGTCTGATAGGGGTTCCTTTGTAGTTTATTTTCTTCTGCCTTGCTGCCCTGAGTATTCTTTCTGTCATTCATTTTTGCCAGTTTTACTCCTATATGCCTGTCTGTAGGTCTTTTTACATTGACAAATCTAGGAGATCTGAAAGCTTCCTCCACACACATTTCTCTCTCATTCTCTCATGCCATTTGGGAAGTTCTCTGCTTTTATTTCTTTGAGCGTGCTTTCTGCTCCATTCTCCTTCTCTTCACCTTCTTAGATACCTATAATTCTTATGTTGCATTTCCTCATTGAGTCGGATCTTTCTCGGAGAGTTTCTTCATTTCTTTTTAGTTTCAGTTCTCTTTCCTCCTCTGTCTGGAGTAATTCAACATGTCTATCTTCAATTATGCTGATTTGCTCATCTATGATGTCCACACGAGCATTCAAGCAATCCATATTTTGTTTTATCTCTTCCATTGTGTCTTTCATCTCTAGTATTTCTGATTGATTCTTTATAGTTTCAATCTCTTGTGAAGTAGCTCCTGAACTTGTTGAATTGTTTCTCTATATTTTCTTTTACCTCATTGAGTTTTTTGATGATAGCTATTTGAATTCATTGTCATTTAGTTTACTTATTTCTGAGTCCTCAGGACAGAATTCTGGGGATTTATTGTTTTCCCTCTGGTCTGGAGCTTTGATGAATTGCCTGATGCTGGAACTATAGGGTTTTCCCATTGTAATATTATTTGGTTGCAGTTACAGCCTATCGCCACTGGATGGGAGTTGAGAGCCGCGTACTCTGAGCCCTCTGCCTTCAGCCTAGATGGTGCAGCATGGCGTGGGGGGAGCACTATCTCTTGTGTGCAGTACCCCGTTTCCCCATCAGCTCTCACTATCTGGTCTCCTGGGGTCTTGGCTTGATGAGTTCACCCCGCGCAAAAGCTTTCACCCCGTTAGAGGGCTTCCCTCTAGGCTGCAGGGGCGCTTGGGATTCCTGGGTGATCCTGCGGATGTGCAACCCCTCTCTCACTCCTTCCCTCACAGAGCCTCCCACAACAGCGATCCTAGTCTTTAGGGGAGGGAGTGAAGTTCTCTCTTACCCCGTTCCGGCTCCTCCGAGGGGTACTCCAGCCTGTCCGCCCTCCATTGTTTGGCTGCCGTGACTCTCCAAGGATTCCTGTCCTATTAGGATATTTTCTGTTGGAATATGGTTGCTCCTTTTTGTTGTATGTTGGAGGGGAGAGAGTCTGGGGCAAGCTCACTCTGCCATGACGCTGACGTCACTTCACCTAGAATGACAGGTTTTATCCCCAGGTGGGCCAATTAATTTCATTTTATTCCATCATTACAGATGGCATCCATTACCTGTTCCAACCATCTGTTTAATAAATGCTCTTGGTCATAATGTGGGATCAAATGATTGGGTGTGACTTACACCACTGTCCGGTAGTGTAAAAACAAAGTATCCATCCTACTACAAAAACAATGCCCTCCCTCCTTCCTGTCATTCCTTCTTTCCTCGTTCCCTTCTTCTGTATCCACCTTGATAGTAGGAACTAGGACCACAAAGCAACACAGTGGTTCCCTGCCTTCAAGGAGCTCACAGTTTACAAAGGAGATAAAATAGTAAAGCTAGGTTTATAGTACAGTTTGATCATAGAGGTGAGTAAAAGACCCATGGAATCACACAAAAGGGAGTGACTGATTCTGCCTGAGTTAGAGAATAATATATATCTCTGCATATTTGTAGGACAACTCCTAAAGTGTTCAGTTACCTTAAATATGAAGTAGACTTTTAAGGCAGGGAAGATTATTCCTAATTTCTCTAGATTGGATTGAGTGCCCTTGCTATATGATTTCAGAATACCTTGTACTTCCACCACATTAGTTGTAGTTACTCACATTGTAATTGCCTGTTTACTTATCTGTCTTAGGGCAGGAAACATGTCTTTCTTGTTTATTAGTGTATCTCCAATGAGCAGACCTTCATATTTTGTGTATATAGTAAATAATAGTTCCATTTTTCTGAAAAAAGTTAAAATGCAAATTATGAAATACTCATAACATTCTTGTTAAGGAGGGGTTAGGTCTTTTCACCCCAGTTTTCAGAAATGCAGATTACCATATGCCTAGCCACATTAAGTGCTCATGGGAAGCTCACTATTGAGATCCCTTGCAAGACACAGTTTGTAAATTTCCTAGACAGTAATCAAGTGTTCACTGTCTAAGAATAATGCCAATGCTCTGGTTTTCAAAGGGTGATCCTGGGCCAGCAGCATCGGCCTCACCTCCGTACTTGTTGGAAATGCAAATTCTCATCTGAATCATAAGCTTTGGAATGGGGCCCAGAAATTTGTGGTTTAATAAGCCCTCCAGTGATTCTGATGCATGCTCAAATGAAAACTACTAACCAATGGTTTTGAAAGTTATGTTTTAGCACCAGAAACCTTTCTTCACATGAATCTAAAATAGAAGCCAATTAGAAAGTATGAATGAGAGGGATATTTTGTGCATGGACAATGCCAAGTAGATCTTGAAAATCAATTTTGAATCTTTGTTTACATTCTTATAATCCATAATATTACACACCTTATCAGTTCAATGTAACTTTTTTTTCAGATATATATATAGGCTTTCATAATTCATTCAGAGTCTTATCTCTTACATTATTTGTATTGATCCATTCTCATATTTGTGGTATATAGATTTTACCTGGATATAGAAAACACATCTGGTATCATGTTCTTTTTTCAGGTTTGTTGGACGAATCAATATCCGTAATAATAATCTTGAGGCTGTTGCCAGGTTAGTTTGTTATTCCTTTAATCTGTTCTTTTAAGGGGGAATATTTCTCTTTTAAGTCCACTGAAATAGCCAATGCTTTCTTTTATAGAGAGGGAGCTAATGGTGACTAGACCTGGAGTAACTAGCCAATATCCCACTAATAGGTCTTGAGTAACTAACTTTGTGATTGGTAGGGTTGTGGTGGTAGAGGCTTTGAGTGTGTGTCCTGGGAGGGAGGTGATATTGGAAGTGATGCTGAGGGTTTCCAAAATTGCAGAGCTCCAGATACTTTGACTGATATTTCCAAATCTGTTCTAGGCACTGTATTTATTGTCCTTGGTTGTGCAATGGCTGACAATATTGGAAGTATACCAAGAGACCAGTGGATTAAGGGAGAGTGGTTGAGGGACTAGGCAGTGGATAAAATTCTGGAAGAATTACCTGAACTTAAGTAAAATGAAAGACTGATCACTTATAATGAAGCAATTCATATAAAAGGGGATGTCTTCTTTCCTCTTCTGGCATCCAGTTAATTACCTCAACTTTTCCATTTGGCCTTTATAGCCATGCACAAAAGTAAGTTAAAGAAATGCCAAGTGCCCAATGATCCCCAAAAAGCCAGGTTAACTCTATAAATATGTCAGTGTGTCTTTCCCACCTTGCCATTTGCTTGCCCAGTCTTTTATCTGTCACCTTCTCTTTCTGTTTCTTCTTGTCTATTGCTCTGTCCTGTTCTTGTCTTGCTTTCTTTGACTCATAACCCTTTTATCTCTCTGTGCATCTCTTTACCTCTGTGTGTTGCTGGCTACTCCTGTATAGTGTTTCCATCCATGCTGTACCCTCAAGTAACTTCAGAGGGAAGGATCTTTCAGTTCATCCTGGGGAGTTAGCAGATGACATAAGTAGACAGATGCATTCTGAACCCTTAGGAGATAAATGTGTGTTAAAGCAAAATATGTCCCCAAAGTTGATGATGCTATTTATTGGGCTGTTTGGATAAACTGTGTTCGTTTTTTATTTAGGTCTTTGGGACCTGAAAATCTCTTGTTGAAAGGAGCTACATTAAAAAATACCAAGAAGATATATGGTGAATAATTTTTAAGATATCCTTATCAGAAATATGCTTTGTAAAACCTGTGCATAAATAGTGCATGTTAAAGATTTAACATGGCAAATAATGCCATTTAATCTAAGCCTATTTTTAGCTGTTGGGAATTTTTAAGTTGGTAAACTGTCTTGAAATATAACAAATGAACTTTGTAGAATTAAAATTATACCATAAATGATACAGCAACTGACGAATAGAAGAGGCTTTAGAATTCGTACTTTTATAGGCTAAAAAAATTGATAGATCCATGTGGCTGGGAAGTTGGTTGGCCATCTCAGTTGTAACCTCGTTTTCATTGTATTCTCTTATTCCTTAGGAGTTGCTGTTTACACTGGGATGGAAACTAAAATGGCTTTGAACTACCAAGGCAAATCTCAGAAACGTTCTGCTGTTGAAAAGTTAGTGTGTACCACAATTTCTTTAGTTGTTATTGAATTGAAATAGTTGCATCTCAGTAATTCCGAATAACATCCATAACAGAAATACATCAATTATAATAGTGGCTATCATTTTAAGCACTTTTTGTGTTCCTAAAACTGTGCTCAGTGATTTGTATGTCTGATTTGGTTTAATTCTCTGAGTAGCTCTGCAGAGTAATTCCTGTTAACCTGTCCACCTTACAGACGAAGAAATGGTCTCAGAGATGATAAGTGATTTACCTAAGCTCACATAGGTATTCCAGGGCAGAGTTTAGTTGAAATATAAAAATACTTCCTTTTGCTGCTGGATAATGGTTTGGAGTCCTGGTTGCTATATGTGAGGAGATTCTATAACATAGATAATAGTCTTCTGGTCAATATTGAAGTGGTACTTGGGAGAGCTTCAAGCCAGTTGCCACTGTCATGGACCTGACTATCAGTGGCCTGGATGTCCTGTATATCAGTGGCACCCTCTCCATAGCTCTACTTTCAGACTAAAAGAATCCACGCTAAGCTTGAGGATTTCACATTTGCTCCCCCACTCTCTACCCTAAACCTTTAGTATTCAGGGAAATGGAAACAATTTACTCCTATAATGGTTGAGTAGGTAATGGGGTGTATGTGTGTGTCCTGTCGCTTTATGGGATCCTTACTAAAGGTGTGTTAAGCTTGTTTTCCATTGCACTTTTGGGAGCATTGGTGACCAACAAACAGGTCAGGGCTGACTTTTCGATTTTAAAGATTTTATTTTTTCCTTTTTCTCCCCAAAGCCCCCTAGTACATAGTTGTATATTTTTAGTTGTGGGTCCTTCCAGTTGTGGCATGTGGACTGCCGCCTCAGCATGACTTGATGAGCGATGCCATGTCCGCGCCCAGGATCCGAACCAGCGAAACCCTGGGCCACTGAAGCGGAGCACGTGACCTTAACCACTCGGCCACGGGGCCGGCCCTGACTTTTCCATTTTATCACTTGAGGGTAATACTTCTGCAGTGATAACTGACATTATACATAAATGCTTGTGCTGTGGTTACATACTGTACACAGGAGAAACTTTAGAAAACTGAACAGTTTAATTTATACCTGGTTGATATCTTAAGTAATTAGATAGTTTTTAAGTTCATAATCTGTTATTTTTCAGATCCATTAATGCCTTCCTGATTGTGTATTTATTTATCTTACTGACCAAAGCTGCTGTATGCACTACGCTAAAGTATATTTGGCAAAGTATCCCATATAACGATGAACCTTGGTATAACCAAAAGACCCAGAAAGAGCGGGAGACTTTCAAGGTAGTTTGTTTTATGCTAAAAATTTTAACTCTAGTGCTTTGTGACCAAGCCACCCTTTATTGAAATGCTGCTCAGATAATGATACCTTTTGTTAGCTTCTGAGTTTTTTCTTGGTTGTATGGTAGCTATAAGCCATTAAATATTTAAGAAGCTTTAGAGATTTTTTTCTTTTACCTTAGGCATCTGTGCTTACTTTTTACCTCTTTCATTGAGTTTTAAGCAATTGGGCAAGCAGCTCTGGTATGTTAATATAATATGAGCTTGTGATATATCTTGACAGGAGCATAATGGATGCCTACATATAAACTTTGATCCTATATTCATATCTAGAGGTGAGGAGAGCAGAGAACATAATGAAGTGAAAAAATATTATGTCAAAAGGTATATTCACTGAAAAATAATGATAAAATTGACGGTGTTTTTAGATGTTTTTACATACTGTGGTAATAATTTTGACCAATGATAGTGTCGTTGAGAAGTTTCTTCTTTACACCAAGAGCAGTGCTTTCAGCATTGAAATAAAAAGATAGAAAATTAACATCTTTATATTACACTTGCTTGATGGAACTGTGTATCTGATTAGCATGAACTATTTCTTTTGTTTTAGGTTTTGAAAATGTTCACCGACTTCCTGTCATTTATGGTTCTATTCAACTTTATCATTCCTGTCTCCATGTATGTCACAGTAGAAATGCAGAAATTCTTGGGCTCCTTCTTCATTTCATGGGATAAGGACTTTTATGATGAAGAAATTAATGAAGGAGCCCTGGTTAACACATCAGACCTTAATGAAGAACTTGGTCAGGTAGAACATATTTTTACTTAAAATAAGTTAACATAGTGGAAATATCTTTTCTTATAGTCTGGATTGCCAATGTATGTGACCATTTCACATTTGGAAATGTGATTCAAAGAAAATTTCTTTATGTAGGCATGTAATGAAGGCAAGCAATGTTTTCATAAGCTATGGCATCACTTATTTTGCTGGCATTTTTGAGAAAGATCTCAAGTTATATGTTAAATTTGAATGTTACAGAAATTCTCTTTAAAACTCACCTGATGATGTTAGATGATGAGTTAGTGCTTTGGAACAGGAAACATGTAGTCTTCATCAACATCTAAAACCATTTGAGTATAAAATATGAGGTGGTAAATAAAGCTATTTTATAAATGCATTTTGTTCCGTAAACTAAGTTGACCAGAGTTGTCCTGTTGACATTTTCTTGATACATTTCTGATCAGATGGAATATAGACCTAGCAAGCAGAGTTGTTTATTCCAGTGCAAGACTTGAACTGAAAGGACAATGTGAGGGCATGCACTGCTCAAAATGCTTTTTGCTTCATATACCAGTGTAGCCCAGGCTGTGATCTCATTTCTAACCCAGGTATATTTGTTTTTTAATGCATTGTAGTCTAGTTTTAATTCTTTCAGTGATGACTTCTTGCATGCCTTTCTTATCAATATTGAGAATTTTTTTCTTTTGTCTGAATTTTCTGTGTGTCTTGTAATGATCTTCACAAGCCAAGGGAACTTTTTGGCTTATATTTAATTCTCATGATATTTAGAATGTCAAGGCTGTGGAAATGTCATTTCTGTGACTGGGAGATGAAAATTCAGTTAATGGAACTGTGTGGCTGGAACAGGGCCTCACACTTTTTGTAAATGGTGCCAGTTTGCATCTACACCTCAAAACTCTCCTCTTGAATTTAGTCCCCTTCTGCCCTTGCTCTCTATTTCTGTTCTTTACACAGTCTTTGCCTAAATCATAGTACTCTCTTGATAACTACAGTCACAAGGGTGAAAGGACTCACCAGATATCATTTTATTGAGACTTAACTTAGGGACTCCAGGATCCCAGATGATAGAATCTGCATCCCACAGAGATACTGAGTTACTAAAGATAGAATAAGAAATGAATGAATGAGTGATTTTTCCTTAGATATCGTCCCCAGAGGATTCTTTTGTAGGTGACTTCAGCTTCCACAGCTGACCTTAGCCTTTTGAAACCAGAAGTTTCCGTCCAGAGACAGAGATGTCTCAGTAGAACTACTCTAGTCCCAATAAAAGGCATCAGTCTGCAGCATTTTGCATGAAAAAAAATTGAGTCACAAGCCATCTCTGGGGAACTTTCCCCTGACAGCTGATTTGGTTGAGTAAGTCTCCTATTCTAGATGCAGTGCCTGGCTGTTTGGATTAACCTACCCCAGGATGAACATGGCTAACCCCAGACTACTGCAAATAGAACAGCCATCATTCCACATGTGACAGCTAATGCTCACCAGAGACTAGCAGGCTGTCCAGCCAGGTTTCACTAGATTAGACTCTTTAGCAGATTCCATATTATCTATGGAAATGTAATCTTGTTCCTATCATCTAGACTCTGTTCACACTGCAAAAAGTAAAGTGTAGCTTTAGGTAATGATCTGGTAAATTTGATCTGTGAAAAGAAACTACAGTTTTCATTTCAGCCACCGCTTCTTTCCCCGGCCGAAACCTGCTTTTCTGGATGTGATTGTCGTTTAGTCAAATCTCTTAAGTCAATAGCAAAACCGCCACTTCATTTTTTATGGTGTAGAAACAACTTGCCATCATTATTAGCTCATATGTGTAGAAACTACCTGAATGAAAATGCAAAGAAGTCTTTAAGTAGTTTCTTAGGCCATTTAGAATTCAATGGAGTGGTACACACAAAATTAAGAGTAACCAGTTTCCTCTTTGATGAGTCATAATTTAAGATATATGGGGCTTTTCATGTTACTAAAAGCACTCTCAGTTCCCATCAACACCATTGCAAACACTTGCTTAACCTCTTTAAAAATGACTCACATTGGTATTAAAAAAAATAGGAAGATATGTTTAAGACAGTGTTTGACTTTAGAAACAAAAAGCATATTGCTTAGTTCAGTTGGAAAAGAATGTGGTCTTTTATGATCAGGTATCAGTCTTTTAGACATCCAATGGTTTCAGCTCATCTTGAAAAAATTGTGGGAATAGTCTCCTGCTTCATATCCCTGCCCAGTCTTGCAGCTAAGCCTAATGATATGTCTAAGTATGTACTCTGATTCTAATAATTCAATCCAGCAGTTATATATTGAACTTCTGCTATGTATCTAGGATATGTTCTTGCTACTGAGGTTACTATTATGAAGTAAACAAGTAACCCTAGTTGTTCACCATCTAGTTGGGGAAACACACATATCATACCTAACTATAGCAGTGTGATCATAATCGATCAGAAAAATCAGGGAATGTGGGATAACGTAAGGAATCCAGTACTGTGTGAATTTGGTCAAGTCAACAGCAGTGACAATCAACATCTATATAATACCTTATAGCTTACGAATATATTTATTATTGAGCTTCATTTTGTAATCTTTACAGCTTGTGCAGCAAGTTCGGTTATTTAAGGTTAATATTTAAAGTTCAGAAAGATGAAGAGATTTTTCCAAGGTCACAAAGTTAGTAGGTGGTGGAGCCAAGACTTGAGTCCAAATGTTCCACTGGGTTGAACAATAGAAAAATTTTTGACCAATTTTGACCTACAAAATAGGCAATTTCATGTATTCAATCTTTAGTTCAGGGCTCCTTTTACCCTAGAACAGCGATCTTACTTTAGGCTCTCAAAATGATAGGTTTGAGCTTGCAGATAGAGAGGGACCTTTCCACCAGGCTCAAACATACCTACTGAAGAGGAAGAGGCTGCTGAGAGTCAGAGGCAAGCAGTAGCCGCTCACTCGTTAGCTCTATCTCTCCTTTAAATGTGAGAATACTTTTTAATAGCAGCCCATCCCCTCCTCCTCATTTCCTGAGTATAGGGCATATATTAGAGCAGTGATTATCGAAATATGATCCTGGGACCAGCAGCATCAACTTCACGTGGGAACTTATTAGAAATGCACAGTATCCGGCCCCGCCCCAGAGCTACTGAATCAGAAACTCTGGGGACATCTCCCAGTGATCTGAGTTATAACAGGTCCTCCAAGTGAATGTGTTATATACTACAATTTGATAATTACTGTATTTGTATGTAATTTGTTGTCCTATACCTGTGAGATTAATTGTACGCAGATCCACAGTGGACAAACTGTTATATATAGGTAAACAATTATATTTTATATATTTAAAACTACTGCCTTTGATACTCATAAAAGATTTCTGAATGAGTGAATGCTCATCCAACTGCAGGAGGTACAACAGCCCAGATCAACCTTCAGGGAGAAATAAGGGTTCATAATTTTGATCAGAAAAAGCACCTAAAGGATTTCATTTTAACGGGAAAAATCTAGACTATACAGGAATAATACCACTTGGATTAGTTTAAAGAGAATTCAAACTTGGCTGGCTAACAGTGAAAAAAAAAGGAAGATTGGAATGCTATATTTGTGCCAATGCTGCTACCGTGAAAAGCTTTGAAAAATAATTAGAAAGCAACTAATGCTGGAGTTCATCTTTTTCTCTCTTACATAATAAAAACCTTAATCTTGCATTTACGCTTGTTCCTGTCAGCCAATAATTTTAGCTATTTAAGCATAAATTGCCAAAAGGGAGGATAAAATTGTGGGTTTTCAAAAGCCAGATGTTATAAATAGCAGAGATAAAATGGAAGTGCTCAAAATGTCTTATTTTTCATGGAAAATTTATTTCATAGCTTATTTTTTGCATTATTTATGATAGTATGCTTATATTATACCTTAACCTATCATTATAAGCTCTACTTTTTTAATTTGGAAACTTTTGAGGAGTATCTGAAAATATACTTAGTATGTGGAAAGAAATTTCAATTATGTTTTTGATAATTATTGACTTACTGTTTCTCCTAATTAACTGTTAACATTCTTCATTTCCCTGTCTGTCTATATTCTGTAGCTCTTATATGCATTATATGACACAATGCATTTTACTTCAATCTAGTGTATTTATAGAAAATTTTACTTTTCAAGGAAAAATTTTGTTACCTCCCAGTTAATTTAAGTTTCTATCAAATGTTGTGTGTGTGTGTGTGTGTGTGTGTGTGTGTGTGTGTGTGTGTGTGTGAAAGTAAGTGGTCAGTATATTCTTCTTTCCCACTTGGAAAATTGACTTTTCTTTATGTAACTTCTTTATATCTAAACCGGTAGTTGTTAAATCGAAGGGTTCTTAGTTTGATAACAAATCTCCACATTTTTCCTTCCTATTAATCTTCTGTGTTTGGGTAAGTTTACCTTAGACATCTGTTACTATTTCATTGTCTTTAAAAATACTCCTTCATTTCTCATTTGATAATAGTGCTTCTGTAATTACCTGACATTTAATAAGAAGTCTTAGAAAAAGTGATTTTCGATGGATATGGAAATAGCCCTGCGTTACAGCTAACTAAAAATTAATCACATGGAAGAACGTAAAACTGCATATGTATGTGTCCTTGTTTTTAGGTGGATTATGTGTTTACAGATAAGACTGGAACACTCACTGAAAACAGCATGGAATTCGTTGAATGCTGCATAGATGGGCACAAATATAAAGGTGTAACTCAGGAGGCTGATGGACTCTCTCAAACTGATGGACCCTTAACATATTTTGACAAAGCAGATAAGGTGGCATTTTCTGCATTACCATTTTACCTTGAGAAATCAATCTGTACACATGTGTTAGCCCTACATAGTAGAAATGATGAATTTGAGTGCATAACATAGACTTTTGAATAACCGTTTGTTTGTTCTTTTGACTTACGTTTCTTGTTTTACTAACAACTCTGGAATTTGTAAACAAGTAGAATTTGTAAGTAGAGAGAATTGTGGGAAATGGCATTTGGGTAAAACTTTTCACTTGCCTGTCTGTGTAATAATAATATTTTGTGCTTTGTCTTTAAAAATATGAGCTGCTCCAAGAATGATATCTATTCAAATCATTCAAGTCCCAGGAGTTCCTAGGCATTAAATGAACCAGAGTGTCCCTGCACCTGAGCTGTTGCTAGATGGTGAATTAGACACTGAATGAACACTTATAGGCCATGAAGAACTCACTGCTTTGGTTGATGGCACTACAGTAGCCTGAATGAGATAACATAGCCCCTAGGGTATGTTAGCTGAGAGCCAGGAATGCTGTGAAAGATATAGCTCATTTGAATATTAGGAATTTATAAATTTCCACTAGTCAGTTTGCTGGAGGTTATAGCATTCTCTCACATTGATATCTTTCTTCTGTTCACCGAATAGTTAGCAAGCGATCAAAGTGAAAATAATACAGTCATCTTTCTGCTACTGTCCAACAGAATCGAGAAGAGCTCTTTCTGCGTGCCTTGAGTTTATGTCATACTGTAGAAATTAAAACAAATGATGCTGTTGATGGAGCTCCAGAATCGTCTGAATTAGCCTATATGTCCTCTTCACCAGATGAAATAGCTTTGGTGAAAGGAGCTAAAAAGTAAGAACTTACGTTATGCTAGATGAATAAGTTCTAGAGCTCTCCTGTACAACATTGTACCTGTAGTTAACAATGTGCTATTTTGTGCTTCTAAATTTAAGAGCGTAGATCTCATGTTAAATGTTTTTACCACAAACAACAAAAAACAAAGGGACACAAGGAAGTTTTGAGAGTTGTTGGATATGTTTCTTACCTTGATTGTGGTGATGGTATCATGGTGTTTGCTTGTGTCCAGACTTATTAAATTACACACATTAAATATCTGCAGT
The DNA here is from genome assembly GCF_037783145.1 of Equus przewalskii. Taxonomy (NCBI): domain Eukaryota; kingdom Metazoa; phylum Chordata; class Mammalia; order Perissodactyla; family Equidae; genus Equus; species Equus przewalskii. The sequence goes on along the minus strand of NC_091863.1, from coordinate 112,154,757 downwards.
TCTTTATATATCAATTATACCTCAATAAAGCTGTTTTAAAACCCTGAGATAAATTGTAGAGAAATACATTAGCATTTTTGAAGAGTGAAAAAAGTAAACACTTTTGTACTTCTCCTGAGAAAGTGAAATCCACAGCAGGACAGGAGGTAGTTTTTTCTCTGTTTGCTCAATAACTTTATGTTGTAAATATTCTTATTGTTTAATAAAAAGATAAACTGCTTTATCTGAAAATTTGTGAAAGATTCCCAAACCTAAACAGTTAAGACCAAAAAGAAAATAGCAAAGCGTAAATGTAACTTACATTATTATTTATGCATATCAGCCAGAAGTCTGAATCATACTGTATTTTGCAAATCACATAACAGTGGCCACTTTTTGTACAACTCATGGTTTTTCTGCAGTGCTCCCAACAATTGTGACATCATTTGGTAACGTACAGTCCTGTTTTACTGATGAGGCCCAAGATGATTAAGTGGCTAAAAGGTCACCCAGTGTATTAGCTACAGAATTGGAATTACAAATTGCCTTTTCCTTGGTTACAATTTGTGGCTGGGCATTGACTTGCTCTGTGTTATCATCTCAGCCAGTAAGGGAAGTACAGTTATAGATTGAGAGCGTATGAAAGAGAAAAAAACAATAAACAAGTACGAGTAACCCCAGTGGAAGGGAAAATAAATCATTCTTTAGAGATACAAAAAAGTCTTTTTTTTCCCTATTGTTTTTGACAGGTATGGGTTCACATTTGTGGGAATTCATAATGGCCATATGAGAGTAGAGAACCAAAGAAAAGAAATAGAAGAGTAAGTATATTTGATGTTTGTCACTTCTGTGTTTGATGTTTGTCACTTCTTAACCCCCCAGTCAACCTTAGGTGGATTTAGGAAGGGCAGCAAAGGAAACTGATTGCATCTATATATGTAAGACTCTGATCTCCCAGTTCAGAGTTTTTTGTAAATGTAATTGGAGTAGGAGAAGACATTTTTCATAGAATGGCAGAAACTGGGATTTGAAGTGGAAATGATTCCCAGTTGTTTCACATGTGGGTCCAGTAGCCTGAATGAGAGTTTGCCTGGACTTGCTTTCTGAAATTTAAATGCCTTTTCAGGTCTCTGACACATGCTCTAAGAAAAATCAGTGAACAGGCATTAAATCTGCTGTCCAGAACCCAGCCGATCACTCTGGGATTACAAGTCCAGCCAATTGTGGCAGCTTTGGTGTCAGCTTTGTCTCGTTCTAGACGCTCAGGTGTGAGCCTCAGGGCAGTTCTCTAATAGTAGCAGTGTCTCCACATTTCCTTTTTTTTTTTTTTTTTTTTTTTGGCTACAGAGATTCCAACTAACAAAGCAATCTTAGCTTAATAGCAGATTTTAATTAGGCTCTGTGATTAATTTGAATTCCTTTATCTGAGCTTGAAATGTAATTATCTGACTTCCATTCTGGCCCGTAGCATCTCCTGAGACCTATCTCAGAATCCTCTAATACATGTAGATGTGCTTGGGGAATGTGTCCCTTTGGGGAAGGATGCTCAGAAGTCAGAGTGGAAGCCTGTGTGGCCTGACTGCCAGGAGCCCAGAGTCATTGTCAGAGTCCAGATTCTACCCAGTTCACAATAGTGCCCCCATCTAGCCAACACCAAATGAGATGCTATATGTAAATGTCTTACACACACACACGCATCCCAAAACCTATGACATGCTTGCTCCCATCAAAAATAAGCTTTGTAGTAAATATTTTTAGGTCAAATACTTACATCCAAGTTGTTTATTTTCAAGAGAAATTTCCTCACATTTTTTTCCAGTAATTAACTCTTATTTTTATTCTTCACATCCTTCCATTTGATTAATACCCCAGCCATCCACACACAAATTGATCATGTCATTCCACTGTTTAAACCCTTCAGTGGATTCCTATTGCTCTTAGGATAAAATTCCAAATCTCTGAAATGGCCCACAGTGTTCTCAGTTCCCAGTCCCTGCTTACTGTTGCTGTTTCCCCATCAACTAGGTTTCAAACCTTAGTGAACTATAGTCATATGTCACTTAACGACGAAGATACATTCTGAGAAATGTGTCAGGAGGCAGTTTCATTGTGCAAACATCATAGAGTACTTACCCAAACCTAGATGGTATAGCCTACTAAATACCCGGGCTATGTGGTACTAATCTTATGGGACCACCGTTGTATATACAGTCCATCATGACCAAAATGTCATTATGGGGCACATGACTGTACTTTGAATTCTCCCCATGGGCTATGTGCTGTCATGCTGCTGTGCCTTTGCACATGCTCTTTCCACTACTCGGAATGCCATGGTACCCCATCTTCATTATATCACTCCTTCAGAACACAGCTCATGCACAACCTCTTCCAGGAAGCCTTCCATCAAATGTCTTCCTTCTGTGGTCCCACGTCTCCCCTGGGAGTTCCTTTATTACAGTGTTTGGCAGACTGGGAGGTAGTCATCTCATTACCCTCTGCCTCCCTTATCATATGGTGAGCCCCTTGAGGGAAGGGACTCAGGCAGATTCATGTTTACTCTCCAGCACCTAGCACTGTGCCTGACACATGGTAGGCACTCCATAGATTATTAAAATAATTGACAGGGTGTGACTATTTCCACACCCCTCCAGATATGACTTGGCAGTCAGCTCTTTGTCCCCCATTCCTACGTAGTCCTTGCCATTTTACGTAATATAATGAGAGCATATAGATACCCCTTAACCAACACTGATGTCCTCTGACCACATGTTCTAAGTGCAGAGAAATTCCAAAGACACAATGGAAAGCACCAATTGTGCACAGCCAGCAACCCTTACCCTAAGAGGAGAGCTCTGTTCATTTAAGATGTTTAAGTATCTTAAGATATTCCTGTTGTGTTTTATTTTACCCAATGTAGTCTAGGTATTTTACTTTTTTCATTCTTCTTCTCATAAAGGTATGAACTACTTCATACCTTAAATTTCGATCCTGTCCGCCGTCGTATGAGTGTAATTGTGAAGACTCAAGCAGGTATGCACTTTTAAAACTTGACTTTTTCCATTTGTAGATTTGTATGTTGATCAGCTATTTCAGGGAAGATGAACATTTCGTGTGGTAGTGTATGATTACCTAAAGTCATGCAAAGTACTAGCTTTTGTATATGCCTTAATGTATTTGTGTAAGTACATAAGTTCAGTTTGCCAAATTGTTAGTGGCAGGACCCCGGTATGACAGTTTGTATGTTTTCTTGGAAAGGTAACTCTACTCTTCAGTCCTGGATGTCTAAACAGGAAGTGAAAAGATGACTTTTTTATAGTTCAGGGTCCTGACCAATCACCAATATCTACATGCAGCATCCCAGTACAATTGGGCGGTTTGAGATTACTAGCAGTAGAATCCTTGAGTGTAGACAGTTGCTGGTTATCCCTCCGTGATCTTCCTAATTCCCCACTGCTTTCTATTGTCTGGAAGCAGGTGGGCTAGAGATGGCTAAGGGCTGGACTGCTGGGAAAGGCATTGTGATTTTACTCCAGCACTCTCTTTGTTCGACAGAGAAAAGCAGCTTGCCCTTTGAAGGGGAACTGGTACCATCATCCCAGGGTTTCCTCATGTCCCTGGGAGAGGCCATAGTGGTTGGGATGTCTTCTGCTCGGGTTCAGCAATACCCGTGGGGGAGCCACTCTTGCTTCATTTGTGGGCTACCAGATGCCTCTGTGTCTGTGTGTGTGTGTCTGTCTCCAGGTGGTTTTTCAAAGTATCCTTGAGTGGTTTCCTAGTAATTTACTTTTTAGTGTTAAATCTGTTCCAAATTCCTTAATGTGAGAATGGGAAGATATAGACAGACCCTTGTGAAGGTATCCCACTTTATTCATACTTTGTGGTGTGACTGCAAAGTCATGAAATTGATTTCATTATGTAAATGTAGAATTTGTTTTGTGGCACACTGGATATGTGAGAGAAAATTTTTTAAAAAACACTTAACATTTGAAATACTTGCTGTTCTTACCTGTCCACAGGCACATATGTGTTCTGTTGCAAATGGTGAGATGTCTGGGGAAGTGATCTGCCAAGGGCCTTGACCTCAAAGCTACACTTTTTTTTTTAACTTGTTGAACTCATAACTTTGCCTTATAAGGATGAAGTGTCTTTCTTAACGCTCAACTGTGACTGCTTTCCTGGGCACATGGACTGATATAAAGCATACTTGTACTAGCATTCTACATAGCTATTTTCAAGTTTCCAGTAAAAACCATCAAGCCACTGTTTTAAAAGCTAACTTGTATTTTATTCAAAATGATTTTATTTTGTTTGAGGTTGAGTTTGGTCCTTGACCAAACTATAGATGCCACATGTGCACTTTAGACTGTGTTGACAGCAATTTCAAAGAGAATTCAGATGCAGCTCCTTGACACAAGCACAGTCTTCCATGATTCACTGGAAGGAAGTATGTTTTTAACAGAGGTGCATGTTGTAAACTCGGGTTGTTAGTTGTGTCCATATTGGTCTTAAGAGGCAGTGAATGTTGTCCTGATGGAGTAAAGGTCAAGATGTTTCATTCCATTTGGGTGAGCAGTGCAAGACTGGCTCAGGTCAAACAGTAACTGGGTGGGAGAGGCCACCTTAATAGTTACCTGTTATTACAATCCCAATACCAGTCTTAAAATTCTAAGTCAAGTACTTTGGTTCTTTATTTTAGGAGACATACTTCTCTTTTGTAAAGGAGCAGACTCAGCAGTTTTCCCCAGGGTGCAAAATCATGAAATTGAGTTAACTAAAGCCCATGTGGAACGTAATGCGGTGGTGAGTCTACGCCTCTCCCCACAGCGAGAGAAAGAGAAGTGTTGGATATGGCTGTGTTTATGGGATTGCTATTTAAATGACTGTTTAAGTGAATTTTAACTTATTTTTATGGTCTATTTTTGTATTTAGGGATTTAGTGATATTATTTTCCTTATTTTAATATAAAACATTACCCTGGAGCAAGTTTCTGTTCTTAATTTGCAGCCTTGAAAACTTTTCAAGAATCTTTGTTTTCTGTTTTGCTTTTTTATTTTTTTACCCCAAGAGCTATTATTCTGGGCCTAATTGAATGTTACCTTTTTGTTGCAATCTGTTCATTTTTTTTAACTAAAACTGTGTCAGAATTTCTCTTTTGTGTGGTAAAATAAGAGTATTTACAGAGAATGTGGGGTTTTTTCCAGTTATGATTTGGATGACTAGAGATCTCCTCCTTTGCTTCTAGGATGGGTATCGGACACTCTGTGTGGCCTTCAAAGAAATTGCTCCAGATGATTATGAAAGGATTGACCGACAGCTTATAGAGGCGAAAATGGCCTTACAGGACAGAGAAGAAAAAATGGAAAAGGTTTTTGATGATATTGAGACAAACATGAATTTAATTGGAGCCACTGCAGTGGAAGACAAGTAACTAGAAACTGATATTCTTGTTATTTTAATGACCAGTCAGTTAGAGTGGTATCTGCTCAGATTGGTAATTTACTGTCAAGATTTGAAAGCTTTGATTCTGCTCTGTGTGTACACCAGATTTTCAACTGTTTGTGGTAATGATTTTTAAGTTAAATATTTGTGACTTAGAAGAATGAATCTGTCATCTCTAAGGTCTTTTGAATATTTACTAAGCCATCCATTTATTTATGCAAATATTTATGAAATAGTCTTACTATGTGTAGGGAAATTTGTGCTAGAGGCATCGTTTGAGCTGGTGCCTGGTAGAATGGGTAAGATTTTGACAGAGATGAGCAGAAAGGAAATTTAAAGCAAACAACATTAAAGCTCAGTCTAACATGGTTTAACAGACTCGAGCATGTTTTTGCATACTTTAAAATAATTTGTTTTAGCTATGCAAGCTGAGCTCTGCCAGATATGATTGTAAGGCCCCAGCGCTGATCTGCCTGAAAGAATAAGTTTTAGACTCTTAATATTTTAGAAGTTTTTTTAGAAATTATAAATGCAAATTGTGAGAGTTAACCAAACAGAAAGTTAACATATATTCACCCCCATTGGAAGGTATTGAAATTCTAATGAAATTCGCTTAATCTAATTCCCTAGTTCTTCTCTGGCCAAAAGGAACTCAAAGTATTGCTCTTCTTCTATCCTTGACTTTTAGAATTATGCTTAAGTTTTCTTTCAGAATGGTTAATTTTCCTGTTCTTAAAGCTCCTCAGGGATGGGGATTTGCTAACTTCCCTCAATATTTCATTAGAATATGTTTGGCGCTTCCTGTTTTGAACCATGTCAAATATTTGTATGGTGAGATACAAAAAATACTGAAATATTCTAAAGTGACAGTGAGCAAGAATGTTTAGTGAGTTTTTGAACATTTTAGCTAAGAGTGATGATTCTCAATTCTGCCATTGGATACCAGTTACCTCAAGAGATGTCGTGAACTTTTCCAAATCTCATTGTTTGAAATTCACTTTATTTTATTTATTTTTTTTTTATTAATGTTATAATAGATTACAACCTTGTGAGATTTCAGTTGTACGTTTTTGTTAGTCATGTTGTGGGTACACCCCTTCCCCCTCTGTGCCCTCCCCCCACCCCCCCTTTTCCCTGGTAACCACCGATCAGATCTCCTTCTCAATATACTAATTTCCACCTATGAGTGGAGTCATATAGAGTTCGTCTTTCTCTGACTGACTTATTTCGCTTAACATAATGCCCTCGAGGTCCCTCCACGTTGTTGTGAATGGGCCAATTTTGTCTTTTTTTATGGCTGAGTAGTATTCCATTGTGTATATATACCACATCTTCTTTATCCAGTCATCAGTTTCTGGGCATGTAGGCTGGTTCCACGTCTTGGCTATTGTAAATAATGCTGCGATGAACATAGGGGTGCAACGGACTCTTGAGATATCTGTTATCAGGTTCTTAGGATAGATACCCAGTAATGGGATGGCTGGGTCATAGGGTATTTCTATTTTTAACTTTTTGAGAAATCTCCATACTGTTTTCCATAGTGGCAGTACCAGTTTGCATTCCCACCAACAGTGTATGAGGGTTCCTCTTTCTCCACAACCTCTCCAACATTTGTCGTTCTTGGTTTTGGATGTTTTTGCCAATCTAACGGGGGTAAGGTGATATCTTAGTGTAGTTTTGATTTGCATTGAAATTCACTTTAATAAGTAAAACTATGCCAGCGATAACACTCTTAGAAAGAGTAGAAGATATAGAAGAAAACTAACTGTGGTAACATGTGAGGACTCCAGAATTGCTGTGAATTGTAAAAATACTCTCTTTAACAAGCCTTCTTGCAGAATCTGTCAGGAATTTTCGAGGATAACAAGGTTTCCTTTGTGTTTCTCAGGCTCCAAGATCAAGCAGCTGAGACCATTGAAGCTCTCCATGCTGCAGGTCTGAAAGTCTGGGTGCTTACTGGGGACAAGATGGAGACAGCCAAATCCACCTGCTATGCCTGCCGCCTTTTCCAAACCAACACAGAGCTCTTGGAACTGACCACAAAAACCATCGAAGAATGTGAAAGGAAAGAAGATCGATTACATGAATTGTTAATAGAATATTGTAAGAAGTTGCGGCATGAATTTCCTAAAGGTTCTAGAAACCTTAAAAAGTAAGAAAGTGCACCAGTTTCTTATATTTAGACATTAGTACAGATGTAACTCACAGATGCTTATGCAAAAGGCTCCATTTTCTATAACTTATCATTCTTTGTTTGCAGGTGTTTTATTGTTCTAAGTTTAAACCTTCCATGAGGATTTGGCTAATGGCCCATTTGAGATTATTCCGCACTTTCCACTTCTCCTTTAATTTAAAAGAAAACCTTGCATTACTCAAGGTTTAGAAAAGTAGTTTAATTTCTAAATGTTTAGGATCTTGGTATTTAGCATTGATATTCTGGCCTGGGCTATGTTAAGAGAAAATACTACTTTTCACAATCTCTTAAAATGAATGTAATAAAACCAGTCTCTATAACAGTTTTCATGCATTTTGAGGTCATGGAGCCATTTTCTCTGTGGATTTTCGTACCCTAGAATTCCAAAGGGAACCAAATACTTGTTAACATGGCCACTTCAGCTCTGCTTTCAGCTAGCTTGCTTAAGGAGAACTTGTGGAACCTAAAGGTCTCAAGGAAAGTCACTAATCTACAATAATTCAGTTCTCAGAGATATATTTTCCTATACTTACCATTAACTAAAGCTTAGCCTTGTCTGAACCAATTACTGGAATTCACCTTGGCCCTAAGCAAATTGATTTTCTCTTCTGGAATGCCACAGGATGTGCCTGCACTAAGTCCAAAGACCCCTAGATAATATTTTCCATTTCTTGAGCATGTTCTTTGTTCCAGGAAGAATATTAAGCTCTTTATATAATTATTCTCATTTAATCGTCAAAACAACCCAGTAAGGCAGTCTTATTTTCTTCATTTTACAGATAGGGAAACTAAGTCTCAGAGAGACAAAGTGACTTATTCAAGATCACACAGCTAGTAAGGAGCGGAGCAAGTCTATCCAATTCCAGAGCCCATGATTTAACAACTATGCTATGTCTGTATCCTCATCTTTAGTGTCTGAACAAGCTTTGAAAATGAATAGCCCACATTCATGAGGCTATGGCCAATTCTAAAACAACTGTTCTTCTGGTACTTTGGCATCAGTGAGAGTAAACCAGTTTTTATTAATTGCCTATGATAAATGTTTCCTTCCTTTAGTCAAATGCTACGTATAAAGGCAGTTCAAATTGCATGCGTTTTACTTGTCCATTTGTCTTAGTCTGCTCAAGCTACCATAACAAAATACCATAGACAGGGTGGCTTAAATAATGGAAACTTATTTCTCACATTTCTGGAGGCCAAAAGTCTGGGATCAGGGTGTTAGCATGGTCAAGTGCTGGTGAGGTCCCTCTTCCTGGCTTCCAGAAAGCTGTCTTCTCTCTGTGTCCTCACATGGCAGAGAGAGAGGAAGCTCTGGTGTCTCTTCCTCTTATAAGGCACTAATCCCATCAAAAGTACCCCACTATCATGGCTTCATCTAAACCTAATCATCTCCCAAAGGCTCCATCTTCAAATAGCATCACATTCGGGGTCAGGGCTTCAACACAGGACTTTTGAGGGGACATAATTCCGTCCATGGCATCATTCAGCAGCTCTGGGGGTGTTTTATAAAAGCCAGGGCTTATGGAAAACTTAACCATCTCAGAACATCCCCTCTTCCTGGCTCGTCTGTTTGGAGTTGGGTATAGTCCTTCCCCAGGTTACACAGACATCAGACCCAGAATCACTTTTGCCAGCTTCTGCTCCTTTCTCTCTGTCACTTCAAATCAGCCACCAAGCCTTCTCCATGTTCCCATTCTCACCACTTCACATCAGTGAGTACTAGCAACACTCAGATTCCTAGCAGCTCATGCCTTGAATCCCTTAAGTCCCTTTGCCTGATGAGTGGTCCTTAAGTGTAAAGTACTGCCCGTGTCCCAGCCCTCCTCTGAAACCTTTAGTGATTCTTCGTTATCTGTAACATCAGTTTGCACCAAAGGCCTCAAGTGATCTTTTCAACTTGCTTTCCTAGTACACCACAGTATCCATTCTCTCCCTTCACCTCTTTCTGTCCTGTCTTTCAAGTTCCATTTCAGATATCACACCTCACAAAGAACCCACTGTTCTTTCCTGTGTGTATTTATTATCCCAATCACTGGATATTAACCATTTAATATCTAGTTTGGTTGGGTATATTCTCTCATGTATGATTCTGTCACTCCAAGGAGATTTTCTGTTCTCCAAGGGAAGAGTAGTTAATAATTCTCTCCCTCCTTCCATATGGCCTACTTACAGTTGATGTGTACTAATATTGCTTGATTGATTATTGAGCCACTGTTTTCTGCACATGAGGTCGGCTCTGTGAGTAGGGGAGCAAAACACGAGAACACATGATTATATCTCTGTAATTAGTGAATAAAACGTGCTCATAAAATTATGAAGCAAAATATGGATAAATATAAACTATTACAGTGTTAGCACTATACACGAAAGAAATATGGAATAAAGGAATGATGAAGCATATTAGGCTCTCACTTCTCTACTCAAAGTTTGTTCCATAGAGCAGCAGCTCCATTATCACCAGAAGCTTGTTAGAAATGCAAAATCTCTTATCCCCCTAAACTTACTGAATCAGGATCTCTACTTTAACAAGATTCCTTTAAACATTAAGCTTTCAGAAGCATAAAATTAGACAAACAAATCTATAATGATGAGATCCTGCTGTGTCTAATACTTTCACTGCAGTAGTTCTCAAATGGCGCCCAAGATTCTCTGAGCAAAAATTGATTAATCACTGTTTTTTTCTTAATTGCAAAAAAAATGAAATGTTAGATGGTAGAATTTTCTCATTTGTAAGTTTTCCCCCATATGGTTTTCTTAAATACTTGGCACCTGTTACATTTGTCTTTCCTGGCACTTAATATCTCTTAGTCTTGGCTATGCATGAGAATTACCTAAGGAGCTTTTTAAAACATACTTATATACATAACCAAGCCTTACCCAAGATACTCTGATTTAATTTGTCTGGGAATAGACCTAGGGCATGGGCAATTTTTAAAAGCTGCCCAGATGATTCTAATGGGAAAACTATGGTTGAAAACCACTAATCTAGTATAAAATGATGCTTATTTAAGGAACATATATCATTATGGTATGGTATTTGTTAACGAGCACCATGTCTTTTATGTACTGCATCGTATTTGAGCAGCCAGGTCTATTCATAGGTTTTGTCATTCAAGCAAAGATACAGTATTAGGAAAAGACCTTCTTTGATTTGTATGCCCCAAAGCCTTTTTGTCTTTTCCCTTTATTATTAAAGAGTTTTCAAAATGACTCCTGATTTGTCTTCATATTGGAATGTGATTAATTGATCTGTAATTTCCAAAATTCACCTTAAGTTTCTTACAGAGACTGGCTGCTAAATGTCCATTATTTTTATTGCTTTTAGAACTTAATGTCATCTATGTGGACAGCTCGAGCCTCAAAGATGTGATGGAAAGTCTCTGTTGTGCCATTGTTAGAGACAGTTGCTGCTTTAGAATTTCCTGGTCCAGGAACCAGATTGATGATAACTCTTTTGTGGGACCCTCCTCTTTGTAGTTTAAAAATAATCAGGTTCCTAAATAGAGATGTATTATAGATTCAAAGACAACATTGTTTTTCTTTTTCAGAGCATGGACAGAACATCAGGAATATGGATTGATCATTGATGGCTCCACATTGTCACTCATATTAAATTCTAGTCAAGACTCCAGTTCTAACAATTACAAAAGTGTTTTTCTACAGATTTGCATGAAGTGCACTGCTGTGCTCTGCTGCCGTATGGCACCGTTACAGAAAGCCCAGGTAACTGAATTATTACTTAATGTTCCAGTCCAGGTACTTTATATACATATATGCAAATGTTCACTTTACTTTTAACTTGTTTCTTCTTCAAAAAGCCTTTATTACCTTATTACATCTTCCCTGGCTTTTTCCTCTGTGGTCATACTCAAGGGTCTTCCCACCAATTTGAATTAAATTCACCTTGTTGTCCCCACAAGCTAGCTGTCTGATTCCTCACCTCCAAACTTCTCTAATGAGTGCGTGGTGCCTGCTGCCTCTCTTCTACTGCTTCTGGCCCCCTATTTCATTAGCCCCATGCATTCGTTCTTCTCATCTTACTCTGTTGGATCTCCTGGAGGAAACAGTGACCTCCTTGCTGAATCCATCATGCTGTCTTCCGTTCTCCTTATTTCTCTGCTGCAGTTGACACTATCAATTATATCCTCCTTAAAACTCTCCTCCCTTGGTTTCTGTGATGGTCCTCTGTCCTGACTTTTCTTTCCTTCTTGGCAGCCTAGTGTCTTCTTATATTGTTTCATCCTTTGTCTTCTTTCTAATGATCAATTTTCTCTGGGCCTAAGTCTTTCTCTGCTTTTCACTTATAATAGCCTATCTCTCTGGGTAAGAACATCTATTTCTGTGACTCCCACTGATATATCTCTGGTCCTGACTTTTCCTTTTCATTAAGTTTCATATTTCTAGCTTCCTCTTAGACAGCTCCGTATGGATTCCCCACTGTCACATTGAATTCTAGTGTCTAAGGTAGCTCTTATAATTTTCTCCTTCAGGCCAGTTTGTTTTTACCCCTTATCTTCATTATTCCTGTTACCAGTACCATTTTTCTTTTACTCCCTAAGTCTCCATTACTACCTTTGACCCTTCTCCCTCACTGTATACATAGTCACCATGTCCCCTTGATCTTACCTTTTGTCTTAGCTCGCATTTTGAGGCCATCTTTTTAAACCTTTTACCTCCAGCCTAGTCTAAGCCCTTATGACTTTATACACAGACTATTTGATTCAGTTCCCTCACTAGTCTCCTTGCTTTCACCCTTCCCCCTTCAAGTCTCTTTCCCCGTACTCCCAAATTAATAATCTTGTTAAAACCCTTCTCCTATCATATATTCTTGTTCAGATAGTTTCAGTAGTATCCTAGTCCTTTAACGTATAGAGCAGATGACTCAATGTGGCACTCAAGCTCACACTTGTTGCCCTTTAATGCGTCTTGACGTAATTTTATGTCCACCATGATTCTCATATCCAGCATGAATCCTCCACTCTTGTTGGTTGTTCCCCCTGTGTCCCTTCCACATGCCATGCTCCTAACAACTTCCAAAGCTTTCCTCATGTCATTTCCTCATCTGGAATTTTCTCTGTATTCCTCTTGGCCCAACAAGATTTTCACTCATAGTAAAACCCAGCTCAAGGGTTACTTCCCATGTGCTTTCTTTTCCAGCTCCTCCAGCCCACATTGATCCGCTTCCCTTTGCTTCCTTGGGCTCACTGGGTTCAGAGAACTTGAGAGTGTCAGTTACACACTTTTTCACTTCTGTATGCTCTGTAGAATGTACTTTCATATGTATTAGTCTTGCTTCTTCATATTCTTCAGCTGCTTGCTCTAGACTCAGGGGATGGCTGTCCTTGGCTTCTCCTTTACACACACCTCACCCCTTACCTCACACATGCATGCGCACACACACACAGCCCATCCTAATTTAGAGCATTGTCTCTGTCTTCTCATTCTCAATCCCCACCACAATTTGTTCTTCTTCTTTCTTTCTTCAACCTTCAAAGCTTTGGTTAGCCCCAGCTGGGGAAGCATATTTTACCAGAACAGTATGTATAGAAATCTATCACTTTAGTCAGAGTTAATATATTTTTTTCCCTACATGTGTTGTCTGTCGCTCAAATTACTCACCTGGGTTCTGACTACTTGACTGTTCAGGCAGGTATGTGAATATCTGGCCCCATGCTGCTTCACTCACACAGAATATGGAGCCCTCTGTGGTTCATTCCTCAGTCTGTTTTATTTCTCTCACTGTAGTCGTTTCTTCCAGGATATGACCTACATATCTGTCATGTCCATATAACTGAGTTTCAAGTCACTTCCTCAATCCAAATCTTTGGGGTTCTACTTTACTTCCCCAGCTGCTGACTGAACACCTCTTCTTGGGTGTGTCAGTGTCACCTCAATTCAGCCTTCTCTAAAGCCCAGCTGTCATTTTCCTTGTCTTTTTCTACATCTATTACTGAGCTCACTGTATTTGCAGGTTTCTACATTGAAAACCTTGAAATCTGTGTTGACTTCTCCCATTCTTTACCCATCCATGTGATCTCTGCCATCAAATTCTGTCCATTTTCTAGTACATTGTCTTTTCCATCTCTTCCTTTCTTTCCATTACCTTCTAGGTCCAGGCCTTTAACAGCTCATTGGTCTCTACCTGTAACTGGCCACCTGACTTCTCTCTTTGCCTGCAGTCTTGCTTTTTCTTCCCCTTCTTCCTGTACTCTGCTGCCACTTTCATAATATCATTCCCTTTTGATCTGGCCCCAGGTGTACCTGTTCATGTCCCCTATATGAAAACTCATCTGGTCAAACCAGATCTATTTTCTGAGCATATGTTGTATTTACCTGGCTTTATGCCGTAGAACATGCCATTCCCTTTCTCTGGAATACTCCTCCAATCCCTTTCTCCCCATGTGTGCAAATCTTACCAGTCTTTTATGATTTAGGTCAAAATCACTCTTCCTTCTGTGAACTCATTCCTGGTCACTCTGGCATGTAGTGTCCTCTCCCTTTTCTTGACATCATAGGCCTTCTTATGTGAATGACGTAGATGACAATGCTATATATTCCCTTGCACAGATATTGCATAATGTTATCTTGTATTGTTAATCTGATTATGTAATATTCTTGTATCTATTCCCTATCTCTACTACTCCATTATGTGCTTCTTAAGGGTGTGATCCAGCCTTATATCTTTTTTGGATATTTGCACATTATATTGCATGCAGTTAGAGTTGATCAATAAACAGATTTTAGTAAGTTGATTTCTTTTTCATGAAGCTGTCCTATTGAAGAGAAGTTCTTAACCCAGGTGATCTGGGGCTCAGTAAAACCTCCATGTTTCTCTCTCTAAATCTTTCATGATTTTGTAGTCCATAACCATATATCATTTTATCTTTCCACAAGGACAAGCTTTAATCTTTTTAATCTATATTTTTATGCAGAAGCTGTCACCCTTGATCATTTTATTGCCTTCCCTAGACCTTTTCTGGCTGCAGTTTTTCTTCCATGAGGTGCAAATCATCACTGCCCATAGTATAACAGGTGCAATTAGTTACCCAGTATTTAGCCCATGAAAAACAAATTTAGTTTGGGTTCTTTAATTTTGTCTTTGACTCACTTACAGATCATTTCTGACACTCTTATAAAGTTTTCAAAAAGAACCAAGTTAAGGGGAGGGATTGGGAGAAAACTGACATTTCACAGTAACAGCATCTTTGTGTTAAATGGAATTGGCATTTTTTGTATGCTATTTAATACAACTAAAGCCTGACTGAATTTTGTTTAAAGAAAAGACTGCGGTGTGGTTTAACCTTGTATAAATTAATTTTAATCACTTCAGTTATGTTGAAAATGGATTTTATTTATGTTAACTGGTAAAAGCAATTGTGAGGACAGAATTTTTGCAAGGCATTATTTAGCTAGTGAATTATATAAGCTTTTTAAAAGCTGCCAGCTTCCGAGGGGTTTTGAGGGTTGACGCATAAAGCAGTCATTATCTAACACATAGGGTGGGAGGGCAGCTGCTTACCCAATACACTCCCACAAGTAACTCTACCAGGAGAAAATTTATTTTATTCAGTACCTACCATGAACACAGCATTTAGCTGCGCTGTGCCATTGACACATCTTGAAGAGACACTCAGGAAATAGCAGCAGGCTTTATGCACGTAACTCGGCATCTTTCTGCAAATCTCACCACCTTTAAGACGCCCCCCTTTAAAATGCAGCTACCTGTAGGACAGATCAGATCATATTGGGCAGTGGGAGATTTAGTCAAGTTTAGTTGTCAGCTAGATGGGTGCAAGAATTTAACATTAGATAACTCCCTGGGAATAAGGGTTGGGGAATACCTGGAGGAGGTGGGGGTGTCAGCAGGGACGAGAGAGGCAAAAGTTACCAAAAATATTGTTCTCTCATTACCCACCTTTGTTCCAGTAACCCTATGCATGTTACCCCAAATCAGCTTTCTGGTCTCCACTGTCACACATCCAGCACCTTATCTGAACGGACACATGAAGCAATGACAGAAGAAGGAAATGTGTTGACTGCTGATATAGGTAGGGGGCAAGGTTTCTTGACAGTTCATACACGCACAGAACCAGAAACAAGTGGGCACTGGTGTTAACATTTTTAAAATCTGTGTAAGACTATTGTACATAAATGCACAAACTACCTTTCTGTTTACAAGGCCTCCATTTAGAAGTGTGAATGAGGCATATACCCCCAATGTAGTACAATCTCACATTCTACTTTGACCTTTTCTATACCTCTTTTGTATTTAATGTTTAGATTGTCAGAATGGTGAAGAATTTAAAAGGCAGCCCAATAACACTGTCGATAGGTGATGGTGCCAATGATGTTAGTATGATCTTGGAATCCCATGTGGGAATAGGTAAGAAACATCTGATGAGATGGCAGCTGTAAGGTATCAGTATTGCTTTTAGGTGGAATGGTCTTATATTCTAGAGAGATTATTTTGGTTGCTAATCGTGAATTCAAATTTGGGAATGATAATTAATCGAATGAAGGTCCTCATGTGATCATGGAACATGTCCATCCTAAAGTCCTACCCATGGTGGGAATGTAGCAATACAAAGTTAGAGGGTATTTTTTTTCCACAAACCTGCTGGCAGCACAAGTGATCATTTAGCTCTCACTGAGGCAACATGCATGAAATTTTATTGATTTTCTACCCCTGGCCAGATAGCCTGCTTATATCCCTGCACTATATCTTTTGAGATTCTTAGCTGTTTGAGACTAAGAAATGATAATTGGTTGGCTGCTTTTCCACATGGTAATATTTATGGGTGGTTTGGCCTGTAGTGTTGAATTTAGATGTTGGCGTGTAACAACAGCTTTTCTACAACCTGCACTATTTTTTCCCCGTCAGGCTGCTGGTATGCCTCATACCCAACAATTTTATTTTTTTGGAGAGGGAGAAATAATGAAATTAGTATCTTGTACAGTAGTTTGGATTCCCAAATTCTTCCTTTTGGAAGTAACTATTTAACGTGGAACTCTTAAGATCTACTCGTTGGTTATCCACCGTGGAAATGGCCTAAAGCCACTTGAGCTCATGGAACACTTGGGCTATTACTCAGTTTCATTCAGTCAAAGGACTTGACCATCTCATTGTAACTCTTCGTCTTGAGCACCTGGACGAGCGCCCCCACGTCTCTGAGTCGCTTTAATATAGCACCTAGTGTAGCACCATGCACAATTAAGCACTTACTAAGTGCCTTTAAAATAATTTTCAGATTTAATTTTTTTCTCCTCAAGAGAATTTTTGCCTTGTAATGATTAAAATAATGATTCTATTTAATTGTTTTATATTTATTATAAACAGATAGTTACCAATTTAAACTTAGTTTTATATTTTATTGGTAAGTCTCACTGTCACTGTATAAAGTCACAAGCGCTTCTTGGTTAAGAAAACAAAGCTAAACTACATAATTGAACTAGAACATGTAAGCAAGTTAAAAATAGAAGATAACAAGTCAGGGAGTTGCTTATTCTATAAAATACTCACCTTATAGAGATTTTCTTTTTTTAGGTATTAAAGGCAAAGAAGGTCGCCAAGCAGCCAGGAATAGCGATTATTCTGTTCCAAAGTTTAAACATTTGAAAAAACTGCTATTGGCTCATGGGCATCTATATTATGTGAGAATAGCACACCTTGTACAGTATTTCTTCTATAAGGTATGTGATAAAACATTTGTCGTTTAATTTATGACTATTTAATCCAGCATTGGCTCGGCTTAATTGCAGTGTTTTCCTCCTTCTTTCATGTTTCTTTTGCTGTCTTACTACTAAAGTTTGTGGCCAGCAAAAGAGAAGTGATCTATTTAATAAATCAAACCAGAAATTTCTTTTAATGCAAGAGATTTGAGATGAAATTTTTAAGTTAACTTTCTTGAAGTATAGTTTAAATACAATAAAATGTACCCATTAAAAGTTTACATTTTCATTCTGACAAATGTATACATCTGTATAACTACCACCCCAATCAAAAATAGAACATTTCTATCACCCCAGACAGTTCTCGTATGCTCCTTCCCAGTCAGTCTCCTGTACTGCCACACCAAACAATGAGTAATCTGATTTATATTACTATATAGTATATAGTAATATATATGGTATATAATATATAAATTCAGATATAATTTATATAATATACACATTAGATTTCCCTGTTTTAGAACTTGACAGAAATAGAATCATGTACTCTTTTGTATCTGGCCTATTTCAGTTAGCATGTTTTTGAGCTTCATCCATATTGTATTGTCTATCAATAGTTGATCCCCTTTTTATCCTGAACAGTATTCTAAACTACTCTTTTTAGTAACAGAATCATCTTTTCAAATGAAATTACACAGATAAGCAGATAGAAGGAGGACTGCATTGATTGAAGGGTGATGAGGCTAGGCCTATTTACTTGCTCAACCTCCCTGTCCTGCCTAGAGGTTCCTCGGTGCACAACTTGGAATCCATGAATATAGTTTAAGCCACTCATTTTATGCATAATGACCCTGGCATACATGAAGGTGAAGTAACTGGTCTAAAGGATGCAAATCATTTTAAGTCATTTTTAACTCAGCATTGGCCAGAACTTGATCTTCTGTTCTGTGTTCTCTTTGGCATAGTTTTCAAAAGTTTTTTTTCATTTTTCATTTTCAAATAATTTCAGACTTTAAAAAAGTTGGAGAATTAGTGAAATAATTCTCGGAGTATTTACCCAGATTTGCCAACTGATAACACCTTAGATAACCCAAAACATAGTTATCAAGATCAGTAAATTGATACTAATTGGCACATTATTGACTAGTCTACATACTGTATTGGAATTTTGCCAGTGGTTTCACTGATATTCTATTTGTGGTCCATTTCAGGCTCATATGAAGAGTACTGGCCAGTTAGTTTGTAGACTGTCCCTCAATTTGGGTTTGTCTAATGTTTGCTTAGTATTAGATTCAGGTTATGCATTTGGGGTACAAATACCACAGAAGTCATGTTGTAACCTGCTCAGTGCATCATATCAAGAGGCACATGTTGTCAATATGTCTCATTCTTGATAATGTTAACTTTGATAACATCATTCAAATGTTGTTTTGGAGATCTTAAGATCCCTCAACTGTGCTCTGTGTAGTTTCTTTGAAAACGAGCATTCTGCTGCTAAAACAGATATTTTATTCTGTGAGTTAAAATCCATTACTATCATTATTTATTCTGTTATTCAAATTGTCACAGATTTGGCCCCTGTGTCATTTCAACATGTCTCCATCATTTCTTAACTTTTATTTTATTGGGATAAGAGCACTTAACATTAGCTCTACCCACTTAGATTTTGAAGTGTACAATGCAGTATTGTTAACTAGAGGCAGTGTTGTACAGCAGATCTCTAGAACTTACTTGTCTTGCATAACTAAAACTTTATACCCATTGAATAGCAACTCTCCATTCTCCCCTCCCCCAACCATTTTTGAAGACGTCTTTATTTTCTGATACTACATGATGTGCTAGCCTCATCTTGTATTTTTCCTGCCCTGGTCCTGGATTCAGACAATTCTCCAAAGAACAATGGTTCCTTTTGTTTGCAAATGGTATTTAGAAATCAAGATCTGGGTGCTGGTTGTGCTCATTGCTGCTAAGCTCAAGTTGATTCTAGGCCTTCTCAGTGGACAGAGCTAGGAAATACATATAAGTATACATACGAATCTATTTGTATCTGTGTATATATGTACATACTCAACGTATATGTTGGGCTGGAATCAAAGGTATCAGTGTGAGTGTAGTTTATACTGATACCTTTGATTCCAACCAGCACCACAAGGTTCATTCTAACCTTTCCCTTTTCCTTGTTTGTAACTCCTTTCTCCAGTGGTGAGAAACCTCGTTCTCATTATCCTCAATATGTTTACTCATTTGCTCAATCCTGGAATACACTTAAAGTAGTTTCAGAATTGGTAACTCATACTCTTGTGAGAAACAAACTGACTAACTTGAGTAATATATTTGTGTGCAGTTCTTTTTGTCTTTAGCCTTAGAGTATATAGTCAAAATACTGTTACCACACTTACTTTCTTCTTTTCCACCATTTCAATGTGGCCATTGTAATAGACTTAAGTTAAATTTTTGTTTGCATTCCACTTGGGTTCTTCTCTAATCCTGATTGATTTTAATGATTTATTTTTTGAGTATCTGAAACACTGGTGCAGTTACTTACGATGAGGTTCTCTGAGGATGGTGCTTAGTGAGTTAATGTTCTAAAGGAAAGGAGAATTTGGCAACAGTGTGACTTTCTCAAATCCCTCTGTACTTATACGTAACTGCTTTTCTAAAATGAAATTTTTGAAGTCATCTGTAATTGTCTATAAGCATACTAACAGAGAGAACCAGTGGTAACGTTTCGTTATGTGACCTATTGTTTTGTCTATGCAAATTAATGTACGTATCTATCATTTTTATACACTATATACTGTTGGGTTTTTTTCAATTTTTTATTGAGATGTAATTCACATAAAATTTACTAATATGTGTAAGACTCTTAAGCACTTTATTTTCTTTTTTAATCCTCACAAATCTCCTATGAAGCCATTAGTATCATATCCACTTAAAATAGGTGGAATGTAGGACTCACAGAGCTTACATAACTTACCTTTCGCTCCCCAGCTAGGAGGTGACAGAGCTAGATTTCCACAGTAGGTTTATTTGCTCTCAGTCCAGGACTCTTTGTGCATCATAGTTAGAATCTCTCGGGCCTTGGACTCAGTAACTTAGCAGCCCTGTGTGGGGATGGATGATTATTCTCTTTTACCCGCTTTAGTAGGATAGCCCATGACCATTTGCCGTACAGATCTGCCTAGCCATCTGATCCTATTACAGAGCCTTGGCTTACCTCAAGATTTTGGCCTGCAATTCAAGCAACTGCCACCAGATGGAAGGAATGCTCTGTTAAGGAAAACAAAACAAGCATTAAAATGGCTAACGTTTACTAGTGGTCTGTAACTAACATGTCCCTGTTCCTAATTTGGAAGATTATTTATGTAGATGATGCCTTCTGTCTTCATTAGGATCTCTGTGCCCACTATTATCTTAGTTACTGACTTAGCAGTATTCCTTTTTTAACTGTTGCTTTTTGTCCCAAGATGATTTCTTAATACTTTCGACCCTCTTTGGCTGAGCTAAGAAGCCTGCCTTCCTCTTACCTTGCCGTTGAATCTTCAAATTGTTATTGTCCCGCCTCTGGAGTGCTTCAGTGACAGGTCACCCTACCTTTTATCTCTCCATTCAATCCTCCTGGAATAATTCAGCCAGGTTAATGTTTGGAAAATGACACTTTTCAGCTTGTCCTCCGGAAACTTCACTCTCTGTTGCCTAAGGATTAGCCTGGCTTTTAAGGCCCCCCACAGTCTGATCCTGTCTTACCTTATGTGTTTAAAATACACAGGGCCTTGTGTTGGTTTCTATCACTATATCCTATTCATCTTTAAATACGTAGTTCAAATTCTAACTTATTTATTCATTCAATCAACAAATATGTTTGAATCTGTTAACCATGTGCCAAACACTATTTTAGGTCCTGAGGATTCATAATGCAATAAGACAGAAACTTACATTCTAGTGAGAGAGTCAGACCCTCCCACACACAACACATCTCCGTAATCCCCACCGACTACTACCTCTTCCAACCTCAGAACACTTTTTTTCTTTATGTAAAATAAGACTCTAGAAATGCTACTGGCAGTTATTTTGCATTCTTCCAGAACTGATACATACAGATGAGTGTTGCCCTTCCAGGTAATGACCTTGGGAGCTCTGACACTTACTTTGATGCCGTAGGAGTTATTGAAAACATGTATAGCACTTTTCTTTAGGAATGTCCTCCAGAGCCTGTACTGTATTCACCTAAACACCCTTAGTCGTAGCAGATGTTCATCCTTTGAGGATGCATTGGATTTTTTTAAAACAACCTCATGTCTCCCAGCCTGGTAAATTATCTAAGTGAGAATAATGTAAGTGAGAATTATCTAAGTGTCACTCTGGGGTGACAGAAGGAAGCAGACTGGTTTTTGACATGGCTCAAAAATGGGCTCTTGAAGGTGCTACCCAAAGAGAAGTTGAGAGATATCATGAATAAGTGACAGCAGCACTCAAATAAGGTCACAGCCTACATTGAAGGATAGCACTCATTTGAAAATATTAGTTTAGTTTTGCCTGAAGACATTAATTTCAGTAGTTATTGTCATACCTGGTGGCTTTTATTTCCTGATGAATTCTCAGAATGTATTTTTTTTAATGTTTGTTTTTAGTGTTCTCCCAGTTAAATGATGAGTCTCTTAGGAGTAAGAAGTTTTGTTTTGGTTTGACTTTTGTATGACCCACAGTGCCATCTTTACATATAGTAGGTGGTCACTAATAATATGTTGATTATTTAAGGAGGCAGTAAAGCACAAGTTGATACTGTTAGTGTCAATACACACCCTATAAGTATATATGTAATAATATATATATACATATATATGTAATAATTTCTTGATTATTTATTGGTATTAATTGACTTTAAAAATACACTTATTGCTTATGTCAGTCTGTGATGATTTTACAAATCAAATTGGCATTTGAAGTGCAGTATCATTAGATGTTTGGATTGTATGAGCTCATTTTGTCCCTAGAAGAAGAATAGCAAGAGGTTCTCATAGAGTAAGTGAGATCCTCTACTGCCTTGGTAGGGCAAAAGTTTGTATTAATATGAATTAATCGTTTGGTTTTTGAGTTGTTTCCTTACAGCTCCGGAATAGAAATTTATTGCATTATGGTGTTAGAAGGACTTAGAACTGACTGTAGACTATTTGGACTACAGTTTCCTATTTTAATTTAGAAAGTTGATCAAGTGAAAACACTAACTCTTTTCTCTTTTTTTCCAGAACCTTTGTTTCATTTTGCCACAGTTTTTATACCAGTTTTTCTGTGGATTCTCACAACAGGTTTGTTTCCCTAGTTATTTGTTATAATGTAGCTTACATTTGCTATTAATAAATTACCTTTTTATGTATTGGATTGTAGAGATTAGAGAGGTATGTCAAAATAAAGGGATTTTTTTTTTGGTTCAACAGTTGATCTTCTTGTCCTGGTTTTTGATAATAGCAAATGTTTACGTCTTTGCTTTAGTAATATTATACTATTGCTTACTTTTTGAAAGTTGTTTGGTACATCCTGTTGGAGTTAAGATAACCTTAAAAAAAGTATTTTTGCGGCTGGCCCAGTGGCATAGCGGTTAAGTTCACACACTCCACTTTGGCAGCCTGGAGTTCGCTGGTTTGGATCCCGGGCATGAACCTACATACCATTTATCAAGCCATGCTGTGGCAGGCATCCCACGTATAAAATAGAGGAAGATGGGCACACATGTTAGCTCAGGGTCAGTCTTCCTCAGCAAAAAGAGGAGGATTGGCGGTGGATGTTAGCTCAGGGCTAATGTTCCTCAAAAGAAAAAAGTATTCTTAATTTTATCTTGTTATCAATGTATGCAATGTTTTCAAATAATCCTAAAATGTTATAGTTTAATATTTCATCAAATGAAATCTCACAGCTTTGCAGTTTCTCAGGTTGTTTTTCTAGAAAAACATTGATCTTTAAGATGGCCAAGAAGCAGTGATTGCTATATAAAGCCTTGGATTACTTGAGCAACTCTACAATTTTTGCCCTGTATTGTTTTCTGAACATTTGTTACGTAAAGAATGTGCCGTATGTCACCTTGGTACCTGAGTGGGAGGATGGGTAGGCATGTTTGTAGGTTTGTTTCAACAACTGAAATGGATTTTGCATTGCTTCTAATGGAAATA
Source organism: Equus przewalskii (assembly GCF_037783145.1). Classification (NCBI taxonomy): domain Eukaryota; kingdom Metazoa; phylum Chordata; class Mammalia; order Perissodactyla; family Equidae; genus Equus; species Equus przewalskii. The sequence continues at coordinate 112,131,312 of NC_091863.1, read as the reverse complement.
TGGCTAAAGACAGGAGCTCTAACATTGAATGACTAAGGAATATCGTAGTTAATGTATGAACAGTTCAGTAATTTTGCCAAGCTGAGCCACTGGTAACATCACCACAGGTATTAAAGACTGAGTTTCTCAACTTCAGGACATGCTTCATTCCTCATGGTAGGAAGTTATTTTTTTCTAATTGCTTGGCAGTATTTTTAAGAGACTGTATTCTTCTCAATAGGATGTGACTACTCTTTTTCTCTTGAACTTACCTCTTCCATTTGGTCTGTTGTCTCTTACGTCAGTGACATGTCATCAGCCCCATGGTGCCAGTTAAGCAGATTGCTTTATGATTTAATCATCTGCCAGCTGTAGGAAGTCCCATCAGCCTTCTTGTATTCAAAACTAACAGAATTAGTTACAGAGAGTTTTATAAATTCTGATGAAACTGCTTTTCTTGAGTATTCAGATTACTATTGATCAAAATATTTCTCATTCCTCACTTCCTTGGATGAATGCACCTATTAAAAAGACAACTTCAAGTTTCTTAGCAAAGTGCTGAAGGGAAGTTGGCTTAATCTTAATCTGGTTAAAACATTGTTTTTATTTTGAAAGGAATCTGTTGCTCTGTTATCCTTTTAAAACATCTTTACCAAGCTCAAGTCGTATGAAGAAAGAAAGGACTTCTATAAATCCAGCTGGGATTCAGACCCTGGTTAACTGATTAGGTTTCCATAGGAGTTGATGTTTGGCTTCCTCAGTTGCTCACCTGGTAGGTTCATTCATTTAACAAATATTTGTTGAATGCCTACTATGTGCTGGGGTAAGTGCTAGAGCTACAACAGTGATCAAAACAAAACTCTTACCCCCAAGAAGCTTGCAGTATTGTGATGGGGGAGAGACAGCCAACAATCAGACAAATACATTATGTTGGGTACTGATAAATGCTCTGAAGGAAAAAAAAATACAGCATAATAAATGGATAGAGTGTGACTGTAGAAGAGGGCTGCTGCTTTAGAGAAGATCATCTGGAAACTTCTCTGTGATGAGGTGACATTTGGGCAGAGGTCTGAAGAAGATGAGGGAAGGAGCTATCAGACATCTTAGAGGAAAAGTGTTATCAGGTGAAAGGAAAGTCTCTGAGGTGGTGACATAGTGTGTGATATCTTTATTTTTTATTTGTTTTAAAGATTTTTTCCTTTTTCTCCCCAAAGCCCGCTGATACATAGTTGTATATTCTTCGTTGTGGGTCCTTCTAGTTGTGGCATGTGGGATGCTGCCTCAGCGTGGTTTGATGAGCAGTGCCGTGTCTGCGCCCAGGATTCGAACCAACAAAACACTGGGCCGCCTGCAACGGAGCACGCAAACTTAACCACTCGGCCACGGGGCCAGCCCCGTGATATCTTTATTTTTGACCTTAGCCTTGTGCTGGTGCTGAACGTAGCAACCTTTGTTGCAAAAATCTTTGGAGTATATAAAAGTAGTTAGCCTTTTTCAACTCTGGTGCACATCAGGTGTTCTCTGCAACCCTGGAACTTGGGGAGTGAGCTATGGAGAATGTTGAAATGGGACTAGGATTCAGATTCTTTAAGCAAAAAGCAACTCTTTCTTTAGCAATGCTGGGATAGTACTGGTCTTTTGTCTATGTGAAAAGAAAACATTTGTAACAGGTTTAATAAGAAACAGTATTATCAACTAAACCTGTTTGTTTTGAGGACATTCTGTCTCCTCTAATTATCCAATCTAAGAATTACAATTATCTCTCATGTAACCTCAAAGTACCATAGTGGAACAAAAGTAGATTTATGCTTCTTTTGTTTGAATGAAATTCAAGACTAAATTACACACCAGTCAATCTGAGTTGTTGGGGTTTTTTTTCCTGAATTTTCTTGTTAGTGAAAATGGGTAATTTCCAATGAAAATGTAGTGTTGTATGCCAACAAATTAGTCTTCTCCGTTGAGAGTTAAAAGGAATGTAACACCTTTTGGGGCTACTTTTTAATTTAGTAGAGTAGTTTTGCTGAGCTTAAATCTTTGTATGTGGGAGGTACCTCCATGTTCTATGTAGAGCCGTGTTTTTAACTTCATTGAGAATGTTGCATGCGTTGTCTCTACTGCAGGCCAGAGTTGTGATCCCTTCCTCTGGGTTCTCCTACCTCCTTGTATACTCACCAGTCTGCCTCCCCCTCTAGAATTTGAGGTCCTTGGCAGGCAGGACATGAATCTTTTCTGTCCCCAGTACTTGTCACTTAGTAAGCACTCAGTAAATGGTTTTGAAGTCAACTAATGAATGAACCAATGCTCTATTCAAGTTGTTCTTAACTTTTTTGAGTCAACTCCCATTATGATAGTAGTTGCATCTTTAATGGTCATTGATTTAAAAATCCATAATTGTGTTAATTTTTGTCATATTTAAGTGCATTTTTGGGGGCCATCCCAGTGGCACAGTGGTTAAGTTCACACATTCCACTTCGGCAGCCCGGGGTTCACTGGTTTGGATCCCAGGTGTGGACCTACACACGGCTTGTCAAGCCATGTTGTGGCAGGCATCCCACATATAAAGTAGAGGAAGATGGGCATGGATGTTAGCTCAGGGCCAGTCTTCCTCAGCAAAAAAGAGGAGACTTGGTAGCAGATGTTAATTCAGGGTTAATATTCCTTAAAAAATAAATACATAAATAAATGCACTTTGTTTATTAAAGAACACTTATATATGTGAAAAATACATATGAATATGGAACATTATTTATTCAGGCTACAGATAATGGTTGTACGACAACTTCTAACCCTGTGTAGAAAAATACTGAACTCAGTGTTTCCATCAAAACAAGGTTTGTAGAATTCCTTAATTTTTTTTAAATAAAGGAATATCTACAATATCAGATCAGTTCTTTACAAATGTGGTATTGCTTCCGATCTCTACTCATTCATACATCTAATATTTATTGAATGCTTTCTGTATGCCAAGTTCTCTTCTAGGAACTCAAGATTGTCAGAGCCCTCTAGCCGAAGACCACTAGGAACACACATATAGTTGATCAAATTAGGTTTATTGCTCAATGCAGCAAGGAAGAGTGTACACCGTGAAGAAGAGTAGTAGAGAGTCTTAATTATAATATGATTTTGGCATGAGTTAGGTGATTTTGGGAAGGGTTTAAGGAGTGAGGCCTTGCTCTAGATTAAACATTGTCAGTAAGTAGGGGTAATTTTTGACTGGACATTTCAGTAAATCTTATCCAGGAGGAGTGGAGACTAGAAAAAGGCTTGTCATTGGTCAAGAAGCAACAATCAACCGTATATGGCCAGAATGGGGATGTTCATCATGTTTGTGATTTAAACAATATTCATGTTCTGTCTGTGTTCAATTGTGACTATGGAGTAGTCGTCCTTTTGTCTTGATCCATCATGGTGACAGAGTGGCCTTATTTGATGTTGCTGTTCTGTGTGAAATTGTTCAAGTTCAACAGGAGAAGACCAGTGCCTAGCTGTGAGTTCCAGGCCTGCTCCTGGATGTCAGGGGCTGCTTTGCTCTTTCTCAAGCTACAGCTGTCAATAAAATAAAAACCCCTGCCCCAAAAAGCTTAAAATCTAGTGTGAAAAGAGAAACGGTAAGCATAATAAATTTATAATGTAAGTTAAGAAGGTGATTAGTACCATAGGAAAAAAAGAAACAGGATAAAGGGGGAAAATGTGTCCATGAGAGAAGGAGTGGCAAGTTAAATCAAGATTGGTCTAAGTGAGAAGGTGACATTTGAGCTAAGATTCGAAGGAAGTGAGGGAGTAAGCCATGAAGCTATCTAAAGGAAAAATATTCCAGGCAAGGGCAACAGCCAGTTCAAAGGAGGTGTCTCAAGTCAGGCGTGTGCCTGACATGTTGGAGGTACAGCGAGGAAGCCATTGCTGCTGGAGTGGAATGAGCAAGGAACAGGAGAGATTAGAGATGAGGTCAGAAAGGTAGAAGCCAGCCTGAGGGAGGCTTTATAGCCAACCCATTGCAGGAACTTTTTTTTTTAATGAAAGAATCCACTGGAGAGTTTGAACAAAACAATGACTTGATTTGACTTATTTTCTAATAAAACTGCTCAGGTCATTGTGTTGAAGTTAGACTGTAGGTCAAGGGCATGAGCAGGGAGACCATTGCAGGGTGGTAACAGTGGAGGTGCTAAGAAGTGATCTGGTTCTGAATATATTTGAAGATACAACCAGTAAACACTTCTTAATCGATTGGATGTGGGGCGTAGAAAAGAAAAAAGTCAAGGATGAATCCAAGATTTTGGTTCTGAATGATCAGAAAGATTTTGTTGCCCTTTCCTGAGATGGAGAAGACTTAGCAGGTTTGAGGTGAGGGCAGATCAGTTCAGTTCTGGACATAAGTAAGTTCCAAACACTGAGTGCTAAAACACTCCAACAGAGGGCTTGGGGACAACAGACTGAGAAGGAACAGCTAGTGAGGTAGAAGGAGAAGCACTCATTTCAAAATATTTCTTGGGCACCTAAGTGGTACCAGGCACCAAGGTAGACACTAGTGTTGCAAACATTGTAGGGCCACTCACTGAAATAGGGAACATAGGAGAAAGCAGTTTTAAGGGGGATATGAGGGGGCCGGCCCAGTGGCACAGCAGTTAAGTTTGCACGTTTCACTTCGGCTGCCCAAGGTTTGCCGGTTTGGACCCTGGGTGCAGATATGGCACCGCTTGGCAAGCCATGCTGTGGTAGGCGTGCCACATATAAAGTGGAAGAAGATGGGCATGGATGTTAGCTCAGGGCCAGTCTTCCTCAGCAAAAAAAAGGAGGATTGACAGCAGATGTTAGCTCAGGGGCTAATCTTCCTCCAAAAAAAAACAGAAGAAAAGGGGGAATATAAGTTTGGTTTTAGACATTTTGAGTTGCAGCTGCCTATGGGAAAACCAGCAGAAAGTTGGACATTTTGATCTGGAGCCTGAGGAATTCAGGACCAGAAAGAGTTGGAAGTCATGCCTATGTACATATATTTAGCTTTGTTTTTGTAAATACATTTATGTAATCCTTAGTAAATGGCTACATTCAAAATCATGAATATAACCTGGAGAAGGTGATAGCGATACTCAAAATCATGTAAAATATTAACCAAACAAACTGTGACACAGGCTGGCCACTGCCTATGTTTAATTTTGCTAAGGGGTTCCTGGCTTATACTTAATTGATCTTTGTTCACTGAGAAATCTTTTGAAAAGGTATTAGTTAATATCTGTTAGAAATATAGTTAATAGCATGTAAACATTCTGAATAAGATCCTGATAACAGGGAGGGTATGTTAATATGATGCATTACAATATGTTAGTTTCTTTTCTATAGTCACCAGTTAGAGTGGCCTTATTTACAAAACTTCCTTTGCTATAACAAAAAGCATGAAAGGAAACTGTCTGGTTTCAGCTTGTGAATTTTCCAAACACATAAATGTCCTCTTGCAGATGATTGTTAGAGTACATTTCTTTCTCTTCCATTGTCATTTCAGCCACTGTATGATGCCGCTTACCTTACAATGTACAATATCTGCTTCACATCCTTGCCCATCCTGGCCTACAGTCTACTGGAACAGCACATCAACATTGATGCTCTGACCTCAGATCCCCGATTGTATATGTAAGTTAAAACCCTCTCAGATTTTCAACGTTGTGGATTTCATTTCGTCTGCAGTTGGGAAGGACAATGAACCACCCACCTGGTTTGATTCCGTGGTTCTATTCTGATTTTTTAGCTACTTAAACCAGACCATTCAACAGGAAAATGACATATTTCCTAGGTGTCGGTCCTGTACTTCAATGTCTGTGAACCATTTAATTCAAAATCACTAATTCCTAAAACTTGAACCTCCATTGTCATAGAGTTCTGGAGTCTTAGAGGAAGACACGCTACTATAACTACCAAAAAAGAAAGCCACACACAAACATCTTTGGTAGTTTTGAATATTAATTCTCACCTGTAATGGATTGAACTGATGATAGTGTGTTAGGCTTTCTTTCGTAAACTGCCCCTAAAGCATAGCCTCCCCCTCTTTGTTAGCCCCATTCTAAAACTGTATTGTTAAAGAAAATAATTAATTCATCAAGCCGTTACATTCATTTTGTGTCAATTGGAAATGGATGTTTTTCTCTATGGATGGGGAACTTGGCACTGGCCTCACTTGCTTAACCTGTGATTTAATTGGAATTTTATAAGTTAAGCCTACAGCTAAGGATAAAGATGTTAATTTACAGCAGATTATAAGCATTGCCAAATAGTGGATGGCAAGTGCAATAGAGAGACTTGGTGGTTTATTTGTATGAAGTGAAGACGCACAAATTTAAGGGATTTTTTTTTAACCAATACGACTCACAAAACTTACATTTAGTAATTGTTAAGCTTAACCAGATTTATAAAATTTGTCATCATTTTAAAGGTATTTATTATGGGAAATTTTAAACATGCACAGAAGTAGTGAAAATACTATTAATGTAGTGAACTTCCCTGTCTTCACCACTCAGCTTCAACAATTGTCAATTCAGGGCCCCTCCTGTTTCATCAGTAACCCTGTCTCCTCTATCATGGACTTACTTTGAAGCAGATATCAAACATTATATAAAGTAGTTATTTCAGTATGTGTCTCTTAAAGATAAGGACTTAAAGAAAATAACAATACCTTTTCATCTCTAAAAATTTAACAACTTCATAATATCAAATATCCAGTCAATGTTCAAATTTCTTCAATTGACTCATTTCTTTTTATATTATGCTTCTTTGAATCAGGATATAAGGCCCATATATTACATTCGGTTAATATGCTTCTTGAGTCTCTTTTAATCTGTAGGTTAACCTGGCAATTTATTTGCTGATGAAACTGGATCATTTATCTTGTTCAGTTTCCCCCAATATAGAGTTTGCTGATTGCATCCTCATGGCATTATTTAACATGTTCTGCTTTGCCCTGTATGCAAAAGGATAGTTAGATCTCGAAAGGGAATCATAGAAACCTTGGTGAAAATCTTACAGAGCATCAGCTCTCACACTCTCTTTTTGAAAATGAGAAACCAGGACCCAGAAATGACTTGGCTAACGACACAGGGTACAACTAGAGGCCAAACCAAGATCAGAATTCAGTCCTCCTGATGACCCGCCTGTGCCCTTTCCAGCAGGCTGGTGGTTTTCAGACACTGAGCAGCAGTCTTCTATCTTCAGACAACAGCTAAAGTGAAGCCCAGTAGTGCAGCTGCTCTGGTTGAAGTGGGGTTTGGGCAGCAGTGAGCAGAATCGCCCATTCAGTCCCACCAAGAGCTCAAGCTAATCACTTGCGCTCCAGTCCTGGCTCTGCCACTTACTAACTGTGTGATCTTGTGCCGGTTACTTGACTGAGATGTGCCTCAATTTCATCTTTGGTAGAATGTGGGTAAAATAGCACCTAATCACAGTGTTGAGGATTAAATGAGTGACTACATGTAAAAGAACTTAAAACAGTGTCTGGCACATAGTAAGTTCTCAATAGATGATAGCAATTAATCTTAGTATTCTGACACCCTCCTCCACATAGCGTCAGGGCTATACTATGCATTTTCATACATTAAGAATGTTGAAAACCTGAAGAAAGCTGTTGAGTACAAATTATTGTAAGGGTTTCCATGAAGTTAGTGCACTGCAGGTGTAGGTCATGAATTATTTAACAATTTTGCCTAGAGGGTATACTTGGCACATCTGATGCAGACATGAAAGCTGTGGCATACCTATTGCCCAGCCCACAATGCAGCTTTCCTTCTTGCCTGCTGTGACGAGACGCTGCTCTCAGCCTGTCACTGTATTGTAGATTGCTCTGTTACTCTGAGCGTTCCTATGTGGCGCTCTCTGCAGTTGTACCAGTTAATATTACTGAGGTAATTGTGTAGCATATTATAGATTTCCCCTTCAGGGACTTAGTGACTCAGGCATTTCCCAAATGTTCTGATGAGAAACAAGACATAATTGGATATTTTCCTATTTTTTAAGAGAAATTTGAAAAGTTAACTGTAGTTCTTCTATAGAGGGAAGAGGTATAGTTTGTTTCTTCTACAGCTTTAAAAGGCAAAAGAAAGGTCCCAGTACACTTACTGTCTCCCATCACATGGAAGTGCTCAGGCCTGTGGTGTTGGTCAACTGCTCTGTGGATCTTCATTCACTCTCATGTCCTCCTTCATGTTGGCCATCATATTCTGAATTTCCAACAGCTTCCTCATTTATCTGAGTGCAGCTAGAAAGCTTCACCTATAACGCAACATGCCATGTTTTCCAGTGTGTAATGTAACTCCCAGAGATGGTCTGGAAAGACAGGAACTACTTCCTGCCTCAGCCAAAGTCAGTGACTCTCAAATGCCTCATTGGCTGGCTGTTACTGGGCACTTCCTACAAGGATCTTTAGGGAGGTGCCTTACCTATGGCTCCCAGTTGCCTTGGGAAGGTGACTTTATTGGCTATGAGGAGAGCTTGTTTCTGGGAAGCAGTTACCTCCTTCCTGCAATTTTTCTAGGGCAAACAGCAGCACATTGCTTTATGCATCCCCTGAATTTCAGATTCCTGCATGCGCCCAGAAATCCTAGTAGGTAAAAATGGGGTAATTGCCGTCTTTTAAGGAAACCCCACAGTACTCAATGCCAACTGAACAAGAATCAGTTGCATTTACGCTACTAAGTGTTTTTTAGTCAATACAGCCTGGTGACATTCTTAGTAGTATTGGCAACAAGTGTGCTATTTGAGTGATTAGATACCTTTTGATAAATGTTAAGAGCAATCTCAAATAGAAGCCAAAAGAATTCCATGCATGAACCCATCTTCCTTCTGCAGCTCTTCTCCATTAGAAGTGGAGCCTTAGTCAACATTCTGACTTGTACCAAGAAGATTGTGCTATTTTTGACAGATTTTAAACTTTCGATCTGTCCACCTGCCATTTATCAAAGCCTGACTGTACAGCTTCAAACATGTTATTTGACTCAATTGAAAAATATAAAGGGCACCTCAAGACCTAGAAAAGGTTAAATTTCCAGGAAGAAATCTTGATTAAAAGAAATATTTTAACAATTGTAGTTGGAAAGCTATGATACCTTGGTTGAGAGCATATGATTTGAAGTCAAGTCAATCTAGGATTTTATACTAGCTCTGTCCTTTACTAAGTGAACTCTGGCACGCTGCTAGACTTGTGGTTCCCAAACTGTGCTGCACGTTAGACTCACTTGGGGAGCTTTAAAAATATCCTGATGTCCAGGGCTGGCCCCGCGGCCAAGTGGTTAAGTTCATGTGCTCCTCTTCGGCAGCCCAGGGTTTCGCTGGTTCAGATCCTGGGCGCAGACATGGGACTGCTCCTCAGGCCACGCTGAGGCAAGCGTCCCACATGCCACAACTAGAAGGACCCACAACTAAAATATACAGCTATGTACTGGGGGGGTTGGGGGAGAAAAAGCAGAAGAAATAGAATAAACAAATAAATAAGATTGGCAACAGTTATTAGCTCAGGTGCCAATCTTTAAAAAAAAATATCCTGATGTCCAGATTATACCTCATGCCAGTTAAATCGGAATGAGGGTGGGAGCCAGGCATCAGTGTTTTTGAAGATCCCCAGGTGATTCTAGTGTGCATCAAAGATTGGGAACCATTATACACCTTTTTGAGGCTCCTTATTATTTGTAAATGAAAGTGATAAGAATACCTATCTCATGTGGTTTTTATGTGGATAAAAATGGACGATATATATAAAATTCTTAACCCAGTTTTCTGGCATATAATAAGTACTCAATAAATGGGAGCTAATTATTATTGATGATGTTATTGTTGTCAGTGGCCAGAATTTTAACTTAGAAGTGCTGGGACAGTTTTCTCCAGTACCTCAGTTAGGAAGTGATTACACGAAGATAAAGCTGTGACTCCTCTGGCCGTTTCCTTCCAGCCCCTCAGGGGTAGCTCCCTTCATCATAACAGGGTTAAACCCCTTGTGCACCTTTGGCATTTCACTGTATCTTTAAATAAACAGCCTACGGAGATTCATTAACCTGTGCTTATTTCCATTTCTCAATAGGAAAATTTCTGGCAATGCCATGCTACAGTTGGGCCCCTTCTTATATTGGACGTTTCTGGCTGCATTTGAAGGGACCGTGTTCTTCTTTGGGACTTATTTTATTTTTCAGACATCATCCCTAGAAGAAAATGCAAAGGTAAAAGAATGTCATTATGTCTCTTGGTATTAGAAGCATGGCTTATCTTTTCCCATAAGCACTGGATCTTTCATACACATGCTCTAGCTGTAATCATTTTGCAAAATGTTTTTCTTAAGGCACAGTATTTAGTTCTCATAACTTCTTTAGAACTATAGAGATGTTGAAGTAAGGAATCACTTACTGTGCATGGCTAACTAGAGAGCTTATGTGGAAACCTTCTGAAAGCTTAACTTAGCTGTAATTTTTACTACATGAACAGAGTTCTTGGGACTTCAGACTTTGGACCCTTATACTTCGACGTGAGCAAGGCTTTTCCTGTTTTAAAAGCAAAGTCTGACCCTGCTCAGTTCTCGTTCATAGTGGCCTTTCATGCTTAAAATTGAAGGGGGTAGCTGCCATATCTTTGCAGTATTTGCCTAGTAGTTAAAGAGAGGGAATTCCCTTCTTTTTCCTCCTCCTCTTCCACGTGGGAGTGTAGTGTTTTCCAGCCAGGCCATGGTGAGCCTGCCAGTACCGTCCTAGCATGCAACTACACAGGTCAGCACCTGTATTGGGATGATTTTGTCCTGGCTGTGCACTAGGAGAGAGTTGCTGATAGGGTGAGGTCTTCCCACAGCCCCACAGTGGAAAATCGAACCCACCACCTTGCATGCTGCTTTCACTGTTTGTTATTTCTGGGCTTCCTCTTTTATAGTCATTGATTGTTTATAACCATCATGTAAAGCAAAGCTAAGGTTCAAAAAGAATTTACTGAGTACAATGACTGTGTCTAGAACCTAGACAATCAACATCTGTTACAGAAGTGATAGGCTCAGTGAATTTGAATTATACTTTGAAATTAAGTACTAGAGTCAACCTCTAATTTGGACTAACAAATCATCAATTTAGTATGAATTCATTAAAATTAGTAATCACCGAGGAACTGTTAAGGAAATACAGATCTAGTACTTAGAGTAGGCACATGTAGCACTTGCCAAGGAGAGTACCCTGCTAAATCTCTGCATGTCCTCAGGCCAGTCACTTCAGCTTTCCAAGTCAACTTTGCCCGTCAGTAAGAAGAAGGGATTAGATTTTATGATTTCTCAGGTCCCTTGAGCTTTATGACTGACTCTGTGACTTTCGCTTTTTATTTTATTTTTATTTGGTACATAAATTGTATAGAGCTGACTATTGCTTAAAAAGAGTTTGCTGCAGAGTAGGCTGGTACTCTCCTGCAGTTGTGTCGACATGGTTCATTTGCTCAGCAAACTCTTCAGGTAGTGCATGGTGAGCTTCAACCCAACCTGTGTCTAATTCATAACCCATTTTGAGTTCATGAAGTACAAATTAATTAGATTTTACTGTATGTGTCACCATCCTTTGAAGTGTTTGCTAAAATTACAATAAGTGTAAGAACTGCTATCAGCAATTGAACATAGCACCCATGTATGATTTGATCAAATCCTTTTTTGCTTCTATTAACCTTAATTTTTTGTTTTTATTTTTTAAAAACCTTTTACATTTCATTTTCTGTTTTAATGTTATGCATTCAGATCTTGACAGCATTTGGTAAGCATATGTGCCATTCATTGCCGTCATTTGGATTTGTACGTGGTATCTGCTTTTTTTTTTGATGTGCAGATACTGGCAGCTCTAATATTTACAGCCAAAAAATTAGACTCTATTTTAAAAATGAGAATCCATTTGTCTGCAAATTAGTCCTTATTTGAGAGCTTTAGTTCTATGTTACAGGAAAAGCCCATATCAAGCTCTTTAGAAACATGAGTCATCCAAATGACTTATTTTGGTGAACACTACTGTTAATGGAATAGGGTTTTTTTCTGCCTATATCACAGCAGTGTATTCCCTGTTTGATGCTGCATGGAATAATGGAAATAAACCCTACCAACCACAAATGTGGTATACCTGTCTAAGAAAATTTAGGGTCACAGTAAAATCCATCATGTTGGCCTGATCTTTTAACCAGATATTTCCAAACAATTCATACAAAAATCTTTGGTAGTTAACATACAAGATTAAACTTGGTTTTTTTTTTTTTTAAGGAGGCTTGTGTATTCGTGGTGCATGTAATTGTTAAATGTTTTTCAGGTATACGGAAACTGGACTTTTGGAACCATTGTTTTTACAGTCTTAGTATTCACTGTAACTCTGAAGGTTAGATTTTTATTTATTCAACTATATTTAACACCACTTTTGTAATACTTTCTGGTCTTATACTGATATGTCTTTTTTGTCTTCTAATGTTTATTTCTATTACACTTTTGTCTTCTAATGTTTATTTCTATTACACATTATTGTACAAGTCTGAATGCTTACTAAAATGTGTATGATATTAGAAATTTGGACATTTGTATACTGTTTGTGATCCATTTTTTCCAGTACATTGTCTATCTTTTTTATTTTGTTTTCTTTTAAAAATTCATACACCGTACTTATGTTGGAAATCTGTTCCTTCTTTCCTGCTATTTTCAAGTCATTATGATAAGTGCTATATAAACAAGTTGTGAGTGTGTATGTGTTTCCATGTTAAGTACTTGAATATTTTTTAAAGTTATATATCTGTTTAAGAATACCAGGCCTCGGGGCCGGCCCGGTGGCGTAGCGGTTAAGTGCGCATGTTGTGCTTTGGCGGCGCAGGGTTCGCTGGTTCGGATCCCGGGTGCAGACATGGCACCACTTGGCACGCCATGCTATGGTAGGCGTCCCACATAGAAAGTAGAGGAAGATGGGCACAGATGTTAGCTCAGGGCCAGTCTTCCTCAGCAAAAAGAGAAGGATTGGCAGCAGATTTTAGCTCAGGGCTAATCTTCCTCAAAAAAAAAAAAAAGAATACCAGGCCTTAAAGGAATTTGGGTACTTAAGACAGTTAAATTAGGTGTCCATGAGCAAGGTGTGTGTGCAAAAGAGCTTGGTAGTGATGAAATTTTATATAATATAGTCATTGAAATTTACCCATATTAGTGATGAAATGCATGAGAATATATAGCAGGTAACATCCAAGAAGGGTAGTTTTGGCAAGATCATTAGCATTAACATGCAACCATGTAGTAATGCTCTGAAGCCTTACTAAAGACTACCCTTGAGGCTCATGAGTTGGAACTCTCTCATAGTTGAAAGCACAATCAAATTCTTTTGATCTTTCCAGTAATAAACACCTCACATGGGGTTCAAGAATGCATACCTTTATATAAGTTCCAGTATGTCCAGTGATCAGAACTAGAATTCAGAAGTGTACTTGACAAAGGACCTCTCATCATTTTCCCTCCAAATTTTTCTTCGTGGTTCATTTCTCATATTGAATAGAACCTAACATATGTTTGAATTATTCATCTACTATGTCAGTAATATTTTAGAACTGCAAAAGCAAATGTTCCAGTTCATCTCAGTTTAGCCACTTACTAGCTGGGTGTCCTTGAGCAAGTCACTTTGCTTCTCTGTACCTCTGTTTCCTCTTCTATAAAATGGAGATAAAAGTAGCACCTACCTCTCAGGACTTTTTGTGAGAAGTCAATTAGTGAATACATATAAAGCACTTAGAATGGTATCCAGCACATAGAATGTGCTCAGTACAATAGATGCTAGTTGTTACTTAATATTATGTTTCACAGGATCATGATTTGAAGTGGAAGCCTCTCTACTGTTTTTTCCCCCTGGCCTTCTGTGTGACTCCAGGGCTCCCAAGTGCCCTTCATAGTTAAAGTTGGCCTTACTGCATGCAGCATCTTTCATGTGTCCCTCCAAAAGACATCCCTCCATCTTCTTTGGATGGGTATTATTGTGGCATTTTCCCCAGCAGCCTAGAGGATGGGAACTCAAGACTGGGCTACATTAACAATGTTATCAACATCCTGTTTATGAATGAGAAACTGCAACAGAGAACTGAGGACCAGGGTGTCACAGCAAATAACAAAACTGAGACAACACCTCCTCTTCAAAAATTAAATGCCCTGGATGTTAGTCCACGTGGCCCAAAATTTTAAGCAAGCAGGGCAGACCATACTTTTTGTTTTTAGATTGCATTTGAGAATCCCAGGTGTAATAATCTGAAGATATGATCAGCCCTGGCAGGAACATGAAGGGATTAAAATCTAAGGCAACTGGAAATGTTATTAATTTAATGGAATAGATATGAGTTTTGTAATTGAAAGGCACACTACATAGGCAGACCTGTGATCCATTGCTACAAGATGCCAGGTGTGTAAAGGTGGTTGCCATTGTGTTTAGTAACCCCTCTCTGTTGTGTTTGAGCTCTCATGACTCCTTTGCATAATTTGTCTCCTCTTCCTAGCTACCCCTTCCCTCTCCTACTCCTTTTGAGTGTACCTGCCTTCACCAGCTAGGCCTCCTTTTGCCATCAGCTCCCTGGCCACCATTACCTGACGACTAGGGGCTCCAGCCTCCTGGATATTACCATTACCTCATTCCTTGCCCTTCCTTCAGTGGTGAGGCATCTGCAGCCCCATACCTACTAGCTACTTGCTTAACTATACCTCTACACCTGTACTCTAGAGTCTAGAGGCCTTGGGGCAGAGCTTAGCTCTTTGAAAAATCTGGCTTCTATTCTTATTTTAGTTCCATTCTCTTCTGGTTGCCTGGTCCAAGCTAGATCCTCCCATAGGTATCACACTGTGTACAAGTTGTCAGATACCCTAGTGTACTGCCTGGTGTGGTTTGCACCCATCATGAAATCCTTGTGTTGTGTCTTTTCAGCTCGCCTTGGATACTCGTTTCTGGACTTGGATAAATCACTTTGTGATTTGGGGTTCTTTAGCCTTTTATGTATTTTTCTCATTCTTCTGGGGAGGAATTGTTTGGTAAGCAGCCATACATGTGTGAGTAATATATAAATAACAAAATAGACATATGTATATGTGCATTGTATAGGCAAGCATTAATTATACTTTTAAAGGTTTGATTATAGAAGATGGCAGGTCTTCAATATTAATGGACTGGTAGTTACTTCTAACCAGTAATGCTAATTTCAGCTAAGATTTCAAATGCAAGTATATAAACTGCATGAGTTACTCAAACAACCTCCTTTCTGGTAGCCCCTGTCCAAATCTTTCAACTTGAATGTGTATTAACATTTCTTGGTGAAGTGAAACTGTAATTTCTAGCATGATCTCCCATGTGATTTCCAGCGGAAATACTCATCCTGTGAAGTTTCTATATGGTATAGTGGCCAATAGATACATTATGATCCATTTGGACCCTATTCTCTCTTTATGATATAGAACTGTCATTCTTGTTACTACAGATGTGCTCAAGGTATAGAATGTATGCCACTTAATATTCAAAGGGTTATATCTTGAAATCACCATCTCATTATTTTCAAGGGTAAAGGCAGACTCTACAGCTTGGCCTTAAAGTTCATTCAGTTCATCTTAGTTCAATAGATGCTTGTTCAGAATCCATTTTGTGTGAGACGCTCTATGGGATACGGAGATGAATAGATGTACCCCTGCTTCAAAGAGATTAGAGTCCACTGAGGGACACATAAGCCACAATTGGGAGAGTTATAAGGAATGAAAATAAGTTAGATTTTCACCTCCTTTCCTTACTCCCAGATGCCTTTATTTTGTTTTTAAATATCAACAGTTATTTTTGTTAATCAGTAGCTTCCCATGACAAGGATGCCAGCAGCAGAGAGCATGGCTAGAGTAAGCCATAGGGTGAGATTCCAGAAGTACATATTTTCACTGGTTTGAGCAAAATCATATGTACAAAACATTCCATGTTATCACACAGATGTGAGGACCATGTTTATGTCCCTTGAGACTTAATTAGAAGAAATTCTTGCTGATTTGAAAGGGTTTTTAAAATAAAAGCCTTAAGAAATAAAAGTATGAAAAACCTAATCACTTAAGGAAGTAGCAGCTCCAAAAAGTGTAATTACAGCATATATTTGGCACCTATGCAGGTAATTATTGAAGCTGAAGGAAGTCTCTGTTTTCTTTAATAATATACAAATGAATCAAAGTTGATTAACCAAACGTAATATACAATTGTAGGTCTGCCCAGAGTACAGCAGTTCTATGAATCTGAGTGATCAGCTTCTGAACTAATTATGCAAAACTTCTACAAGAATAAAATGTTTCAAGCAAACTAAACAAGTTTCTAGCTCTTTCCACAGACTATCCTTATTGATTAAAATAAATCTTTTACATAATTAAGACAGTGTCACACCTGTTGCTAGTCATTAGAGATACTTACTAACTGAAATATTAATAAATCTCTTTTATTTTGTTGCCTATAGAGCTGAGTTGACCTACTACATGAATATAAAATTTATATTATAAAGCAACCAGCAAAATGTGACTAGAAACTTCACGTGTGAAAGTTCAGCTAAATGCTGATTGCAGCTAATATCTCTGGACATATTCAACCCCGAGGCATTGTGACACACCCCTCTTTGGGGATAGGCAGTAAGAATGATGATTTCTGAGCCCCAAACCCAATCCAGGAATAGTATCTTTTGTTTTTTACTGCTCCCCTGCAAAGGTCCATAGATGACATTGAGGTAAAAAAGAAAAATCTGGGGATATTAATCAGAGTATTGTGGGTACTGTGTGAAAGAATACCCTATGACCAGCTGTCAGTTGTCTGCTGGACCCTTAGTGTGGCTCAGTTAATGGCCTAGAAAATTAGTCAGGGTACTCTTCAGAATTAGAATGGGGTTGGAACTCTTCAGAAATTGTTTGTGTGTGGTAGACCCTAGAGCGCCTGTTTAACCCAGACGTCCTAAGTTTCTTGAGCTCACTGTCCTGCTCACTTCTTATTCCACAACTAGTCTCATATATGTAGAGCCACTATCTTGGGTTTATCATGCTACATAAGAGTGCACAAACATCAGTTTATCTTCAGTGAGCACTATGCATGATCTGATAAATGGGACCAACCAGTTACCTACCTAGGGCTCTAATCTGAGGATGGTCTGATATGCTTCCCGACCTTGAGCAGCTGCTTTGCACTTCTCCCCCTCAGCTTCCACCAACATTTAAGTTAGCCTAATCAGGCTCTCTGTGGTCCAGCTCAGTCAGGGGAAGCGAAACTGGCTGTGCTTCTCAATGTCTGCCTAATAGTTCAGTGGATAGTTTTGAATGAAATCCAACATCAGAATCAGGGGTCCTCCTGTATTTCTGGACGCCAAGGCTTAATGTCCTATTAGCAGTATTCTTCTGTCTGTCAACCTACTTGGCACACACTGTTACTCACTATATATTTGTAGATGAGAATGGTAGATTCCACCCATTTAACAGAGAGAAGCTCTGCAGTCCTTTTTATATTACATAGGGTTTTTTGGGCAGTGGGTTATAATAAAAATGTCTTTTAAATTTCTGAATGTAGAGCACAAATCCATTCTCATATTGATAAAACAGCCGAGGAAGTAAAGTGCTTGTTAGCATAAAAATTAACCATCATTTCTCTTGAATATCTTTGAAGTTCTAGCATTTTCTAATGCAAATATTTTCCAGTTGGCAACTTTAAGGTTGATTGCTTGGTTGTTTTCAAGTCAAATGCATTTTGTTACCTTTTTCCCCCCTTACATTATCATTCCTTTTCTTTCCAAACATTTAATAAGTGAAATATGTTTACTACTTTTGGGACGTTCTGAAGAGAATTATTTTTATCAATGTGCATAACGAAGATTCCTTTTAAATACAAAAGACAGTTTAATTACAATTCTGTTTCATATGACAGGAACTGATTTGTTTTTCCATTATGTATTTTCTTTTCACTCTAGGCCTTTTCTCAAACAACAGAGAATGTATTTCGTATTTGCTCAAATGCTGTCTTCTGTATCCACATGGTTGGCCATAATTCTTCTAATATTTATCAGCCTTTTCCCTGAGATTCTCCTGATTGTATTAAAGAATGTAAGAAGAAGAAGTGCCAGGGTAAGAACTAAGTTTATATTATAACATGATTTTTGGAAGGGGCTTCAGTATCTGCCATGAACTAAAAATCTTATTTAGATAATTACATTAGTTACAGCATGTTAAACCCCTCCTTACAGGTTCATCACTTAATTTCCACTTCTGCATAAAAAGTATAGTAAAAACTTCGTTATCCAATGCAGGTGGTAAGTAGATTCCTTAATAGTATTCTGTGTGACCTTTAGCAGTCCATATGAAGTATCTCATATGCTCCATATGGAATTTTAAACAGAAAAAAATGATTTTTTAAAAAATTTAGCCTAGAATTTTCACACCAGGAATTTCCACACCAACATTTCAGCTTTAAGCCTAGAAATTTCCCTGTGGGTTGTTTGCAGATTTTTTTTCAGTTGATAATCCCAATTTGCCTCTTTCAAACCTTTCCCCTTTCTTTAATTATAGTGCTGCTTAATCTCTGTGTTGCTTCTAGCCCTGTCTGTCCAGCAGTATATTTGAAACAAAGAGAATTCCTTGGATGTGGTTTCTACATCCTTACCCTCCTGAGCATACTTGTAAAACTTCAGGATTGTTTTATGAGTGTGGTTTTATTTTTGCTGCTTAAATTGTAAATTTCTTGCAGGAATGAGAAGTTATTACCCTCTGTCAGCCTAATTGCTTGGCCCTGCATTGTCTGATATCTTTTGAACGTTTTTGAAAAGGCCTTTAAAGTGAAAGGGGTAGATTAGCCTGAAAAATAAAACTTTTGGCAAATTTTGACCACCAGGTTAATTAAATATGTCATATTCCTGCCACGACTAGCTCATTTTGCCAAACAAAACCTGTTTCTATCATATTGACACCAACTAGATCTTGTAGCCCCCTCCAAGGCAATATTTTTAGGAAATAGTCTAAGGTTTATATTCCTGACCTGTTTGATCAAATATGCCAACCAGTTTAGCCACAAAACTGATTTGTCTGATTTGTGGCGGGGTGGGGGGGGGGTTCCTTTTGAATTGATAGAATCCAGTGGTTGGCATTATGCAGACGTAAGAAACTAATGGGAAAATCTTCAGTGATTAGATGTATAACAGAAAGGCTTCATGATACAAGTCAGTATCAGCCCCACTCAGTAGCAATAGACCATCAGTGGCATAAGCCACACTGATTCTTGGTATGTAGGCCAATCAGTATACAGTTGGGTGGTCAGAACTGGCCTTAACTCCCTGCTTCTGCATGAACTTATGAGTGGAATTGGACATAGCATTAACCTAGCTAAGACTGCCTGAGTCTACTCTTTAATCCTTCCAATAGACCCCTGGCTAATTCCCTCCAGCCTGGTGTTTAGTTTTAGGATGGGAAAGTGACAATTTACTTGTCTGATTGTACCTTAATATCAGTTGAACAGGGGTAAAACAGGTTGATCTAACAGGTTCCTCCCAGAATGGCTCAAGTGGCAATTTGCATGAAGCCAACTAAAAAATGTCACAGGAATAGTTTAGTACCTTGTTATAATAGACAGTTTGTCTGAAAAAGATCTCTGAGGTGCTATTCCATCGTCTTTACTTGGGAATACACTTTGGGGTGCTCTTGAATGTTTTTCTTATTTGGGGTAATGGAGCTCATGCTAAATAATGGCTCACAGTCAGCTTCATGCTCTGAAGATGACACAAAAATCTCAGAAATCAGAACCTTAAAACATAGCATCTTATCCTCTTCCTTAGGCTCTCACTTTTAAAATAATTAGACACTGGCTGGGGGTGACTTTTATATAAATTAAATAGCCATTAAATATTTTAAATATGTTCAATGTTTTTTATAAATGGAGGGATGCTACAAAGCAATCCCAGATAAAGACTTAGAACATTTTCTTTATGTGCAAACTGCAGATTCTGAACTTCTGTTGAAAGCATGGAGTTCGGAGACTGCAGCCCTTTTTACTTAGCAGCATAGAATGTTGCCAGGGGTTTAGCATGAAATTTGTTTACCATGCGTTATGTCCATGATAGGAAGAATGCTAGTGTCTGTGCTGTAGCTTGGCATGCTGATGTGCTAGAACAGCCAGGAGAATTTTCATAATCACCTTCATTCATTCAATCATTCATTCATTTGTTCCTACCCTCATTGAACCAATAAACATGTATTGAACCGCCTACTGATGAACATCTCTCTTTACATCCAATGTCTGAAAGGCTAAATGGTTTTTCAGACTCTGGGATTTCGAGAGTTGCAGACGAGACAAACTGTTATGGGCACTCAGCAGCACTGCCTCTTTTATTTTTTTTTCCTTGTGAGAAAATGCAAGAGCAAAGTAGTGCATATGAATGCATAAAGGCCAACTGAAACATGACAGCCACGGCTATTCTGATAAGTCACATCTGTTTACATAAGGCCCCATTTGGCCATATCGAAGAGGCATAGGCCACTTCTAAGATAAAGGAGAAAGAGTTTCTTAATGAGCAATAGTCTGACATCCTGGATGACTTCCTACTTTGTTTAATATCCTGTGCTAAGGCACTGGACTCATTTTAAAGAGAGGCGAAAGATTCTTTTACACTGGATCAGCCTCCTATCTGACAGGCTCCCTAATGGCATGAAGTTTGCCCCCTACGGATGTAGAAGATTCCCCCTAACTTCAACCAGTGAGCGTCTTGGATCCTTTGTATACACAGCCAGAAACACTTGTGGCACGCAGGCTGCCAGTGCTATCCTCACGTGGGTCTTGGCAGCTGCTTTGAGAAGGGAACTCAGCAGTGGGTAGTTAAAATGTCTCTGGCATTTGAGAAAGAAGCTAAGCTATTTACATTTAACAATTATAAGAGCAACCTTCTGTTGAATTCTATTCAATTCACCACACATTGCCTGAGGGTCCTCCGTAAGTTACCTACTGTACTAGGTGTTGATAATTCAGGGATGAATCAGATGTGGCCCCAGCTCACAGGAGCTCTCACTCTAGTTAACTTATAAAGGGGATTCATAGGGAACACTTCCATAAGCAGGTATAAAGCAGAATAGTAGACTCAATGATATGGCTTGTTATAATACAACTGAGTTATTTCAAGATCCGAGTCACTACCTCCTGAAGCCTCCAGTAAAAAGGCTGGTATGGTGGCCTCCAGCACAGCCTGAGTTCTGTCATGACATTAGCGTGAATTCTGCTGTCTTCAAAAATAGGTTCACTTAGTTAAGCTACGTATTCCTCAGCTATATTTTTAGCAATATGGTTAATTTTTGAGTTAAAATCCCATCATTAAATATCATAGAGCTTTTCTTTAGCTTATAAATTGACAAAGCTGCATCGCCATGCTGCTGATAGTATATGATGAAACTACCATTGAGCACTAAACAGTGGAACAGCAGGATAACACAGCAAAGGAAATTTAAAGTTTAGGATTTGGGGTATTTCAAAAAGTTGTGTCTCCTCTAAGCACAATTGTTGGGCTGTCTCTTAATCAGTGAAATACGCCTGGACTTTCTGTCCAAGTAACAAATGCCACTTCCTATTTTCAATGGAATTTTCCACATATCTTTATATAAGTTTTCCCATGTAAACATCAGGATCAAATGGGAGGCCTTGACTTTGACTACTAGATGTGGAAACACTGTAATCTTACGGGAATGGACCCAGGAACATGGCCATGCCTCACATGGGATGTTTGCACAAACAAAAAGAAATATTCCATTATGCAGGGAGCTCTTTCAGAATAGAAGACAGGAAGAGGAAGAATGTCAGCTGTCTGAGCAAAATTCCCAGAGAAAGCATTTTGAAAATTTGGGAGAATACAACTTATCCTTATAATAACAGTGGTGACAATGATGATTACTATTGCAATTCTGACAGTGTCACATACAACCATGGCTTCTGAGGGTGTAATAGCCCTATGAACTGACTTAACCGAAGTTGAATCCTAATGTCGTGGCTGTTGAGGTGGACCTTTATGCATTGGCCTCTTTGACATACTGCTACTTTAGCCGGCATCAGAGCTCTCTAGATGACTGCAAAGGAATGTGGAAATGTCATAATGTTTTAGCTCATTATCTCCTGTCCTTCTCACCTCTTCCCCCCACCAATTGCTAGCTATATCAATTTTTGATTGCTTTAGATATTCTTTCCATGCCCTCTACTGCTTTCTGTACTTTCCTATTTCCTTTTTTTCCTTTATAAAGTAACCTAATCTATTAACCCCTAAAATTTCTGCTTCATAGAAATACTTTTATCTCTGATGGTTGGATACAAGGTTTTGAGCGGACCAAAATGTGCTTATCGTTTACAGTCTTAAATAGTTAGGCTTATATGTTAAACACGGGGGGTGGGGAGATTGGTATTATGTTAATCTTATTGCAAAGTTTTTGCCCACAAAATGGAAAACAGAGCAATTTAAAATTTTTTTCTCAGAAACTAAATATTTCTCTAGCTTTATCAATTGGTAATTTGCATGTTACCAACATATCACCAACTTTATTTAAGGTAAAATATAAACAGGAAAAAAATGTAGTTATGTTAAATCATATATGAATAAATCAAAGTATTTGCCTTTAAAAGTTTATTAGACTCTGCTGGATACATATGTTACTTTAGCTGGTTTCTTTTTTTAAGCCTATTTTCATTAGTCACTAAGTAGATAATATGGGTAATCTTGATTATCAGAATTGTTAAACTCATCCCCATAGTTAACAACTCATCTTCTGTTTTGCTTGGGCAATGCCAAAGCCAAGTATGTAAATTAGCTTATAACTTTAGGCACAGACTAAGAAGGAAAAAAAATAACCTCTTAGGTTTTCTGATTAAACTTTGTTATCAATTTTTACTTTTTCTAGGTTTTCAAGGAAAAAATCATAATTCTTTAGCCTACCCTTTTAAAGAGTATCTGTAGGAAAAAGACAGACACAGATCAAATTATGTTAGAATAAAGGAAGTTAAGCATTGTTCCAGAGGATGCTGGGACTGAAGTGTTGGTTTCATCAAATGTTTTCCCATTGTGTTGGTTTTGATTCGGTTTTCAACCTGCAGCTGCCTAAGGGCAGTCAGTCTCTTTATATTGTATTTGCCTTTGGATAGGGGAGATAGTTTGGTGATGGATCCTGGGCGTGACTCTCTGACCAATGGATTTTGAACAATGTAGGTTAGTGAATTAATCATTAGAGATAAGCCTTATTTCAATGAGAAGCATATTTTGTAATTTTTTTGTTCAAAATAGTCAATATTCCCATTAACAAAATAATTTTAAGTTGATATACAGAGAAATAGTAATCTGCACATATAACCAGACTCTTCCTAACTCTAACTCTACATTTACCTCAGAAAATAACGCCTTCGAAACTAACATGTCATTTTGACTTCGAATTCTCAAGGTTTCTTTTTAAATGTCTTAACTTTCAGAGAATATTTACTTTTTTTTTTTTTTGGTTTCTGCATTTCTCTTTTCTCAACTGCAATTTTCCACCTTTTGTGCAATTGTGAACAAGGTAACGAAACGCCTCCCTTCCTCAGGAACATCTACTATCTTCATGCTTTCTCAAACCTCCAGCAATCACAGTTTCTCTTGGAGTGAATAAGGTGATTTCCTTTCTTAATGTACCAACTTGCTTGCATCCTCATTTGCTTGACACCATTTTCTGATTCCTAATGAAAAATTACTTCTTGTGATTCATTTTTATATCTTCTATTGATACTTGAGTATTTTGTCATTTTCCTTTAATCATTTGTTCACCTTCTCAAATTGTCACACTGGAGAGCAAGTGATTCTCAAAAGCTTGAACTATAAGTCTCTAATCCCATTGATTCCTGGTACGCAGTGGAAGCCACAGCATGTTAGAGCTAGTCTGTTCACCAAGACAGGAATGTTTTGCACAAATTTCTCTTGGTTCGATACACTCACAGCACCGGCACAACTCTCAGAGGTGTTCACCAAAAGGATGGTAAGGTTTACTAATCAATCAAACCATATTGACTCATCTACCACATAACCTGCCAGTGTCATTTCCAAAACCCAAGTTTGCCACATACTACTAATTAATGTCTTTATACTTCTACCATGAAAACAAATCAGTTTGAGTTGGAGGCTTTCTTAGGTCTTTAAATGTATTCATTTAAATGTTTTGCATTTGCTATAGTATAATCATTTGTACTTTCTGGCCAGAAGAGTAGTGTATAGGAAATGATTTTTCTCTTCTACATTTTTATCACCAGGTAGGTTAACCAATCTTCAAATGCTTTAAGTATCTTTACCTCACTATTACAGAGAAATCTGAGCTGTAAAAGGGCATCTGACTCATTATCCACCAGACCTTCAGTCAGACCTCTTCTTTTACGAACATTCTCAGACGAATCTAATATATTGTAACAGGTACCTAGTGTTAAACGAGTGGGCTGGCTTTAAAGAAACAGATTAACAGCATTATAAAAACAATAAAATATCACTCTAAATTTTCTCTGCTGTTGGTGTGGTGAACTTTATACTATTCTTTGCAAAAATATAAAGATGCATTACTTGGAATATGGGGAAACATATATTTTAAATTTGCTAAGCCCCCAAATAAAATTTTAGGCGTTTTCCAGAGCTGAAGGGTAATACAATATATTCAATTTGTAAAGGGCAAGTTGTCCTGGCAGTGCCATCATGTGAAAAGCCTCACTAATACAGATCAGGAAATATAATCTTGATTTTAAAAGATCATTTGGAAAATTGGAAATAAATATTCCAAATTTGCATCTGTATAATATCAAGTCAGTTTAGCATTGCATGTTCTTTTGGGAATTATGTGAAAATAATTCAATGTGTTTGTACCTCCATGTGCTGTGTCTGTGTGTTTGCAGGTATACACTTAATGTCCTTGTAAATGTCTGATCCCCAAATAGATATTAATGAACCAGTATACTCTAATCACTTTTTTAAATGTCAAGTTTTATTCGAGCTAAATGTTTTCAACTTTCAAAGGTAAAATGTTTCCTAGCCATTCAGGGGGATGCTAGCCTAATTATATAGAATGCTTCATAATTAATTTTTCCAAAAATGAGTCATTTCATTTTATAACATATTGTTACGTTTACCCCCCAAAAAATATTGGGGAGTAATTGATATGCCATGGGAGGAATCCTTGAACTCAGAATGACTCCTCTATGTGTATTCTATGTTTCCCACTCTAAGGGCCTCAGTCACCCCAGGCCTTTAGAAGTCTTTTATCCATCCATGGGAATTTAGAGTAATTCATGAATAAGGTTTATGAGCTTGTCAGCTTAGAAACAACTCTATACAGCTTAGGGCAGGGCCATCTTTCATGCACACATAAAAATTAATGATCATCATGAATGAAATTGCAAGTCGGTTCACTTTGAAGCTAACAACTGTTAAGTCCACCTCATAGGCCCATTTTTTTTTATCAGCTATCAACTTCCCCACTCTAGAGTGAAGAATAAAAATTGAACTAATAGATTGAATCCGTTGGTTTTTCCATCTCCTGTAGTTCCTCACAGTGTGCATCTGCAGGGTTATTTTGGAAGCCAACTCATTTTGCCTCAGTCAGCATCTTTTTACCCATTTTGAGCCACTCTTCTGCTTATATTTTTCCTCAGTGATGAATATGCTTCCCAGTAGTCTTCGACCCTTTTGTCCCAGATAGCCTTGTCCTAAGCTGTGTAGTACATTTTATTTTAGCTCTACTGTTCTCAGTTAATTTTGTATCCCCCTGGATTGCTTTCTTTAGCTTGATCTGTAGTTTGAGGAACTAAGCTGAGTAGCAGACACTGCTGCTGCTTTTGGCCTCTCCAGGGCCTTAACTCCTACAATGCCTAACATAGAACTGAGGAAGGTTGTTTTTTTTCAAACAGTTGTTTTGTTTGTAATGTAGTTATTTCTTCTAGGAATATATTTTCATGTAGTATTATTTCTCCTCCAAAGAAAATATTTGGCAATTAATTTAGCCACTGAGTTTGTCCCTTGGTTGATAAGGGGACTGCCTGTCTCCTTTTGTAAGTTCTCAGTGTGAGTAGCAACCTTATTTTGGTTAGTCACCATGATCCTGCTACCTGAAGAACTAATAATATGAGAATATGGAACATAAAAAGGAATGGAAGGTATTCTAGAGGACTCTGGTCCAACCATGGCAAGGAAGGTGCACCAAAAGAAGAAGAAAAGAGCACACTCCTTAAGGCCCTCCACTACTCAGGTTTAAAAAGGTTGGATTTTAGAGTGGAGAATCAAAGTTAGACTCCCTCCTTTGATGTAGGACTTCCACTTCTCAATATACCTAATTTACACTCAGTGATCAGTTGTCCCATCGTGTCCCATCCCAATCATAGCATTTGATAATGTTTAGAGGGCGGAGAAGAATCTGCAGATTTCTTAGGGAAATTTCTGTGGTTCCTTTTCTAAAAAAATGAATAAGAAAAACCCAAGAGTCAATTGACTCATAGATACATGATCTACCAAAAGAAAATTAGCTTCAATATTCTAGAAAGGAAATATGTTTCTTTCACTAAAGGAAAAATACTTTCACAACAATCTTTCAAAACTGAATATATTTTCAGACCTTCTCTGTCAAAATTAACACATCCAAAAAACAGTAATCAATTCATTCATTCAACATATCCTGAGCATCTGCTACGTGCTAGGTGGTGGAGACAGAAAGATAAGTAAAATGTCCTTGTTTTCAAGGAGCCCACAGAGTAGAGGAAGGGATCTTGGTTTGCTCAGCCTCTGCTGTGGTAGACAGTCCTAGTAGGAACAATTATTGGGAGAACCCTGGAGCGGTCCAAAAGCAAAAAGCAAGTCTGAATCTATTCAGCTGACAGATGAAGAAAGGATTAAATACTGGTTATTGTATCATTCTTTTTTTTTCCCCTGCATGTGAATAAAACTTGGCAGTTTGTTAAGATAGCTGCTTTACTCCCATAGCAAAATTTACTACTTCATTTATTTTTGAAAATGCTGAACAGATGGTTTCATAATATTATTAAAATAAACCTTTTAACTCTGTATATTTTAAATTTTTCAGAATCCGAATCTTGAACTGCCTATGTTATTGTCCTACAAGCATATTGACAGTGGTTTCAGCTAAAAACGAAAGCATGAAGAAAACTACAAAAAGTTATCATCTCAGGATATTCGATATGCAACAAACTAAACCACTCTCTTATATCTAGGATTCAAAATAAATGTCCATTAAAATACCAAATGACTCTCTTAAGCATTTACAGTTATTGTAAGTAGCCATTATGGCCAAAGCTCTAAGTTACGAATTATATGAAAGTTGAAAGCAAGAATACTTAGAATTTCTGGCTTTAGATAGAATAATATAACTACCAAATGGGTGCTCTTTTAACCCATGAACTCTCTGAATGGATTTAAATACAGTAGTATAAAGTAGAAGTCATGCAATGGGAATGAATAGATTTTGCTAATATTACTTTTTTTGCCTGGCAGAAGAAATAGGCTGTTTGGATCACATTTCTTGTTCCTGCTGAATGATAATCTTAAATTATTTTTTTTAACATATGAAAAGAATACTTGAAAATACAAGAAGACTAAATGATATCAGTGTATCAGATAGAATAGTTAATCCTTTCTGTTCACCCACATGCTTATTTTGTCTTGATAGAATATCCTTGCCAGAAAATACCTTAAACTCTTAGTGGAAAGAATGTTGATCCTGGGTATTTTTGTGAGAATCAAAAAAATATATTTATTTAATTTTGTTCTTCTGAAGTAAAACCCACTTAATGGGTGTACGGCTACTAGATTTGAAAATAAGACATTCCCAATCAGTAGCCCCTCAAAATAGTTAAGAGATAACAGATTTTTCCAACATTAATTTTACTGAGATCTGAGATCAAGTGGAGAAAACCATAGTTACACTAAAATGAGGACCATTCTGAACATCAGTCTTTTATAATTTTTTGTGGAGAGGAAGGACGAATAGTTTATTTTAAACTGTTAACGTTTTTTATTTGAAAGAGGTGCATTTGTGCATATATGCAGCACTTTTCTTTAAGTTGCCAATTTGAGAAGAAGGGATCCATCCCAAGACGGTGGTTCAGCCTCCAGAGCCATGACTCAACATGAATGTTGTCTCTCTTAGCAAACTTGGCTAGGGTGATGGTCTAGCTCTAATCCATGAGAATTCACCTTGGTAAAGTCCTCGACTTACTGGACTAGATGGAGGTTTTAGCCTCCTAAATAATTCACTTAAAACAAAAATAAATGTGAAATGTCTTTATTAAATATTAAAATTAAATACTTCTTTTGGATATAAATGACTATATTTGACTACTAGATTGAAATGGTCTTTTAAAAAGTGTTTTCATACCAGTTTCCATTTTTGATTGTCTTTCTGGCATGCTTGTACTATTATTTGTGTTTATATTGTACCTAATTTGAAAAGTATTGGATTCAATCTATAGCAGTGTATTTATATAGTCCATATGGCACATTTGATTCTTCTGTGTATATTTTGTGTGAATGTTTAGGTGTAATTTTTCTTAAATTCTAGAAAGGACATAATTTCAGTTGTCAGAAACCATTCCATCGTCACTGACCCTTTTTCATTATTTAATTTGTCCTCATCTATCAGTATTATTTTTGAGTATTTTGTTAGGTGTCATTCACACCTTACCTAAATGTGCTGTGTTCTGGTAGCCCGTATTTGAGGCAGTGTGAAAACAAAATCTGTATATTCTTGGCCTATTCCAAAGAGCTAAAAAATCAGACCCAGGAAAGCTTTTTAATGTTTTGTTGTTGTTACTGTTCTAGTTTTTATAGCTGTTGCTGTATTGTTATTGTTGTTTTACATAAGAACTGTAGGGACTGTGAATACAAATAAGAGAGCCAGAATAGAGAGAGAGAGGCTTGGTTAATGCAGAACCATTGGAGATTTGACATAATCAGAATATCCAGGATAGTGGAAAGAGAACTGGTGGCCTGTAAAATTCCTTGCAGCCTAGAGGACGAGTAAGAAGGATTTAGAGTCATGTCTCAGCTACACATTACACTGCAGCTCAAATTCACAATGGCAATGATATGTAATATCATGGCCTAGGTCCTTGAGGGACTGACTTTCCTTTTTGAAAGATATTTTATTAATGAGCTAAAACATGCCTAGTGTGGGATTAGCAGTTGAATAACTTGAAGCAAGCCATCCAGTATTCCTAGCACTACAATCTAACCACCTTATTTTGTGACAAAGGAAGGGGAAAAATGTAATAATAGGATCATCTACCCATCATTTGAATAATTTTGAACTATCAAAATGTCCTTGTAATTTTCACAACTGTTGTCCGTTGTTTGAGGATGTTATCTACTAAACTGAAAACAAATTCCATACCTACCACATTTACACCAGCAACAGTATAAATGTAAGCCTAAATTTGCAGAATTCATAATAATTTAGTGATGGAATTTTTTAATAACATGCAATATTTAAATGTGCAGATTTTATGCAAGTGTTGACAAAATCATTTTTCAGCTTGCAAAATGGGACTGCAATATTACATTTTTCACTTAAGCAATTTTTTACATCTACGTTGTTGCTTTCTATAATGAATGTGAATGCCATCTTTTATGAATGCAACTTGCCTTTTTCATTATAGAAATTTTTGTTTCATGTAATCAATAAACTTTGGTATGATATGATTGATATTTTAGCCTCCTCTTTGGAAAGGTCTCACTTGGACATAAAAATAACATGGAAGCAAATTGGTGATGAGAAATAAGTTTCTAGTTTCCACTTTGCCCGTACAGTTCACAAAAGATTGACCATTTCTACATGCATTCAACTCGCATTTTAGGGCTATACCTAATTTGAGAAGGTTACAATATTTGTGGGAGTTTTGAATAAGACTCTATCTTGTTACTGCATAGATGAAAGTCCAGCCAAATCAGCAAATACATATTGAAAATCTACTGTGTGCTTGGCAGTGTACTTGCTGCTGCCCACACGTTGGAGGTTGTGTGATATGTGGTCTGTGTCTCCATCCCATTGAAATTATTTCATTCGTAAGTAGCCAAAGATGCGGGGATTTTACAATAGCTTGAAGCTTGGTCCAAAGGGGTATGTGTGTACACCTCTCTCTCCCTGTCTCCCTCTGCCCTTCCCCCTCCCCCTTTCACCCCTCCTGTGACATTGCTCAGCCTGCATCCAATTATTGGAAAGTCCCTTTTCTTGAAAAAAACCTGCTCTCCTTGACAGCTAAGAAACTAAAGTTTCTCCACTGTAGCTGGTTGCATTACATTTTTACACTTCAGTCTCTGTGTTTTTGTATCCTTTTAATCCTGTTAGTCTTTGACCTACATTTAGTGCATTTCCTCTTTTTTTGTTAAGTGGGAAATGTGCTGTATTTGAAAGTGACACCTGAGTTAAAGTTTCAGCTTTGCCGCTTAGAGCCATTTCCCTCTTTCTTACCTGTAAAATGGTGTCTTGGAGGTGAGTGGTAGTCAAATAAGGTAAAGGTCAAAATGCTTTGTAAAATATCATTTGTTATTCAGACAAAAACATTGTTATTTTTATATTAAGGGTTTTTTATTGCTTTGACTATTTAAGTGAATAGTTGTCGTTTACCAAATTTTCATAGATGTGTCTTAGATTCTTTCTACCTTCTTGGAATTCGTCTGTTCAGGCTTCCTTCCCTTCCCCCATCCAGTCTTGCGGGGAGCTGCCTCACTGCTGAGTCTGCCCAGCGTTGGCCAATAAAGTAAGTATTGTGAGGGTCTGAGTGGTTTGGCCCCTTCAACAAGAAGCACATGCAAAGGTTAGGGGCTGAGGTTATCACTATGGTTATTCAGTGAATGTGTCCATGGCTGAAGTGCTGGACGCATACTAATGAAGCTTGAAGGCCTGAGTTCTGGGAATAGTTGTCAGAAAAAAAGGAGGCTTAATTATTTCACTTTTTTTTATTAATTTGATACATTTTTCCCAGCAACTGATGAGGCAAGGAAATGTGTGTTCATTTCCTAGTTCATGGGCCTATTGTGCTGAAGAAATGTTGCTGTGTGGATCAAGCAAGTCCTCATCTCACGGGTGTTAGGGGAGGCCTCTGGCTGAGAACAGTGCACTTCTTGGTGGGCCAGGATTCTTGCTGGCGGCAGGTCTTTGGCCCTAGCTCTTTGGGTAAAATTCCTACTCCTTTTGTCTCCATCAATTTGCAAGGACATTTTTCCTACCAATAAAGCCAGTAAAATCCCAACTCCTCATATTAGCTAACACTTATACAGCACTTACTATGTGCCAGGCACTGTTCTAATGACTTACAAATATCTCCTTCTTTAATCCAACAACCCTATGAAATAGGTACTAACATTTCTCTAAATGTGATAGATAAGGAAACTGAGTCACAAACCAAGGTCACACAGTCTGGTAGAGCCAGATTTTGAGCCTGGGTTTTCTGATTAGAGTCCATGCATTTAACAAAGACAACCGTGTTTCCATCATTATACCACTCCGGATGGCATGAATAAACATAAATCATCACAATATTAATACAAACTATTAATATTAGCCATGAGAAAACAAGAGACAGACCCCAAGTGAGGGATATTCTACACAGTAACTGGCTTGTAATCTTCAAAATTATCAAAACCGTAAAAGACCCAGAAAGGAAGGCCCAGATAAAGGAAATGACGACATAACTAAGTGCAGCATATGATCCTCAGTTGGATCTTGGACCAATAATTGGACATTAGTGGAATAATTGGTGAAGTTTGACTACAGTATATGTTAAATACCATTATATGGGTTATATCAATGTTAATCTGATTTGGGGCCAGCCCCGTGGCTGAGTGGTTAAGTTCGCACGCTCCACTTCGGTGGCCCAGGGGTTCGCCGGGTCAGATCCTGGGTGCGGACATGGCACCACTCATCAGGCCATGTTGGGGCGGCGTCCCACATGCCACAACTAGAAGGACCCACTACTAAAATAAAATATACAACTATGTACTGGGGGGATTTGGGGAGAAAAAGCAGGGGGAAAAAAATCTGATTTTTGAAATTGTGCTGTGATTATATACAATGTTGTATTTTGGAGAATCTGAGTGGAGAGTATGTTGGAATTCTTTGTAATATTTTTGCAATAAGTCTGAAATTACTTCGGAATTACAATTTGAAAAATAAGAAGTTAAAACACAGTGAAGCATAAAAATATGAATAGGGGAGGACATTTAATTGTGCTGACTGTAGAAGACTGCAATAGAATTGATGATTAGCTAGTATCTGCATAGTACTTTATAGAATGCTTTTACATACCTTTTGTAATCTTCACAACAGCCCTATGTAGAGATCATTAAACTCCAGATTCTTACAGATAAAGAAACTGAGGCTCAGGAAAGTTAGTTATCTTGTTGCCGGTCCCTCAGGAATGAACCCAAGTCTGACCCATGTGTTTCCCACTACACCACACTGTGCAGTTTGTCTAGGACTCCTAAGCATGTCCTGCTGGTGTCTAGAATGATTAAAAAAGCAAATCTTATTGCA
This sequence comes from Equus przewalskii, assembly GCF_037783145.1. NCBI lineage: Eukaryota > Metazoa > Chordata > Mammalia > Perissodactyla > Equidae > Equus > Equus przewalskii. The sequence continues at coordinate 112,098,812 of NC_091863.1, read as the reverse complement.
GTCATTTTCCTGTAGGCCCATCAGGATGCAGTCAGTCCTATCCCAAATCACACCATGAACCAGAGTCATGCCAGCGCTCGTAGGGTTGAGGTCGGTGACCTTAGAATGCCCCAGACCCAGTTTTCCCTTTCATCCCTTTCATCTTATTTGATGGTATTGAACTGGGCTTCCCTCACATACTTTTTCAGGTGTTTCCCTGAGGTAAGTTTTCCCACCTACTCCTGTTTCCCACCATCTGAGTGAATACAAGCAAGCTCCTACAATTTTAATGAGGTATCAGCTTAGCCACCTACTCCCAGTATCTAAAGTATTTACATCACTTAAAGCAAGAAGATAGGGATATTGCCGGCACCCTCCATCTCAAATGATTCTACCCCACTCCTACCAGAAGTCAGGCTAAGGGATTGTTATTCAGCATTAACCGAACTGGGTTGTATGAAACATTAGGATCCTGGGAAATGGTGTTAGGTATTCCTCGAAAAATGCACCTCCACACTATGTGGCTTTAAGAAGATACTGCATTTCTTTCTATAGTTGTCCTGGCACCTCCCTTCCTCTCATCATCAGCCATTAATACTTTTTGCTACATGTATAGGTCCATATCTACTTTCTATTTCCTCTTAACTTCCTCCTGACTTCTTTTTTAATAATGACATGTAACAGACTAAAAATCCAGAAGAATAAGTGTGTCAGAACTGGGTGTGTGCTAATCTTGGGCTGAACTGACCCCTCAGGGCTGGTGCCCACTCCTTCCCACCCCAAAGCCTCAGGAACCAGGTAGAAACCCCTGCAGCGGGCTGAGTGCTCCTTGGTTCCAGGCTTCTCCTGCCCAATTCCTGTGTTGAACCTCGTGCATGGAATTCTAAGGAGCTACAACTTGCCTTCCCATTTATCTTCCCATTTTGTGGAGCCTGTGGGACACCGGTGCTCTTTTTTGCTTTCACTTCCATGCTCCACAGCCCAACAACCCAGACTGTCCCAGGCTTCTAGGGGACCAGCCCTCTAGCTTGCCCTTCTCTTCAGAGATGAAGATCAGACTGCATATGAAATGATGAGGAAAAGGCTGTGAGTGAGGAGGCCCTGAAGATTTTTCTGAATAAAGTTTATGGACTTTAATGCATAGACTTGGCACAATTGTTTGGTTCAGAAACATTCTGACCTTCGGTGTGTTTGGGATAATATTGCCTGGTAAATAATTTCTAAGGAGTAACTTGACACTGAATCTTATAATTTGCTAAATTCAGGTGTGGCAAACGTCAGTACAGTATAGGGGATACAGCATGATGTAGTAGAAAGAGTACCAGAGCAAGGGGATCTGAGTTCAAGTTTCAGCTCAGCCACACAGTATGACCTTGGGCAAGTCACAATCTCCCAGTGATCTAATCTGGGAAGTGGGGGTAACGTACCTGTCCTGCAGTGTGGAGAGTTTTACGTGAGATCATGCATGTTAAAACACCTAGCTAGCTAGGTGCTAGCTAGTCTTAGCACATACCTGGTGCTAAGAAATTGTAAAACATCATATTTTTATTAAACCATAAAATAGGAAGTAACCAAAAGCAAAGAAACTGAGAAAGCATCCAATTCAGTCCCTTAATTTTACATAGAAGAAAGCTGAGGTCCAAAGAAGAGGAAGTGCTCTATCCAGAGTCATATAACCAGTTAACTGCAGAGGCAGAACCAGATGCTATGTCTCTAGAGTGAGGAAGCCAATATGTTTCCCCTTTTCAAATACTTCCAATGTTTTGAGTTCCTATAATCAGCAATTGTTAGACAACTTCTCTTTCATTTTTGCTTTCCACCTGCTGGACTCAATTTTGCCTCTTGAGACAACAGAAAACAAGATGACTCCCTTTGACAAGACAGCCTTTTATGTATTTCAGGACTGCTCTCATGTTCCTCCACCCCTTTTCCAGGATACCCATCTCCAATGCTGTCAACTCATCCTTTGTATGACAAGCTTTCCAGAACCATCACCATCCTGGTCACTTGTCTCTGACTAGGCTCCCATTCATCAATGTCTCTCCTAAAGGGTGGCATTAAGAACAGAGTGCAATATTGCAGCTATACGGTAGAACAATTACTTTCCTTGACCTATTAACTCTGTTTCCATTTATGTGGCCAAAGACTGCATTTGCCTTATCAGCCACATCATGCTGTTGGCCCATATATTTTCACTTAAAGTGTTACCGAGCCATGTGTTCCTGTATTACTTTCCTGGGGCTGGCGTAACAAATTACTATAGACTTCATGGCTTAAAACAACAGAAACGTATTCGCTCATAGTTCTGGAGGCTAGAAGTCTAAATCAAGGTGTGAACAGAACCACACTCACTCCGAAGGTTCTATAGGAGTTATTCCTTGCCTCTTCCAGCTTCCGGTGGTTCCAGGAGTTCCTTGGTTTGGGGCTGCATAACTCCAATCTCTGCCTCCATCTTCAGCATGGCGTTCTGTTGTCCCTGTCTCTCCTTTGTGTCTCTCTCATAAGAATACTTTTCATTGGACTTAGAGCCCACAGGGATAATCCAGGATGATCTCACGTTGAGATTCTTAATTACATCTGCAAAGACCCTCTTACCAAATAAGGTCACATTCACAGGTTCCAGGGATTAGGATGTGGACATATATTTTGGGGACCACTGTTAACCCACTACAGCCTCCCATCCTATAATTGCACCATTGTCTTTTGGAGCATGAATGCAGGACCTTTTTATTTACCTATGTTTTATTTATTATTGGTCTTCCTAAGCCATACCAGCTCGTTTAAAAATTATATCACAATAGTGAGTATAGTGTTTTGCTGATTTTGCATTTACCTGCTACTGTGGGACCTCTAATCACCCATTGAAGTCCTCTCTCCTTCAGGCTCTCATAAGAGCTCTCTTCGTATGACATCTGAAGGTCTCCTCTGCTCCTACTCTGCCTCCCTACAGTGAGATGTCCATATCCACAAATCTGCTGTGAAGGTATCACACTAATCCCCCCTCCAACCATGGGTACCACCATGTGATTGATGCTGTCTCCCTGAATGTAGGTGTCACAGAAGGAAGCCCTCCCTCCACCTCTTCTGTGGTCCCAAAACAATTTCTTTCCCTTGTGTTCCCTACATCTCACACAGATGTCATATAGTGTTGTTTTTCCCTAGCAGGGAAAGAGTCTATGGGCCTGATCCTCCCCATGGGGCCTGGGCCAAAGGACAATCTGAATAATAGAAACATTTGCTCCCTGGCCCTGGCCTGGGCCCAGGCTATCTGCTCCCATCACTCTCTCTGCTTCCCTTTTCACGTCACTTGTTCAATATCTTCTTTCTCTGCTAGTCTGCAGGCTTCGTTGAGGGCAGTGACTAAATCAGTCTTGTTCATCACTATGTCCTCATTGCCCAGGGCAGTGCTGGTCACACTGCAGGACCCCTAGCAAATGTTTATTGAGTGAACAAATGCTGAATGACTGGTGGTACTAGATCACCTGAGAGGAAGTTGTGACACTCACTGTCTGTCACACTGTACCTGCACAAGTGTCATCCCGAGGCCACACAGCATAGAAGTTAAGCATATGAACTCTGCCACTTACTATAAGGTTGATTTTGAGCAAGTCATTTAGTATCTGTGTGCCACAGACTTCTCATGTGTAGATGGGAGATGATAACAGTGCCTACATCATATGGTCGTGTAAGTGAACTGCACATGAAGTGCTTTTAAAAAGTGCCTGGCACGGAGTAGGCCCTAAGGTTGATCAAATAATATCATACTTTATTGGTTTACATATTTCCCCCCACTATACTTGTAAGCTCCCTGAGGGCAGGACCCCTGTCTGTTTTTGCTCCCCATATATCCCTCAGTGGCTAGCACAGTGTCTGGAAAATTGTATGGCTCAATATTTGTTGAATGAATGAACTAATGGAACTACTCAAAGTCTTTCTTCTCCTAATAACTAGCCTAATTACTGTCCCTGTGCCTAGATACATCCCTTAAGTGATTTCCTTCCTGTGAGGCTCCTCAGTTCCTTTCTAGATCTAGACCCATTACAGAGTTGCTTTACAGATCTTCTAGACAAGCTCCCATGTGGATGAGTCCTGACAAAAGCACAATTTTAAGTCTGAGCTGGAGTCCTCACTATACTGTTTTTTTGAAAGATTCACCCTAAGCTAATAGCTGTTGCCAATCTTCCTCTCTTTTTTTTCCCTCCCCAAAGCCCCAGTAAATAGCTGTATATTCTAGTTGTAGGTCCTTCTAGTTCTTCTATGTGAGCTGCTGCCACAGCATGGCTACTGACAGACGGGTGGCATGATTCCACATCGAGGAGCTGAGCCGGGTCCGCTGAAGCAGAGTGCACCGAACTTTAAACACCAGGCCATCCGGGCTGGCTCCCTATACTGGTTTTTAACCCAGTATTCCAACTTATTGAGATCTTTTACATCTCGATTCTGTAATCTCTGGTGATACTGCTACCTCCAAGCTCTGTAATATGTACAAATTTGGTAGGCATACTTTTTAAGGTTTGATTCAAGTTATTGATTCAAAATAAATAACTTTGACTGCAATCCATTACACAAATTATATATCGAAAATTGTGTACAGGCAGACCTAAATATATATTCATCACAATAACTGGTAAATAATCATAAATGAGAAAATTCTAGAAGTAATAACTGCTTTATAAAGATATGGTTGATGATAGTTGAATGTAATGTATAAGGTGGCAGACATTAATGATTATACTACTGAAAAATAATCAGAGTGTAATTTCCTTGTACGATAGAAGTATGAGAGTCAAATCTCACATTTTCAGTACAGTTCAACAGGATGCGTATTTGTGGGAGAAATTCCACTTAGATTTCTCCAATAATTAAACTCATGTGAGCCATCACAGGACAGATGGCTGTGCTATTTAAAACAAATTATAACCTTTAAGGATGAACATGTACTATTGAAATCTAAATATAAATTTGCTTTGAATTTTAATTGAATAGTACTATTGTTTAACAGGTAAGACTGATGTAAAGACTTTGGAGTGTTCTTTTTTAATAAAGTAGGAATATACCTTAAATGACAAAAACATAAGTCAGGCAAAGATTTATTATGCAATTTGTCAATATTTCTGGAAGCTTTTGAAAAACCTTTTCCTGACATTTAAATTATCTGTTCTATTGAATAATTTTGGAACTAGAAAGGGATGACAGATTTTTATCTTGTTTTCTTTCCATGCCTTAAAATTGGCCTGTATATAAAATTTCAATAGCAATTTTAACTTTCTTGTCAATCACTAAAGTGTCATCAAGGGGTGTGAGTAACATTGTGTTCACTGATGGCATATTCAATACTTTCCCCTCGAGACCCTCCTTTTGATTATAGGAAGTCTCCTGACCATTTGATTGAAAGCACTGTCTAATCCAATGTTTAGATTTCAGTGTGTTGGAGTTTTTTTTTTTTTATTTTTCTTATCCTTGTAGTATTTAAAATGCAATTTTGTCTATTTGAGATTTTTAATGATAGAGTTATGAAAGAACTCATTGTGCAAATGTAATCTGTTAACCTTATTTCATCACTAGTTTGACATTGAAAGCCTAGACATGTTTTTCTTCACACTTATTAAAAAGCTATTGCCAGTGGGAAATGAGTATGCTGTAATGCTTATTAAAAATATTGAAAGTTATAAACAGTATCATCTCAAAATGAATGAAACCAAAATGCCATAATATTAAACATGGTAGCCATGAATAGCGCAATTAAGGCTGAGTTTTGCTTTTCTGTCTTTTTATGCTTTTCCATAGTTTGCAAATCTTCCACTATAAGCATGTATTACTCTCATAATAAAAAAATGCAAACACAAAACATAACACAGTTCTCAAAGAATAAAGATGTAAAAAGTTTGAACACTTGAGTACTCACATTTCTTAGTTAAGAGCTTTAATCTGAAGTCGTGTTGTTACTTTGTCAGTAAACCCCTTCTATTTGAACACTGAAATCTACATTGTTGATCCATAAAAGCTGCTCATTTGTGCGAAACACAGTGCAAGTGAAGTGCTATGCAGAACACCAGGGCTATGATATTTCTGTTCATTTACACTTACATTTTCAAATGTGGCAAGCTTGCATGATGGAGTAACTGATGACTGCTTGGATGCAAATTACAGAGAGTGCTAGGAGTGACGCGCTAACACTAGTTCCCAGGGGGCTTTCAGAGTGGGTGCTTTCTCGGATGCTTTTCCCCATCCACCTTCTCTGCTCTTCTACTCCTCTAGCTTCTGTACAGTGATCAGTGAGGTGATTTTCTTGTAATTCCATTCTCTGTGCCCTGGCTTGAGAATATGGTGATACTACAATGCCAGTGAATGTTCACAGAGTTTGAGAAAAGAGGTGGCAGAAATTAAAATGCATGATGCTGCATTTCCTACAAGAATATTCATAAGATCTCAAGTTAACGAGTAACTGTCTACTTTTAGTGCAAGAAACAAACCAAAAAGCAAACAAAACCCATAAACTATTTGTTCAAATGGCAAAAAATGTCTACCGTTATTGTAATAATAATTTTGGAAGGGTAATTTTAGAAAATTATTGAATTTCAGATGAAAATCCATTTTAGTTTATCTGATGTTTTCCTAATTTAATGTTTTATTTTTGATACCTACTCAAAATCAAGCAATACCTAATAATATAAATAAGAAAGTTACTTAACGTCCCAAACCCCCTCAGCTAACCATATTCTTCAGAATATTTCTCTATACATATATATACACACACATATAACATGGATATATATACACACACATACCTATATATGCATATGTATAATTTTATATAATTGGACCATGTTATGCACACTATTTTATGTATATGTATACATATTTTTTTAACTGAGAAAAGCCATGAAGACCTTTCCATATTAATTGATTCAGATATATAGCATCCTTTGAAATCACTGTGTGATATTTTATTGGTTTCATGTACATGGATTATTCAACCATTCCATAGTTGATGGCTATTTAGGTTTCTTCTCCTCCTTCTCTTTCTCGTCCTTCTCTTCCTGCTCTTGTGAATGACCTGGCAATACAGTCTGTACAAAAATATTTACACACTTATCAAATTAGCCTCTAGTGTAAAATCAAAGGTGGGGAATTCCTGGGGCAAAGGATGTGTACATTTAAAATTCTGATACATATGGACAAGCTTTCTCTCAGAAAAGCTGTATCAATCTGTAGCCCCAACAACAGTAAGCCCATTTACCCTCATCATTAAGTATTACCCATCTTTTATCATTCCCAATAGATTGGAGGTTGGCAAACTACAACTCATGGGCCAAATCCAGTAAGCATCTTTGCTTTTAATGGGTGATTTAAAAAAAGACAATGAAGAACGTGTGACAGAGACTGTAGATGGCCACAAGATGGAAATATCTGCTATCTAGATTTTTACAGAAAAAGTTTGCCAACCAGTGGTTTAGAGGAAAAGTAGTGTCTTTCTTTTGATAGTATTTGCTTTTCTTTGCTTATTTGTGAATTTAAATATTTTAAACATGTAGGTGTTTGTATTTCTTCTGTCAATTACATTTCCTTTACCCATCGTCCTGTTAAGTTCCTCATCTTTTTTCTTTCCTTACTTGGAAGAGCTCTTTATCTAGTAGGAAAATGTACATTTTGTCATTTATTTTGCAAGTATTTTTCTGTGTCAAATTACCATTACATATGGCATCTTTTTACATTACAAAGGAAGTTTTAATGAGTATGTGATCAATGCAAGTGTTCAGAGAATGACAGTGGGTGCGATTTTAGATATGGCAGTGAAAGCAGTTCTCTCTGACAAGATGACATTTGAGCAGAGAATTGAAATAAGCAAGAAGGGAGCCCTTTGGATCTATGGATGAAGGGGAATCCTAGCAGTGGAAACAGCAAATGCATGGACCCTGAGATAGGAGCTTACGTGGCATATTGGAGGTACTGCGTGAAGGCCAGCGTGACCAAAATGGAGGGAGAGCAGGAGGAGTTGAAATCAGAGATCAGGAAGGATGAGATCATGTGGTACCTTGTAGGCCATGGTAAAGATGCTGGCTTTTATTTTGATTGTGATGGAAGTTTGGAGCATTATGAACAGAGTGACCTTATCTGACTTAAGTTTTAGAAGGATCCTTTGAGTCGAATTTTGTTGTCTATTTTTAAATATGTTTGATATTTTCTTGTTATAAACTAAATATATGTCCATTTTCAAATATGTCTATAATATAGAAAAGCATAAAGAACCAAGTAAGAGCAAGAGTATTTTAATAAGCCTTTAGGGATACTCACATGTACACGTATATGTATGTGTGTATATATATATATATACACACACACACACATATCTTAAGGTTGGGAGGCACCTTAAAGATCTTCTACTCCAGCCCCCTGTATGTTTTCAGCAAAAATACTTTACTTTGAACCTGGCAATCTAACTTTTTTGTAGTGGAATCTCCACTTCCCCATCTTGTCCTTATAAATAAAACAATTATAGGTCCCCCCTTCCTCTACTGTGATACAGTGTATGGTTTATAAAATTGTTTTCTGAGTTCTACTTCAAGTCAAGGCTTTTCTACATTTGTAGCTGCTGACAGCAGGTTGGTTTTGAAACATTTTTTCAAATCTTCATGTTTAATTCGAAGTTAAGAGCAAGAATGAGTCTGCTTTCAGAGCAGGCGGAGAGAGAGGCTGTGATGAACTGTGACTCCTTTTGGCTGAAGAAACAGAATGAGCAGCGACTGTCTTATGGACAAACATTTGTGGTAAGGATTCTTTGCCTTAGACTAACATAAGAAACTGATTTAGGCATGAGGGGGTCAGTCTTGGAATATTCCCATATAAAATAGCATCAACCTACCCAGTCACTTCCATTACTTGAAGTAGTCGCTTTATCCCCAGTATCCCAGTTCTGGGACCAATGACTTGCAGGACACAGTGTAGTTCGTGTGAAGGTATATGCATACATACAGGCTGCGAGGACCTGCTTCACATTGCTCCAGCACTTCTTTGTCTATTCTTCAACTGTCTCCTAAAAATAATCAGGGGTGAAAGGCAGGCGGGAATTTCCCAGGTCTGGATTAGGGCTTCCCCAGTAGTGAAGCTGGGATTGCTAGTGTAACAGATCTGGTCAGCTGGCTCTTTATCGCTGGGCTTCATGGGATAGCTGGACCTTGGTGGGGTCCCTATGGAATCCAAGGGTCTCAGACTCTGAGCTTTAGAGTGATTAGGACATGAGAAACTGCGTAATGGTACTTGAACTTACACAGATTGGCTTCTAACTTTGGGTGCTGGATTATTCATTTTCAGTGGGGAAAAGACCTTTCCACTAGTTGTGTCCAGTTCGTTTTAAGCACATTTTTCCAGAACCAAAATGCCTAGAAACTGCTTTGGTCCGCAGAAAGTGACTGGGATAGACTCAGAGAGCAAAGAAAAATAGAAGGTCTTGAGGACAGTCTTCTGAAAGACTATGGTAATATTTCTCTCTCTTTTTTTTTTAGCAGAGTGTCCAGTGAGGCAAAACTTTATATTTTATTCTTGCTCTGTAGTATTGATTTGTGGAGGTAGAAAGTTTCTGAGGAAAGAGTGGGCGCATTTATGTAAGGAGCCTGGAGGTCTTCTAAGAATGAAAGGTGGGAGACTCCAATTCTTCTTTCTCTGATGTGCAAAGTCCTTAAAGCCTGTTTGGGTGGGACCAAAAAGGCCCCAGAGAAGGCTTACTGCATTTGGTTAGAAGGAGGCAGGAAGAGATGGAAGCAGCGCCCTCTCGGAGCCCTCTGCTCTCCCATCTGAGCTGGTTGTTCTCCAGGCTTGCTGCACATCTTTCTTTCTAGAATTTCCTTTATCTGCACTTCTGGATTGGACCACTATTTCCTAGATTCCTTGTCTTCCTCTTTATTGAGTTAATTCTTCATTTGGGGAGAATACATTCTCTAGTAACTTCCTAAGAAAGGTTTATGAGTGATAAGCTTTTTAAATATTATTATTTGCCTGTCTGAAAATGTCTTCAGTCTACCTTTATATTTGTTTAAGAATTTGGCTCAGTAAAGAATTCTAAATTGAAAAATATTTTCCTCATGATTTTGAATGTATTTTTCCATTAGTTTCTAGAATCTAGTATTGCTACTAAGAAGTTCAATGCCATTTTGATTCTTATTCTTTTTTAAGAGATTTATTTTTTTCCTTCTGGAAATATTTGAGCTCTTTTTCATATCTCTGGTGTCCCTAAAAACTCATCAGAGTGTATTTCAGTGTACTTCTTTTTCAATCATCACGTTTTGCCTTTGAGGGGCCCTTCTAATACAAACATTCATGTTCTTCAGTTCTAGATCATTTTTCTTCCACTTCTATTATTTCTTTGAAATGCTCCTCTTCATTTTCTCTGTTCTTTCTTGGGCTCCTGTGGAAGAGTGGGCCTCCTGAATTGATTCTCCATGTTTCTTTTCTCTCACTCAGCACTGTCAGATAATCCCACCATACTTTCCTAGAAACTCAGTTTTTATGATTATTTCACTCTTCCCTTCTTTCCTCAAAGTTCCTACACCTGCTCCTCCTCCTCCTCCTCCACACTGTTATCTGATGATTCAGAAAGAAAATAGATTCAGGAGGCCTCTTAAGGCGTGTTACTGAGATTAACACTTGCAGAAGAATAGGGAGGAGAAGGAAGATTGGGCAGAGGAAGGAGTCAAACTGTAAAGTACCCTCTACAGAAGCCTCATGCAACGCCAGAGGCACTTCTGAGGATGGGCTAATACGTCGGAGTGCGCCCTATGTGGGGCAGGGGAGCTGGCCCTCGATACCCCATATTGTTCAGTCATTCAGTATGGGTTGCCCTTGGTAGGGGCTATGACCTTGGGTTGGATGGCTCTTTTCAGCTGAGGCAATCACTGCAGGGTGCTGACAGCTGAAGACTTTTATCTAGCAGTATTTTCAACAGATTGAAGAGTAAATCCTTCACTCCTGAAGGGGGATCTGAATGACACATCACAGCTTCTAATACATCAGCCTACCTGCACCTGTCAGTGGTGTACTGGAATCAGCTCAAACCAGGCCCGGAGAGCCGAGTTTCTGCATCTCTTCCCAACCTTGCATTCAGTGATATCGAGTTGGTAGGGTTTTAATTGGCCCTTCCATTAAATTTTTTAAATTTTGCCAATAATTTTCAGCTCCAAGAGCTCTCCTTCTTGTTCTTTGATCGTTCCCTCTCCATAGTATCCCACTATTCTTTATGGACTATAATAATGACTTGGATCTTTCAGTGTATAAACAATTAGTGTTGTTTTTAAAGTTCTCTGTCCCCTGAATTATGTCTGTTAAATCTCCCACGGATTTTTTTCACTTGCCTATCCATCCATATATCAACTCTTCAAATAAACAACCAGGCACTGGTTTAGGTGACGGTGATACAACAGCGAACAAGACACAAAATGTCCCTGTCCTGTGCTTCTGTGCTCCTGGAGGCAGTCAGACAATAAACTAATAAATGTGCAAATATATAATAGAATTTAATGAGGTCGTCTTTGCTCTGAATGAAAAAAAAAATCAGTGCAACAGATAGAGCATGTGGGAATAGGGGGTTGTCTGTTTTAAATAGAGTGATTTGGGAAGGTGTCCCTGCAGGGATAACATTTGAGCAGAGACCTGAATACAGTGTGTGAGCAGGCCAGGTAAACCATTGCAATGGGAGGTAGCCCAGGGGTCATGGGCTCTCAGAAGAGAACAAGCATGCCACGTCACAGGAACAACAAGAAGGGTAGTGTGGCTGGAGCAACGTGCACCAGGAGGCAGAGTGGTAACAGCTGGTTTTGGGTGGGGGGGCAGATCATCTTCACTTTTTAATCTTGGTCTCTCTTTGCAGCTGGTGACTTGTAAAAGTCAGAGTTCTACCAGAGACACACAACCAGTAAGGGGTGTGTGTGTGTGTGTGTGTGTACACACACATATATATGTATCTTTCTATAGATAGAGAGAGATCGAGACAGACAGAGACAGAGACACAGAGTTATTTCAAGAAATTGGTGTACACAATGGTGCGGGCTGTCTAGGCAGGTTTGAAATCAACAGGGCAGACCTGCAGGCTGGAAACTCTGGGAGGCACTAATGCTATAGACTCGAGGCAGAGTTTCTTCTTCCTCAGGGAAACCACTGTTTTGCTGTTAAAGCCTTTCAATGGATTGAATAAAGCTATCCAGATTTTCAAGGGCAATTTACTTTGCTTAAAGTCAACTGATGGTAGATGTTAACCCCATCTACAAAATATCCCACAGCAACACCCAGATTAGCGTTTGATTGAATAACTATATCCTAGACAAGCTGACAAACAGAAATGACCATCAAGAGTAATTTACCTCAAATATTTAGAGATCCCTGCCAGCCTGTTCACATCTTAAAATGAGGCCCAGAAAAGCTCACTGGGGAGCTTACAGGAGGACTGACAGACTGGAAGCCTTTACTTTAGGATGAGAAAGATGAGGAGTAGAATCATATGATGGGAAGCCCTTAAGCAGCAGAATTTGGAATTTTTTTCCCCAAAGGCCCTTCAGTTTCCCCACAGAAGTCTCTGCTCTCTTGCAAGTGCGAGGAGTGTTGTATATGGATGGTGTGTGAAATGTAAGCCGTACGGCTGGGGAGACAGTAGAAACCTTTACCACACAGAATCTTTTAATGAATCTCCCTGTTTTTAGGCCCAAATCACACTCTTGCCCTTCACAGTACCTGGTATCTCCAAAGCCCAGACCTTTCCAGGGTTCTGCCAGGCAAACTGGCTCCCTTTGATCCACATCCTTTCCTGTGGGTCCCACTCCCACCCATCCAAGCTGCGGCTCTCTCACAGTTAATCATACCTTTATTAACTTTTGACTTTCTCAATTAAGTTGAAATCTCTTCCCCTTTCAGGGCCTTTTCCCATTCTCTTCATCTTTGTGGATTTATAAATTAAAAAACAAAAATAGTGTGGCCTCTTAGAACAGAAGAGAAATAAATAGTGCATTCCATTGGCACTTTCAAACCACTCAGGCTAATTTTTGCATGGAATAGACTTGGTTTAACATTGGGAAGAAGGTGAGGAAAGGTGTGTCCTTCTTTGCACCCTAAGAACCATAGTGGCCCAGAAGAGGTCTGCAGTGGAAACAGCTAGAAACAGAGGCACAATTGGTGGCTGAGGTCCAGCCCAGGGCTACAGACTGTGCAGGGTTTAATGGACATCCCAGGCCTCTGGCTCCATGGCTTGGTAGTGGTGGTAGAATTCTCCTCTAGCTGCAAGATTATTGCAAGTCACATCAAAATATCAGCATTTTATTAACAATTGAGATATGATTATCATCTTTTTCCCTATATTATAACATGCTGTTCCTCCTGCAGGAGGGCCAGATGAGGCTGTTCCATCCTTCTGGCTTAAGTGCCTCCAGATAGGATGACTGAGAGAGGGTCCTGGGTAGAATAAATTATCACAGAGGAGTGGGGATAGGATCCTAAGAAAAGAAATCTGGCCTGGATAAAGATGGAGGGAACCTAAATTGGGGAAAAGGAGGTGGTCAAGTTCAAGGTGAAGTACAGGGAATTGGGCCTAAGAACCTCCCAGGTTCCCATCCTTCTCTCATCATCCTCCTATCATAACTTCTCTTTCTCCCCAACCCTTTTTTAAACGCTCATGCCCCATTCTAAGTTCACTCCATCAGAGACCTCTGGAAGCAGACCAAGGGTATAGACAGACTTGGAGAGAACAGATAGATGACTAGGAAAGAGAAAAAATGCTCACCCTCACAAGGAACCGAGAATCAGTCATTTCAACAACTGAGAGAACTTGGAAGGGTTTGACCCAGAGGAGGGAGGTCCTCAAAACACTTTGAAAATGTGAAATTTTAAATTTTAATGCAGGATATACTTCTGTGTGCACATCTCAAGATTAGATTTTTTAAATGGCAGTGTTCTAAGGAGAAAAAATCTTTTGTTAGTTCAAAAATATTAAGGTTTCAATATTTATATATTAAAAAAGAATAGTATCCATCAACTGATAAATGAATAAACAAAATGTAGTATATCCATAAAGTGGAATATTATTCAGCCATAAAAAGAAACAAAGTACTGATCCATGCTACAAGATGGATGAACCTTGGAAACATGCTAAATGAAAGAATTCAGACACAAAAGGCCACATAGTGTATGATTTCACTTATATAAAAATGTCCAGAATAGGAAAATCCATAGAGATGGAAAGTAGATTAGTAGTTGCCAATAGCTGGTGGTGATGGAGGGCTTGGGAGGTGACAGCCAAAGGGTATGGGTTTCTTTTTGGAATGATGACATTTTCTAAAATTAGATTATTGTGCTGGCTACACATCTCTGTGAATATACTAAAATCATTGAATTATACACTTTATTTTTTTAAATTTTTAAAAAAATTTTTATTTTATTTTATTTTTTTTTTGAGGAAGGTTAGCCCTGAGCTAACATCTGCTGCCAATCCTCCTCTTTTTGCTGAGGAAGACTGGCCCTGAGCTAACATCCGTGCCCAGGTTCCTCCACTTTATATGTGGGACGCTTCCCACAGCATGGCTTGCCAAGCGGCGCCATGTCCGCACCCAGGATCCAAACCAGCGAACCCCGGGCCACTGAGAAGTGGAACGTGTGAACTTAACCGCTGTGCCACCGGGCCAGCCCGAATTATACACTTTAAATAGGAGAATTGTGTGCTATGTGAGTTGTATCTCAATAAGGCTGTTACCAAAAATACCTACAGTATACTGGAATACTAGAATCCTTAATACTAGTATTACAATCGCTAGTAGGTGAATTTCTTCATGGATTGGGAGAGAAGACTATAAGCACTAAGATTCCTTTAAGACAGAGGAAGCCTGAGAAATGTAGAAGTTTGGTCTGGAATAATATTTTCAAGCTCCAGAGTTGAAAGTCATAATTCATTTGTGCCATTGTTTTCATTTCAAAAATGCTAGGATTAGTTAACAGATTTATATTCTAGTTCTAGTTATGCTACAGACTAATAGCATGAACTCAGGCAACTCAGTTTCAAAACCTCATTTTCCTCACCTGGAAAGTGGGGATAAATAAACTGGACCTTCCTTACAGGTTTGTAGGGAGGATCAAATGAGATGACAAATGAAAAAGTGCTTGCAAGTCTGAATGAAGATGAAGGGTGAAAATTAAGATGGTATACTTATTAATTTTATTAATAGCAGTAATGACAGTAACTCTGGCTTATATCAAATTAAGATGGCACCCTGCCAATCTTATACGTAAAGACTTGAATTTTTAAACTTGGCCTTATATGAAGTAAATAGCATGTTATATTTTTCATTGGTCATTGTTACCAAAGAATATATAGTTTTGAGAAATAACCAGGTAATATGTATAATTATGGACTTTAGCTTGGGGTTTATTACCTGACCTTCTTTTATCCTCTTGTGACCTACATAACCACTCTGGTGAAAGTGGTTTAACTTGATCATCTTTTCAGATGCCAGTCTTGAGTTCCAATTCACTTTAATAAATATTTGTTTGGGCAGTATACAAAATTCAGCAGTAAACAGTCTATTTCCATTTCACTGTTTAATTCTAAACTCATCATGGCTAATGTGGAAAGAGGCAGTCCTGGTCAAAAATTAGAGTTGGGAAGTAATGCTTCCAAGTTTCTACTCCTGACTCAAATTTTGTCCCAAGTAGTTATCATTTACATTGCCAATATATCCTCACAGTCTGAGAAAGTACCCAAAGCGTTTCATAAAAAGACTGCCAACATTTACAGGAACAGTTGTTTGCTCCACTACAAGTATAATTGCATTGGAAATATTCTTAAAGCATTTGGTTTATTTGTCAATTATACTTCAAAGCTGAAAAATAAATAAATAAAAAGTATTTGGCCATCAGAACAGAGCAAAGTTTGAAGCAGTTACTTTGTTTAACAAACAACAGAAATTAAAATATTTGCCTCTGAAACAATGTTTTTCTTGGAAAGCAAAGTTTTGGCTTTTAAAATGACAACAAATGAAAAAAATTAAATGATAACAAATGAAAATAAGATTTCTGTGGAATTTCCTGAGAAGGGGTAAACTCTAAGTCAATGTCAGGACCTGGGCTCAGATCAATTAGATCATTAATCTCTTTGAGTTTACTTAGCCCAGGATGTCAAGGAGGCTCCTCAGTATTTAACATGCTTTTCCGAGTCTATACATACATCTAGAAGGTTCTATGAGGCCAATGCAGAAAAAAATGAAATTATATGTCGCATTAATCATAATTAGTTGGAATTCTTTTGGTTGCAAATGATAGAAACGCAACTGCAAACAAGTTTAAGCATAAAAGAAAATTTATTGATCTATGTAACTGAAAAATTCAGGGGGTGGGTATTTATCTTCAGGCATGGCTGGATCCAGATGTTCAAGTACCTGCTTTCATCGCATTGGTTTCATCCTCAGGCAGGCTCTCTTCGCAGCCCCAGGCTTACCTCACCCTTATAACTAACAATCCCAGTGAAGACTTATTCTCCCGTTCACTGGTTCCAGAAAGCCCTGGGATTGTGTCTCATTGCTCTAAACCTATTACAGTAGCCAAGGGGACAGAATACACTGATTTACTAGGCCTGGGTCACCTTCCTACCTGGAGCAGGGGCTTACTGGCAATGTTGTCTGCACGCATTTAGAGTGGGGCAGGGAAGGTCCCCCATAGGAAGATTGAAGTATATAGATGCGAGGCAGGCAAAACGGACGGCTAGCCCTGCATACATGGCACAGACGCTAGTGCAGTGTGAAACTCGATACAGCCCTCTGTAGATACAATCATATCTCACCTATACGAATTGTGAGCTTGCTTTATTCCTATCCTACAAGTGAATTTTTGTTTGGTAATCCTCTCACTTGTCAATAGACTTCCTGAATTCTGCAGGACCTCTCAAAATCAAAGGTAATAAGGAACAAATAAGGATACCTTTTAATTGTATTGTCCCCGTCCATTTACAGCATTTCAGCAATTCTGGTTTCTCAAAACCTGTGCCTAATTTACTATAATAAAATAATATTCCTTGTTACTCAGATTCCCTGTGTTCTACCGAGGAGAGATGAGATTTATGGATTGAGACAAATAGGATGAAACCTTATCATATCACTGTTACCAGAGAGAGTAATTTGTTATAAGGCTAGTTCATCCTTAGACTTCATCCAAGGATATTGATGAAATCCCAAGGGACCTTATTTCCAACGATGTCAGTTACATTGTAAGGCCTGTGGCAAGGGCCCCAAAGACTGTCCCTATAGAGCAACTCAGTGTAGATGGATCTGGATGTGCTATGCAAATTGGGGAAGACTGAGTCATAGCTATGCATTTTCTCCTTCAGCCCTGAGAAACCCTGACGTGGTGTTCTTTGGAACAAGGGTCCACAGAAAAAATAAAGACTGTTGTTCATCTATTATTACTGTATTTGCCCATTCAATTAATCCATATTTTGAGTGCCTACTACATGCCAGGCCCTGGAAGACAGTGCTTAATAAGACATTCCTTCTGCCCTCGAGGACCTCAGAACCTATCTAGATGACAAATCTGCAAGCAATTACAACACATCATGAAAATCAGTTTGAGGGAGATAGGACAAAGGGACATGAGAGAAGGTGTCTTTCTTAGGGAATGTGGCAAAGCTTCACAGAGGAGGTGATCATTTTTAATGACTGCATAATTAACCATACTATGGATGACACAGAAGAAACTCATGTAAGCCCAGTCTTCTGGCTCCTCTCTCTCTCTCCCTCTCATCTATTTTCCTGTCTGTCTGTCTGTCTGTCTGTCTATCAATCAATCTATCTGTCCACTCAATGTTTCTTCCAACTTTTTTTTCGGTGCCTATAGATGCCATGTAGTTGACATTATACTGCATATTCATCTTACATCAGAGAGGCCAATCAACAAAAGATCATGAACGTTTTTTCATGTTCTTAATTCTTCAAGAGTGTCATTTTTATTTAACTATTTACTTATTTTGAGGAAGATTAGCCCTGAGCTAACATCTGCCACCAATCCTCCTCTTTTTGCTGAGGAAGACTGGCCCTGAGCTAACATCCGTGCCCATCTTCCTCCACTTTCTATGTGGGACGCCTGCGACATCATGGCTTGACAAGCAGTGCTTAGGTCAGCACCCCAGATCTGAACCGGCAAACCCTGGGCCACCAAAGCAGAACGTACGAACTTAACTACTGTGCCACTGGGCCAGCTCCCAGAATGTCATTTAAAAAAAATTAGACTCTCTATGTTAAGATAATTGTGGATTTATAAACAGTTGTAAGAAATAATACAGAGAGAGCTCATATACCCTTTACCCAATTTCCTGCAATGGCAACAGCTTGCAAAACTAGAGTACAGTATCACAACCAGTATATTGACATTGATGCAATCAAGAAACAGAACAGTTCCATCACCACAAGGGAATGTCATTTTTCTTTTTTTTTCGGGGGGGGGGGGTTAGGAAGATTTGCCCTGAGCTAACATCCATTGCCAATCCTCCTCATTTTTCACTTGAGGAAGACTAGCCCTGAGCTAACATCTGTGCCAATCTTCCTCTACTTTGTATGTAGGATGCCTCCACAGCATGGCTGATGAGTGCAGTAGGTCTGCACCCGGGATCCAAACCCATGAACTCTGGGTTGCCGAAGTGGAGCACATGGAACTTTAACTACTTGGCCATGGGGCAGGCCCCTGGGAATGTAATTTTTAATAACTGCTTAATAATCCATTTTATGGATGTGTCATAATTTGTTAATCCTGCTATTGTTTGCCATGTAGGTTGCTTCCAGTTTGGGACTATAACAAATAATGCTGTAGAGAACATCCTTGTATATAAATCTTTGCCAAACTCTCTGATTATTTCTGTAGGGAAAATTCCTTGAAGAAGATTTGCTGAGTCAAAGAATATGTACATTTTAAGGTTCTCAATATTGACTGCCAAATTGCTTTCCAGAAAGTTTGTACCAATTTACACTCCTGCAGTGCATGAAAGTGCTTGGCTCACCACATTAACTAACGTGGAGTATTAAAAAAGTCTTTGCCAATTTGATGGGTGAAAAATGATATCTTGGGGCTTGGGGGTTTTACTTTTATAATTATTGAATGCAAACATTCATATATATATACATATATATGTATATACTAGGTTTTTAAAAATGTTTCTCCTGAGAGTAATCTGTTCCTATCTTTTGACCATTTCCATTGCATTTTCTTATTAATTTACAAATACTTTTTACATGTTAAGGATATTGTTTTTTAACAGCTTTATTAAGATAAAATTAAAATACCATACATTCTACCCATTTCAACTATACAATTCAATGACTTTTAGGATATTCACAGAGTTGAGCATCCATTAGCACAATCAACTTTAGAACATTTTATCACCCTAAAAAGGAACTCTAATCCCCTTAGCTGTTACCCCCAATCCCTCCATCCTCCCCATTCCCTGGCAACCACTATTCTACTTTCTGTCTCTATGTATTTGCCTATACTGGACATTTCATATAAATGGGATCATAAAATATGTGGTCTTTTGTGACTGGCTTCTTTCACTGAAGCATGTTGTTTTCAAGGTTCATCCATGTTGCAGCATGTATCAGAATTTCATTCCTTTTTAAAGCCAAACAATATTCCATTGTATGGATACACCACATTTCGTTTATCTATTCATCCACTGATGGACATTTAAGTTGTTTCAATCTTTTGGCTATTATGAATAATGCTGCTATGAACATTCATGTACAAATCTCTGTGTTGACACATTTTCATTCCTTTTGGTTAGATACCTGGGAGTGGAATTGCTGAGTTTATGTGGTAACCCTCTCTCTCTCTTTTTTATTTTTGGTGAGGAAGATTGGCTTTGTGCTAACAGCTGTTGCCAATCTTCCTCTTGTTGCTTGAGGAATATTAGTCCTGAGTTAACATCTGTGCAAATCTTCCTCTCTTTTGTATGTGGGTCACCACCACAGCATGGCTGATGAATGGTGTAGGTCCACGCCCGGGATCCCAACCTGCAAACATGGGCCGCCAAAGTGGAGAGCAGTGGACGTAACCACTACACCGTGGGGCCACCCCCCATGTGGTAACTCTATTTTTGAGGAACTGCCAAGCTATTTTCCACTGCAATATTTTATACTCCTGTCAACAATCAGTGAGGGTTCCATTTTCTCTACATTCTTGCCAATTCTTGTTATTGTCTGTCTTTAATTATAACCATCTTAGTGGATGTGAAGAGGTGTCACGTTGTGGTTTTGACTTGCATTTACCTGATGGCTAACGATGTTGCTCATCTTTCCATGTACTTCTTGACCATTTGTACATCTTCTTTGGAGAAATGTCTATTCAAATACTTTGCACATTTTTGGTTTGTCTTTTTTTTCTTTTGAGTAAGATTAGCCCTGAGCTAACATCCGTGCCCATCTTCCTCTACTTTATATGTGGGACACCTACCACAGCATGGCTTGCCAAGCGGTGCCATGTGCTCACCCAGGATCTGAACCAGTGAACCCTGGGCTGCCGAAGTGGAACATGCGCACTTAACTGCTGTGCCATCGGGCTGGCCCCTGGTTTGTCTTCTTATCTTAGCATTGTAAGAGTTCTGTATATATTCTGGACACTAGACTCTTGTCAGATATATGATTTCCAAACATTTTCTCCCATTCTGTGAGTTATCTTTTCATTTTCCTGATAGTGTCCTTTAAAGCATAATTAAAAAAAATTTTTTATGATATCCAGTTTATTTAGTTTTTCTTTTGTTGCCTGTGCATTTGGTGTTATATCTAAGAAACCATTGCCTAATTCACGATCATGAAGATTTATGCCTCTGTTTTCTTCTAATGGTTTTATAATTTTAACGCTTACATTTCAGTCATTGATCTACTTTGAATAATTTTTGTATATGATGTGAGATCCAATTACATTTTTTTGCATATGGATATCCAGTTGGCCCAGTACCATTTGTTGAAAAGAATATACTTTCTCCATTGAATTATCTTGGCACTCTGGTCAAAAGATAATTGACTCTAGATGTAAGGGTTTGTTTCTGGACTTTCAATTATATTCCATTGATCTATAAGTCTATTCTTTTTTTTTTTCCTTCTCCCCAAAGCTCCCCAGTCAGTACATAGTTGTATATTTTAGCTGTAGGTCCTTCTGGTTGTGCCATGTGGGACACCACCTCAGCATGGCCTGATGAGCAGTGCCATGTCTGCACCCAGGATCTAAACCAGTGAAACCCTGGGCCACTAAAGCGGAGTGTGCAAACTTAACCACTCAGCCATAGGGCTGGCCCATGTAAGTTTATTCTTATTTTTTAAATTTTTTTTAAAGATTTTATTTTTTCCTTTTTCTCCCCAAAGCCCCCCAGTACATAGTTATATGTTCTTCATGGTGGGTCCTTCTAGTTGTGGCATATGGGACGCCACCTCAGCGTGGTTTGATGAGCAGTGCCGTTTCCGCGCCCAGGATTCAAACCAACGAAACCCTGGGCCGCCTGCAGCGGAGTGCAGGAACTTAACCACTCAGCCACGGGGCCAGCCCCCATGTAAGTCTATTCTTATGTCAATATCACATTGTTTTGATTGTTGCAGCTTTCCAGCAAGTTTTGATATTGGGAAGTATGAGTTCTCCAACTTTTTTTCAAGATTGTTTTGGCTATTCTGGGTCCCTTGAAGGATATTAGTTTTTGATCACTGTATTTCTTTGCAAATAACTTCCCATTTGTGGTTTGACTTTGTTTATACAGAAGTTTTAAAATTTTATGTCAATTTATTGATCTTTTCCTTTTTGATTTTCTACTGCTTTTTTATTTAGAGAATTCTTTTTCATTGTTAATTTTCGAATAGCTTTCTGAACCTAAACTTATTTTTTCTATTTCTTTCTTTATTTAAAAAGAGTTACAGAGGACGGTTGGTGGCGCAGAGTTTAAGTGCGCACGTTCCACTTCGGTGGCCCAGGGTTTGCCGGTTCAGATCCCAGGTGCAGACATGGCACCGCTTGTCAAGCATGCTGTGGCAGGCGTCCACATATAAAGTAGAGGAAGATGGGCATGGATGTTACCTCAGGGCCAGTCTTCCTCAGCAAAAAGAGGAGGATTGGCAGCAGATGTTAGCTCATGGCTGGTCTTCCTCAAAAAAAAATAAATAAATAAAAATAGTTACGAAAAACCAATTACTCGTAAAAATTTAACGTAATTACTAATAAACAGAAAAAATGAGAGCTCCCCCATCGCCAAGTGATCTCCAGTTTCACTCTCCAGAGATCATCACTGTTAGCAGTTTGTACCCTTCCGAACCATCTTCTAGGCATAGACATAATGTATAGTGCTTAAAAGGAGAATCAAACTATAAATATTGTTTTGCATTTTACTCTTTTTCACTTGACAATACAGCAAGGCATCTTTCCATATGTGGATTAATCTCATACCTTTTTAAAATTGTGCTAAGTAAAGCCCATGATTATAAAAATATCCTCCTATATAGTCATCTAGCACTTTTATTTATGACTGCTATTCTTATTTATTTTTAACTTAAAATAAAGTTGTTAAAATAAAAGAAAGTTTTTGTAAAAGAACAGTAACCTTAGCATGGGTGGAATTCTTTTTTTTTTTTTTTAAAGATTTTATTTTTTCCTTTTTCTCCCCAAAGCCCCCCAGTACATAGTTGTGTATTCTTCGTTGTGGGTTCTTCTAGTTGTGGCATGTGGGACGCTGCCTCAGCGTGGTCTGATGAGCTGTGCCATGTCGGCGCCCAGGATTCGAACTAATGAAACACTGGGCCGCCTGCAGCGGAGCGCGCGAACTTAACCACTCGGCCATGGGGCCAGCCCTAGCATGGGTGGAATTCTTAATGTCATCTTGTTCACAACAGAGGGGACAATTATAAGCAGTTGCTCCTCTCCCCTCTGCACATATTCAAGAGGGGCTAGCAAACATTCTGCCTGTTGACTGGACACATCCAGACAGAGCTTAAACTGGCTAGAGGAAGAGGAGTGTGTGTGTGTGTGTGTGTGTGTGTGTGTGTGTGTGTGTGGTTTCCTCCCCTACTCGCTCTTGCCTTTTGTAGCTGCCTGCACCCATTCTCCTCAGGTGGGAATCAGTGATTCCCCACAGAATGTTTAAAAGATCCACTTGGAATGACCGGCCTTCATACCATCGGACCACTCTGCTGACAAACAATTTTGAAAAGGATAAGGATTAAAGAAAGAAGTGGCACTTGCAATTCGCATAAAGACTTCTAGTACTGGAGCAAAATTGGGGTGAATCCCAATGGCGCTGACTTGCTTTCAGACTGCAGTTTTTATGCTGACATCTCCTGGCGTCTTCAGAGCCCCATCTTTTCAGGGACCCATCCCTGGGGGATTTATGGAAAGGAAAGAGCTCCAGCTCCTTTCGTTTCCCACTTGTAGTCTTTAAGGGGTCGCCTCCTCATGCCTTTTTGTTTTCTTGTGCCCTCTATATTCTGTGCCTTCTCTAAGACGTGGCAAGATTCCCAAGCCCCAGAGGGATGGCAGCCCAGGTGTCTATACAGGCGGCTGCCTAGGACCTCGGTGTTTGAGAATCAGGGATCTGGACGGCCTGGGGCTTAGCATCCCCCAAGAGATGGGGGTGGAGGGACAGAGAGGGAGAGAGAGTGTGTTTGAGTTGGGGGTGGGGAGGGCATATTCCGGCTTCAGCACATACCCTTTCAGCCTCTCCAAGGCTAGTCTCCTCTTGGCGCTGGCAAGGACAGCAGTCCTGGCAGGGCCACCTGCATGTGCCCGCACTGAGCAATCCCCCCGCGCAGCGAATCTTTGCCTTGGCCATTGCGGGCCGGGATGCTAAGGAACCGCCAAGACTTACAAGAGTTGCCATGGGAGTGCGAGGCCGGGCCGTCTCCTCCCACCACGTGTGCTCCTCTAGCCCGGCCTTCCCTCTCCTGACAATGGGCGTCCCCGCAGGGGTTCTCCCTTTGGGCTACTTGAGTCCCTCCTCCACATCCCCCGCCTCCTCCCATCCTCCAGGAAGCTAAGCGGGGGCGTGTGTGCGCTCCCTGGAGGACTTGTCCTCGCGGCTGCTGCGGCCAGAAGCACTCCACCGGGGCCCCAAACTCCGAGCAAGTTCGCCGGCTCCGGGCGTGCCCCGCTCTCCGGCCTGTGCGCCTCTGTTCCCACGAGGGGCGCGGGCGGGTGAGCGGGCCCCGGCGGCGGCGCAGCCGGCCGAGCGAGCGGGGCCGGCGGCAGCACCCCTCCGGCGGTGCCGGGGCGCGCAGGGGCGGGCGCGGGGCGGAGTTCGGCGGCGGCGCCGGGGTGGTGGTCGCGGCCCCGACTCCCGCGTGCGGATGGCGGCGGCAGGCTCCCGGCGCCCCCCGGGCTCGCCCACGCTGGCGGCCCGGCACGTGCCCCAGGCCTCGGCGCCGCAGACCCCCGTGCCGTGCGGCCGAACCCCGGGCCTGCCCCAGGACCAGGACGGCTGCTCGTTCGTGCCGATCGCCCATGCTATCCCTCTGCAGGTGGACATGGCCATGGCCCTGCAGCGCGTGAGGATTTCCGAGAAGTACGGCAAGAGCTACCTCTGCCTCCTGCAAGCGGTCTTCGTCGCAGGTAAGGTTCCTCCCCGCGGACGCCGCCCGGCGGCCTCCTGCTCCCGCCTGCTTCGCGCTCTCCTCTCCTCACCCGCTCCCTCCCCAGCCGCCTGGGCCCGCGGGCACACTTTGTCTTCCCTCACGCCTCGCACCCGCACCCGCTGCCCCACCGCAGCGGGCTGCCAGCGCGAGCACTCCGGCGCGGCGGGCCGTTGTTCCTCTGCTGGCTGCCGCGCTGCGGGCGTGCGCCCCATGAGAAAGTCCCGGAGGCGCGGGGGGAGGTCTCCGCTGCTAGCGGTTCGGTCCCCGCTCCACTCCTCACCCGCTTCTCTGTGTCATCAGAGAGGTGGGGATAGATGATTTCTTCCAACTCCGCATCCCACAGACCAGAGGCCAGCCTCCCCGAGGGTGCACTTCCACTGTAATAGTCCCTGGATGCTGGAAAAGCTAGGGGGCTTTTGAGTAACACGTGTTGGGGAAACCGAGTCCAAAAAGAGACTCGGATTCTGAGGCCGGCCGCAGCACAGTTGGAGGAGGAGTTGTAGAAACGGTGCCGCCGCCGACTTGGGCTTCCACCCAGACTAGTGCATCTTTCTAGCTTGGTCCATGAGCTTCCTGCCTCCCTACAAGTTGGAGGCACTCACTACAAAGGCAGAAGTTTTTGTTTGACGGACAGGACAAACAAGCAAAAAAAGCCAACAAACTCTCAAAACCTTTATTTCTGCTGTCGCGATTTGGGAAGGTGGTGTGAAGGGTATAACGTGGGCTTGGTCACTTGCCAGCCGTGATGCACACTCGTTTCCCTAGCTGGAGATGCCGAGCTTTGGGGTTGGTACAGCTGGGAAGATGCAGCAGACTCTGGGGCTCCAAGGAGATAGCTTCCTGTGAGACCGTGCAGACTGGGGCGCAGGAGCAACCCTGAGAACAGGGTGCAGCTCTGGGACCTTAAGTTCAGCCAGGGCTTTTCAGACAGGTCTGTGAGGTTCTCCGATTGATGGGCTTCTCTTCCTCTGCTCCCGGTGTAGTTTTGGTTTAGCAGGTGTTAAGCCTTGAAAAAAGGGAATTTGGCGTCAAGAAAGTAGTCTTGGTGGCACTTTTCCGCAAATCAGGTAGCCACAACACACATTCCAAATATCCCTCCTTATTCAGGGCTGTCCACAAATCCAAAGGAAGCCATGCAAACCCCTTTAGTTAGACCAGAATGAGTAAGCCAAGGCTGCGGTCTATGCATTTTCATCGTGCAGAATTCGTTGGTCTTGCTTGCTTTGCTTTTGAGGTGGTCAGTATTATTTCCCATAGGTGATAAATCATTAAGGGGAGTGCGGTGATGGAGCGCAAGCTCCTTCAGGCCTTCAGTGATTGAAATGGTTTTTGGATGCTACAAAAGAATCTCATTGAAACTCAGTGGAAAGTAGTTTGTATCTAGTGCTCATTTACCCTCTGCATCTTCCTGAAAGTTAAAAAAAATCTCCGTAGGAGAAATGTATGCTTTATCACAAAAATTGTTAGCTATGCCATGAAATATAAGTCAACATTTCTACAGCCAGTGATTTCTCTTGTTTCTATAGTTGTCTGATGTTTTGTCTTTCTGTACCTCTGAAGGCTCCTGCGTGTTGTCACGCCTGTGTCGCCTCGGCATTACAGCAATCACAGTATCTAAATGACACCAGTTGCTGCGCTGTGTGTTTACATGGGCTTGTGGTACTTTTCTGCCTTTCAGTATTTTTAACAGTAACGTCTCCCTTGCTATGGACCGACAGAGTGTCCTGGAAGTGGTTTGTACCTATGCTGTTAGAACACACACCATAGTACATTAATTTTACATGTGAAAAGGATTTCATATATTTTAAAATATTCATATATTTAAAGCACATGTTTACAAAGCTGTTCATGTTTCATGTTCACATGTTTACAAAACTTTCTGAAAGATCATTTTAGTAATGACCGTTTAGAGCCCGCTCACTCCCAGGGACACGCTGCAGTGTGAGAGCTTGTTACACAGGCTTGTGCAGCATCTGCTGTGGGGCAGCCACAAGAGGGAATGACTGACTCTACTTAGGGGAGACTTTAGGGGGAGCAGGAGGCATGAAGTGAATCTTCAGGGATGCATACACATTTCCAGGTGGACTGCGGATGGGGATGGATTGTGGTGGGGATAGGTAGGGAGAGGGCTGTCTCTAGGCAAAGGAAGTAAGAGGTACAAAAACAAGCAGAAAGGGAACAGCATAGTAGGTTTGAGGAAGTGTGTTTTTTTAAATGATTGGAGTGTAAAGTGTGGAAAATACAGGAGAAAGATAAACTTGGAGAAGCAGGCAGGGGCTGGATCAGGCAAAGCCTTGTGAGGCGTATTAAAGGGCTTTGCTTTATTTGTAGGGCAGTGGGGAGCTATTGGAGTGTTCTAAGCAGGGGAATAGACCAAGGCTGCTGCATGTGGTTGTATAGACTGTGCACTGCAAAACCCTGAGGGGCTCCGTTCGCACAAATGATACCATGAATGATGCCCCTGCTAGGGTTGTATAGTGCACAATGTGCGCAGTAGTCAACAGAGGCAATGCATAGTGGGACTTCTTGATTTTACAAATACCACTCTGGCGGTTGAGTGGAGGAGACTGTGTGGAGTATGCAGCACAGAGGAAGAAGACTGGAAGTAGGGCGGCTAGTTAGAAAGCAGTTGTAGATAGCTGGGCAGGAGTGGATGAAGGCACGTACTAAGCCACTTCTGGGAATGGGGAGAAGAGGAGAAGCTTGAGGACCTGAGAGGGTAGAATTGACTTGACTTGGTGACTAGTGTGAGGTTTGAGGGACAGGGAAGGAGACGAGGTTAATTCTAGGCTTCTGGTTAGGGTGACTGGGTGGGGAGAGAGATCATTAAGACAGGGAATGGAGGAGGAGAGCAAATTTGGGGTTCAATTTTGGGTATGTGGTTTCTGTGGAACATTCCAAGAGAGCTGACCAGTAGGCCTGGAGCTGAGAAGAAGCAAGTCTTATTTCTTACTGTCATCTGTGGAGTCCATTAAACAACTCTTAGCACTGAAGTTCTTTCCTTAAATCCACTTATCTGGGTTATCTTGATAACTCAGAAAGTCTAGCATGGAAGTAGCCCAGATTTATTATAAAACTATCTTTTGGACTTTGCCGTATATAAAGGTTTTTTTTCTCCTTTCACATTTTCCATACCTGATAATGGGGGAAAAAGAAGAAGGAAAAAAGAAAGAAATGTTTTGCATTCCTTGCAGGACGAAAGAATGCAAACTATACTGATCTAAGGTAACCTCAGATAACTCAGACAAGTAGTTGTGAAAACCTGTTCACTGCAAATTTTGTTTTGTCAGAGTTTACCCCAAGAAGACGTGTAAATCCCCACCAAAGTTAATTACTCAATATATGTTGCAGCCTGGTATAAACGTGTTCCCCTGGTGATGGGTCATTTCCCAGGCAACACGGGACTTGGCGTTCCACATCACTGAGTTTTTGGGGTAACTGAGGTTCGGCTCTTTTGGTGCTTGACCCCCCCCCCCCAATCTCTAACCATTTTGGATGGAAAGCTTTTCAGAAAGATTTTGTACTTTCCTGATTTCTGAACCTGGAAATAAATGTAAGAAATTGCATCCTTTCTTGATGACTCGAGATTATCCTTATAATAGCATGAGTTATTTTAATGTGCTGTATATAGTGTTGCCTCAAGGGCTCCTAACTGTGGACAACTGTTTGTCCCTACATTCAACTGGGCACAGATTGTTCTGCCGCTCAATTTGTAATGCCTGTTTTTCTAATCTTTCCATATATCCCCTGTCTGTGAGCTGTCATTTCTCGCTGCCGTTATTTTAACTGTTTCTGCCGACCTGCGGTTACTGCCCAGCCCTCGACGTGTCCTCTCCTCCGTTGCTCCTTCTGATGTGTTGTTATGAGCTAGGAAATGAGATAAACGAACTTGTCTGAATTTTCGGTCAAATATGAGTAAATAGCCTGTGAGGAGGGCTGTGGGGAGTCTGCTTCTCCTAATGTAGGTGAGCTTTAGTACATGGGCTCTGCTATCTATTCCGATGGCATAAAAGCTTTCCCTTTTTTTCTAGTTCTTAGTCGTGTTCTGGGGGTTGATGCTGTTAAATAAGTTATCAGGAAAACCTGTGTTCTCTTGTAAATGGAAGTATCACGATATGTGAAATGGTAATATTTTGCTTTCTTGTAAAACAAATAAGTGTGTTCAAAATCGATCAGAAAATCAAGACGCATTTTACTCGTTACATTTCTTGGGCCTGCCTGTAAGTGCTTGGCACTAGGAGGGACTTCAGTCTTAGAAGTTGCCCCCAAGGATTGAAAGCAAATGTCCCCATACAGCATCTTCTCAAGCAAGCACTCTCTGAAGGTTCGCTAACAAGCCTGCGCCTCACCTGCCCCAGGGCAGAAGCAGAGGGCACCCCATAAGGGGAGATGCAGCCCATCTGATTGCCACCCAGGTGACTTTCCCTTTCTGTTGCTGCCAAGGCAGTTAGCTCCTGGCAAGAGGCCAATGTCACAGCACTTCCTCTCATTTATTTTTCACCCAAGCCCTCCCCTCATTGTATATGTATGACAGATGTAAGGATCTGACTGACTTCTTGTTACTTTTAACACTGGGAAGGTGACATTGAGCAAAGACCTAAAGGACGTGAAGAAGTTATCGGGGGTATCAGAGGGAGAGTTCCAGGCCGAGGGGACGGTCGACGTAAAGGCCCTGAGATGAGAGAGTACTAACAAGATCAAGGGACAGGAAGGGGACCAGTGTGGCTGAAGCTGTATGAGTGTTTGAATTCATGTGTGTATGTATGTATGGGGGTGTGTGTGTGTGTGTGTGAGGTATGAAATGAGAGAGGTAAGGGGTCTGATCATATAGAGCTTGGTAAAGACTTCGGCTTTTACCCTGAGTCAGATGAGGAGCTATCAGAATGTTTTGAGCAAAGGAGGGGCTTACTTTTTAACAGCATCTTATGTTTCAGCAGCATCCTTCTGGATGCTGTGTGGAGAATAGGCTACAGGTGGGACAGAGGTGGACATAGGGGGACCAATTAGGATTAGGAGGCTATTAGGATTGATGATGGTGGCTTAAGCTGGAGAGGTAATAATGGAAGTGGTGAGCAGTGGTCAGATTCTGGATAAATTTTGAAGGTAGAGCCAAAATGATTTGCTAATGTTTTGGATACGGGGTATAAGAGAAAGGGAAGAGTCAGGGATGACTCTTAAGAATCTTGGCCTGTGCAAGTGGGTGGCAGGAACTATCAATGGAGATGGAGATGACTGCATGAGGAGCAGGTTTGAGGGGGAAACCATGAGGATCAGAAGATTGGTTTGGGACCTGTTAACTTTGAGGGGCCTATTGGATATCCATGTGGAGATGTCAAGCAGGCAACTGGATATAGGAATCTGGTGTTCAAGGAAGGGATCTGGGCTGTGGCTATAAATCTGGGAGTCATCGGCCTTATAGGTGGCCTTTAAATCCTGGATGAGAGAGTGTAGATAGAGATCAGCCAGAAGAGACAGTTGTTTGTGTCCCCCCAGTGAAGACTTGTGGGTGATCTATGGCTCTTCCCCAAAGCAGCATTTATTTGAGGAGGAAGGAAAGCACAAAGTAAAAGTGAAGCAATGCTCCAAAAAGACAAATCATTTCTGTGGTTTGTTGTTCAAATGTTTGTGCTGTCAGATTTGCTCACAGGTCACTTTGACTCATGTTCTTTGCTCACAGTCTGGAACCAACGTAATCTCTGCCTGAGGGTGAAGAAGAGGTCTATGTTTTGTTTTTTTTTAAAGATTTTACTTTTTCCCCTTTTTTCCCCAAAGCCCCCCAGTACATAGTTGTATATTCTTCGTTGTGGGTCCTTCTAGTTGTGGCATGTGGGACGCTGCCTCAGCGTGGTCTGATGAGCAGTGCCATGTCCCCACCCAGGATTCGAACCAACGAAACACTGGGCCGCCTGCAGCAGACCGCGCGAACTTAACCACTCGGCCACGGGGCCAGCCCGAGAGGTCTATGTTTAAAGCTCTCCAAAGAGGGAAACTACAACTGCAGTGGCAACTGATCCTTTTTGATGGGTACAAGAAATCTGTAGGTTAGTCAGTTATGGTTTAAAATCATGCTGCAGATGATCCCTTCCCATCTTATGCTTTCTTCAGTAGAAATTGTAAGCAGCCAGTATTGCTTTCCAGTGGAGAAGCCCTTTATTCAATTGCCTATCATTTTCAATACATGGTATAGTTTTCTTTTAAAAAATCATATTTTAATGGAAAAACCAAAGGGTGACAGCAAATTGGAAAGAAGGACCATTTTACACTCAAAATAAAGTTTGAGGCTTATAAAATAATTGAATTAGCAAATGTAGTGACATTTTAATATATCGAAATTTACTCTTAAAGGTAGATGACCTTCTCTCTGACTTTCTTTTGAATATTTATTAATGATATTGTCACCTTTGCCATGAAGAATTTAAGTCGGCTCTTAACCCTGCAGATGCTGGGAAAGCAGACTTTTTAGCAGCAGTTATAATTTTCATATGTGTATTCTGTCTAGAAAATTATGAGCCAGCAACTTTATGGAGATATGTAAGATAATTTTAATTCAGATAATATAATTCAGATAATTTTTTGCATTAACCTGAAAAGGGAAGGAGAGCCATTCCGAGCAAGGAGGAGCAGAAAAGAGTTTTGTTAACAAGAGGACAAATGGGAGAAACAGGATCCCATTCTGGTTTTTTTGAACAGCTTTATTTATTTTTAAATTATTTTATTGAGGTCATAATGGTTTATAACATTGTGTAGTTTCAGGTGTACATTATTATTTATCAGTTTCTGTGTAGACTGCATGGTCCCCACCACTAATAGTCTAATTTTTATCCATCACCATACTTATATGGCCCTTTAGTCCTTTTGCCGGCCCCTCAACCCCCTTCCTCTCTGGTAACCCCTAATCTGTTCTCTTTGTCCATGTGTTTGTTTGTCTTCCACATGTGAGTGAAATCATATGGTGTTTTTCTTTCTCTGTATGACTTATTTTGCTTGACATAATACCCTCGAGGTCCATCCATGTTGTTGCAAATGGGACGATTTTGTCTCTTTTTATGGCTGAGTAGTATTCCGTTGTATATCTGTATCACATCTTCTTTATCCAATCATCAGTTGATGGACACTTAGGTTGCTTCCACATCTTGGCTACTGTGAATACTGCTGCAGTGAACATAGGGGTGCCTAAGTCTCTTTGAATTGTTGTTTCAAGTTCTTTGGATAAATATGTAGTAGTGGGATGGCTGGGTCATATGGTATTTCTATTTTTAATTTTTTGATAAATCTCCATACTGTTTTCCATGGTGGCTGCACCCCCACCAGCAGTGTGTGAGGGTTCCCTTCTCTCCACGTCCTCTCCAACATTTGTTAAACAGCTTTATTGAGATATAATTCATACGCCATACAATTCACCCGTTTAAAGTATACTTTTCAAAAGTTTTTAGTATCATCCCAAAGTTGTACAATCATTACCACAAATTTAGAACATTCCCATCACCCCACCCTGTTCCCACTAGCTGTCACTCCCCATTTCCTCCCAACCAGCCCTTCCCACCAGCCTCTGGCAGCTAATAATATACTTCCTATCTCTATAGATGTGCCTATTCTGGACTTTTTGGACAAATAGATTCATATAATATGTGATCTCTTGTGACTGGCTTCTTTCACTTGGCATAATGTTTTTAAAGTTCATCCATGTAGTAGCATGCATCAGTACTGCATTCTTTTATATGGCTGCTTATTACTACATTGTATAGATACAGACCACATTTCAATTAGCCATTCTTCAGTTGTTGGACATTTGAGTCGTTTCCGCCTATTTGCTGTTATGAATAATGTCGCTATGAACATTCTTAGACAAGTTTTTGTGTGGACATACGTTTTCATTTCTTTTGAGTATATATCTAGGAGTGGAATTGCTAGCTCATAGAGTGACTCTATGTTTAAGCTTTTGAGGAACTCCCGGACAGTTTTCCAAAGCAGCTGTACCATTTTACCTTCCCGCCATCATTGTATGAGGGTTCCAGTTTCTCTGAGTCCTTTCCAGGACTTGTTAATCTCTGTTTTTTTGGTTCCAGCCATCCTAGTGGGTGTGAAGTGGTTTCTCACTGTGGTTTTGAGTTGCATTTCCCGAATGGCTAGTGATGTTGAGCACCTTTTCATGTGTTTATTGGCCATTTGTGTATCTTCTTTGGAGAAATGTCTCTGCAGAGTCTTTGCCTTTTTTTAAATCAGCTATTCCTCTTTTTACTGTTTAGTTGTAAGAGTTCGTTATATAGTCTGGGTTCAAGATCTTTATCAGATATTTGATTTACAAGTGTTTTCTGCCAATCTGTGGGTTGTCATTTTTTTTGATAGTTTCTTTTGAAGCACAAGTGTTTTTAACTTTGAGGTCAAATTTACCTATTTTTTCTCTTTTTTGGGAATCTCTGTTTTCAGTTCTTTTTTTATTGAGGTATAATCGACATGTAACATAGTTTCAGATATAAAACATAATGATTCGATATTTGTATATATATTGCAAAATTATCACACCAATAAGTCTAGTTAACATCCGTCACCATACACAGTTACAAAATTTTTCCCCTATGATGAGAACTTTTAAGATTTACTCTCAGCAACTTTCACATATGTATTATTAACTGTAGCCACCATGCCGTGCATGACATCCCATGTCTTACTTATTTTATAATTGGAAGTTTCTACCTTTTGATCATCTTCACCCATTTCGCGCGCCACCTCCCCCACCAGATTCCACATATAAGTGAGATTGTATGATATTTGTCTTTCTCTGTCTGACTTATTTCACTTAGCATAATGCTCTCAAGGTCCATCCATGTTGTTGCAGATGACAAGACTTCCTTCTTTTCTATGGCTGAATGGTATTCCTTTGTATATTTATATCACAACTTCTTCATCCATTCATCGATTGATGGACACCTATGGTGCTTCCATACCTTGGCTATTGTAAATAACTCTGCAATGGGGGGTGCGTGTATCTTTTCAAGTTAATGTTTTCTTTTTCTTCAGATAATACCCAGAAGTGGCATTGCTGGATCATATGATAGTTCTAGTTTTAATTTTTTGAGGAACCTCCATGATGTTTTCACAGTGGCTGCACGATTTCACATTCCCGCCAACAGTGCGCAAGGCTTCCCTATTCTCCACATCCTCAATAACTCTTGTTATTTCTTGTCTTTTTGATAATAGCCATTCTGACAGGTGTGAGGAGATATGTCATTGTGGTTTTCGTTTGCGTTTCCCTGATGATTAGTGATATTGAGCATCTTTTCATCCTGTTGGCCTATTTTTTTCTCTTATCTCTTGTCTTTTTGGTAGAAAAGATTCCCTAATCCAAGAATTACACCTGTTTTCATCTGAGTTTTATAGTTTTAGCTCTTACGTTTAGGTCTTTGATTCATTTTGAGCGTATGTCGTGAGTTAGGGGTCCCACTTCATTCCTTTGCATGTGCATATATCTAAGTGTTCCCAGCACCGTTTGTTGGAAAGACTATCCTTTCCCCACTGAAATGTCTGGGTACCTTGGTTTAAAATCAGTTGACCATAGATGTAAGGGTTTATTTCTGGACTCTCAGTTCCATTCCACTGACCTATCTGTAAGTCTCTCATTACACCTGTATCACACTGTGTTGATTACTGTGGCTTTGTACCAGCTTTTGAAATCAGGAAATGTGAATTTGCCAATTTTGTTCTTCTTTTTCGAGATTGTTTTGGCTATTCTGGGACCCTTGCACTTCCATATTAATTTTAGGATTAGCTTATCATTTTCTGCATAAAAAAACTAGCTGGCATTTTGCTAGGGATTGCATTGGATCTGTAGATCAATTTAGGGAATGTTTGAACCTCATTTTTATAGTTGTACAAATTGAAGTTTCCCCAAATATGAGGTATTCACATTTAAGGTATTTGGTAATTATTTACTATCATGCATTCTGTCCCATCGACGCTCATATTGAATGGTTATTCCTCTGTAGTTTTTCTTGAGTTTCCAAGGATTCCACTATGTTAATTCATTTCTGTTGTGAGGATTATTCTAGAGACCCTGCTAAAAGCTTAAAAGGCAAAAAAAAGTTAATATCCACAAGTGTTCTCCCAAGGAGAAACAAAAGCATGAGGACAAACAACAACAAAATATACTCACTAGCTCAGTTGCCTTAGTGTTTGTGATTCAGCGTTTGGCACGCCAGTCTCTGTGGGACTAGGTGGGATGACATAGGGAAAACGAGAAGCATGCATTCTGATGCCACATTAACCAGGAATCTGCAAAGACCTTTCTAGGCTGGACAAGACCATTTGTCAATCAAGTGTGTAATCCACCTCCCTGTGATTGGAGGCGTCTTTTAGGAAAATAGATTACGGCGGCTAAACAGATGAGCTTGGGCCAGCCCTGCTGTGGATTTGCTGATGCTTTCAGCAGGGAAAACATTTGCTTATCCCTATTTTTCCGTACAGTCAATCACCACATACATAGTTCTCTTTATGGAAGGATTCAGTCCCTCTCCAGATTTACCTACATGTACTGGGTTTCTGCGTAATGAGTTCATTAGGTGGCCATTGTTAGGCAGCTTCCCAAGACAATGGCAGCTCCTGCTGCTGTACAAGGAAAACTTGCTGTCTCCATTGAGTGGCTTTTAATCTGAAGGGAGAGAAAGGAAAAGCTTTCCGTAGCCATGCTCTTAATTAAACGTCTAAAGAGACACAGGCGAGGCCCAGTACCCTGGGACACCCGGCTCTTGGGCGGAGGGCTTCATTCAGCCTGTTACTTCCCGCCCGCTGCACTTTGTTTCTCTCGTGTACTTTTTGGCCCTCTCCCTTTCATCCCTCTCTTTGCTTTCTCTTCTTTATTTCTCTCTTCCTTGCCTAATGCCTTAGGTACTTCTTTTTTCTGTGTGTGTGGTTTCTTTTGTTTTTTGCTTCTGGTTAGGAAGTATTTTTTATGTTCCCATTTTCTTATGTTTTTAAATTAAATTATTTATATGTGATCTTTGTAAATCATCTGAACGATACACGTGTCCATAAAGTAAAAAGTGAGTCACCCCTGTGCCTAGCCGAGTCCTGCTCTCCGGGGGGAAACACTACTTACAGTTTGGTTTGTGGCCATAGGAACTTTTCTCTGGATATAGGTATATCAATTCAACTCAATAAACATTTATTGATCACCTCCTATGTGCTAGACACTGTTGGGATATTTCAGGGAACAAAAGAGACAAAAATCTCTGCCTTCAGGGAGCTTATTTCTAACTGGTGAGAATGACAATGAAGAATCCATGTATATCTACGTGTTTCCCCAAGCTGTGCTCATACCCCGTATGTTGATGTATGGCTTGCATTAGAATGTGTTTATTTAAAAATGATTTCATTATGAAATTTTTGAGACACAGAAGAGTACAGGAAACATAAAACATATAGTATAAAATCATTTTGTTAGGTTATTTAAAAATTTTCCTCTCATAGAGCCCAAAGAGGCTACTGCATCTTTTCAGCACAAAGAAAGCGTTTGCCCAGTTTTGTCTTAGTGGGCTTATAGTTTAAATAAACCCGTGGGGAAGCTGGCATATTTGGCATTCTTTCCACAGTTGTTCACACTGCTTATATCTGAATAAGAAGATAGAATTTTATTTAATCTTTCCTTTCTGTATTTCCTTGATACAGACTGGACCGGTTCATATCGAGACCACCTCCAGCTACTCAGGAAATCAGTTAACATTCCAATGAGATTCTAATATATACATTATTTAAGAAATGGGTCAGTGTTTGACTGGAATATATTTATGGATGTGAAGAGCCAATGGCTTTAAAGTATAATTTCAGTGTCACCATTATTACTTTAATTTATTGATATGCAAGTGATCTCTTACTCAATTAGTAAGAAGTGGAAGTTTGAACTTTAAAAATCTAGTTATCACTTCCTGCCCCTCCAAAGCAGTTCCATGAAAACATTTTCTTCACTGGAAATGAAGTTTGAAAATCAAGTTACATATATATTTTATATGTGTATCTATATGTGTCTATATATTGTACACATATTTCATATATATTCTATACAAGTATATACTGACTTCATTTTTAGTAAGTTGCTAATCACTCTCTTTGTAAACCTTCTAGGCAAAATAGGAAGCTTGTAGATGCTATGGGGAATGTTAATGTTGAATAACTTTGTGGCCAGAGGGTCTGGTAGTGGTTGAGCTGCCCTTTGCAATCTGCTCTGGCTGGGTCAGCATCAGCTGCTGCTTCAGCCAGGAGTGCTCGTCACAGGCAGGGATCCCGCGGGCTCCCTGTTCCTCAAGCCTTCATTTGCACTCTTGCGCCGCTGTTAGTTAAGCTGGAGCTTCGCTCTTCAATATACAGTCTGATGACAAGAAAACCGTAGGGTGTTCTTTTTAATATATTGCCTTTATTTAAACTGAAACGATGTGATTAGGTATTCTTGGACTCTTCGATGACAGGTAAAAGTGACATGTGTGTTTGAGGGACATCTTTGAGTTTGCTATTGCAAGCCGCATCCGGTGATCAGTCACAGAGCAGAAAGCAGCAGCCCTGCTTTTATTGGCTATTTTGCACTTGTCAGTTTACAAAAGACGGTCAGTTTTGCTTCTTCGTTAACACATTCCGAGGACCAGTCACAGATGTTGTATGTTCTTCTGCGTGCCTTATAAGCTAAAGTAAGTCATTTTAATTGGATTTACCGTTGTAGATGCTGTGTATTTCAAAATTAGATTTTCTGAACCCAAGAAGAGACCGATAGCCACAGAATAGGAGCTCTGGCATTTGGTCATATGTCTGCATGGATAGTATGAGTGGTGACATTAGTGGGTCATCTTGTCTGCTTTTATAGCTTGTGCTT
The DNA here is from genome assembly GCF_037783145.1 of Equus przewalskii. NCBI lineage: Eukaryota > Metazoa > Chordata > Mammalia > Perissodactyla > Equidae > Equus > Equus przewalskii. Next base: position 112,061,372 of record NC_091863.1, on the reverse strand, counting down.
TAAACAGCTGCTCTTGAAAGGCCCAATGTTATAATAAAAATTAAAAAGAGGCTAATGTTAATATTTACCTGTTGCTAATCTAATATGTTTAGAATTTTCTAGTGGTGGCTGTGGCTCTGGTGGTTGGGGACTATCCTTTTGTCTTTGAGCTCATGTTCAAACATGCTCATTTGCACTGTGGGTGCTGGACGAAGATGATCTGGACGCCAGTCTTCCTAAACCCACCCCCCCCAAAAAAAAGGTGTGATGAGTTTTGTTTTTAACTGTGCATTCAGATGTACCCAAGGAAGCTAATTCTCAAAGACATTTATTTTCACAACAAATAATGTATAGTTTTGAAGATGATGCCGATACATTTTTAAAAGTCTTTTTACCATAGTTTCGTATTTAGCAAAGATTTTGTCAATTTTTATGGACTGTAAGTTTTTTTTTTTTTTTGAGAAATGTTAGCCCTGAGCTAACTACTGCCAATCCTCCTCTTTTTGCTGAGGAAGACTGGCCCTGAGCTAACATCCATGCCCGTCTTCCTCTACTTTATATGTGGGACGCCTACCACAGCATGGCTTGACAAGACGCCTACCACAGCATGGCTTGACAAGCGGCACCATGTCCTCACCCGGGATCTGAACCGGTGAACCCTGGGCTGCCGAGAAGTGGAACGTGTGCACTTAACTGCTGCGCCACCGGGCCGGCCCCTGGACTGTAAATTTTAAAGGACACATAATCAAGTCACAGAAGAGCTTTAGCACTGGAGAAGAATAAGAAAAAACTCCACTCTGTAGTTTTTATGTTTTCCGATCACTGTAAGCTTCTTCATGTTGCATATTGACTTTACAAGTGATTTTTAAAGGTGGAAGAGTGGACTTTCAAAACCAGCCATTTTAATTACAATACTTAATATTTCCATGTTTGTACGTTATATGCATGCATGTAAACACGTAAACATTGGTGTTTGCAAATGTTGCAGAAATGCATAGTTCTCCTTCATTTGCGGCACACACAAGTGTGTCTGATCCATGAAAAGATAAGGGAGCGTGCTTCTTGGAAGCAGGTCAGAGTCCCTCAACCCTAGTATAACATTGAGTCATGATCTGAAAGTCATATGTGGAAAGTAAGTCCCAGGAGGTATTCAGCATAGGTTGGACCATAAAACTGGTTTTCTCCTCCATTTTTGGGGGGTGGAGGGGGATATTTCTGTTTTGTTTTTTGAGGAAAATTAACCCTGAGCTAACATCTGCTGCCAATGCTCCTCTCTTTGCTGAGGAAGACTGGCCCTGAGCTAACATCCGTGCCCATCTTCCTCTACCTTATATGTGGGACACCTACCACAGCATGGCTTGCCAAGCGGTGTGTAGGTCTGCACCGGGGATCCGAACCAGTGAACCCCGGGCTGCTCAAGCAGAACGTGCACACTTAACCACTACACCACCGGCTGGCCCCTCTCCATTTTTTATACATCATCTGTTTTATCAGTTTAGTGCTAGATGTCCTTTCTCTGTGTGCTCACAACATCTTGGGCGCTACACTATTGTAACAGCGCTCTGGGCTGTAACCGCCTCCTGCTCCTAGATGAAAAGCCCTATGAAATCCTGGCCGGTGTTTTAACTGGTTTCTGTGTCCCCAGCACTGCACGGGGCCTGGCATGAGATGGAAGTCTAACAAAGGTTTGTTGAAAGAAGAAATACGTGAATGATTAGAGTGGCTGATAGATAAATAAAAAAGACACTTGAAGTTGTGTTGAAATGCATATTCCTGTTTTGTATTCTTATTCTTTCCTTCCATTCTCTCATTCCTTCCTTCCATTTCCCACCTCCCATAGAATTCCACTTCCTGCTACTGGGGGTAAAATCATCCCGGGATTCCTTCCTTCGAAGCACAAGTAAAGAGTTGAGCATCGAATGACAGCTAGATCTGTGGACGCTATTCCTCGGATCGGAACTTATTCATTGTTATGTGCTGTATAAGCAAGTGGTAAAACCACATTGAATGCATAGTAGGTACTCAGGCAACACTTCCTGCCTGTTTATTTGACATTATACATGTCTTTAGTGCAAGCTCAGAGTTCGTTCGGTCTTTGTTGCTGCATCTAACTGATGTTTTTCCCTTGTGGACTGTGTGAAGTCACTGTATTTACCCCTCAGCTCCATCAGGGTAAAACTCTACGTGATTGTTTCCTTTCGGTTATAACTAAAACAATTTTTAAAGTGGTCTTTCAAAATGGATGCTTCATGAAAAAAGAAATCTGTGGTAAGAACCAAGGCCAAAACCGACACGTATCTATAATGATTATGTTGTTGCACATATAGGTGCTTGCTAATGTCAATTTTTTAAATTGTTGCTGAAGTGATGGGTATAAAAGATGATCTTACTGGCCTTGAAATTTGCATTTTGTACATTACAAATGCAGTCGAGGATCTTTTTAAATGTTTATTGGCCATTCTTATTTCCTCCTCTGTGAAATGCCTGTTTGTGTTAATTTTTTTCCCATTTTTCTATAGGGCGGTTTGTCTTTTTTTATTGACTTACAATCTTTTATATATCCTTGATGCTATTTGTTTGTCACTTATATGCATTGCAAATATCTGCGCCCGATTTGTGGCTTGTCTTATCATTTTCTTTATGATGTCTTTTTAAATTTTTATTTTTTTAATTTAATTTTTATTTTTTTAAAGATTGGCACCTGAGCTAACAACTGTTGCCAATCTTTTCCTTTCTGCTTTTTCTCCCCAAATCCCCCCAGTACATAGTTGTATATTTTTAGTTGTGGGTCCTTCTAGTTGTAGCATGTGGGACGCCGCCTCAGTGTGGCCTGATGATCTTTGCCATGTCCGCACCCAGGATCCAAACCAGCAAAACCCTGGGCGTGCGAACTTAACCACTCGGCCACGGGGCTGGCCCCTCCCACCGTGTTTTTGTGTTTTGTAGCAGGAATGTTTTTCAGGATATTTCGTCCCCACGTGACCAATGAGGGAAGCTCCTCCATGTCTTTCAAACTTGAAAGTTCAATTTTTATATTATTTGATATCATCTAAGAGTTTTCCTTGTATAGAAGACCTGAGATATGGACAAGGAACCATGACCTAGTCCCCTATTTGCAGATGAATTAAAAGATGGGAATGGCCTTCTGGCCCTGAAGCAGTTGTGACTGTTTGGGGAAGGTGAGAATTAAAATCTTTGCGGAACCATATGCTAATCCAGTCATTGCCACTGCCTGACCACTCACTTGTACACTAAACCTTTTAAATAATAATGTCATGTTTTCTTTATTCTGTAAGAATGGTCAGCATTTATTGACCACTTGCCATATACTAGGCACTGTTTGCAGCTTGTCTAAGGTCATACAACTTGCAAGTGGTAGAGCTGGAATTGGAATCCAGGCAGTCTGTCTCTGGAGCATGCACTCAAAAGTTCTATGCTATATTACCTCTATGTGAAATACTTATTCGTATGAAAAAATCAGAATTTTTTTTAAAGATTTTATTTTTCCTTTTTCTCGCAAAGCCCTCCGGTACATAGTTGTGTATTTTTAGTTGTGGGTCCTTCTAGTTGTGGCATGTGGGATGCTGCCTCAGCGTGGCCTGATGAGCGGTGCCATGTCCGAACCCAGGATTCGAACCTGTGAAACCGTGGGCTGCCAAAGTAGAGTACGTGAACTTAACCTCTCGGCCACGGGGCCAGCCCAGAAAGTCAGAATTTTATGGGTATACGTCACCTAAGATTTAACACCCAAATATAACCACTGTGTTAACTTGTTGGTTCTGTGATGTCATTGTGGTTTATCTTTATGCACAACCTTCATCTTTTTTTCCTTAACGTACATTTCCAAATGTTGAGCCCGCTTCTATTTGTTTTTCATGATTAAATTCCTTAGGAAGGAGAAGTGGAAAAAGTGCATCCTTTGCTCAAATGAACTTTTTTCTTACAAACACCAATTCTTTCCTTGATTTTTTTGGTAACAGCTTTATTGAGATATAACTCACATACCGTACAATTTACCCATTTAAAATGTAAAATTCAGGGGCCAGCCCAATGGCGCAGCGGTTAAGTTTGCACGTTCCGCTTCTGGCGGCCCGGGCTTCACCGGTTCGAATCCTGGATGCAGACATGGCACCACTTGGCACGCCATACTGTGGTAGGCGTCCCACATAGACAGTAGAGGAAGATGGGCACGGATGTTAGCTCAGGGCCAGTCTTCTTCAGCAAAAAGAGGAGGATTGTCAGCAGATGTTAGCTCAGGGCTAATCTTCCTCAAAATAAATAAATAAATAAATAAAATGTAAAATTCAGTGTTTTTAGCATGTTCACAGAGTTGTGTAACCATCACTGCAATTAATGTTGGGACTTTTCATCATTCCTTAAAAACCCCCTGTACCCTTCAGCTATCATCCCCCTGATTCCCCTAGTTCTCCTAGCCATAAGCAACTACTGATCTACTTTCTGTCTCTCTATATATGCCTATTCTGGATATTTCATATAAATGGAATCATATAATTTGTGGCTTCTTTCACTTAGCAAAATATTTTCAAGATCAATCCACGTTGTAGCATGTATCAGTCCTTCATTACTTTTTATGCCAAATAATATTCCATTGTATGGACATACCACATTTTGTGTATCCATTCTTCAGTTGATGAACATTCGCATTGTTGCCACCTTTTGGTTATTATCAATAATGCTGTTAACATTCCTCTACATGTTTCTGTGTAGACATATGTTTGCATTTCTTTTGGGTATATGCCTAGAAGTAGAATTGCTGGGACATATGGTAACTCTCCATTTAACTTTTTGAGGAATTGCACAAGTGTTTTGCACAGGGGTTGAACCCTTCCCGTGAACAGTGTATGAGGGTTCAAATTTGTCCACATACTTGTTAACACTTGTTATTGTCCATCATTTTGATTATAGGCATCCCCATGAGTGTGAAGTGTATCTCAGTGTGGTCTTGATATGCATTTCCATAATGACTAAATGATGTTGAACATCTTTGCATGTGCTTATTGGGAATTTTTATATCTTCTTTGAAGATGTGTCTATTCAAATCCTTTGCCCATTTTTATTGTATTATTTGCCTTTTGATTATTGATTAGTAAGTGTTCTTTATGTAGTCTAGATATGTATTCCTTAACAGATAAATGATTTGTAAGTATATTCTTCCTTTCTGTGGATTGTCTTTTCACTTTCTTGTTAGTGTTCTTGGAAACACACAAGTTTATATTTGGGCAAAGTCAAATTTGTCTATTTTTTCTTTTGTTGCTTGTGCTTTTGACGGCATATACATGAAGGCTTTGCTTAACGCAAGGTCACGAAGATTTATGCCTGCATTTTATTTTGAGTTTTATTGTTTTAGCTCTTATATTTCAATGTTTGATCCATTTTGAGTTAATTTTTGTATATGGTGTAAGGTAGGGTTACAGCTTATTTCTTCTGAACGTGATGTCCTGTTGTTCCATCACCATTTGTTGAAAAGACTCTTCTTTCCTCATTGAATTGTCTTGTGTTTGTCAAAAATCAGTTGACTCTAAGATATATGGATAAGCTTTGGACTTTCAATTCTATTCCATTGATTTTTATGTCTATCATTATGCAGTACCGCACTGTCTTGTTTATTGTAGCTTTGTGTAGTAAGTTTTGGAATCAGGAAGTGCGAGTCCTCTAACTTTATTCTTTTTTTCAAGATTATTTTGGTTAATCTGCCTCCCATGCATTTTCGTATGAATTTTAGGATCCACTTGTCAATTTCTGCAAAAAAAAAGCCAGCTAGGATCTTGATAGGGGCTGCTTTGGATCTGTCAATTAGGGGAATATCGTTTAGAGGAGTATTGACACAATAATAATATTAGGTCTTCCAATCCGTGAATGTGGGGTGGCTTTCTATTTATTTAGATGATCTTTAATTTCTTTCAATAATGTTTTATAGCTTTCAGAGTATAAGTTTTGCACTTATACTTTGCACAATAGAAATACACTTGATTTTTTTAATTTTTTTTTATTGAGTTAATGATAGGTTACAATCTTGTGAAATTTCAGTTGTACATTAATGTTTGTCAGTCATGTTGTAGGTGCACCACTTCGCCCTTTGTGCCCACCCCCCATCCCACCTTTCCCCTGGCATCCACTAAACTGTTCTTAGTCCATAATTTTAAATTCCTCATATAAGTGGACTCATACACAGATTATCCTTCTCTCGCTGGCTTATTTCACTTAACATAATTCCCTCAAGGTCCATCCATGTTATTGCAAATGGAATGATTTTGTTCTGTTTTACAGCTGAGTAGTATTCCATTGTATATATGTACCACATCTTCTTTATCCATTCGTCTGTTGCTGGGCACTTAGGTTGCTTCCATGTCTTGGCTATTGTAAATAATGCTGCAATGAACATTGGGGTGCATAGGACTTTTGGGATTGCTGACTTCAAGCTCTTTGGATAAATACCCAGTAGTGGGATGGCTGGATTGTATGGTAGTTCTATTTTTAATTTTTTGAGGAATCTCCATACTGTTTTCCATAGTGGCTGCACCAGTTTGCATTCCCACCAGCAGTGTATGAGGGTTCCTTTTTCTCCGCAACCTCTCCAACATTTGTTACTATTAGTTTTAGATATTTTTGTCATTCTAAGGGGTGTAAGGTGATATCTTAGTGTAGTTTTGATTTGTATTTCCCTGATGATCAGCGATGATGAGTATCTTTTCATGTGCCTATTGGCCATCAGAATATCTTCTTTGGAGAAATGTCTGTTCATGTCTCCTGCCCATTTTTTGATTGGGTTGTTTGATGTTTTGTTGTTGAGTTGCGAGAGTTCTTTATATATTATGGATATTAAGCCTTTGTCAGATATATGACTTGCAATTATTTTTTCCCAGTTAGTGGGTTGTTTTTTTGTTTCAATCCTGCTTTCATTTGCCTTGAAGAAGCTCTTTAGTCTGATGAAGTCCCATTTGTTTATTCTTTCTATTGTTTCCCTTCTCTGAGAAGGCATGGTGTCCGAAAAGATCCTTTTAATACTGATGTCAAAGAGTGTACTGCCTACGTTTTCTTCCAGAAGCCTTATGGTTTCAGGTCTCACCTTTAGGTCTTTGATCCATTTTGAGTTTATTTTGGTGAATGGTGAAAAAGAATGGTCAATTTTCATTCTTTTACATGTGGCTTTCCAGTTTTCCCAGCACCATTTGTTGAAAAGACTTTCTTTTCTCCATTGTATGCCCTCAGCTCCTTTGTCAAAGATAAGCTGTCCATAGATGTGTGGTTTTATTTCTGGGCTTTCAATTCTGTTCCATTGATCTGTGCCCCTGTTTTTGTACCAGTACCATGCTGTTTTGATTACTGTAGCTTTGTAGGATGTTTTGAAGTCAGGGATTGTGATTCCTCCAGTTTTGTTCTTTTTTCTCAGGATTGCTTTAGAAATTCTGGGTCTTTTGTTGCCCCACATGAATTTTAGGATTCTTTGTTCTAATTCTGTAAGGAACGTCATTGGGATTCTGATTGGGATGGCGTTGAATCTGTAGATTGCTTTAGGTAGAACGGACATTTTAACTATGTTTATTCTTCCAATCCATGTACATGGAATGTCTTTCCATCTCCTTATGTCGTCATCCAATTCTCTCAGAAAGGCCTTGTAATTTTCATTATATAGGTCCTTCACTTCCTTAGTTAAATTTACCCCAAGGTATTTTATTCTTTTTGTTGCAATTGTGAATGGGAAATACACTTGATTTTTTTATGTTGATCTAATACACTCCACCCTTCCTGAACTTGTTTATTAGAACTAAGAGATTTTACTGTGGGTGTGTGTGTCTCTCTGTGAATTCCTTAGTGTTTTCTATATATAAGATCATATCATTTGCAAATAGAGAGAGTTTTACTTCTTCCTTTGGGAAAGTGACTGTGTGTCGGGGGTCCTCAAGACCACCCCAGGGTTGGTGACTTACTAGGTAGGCTCACAGGTCTCAGTGTACATGCACAGCTCGTATTTATTACAGCAACATACAAAGCAAAATCAGCGAAGAGAAAAGGCACGTGACATGAAGTCTGGAGAACACCAGGCACAAGCTTTCAAGGGTTCACTCCTAGTGGAGTCACAAAGAACATGCTTAATTCCCCTAGCAACAAGTTGTGACACGTGTGAAAGGTTGTCAACCAGGGACTGTGCTTAGAGGCTCAGTGCAGGATTTATGTTGGTGGGTAGTCACATAGGCGCTGGATCCCCAGCAGGTGCCAACATCTCCGTGCTGCCAGACGGAAAGCAGGTTGTTAGCATAATCCACATTGTTTATCTTCTGAGTCGAAGTTGCCAGATGTTCGCCAAGGGCTAACTTTGCAACCAGGTCTTTCTAAGGATAACCAGTCTAGGCCTGCCGTGTTAACTCTTTTTCTACAGTGACTTCTAATGCTACAGGATTTCTTTTTGAAGTGATAAAAATGTTCTGGAATTAGATAGTGGTGATGGTTGCACAACCTTTTGAATATACTAAAACCTATTGAATTGTACACATTAAAAGGGTGAGGGGCCAGCCTGGTGGCGCAGTGGTTAAGTTCACATGTTCCACTTCAGCGGCCCGGGGTTCGCCAGTTCGGATCCTGGGTGTGGATGTGGCACCACTTGGCAAGCCATGCGGCAGTAGGCGTCCCACATAGAAAGTAGAGGAAGATGGGCATGGATGTTAGCTCAGGGCCAGGCTTCCTCAGCAAAAAGAGGAGGACTGGCAGTAGTTAGCTCAGGGCTAATCTTCCTCAAAAAATAAATAAATAAGTAAATAAATAAATAAAAGGGTGAATTTTTGGTATGTGATTTTATATCTCGGTAAATATAAATTAGCACATAATAAAAAGTGTTTCTTCTCAGGCTCACATGGAACATTCACAAGGATGGATCACCTTAACAAAATTAAAAGAACAGAAATCATACGATGTCTGCTCTTAGACCCCAATGGAATTAAACAAGAAATTAATGACAGAAAGATAGCTGGAAAATCCCAAAATAACATGGATACATACTTGTATTTGGGAAATCCTAAAATACAAACAACAAACTTCTAAATAACACATGGGTCAAAGAAGAAATCTTAAGAGAAGTTTAAAAAGTATTTTGCATTAAATGAAAATGAAAACACAACTTATCAAGAAAGAAAGAATGGGTAAATAAACGATGGTGCATCCAGATAATGGAATATTATTCAGCACTAAAAAGAAATGGCTATCAAGCCGTGAAAAGACATGAAGGAGCCTTAAATGCATATCACTAAGTAAGAGAAGCCAGTCTGAAAAGACTGCATACTGTGTGACTCCAAGTGTGTGGCATTCTGGGAAAGGCACAACCATGGACACAGTAAAAAGATCAGTGGTTGCCAGGGCTTGTGTGGAGGACTGATGACTAGGTGGAACATAGAGGATTTTGCGGGCAGTGAAACTACTCTGTGTGATATTAAAATGATGGATACATGTTATACATTTGTCCAAACCCATAGAATGTACAACAGCAAGAGTGAACCCTATTGTAAACTATGAACTTTGGGTGATAGTGATGTGTCGATGTAAGTTTATCAATTGTATGTAACATGTACAACTCTGGTGAAGGATGTTGACAATGGGAAAGGCTATGCATATGTAGGGGTAAGGAGTGTGTAGGAAATCTCTGTACTTTCCCCTCAATTTTGCTGTAAACCTAAAACTGCTCTAAAAAAAGTAGTCTTTTTTTTTTTTGAGGAACATTAGCCCTGAGCTAACATCTGCTGCCATTCCTCCTCTTTTTGCTGAGGAAGACTGGCCCTGAGCTAACACCTGTGCCCATCTTCCTTTGCTTTATATGTGGGATGCCTACCACAGCATGGCTTGACAAGTGGTGCCATGCCCGCACCCGAGATCCGAACCAGCCAACTCTAGGCCGCCGAAGTGGAATGTGCAAACTTAACCACTGTGCCACCGGGCTGGCCCTAAAAAAAGTAGTCTTAAAAAAAAGTGAACATGATCATTGCAAAAAGAAACATGGAAAATATACCAAAAAGTGAATTTTATGGCCCAGAGGAAAAACACTGTTAATATTGAAGTATATTTTTTACAGGTTCTTTTTTTTGGTTAAATAGATATATTATACAGTTGACATCATACTGAATAGACAGTTTTGTATTCTGCTTTTTTCATGCCGTGTTATCTTGTACTATATGACATCTAAAGTGACAGTTATGAAATCTAATGACATATTGACATATATATGGATATCTCAACTACCAAGAGGTTAGGAAGTTATTTTTTTTTTTTTTTTTTTTAAAGATTTTATTTTTTCCTTTTTCTCCCCAAAGCCCCCCGGTACATAGTTGTATATTCTTCGATGTGGGTCCTTCTAGTTGTGGCATGTGGGACGCTGCCTCAGCGTGGTTTGATGAGCAGTGTCATGTCCGCGCCCAGGATTCGAACCAACGAAACACTGGGCCGCCTGCAGCGGAGCGCGCGAACTTAACCACTCGGCCACGGGGCCAGCCCCAGGAAGTTATTTTTTAATATCCTGTTTTTCCTTTCTGTGATTGCAATTGATTTATTCTAAGGTACTTAATAGAGGATTTTGGATGGAAAATTGAAAAACTGAATCAAATGTGATGGTGAATCTAAGATCCTTCCAGATTTCAGAAATGTTGAAATTTGAAAGAAAAATGAGCATCTTAGAATAGTATTCAAGCCCAGTTTTATTTGGAGTTTATAACACGTAAAAGAGGGACTTTCAGTTTCCTTTTTCATTTTCTTCCCACTCGTTTTGTTCTGTAGGTGCTTATAAACAACCCGAGTCGTAGGGAACCTTCAGTGAATTGCCTGTGGTTATACCAAAGTTGGCAGCTAATTAATTGTAGAGTCCACCAGTTTCTAAGTCCCTGCCATTGTGTTGCAAGAGATGCCTGCTTGGAAAATACCTTTGTGCTCAGTCAGGAATCCTGGATCAGAGGCATTCCAGAGGCCTGCTCTCCTCTGGAGGCAGGCAAAATTCTCCCCTTTTTGCTTCTAGTCTTGCTTTCTGGCTTTAGCTGGACTGTGCCATGTTCTAAACTCAAACCATGTCAGGCCCTATACAGTTCCTGATTCCTTCACCTACTCCTGCACGGTGCCTTGTTTCTTTCACCTGGCATGTCCTTCTCTATGCCCCTGTCCGTGTATTTGAATCCTAATCAATTTTCGAGGCCCAGCTCAGATATCACATCGTCTGTGAAACTTTCCTGTTCTCACTCTCTCAATTTAGTTGTAATAATCTCTCCCCTCCCTATACTCTATATTCTGTATTTCTATTATAGCACATACTGTACTATATGTTATGGCCAGTTGTTTATGTGTCATGTCTTCCGTGGATTTGTAAGCATTTCAAGTTGAGAAACTGTTTATATTTGAATGGGCCACAGCACCTAGCAGAGAGGAGCAAATAGAAACCCAGTAGATGTTTGGTAAATTGAATTACAGTGTGTCGGAAGGAGGCTTCAGTAGGTTGTTAGCAGAGGAAGGATTTAGCAAGAATCTTGGTTTTCTTTTGTTGGTATAGAATTATGAGTGTTTCATGCTGTACCTTTATTGCAGAACAAAGTACTGCGTAGTTTGTGCTGCTGTAGCCTAATGGGAATTCATTTTGTAATGATTTCAGAATTACCCTTTTATTTGTTCCACCTTTTAAAGCATAACACTTGTCAAGACAGCGCTTCAGTTTGTTGCATGTGCTAAGTCATTACTGTTTACAGATGGTATAGTGTCTGCCGTTCGTATTGAAAGGGAAAAATTACGCTCATAGAGTCCCATCTGCCTCACAGCGGGATTTAAGACTCCAAACAAAACCTCATTTTATCTGAGTCCTGCGCATCGGCAATAGGGAACTTTCAAAGAGATGATTGCTAAGAGTAAGCACCATTGTTAGGAATTTCAGGCTGTACAAGTAGTGGAGGTTCTTGCAAAAGATTGTTTATAAACATTCTCGATATGATTTGGGATGAAACTCTTCCTGGAAGAAAATGGGAGGGTATGGAGCCATGTCTAGTTAGTAATTTGCATTGGAGCTAATTGAGTGTATTCTTCTGAATGCAGACTTTAGAGTGCCTGTCTGAAGGTTAGGGAACCAAATCGATGACACCATAAAAGCTTCTTCTAAATCTTATACTAGATTCTACCTTGGGTCTGAACAGTGCCTGGTGCCTGGCAATTGTTCACTATAAATTTCTTGAATGAACAAGCACATGAATGGGACCCTCTCTGAGCCTGTTTTCTCATCTATGAGAGTGTTAGTGTCCACCTTGGAGGATTGTTGTTAAGACAGAGAAAATGCACACAAAGTGCTTTATGCAGTGCCTGGCAAATGCTAGGTGCTCGGCAAATGATGTCTATTGTTAATCGTTTACTACACTTTCCCCTCTGTTTTCATATTAGCGGTGGTAGTGGGTTCATTGCCATGGAAGAGACTATATCTTTCTGGCTGACATTTCCTTTATCTTCCTTTGTATTTGAATTTGTGCTCCATTTTTGCCTCTTATTTTTAGGAAACGTGAGAATAGAGGTATTTGCTCTTTTAAGCAGTTTATTTGCCATGGCTCTGTAGTGCTTGGACCGAATGGCATGTGTGTGCAGCATGGTTCAGAACTCGTATTCTTCTATCGTGTATGAGCAGAAACCCCAGAGAAGGAGGAAATGTACATGAGATTGCCACTGTGAAATAAAGCTCAAGGGTTGGAATTATTGCTGTTAGACGCCAAAATCTGGAGTAAAACTGCTTTCTTCAAAAGAGAATACTTGTAGATGCCGATTTACTTAACTTTTTAAACTATCATTTTCCCTATAGGAGTCGTTAATAAACTCAGTAGAATTTAAATTCCTTGGAATGGTAATACATACTCAAATCATGGAGGCAGAGGCTCTTGGAGAAGTAGAACATGAAAGATCATTTATCCCAACCCCACTACATGCTCCACCGTCCTCTCTAGCCTCCTTGCTGCAGAGCTGCTCGGCCTTTGTTCTAATGTTGTTTGTGATAGGGAAGAGCTTCTCTTCCTACCACTGCAGTCATTTCGTCTACAGATAGCTCTGACTTTTAGACCAAAGCGCTTCTTCACGTAGAGTCTGTATAGCTCTCTCTGCTTTCTGTTTGTCTTCTCTCTCTTTCTCTGAGGGGAAAAACCAACTAACTGCCCAACCAACCACCCAACCAACCAACCAAAGAAAGGAGTACCTGATCAAATAGGGTTGGGAAACCCTGTATACATAGCCTCTCCTCAAGGAGTTGCAATGTGTGTGTGTGAATTTGCTGGGGAATGTTGCAGTACGCTTAACTCCCAATATTTCACAAACTTATTTGACTGGGAACCTTTACTTTGACCTGGAACATCTATCCACAGCTTGGAACAGTATCTGGCACATAGTAGGTGCTCAATAAGTCTTCGTTTAAAAAAGTGAATGAATGCAAAATAAATCTTTAAAAACTATAGAGGGCACCCCTTATCAAGGTGACAAGTGTTCTCCATCTCTGCAAGTGACACAATCAAAATGGATCAACTAATTGGATGGGCGTAACTTCCTCCTCTGTGAGCCATCCTAAAGATATTATTTCCACACCTTTTAGGACTTTAAAAATTCTTCGTATTTGAATTCTGAGCTTGTATCCTCATTTGCACATCTACCTTTTATATTATAAAATAAATATTAGTGATGAGTTTGCAGTGTATGGTCAAGGCAGCAAAAAGTTTGTCTCTTTTGGAGTCAAATGTATGGATCAAATGTATGGAATGAATGAATTGGCAAGCACTTGTCTTTTGTTTTCAGTTTGTGTCTGATTGCGTTTGATTATAAAGCACATGGTTCTTCAGCAGGGCTCTTAAATGAGTTGCTGCTCCATCAGGGTGCTTTTAAGGCTGTTTGTCAGATTACCTATTGAGTTAGTGCCCCTTTTTTGGCTTCCTAACCAGCCGTTTTGGGGGTTAGCAACAAGTCCAAAGTAAGGAGAACGCATGCCCTTCATTTGTGAGTAATTGAGCTGTCCACACGGGACAGCTTGACAAGCCTCCTATCAAATGGGAATCTGGTCATCAAGGAACATGCTGTAATGTGGCCTCGATCCAGCTTTGGTGATCCAGGCTTTTCATTTCTCATGCCCTGCAGTAAAGGAGTTTAAAGGGTCAGCAAGAGGAACATTATAAATCATATTTGTAATTTTAAAAAGTGATAAAAATCACTTATGTTTCAGGAGGAAATCTGTGTGGAAATTCAAGAGGGTCGGATACAAAGTTGGGTGTAACTCAGTGTCAACTTTCTCCAAAGCCAGCTCTCTGTCTCTTTGTTCTCAGCAACAGTCTCACCTTGTCTTTGTGGCTGCTCAATGATAACCCCGTGGATCTTCTGTTTCCTTCCCTGTGTTATCTCCTCTCCCTTCAGTTTCTAACCCAGAACTTGATCATTTCTTAAAGTAGTAACACCTTCTCTTTCAACCATTATTTCATCCTTTTCTATTAGTATGCGAATGCTAATTTGTTGGTACAATTGTGGGAGATATTTTACAATGGAAACATCGGTATGATTTTCTTATAACTGTGGATTTTAACCTGTTGTTGGATTTCATAGAAGTCAGGGGTCTTAGAAAGCATTTGTTGTTTGCCCTCACTTCTAAAATGTGGGTGATGAGGTGAGGGGTGGAGAGTGACTTGCTGAAGATCACAGAGCTGCTCAGTGGCCTAGCCAGCACTAGGCCCAGGTCCTCCCACTCCTAGCCCTCCGTCTTTTATTTTATGTCCCGGTGCCTCTCCTATTACATGAATGGATTAAAAAATTGTAGAGTAAGAAAATATGTACGGACATAGTTTCTGTAGTTATGTAAGAGCCTGAATGGTATGGGAGGAATCAAGTTGCAGATGTTAGCACTTCTGGATCTGCCATCTGCCATAAAATTCATCAAATTATCTTGATAGATATTCCTACTGATCAAAGCAGGGGAGAAATTTGAGTCTTCTTATGTAGGAGTATTTTAGTGTCTGCTGCTCTCTCCTTTAGACAGTAGAACACGTTGGGGGCATTGCCGCTTTCGCAGGCTTCGACAAAAGTGAGAGGGAGTTCTAGTCCTCTTTGCATTATCCCCATTCACACCCTTCCTCCATGTCTCGATGCCTAAAAATGTCAAATGTGTGACACATGTTGGTAGTTGTCATAAACACATTCTTTTATTTGAGAAAACACGTAGCATTGAAAAAATAACCACATTTGGCATCTGGATGTGAAAACCCAAAAATTTAAATGCATGTGCCTTGGCCTGGGATACATACCAGGAACCTAATTTTTTTTTTCATTACAAGACATTTTTAGGAGTTGATTTTTAAGTCCTGACAAATTGCAGGTTCTTAATGCCATGTGTCTTATGAAACTAAATTTGTCAATTAATTTCCTTTTATTTTAAATTAGGGGTGTGTATGTGAGGGGTGAGTCATTCTGTAACAGATTCCATTGTCTAGGGTGTACCTATTGAGAACCTGTTTTTGTAATGCCCTTCAGCAGGATTGGCCCTGATAAACCACATCCTTATGGTATGATTTGAGGATCACTAAGAAGGGTGATGTGTCATCAGCCTGACACCACCGGAGACTAGGTCTTTGAAGGCCCTTTGTATCAGAGAGCAAGTGGAAAATAGGACTTCTATAAGAGATGTGGAACCACAGGTATGAAAAATAACAATCCAAAATAGCTTAGTTTGATGACCCATTTTCTTTTCAAAAGTTATGCTTGCTCATGGACCAGAGGCAGGTAGTGGACTTTGATTTCTGGCCCCTGTAGAGTTCACTAGAATTGAACATTACAAATTAGCACTTAAGATCTGGGACAACTAAAGCGTCTTGAACAATGCGTCAATGTCATTCCACCTATCATGATCAAAGATAAGTTAATAGGCTGCCACTTGGTGAACACCAACTATTATGCCAGTTGGTTTGCATTTAGTTGGCACAGCACCCTGTGAGGCAGATATTATTATACTCAGTTTACAGGTAAGAAAACTCGAGGCTCTGAGAGGTTAACTTGCACATGTTTGCACACCCAGTAGATGCAGCAAGCTGGGATTTAAATCTGGATCTATCTGACTCAAAAGCCACATGTTTAACTGCCGCACTGGACTCTCTTTCCAACTCTTTTCCTGACTTAAAATGGGATAATAATACCTTTCTCAGTGTTATTTAAAGATCCAGTAGGATAAAAGATGTGAAAAGTGCTTCATAGTCACTAATAAAACTTGGCAGAATGGAAGGCATTCTCAGAACTAGAAGACTATTTGCTACAGTGTCTCTACATGACTTCCTACCCTTTGCATAAATCCAGATGTCCTGGAGTTTGGACCTTTGCCCCAGGCTTTCTGGTGAGTGAGAGTAGTTTTTGTCCTGGGCATAGGTTCTAAGAACTAGGACACTGGTCCTGACTTACCCGGTGATATTTTCAAGCGTGATTTCCTTGCCATCTAGCTGAGAGGAGTAACGCGGAGAAGATCAGCAGATCTCATTGTATGAGAAATCATGTGTATGTTCCTAGCTGTACTCTAACGTGTGTCATTTCTCTCCCTGTCTCGTTTGTTATAGAAACTGAGGTGCTCCTCCGTGTGAAGGATATCAGCCATTTCTTAATGCAAGACATCGCCTTCTTGTCTGGTAAGCAGACTTTTTCATATATTTAGACCAGATAAATCTATGAATCTATTAGCAAAGTTAGTTTTGTCCTTATAAGCAGCTATGTATATAGTTTGAGAAGCACTATTTTAATAAACATATGCTGTGCATGTAGTTGCTAAACAAATGGACATTTAGAGAATAATTAGAGATTTTAAATATGTGATTAAAACCAATCCCACCACCCCTGTACATTTGACTTTCAGACAAGTCTTTAGAAATCCATGATAGGTGAAAGTAGAAGACATCTCTCGGGTGGGTGCAGGCCGAGGGAGAAGGTGGCAACTGAGGTGGCTTCTTTGAGATTTTCTCCTCCACCATAACTCTGCTTACTTAAGTGTTTATTACAAATGCTGTCGTCATGCTAATTAAGCAGCACGTACTAAGGGTTTTTTTTTAGAATTTTGTCTACACGTGATAAAGAAAGTTTACTTTTCTAAAGTACGTATGGTATTTGTACATGCATTTGTAAAACAATCATTTGCCACATAATGACGTTTTAGTCAATGATGAATAACATATACGATGGTGGTCCCATGAGATGAGTACCACATAGCCTAGGTGTGTAGCAGGCTATGCCATCTAGGTTTGGGTAAGTACACTCTATGATGTTCACACAATGATGAAATCACCTGATGACGCATTTCTCAGAATGTATCTGTGTCGTTAAGCAACTCATGACTGTAATTTTAAAAAATTGTGATAAGATGCACATAAACTAAAATTTACCGTCTTATACATTTTTTTTGAGGAAGATTAGCCCTGAGCTAACATCTGCTGCCAATCCTCCTCTTTTTGCTGAGGAAGACTGGCCCTGAGCTAACACCTGTGCCCATCTTCCTCTACTTTATATGTGGGACACCTGCCACAGCGTGGCTTGGCAAGCCGTGCATAGGTCTGCACCCAGGATCTGAACTGGTGAACCCTAGGCCGCCGAAGCAGAACGTGCGAACTTAACTGCTGTGCCACTGGGCTGGCCCCTTAAACATTTTTAAGTGTACGCTTCAGTAGCATTAAATAATGAATTCACATTCTTGTGCAACCATCACCACTATCCATCTTCAGAACTCTTTTCATCTTGCAAAGCTGAAACTCTGTACCCATTAAAAAATGATTCCCCATTCCCTCCTCCCCCTAGCCCCTGGCAATCAGCATTCTACCTTCTCTCTTTAGGTATTTGACTATTCTAGGTACCTCGTATAGAAGTGGAATCATTCAGCATTCGTCTTTTTGTGAATGGTTTACTTACTTAGCATAATGTCCTCAAGGTCCATCCATTATGTAGCATATATCAGAATTTCCTTCCTTTTTAAGGCTGAATAATATGGCATTCTATGTATATACCGTATTTTGTGTGTCCATTCATCCACTGATGGATACTTGGATTGCTTCCGCCTTTGGCTGTTGTGAGTAATGCTGCTCAATAGCATCACATATTTTTTGAGATAGAACTGTGGTAAACCATCCCTCTCTCTTTTTTTTTTTTTAAAGATTTTATTTTTCGTTTTTCTCCCCAAAGCCCCCTGGTACATAGTTGTGTATTTTTAGTCGTGAGTCCTTCTAGGTGTGACATGTGGGGCCCTGCCCCAGCATGGCCCGATGATTGGTGCCACGTCCGCCCCCAGGATTCGAACCAGGGAAACCCTGGGCCTCAGAAGCGGAGCATGGGAACTTAACCACTTGGCCACAGGACCGGCTCCCATCCCTCTCTTTTTGACTTGATCAGATATCTAGGGAAAGTTTTGCTTAAAGACAAGCAAATTACTTCCAGGTATTAATTTGAGCTATACCATTAAACATTATATTTATCGTATTAGGTAGATAAGAAAAATTTATGAGTATATGCATTGTTTGCATGAAAATGAATGCTCTTAGGTGTTGAGAGTACAAAAAATGATCTTACTCCTTTGAGGTAGTTTAATTATTTCTCCTAAAATGATGCATGCTCAGTTTACTAAACAAGCATTTACTTTATAGATGACCCTAATTGGACGCTTCAATCTGGCCTCTGCTGTAATGATTATAATTATTAGTCATTGTGAATTAGTGATAACTTAATTAAAGTGGTTTAATGTTTTATCGTGTAAGTTGTATAAATACGTGACATACTGTCACTCTTGAGATCCGGGGATTTTACTGAAGCTAATCAATGTTTTTCAGACTGTGCCCCAAACAGAACTGCCCTCAGGGCGTGTTCCCCCCCCCCCAGACTCCTCTGCACAGTTTCTTTCCTTATCTGCTTTTTGTAATTGTTTTCAAAATGCTTCTACATATGGTTTCTTTTGAAGAAAGGGTTCCCAATGGGAAAAATAACTAAAACCTCCGAATTTAGAATATAAGTAGTTCTTTCGTTCTTTTCGGACAAATTTACTACCTAGTACAGCACTTACAGGTGCTCAGTGGTAATAACAGTTTCTACGTTAGTTGATGATAATTTACCCTTATAGGAACCTTGTATTCTTTCCCTTGATAGATATCATTTGCCTAAGCACTAGGTGGTTCTGTCCTTAACTAGAGTGCTTACCAGCTTGCTTGGCAAGACTAAGTTATATTGCATATAATATATATGTTGCATTATATATTATATATTATTTATATTTTGCTGCTTCTACACCATACCCTACCGATAGAGGCCCTTTGTTTAATGATTTGCTTAATCTCTTGGTTCAGAGTTGTACAGCTTGAAACTTTTGAGTTCCTGTGAAAGTCTTGGGTGGATGCAATCATTCTCCATGAATATCTTCATCTTGCTCTTTAAGTCTGGAATATTATAAAGTGAAGATTTATCATCATTTGATTTAATACCTTGGACGAGTTTGAGTCAAAAGACAATTTGGGAATGGGGACTCTCCCTCAAGTTTCCCTTGGTATAGATTAAGGCAAGGATGAATTTGATCTTTTTCCAAGTGCACTAAAGAAGAACGTGTATTCTGCTTTTGTTGGATGGAGTGTTCTATAAACGTCATTAGGTCATGTTGGTTGAGATTGTTCTTCAGGTGTACTGTACTTGCAAATTTCCTATCCACTTGTTCTATCAATTATTGAGAAAGGAGAGGTGAAATTTCTAACTAAAATTGTGGATTTGTCTGTTTCTCCTTGCAGCTCTATTAGTTTTTGTTTCATATGTTTTGAAGGTCTTTTATGAGGTGCATAAGCATTTAAGATTGTTATGACCTCTTGATGAATTTACTGCTGTTTCATTATCAAGTGATTATCTTAATATCTAGTAATATTCTTGACTCTGAAATCTACTTTATCTAAAATTAGACAGCTTCCTTTTGACTAATATTAGCATGGTATATCTTTTTCCATCTTTTTGGTTTTAATGCATTTGTGCCTTTATATTTAAAGTGTGTTTCTTTTAGTCATTGTATATTTGGGTCTTGATTTTTACTTTATCCAGTTTGATCATCTTTGACTTTTAATTGGGTCAAGATCGCTTACATTTAATGTGACTATCCTTGTGGCTGGGTTTAACTCTACCATCTTACTATTTGTTTTTTATTTGTTTCATTAGTTCTTTGTTTTGTTTCCGTCCATTTCTGCTTTCTTTTAGATTATTTTTGTCATTCCATTTTAACTCTTTTGCCATTGTCATATTTTTATTGCACAGTGAATTTTTAATATCCTTATATCTTTAGTCACTTAAATTCAGCCAAATAAGAATTACAACTAAAGTTCTAGAAATATTTCTATTAGCAAGCTAAATTCAAAGGCTTCCCTACAACGTTCCTCCTAAAATAATCCATCACCTTCCAGTTAGCACTAAATGCTTATTGAGCACCCACTCTGTTCCCAGGTGTTGGGCTGAATATAGAGTGTGGCCATAACCACGTGTAAGGCTCGTGCCTGCATTCATTCTCAATGTTCCTCATCCTCCAGGATGCATCAAGGGCTATGGAGTAGGATACACACTGAAATTTTCTCTGAATTCTACAGAGAAATTGTGGTCTTTCTTTCTTTGCATTAGTAAGATTCCTATACCATTGTTACTATTACAGCTTATGTTGTTTCTTCTACAAATCCATTAGAACATTACTTATTTCCTATAGTTTGTATCCTGTATTCTTTCATGCTCACCATGACTGTAAGTGGCCAATTATATCAAGGTTTCCACTTGCTGTCAAGCTGTCAATTACGCATTTTGAATTTAGGCTCGTAACATTCGTACAGAAACAGTCATTTCCCAGTACCCTCAGTTGTTGAATTTGAGGGATCAGCTATAAACCCTACATTTATTGTATGCATTCCATGAATTTTTCTTACTATATTCACCCATTTTTCCTGCTTGCTTGCTTTCTCTGTTTATTTCTCACTCTGCCACTTTTTTTTTTTAAAGATTTTATTTTTTCCTTTTTCTCTCCACAAGCCCCCCAGTACATAGTTGTGTATTCTTCGTTGTGGGTTCTTCTAGTTGTGGCATGTGGGACGCTGCCTCAGCGTGGTCTGATGAGCAGTGCCATGTCCGCGCCCAGGATTCGAACTAACGAAACACTGGGCTGCCTGCAGCGGAGCGCGCGAACTTAACCACTCGGCCACGGGGCCAGCCCCTCACTCTGCCACTTTTTAAACTTCGTCAGGAGCATGGTGCCATTTTGGTTAATGTGGAGATCATCATCCTTAGAAAAGTTAAAGTGGCCCCAAACTGTCTTCTAATTGCCCCTCTCAAATCTAAAATTCTCTTTCTTGCATCATTGTCACATAAATGGTTAATTTGGTTGATTTTTAAATACTATTTCAGGTGGCCGGGGAAAGGACAATGCTTGGATCATTACGTTTCCAGAAAATTGTAATTTCAGATGTATACCAGAAGAAGTGATAGCAAAAGTGCTTACTTACTTGACATCTATTGCGAGGTATAGCATTTTATTACATTTTTTTCCAATCTGTTTTATATCAGATACCCATTTGAATGTAACAACGGGAAATTGGCTTTTTAGTGTGGCTATTATTATTATTGTAAATGATCCTAAGACTCACCTTCAGAGAAGATAAGAAATGTAATTTAGAAAGGGAAGCTGACAGCTACCTAAATTGCTATAAAAATTACACTGAGGATCTATGAAAAGAAAACTTATGGTCTAGAAGTATTTGTCCCCATAAAGAAGATCAGAGGTTGAGAATGATGATCATGCATAAAGCCTTTCATTTGTCTGAAAGGAAATCTTACTAGCCAAGAGTGAGGAAGCTATTCTTCATTTCTTCCAAGAATAGAAGACCACTGAATGTTAAATAGACACAAAAGTGATATTGTAATATATTAGAAGGAACTTCATTTCTTCAATTTTTAAATTTGTTTTCTATTTTTCCTTTTTCTCCCCAAAGCCCCCCAGTACACAGTTGTATATTTTTAGCTGTGGGTCCCTCCAGCTGTGGCATGTGGGACGCCGCCCCAGCGTGGCCTGACGAGCTATGCCGTGTCCACGCTCAGGATTCGAACCGGCAAAACCCTGAGCCGCCAAAGCAGAGTGCACGAACCCAACCACCTGGCCACGGGGCCGGCCCCAAGAAGAAACTTCTTGATATTAGAAATCATTTGAGACTAGAATGTTTTAAAAGAGAAAGTTTCCAAAGCTTCCTTAAACATTTTACTTAGGTTGAAGACAAATTTTTTAAAGGAAACATTTTCCAGTTACTAACCCTGAAGACTAAGAGGGTGCAAATCTAGGATGCTAAAATTGTGAAGAGTCTTATGAACAAAAATCAAATCCCAGAAAACTAAATTTGTGAGGCACCCCTTAAAGCTTGAAAGTGGTCTTTTTAGGGTAAATAAAAGTTCTATTATCCATTAAACTGCCTTTTCTCAAGGAGCAGTCAAGAGATAGAAACGTATATTTAAATGAAAGAAAGAAAGAAAGAAGTGTTTTTATGAATGAGTGAATGGATCATTGGCTTGTGATGGATGCCTTAAAAATTTAAATCTGATGTCATGAAGGACAGCTGTCTATAAGGTTTTCCCATGCCCAAGATCACAGTACTCCTAATCCGTTTTAGTGACCTATCTACATTACGCTATCACGTGCCTATTTTTTTATTGAAGTATAATTGACATGTAACATTATAGCAGTTTCAGGTGTACAATATAATGAATCGATATTTGTATATACTGCAAAATGATCATAAGAAGTCTGGTTAATCACTTGCCTATTTAAAAGATTGACATTAGTGCCAACAAAGAAATTTTGAGTAGCGAGTAGTGGGGTATGGAATCAAATTGGTTTTCCAGGTAGTGCTTTGTAATAGCTTTTCAAATCCAAATCTATCTTCAGTCAAGACATCAAATGTAAATGAAATAGTCAGAAGTAAGGACATATCTAGCAAATTTGGGTTATTACTAAGAAAAACATACTATTTTCCCTTATCTTGCAGGCAAAATGGATCTGACTCCCGATTTACCATTATTGTTGACCGAAGATTGGATACTTGGTCTTCTCTCAAAATCTCTCTCCAAAAAATCTCAGTAAGTACCAATGCATTCTATAGTAGCTACTTAGTTTATTTATTTTTTTAATTTTTTTCCTTTTTCTCCCCAAAGCCCCCTGGTACATAGTTGTATATTCTTCGTTGTGGGTCCTTCTAGTTGTGGCATGTGGGACACTGCCTCAGCGTGGTTTGATGAGCAGTGCCATGTCCGCGCCCGGGATTCGAACCAATGAAACACTGGGCCGCCTACAGTGGAGCGCACGAACTTAACCACTCGGCCACGGGGCCAGCCTAGCTACTTAGTTTTTGTTTTACATTATACTTTCTATTTGTGATGGTACAGATTATTTTGATACTGATGGAGACAATAAAAATACTGATGGAGAAAATAATAGTTGGGATGGTGAGCTGAGAATATAGGAAGAAGAGTTGGTACAGGAGATTGAACTAAACAACTCAACCCAAAGTCAAACCTAATGGGCAAGAATGAGTGGTAAATGGTTCACGTTATGAATGAGAAGAGACTCATGGTTCCCTATGCGTTTGAGAGCAAGGCAAGTTTTTATGAGAATTTTTTTTGATGAAAATAGCTTTTTAAAATACTCATTGTATATGGAAAAGTATAAAGAAGAAAGTCTAAAACAATAGTCAATAATCCAACCATCCAGAAATAAGCACTTTTTAACATTTGGGTTTGTATCTTTCTAGACATTTTTCCCTTGGGATAGAGTAGGGGAGTCACCTTCCCTATTAGAGTCTGGTCCCCAGCTTCCCAAGATCCAGATAGAGAAAACGGTTTCCCTAAAGGAAACCATAGGAGAGATGCAATCCTGACCACAACCAAGATGATCTTTTAGATTATTAGGCTCACCTGGATAGAGTGTCATTGTCTGGCGCTTCTCTTTCCTAGAAGAGGAAGGAGATGAGGAACCCATAAACCACTGAGCTGGCAATATTGGGGCTATCTGTAGAAGTACCATGTGGCCAACTTCCTCTAATAGAGCAGAGTAGCTGGGAGTCAGTGTATTTTTTTTCTTTGAGTGTCCAACATCGTCAACCATCTGAAGTTCTTATTTTATCTCCTGATCGACACAGGAAGCCACTTCCACCAGAGGAAGTTGATTTAATGGTGAAGGCAAGACAAAATTCTAGGTTGTGGGATTTCTGAGCCAGTGTTCTTTTTACTATACCACCTTACTAGTGAGTGTAAAAAAGGTACCGGCATTCACATGGTAAAATAAATGAGATCATTATGCTTTTCATACCCAGTATGAATTATTCCTCATCTTGGGTGAGTCAGCAAGTGGTTTTTTGTTTATTTTTTATAACAGAGGTGTTTAATCATAAGCAATGGAGAGAAAAGTTAACACCAGATTCACACAAGTGCCTAAAATAAAATAGCAAAACTTTGACTTCGTATAATATATTTTTGCTTTTTCACAAGCATTCACATTTAGTAAGTAGTATTGCTTCTCTTTCTTTCCTGATGAAGTATTGCAGGCGGGTATCATTATAACTGTCTTAAAGATGAGGGAATTGCATTGATGCATGCACTTTGGAAAGGTTATGCGATGACTCTAAGGTCACATAGCTAAGCAACAGAAAGAGTCAGAGCAAGAGCAGAATTTTCATGAATTCCAGTTGGTGCCCTTCCCACCTGCGGCTTTCTGTCATTTTCCAGATGACTTGTGGATAGACAAATTTAATGTTTTTTAGAAAAAGGTAAAATTCCTTTGGAGAAAGTAGATCTGCCCTCCATGAACTGTTGAGCCCCATGGGTGGGGCTAAATGAAGTAAAAGCTATTCACCTCGCTCTGGCCTTTTAGGATCGGTCCTTGGGCTTGTTGAGCAGACTTCAATTTATGACAATAATCAATTATTTTATACTAAACATAGCACTTGTTACAATAAGACATTTTTTTAAAATCGCCCAGCCCAGCTTTTTTCTTTCAGCCAAAACTACCTGCTTGATTAAATTAATTTTCATTGAGTGACTGTTTGGCACATGGCATCAGTTTTTTGGTAAAGTTTTATCTTTATTAATCAAAATGGATTGCTTGGAACAGAAGTCTTATTTTTCCTAAAAGAGAAATGTAAGATTTGGTCTTGATCCTATTGATATGGGGTCAACACAGGCATAATAACTTATTTTTTTGGGAGGCGACACTCCCTCTTTCTGTGTTCCTAAGGATGCTCTTTCAGTGTGGAAGTATGAGCCATGCTCAGCAGAGAGTTCAGCAGTCAGGGTCCCTTCACTCTCATGACTGTCACATTGGTGGTGCCGGGCAGTACAGGTGGTGATGACGTGTAACTGGCTGTAGATTAAGTGGTGTTTTTTTTTTTTTTAACATATTAAATGTTTCTGCTTGCGGTATAGTTTCTATACCCACACTTTAAGAGCACATTAGTTATATCTCAACCATTAATAGCCATTGGACATTGTTTCCAATAAAGGTAAATATCGAATACGAGCTAATTTTAAGAGCCAAAGTTGGCATTCAGAAAGGATTTCTGGTGAAAATTGCCATTGTATAGATAGGTGTAACCGTCTTTGATATATCATTTTAAGTGGGTGCCTATGAAATAATTATACAATTCAATTTGAAGACCTTAATTTGTGGATACCAAAGTAAGCTATGTAATTAGGTTATACTTCATAATTAATGAGAAGGGACACAAGATTTCTTTTTAGTTGCACATTTTGGGTAAATGTGAATTTGGGAGAGAATCCTATCAATCTTAGAAAGTTTGCATGTTATGTCCTTTCTATATCATTAGGCTTATCATTAGGACAAAATTTCACAAACCGTTAACCTTTCACAAGGCTTAAACCCAGAATAGAATTTAATAAAAAGAAATTTCGAATTTTAAGTTACAGACCAGGGCAGGACAAGAATAAAGGTATCAGTTAATACTACCTTCACAAAGATTCTTAGCATTCCACCTTAAAAATCAAACTGTGCAGAGGAGAAAGCCAGTCCCATCAAGCCCCTAGGAGGAGAGTCGTTGTTATTATTTCTTTTTCCTTCCTCCACTCTTAGGACATGCCTGATCTTCTCAAGCAGTCCAGCACAAGCTAATCCATGAGGTTCAATCAGGCTAAGTAATTAGGGGAATGTGTCAGCTCTGAATTACAATGAGCGGCCGGGAGGGCTCTGTCAGCTGACTACTCAGGGCTAGTGCGTTTTTGCAGTGCTGCCACGGTGGTAATGGAAGCAGCTACGATAGCTTTGTTTGATAGAGATTTTTGGCTGCCGCTTTTAAATACTACCCAAGAAGCAGCTCATATTTCATCAATGTTGCATTGACAATTGGAAAAGAAGAGTGTTCTTGTGTATAGGCGAGATGGCAGAAGCAAATCCCCCGAGAGGCAAGATGAGGTTCAGAAGGAATGCGGTAAGGGCTCTGCCTGCAGTCTTGGAAAGCCTGTTCCCAAGTTCAAGTGCAGGGATGCTGCAGCATGCTGCTATAGCACAGACTGCTGAACCAGGCTTTTAAGGACAGATGGAGAGAATGGAGACTTGTATTTGCATGGATTGCATTGATGTGATTACTATGATGTTGACATAGGGAAATGTAAAGGAGTCAAAAAGGTAGAATGGAATTTCAGAATCTAAATGTGATCAAGTTTATGAGGAAGGATCGTTAGTCATGCTAGTTGTTTAAGACTGTGTGAGCAATTTTGAATCATTTGTCAGAGTAGCTTTAAATCACTAGTTAAAATAATATCTAACGAAAGGATTCATCCTTTCTTTCACCATGGTCAAGCAGAGTATGATGTGGACAGGTCTAGAGAGGGCTTCATCAGCGTTTAAAAAGGCAGCTTCCTGGGTGTTACTGTACCGGGGAAAAATTTTTAAAGTCTATTGATTTGAAATCTTTCTGATTTCAATTCTTCTCCAGACTCAAACTTTAAAGATGTAGAATTCTAGCCTGTTGACAACTTCTATTTTTTTGCAAGGAAAAAAAAGTGACTCATTTCTCATTATAGGCTGGAATTTAGAAATCTCTCCTTTCAGATATGTTTCAAGCACTTTTCTAGCTAAAATTATCCCTTCATTGTTAAACTTGTATACTAAATTTCTAGCAAATTTCTAAAGTGATATTCAGATGTATTTTGGAGAAATGTGAAATAACAGTAGCTAATTTAATAACTAACTGGTCATCAACAAGGTTTTAAATACCACTCTTTTTCTTTCAAATCTTAAGATAATGTTATTGATGTTATGATTTAAAATATAATACTTTCTCATTATAAAAATCAAGAGAACACACAAAAAATGAGAAAGTAAAAATCAAGCATAGAAAAAAATGACATTTGGAGTCAAAAGTAAGATGAGGGAAATAAACCAGTAAGAATTTTATTGTTGTTGAATGACAGTGAACATCAATGGGTGAGTAAATGATTTATTTTCTAATAAATCTCTTAGCACAGAATCATGTTTTAAAAATTATAGTTTAGGATATGAATCCTTTTATTTTGATAGTATTGTGTCTTCAGCTCTACCCATTATTTTGTATTATGGGAATAATTGCTTCAGACTTTTTAACAACTTATGGTGCACAAGAAATGCCTGTGTATGTGTTTTGCAGTACTGGGTGCAACTGACATTGGTACTTTCATTATCAAAAGTAACTGACTTAAGCTTTCAGAAAGTTCTTAATTCCTTTATACACATAGATGTTTTCTCAGTGCCAAACTTAGTGCATATACACATACATTAATAGACACACAAATAAATACAACACACAAGTACTCATTGAATAGACATATCTAGTACTGTACTAGACATGGTATAGGTTATAAAGGTAAATATAAATATAAAATATAAAGGTAAATGCTGAACTGAAGGAGCTCTCAATCTAGTAGAGAAGGTCTGACATGTTCATTAATAGCTATTGTGAAAGAACTTCTAGCTGTGTGGGAAGGCCTCATAAAGGAGATGACATTTGTTTGGACCTTAAGCAAAAGCATACATTTCTGTTACCTTTCTTTGTTTCTTTCCTCCATTTTTCTCTTGAATGAATTACTTTAAGTGGCCCCTAGGAACAGATATCTTGAAATGATTGAATTAAGTCAAAGCCCAGAACGATAGTGGAAGATGAATTTGTTCTGCTTACATGGGTAAGGCTTGACCAGAGTGAAAAATTTGAAACTCAGCTAGGTGACACAGTGGTTTGGCCCTGAAGCATCTCTGAAGTTGGGCTGATTCTGGCGGCTATGATCAGTAGCACCTGAAAGGATGGCACAGTGGCTTTAAAGTCCAAAGAGAGAATTAAACTGGAAATTGCAATGACTGCGGCCAAATTCGAGAAGAGGGTGAGAATAGATATGTGACAAGAAGGGCAAACCGCAAGGAAGGAGCATTGCCCAGGCCTGTCCTGCCTCTGAGGTCACTTGGCAAGTTGTTTGGTGATCTGTGGAGTAACTTACGCTTTCTGTACTCTTTAAGGGTGGGGTACGGGGGAAGAGGGCGGAAGTAGCTCACGGCCTTGCAGCTCTTCTCTATAGCTTGAGGTCATGAAATTTTCCCCAGCGTATTCTAAAGAGAGAGTTGGGACCTAATCAGAGTTAATCACATGCCAACAACGCAACATTATAGTCTGTTATGATATTAGATTATAATAGTTTCTGTTCAGTGGGCTCCATGATGCTAAATTGCTTCCAACAATTTGTTTTCACTGTTAATATTTGTCCCATTTTGTAAATGTCAAGGTCACGTCATTCCTAAATGCTAGGCAGCAAGTCTGAGTGTGCATTCAGTCTATGCATTGTTAAGTATGCATCCTGAAAAGTGTTAAGTGTCCTGGAGAGAGCGTGCCCATCGGATTCGGATAGGCCTGGCTGGCTCTGCTCACCAGCTATAACCTTGGGCAAGTCTCTGTACCACTCTGTGCTTCAGTTTGCTCATCTGTGTAAAGGCCATGGTACCTACTTCACTGCAATGTTACGAAGGCTAAATAGGATAATAGCTGTAACAAGCCTGGCACATAGGTACTAGGCTTTCCGTCAAGGGTTCCCTCTTATTATTACTGCATTTCTTTGCCCTAAAGATTCAAAAAAGAAAAGCTATGGGAATATAAATTGTTTTTACAGTAAAGTAAGCAAACTTTTACATTGTATAAGCCACTTTAAACATTTTTGAAGAAGTAACTAGAATAACTAGAAAGTGTGCAGAGGGTATATGAATTGCCTCTCTTAGACGCCACACAAGAGAACATTAAACAAGGTTAATTTCCAGACTTTAGTAGTGAAATGATGTATCAGGTTTATGCCTTTGGTGGTGGTTATTGCTGTGCTTAACTGCCCTAAGGCCGTATAACTGGGCGGTCTGAGGGTAGGCATGAGAAGAAGGGAGTAGATGTCTCTTCCAGGAGGGAGGGGGGAGAACGCTGATTCTCGGCCCATTGACTGGAACCCCTGAGAGCTGCTGCTGAGGGCTGGGGTGTGGCTGTGCACAGTGATTGGAGAAATGGCTCTGAGCCCCGTGAAGATGGGCAACAGATTCACTTTTACTGAGGTGCCTATAAGCAGTCGCATGTTGGAAGTCCAAAAAAATGCCTGCAAGAACCTAAAACCAATGCTGTTTCCTCTCTCATGCTGCCTTTATGTTTTTCTTGTAAAGAAAAAAACCACAAAATATAACAAGGCTGACCCTTGACCCCTTCCCTTTGCTTTTTTGACAAGTTCTTAAAAACGATTTATAGTTTTAATCTAGGGTTTGATTTTGGAGAAAATAGAAATTGTGCTTTTTCATGTTTATATAACCATACAGATTAGATATCCTTAAAGCAACATACGCAAGAATTTAGAAATGTAATATTCCCAAACCGAAATGGAAAAGTTCAATGGTCTTGAGCTATGTTTGCTGTAAGATATGTGCATCTGATACTGTTTGTGATATATGCTGTTTGTTCATTTAACTACTGGCTTTAAAATGGATTATCTTGAAACTTTTACTTATACAAATATCTGTATATAGAGAAAACACTCGTTCTCTAAACCTATATGTATAGTCAGATGCAAACGCATGCGAACTGATCTTCAATCCATATGGCCTTTCAGGTTAAAATTTTCCAAGCATGTTCTGTCCCCTCCAGATTCTCATAGCCAGTGATCACAGAGAGAGAAGTGTGCATATCATTGGTGTTGGCCCATGTTCAGATGTATAGAAGTTTTAATTCAGAGGTTGCAAACTGGTAGTCTATAGTTGTGTGTTGTTTAGACCATACAATGTTTTAACAAACTTTCAGTTTGTTTCCCATTTTTAAAAATCTTGAAGATTCACACAGTTATCTGGATTTCTGGCTTCTTTTGAGAAGTCAAGTATTTGGCAAAGCTGGGCCCACCTCCCCACAGGACAACATTTAGCTGGAGCTGACTAGTTAAGTGCCCCTCCCCCATGCTTTCCAGTTCACCACAATCCCCACCATTTCCTGTTACTCCGCATTGTCTAGGAACAGTGTGAGTTGTCGTTTTCCACCTCATTCAGGCTGTGTTTTATTTATTTATTTATTTTTATTTTTTTATTTTTTTTGTTGTTTAATTTTTATTTTTTCTAGATGTACATCATATTTCAAATTCTGGATACATTACATCATGTTCATCACCGAACACTAATTATAGTGCATCCCCTCACATGTGACCCTAATCACCCATTTTGTCCTCACCCCTCCCCCCTTCCCCAATGGTAACCACCAGTCCAATCTCCAATGCTATGTGGTTTTTTTGTCGTTTTTATCTTCTACTTATGAGTGAGATCATACATTATTTGTCTTTCTCTGACTTATTTCACTCCTCATAATGCCCTCAAGGTCCATCCATGTTGTCACAAATGGCCGGATTTCGTCATTTCTTATGGCTGAGTAGTATTCCATTGTGTATATATACCACATCTTCTTTATCCATTCGTCCCTTGATGGGCACCTAGGTTGCTTCCAAGTCTTGGCTATTGTGTATAATGCCGCAATGAACATAGGGGTGCAAGTATCTTCATGCCTTTGTGTTTTCAAGTTCTTTGGATAGATACCCAGCAGTGGAGTAGCTGGATCATATGGTAGATCTACCCTTAATTTTCTGAGGATACTCCAAACTGCTTTCCATAGTGGCTGCACCAGTTTGCACTCCCACCAGCAGTGAACAAGGGTTCCCTTCTCTCCACACCCTCTCCAACATTTGTTGTTTCCTGTCTTATTAATTATAGCCATTCTGACCGGAGTGAGGTGATATCTCATTGTAGTTTTGATTTGCATTTCCCTGATAGCTAATGATGTTGAGCATCTTTTCATATGCCTGTTGGCCATCCGTATATCTTCTTTGGAGAAATCTCTGTTCAGATCTTTTGCCCATTTTCTAATTGGGTTGTTGTTTTTTTTTGTTGTTGAGCTGTATGAGTTCTTTGTATATTTTGGATATTAACTGCTTATCTGATATGTGGTTTGCAAAAGTCTTCTCCCAATTGTTAGGTTGTCTTTTCGTTTTGTTGATGGTTTCCTTTGCTGTGCAGAAACATTCATGTGAGCTTGTGGATTCGCTATGGTTAGACAGTATGGCGGTGGTTATTTAGGTTTGAGATAGGTGAATGGGACTGGGATCAAAAAATCCAGTGTATCTGAGTCATACATGAGATTTAATGGGCGTGAAGGATAGAAACAACGTACATGATCTGAGCTGTATGATTTCGTTTTCTAAATAAATTACTCTGCCAAACCAAATGAAATGTTTGAGTGCCACCCAACTGTTTAGTAGTTGTATGGCTATTGCCTACAAGTTATTTATCCCTCCAAATGGCTGTTCAGTTTGAGAATAGCTGTTGGGTTAACAGAATCTATGTGTTCTAGAAGATTTGCATGGTAGCTCAATAAAGGTCTTAAAATTATCCTGTAATGAAAAGCATTGTAAATGTAATTATACAGGTAATAAATGAAGTGTTCATCCTTGATAGTGCATTTTATTTAAAAGTACAAATTTTTTGAGGGCTTTTTGTGACAAGTGAATCTCTAAACTCTTTGAAGGAATTAAGGGAGGAGAAAGTATGATAAAATAATCAGAAAGTTTTACTTGAGAATGGTCTGATTAGAATGTAGAAGTATCTTTAGAAACATCTTATACAGCTGTCAATATTTGGGATAAGCCACTTTATCAAATGGAGGCAATAACTGATCTAATAAACCACCAACATAAAGTCCCTGACTTAGGAGCGGCTGAATACCTCCAGCCCTGCCTGAACTGGCTTCCCCACGGAGTCCGCGGACGGTGATTCCGCTTCTCTCTCCTTTCTACTTTGTGCTTTGCTGTGTGGTCAGCTGTCCCTGGACCTGGCTGCTGGGACAACTTTGCTCTCCTAGGGTAGAGACTACGTCCTTAGCTCAGGCAGAGCGTTGCCACATGGCCTTCTCTCTGTTCCCATAGTGTCGTCCGTCTTCTCCCCCACCATGCCCCCACAATTTTGGCGGTGGGCGAGTATTCCAGGCTTTACGTTGGACAGCCCTAGGGTCTTGCATCTAGAGATTTCCTACGCAATATCAGAGAATATAGTTTTAAGGAAAGTTGGAGAGAAAAAGATGATGAGACCAGATCAACCTAGAATCCATGAAAGAATAAAAGTAATTTTGCTCTAAGTGTTGACAAAAGTAGGGTACTTCCAATTTCATTTGAAAGTGATAAAATAAGCTGGGTCAAGGCAGGTGAGTATAATAATAATAAGACTGGTAATTTACTCAGGTGAAGGAGAAGGAAAGGCTTAACTCCTGAAGTGAGTGGGATAGAAATAGAATCAGTGCTCTCAATCTAAAAATAGGTCCAGAGTTCTCACAAGTCCCGGGTCAGTCTCCTCTTTTTTTCTTGCTTTTTTTTTTTTTTTTTTGAGGAAGATTAGCCCTGAGCTAACTACTGCCAGTCTTCCTCTTTTTGCTGAGGAAGCCTGGCCCTGGGCTAACATCCGTGCTCATCTTCCTCTACTTTCTATGTGGGACGCCTACCACAGCATGCTGTGCTAAGCAATGCCATGTCCGCACCTGGGATCCGAACCGGCGAACCCGGGCTGCCGAAGCAGAACGTGTGTACTTAACCGCTGCACCACCAGGTTGGCCCGAGTCAGTCTCCTCTTAAGCAGGCCTTTATCCATATCCCAAAAGTTTTCTACCTAAACCTGCTTGTCCTTAGGTCCAAGAATCCAAGGCAAATTTTAAAAACTATGTTATTAATTGTTTTTTTAGAGTTTACAAAGTGCTTTTGTATTTATTTTCTTTTAAGTCTTACAATAACTGTGGGAAGTATGTGCCATGCTTAGCGTAAAATAAAATATACTTTATGTGCATAATAGACGGTAGGATATACATTATCATCGGGATTGTCTGTCTCTACTTCTGATTCTGTCTACACGGTGGCATTGTTCTTTGAAATAAGCTGCCCCAGCAGCAAGGATCATGGCTACCAGTAGCTCTGGAACTGCGCCCTCAGTTTCCTTACCTCGGCACTAGTTTGAAACATCCTAGGGCAGGACATTGGTTCTGCTTACATCAAATTTTCATCCCACTACTAATCATTGTGTTTTGGGAGGGCCAGGTCATGCAGAAAGATGAGTTCTCCTTTGGAACCAATATTAAGGATAATAAGAGGCTGTCTTAGTTAAGGCTGCTGTAGCAGAATACCATAGACTGGATGGCTGATGGACAACAGAAATTTATTTCTCACAGTTCTGGGGGCTGGAAGTACAAGATCAAAGTGCTGGCAAATTTGGTGTCTGGTGAGAGCCTGCTTCCTGGTTCATATACAGCTGTCTTTTCTCTGGGTTCTCACGTGGCAGAAAGGGTGAGGGAGCTCTCTGGAGTCTCTTTTCTAAGGGCACTAATCCCATTCAGTAGTGCTCCGCCCTCATGACCTAATCACCTCCCAAAGGCCTCACCTCTTAATACCATCACATTGGGGATTAGGTTTCCACGTAAGAATTTGTGGGGGACATAAACATTCAGTGCGTAGCAGAGAGAAAGAAGTTTCTCATGAAGGGAGAGGGTAGCACAGACATGGCCACCTGGGGGAGTTATGAGTTGGACAGCCATCCTAGTTGGTGTTCTATTTGGAATCATTGTTTAATTTATTGATGTAATTTCGTACTCTTCTTTTATCTGTTTGTGAGTGTCACACTCAGTTGTCTTTCCCTCACTCTAGATCCCACTGTCACTTAATTGTTGATGTTTTATCACCGTCTCACGTTGAATTTTAAAAATCCCGAGTTTTAAATGTCATTTTCCTAAGAATGTAGGTCTTATACCTCAGTGAAAGTTACCATTTTTTAAAAAAAATAGACTTTTTTAGAGCAGGTTTAGGTTCATAGCAAATTGAACAGAAAGTACAGAGTTCCCGTGTACCCCTGCCCCCACAATATCTTAGTAATTTTTGTTTTATACTTTTGTTCAGTTATTACTATTTCAACATGCCTGAAATATTATTGTATTTTAAACATTTTTGACATATTTTGCTTTATTATGCTTTAATCTGCTGTTTGGAGACTGATGACTCCCAACTCTACATTCCCGTCTAGACTTCCTTCCCTCCCTGCTTGTGCATACATTTGTGTGATGGACATCATCTGGATGGCCTGCGGACCCTTCCAACCCAACATGTCCAGGAATGGGAGTCAGTCTCTTGTCCCCTCCTTAAAACCTGCTTCTCCTGTGTTCCCCACGTTAGTGAGGGTTGTACCTCTCGCCCAGTTCCTCAAACCAGCCATCTGGAGACTGTCCTAGTCTCTCCTTTCTCATCAGACACATTCAGTTGTTACGTCTTCAGATTCTACCTCCTAAATTCTACCCTCATCCCTGCTTTATTGCTCCAGTTCAGAAACTCATCATCCCTCGCTGGGATTACTGTACCAGCCTCCTAGCTCATCTGCCTGCTTCCACTCTTGTCCAAATCCAATCCTTTCCCAAAGCCAAACTGAGCCTTCTAAAAGGCAGATCTGTTCTGCTGCTTAAAATCTCTTAGAGTCTCCCTTTGCCTTCCTGAAAAAAACCCAAGGTCTTTCCTGATCTGCCTCCTGCTCTTCTTTCTAGCACCATCTCCCATTGCCACACCCCTCAGCTTCATTTTCCTCTAGCTTTCCTGACTCGAACCTCTTGAAGAGGTGGGGTAGTACAGCGATTAAGAGCACAGACTCAGGTGCAGATTAAGGCTTCACCAGCTGGGGCAAGTTATACTTAAACTCTCTGAGCCTCACTTGCTTTAGTTGTAAGAGAGGATAGCCTGCGACTGCACAGGAGTATTATGAAGAGGAACTGTGAAAATGTTGGCAAAATACTTGGCATAGAGTAAGCATTTGATATTTGGTGGTTGTTATTAGTATCGGGCCATACTGTTCCATCCCTCATAATTTCCCATAGTGCCATTCTTGCCTTGCACTCTTTCATTTAGCAGTTATTTCTTGACCGCCTGCTATGTGCCAGTATTCTCGAAGCTGGGGAAGATTTGGTGCACCAGGACAACATTCTGATCCAATTAATTCCTCTTTATGCTTTGAGATCTTTTTGACTTTCCTAGGTCTAGGATGCTCTGTGCTACAGTTTCCTGTTGTATATTATTTTAATTCCTTTGTTTCGCTTATCAACTTGTGCTATAGAGTTAACGATTACTAATGGACTCCACTATTATATTAGACTGTTGTTTCCTTGCAAGTTGGGTAGGGAACATATTTTATTAATTTGTGTATACTGAATGCTAACAGTGCCTGATAATCCTTCACAGAAATACATGGAGTGGACACATGGAAGATACTCAGTCACTGTTGCTTGGACGAAAATAAGAAAATGATTCCATAATGTAATTTTCTTCCATTGTTTAGTGCGAATACACAGTATTTCAGCTTCTTTTGGCTTTTAAGGCTATCCTGGGAACCTGCCTCCTAATTCTGTTTTACAGTGAAGCTTAAGAGGGGTTTACTTTTGTGTGAGAAAATTCCATGCCATGAGCATTGCAAAGATCTGACCTGATGACCTTACATTAGTTTTATTTCTGTTTCCACGTTTTGAGATTTTATCAATATCCATTTTTAAAGTTTTGTCCTTTTAGTAGCTTTTATGACTTTAAAATTTGCTTCGTTTAGTTACATATTTTCTGATACATGCTCAGTTGAGTGCATGTTTGGACAATGTTTTTCTTTATTTCCTGTCTTCTTTTCTCTACAGGCTTCCTTCCCTGGGAACTTGCACTTGGTTTTGGTTCTGCGTCCTACCAGTTTTCTTCAGCGAACTTTCACAGACATTGGCTTTCGATTTAGTCAGGAAGATTTCATGCTCAAATTACCGGTAAGAGTATATTATTTAAATGTCGTGTCCCTTTAATTCTCAAAAAGACTTTGTACCACGCTGTTCATGTTTTAATGTGCTCACAAAACAGTTAAAAGAAAAAAATAGAATTTGTCTTCTAAAAATGTAAATTTGAAGTGCCTAAAAGTTGTCTGCTTCTACTGTTGAAGGCATAGATTAATCAATTTGTTACAAAGCAGTTCCTTTTGAAAAAGATAGATGTCAAATATGTTATATATGTGTGTGTATATGTATGTGTGGGTGTGTTTAAAAATCAGGACATTTTATTTTTAGTAAAAATGAGTGTGTGTTTTATGTATTTGAACTCCCATGAACTTACATCCTGAGCTCGTTCAGAGTACTCTGTTCTTTTTTTTTAAAGATATTTTTATACATTAGGGTTAGGAATAGAGTGCTCATAAATTTTGCAAAATACTTTTGCAAAGATCAGTCTTTCCTGATAACTTATAACTTACTGCATAAAGCCCTTTTATTTCGTTGTAGGCATAACATTCTGTCAGAAGGTTGACCATTAACAGTGCAAAGTTTTAGATCCAGGAGAATTAGGTGTTTTGGTTTCGAGGGGGTTAATTTTGCTTTAGAGAGAAATGTTTTGTAAGTGAAAACTGTTATTACACAAAGAAGGCGGTGCATACGCGTGCTGGGGGATGCGCAGGAGAGAATGGCTGGAACCGTTTGTGCAGGATGACGTTCTGCTAACTGAATGCCACAGTTCGTTGTGGAGTTGACTGGAGGGATGGCGCAGAGGGCAGTTAACAGTATCTTTCTTGCTTATTTATATAGGTTGTTATGCTGAGCTCAGTTAGTGATTTGCTGACATACATTGATGACAAGCAGTTAACCCCTGAGTTAGGCGGCACCTTGCAGTACTGCCACAGTGAATGGATCATCTTCAGAAATGTATGTTTCTTTTGCCCTTATGTTAGAGCCTATAGCGCATGTTAGCCTTTGAATCTAGTTCTAGCATTTTTTTCCTCTTTGGGAAAAACAGCTTTTCTGGGTCTCCTACTTTCCAGATACATATATAATTCAACATCTTGATTTTCTTCCATAGGAAATATCTAGAAATGATGAAGAGTCACTGAGGATGGCAAGTGAAGGCGAGGCCTAGGGAATAAGGAGATCATACTCTGCCCACCCCCTCCTGTGGCCATATAGTAACTTGAAGAAACAGAGGGCTTGGGTACCAATACTGGCACTGCTGACCTTTAGCTATATGGCCTTGGACAAGTTATAGAACCTTTCTGAGTCTCAGTTCTCCCAGTTATAAAATGGGAATAATACTGCTTTACTTCATAGGGATATTGGGAAGATTAAATGAGATAACAAATGTGAAATGCTTGACACAGTGCCTGGCGTATGACAAGCCCTCAAAAAATGCAAGTAATGTTATTAATCTCATCATCCTAGTGATGCTCTTGAAGCAATCACATTTGTAGCAAAGATTCTTTCTTTTCCAGAAGTTTACAAGTAGACGAGGGCCCCGCGCCTCACAAGTGTCAGTCTGTAGTATAAGAATCTCTACTCCAAATCCCAGCGATGTGGGGACGCTTCTGAAGGAAGTAATAGTGTTTGATTAAATCAGGATTCTATTTTCCTCACTCTCATTCTGCATTCGACAGCCCTATTCATTCGTATGAAGGTGTATTGTCAGAATCAGCAGTGTCTAGCCTTATATAACCTATAAAGCTATAAATAAAAGCGCAGAGACCTTGAGCTGGATGGTAAACAGAGGGTTTGTATGGTTTCTATGTGTTGCCCTTCTTTCTCTGAGTAATTGATTTTGGAGACAAAATAAATAACAAAACTTTACTTGACATTTTAGGGCAACAGAACCTGAAATGAATTGTTGTGACTAGATGTTCCGTCATCACTTTAGTCCGTCACATTGCTTGGAATGCTAATGCTTGTTCATAAATGATAATAAATAAATATGAAGTGGCTTTGGTGTTCTCATCTCTCTTCAGAAGTAAAGTTATTATAAAGCCTTTTATAGTTGCAGAGTTTGCTAGGATAAGGAAAACACTGTGTTTTTCAAGGGCATAAAACAAATGACTCAGTACATGGCATCTTTAAGAGATAATTTTCATTGGTATCTGAGAAATAAGTACAGCAATTTAGATAAAAGACATTCCAGAAGACTCTTCACCTCACTTTAGTTTCTTAGAGGCTTAGATGCAAAGTTAGAGTTGATTGCCAAGGGCAATGCCAACTTTGCTTAGCAGAGGAGAATTCCTAGTGTATGTGTTTGCTGTCATACTTCAATAAAAGTAAATACAGTGACTGATCCAAGTTTTGATACACTAGCAGAGTTTCCGTAGAGCTAAAAGAATCACTGGCTCTTTGCAGGCTATAGAAAATTTTGCCCTCACAGTGAAAGAAATGGCTCAGATGTTACAGTCCTTTGGAACTGAACTGGCTGAGACAGAACTACCAGATGATATTCCTTCCATAGAAGAAATTCTTGCAATTCGTGCTGAAAGGTATCACCTCTTAAAGGTATGTCTGATAGAGTGGACAAATAAAAGTTTTCCATGGTCTTTCTTTTTCTAGAAAGGTGTTCAGTGTGTCCATTGCACACCGATTGGTGAGTAGGGAGACAAAAGATATATATATATATATTATATATGTATATGATATGTTGAATCTAAGTGTCCTCTTTGTAAGTGGTGCATTCTCTTGAGAAGTTTATTTGTAAATAGAATAGTTTATAAATGCTCCAGAATAAGAAATCCACAGTCATGTGTGTTACCAGGTATTCGTTATCTTATGGAAAGGCCCTCTCATTTGGAAAGCTAGAGTAAGAATCAAGAGGAAGACGGGTGTTCTGTTTTAACGTCCACCACAGGTACAATGTGAAATGGAGAAGGAGAGCTTGATGAGTCAGGAGGTCTGGTTTCTTGTTCCAACTCTGCCATATCCTAGCATTGTGACCAAGGCAAACATTGCTAAATCGATTACAAGCTTCATTTTCCACAGACTACTAGTTCTGGATGGTTTCTACAATAGGCCATAGGAAACAAGTTGATTTTGCTCTCCTACCCAGTTGTCTGGAGTGTTGGGTTGTGAAGGATCCTGAGTCACAATTCAGACAACCACCAAGTACTTTTAGATTCACTTTCCCCCAAAGGTTTAAGAATGATCCGAACAAGCACCAGGCATCCCTGTATAGCTCATGTCCTTTATATGATGATAGGCATGCTGGGGGCACTGACAGATACTAGCTCTTAGGTAGAGGTGACATTTTTAAATTAAGAATAAGAGAGACGCTGAAAGTTTGAATCATAATCCAAAAGCAAAACTCTGTTGAAGGAGAGAAAGCTCTGTCCCTCACAAGCTGTGTGATTGGGTAATTTGCTTGCCTTCTCTGAATTTCAGTTCCCTTATATGTACGATGAGCGAGATGATGATGATGATGACACATGCATACCTTGGAGGGTTGTTATGAGGATTAAATGAAGTATGTGATGCATGTACAACAGTGTTTGGCACATAGTTGGCACTTCATAAGTATTAGCTCTTAATGTTTATCTTCTTATTCATATTAGTGGTGGTGTCATTAAATCTGTTTCCAGAAAAATACATGTACACCCAAATTTTTGCTTAAAATTTCAGAGGGCCCTTGGATCTCCTGAAGGAAGTCATAGATCATTCTTAGATGCCTGAAGAATCCACCTTCCAAGGTTAAGACCTTCTGAATAGAAGCATATGCTTTATGATGAATTAATTAATCCAAATGTGAAATAACATAATACTTACGGCAGGTAGTGAATGGTAATAATTAGGGATTAGTAGGAAAGGCATCTAACTCTATCTGAATATGCATTAAATATTATTTGTAACTTTATTATGCTATTACTGCTTTATTGGAGCACATTAAAAATATTAGCAGAATACAATAGAATAAATTGGAACTTTCTATCAGTAAGAGAAGGAGGCTGCAAACGGAACATGGGATGCTTCTGCCAGTAAAGATCTTATAAAAATAGTGATTGCAACATCCATTTAACAGGCAGAGGCTTCTTGGAGATCCTCTCAGCTTTTGGATTCTGTGGTACTGAGGTATTCCTTGATTTTTCAGTTGTGAAAGCAAAGGCCATTCTAGAACTGCTGTTTCTGTTCTGCATGCTGTAGGTATATGCTTCCCTCTCTTCAGGTCGTTCAGATTAGGTTACTAGCAGACTGATAGATCCTATTGTGCCTTTGTACAGAATGACATTACAGCTGTAACCAAAGAAGGAAAAATTCTTCTGACGAATCTGGAAGTGCCAAACGCTGAAAAAGCTGTCAGTTCAAGACTCGATCATCATGAGCAAATAAGTGGTGACTGGCAAACTATTAATAAGTGAGTACTCTGTTTTTGGTTTAGAGTTACTTACTTTATACTTTTGAAAGGGAATTAGACATTTGTGCTGCAGTCTGTTAAGTGTGAAAGTTTCCTGGACCTCCAGAAACCTGAGCCCCTCCTCCCGGCTCGTCTCACAGAGATTAGTTTGCTTGTAGGAGAGGACGTTGTGGACATCACTGTGGACATTGATGGTCTCTGCCTGTAGCAAGTGTCATGGGCTGTGACTTTGTCTGTAATTCTTAGTGTCAAGACTAGGTTTATCTACGTCCCTACAAAACAAATCGTTGTTTTTAAGGAATTCTACATCTTTTCTGTGTTAAGATTGCTGACTCAAGTACGCGATATGGAAACAGCTTTTGATGGATTTTGGGAAAAACACCAACTAAAAATGGAGCAGTATCTGCAGCTATGGAAGTTTGAGCAGGATTTTCAAGAGGTCAGTTAAAACATCCCTCTATGCATTTATTTTCCTTATGCCAGAGTTTCTCACTTGTGATCCTCAGAAATACAGTCTCACAAGATGCCATTTGTACCCAGAGAGAGATGAAAAGGAGGCAATGGTGAGTGAAACTCGACCTTGAATGAAGAAAACAACTACTAAAATGCCAAGACTGCTACTTCTTTGGCTTACTCATTTCCTACAAAAAAGCACTTTAGTGCTAACATATATGACAGGGACAAAGTTGCTGTCTACCCTGATGTTTGTTATTCAAATTTATTTGGATATAAAATGCTTTCGGACTATGGGATAGCTTTTCAAAGAAATAATACCAGCTTCCATCTTGATTGTTTAAAATACCATAGACCCATGCTGACTATATTTAATATGATCTAACAAAACATTTTTTGGGGAACTGGCCCTGTGGCCGAGTGGTTAAAGTTCTGCATGCTCCACTTTGGCGGCCCGGGTTTGTGGGTTTGGATCCTGGTGCCGACCTACTCAACTCATCAGCCGTGCTGTGGAGGTGTCCCACATACAAAAAATAGAGGAAGACTGGCACAAATGTTAGCTCAGGGACAGTCTTCCTAAAGCAAAAAAGAGGAAGATTGGCAATGGATGTTAGCTCAGGGCAAATCTTCCTCACTAAATAAATAAATAAATAAATAAATAAATAAAAATAAAAGTTTTTTGATCCAGCAATTTATTTCTATGAAAAGCCCTATGGATAAAATTAAATCATGTTTTGTTATACTTTATTTAAAAGGTTAAAGTGTATTCTAGTTGGATCCTTCTGGAAAATCCATCATAAGTGGTCAGGAGACATAGATTTAGTCCTTTTTTTCTTTGCAGTCATGCCCGAGCTCCTCACAGTCTCTTTCATGGTACTTTACTGGAGGATCCAGGGAAAACTCACTTCTTTTCTCTCTTGCATGTGGCCAGCCTGTTTTTTACCCATGAGTGTAGTTCATTTGTTCCAGCAGAATTAGGTTTGGGAGGGGCACTGCATTCTAGACACAGGGCTCAGTTACTGCCAGACCTTTCCCTCCTGTGGTTTAAACAGATTTTGAAACACCGTGCTCTCAATAGAACCTTCGTTGAAGTAAGAAAAGGTCGAATTACTCTTGGTCCTTCCAGATATTTGTGTCTCTCCCTCCTCCCCAATCAAACACGTGCAAAAATAGCGCTTTCCCTGACCGTACCCATTATGTCTCTATTTATATGTTAATTTGCATCCATACTAAATTGTTGCCTCTAATCAGTATTGTCGTTTGTCTTAGATTGCCGTCTAACTGACACGATCTGTGTCTCACAGTGACGTGCAGATAGGTTCTCTGTAGTTAGGAACTTAAAAAAAAAACTTATTTGGAAATTCAGACTTACAGAAAAGTTTGAATGTTCTCAAACTTGAGATATTCTTGAATATACAGAGAGAATAGGAATATTCTCTTGCATAATCACGGTACAGTTATCAAATTCAGTACATTTAACAGTAATGCAATACTTGCGTGTTATCTACCACTGGTATTCCAGTTTTGTAGATTGACTCCATAATGTCCTTTATGTTGTTTCCCCTCCAGTACGGGATCCATTCTAGAGGGTCGGGTATGGCATTAAGTTGTCATGTCTCTTTAGCTGCCTTTAATCTAGAACATTTCCATAGCCTTTCTTTGTCTTTTATGACACTGACATTTTTGAAGAATACAGTCCTTTTTAAAATAAAATGTTCTTCATTTTGAGTTTGTCTGACATTTTCTCATGATTGGATTAATCTGTGTATGACCAGCAAGAGTACTACCTAAGTGATGTGTCTTTCCCAGAGCATCATATATGGCGGTAAATGAAGTCCACCAGCCCCTCATTGTTGATGTGGGTTTTGATCACCCAGTCAGGGTGCTGTTGAATTTCTC
The DNA here is from genome assembly GCF_037783145.1 of Equus przewalskii. NCBI lineage: Eukaryota > Metazoa > Chordata > Mammalia > Perissodactyla > Equidae > Equus > Equus przewalskii. The sequence continues at coordinate 112,018,283 of NC_091863.1, read as the reverse complement.
CACTGTGTAGTTACTTTTTCCCCCTTGTAACTAGTAGCAGATGTGTGGGGAGAAAATTTAAGGCCATACAAATATCTTGTTCCTTATCAAATGTTCGGCATAGGTTTAGAATTGATAATTCTTATTTCAACCAGTCTTTACCATGATGGTTGTGAAATGCTGATTTTCCACCTCTAGTGTCCCCTCCGCATTTATCAATCCACATAGTCATGCTACTGTAAGCAAGGGCCTTCCCTTCTCCCCATTTATTTGTTTATCTATTTATTGGGTTTGTGGCTTTCTAGTTTTTAAAATGGTTTATAATTCATTACTGTTCTTTGTTGTTTCAAACTGGCTACTGTGTCCCTGCGACATGTCCAAACATTATTTTTATCACTTCATTACTTTCTGGCACAACGAGATGGTCCAAGCTCGTCTTATTCCTACTCTGCCTCAGCCCTGGAACCAGCCATTTTCCCGAGAAGTTCTGGTTTCTTTTCCTAGGCAATGATATTAAAGACCAAGATCTGGGTGCTGGGTGTGCTCATTGCTGCTGAAAGGTCTTTGTTTCTAGAGCCATTCACCATAGAGATAGGGAATATATATGCATGTGTATGCACATGTACATACTTCCATACACGTCCACGTATATAGGCACTCACATGTACATAGTGATCTTATATAAATCATCAGTACACACTGATATCCAGGAGGTTAAATTTTAACAGATTATGTCAGTTTCTGTGAATAAAATAGCAAAATATTTTCAATATATGCAATTTTTCCATATTGATGTTCTTATTTAATGGCTTGATTATTAAGGGAAAATGCTTACTAATTTGTATGCTTTTAAGACTTATTTGTTTTTCCTATTTTTAGCTTGTGAGTGATGTTGAACTTCTATTAAACCAACAAGCAGAGTTGGCAGATGTAACAGGGAATATAGCGCAAGTAAAACAAAAAATAAAAAAGTTGGAAAAATTAGATGAAAATTCTCAGGTAAGCATACATTTCAGATGTTCACTATATTAGTGGAGTATTATAGTTACATTTTGATGGTTTTCAGTAGTATTTCTCCTTATTTGGATTATTCTCTCATAGCAGCAATGTGTGCAATTGGTTCAATAGTATTGGTCTGTATTCTGTTCTGTTCAATGTGAGCCTGAAGTGACACTGCAGATATGTCATGTAGTTGTAACAGGAGGCCTCTGAGACAATGGTGTGAACTATTTCAGGCCCACCAATAGGGATAGGCTACAAGAATGCTATCTGGTACTTGAAAATGAAACATTCAAGAATGTAATTCCTTAAATGTCCATCATTTGATATTTGCAGTTGAACCAAACATAGATTCATACAGATAGATGTACTTAGTCTTACTAGCTGTGTGACCTTGGGTAAATTGATTAAATTTTCTAAGCCTCAGTGTCCTCATCTGTTAGTGGAGGATTCATGAAGATGTCATAGATAAAACATTTAGCACAGTGTCTGGGATATGTGGATATACAGTAAGTCCTCAAAAGAGCTAGCTGTCATTATTCTGCTGTTTTTAAAGCTTGGACTTATAGCTTTAATACTTAGCAATCTCTAGCTTTTCTCTCCTGTCTTGTATGTGAGAGCAAGGCCATGGTTTTTAAGGTGTATTCTCAACAAACAAATAGATTTATGGGTGCACCACAAGTGTGTAAAAACAAAAATTGAGAGGCAGCAGGCATGGTGACCGGTTCTGGAACTATGCTGGTAGATCCTTGTGATTGTGGAGCAATTTACAACTCTATGGTGTAGTAGAAAGAGAAGGAGAACTGGCTTGGAAACTCGGGGTCTTTGAGTTTTCCTGTTTGTTTGTGTTTTGTTTGTTTTCATTTTTTGTTTTGTTTTGTTTTCAGTAATTTTTAGTTTTAATTGTGGTAAAAGACATAACATAAAATTTACCATCTTACACCATTTTTAAGCGTACTGTTCAGTAGTGTTAAGTATATTCACATTGTTGTGCCACAGATCTCCAGAACATTTTTGTCTTACAAAACTGAGCTCTATACCCATTAAACAACTCCCTGTTTTACCTTGGTTTTCCCACTAGCTAGATAGGCTAGTGACTTCTTCATTCGAGCCTTCAGTTTTCTTTATTTTCCCTTGAGAAACATTTCCTGAGCTACTACTATGGCACTATATTGTTCCTGCTCCTGCTCCTGCAGTCACCATACTGCAGGAATCAGTAGTTGACAGATTGGAGACAAGGCTGCTAAGATCCCCTTTACATGGAAAGCCTGTGACATTCACTTTAGATATGTAAAGTAGTCAGGTAGATGACAACTCTAACAAGATTTCCAAGGCTGAAATGATATGAAATCCAGTAGCTTTCATTTGGCTGATGTGTACCTCATTTAGTGTAAGCAGTTCTATTCTAAATCCGTACATACCAGGAGAAGCAAATCTCATCCACATTCTAGGCGGGCTGGTTAATTTCCTGATTTTGTTACCAGAAATGCGTGCGCTTCTGATGACATCACCGCTGTAGCTAATTACTGTAACTAAGCTTTTTTGTAGCCTGCAGAAGTGTGACATCAAATCATATTTTTGGCAATATATCTCCCTTGCTCAAGCGATTTGCTTCTCAATTACTTTCTTCTTTCCCCTCCATTTGAACAGAGATCACGCGCTTGTTGTTTTACTTCTTTCCTAAAATCAGGATCTGTTAGCAAAGGCCCGCTTTGTGATATTACATGGACACAGACTTGCAGCAAATCACCATTATGCTCTTGATTTGATCTGCCAGAGGTGCAACGAGCTACGTTACCTATCTGATATTTTGGTTGATGAGATCAAAGCCAAACGGATACAGCTCAGTAGGATCTTCAAAATGCATAAACTCCTACAGCAGGTAGTGTCATGGAACATGATGCGTTTCTGAAAAAGATAAATCTTTTTTCTTGGTCCTTCTCAGAGGTTATAGGATCAGGGTCTGGTATAGCTTTGGAATGACATTTGTAAGAAGTCTGAAGGACTGAGTTAGATTATGCTGATTTAATCTGTCTCCGTCTGCAGTATTCATAGCAGGTCTAGGATTGTAAGAGTTTTGGCCTCTGTTCTGCATATTGAGCTCATGGCTGCGATGGCTTCTTTTCTATTTTGGGTACATCGCTGAGGCCTCTGCTCTGATGATAGTTTGCACTCACAACACTTTTAAAAGCTCTGGGGGCGTTTTGCTGGAGCCTGAAACTCATTCCACATTTCCTAGTTACAGCAATAAAAAATTAAACGGTGACTAGAAAATATTCCTCCGTGGCTTATGGGTCTGACCCCTTTCTTGACTGGGCAGTGAAAAGAAGAGCTGGCCTTGACAGTGGAATGTAAAGCTGGAGTATCACTTATAGGCCTCGTATCTGAGCAGGAACATTTTAGTCTGCACATCTCCTTCTCTGGCAAGGAAACGTTTATCCTTGTCCTCGGCAATCACTACGGATTTATATTACACTTGCTATTTTGCTAGGAGTTTCATATTTGTTATTGATCTGGGGAAAATAGCATGCAGCTGAAGTGTTAGTGTTGCGAGAACAGTCAGACGCCTGCCGCAGAATGAATTCCTTCGTATGAAATGAGTGCGGCGCTTCCCAACCTCGGCAGTGCATCAGAAATACCTGTGGAGCTCTCTAAAAATATAAGTGCCTGGCTTTCGGCCCAGAGCCACTGAATCAGAAATTCTGGGGGCAGAACCCAGATATCTTTAGTTTTTAACACCTCTGAAAGCAGCTCTGATTCACAGAAGCCAGGGCTGGTAAACAGTCTCTTAAGGGACGAACATAGTTCTTCTTTCTTCATTCATGGTTTGTGTGTGTGTCTGCGTGTGATTTGCTCATCAGGCTCGTCAGTGCTGTGATGAAGGAGAATGTCTTCTAGCTAATCAGGAAACAGATAAGTTTCAGTCTAAAGAAGATGCTCAGAAAGCCCTCCAGGACATTGAAAATTTTCTTGAAATGGCTGTGCCCTTTATAAATTATGATCCTGAAACTCTACAGTATGAATTTGATGTAATTTTATCTCCTGAACTCAAGGTAAGAGGCCTGTTTTTCAAAGACACAAATTAAAAAAAACTATAATTGCAGTAGTGTTGGTAAGAGTTTTACTCCCTCACAGCTAACTTTATGTCAGGTTGTAATTACCCAGTTCTCTTAAGGATTAGGGGTGAAATTAGTGCCACTGTTAAGCATCAAAGAACCCAAAGGCTTATGCTTGTTGTTTAATGGAGTAATTCCCTTTTTGAGCTCTGACTCCATTATTTTCAAGCTCTTCGCATACCAGGAGCTCTCACATACATTTTCTTGTGCATCCTTAGAGAAAGGCCGAAAGCTATCCTAGGAGAATAGGGGCCCATGTCAAGAGCACTCTACTCCAAACATCTTTCCTTTGTGCTGCCCTGACCACCAACAGATGCTCTGTGGACAAAGATCCTGCTTTCCTACTCAGTTTGAGAATGAAGGGATAAAGAAAGCATCTGGGGCTTCCTGGGGAGGAGGATCAGGCAGAAGCTGGTGTTAGCAGGGTGGAGAGCTATGAGTTAGTTCTGTACCACTCAGCTGGAGATGTCATGAAGTACTCTCTTTACATTGTAGATAAGAACATTTGTGATGCTGTTTGCTGCTCAAATGTGTAGTTGACTGTATGTTTGGAGCAGTGTCTAAGTCCATGCTTAGCTGCACATCTTAGGGGATGCCCCAGAAAATCAGCATGGCCATGGCAATAACCAAGTGATTCTCTGGAAGCAACAAGCTTAACTCGAACTGCCCCAAATCACCAAGAAGGGGCAGAAGAGTATATTATCCATCAGCAGCTCTGAGGAGCCTTTTACAACAGGGAGAACTACAGAATGTCCTGAAGGCTCAAACATAACAAACTGCCAGGACAGCGCTTAACTTGGTGGCTTTCTCATGCTAAACTTGCCTTCTTCTCCAGCCATTATTCCTTCCAGCCAAGGGAGGGGCAAATCACTTTCTGCAGTCACCAATTTTATGACTGGTTGATAAATTTCTTCTTCAAGTTGTTTTGGTTGAGATCTTCTGGTCTTAAAACCATGTGAAGATAATACATTAATCTGTTTTCTATTACTTTCCTAAATTTCTTCTGGTTGTATTTTAAACTCTAAATTAATTTTTTGACTGTCTGAGTCTGAGAGCTGTAATAGGATTTGTAATGACCTCATTTCAGAAACTATTTCGTAGAATTCTTATGCAACCTCCAGGTTCAAATGCAGACTGTACAACTCAAGCTTGAAAACATTCGAAGTATTTTTGAGAACCAACAAGCTGGTTTTAGGAACCTGACAGATAAGCGTGTGAGGCCTGTCCAGTTTGTGGTACCTGCTTCTGACAATTTGATAAGATCTAGAGCATCATTTTTTTCACCTAAACATGGTAAAGTATCTTACATTCGCCTTTTCTATCATCTCTTCTTTTCCTGCTACCGTCTACTTTGTTTTGCTTGATGTACATACTAAATTCTTTCTTCAATCCTGATAAATTGAACTTTTATTTAAGCATCTTTGGTCATGTTTAAATTATATTGCACAAGGCTGGAATCGTGGTTGAGATTACTGTACAATAGTAAAACATAGTACTAATATGGTATAGCACAGGATGATGAAATCTGGACTGAACTGGCGAGCCTTGCAGTGAGCATGAACATTTACCAGCATCAGACTCACCCTTTTCTTCAGCAGGTGGAGGAACTGGTATAGACATGCATGCTTGTGCGCACACACGCATATTTACTACTTATCTGGATAAACTATTACCTGGTTCTCATTAGCTTCTAGTGAAGGGCTTAGATAATAGAATGGATTGCTTTCTCCAAATACATGCAGGTAAATGGAATGATTTTGCTAGTAATTAACTGTCACGGAGTCTGTTTTCTCGTTTTAATCTTTGTAGACTAGTTTTAACCGTGTAATATGCATTTGCTTTCTTGTTTCAATGGGATAGAATCATTGGCCTCGCTGTGGTGTTGAACTACTCTGGAAGTAAGGTGACTGTGTTGCCCCAAGGTTTCCCTCGAGCTGCCTCTGGGGCGTCCTCCAGGAGAGTCATTTGGCCTTTGGTACCCTGAGCTGGTTGAATGGGTGAACATGGGACTAACTCCAGTCTCTCTGATCTGAGAGAAGCAGACTTCATTAATGTATGGGAGCTGCTTTGAAATTCAGAGAAAGCTTAAACCAGGCATAATGAGGATAAAACTCCAGTTCAGCCCCAGCATGGATCAGATTAAAAAGAGGTGATGAAAGCAGGTAACTAGGCTAAGATGATAAAACTTATATAGTTAATAGTTATTAAATATAAAAATGTACTCACAGATAAAACTACAAACAATGCCAAATGAATAATATTAAGAAGATACTGAGAAAAATGAGTAAAAAGAACAAAAAACCAAGAAGAGGATAAAACCCAACAGCTATGAGAAGAAAAATAGAATAGGTTGATATTCCTAAGCGGAAGACAGCCGTCAGTTAGATTTCTGGCTCCGTTTACTGGCTGTGTGACCTTGGGCAGTCCCCTTAACCTCTCTAGCCTCAGTGTCCTTGTCTGTACAATAGGAACAATAATACCTATTGACTTCAGAGGGTTGTCGTCAAGACAAAGTTAACAAAAATTATAAGATATAAGAACTCAATCAACTAGACCATCCCTTCTCTCTGACTAAGGCTTCCTGCTCTCTGGTCCTCTGAAAGTCCAACTCTTCTAAAGGGGTTTCGGAAGTGGTGCACCTTGGATGGAGGAACAGGGTTCTTGAAGAGACTGTCCCGGACCCTCGCCAGGCCTTAGTCACTAAAAAGAACATTTTCTTTTGTGTTGCTCCGTTTTTTCTTTCTGATATTCTCATTTACTGGCGTTCCACTTTCTTTCTGCAGTGGGAGTTGGACACTCTTTCTTTCAAGCATGTAAACTTTTTTCAAAAGGTACTCATCTTTATTACTTTTCGTCAGTACATTTTCTGAGTTTGTGTTGCATGTGAAAAACCCGTTTGGTATCTAAAACCAGCAACAACTCATTCTTGCATTCTGCCTGCAATTAACTTTCTCCTTTTTTTCGTAACAACCATCCATTATGCTCTCAGTATTAAACTTACCTTGGAAAATGACTATATAAAAAGTAGACTATACTTCTAAACTCAATCTCTTTCATCAAATGACCACTCATAAAAAGAAAACAAGAAAAACAGTTGGTAATCTTAAAATGAATCCAGCTTTCTTTCATTTTAGAGACTCTTCTGTCATCCACAGTAAAACTGTTTGTTGGGAGTAGCTTGTGTTTGCTTCAATTTAAGACTGCCTAGTGTATTTATGAGGAAGAAGGCAACCTACTGAATAAATGACATGGATGGATAAATGATTTTATCCATTATCCATCATGGTGTATAAATTAAATTAAAGCGTTATTTATGCTATAGACGTTGTTCATTTTACCTGATTGCTCTGTGAGTAATGGGGATTATAATAATCGGTTCCAAAGAATTCTTCAAGACTTTTTTAATTGCCAAGCCAAATGTATAAGATTTGGTCAAATCAAAGCGTTAAGTGTTGCTTTTTCATAAAATGAGTCCAACTTTTTATTCTTTGTTTTTGTTTGTGTGTTAATTTGCATCAAATAGAATCCTGTACCTGCCACAGTGCCTGGCATCTAGCAGGATGTAAAAAATATTTGTTGGACTAATATTTAATACAGGGGGAAGTTATGGAAGAACATTGTCTGTGAGGGATAAAATGTAGTTTGAGCTCCTAAATCTGCAGCTCTTGTCTAGATCGTTCTCCTAAGCTTCAGACCTGTGTTTACAGTTTGCCTCCTGGAATTTCCTATAGGCAACTCAGAGTCAGCATACTCCAAATGGATAGCGTTTCTCCTGTGACTCTCCTCTTTCAGTGTTCCTCATCTCAGTGGCTAGCACTGTGATTCCCCCACTTGCCCAAGCCTGGGACCTTGGCTCCCCTTTCTTACTCATGCCTCACCTCTAATCGGTCCAAAAAATCCACTTCTTTCCATCCCCACTGTTATCCCTCACTGCCACTTCCTTATTCCAAGCCAACACCAGCTATTGCCTTGACAACTGCAACAGTCTCCCTGTCTCCCCACTTCCCCTTCTCAAATGCCCCTAGTTGTCCTGCCTTCTGGACTTTACACATACTGTTCTCCTTCTGGAACATTATTTATTCCCTTCTCTCTCCCACTTCCCCTTCCTGGCTCCTATCCCTCCATCAGATTTCCTATATCTAGGCCGCTTCCTTCAGGTAAGCTTTTCCTTCCTGCCTCTCCTCCTCCCCTGCACTCCACTTCCATTAGGTGTTCACACTATGTGATAACAAGCCCCTTGTTAATTCTTCTCAGATTTAATGTAATTGCCTGTGTTCTCTGTCTCTAGCTAGACCATAAGCTCTGTAAGGGCAGGGACTGTGTGCAATTCATGTTTGTATCCCCATCACCAAACACAGAGCTTGGCATATAGTATAGGCACTCAATAATTTTATATATATTTACATTGTTAAAAGAATGAACATCTACCTTGCTTTTCAGAAAAAGGTGCGTTCTTCGTAAGTTGTGTATATATTCCTTTTTCATCTCTTAATGTATTTGCAAATAATTAATTTATAAAGATAATTAGTGAAGCTCCCTAAGTTACCTTTATGAATAAGTTCGGCCCTCTGTATATCAAATGTCTTTAAGTGGTGGACATCAGTATTTATTAAGAAATTGACTTTATGTGGTAATTGCCACTAAGTCTAATTTAGATTTAATATTTATATATATGACTATGTAAACAGAAAATTTGTATATAAAATATATTTTTAAATAAATAAAAGGGAAGTATAAAATTTAGAGAACATGATAGCATAGACTTCCCCTAAGTGTGCCTTGCACTGGCCCCTGCCTAGGAGGAAAAGACACAAAGTATATTCCCTCCGTGGAGAGAAGAGACCCACGCAGCTTGTGTGGGTGGCAGCCTCTTCAGCAGCCCTGAGAATTAGAAACTTAAGGACCTCGTCTTTGACTGGACCATGCCCTGGGCTTTGTAGGAACATCTGGACTCCTGGCTTAATAATATAGGGGCTCACCCTTTGTAAACAGAACAGAAAGATTAAACAGAAAGAAAAAGAAAGATTAGACAGGAAGGACAGGAAGATTAAAGCTTGGAATTTTGATGAAGTTGTTTTTTGTTTGTTTTAGCCTTTTAACGTGCTTCCGAAATGTGTGGTATAGTGGTTGGAAACACGTACTCTGACAGTAGACTATATGGATTTGAATACTACCTCTGCTTCTTGGACAAGATACTAACTTCAGTTGCTTATCATCTATAAAATGGGGATGGAAGTAGCACCTATCTCTTGGGGTTGATTTGAGGATTAAAACAGAAAATGCACGTGTAGGGCTTAGAACCGTGCCCAGCATGTAGTAAATGCCAAATAAATTTTAGATGCTAGTTAAATTTAGACTTTTCAAAACTCTTTGATCCAGTTAATCAGTGAGCTACTATCTGATTAAATGCTTATGTGTCAGAATGAACACTAAATCTGCAAATAATTATATGAGTGCGAACACCTAGTTTCCTGCTTGCTCGGCAGTCAAGTGAATGTTTGATGAGTGAGAGATCGGGTGAATACGTAGCAAAATCACTCTCAATAAGAAGTTGAAATCGAATTCGAAGTATATTACAATGTACATCCGAAAGCTAAAAAAAAAAGTTGCAATCATATAGATAAGTCTAGTCAATCAACTGTTTTGTATAGTGTGATTTAAAAATACCAATATTCCAAACATGTTGGAATATTATCTGTTTAATGAACACGCATGTATTTTTATTAAAAGTGTTGATTTTAATTCTGGTTTGAAATTCTTCTTTCCTATTTCTCTACCAGGGAAGAAGACTTGGAGGCAAAATCAGAGCAACTTAAAAGTAAGCATCATTAATTAATTCAAATTTGGCTTTATTGCTATAGCTGCAGAATCAGTATGGGGGCTTAAATCATATTTTCAATTCAGTAAGCCAACATTGGGCGTTTGAGAGCCTATTTAATCTAAAAGGAAAGGCTGCTGTTGCGTTGGGTCTGATTGCAGTGCTGGCATGTCCCCAGGTGTATGAGGAGTTTCTCAAGTCTTGGCTCAAATTCAGAATAATTTCTGTAGAACATCTCATATAAGCTCCAGCTTCTCTTTCCCCAGTCCCCACCTCGGTAAGTCTAAATAAATGTTGCACCTTTCTACAAACGGAGATTCTTTCATAAGTGATTCCAGGCTTGTATGTATGAAGCATTGACAGAGGACAGGTTCTAATGAACCATACTCTGGCCTCAAAAAAGATATCTATTTGTTTCTTCTTTTCTTTTTTCCTTTTTTTTGAGGAAGATTAGCCCTGAGCTAACTGCTGCCAATCCTCCTCTTTTTGCTGAGGAAGACTGGCCCTGAGCTAACATCTGTGCCCATCTTCCTCTACTTTATATGTGGGGCGCCTACCACAGCATGGCGTGCCAAGTGGTGCCATGTCCGCACCCGGGATCCGAACCAGCGAACCCCGAGCCGCCGAAGCGGAATGTGCGGACTTAACTGCTGTGCCACCAGGCCGGCCCCTATTCGTTTCTTGGTAGATGGAAGATTCCATCTCAGTTGTCCGTGATATTCTGGCGTCTGCAGAGAGTAGCCTCATCGTAACTGCAGCACTCCACGCTTTGTTTATGTTTTCTTGATGGTAGCAAAGGACAAGAACATATCTCCAAGAGGCAGTTAGCATAGTGACACAGACTATAGAGCTCCGTTGCCTGGTTTTTAATTCCAGATCCATCATTTACTGGCTATACAACCTTGGGTAAGTTCTCTGGAACTCAATTTCTTTATCTATAAAATGGGGATAATAATAGAACCCCCTCATCATGGAGTTAGTGTAAAGATAAAATAATCTGATATTTGTGAAGTGCTTCAAGTAATGTGTGGCATATGCTAGTGTTCTGAGTGTTTTGTGCAGTTGTTAGTGGGCTCGCAGATGGCCTACACCGATGTACCCTCCCTGGTTATCGTTTTGTACAGCCACAACTTCTGGTTTCAAGAAGGAAACAGGCTGAATGCCACATTCCATAGTCTTACATGTCTCTCATTTGAGTTTCCACTCATGACTGCCCTAACGTCCTGCTGTGTGTATTTATTCATTTACATATCAGCAGGAAACAAATAGCAAGCTGGGCCTCTGTACATTTTCTTGGGGAGATTTGTAGCTGTTGAACCCAGTTTTCAAGGGCACATATTCTTCGAATTCACATCAATTTGGACAATCCTCATGAACTTAAAAGTATAAGTTTATGTTGCAGAACTTTCCAAACTTGTATTTCAGAAACCCGTTAGGAATAAATGGTGTATACCTGCCTGAGAAGTGGAGTATGCAGTATTTTAAGTCTTAATCATAGTATTAAAATGATGATAACAGTTGGTACATTGAGAAGACATAAAGCAAAGCACACTCAAAGAGGGAGCACGATAATGGTGGCTTGACTCTGTTTCATCACTTATTAATTATATGACCTTGGCCCTGTTGCTAAACCTCTTTGAGCCTCAGTTTTCCCATCTGTAAAATGGGGATAAATATGCCATAGCTCGCTAAATTGCTGTGGGGGTTAGCTATACTGATGGGCGGTAAGTACTTAGGAGCATGCCTGCACAATGTGTAGCAAGTAGTCAATAAATGTTTGTTTCTTTCCACATGTATTTGTAATATGTAGGTCACATTTTGTGGAAATGCTTCTATGAAATAGATCCTGTACTTCATTTTGGGTTCTAGTTGTTACATAGTAAATGCTACATTTACTTGGAGGTTAGGCTTTTTGCAAGCTCAGCTGTCCAGTATAGCCAGGATCCCTGGAATAGACTTCAGATGCTTCTGAAGAGCAAAGAACGCTCACGGATCTCATGCAGTGGACTCAGTAGGGCAGTCCAAATCCTGTAGAGTCTGCAAAATAAGGCAGCGGTTTAGGATCAGGGAGGTCACTTGTAGCAACAACTGACATGTGGCAGAGAGCAGATACACATGAATAGGTTCCAGCCATTTCCGAGAAACAATAGACGGTTCTGCACATCTTATTAGCCCTGGAGTCTATCATTAGATTTTATCACATCATTCATGTTCATGAGGATGCCACTGAGTCATTAAGAAAAGGGTCAGTCAATGATGTTGTGTATCCTTGGTTAAAGAATTCAAGGATTCATGTAATATTTCCTAGAAAGGTTTCCATCTTTAGCTATCTGGACAATCAAATTTTTATGAATTAACGTCATTTCTCCAAAGTGCCAAATAAATGGAACTTTACTTAATATATAAAATAAATTCTAATTAATATCTTAAATCTGTGCTCTTAGGCAACTCAAATCATTTTTTTACTAGTACATATCAAAGTTATTTCTGAATAAATATTATGTCATAGTGTTGTTTTTCAGTTTATCTACAATTAAGACCTAGAGAAAACTTAATTTAAGCTAGATTTCTTTGAAGAAGGATTATACATACATAGATGCTAATTTAACTTTTATTGTAATCATTTCAGATTGAAGTGGTGCATGATTGTCGGGAGAAGAGAAGTTCTGGTCAATCTTCCAGTTTGAACAATGACAATAGCTTGGATGTTTTACAGAAGTATCTTTTGTTTATTATCATACACTCATATACACACCTACCAGGAGGAGTCTCTGATTCAGTGTTCAAGGCGAATGTGCTTGGAATTTTGAGTTCACAGGATAGGGTTCTACTGGGTGTGACAAAAAGAGCACTAGATGAGGGGTCAGAAGTCCTAGATTTAGGCCTGGCCAACATGTGCTCTATTTATGTGACTTGAAAAGTAACTAGACCTTTTCAGAATCTTAGTCTCCTCTTTTGAAAAAGAGGTGAGAGTGAATGGGACAGTGTTGTCAAAAACTACAAAGGATGATGTAGATATACAATGCTATTTTTTATTTTTATTTTTATTTTTTGAGGAAGATTAGCTCTGAGGTAACATCCGCTGCCAATCCTCCTCTTTTTGCTGAGGAAGATTGGCCCTGAGCTAACCTCTGTGTCCATCTTCCTCTATTTTTTTTATATGTGGGACGCCTGCCACAGCATGGCTTGATAAGCAGTGTGTAGGTCCGCACCCGGGATCTGAACTGGCGAACCCTGGGCTGCCGAAGCGGAGCACGCAAAGCCAACCTTGAATTTTAGATGTTAACAATAATTGTTTTTTTCATTTTAAAAATATTGTGTTAATATTCTAGACATAAGAATATGCATCTTTTAAATTTTATATCACAGAGTTGTGAGAAAGTAGCCAGTATTTTGGAACAAGTTGTGTGGAGATATATATATTTGTGTGTATATATATATATATATATATATATATATATAATATATATTCAAAGATTGTTAAATGTTAATGCTTAAAAATGTAAAAATAAGGGGCCAGGCAGGTGGTGCAGTGGCAGCCTGGGGTTCACTGGTTCGGATCCCGGGTGTGGACATAGCACCACTTGGCAAGCCATGCTGTGGCAGGCATCCCACATATAAAGTAGAGGAAGATGGGCACAGATGTTAGCTCAGGGCCAATCTTCCTCAGCAAAAAGAGGAAGATTTGCAGCAGATGTTAACTCACGGCTAATCTTCCTCAAACAAAAAAGTAAAAATAAAAACAGAGGCCAAAGGTAGAAATTAAATTAAATGGGTTACTTATATTGGGGAGTGAGGAAATGAATTTTAAACATGATGTTAATTGGAAATCATACTGGAAGGAAAATACATTTTATTTTCAAGAGACAGTAAACAAAATTACTACCGAAACTTAAGGATGATCTATACTTGGGAAAACTAGTGTAATAAATCCACTTCATGTCTTGGAAAATTTCAGAACATTACTGGGAAAAAGGAAAAATGATGCCTAAAATGCCCATATCATTTTTTTTTGAGAGAGAGTGAAAGAGAAAGAGCTCAGAAACTGTGCTATCCAAAAAAATATTCTCGAGATTTTTAGGAATAGCTTTTGTGAGTTTTTAGTAAATTGATTCTTAAGCTTAATGAGTTAGAAATTAAGGAGTTTTTTTTTTTCATTTAAAAATAAATTCTGAGCTCTGCTCCCTTTCTTTTAAATATATTTTAGAGAGTCTTGTGGGTGGTACTTATTCTAGGAACCATAGAATTAATTTTATATTTTGATGATAAAACTGAAACCACTGGGAGTCCCTGTGCATTAACATTTTTTTCCTTATATAATTTATAATGATAATAGTTGAAACATTGCAATGCAATTGTGAAGCAATAATCTAACTGATAAACACGGTCTTTTCATTTTAGCCATGTCCTAAATGAGCTGATCCAGACCGAGAGGGTGTATGTTCGTGAGCTGTTTACTGTTTTGTTGGTAAGTGACTCAAATTGTATTTTCCCTCTTCACCCTCCAATGCTCCCCTGCTACGTTCCTGTGGAAGTGTTTAGGGCACTCTTGTCTTTCTGTCTCCTTCCTGGATTGTCACATCACGGCAGGCAGCGGGTATTTCTCTTATTGTCCGAGGCTGCATGTTCGTTAAATGTGCATATTCAGGTTCTCCGTCAGTAGTGACAGTTGTGGATTCAGAGTTTATTACAGAAGAGATAAGCTGTTCTCTTAGGGATACAGCAGGTTGTTATCATTATTCCCAGGGTGCTATTTGGAGTTTGTGATGTAAAGAACTACAAATAGGAGTAAAGTATTCATTTGATACAAATGTCATATTAATTTGGTCTGAAAAAATCTAAGCACTTATTGCTAGTTTAAGGAGAAGTTAAAGACCTATAATACAAGCTTTCATTTTTGGTTTCTCTTTTGTTTCCTACACTGTAAGCTACTCTGAAGGCCACAGAGCTGTCACTTGATTCTCCCCATTGAGTGGAAAACCTTGGCTTCCTTGTCCTGCTTTCTGAAAAAAAAATGGTGAACTTTGGGAACTAGAAGATTTGAATGTTAAAATTAGAAACAGCTTCACCCATAATCCCCTATACATTCTGCTGTGTTCACACTTTTGGTGGCCCAATCAAATGTTAATGTGAATTTTTTTTAAATGAATAAATGTATTTATTTCGGGTAGGGCTATAGAGCGGAGATGGATAATCCAGACATGTTTGATCTTATCCCACCTCTCCTGAGAAATAAGAAGGATGTTCTCTTTGGAAATATGGCAGAAATATATGAATTTCATAACAAGTATGTAACTGCTGTGTTGAATTTTCTTTTTCATATTATTTAAAGGGTTCTTGACCAATTTATTATATTTCACATAAAATTATATCATCTTTTTCCTCTGAAATTTTCACAGCATTTTCATGAGCAGTCTGGAAAATTGCGTTGATGCTCCAGAAAGAGTGGGACCTTGTTTCCTGAAAAGGGTTAGTTCAATTATTATTTAAAAATATGTAAATATGGACCACCAGAATAGCAGCTCGTTTTATAAGAACAGATTTAGAGACAAGGTAGATACTGTTTTTATGTCTTTCTGGTTTTGGAGGAGATGCATCACTCCAGCAAGTATTTAATGCTAAACTAAGTTTTGTTACAGAAACTGATGCAATGGGGTATGCAGAGCATGTAAACAGCCATTGTATTCTGTGGCCTCAAATGCTTCAGTGGCTCAGCTTGTGACCACTGACCCCTGGGTGATCCCAGGAGCCCAAGGACCATCCTGGCTATGAAGATGTGAGAGTTGGGACCATCGTAGCACAACCATTCTTGGCTTGGTTAATTTTTAGCCTAAGAGGTGCCTCGGTTTTCCCCCCGAATACGTGTAAAGTCTTAGAATCCAGTGTAGCCTGGCTTTCAGACACCAAGGCATCTATCACGGGACCTTTGCAAAACAGGGAGCCGCCTCTTCTTTTTATTCTACAAGATCATTCAGGGAGGCTCATTTCTCCCTGTCCCAAGAGTGTACGTAGTATAATTGACTTCCCAGGCTTTGTAATCATACTCACCTGCATTAGAGTTTTCTCTCAGAATGTTCTCTGCGTATCTAGCTCCTCCTCTTCCTGAAAGATCAAATCTGTCCTGGTTTGAGAGTCAATTTAATAGAGGTGATCATTGAAAACTTCCAAATAGATATCTTATCTCAGAAAGTGTTTACGGAGTGAGAAGATAATAAGGTTAAGAAGAACTATGTGTCTTTACCTATCTCCGTATATCTTAACTTTAAACACCTTTAAACTATGGCCAAATTCTTCCCCAGCTTTCCTAAGCAACAGCAGTCTCTTCTTCCTTTGGACTTCTGTAGTACTTAATGTCTGTGCTGCTCATTGGGGATTTTACATTTACTATATGCATCTTACACATATTCATGAATTCCTTCTCCAGCTAGGCAGAAAACTCTTTGAGGCAGATCCACATCCTATATATCTTTGTATCCCTCATAAGGTTAGCAGAGTTCTTGGCTACCAGTAGTGGTTTAATAAATGCCTATTGATAGGTTCATTCATTCAACAGCCATCTACTGAACACCTACTATGTGCCAAGCACTGTGCTAGGCAATGTGGATACAAAACCCAAGACTATTCACATAGAAAAACAGGGAGTCCTTTATGTACAGTGTGAGCTGTGCTATATTAGAGGTTTACAAAGAGCCCTATAAGAGCCAAGAAGAGGTGCATGTTACAGAGACTGAAGATATAAATGATGGCTTTATAGAAGAGATGACTCATGAGATGAGTGTTAAAGAGTGAGTAGGAGGTAACCCATTAGATGAGGGTCAAAAAAAGATAATACCAGGGAGAGAAAATAGCATGGGCAGATCCCTTGCAGGGTTATGATATAATGCTGATGTCCCAGTGATGAGCCAAGGACCTTGGAAATTAGCTTACAAGTTCACTCACTAGGGAGCTGAGAGACTAATAGCATAGGAAGAGTATATTTCTTGGTACCCTATTAGCTCATAGTTATGGAAAAATTAGTCTGTTTTTATAGTTCATTCAGGGAAGGCTTTTCTCCCTCTAACTCTCAAACTTGGTAAGTGGAAGTCATGAAATTACTTGGGTAACTATGAGTCCCTCTGCACAGTCTGATGGGCATGCTGTTCTTGGGATACAAAGAGGGCTCCTGACCCGCTGCCGCTGTAGCAGGCCCTTCAGACCACGTAATGCTTGGCCACACTCACCCTTGCTCAGCCTTTCTTGATAAGAGAAGTACATGTTCACAGATTGATATGTTTGAATTTGCTTTTTATCACAGAAAGATGATTTTCAGATGTACGCAAATTATTGTCAGAATAAGCCCAGATCAGAGGCAATTTGGAAGAAGTATTCAGAATGTGCCTTTTTCCAGGTAATTATTCAGGTATTGGATATACTGTTTCTGGAAGACGCTGGGATATTTCTTATTTATAAATTCATTTTCTACTTTAAGTACATTATATATATGTAGAGATTAAAGAGCAATTCAGTCCTCCCCAAAACACACACACATGCACACACATACATATGCACACAAACATATATGGTTATGCGTCGCTTAATGACGGGGATATGTTCTGAGAAATGCATCATTAGGTGATTTCGTCATTGTGCGAACATCATGGAGGGTGCTTACACAAACCTATGTGGTATAGCCTACTACACACCTAGGCTGTATGGTACTCATCTTATAGGACCAGCATCGTAACATGCACTCTGTCATTGACCAAAACATTTTACGCAGCGCATGACTGTGTGCTGCTCCCCAGAGGCAACCACTTTCAGCTCTTTTAACTACTTCTTTTGGTATTTGTCTCCATATTTCCAAATATGCTTATGTTGCTACTTCCCACCATGGAAGATGAGGATTTAACTCTCATTCACTCCTCCTCCCCCCCTACCACATACACACACATACTTCTTTTCCTTCAAATGGTCCAATATAGTTAACATTGTAATTTTGGTTGGATTGATATAAAGTGTTAACTCATTAAGACCTTATCATTTCTATGTTCAGATGACTCATGTGGTATGAGATGGTTGCTTTTCCTTCCCTTTTGTTTTTCTTGCAAGTATTTTTTTTACTCACTTAATTTTCTAGGTACTTATCCCTGTTCTACCCCCAACTCTCCCAGTTGTGAGAGTTACGTAAATCTCTTCTCAGTACATTTCAACACATTGTATTTTCTCTGAATTTTATCCTGAATAAATCTTTCCTGGAGGCTTCTGACCTGCTCATCTGGACTCACTAGGCCTGTTGCACAGCTGTCATCTTGGGATGTTGGCGAATGTCGTTTTCGAGATTCTGTTCACCTGTCTCCTGCGTAGGCTTTCCTGTTTCCTAGATGCCATATCTTTCCCTTGCTTCTTTTACTCACTTGTTTGGTGGAACACATCATCCAGTAGTGTTACTGAGAAAGCGCACATTGTAGGTAAATGTTTCTGAGAAACTTGCATGTTTGCAAATGTCTTTATTCTACCCTAACACTTGATTTCACTTAGGATAATGTTTTCAATGTTCATGCATGTTGTAGCATGTATCAAGTACTTCGTTCCATTTTGTGGCAGAATAATATTCCATTGTATGGATGTTCTGCATTTTATTTACCTGTTCATCAGTTGATGGATATTTGAGTTGTTTCCACCTCTTAGCGTACAAGTTTTTGTGTGGACATATATTTTCCTCTCTCTTGGCCATATACCTGGGTGTGAAATTGTTGGGTCATATAATGACTCTGTTTCACTTTTCAAAGGACTATAGGATTGTTTTCCAAAATTGTGGCGCTGTTTTACATTCCTGCCAATGGTGTCTGAGGGTACTGATTGGTCCAGACCCTCACCAACACTTGTTAGTAGCTGATTACTTTTTCAGGCTTTCGACAACCATCTTTCCTCAAACCCCACCCACATCACCCCCCTTCAGAGGTACTTGATGTCGGTAATTCTTTATGGAGCGGGGAAAGGTGTTCTATAACATAAATTGAGTTGTTCCTTGGATTTTCCGTCTGCCAACTTGAAATTCACTTTTCTCGAGTGTGCTCAGTTGCTTACGACTTGTCAGTGTGGTTTCCAGTTTCCAAATTTTGTCAGTATTTTTTCCTCTCCCATCTTTGTACTTCTGGGTTTTGCCTTGCAAAAATAACTTTTCCATCATTTTAGTTGATTTTCATGAGTGAGGAGAGCCAGATGGATGTATCAGTCCACCATCTTTAACTGTAAGCTGATGATTATTTGCATTAGATTGTATATTGGATTT
This sequence comes from Equus przewalskii, assembly GCF_037783145.1. Taxonomy (NCBI): domain Eukaryota; kingdom Metazoa; phylum Chordata; class Mammalia; order Perissodactyla; family Equidae; genus Equus; species Equus przewalskii. The sequence continues at coordinate 111,999,100 of NC_091863.1, read as the reverse complement.
TATCCATATCAAGAGGAGGATCCTGGATCTTAACATGAGTATATCCTCTCCTACTCCCTTTCTCTTCTGCACTTCCTATATGCACATTTCATCCTAATCAGCCCCATCTTGCCCTAATTATGGACCCTACAATGTTCCCAGGACCCAAAGTCATGACCCTTGTATTTATAGTGGCAGTGAGCCAATAATCAAGTGAAATATAGCACCAGTTGATGAGGGCTGTATTTTTCTTGTGATATTAAAAAAACTTTTCTCATACCCAGTCTGATTTATATTCAGTACAACCTTTTTTTTTTTTTGTTACAATCTATTTCTTTTCTGGGTCTTGGCCTGTGTAACTGAGCCTTATGTTACTTTCCTTGGACATATTTAAGAACTTTTGTCATGTTCATCTATAGGCATTCATTGCTTTCTCACCTTTTAAACATTCCACATCAATGTGAATTTATATGTAAAAGCTTTTTAGTCTGAAATTTTTTAATTTTCTACCTCTCAAATTCTTGAAATAATGTATACTGTGGTTGTACAGATATGCTGCCTCTTATATTTCCATACCATGTGTAACAGCTATTTTTCTGGTAAATTCTTATTGAGATGTAAGAAACCTGCATGCATTGGGTCTAATCAGTGAACACTTGGCATTTTCACAGGTATATGTCTTAATTTAAATGTATTGATAATTGTATTTTAATGACAGGAATGTCAAAGAAAATTAAAACACAGACTTGGTCTGGATTCCTATTTACTCAAACCAGTGCAACGAATCACTAAATATCAGTTACTCTTGAAGGTAATTATATGAAGCGTTTGTTTCTTTCTTTACTTCTTTGGGTCAGATGTGGCAAGGCCATTAAAAAGGAGGTAGCTGACTAGGAAACACGAGCAATAGGTGTGCCCAATGACTGGGCAAGCTGGATTTAGCAGTAGAATCAGTGCCGTGTGCTCCTTCGGTTCGCTGTGGCTATGCAAGTACCAGAGGCATAGATGTAAAGCTGAGAATGTCTAGAGTCCTTTTAGCTGTTTAGTTATCCATAGCAGTTACGCTGATGTATGTATAACATTTACTGCAGGACTTTACTATTGTTAAGAAGAACTAAGCAAATATTTTTTATAGTTTTGAGATTATATTTCATATGAGCCTTCTCAGTGAAAAATGAAGATAGCATACCCCTCATGTAGTGTGAAAGGATTACTAAAATGTTGTGTTAAGTATAATTGCAACGTAGCTTGTTTTACAATGTAGTTTTACAATGTTCTATGGTATGTGAATAAAACAAACTGTTGTACATAGAGGATCAAAAAAATGTGTAACTGCTTTAAAAACTAACCTCTGGTGTGTCCTAACAGCTATTGTTCTCCAGCCCAAAGCCATTGAATGCCCTCACTTTAGACTGTTCAGTCAATATTCCATTTCTTCCCCAATTTTGACATTGTTATTAAATATAGTATTAATGTGACAAAATAGCATTTGAAAGAAATTACTCAAAAAACTGACATTATCTTTGGATTCCTCCTTGAAAGCCAAAAATTTATTCATATTCTTCAGCTATTAATATCTGCCTAATATTAAGTTTAATTCTTGCCTTCTAATTACAGGAGCTGTTAAAATATAGCAAAGACTGTGAAGGATCTAAACAATTAAAGGAGGCGCTTGACACCATGCTGGATTTACTGAAGTCAGTTAACGACTCCATGCATCAGATTGCAATAAACGGCTATATTGTAAGTGGATTTTAATGGTTGTTGCAGTTTTAGGGAGTAAGCATGTTAACATCCCTTTCTTCCTCTCCTGGAACCAATTGAGAAATAAGAAGTAAGAGGCAGACAAGTGGAGATCCAAATGTCAGTGTTATTGCTGATAATGCTAAGTGGAGAATTGGCTTCAGATCAGCAGCCAAATGGATTTGCAACATTTCTCCTGTCCCTAACAGCCTACCCCCAAGTCCAGACTTTGGGAGGTCCCGCTTAAAGGAATGTTTGGGTCTTTAAAGGAGACATGTTGTCCCAGAACTGCTCCTTGTCCTGGTTCAGGATAGAAAAAGATCAAATCTTTAGAGTTAGCTCCCCCCAGTGGGGAAACTTGGACCCAGGGATGTCATTCGCCAATCAGGATTGAGGAAGAGATGGGGAGCGTTACCCTGACTGAAATACCTCCACGTGGAGACATGAAGCCAGGGAAAAGGAGGTTTCTTCATCTGCCACTCCCACAGTAATTTGGTACCTATGTGACACGTGGCATGTTTTAATATAAAAAGTTCTGATGAACAAAATTTTAAAAACTGTATAAATTATGCTTCAGGGTTTTAGTAGGTAGAGCTAAACACTCTGATGTTGATGTCAGAGATCTGAATGTAGCTCTGCCTTGTACTAACGGGTTTTGATTTCCCATTCTAGGGAAACTTAAATGAGCTGGGCAAGATGATAACGCAAGGTGCCTTCAGCGTTTGGACTGGACACAAGAAAGGTGCTACAAAAATGAAGGATTTTGCTAGATTCAAACCAATGCAGCGACACCTTTTCTTGTACGAAAAAGCCATTGTTTTTTGTAAACGGCGTGTTGAAAGTGGAGAAGGCTCTGATAGATACCCGTCGTACAGTTTTAAGCACTGTTTGAAAGTAAGACAATTTGAATTGTGTAATGTAATATTCTTTCATATATATGTATTCAACTTTGTATACTTTCTCAGTTCAAATGAGTGGGTTTTATACTTTAGTTGTACATCCCTTTGTTTAAATGAAATCTTTTTTTTGACCATATGCTAAACTGCCTCACTGAAATCTTTCTTTGTTGAGTTGAGGTATAATTGACATATAACATTATATTAGTTTCAAGTGTACAACATAATGATTCGATATTTGTATATATTGTAAAATGATCGCCACAATAAGTCTAGTTAATATTCATCAATATACAGTTAAAAAATTTTTCTTCTTGTGATGAGAACTTTTAAGATCTACTCTCAGGGGGCCGGCCCAGTGGCGCAGAGGTTGGGTTCACACGTGCCACTTCTTGGCAGCCCGGGGTTCACCGATTCGGATCCTGGGTGTGGACGTGGCACCGCTTGGCAAAAGCCATGCTGTGGTAGGCGTCCCACGTATAGAGTGGAGGAGGATGGGCATGGCTGTTGACTTGGGGCTGGTCTTCCTCAGCAAAGAGAGGAGGATTGGCAGTTGTTGGCTCGGGGCTAGTCTTCCTCAAAAAAAAAAAAGATCTACTCTCTTAGCAACTTTCAAATATGCAATACAGCATTATTAACTATAGTCACCGTACTATACATTACATCTCTAGGACTAATTTATTTTATAACTGGAAGTTTGTACCCTTTGACCCCCTTCACCCAATTCACCCACTCCCACCCATGAGATTTTAAATAAAAGTCTTATATAGAAGTCAGGTAAAGCGGAACTTCTCTGCCTGAAATGAGAGTGAGGGTGGGAGCTTTGCCTCCATCCTTTCTTCTCACACTCTAATCCTAGGCAGTCCCCAGGGGGGCTCCCTAGTGTCCTGCAGAACACAGTTTGAAATTATAGGAAGTGACCCAGGCTCCCCTGTGAGCACTCTCTTAACAGTGGTACTGGTTGGAGTTTTTAAAAAAAATTATTTTATTGAGATCACATTGGTTTATAACATTGTGTAATTTGAGGTGTACATTATTATATATCAGTTTCTATATAGACTGCATCGTGCTCACCACCAACAGTCTAATTTTTATTTGGGTAGAGTTTTGCTTGTGGTGGCAAGGAGCGTTTATTGTACAGGAGAGACAAGGAGGAAAGAGTCTCTTCATTTTTCTCAATGAAATTTAAAAAAGATAACTTTGCTGTTTAGCGTATCCCCACCTTCCTTTTTGTATCCCTCCTCTGTCCCCTAGCACCTCCCTTCCTGTGTGTCCAAGCCACCAATAGCCGAATCCTGCCCACATCTGTCCTGTCCTATCCTTTGAAATTATTTTCTTCTCTCCTATAACCCAAACTGCCATTCCATCCTAATGCTAGTTTGGTATTAAAATGTGAGCAGTATTGTTTGAGGAAGTCACTGGCAATCCAGTGATACTCCCAGCTGGTTTTGACATTTGACAAGAGGAACTTCCAATTTACATGAGTCTGTAATTGGTGAATTCGATTTTTTTAACACCTAATTAATTTTATCTTTCAAGTTTTAAGTCGTAAAAGCAGTATAGCATTTGTTATAGAAAATTTGGGAAATAGAGAAAATTATCACCCTTAATTCCCCACCCACTATCAATTTGGTCATCTTTCATGAGCATGTTCTTTCCTAGTTGTCAACACGAGTGTATTGGAGAAGTGAGGGAACTTTGAGCAGCGGTGGTAGAGTCAGGCCGTGTGTGCTGAGATAGGCCTGAGGTGTTTGTGTTAGGAAGCCGCCAGATACGCGGGCCCTGCTTTTGATTCCTCCCAAAGGGTCAGCAGCCCCAAGCTGCTCCTAACAAGGTTCCTACCCAGGATCGGGTCTCTGATTTCTTCCTACTGTCGACCTTCCTTGCTTCACTTCTGAGTCTACAGCAGCATCACAACTTCTTTAAAACTCTTGCTGTTTTCATAGCAAGTGCCCAGTTGCTCCTTTGATGTTAGCAGCCTACCTTCAAGCCCTCAAAATCTCCAAGGGTCTTTTATGTCTCTAACAAACGTTGTTTGAGAACTAAGAATTTGTTAAGTGATCTCAGCCAGGGCTCAGATCGCTTGCTGTCTGTCTACCGATTCCTTGGGGAGGGTTCTACCTTCATTGGTGTATTGGACCCAAATTCATTTGGTTCACTTTTTATTTGTGGGGTTGACCTAGGTAATACCTAATGTCGTATTTTTGGTTTGTATTGATTTTCTATTTTGCCTTTAAGTTGTCGCAGTGATGGGCGCACCAACAGAATATTTCGAGAGTACGTTAGAGTAAGGAGGGACTGGGGTGTAGTAATGAAGTCATGAGAACTCAAACTAACAATGGTTACCATGGAAACAGAGGGTGGGATAGGTGCAAGAAACATTTCCATGGAAGGTAGGCACCCAGACTTGTTGACTTACTAGATACAGGAAATAAATAATAGCTGACATTTGAAGGAAAAAAACCAGTCCGATTTTTCTTTGGCTTCCCAGTAATTGTCTAGGATCCTGAATAAAAGAGATTGGTCAGTGATGCCTGCAGGGATTTAGACCGGGATTACTAGGAAAATGGTAATGCCACTGGCAGAGAAAGATGCAAGTTAGGCTATTTCTTAAGCCTCACTATGCTTACTCCCTCTTACTTACCTGTCATGAGATTCCAGGATTAAATAATTGTTAGCATTACTAGTCAGTGTGTTACATAACAATTTGGTTTACTCATTTCAGTGTTCCCCCGGTAGAGAGGATCAATGCAGATGCTCTCTATTGCTGAGCAACTCCTCTCTCACTGTCCATGGACTCTTACCTTGACTTCATCATGTCAAACTGGGTTTCCACAGCCTGCCAATGCACTTTCTAATGATTGTGTGCTATATTTTAAGTTGGCCACTTCTATGTAAACGAAAGGCCCTAAGGTCACAGTTAGTCATATGGACAGATTTGAGTTCTTCATATCCCTCAGTTCATGCACTTATTATTATCATCTATTTTTTTAAATTTAACATACACTAGTGCTTACTATGTGCTAGGAACTAAGATTTTACAAATAGCAATGTCAACTCATTTAATTCACATAGCAATTTTCTATGAAGTGGGAACTATTATTAACTCATTATTCCCATTTTGAAGATAGGAAAGCCAAGTTCCAGAGAGACGAGTAATTTGTTCAGGAGCACATAGCTAGTAAGTGGTACAGCGCAGATTCAAAACAGGCAGATGGCTCCAGAGTCCATGCTCTTAATCACTGCACCATGATGGAAGGCCTTGTTCTTGTTCGTTCATTCTTTCATTCCTTCACTCATTCCTTCTTATCCCCATTCTCCATGCTTGATCGCCTCTCTTCCCCTGTAGCAACCATTCTAATTCATTTGATGTATATCCTTCAGTTTGTGTGTTCTTGTTAAATATATACTAATGTTCTGTGTACATCTAGTTTTAACTTACATAAATTTTATTGTGTTATAATTCTCATTTTTTTCCTTTTTTTTGATCTCTGAAACTGTTTCAAGATACAGCCATGTTACTGTTTTATACCCAGTGTCTTCCTTCTAACTGCTTCATAGCTCTTCAGCCTAGCTACATTTTTTGTTAATGTGATTCAAGATAAATTTTTTAATAATACTAACCCAAGAAGTAATTAAACTATCCCAGAGGCATGAATACAAATCTTAAGATTGGTAGTTATTGGTTATAATCCCAGAGTTCTTGACCCACTGGATGACTTGGAACAAGGTAGTTGACATCTTCACACTACCCTGAAGACAGAAAATGAGGTTAAAAGTTGAGGGCCTGAACACCTAACACAGCAAGATGTCTTCAGATAAAATGCTTTATAATAAAGAAAATGTATTCATAGCTGCCAGAAATCATCAATGAAAACATGAAGGATACAGCAGGGATCACAGGGCGAAACTATAGAATCAGCCTCACTATTTAATCTAAATATTATTATATAGTATATTATATAATTACTCATATAGTTATACTCATATAGTTAGACCTTTAATTCTACCTCTAGATTCTAAAACTGAGTAAATTTTCATGATATAGTGAGCGTTTAGTAAGTAGATTAGAAACCTTTCAATAAAACCTTTATATTTTGTTATTTGAGAAAATATATACAATCCACAAATTACAAATGGATTGTATTCCAGTGGATCATTTGTAAGTGAATTGTTTGGAACTGAGAACAATATTGTCTGATAGATATAATGATTAGATTTCCAGAGTAACTTCAAAAGGCTCATTTAATCTATAACGATGTGCTATATGTGTGCAATGAAAAATAACAAAACTATTACAATTCAAAGAAGGGAAAGTTTGGAAAGCAAACTCACACTTAACAAAAGCTGATTATCTGCTCTAAGCATTTAATGCATGCTCTTTAATCCTATATCAATTCTATGAAATAGGTAAGCTTCCCATTTTGTAGTTGAGGAAACTGAAGTTGAGAAATCTTAAGCAACTTGCACCAAGACACATAGCTAGTAAGTGGTAGAGATGGAAATCCAACACAGGCCTTTTGGACGCCAAAGCTCATGTGCTTTCAATGTTATCATGCTTTTAACACAAAACCATGTATTGAAACAAAATCAATGTAAATAGAGATTGAATATGAGATTATTATTTATCTTAAATCCCGATCTTTGAGCAAAAGTAAGTTAGAGTGGTTGAGTAGGAATATAAAGATATTTTTGGAGATCTGAAAGTAACTTCTGACTGCATTCAGGGTAGATGTCACAGGCTCTTTCATTAGTATGTCACATTTCATTTCTAAGCATAATCCCTTTTCTTTTCCTTGGTATGGGGATCTCACAAGCACTACTTTTCATGCTTATCAGCTCTAATTAGGGTCATTTTGGGGGCTTGTAAATGGAACAGAGAGTGAGATATTCCACTAGATAATTAGGCAGGGATTGAAAGAAAAGAGAAGGCACAAGGGGACTAAAAGAGACTGTGTGTACAAGGGAGTGAAATTGCTCAAAATGGAATTAACCAGCCTATTAGCAGCACAGGATGAAAGAAAATGGAAGAGTTTTTGCTTTGCACAATCATAGGAAGGAGAAGAAAAACTGCGATAAGGAAGAGATATTGCATATAAAAGTTTCACTGGCTACAAGAAGACATCACCTCCCGTGACAGATTATTTGTTTTCTAGAGAAGCTGAGAGATTGGTGGAAATAGAGGGGATCCTTGTGTAACTGGCTGGTTCTCCCCCGCCCCATAAAGTGGATGTTTACAACTTGTAGGGCTTCTATAGAGATAAGTAATAATCTGTCAGATTAATTTATCTGGCAAATGATTATTAAAAATAACCATTTAAATTAATTTTGGATGATGTTTTTCACTAATGTTTAATTCTAATTATTTTCACTAATGTTTTACTTCTGTGTTTGACACAATAATTTGTTTTAATAGTGTACAATTTATAACAGAATTCAATCTTAGATGGACTACTTGGATGTTTAGATTTATAACATTTGTTTCAATCGCTGGCATGGAGCATGTAATCTGTACTAGAAGGGCATAGTTCAATGAAAACATTTAAATACTCAGGTGTATGGTTGTATTTATCATTTCATATTCTTAGAATATAAAATGTATATTTTGCCCAAATGAGAAATTCTGTTTCAATTACACTATGATGTGGGTAGATTTAATGTAATTTCATATTCCAAATTAAATGCTCATGAAAATTTTGATTTTATATTTTAAATTTTGATTTTAAATTTTAAATGATTTTGATTTTTGATTTTAAATTTTATAGATGGATGAAGTTGGAATCACTGAATATGTGAAAGGCGATAACCGCAAGTTTGAAATCTGGTATGCCGGGAAGGAAGAAGTTTATATTGTCCAGGTTAGTCATTTAAAAATTATTGTCGAAACCATAACCTGCATTAAGATACGAAAGTCTGAATTTGCAAACAAAAATCATTTTGGTTACATTACAAAAGTTCTCATTCCTTTCATGTTGGTCACTTAAATATTATTTAATTACTCTTTGTGATGTAGTTAAACATTTTTCAGTAGCACATGTATTCTTTAACTTCAGATATGCCTGTGGTGCTTTCTAGGGCTTAAGGTTTCCCAGCTACAGTAGGAGACTTATCAACTATAGTTGATAGCCAATAACTTGGCAGATGCTTCTCTGTCCCCATCAAATTTCTAGAGTTATAGATTCATAACAGTGCTGAGTTCCTCTTGTGCTCAGCATTCAGAGAGTGCCTGATTATGAGACAAAGGGATGTGACAGTTCAGATTTGATTGTTGTCTCTAAAGAATATGGTAGAGCCCTGGCCAGATGTGCTGTAATGTCCATCCTGTTTAAGGGAAGGGGAGAGGAATGAGAACATATCAAGAGGATGTTGTCATTTCAGTAAGCATTTCTGTCATGATTTGTGACAGGTGAATGTGCTGTTATCTGCTGGAAGAGTTCAGTGTTTTTTCTTTGTTTTAATTCTGTGCTAGGTGATTATAATTCATAAAAGTACATTTTCTTGGTTTGGTTTAAATATATGACTTCTTGCTTTCTTTTACAAACTTATCTTGTAAGTAATGGGAGGATATTTAAGGAAGCTTTCATGCTGTCATCAGTTATCAAGATTACTCTGCAACAGATTTTTTCAGAAACAGTAGAACTTGTCTTATTTTACCAAAATTAAACATAAAAACATTTATATTTTTAGAAGAACCCTCCTACGAAGAAAAACTAAGTGAGATTATATTTCACATTTTCTCTGAGTCTTATTACTTAAGGACAATTTCAAAATGATTTTGACTGTTATTTGATCTAATCTGATGGCTAATTATTTGTTTCTTAGAAGTTTTAAGAATCACAAGTTTGAATATGGTGGTTCAGGTTGTAGACCATGTTTGATATACTTAATTATATTTGTTTTATTATAAAGTGTCCTTTTTAAAAGGAAGCATGCGTCTCTTTCCTCTTTTTTAAAAAATCTTTAGGCTCCAAATTTAGATGTGAAGATGACATGGTTAAAAGAAATAAGAAGTATTTTGTTGAAGCAACAGGAACTTATGACAGGTAAATTCAAGTATGCATTCTTCAGAGCAAGAAGTACTGTAACAGCTCATCTACTCAGATTTTGTGATAATTTTTACAGGGAATGGGGCTGATATTTACTTTATACTATGTATAATGAAAGATTTGTTAAACTAATTTAGTAGGAGATCAAGATTGCGGGGGGTTGTTTAAACTACTTTGGAGAATGAACTTTACACTGGAAAATGAACTTTAGTGCTTGAGAAGAAATTGTGAAATAATATTGCAAACTGTGTTAATTCTGAGTCCTTCCCATGAGGCAACTCTGCTTAGGACCTCGAGTAATCAGTGCTTGGTAATGTTGGCGTGGGAGTGGTTCTATTATAAACTTGAATTTCTTAAATCAAATATTACATGGTTCAGTCCTTTTCCATATTCCAAATTAAGACTGGCCTTCCCTCTGGTTATTTCAAGTCTGTGAAGGTTAACTCTAGTGCGAATGGGGGTGTATGTGTGCAGTGTCTGCATGTGAAAGTCATTGGTCTTCAAGGAAGCTTCTGAATTATGCTTATATAAACTTTGTCTTATTTCACAGTTAAAAGGCGAGAGCAACATAATCAGTTAACAGAACAGGATCAGCTTTCTTCACAGCAGAACAATGAGTAAGTGATTATTCTTTAAGAAATATCACTCCTGTAATCTTCTGTTTTCCATGTGTAACATGAAACAATGTAATTAAAGTCTCTCAGACCAAAACTACCCGCCCTGTTAGCAAGAACTCATCAAATTCCAGGAACACATCCTTTTCTCAGTTCTATCCTTATACTTGGAACCTGATATTCCTTAATAGTTATCTTATTGTTCTTGGCATTAAAAATAATACCATAGTGTAGGCTATTTTTTTTTAATGATACCCTGATTTTCACCATCTAATCTAAGTAGTTCTCTCTTTTTTTGCTGGGAAAGTTTCGCCCCGAGCTAACATCTGTTGTCAATCTTCCTCTCTCTTTTTTCACTTCCTCCCCAAAGCCCCAGTACATAGTTGTATATTCTAGTTGTAGGTCCTTCTAGTTCTTCTGTGTGAGCTGCTGCCACCACATGGCTGCTGACAGATGACTGACAGGCCGCTGAAGTGGAGCATGCTGAATTTAAATCACTAGGCCGTCAGGGCTGGCTCTGGGCTCATTTTTAAACGTGACTAAAAGTGCTTTGTTCTCAGTATTTCCTGGGGGGAGATGCATGTAGGCTTACAGTAAAAGTGGCTGCATTCATGGCTTTCTCTTCAAAATATTTTTGGTCACCTTCGATCTCATTGGAGAAAGAGAGTTGTAAGAATGCTGAAGGACTGGCGGCTGCTACTGACCCACAACTTTGTGGTCCCTTGATAGAGACCACTTGCTGGTGACTTGACCTCTCATTCTACATAGTTAGAGAGGAGGTATGGGTCCTGGGAGGGAGCTTTGCCTGGATACAACCATGAAGTCTTTGAGGAAGATAGTGTTCCTAAATGATAGCACTGCTGGTGTAGAGATGAGGTCTTTGTATTCTGGCTCTAGAAATCCTAACAGGTGGTGTTTCCATAGAACAGCTGCATATATTCAGAAAGAATCCCCACACTGATTCCAAAGCCTTGGCACGGAAATTCACCATGCAGCATCTCCATGATGTAGGGATCATTGAATGACTTATTAAAAATACCCCTTTTCTCTTTGTTACACATCATCTTTCAGAGGTAGGTAAAATCAGGTGCAAAGTGTGTTGGTTCATTTGGGGCCTTAGGAGAACCATTTGAAAGTCACAGTGGAAGTCTTTATCTTATAGGAGTCACAATACTTAATGTTTTGTCATATATTATGGAAGTAATGTCTTTAGATTTCATGCAGTAATTGACTTCATAGTAGCTGATGCAGCTCAACAGTATTAATCAGATTAAGGTTTCATCATCATTTATACAAACCTTCCCTAATTCATTAAGGTTAAAAGTTCAAAGAGCAACAGAGATTTTTTTTGTTTATATTTTTCCAACTTAATTGAGTTATAGTTGACAATTAAGATTGTATATTTTTAAAGAGTGTGACTTGATGATTTGATATATGTACACATTATGAAGGATTCGCGACAGTCAAGCTAATTAGCATATCCATTACCTCACGTAGTTTCCTCTTTCATGTGTGTGGTGAGAACACTTAAGTTCTACCTCTTAGCGAATTTCAAGTGTACAATATGCAACAGAGATTTTCAACAATGTATCTGCCCTGCATCCAGAAAGGAATCGTTTTTTCCTTGAATATTAAACAGAGACCCTGCTGGCTTGGATCCTAGGAGTTAAGCTTTTGTATATTATGAACTGTTATCACACAGGCTTAAATAAGGAGGGAGTCAGCTCTGTTTGAATAGATTCTCAGAGCATGTGGTTTTTTTTTTTTAAAGATTTTATTTTTTTCCTTTTTCTCCCCAAAGCCCCTCGGTACATAGTTGTATATTCTTAGTTGTGGGTCCTTCTAGCTGTGGCATGTGGGGCGCTGCCTCAGCGTGGTTTGATGAGCAGTGCCATGTCTGCGCCCAGGATTCGAACTGACGAAACACTGGGCCGCCTGCAGCGGAGCGCGCAAACTTAACCACTCGGCCACGGGGCCAGCCCCTCAGAGCATGTTCTTAACACATGGTATCAGTGGAAGAAATACCATTTTTAATTTCCTGTTACTCTCAGACTGTACAAAAGCTCACTTATTTTTACATATTTACTATTTCAGAAGGCAACGGAGAGCTTTCATAGGCGCTGAGGAAACTGAGTCAGAACACCCCAGCAGTGTGGTGGAGGTTGGTGAGGCAATGGCATCGGTTCAGGCAGAAGCAAATACAGGTATGTGTAATTGTCATCCGAAAGTAAGGTTCATGGCTGTGCAATTATTTCTCTCCCATTGTTAATTTGAAAAATCTACCTGTCTATTATCTTTGTGTAAAGAAAACAAAGTTAACCCATTTTTAGAAGGCTCTTATGTCTTGCATGTGCAAGAGACTCTGGTGGGCACTGCAGAGTAGTGGTTGTCAAAGTGGTCCCTGGACCAGTAGCGTTAGCATCACCTGAGAACTTGTAAGGAAGGCAAATTCTTTGGCTCTGCCCCGGACCTTCTGAATCAGAAACTCAGGGAGTGAGACCCAGCCATGTGTGATTTAACAAGTTCTCCATGTGATTCTTTCCGACGCACACTCGAGTTTGGGAACTCCTGCTACAAAGGATACAGAGATGAATAAAACACATATACTGGCTTCAAGGAATGCACACTTCATTCATCGTAGATTTAGTGAATAGAGAAGGGTTGTTTACAGCTGGAATATTTATTTTTCTTTTGCAAATTGTGTCATTTAAACAGATTTCAAACAATATGTTTAATTTGATAAATATAACACAGCCTGTGTGCCAGGAAGTGTGCAAAGCTCTGGGCAGACAGTCTAATTAAGATACACTCAACTGCCATCCTCACAAAGCTGGAAGAGTAGAAAGATAATTCAAGAAGCAGTTATGGATTGTAATTAGTCTTTGGGTGGTGAACATGATGTAATCTACACAGAATTCGAAATACATTATGATGTACACCTGAAAGTTACATAATGTTATAATCCAATGTTACTGCAATAAAAATAAAATACATAAGCAATTAAAATTAAATGTGATGAGTGTTAGGGAAGTACAAGGTGCTGTAGAAGCACTGGGCAGGGTCACCTGAGCAACTCTGGAATCAGTAGCATAGACTTTCCAGGAGAAATGCCTAACAGAGTGCCTGATAGTTAATACTTAAGTATGATGATCCATAATCTGGAACAGTTCTCTACTGTTGAGGAGAAACAAGTTATGACAACCTTGCTCAACTTTCAGTTATCTATTTAAAGATCACTTCCCTCAGGTCATCCATGCTGTGGTCCCCTGAGCAATCAGGAGAGAGCCTAGTACCAATGCCTTCATTTGACAAATGAGGAAACCAACTCAGAGAAGGTTGACATGACTTTTTCAAGGTTACATGAATAGTTGAAGTGTGGCCAAGATGAGATTCTGTTAATTCTCTGCATACATTAGATTGCTTAATTCATATCAGTTCAATATATTTTATTAATTAAGCACCTCTTACATGCAAGTCTCTTATGAGGCATACAATGTATAACACATGTTCTCTGCCTAATAAGAGAGATAAGACAAGTCAAAAATAGTACTATTACCAGGTAGGATGTTATAGGTGTTATTTGAGTGGGACCAGTAAAAATGCTATAGAAAAATTGGGGGAAGAAGTGATTTTCTGTAAGAAGGAGTAAATGTTCTCTGGAATGTTATTTAACTTATTGTTATTTGTAATAACTCTCCCACTAACACCAACTTGAAACCACCCTAAAAAGTAAAAGAAGTATATGACATTCCAGGCTCTTTCTGAAATATCAGAAATTCTAAAATAGTTCAATCTAATTGGAGGTTTTGTTATAGAAAGACATGATTCTTGGACCATTGAAGGTTACAGCCTTGAGTATTATAGTTAGTTTTTCTTCTCTCCTTGTGGTGGACCAGCACCTTTAAGTAATTGCCACCTTCCATGTTTTTCTTATAGTTTGGACCGAGATTTCATCACCTGCAGAAATCTCTGAAGAACCTCAGGAATGGTCAACCAGTTATTTCTACTCTTCTTATGATGACAATGAAGAAGAACAGAGGCCCCTAATGGTCAGTAAAGATGTATTAAAACAAATAGATAAAAACTCTTGAGGCAGTTTTACTGCTGAAATAGGTGAGGCACGTAGGGGCAATCTTTTGTCAGTATCCTTGAGGTCATTAGGTGTATTCCGTAGCCAAAAGATTTGCAACAAGTCTTCCTATGAACATTCAGTAAGCACTTCTTTTTTTAAGTAGAACTTGTTTGAGCTCTAGGTGGAGCTCCTGCTGACGTTGATGAGAGAAATAGCCAATCACTGCAAGGTGCTATACATTGACCAGTTTTCTCTTTAATTGAACTTCACCACTGTGTTTTCAATCTAGGCATGTGAAATAAACTCGGAGGACAATGAGAGTCAAAAATACTGTAAAAATCAGTTTAGAATCCAGATTGGAAAATATAGGAAATAAATGTTACACATTAAAAACTAACAACATCTGGGGAATATATTTTAGTGGGCTGTCAAAACTGTGCTAATGATACTAAATCTCAGCATATTCGAGCAAGGGGGCACCCCATAAGACTAAAGGAGGTTGCTTTAGGGTAAAAGTAAGTGTTTTATAGAAAATCAGTTTGTAATGCTGTTAGGATCCCAGTAGATTATTAGAGGGGAGTTAGGACTGTTTAGGGTAAATCTCCAATTTTCTGCAGTCACCAGCTTTGAGAGTGGGAATGATGCTTTGTAGTGGCCTGCTCCTTGGTGCCCTTCAGAGGAGCAAATTCAATTCGGCATTCTAAGTGGGGGTAAGGGAGTAAGGCATGGCTAATCACAAAGCTGCATAGTATTGACTCTGGAATGCTTTCTTTAAACAAGTAATAGAATATTCTTTCTCCTAATAATACAATGACCATAATACATATTTGTACGATAGTTTATAGTTTACAAAGTGATTTCACATTTAATATTCATAGTATTAGTGAGAGAAAGGGCAGGCTTTATTACCTCCAGTTGACAGAGGAGGAAACTGAGGCTCAGAGCTGCTAAGAGTTTTCTCTAGAGTTAATTGTCTAGACCAGCAGTGCTCAAACTTTTTAATGTAGGGACCCTTTACATTCTTAAAAATTACTGAGAATTCCAAAGAGCTCTTGTTTTTGTAGGTTACATCTGTTGATAGTTTTGTTTTTGTTAGTGACGTTGAGTTAATTCCAACTTCTACTGACCCTGTGTACAGCAGAGGGGAGCCCTGCCTGGTCTTTTTGTGCCATCCTCTCACCTTCTGGCGCTATATCAGACAACACTCTCCTGCTATTCACAGGATTGTCATGGCCATTTTTTTCGGAAGTGGGTGGCCAGGTCCTTCTTCCTAGTCTGTCTTGGTCTGGAAGCTCCACTGAAACCTGTCCACCATGGGTGACCCTGCTGGTATTTGAAATACCAATGGCATAGCTTTCAGCACCACAGCAACACACAGCTGCCACAGTGTGACAACAGACAGACTGGTGGTGTGGTTTCTGATGGGGAAAGGAACCTGGGCCGTGGCGGTAAGAGCACTGAGTCTTAACCACTAGACCACCAGGGCTGGCTCTACTGATACTTACCATATTATAAATTAAAACTGAGAAACATAAAATTATGTATTTATTCATTTTTAAAAATATTAAAAAACCCAACAAATAACATTTTTATTAAAAATTTAAATTTTAAAACCAAAATATTAGTGAGAAGAGTGGCATTTTAAATAGTTTTGCAAATCTCTTTAACATCTGGCTTTAGAAAAGACAGCCTTAGTCTCATCGCTGCTTTTGCATTCAGTCTATTGTGCTATCACACTTCAAGTAGCCTCTGGAAAACTCCGCTGTATACTTATGAGAGGATGAGGGGGAAAAAGGCAAATAATGTCTTAATATGGGTTTGACCCTTGCAGACCCTTGGAACCCCCAACAGTCAGCCTCTCAAACTTTGAGAACCACTGGTTTAGACTAATAATAAAGAGGACATCCATTTCCTTAATTAATATTATCTGACGGTGGGAGGAATAGCAGTTCAGATGTGAGCAAAACGTCAGGGGAAGCCAGCTTAGGTTTAAACGTTTGTTGTGGATGCTCTATGAAGGGATTGTCAAGAACTGACATTCTTCAGTAAGCATTTTTTTCCAGCTATGGTGTCAGAACTAAAACCAAATATGCAAAATTGATTAATGCCTTAATGACAAGGGATGGGAATATAGAAAAACATATTAGTTCTCCTCTCTTGTCCTAACAATTCCCTGAGTTGTGCTACTAAGGAAAACATGCAAAAGAGCAGTACAATGCCTTCCACATACCAAAAAATGAGACAACCCAGAAAACAAAAAGCACAAAGTTGCGAAGTCGGAATGAATTGCTCTTTTAGTCTCACGTTACCAAGTCAAAAAGTAAGAAATAATGGGTGCCGCTTCCCTTGTGGAGGCCCGTGTTGGAGACGGCTCCCGAATTTTGATGAAGCTCCTGTGTTCAATGGCAAGGAGCTCTTTCCTGTCTGCTCCTCTGCCCATTTGATGAAAGTTCTGCTCAAAAGACATTCAGCCCAAGCGATGTGGACATTGTTTTCAGGTTAATTCTTGTGACCATGCAAAGAATTGACACCGCATAATTATTTCTTTTCTTTCATTAAGAAGATTTAATTATGATACTCTTACTTTTTAAAGTCACGTAGTCAATGTGTAAGATATTGTGCTGGAAAAATTCTCATTTCAGAATACTTTTGGACTTGCAAATTATTATTTCTTCTCTATCTACTACTTTGTAACCCAACGCAATCAGTGTGCCTTGGATTACATTTAGCTGATTAGTGAATCAAGTTAAAATTATAGCTGCAAAATGATTAAGACCAAGTAAAGCACAACATTATGATTTAGTATGCTTTTATTGGACCCAGAGCTTGTGTGCCCATTATTTTTACCTGTGCAAAATGATACAAAGCCCAGAAGTCCTTCTGGGGGCAGTAGTAAATCTTTGTTCAAGACCTTTGCCTTTGGTGTGTGCCAAGATAAAATTTTCATTCGAGTAGTTTACAAATAACAGTATTTAAAAATTATTTTCCTGTTTTTCTCTGGATTTATGCTTATAATTCATGTAACTTAAATTAGTTGTGCTCTGTTATTTTCTGTGTAGTTCATGCTGTAACTCTCTTTTTGGAAATAAAAGTGAGTTCTTCAGGTTAAGTAAATACATGTTCTGCTTTTTTTCCCCATCACAAACTGGTTCATGTCTGTTCCTGCAAAGCTGCTGCAGCTGCCACATTTACCATTGAAGTAAAGAGTGAATTCTTTATGTCACAGAGCATGCAGTTATGCAAGTAATTTTGCAATGAAGTTTGTAATGTAATTTTTCAAAACAACCTTACAGTCTCCAGGCAAATATAAAGCCCTAGCAGATTGCAGGAAGAGAGGCTCAGAAGACCTCCTGATTAGAAATGGAGATGTCATTCAGCTTCTCCATGAGGATGCTGAGGGTCAATGGTAGGTGCGCTCTCCATGCCTGTGATGACCTCTGCCTGGGGCACATGGATATCTAATCAAATGTTCTGCTTTACTTGTATCTTTGTTATACAGTCTCAAGAAGCAGAAATATCACATTTCTTATCAGTGTTTCATTTTCATTGCTTCAGCCATGTCTATATAGCTCACTGAAAGGGATGTTAACCTTTGGTGAGTGAAAAATGCTTTGAAAGAATGAAATGCTATGGGGCTGCATGTAATTTTGTGGTTTACCTTGGGCTCTGACACATCTGGCTTTGTAATGGCTACAGATTGCATTACATTTGGTCAATTTAAGTCATTCATTAATTCATCGTGTATTTAATGAATGCCTACTGTGTGCCAGGGACCATGCTTTGCTACTTTACAACATAGCCACACTTCTCTTTATCAGTTCAGATATTGACTTTTTAGCCTTATCATTCTCTCCTTATGCGTTTGACTTCATATAGCACTGATTGCAAAGATGGTTCTGCCAAATATATTAGTTAATCATAGAGAACCCAAAGCAAGAAGGAAATATTGTTTGGAAGAGGACTGAATGAAGCTTCCACAATTCTTTTGGAAATTTTATATGAAATAATTCTGTCTTCATGTCTCAGTAACTTTAACTGAAATGCTACATTGACTGTGTACACTGACCTTAAGGGTGGAAGAGTACACGCGAGGGTGAAAATTGATGATGGATCAGTAAAGTGATAACCATTTTTGCTAGTAACCTAAGTCCTTTGTAGGTTACTCAAAGGACTCGAGCCCAGTGTCATGAAGGTCTTCAAATATATGCAATAGCTTTGTGAAAATTTGAGCTGCAATGTAATGTATTTGTTTATTACCTTATATTACCATTGTTAGCTACTAATTCATTTATTATTTAGGTTGGTGAAAAATCTAAACAGAAGAAAAGAAGGGCTGATTCCAGGGAACAGTTTGCAGATTTTAACCAGTGACTATAGGTTTCGGAATGCCAAAGTTACAGGTATAATATGAACAGAGTGTATACTATTTGTTTAAGGACTAAAATTTTTGAATCTCCACCAAACGTACAATTGGCATAGGGTAAGAACCTTTCTGCTCTTATAAATAAAGCTGCAAGCATATTATGCTAGATAAGATTTAATGTTTTCCTTTAATAGTTTTAAATTAATGAATAAAGGTTTTTTGAACATGTTAAAGTTTTCCGTACAAGGTTGATAGATTTGAAAGAGTTTCAGATATTATGATGTCTTGTAAGAGATCTTTTAGAAGTAAATACTGATGATATGCTTCTAAGGTACCAGCCTTTCTGTCCGAGAATGCTTTACCAGTATGTTTTTACTCAGTTCTAAGAATGTGGTATTTCCTTACAGTAGATTTCTGCTGCATACACATACGCATACGCATGCAAACACACACACATACACACCAAACCTGTGTGCCCAAGACTTAATGTGTGAAGGTAGTATGAAGGAAGGAGAACTAACCTTAATGTTCCTTTCTATTAACCCAACCCTTGGTACATAAAACTTCTGTATACAACTAGTATTCTTGTAGATTTTTCCTCTAAGTAATAATAAGCTATGTATAAAAAGGCAGCACCAAAAAAGAACACAGACCTGTTTGTGAACAAGATTATTATTATATGCACATATTTCCTTTGAATTCCTAGTTTTGAATGTAGATTTGATTTCCAGGTAATGGTACCTCGTGTTTAGACCAATCTAAGAGACCAGGAGTAACTTATTTGGTTCCAAATTTCATTTATAACATGAAACAAAATCTAAGGGTGATAGGTTCAATATAGATAGTGGATCACACGGGGACCCCACAAATAGAGTTACTTCTTATTTATTGTTTTGGGTACTCCAAATCTAGTCACCTTTCAAAGGTTTTCTGCAGTAATTGTCAAATTATTTAGATAATTATTGAATTATTTAGATAATTAGTAATCAGAAGAGTTTGATGTACCAACAACCTGGACTACTTGACATTTATTTAAAACCTATACCAACAGCTGCAGAATACACTGTTATTTTTAAGTATACGTGGAACATTCACCAAGATAGACCATGTGGTGGGTCAAACAAGTCTCAATACATTTCAGAAGACGGAATCGTATAAAATCTCAAAAGTTATTATATTAGAAATCAATAATCCCTTAATATTTGGATATTAAATGATGCATCTAAACACACATGGAACAAAGAAGACAGCACAAGAGAAATCAGAATTATTTCAAACTGGATGAAAATGAAAATGTAACATGTCAAAATTTGTGGATGCATCTAAAGAGGAAAGGAAATGCAGGGAAATTTAGAGCTTTAAATGTTTGTATTACACTTAAGAATCAGTATAATTCACCATATTAACATAATGAAGGTGAAAATTATGTAATCATTTCAATAGATGCAGAAAAGCAATTGACAAAACACCATACTCATTCATGATAAAAACTCTCACCAAACTAGGAATAAAGGGTGTTTCCTCAATCTGATAATATACACTTGTGAAAAACCACAGCTAACATCATACTTTATGGTGGAATTGGAAACTTTTCCCCTAAGATTGGGAACAAGCCAAGGATATTCACTCTCAGCATTTCTATTCATCATTGTACTGGAAGTCCTAGCCAGTGCCATAACTCAAGGTAAAGAGATATAAAAATATTAGAAAGGATGAGGCAACACTGTCATTCTTAGTAGATCATGTGTATGTACAAAACCATTAGGAATCTATACACAAAAAGACCCTACTAGAAATAGTAAGTGAATTTTATAAGGCCATTTGACACAAAATCATTATATAAAAATAAATTGTAATTCTATATCCTAGCAACAAAGAATTGAAAAAACGTAATTTCGAACAACACCATTTCCATTAGTGATACAAAATAAATAGGAATAAATCTAACAACAGATGTCTAAGGATTCTATACTGACGACCACAAATCATTGCTGAGATATATTTAAGATGACCTAATAAAGGGAAAGATATACAATGTTGAAGGATTGGAAATCTCAATATTGTTACGAAATCCATTGTCCCCAGATTGACCTATGGAGTTAATGCAGTCAGAATCTCAGCAGACCCTTTTGGGAAAAAAAATAAAGACAAGTTTATTCTAAAATGTATATGGAAAGGCAAAGAATCTAGAACAGAAGACTCTCAAAAATTTGGAGGACTTAGCTAGCTGATTTGAAGACCTACTGTTAGGCTACAGTAATGAAAACAGTGTGGTGTTGGTGTAAGTGTAGAAAAATAGAGATTTCCGAAATAGACCCACATATACATAATCGATGAGCATTCAATCAAGGTGCCAAGTCAACTGAATGGGAAAGGAAGGTCGTTTTAACAAATGGTGCTGGAGTAATTGGGTATCCATATGTACAAAGAATGAACCTCCATCCCTATACCTCTCTCCATACACAAAAATTAATTTGAATTGGATCATAAACCTAAACATAAAAGCTAGAGTCATAAAGCTTCTAAAAGTAAACACAGGACAGTATCTTTATGACTGGGTAGTTAACAATTTCTTTCTTATACAGGGCAGAAAAAGCACTAACCATAAAGGAAGGGTATTAGACAAATACAAAGAAACATGCTGAATTGAGCACCTTACAACTTTAAAGTTTCATGCCTTTTAGAATAAGATAAAATTTAAGATAGTAACATCGGAATCGACGATGGCGCTAACAACGCATTTGAAACACTTTCAAAAGCCAATTAGTAATGACTCACGTTTTCCCCCAAATTAACTGATTTCATCTTATACGTTAAAGAGTTAAGTTTGAAAATAAATATGGCCAGCTTCCTGCCAACTGTTTTATGCTTATTTGAATGGTTAATGAGAGAGACAGACAGACAGAAGAAACACGAGTCACTTAAAATATGTTCTCAAAGAGCTGTTTAAATTAACACATATAAACATTTAAAAAATTTTTATTGAGGTTATGATAGTTTACGACATTGTGAATTACAGTTGTACATTATTATTTGTCAGTCATCTTAGAGGTGCGCCCCTTCACCCTTTGTGCCCACCTCCCCCCTCCACTTCCCCCTGGTAACCACAAATCTGTTCTTTTTGTCCATGTGTTTGTTTAGCTTCCGCATATGAGTGGAATCATACAGAGTTTGTCTTTCTCTGGCTTATTTTGCTTAACATAATACCCTCAAGGTCTATTCATGTTGTGAATGGGATGGTGTTATCCTTTTTTATGGCTGAGTAGTATATCCATTATGTGTATATATATATATATATATATATATATATATACACACACATAACCATATCTTCTTTATCCAGTCATCAGTCGATGGGCACTTAGGTTGCTTCCATGTCTTGGCTATTCTGACTAATCTGCAATGAACATAGGGGTACATGAGTCTCTTTGAATTGCTGATTTCAAGTTCTTTGGATAGATACCCAGTAGTGGGATGGCTGGGTCATGTGGTATTTCTATTTTTAATTTTTTGAGAAATCTCCATACTGTTTTCCATAGTGGCTGCACCAGTTTGCATTCCCACCAGCAGTGTATGAGGGTCCCATTTTCTTCATAACCTCTCCAACATTTGTTGTTTTTTGTCTTGGTAATTCTAGCCATTCTAACGAGTATAAGGTGATATCTTAGTGTAGTTTTGATTCGCATTTTCCTGATGATCAGTGATGGTGAGCATCTTTTCATGTGCCTATTGGCCACCCGTATATCTTCTTTGGAGAAATGTCTGTTCCTATCCCCTGCCCGTTTTTTTATTGGGTTGTTTGATTTTTTGTTGTTGAGTTGTGTGAGTTCTTTGTGTATTATGGAGATTAAACGTTTTTTATAAATCATTTTTTGAAGCAATTAAAAAACCAATAAAGCCATGAAATAACAGTACAATGTTTATACTAGAAAATAATGGCCTTTCTTATGCTCAGGTCTCCAAGATTCAAAAGTGAAAAGATCAAGTGTGTTCATCTGACTTCCATGTAATATTAACATTTGTATTCAACATTAGGAAGACCTAGAGTAGATTTTCCATAACTCTTATCATCATCGTTTTAAATATAGAGCCAGATGTCCTCCTACTTAATTCAGGACAAAGTTAATTACATTAAATTTTAGCTAACTGTAATGCAGGACATGTAAAATTACATGTTTGATGAGTTTTAATTTGAACTGATTCAATTACTGTGGCTAATTGCAGTGGATTTAGGGCATATTACCACTTTTTGAAAAGTACATGGCAAAACAACTTAAATCTACTTTGGGCTTTTGCTCATTTTTCAGGCAGTAAAGGGCTTACATTTGTTAACAAACATACACTTTATTTCGGAAAAAAATCACATTATTCCTTTCGAGTCCTTTTTGTGTTCTACCATCAGAATACTTTTTCTATGTCCTTTTCTTTTTTGCAGTGCCATTGGGAGAGTTGAGTGTAATGGGTTGATATATCATCAGCATTTAAAGCATTTATTACTCTCTTCTCAGTGTGGCATACTACTAGATAAGATGACAAGGTCCCTTTGGTTTTGTTCTCCACAAAGTTCTGACAATATATTTTTAAAATATACATTACTTTCAAATAACATGCATTTATGACTTATGTTGAACTGACAGATTAGTACTTATCAGTAGATTTTCCTTGAATGCTGTAATATCAAGTGGTCTTGATTGAGATCTACCTGCATATTACACTGTATAGAGCAAAATAGTGTATTGTGGCCTACAAAAATATTTGGTAATGTGTGTTGGTGGATTAGGAAATTACAATTGACCACATATGCAGTTGTCAACAGCATTAAGGTTTAAAAATATACATTCGAGTATCTTATTTGAAATCTGGCAAATAGAATGTAAAGATCCCTCTGATACTTATGTGCTTAACATGTTTCATATTATCTATATGCACCCAGGGTAATTCATACAATATTTATGAAATCTGGTTGCAGAGGATATAAATTCTGTTTACAGTCATATGCTGCATATGACATTTTGGTTAGTGACAGACTGCATATACCACAGTGGTCCCATAAGATTAGTACCATACGGCCTAGGTGTGTAGTAGGTTATACCATCTAGGTTTGTGTAAGTACACTCTATGATGTTCGCACATCGACAAAGCTGCCTAACCATGCATTTCTCAGCATGCATCACCGTCGTTAAGCGATGCGTGACTGTATTTTATTTTGCTTCAAGTGAAGTTATGCCGTTCATAAAATAGATGCCTTTAATAAATAATGTA
This sequence comes from Equus przewalskii, assembly GCF_037783145.1. Lineage (NCBI taxonomy): Eukaryota > Metazoa > Chordata > Mammalia > Perissodactyla > Equidae > Equus > Equus przewalskii. The sequence goes on along the minus strand of NC_091863.1, from coordinate 111,975,125 downwards.
ATGGAATAACAACTTTCATATTAAAATAAACAACCGAAAGACATCACTTTTGAATTTATGATGGACGCTTTGAATCCTCACATTTAGTGTTAGAAGTCATAGCACAGACTGCATTTTTGGCCTTAAAAGTCACCTGAAGGGGCCAGCTGGTGGCGTAGTAGTTAAGTTTGCGCACTCTGCTTCAGTGGCCCCAGGTTCGGTGGGTTGGATCCTGGGCGCAGACCTATACACGGCTCATCAAGCCATGCTGAGGAGGCATCCCACAGAAGAACTAGAAGGACTTACAGCTAAGATATATGTACAACTATGTACTGGAGTTTTGGGGAGAAAAAGAAAACAGAGGAAGATTGGCAACGGATGTTAGGTCAGGGCCAATCTTCCTCACCAAAACACATGCATTGTAAGAAAAAAAAAAAAAGAGTTACTAAAAGTCACCTGAGTATTAACATCATTCTTCATTATTTTGTAGATGCCGCTCTGAGTAAACACAAGGAAACTAAGTTCCACTTCAATTAAAGGAGAATGAATAGACTTTTAAAAATAAGATTACCTTTGGAGGTGTGAACTAGATTGTATTTCTTAAAAATGTTACAGATAAACAGCCAAGAGTCAGGACGAGCCTCTGCTGCCCATGACATTCACAGAATTTCCTCAGGACTGAGGTGGACTTCATCATTCCCAGTTTGTCTCATTCTTGCAAGAAGCCATCTTCACACCTTCCATCCCCCCAGGTGAAAAGTGCCGTGTTATTTTGTTTCCAAATAGGGTTTTTCATGGCATGCGTTCAGATTCCATCTAAAAACTCGAAATCAATTATTTTGAACATTCACAGGTAAAAAGCTTTACCTGTAATTTTCTTGATAACTTTTCAGTAACAAAACAAAACAAAAATCCAAAGAGAGAAGAGAGATAATCAGAGATTTTAAATCCCTTTGTTAATTGACAATTTATTTTATTATTTAATTCTGTTATCTGTGTGACTATAACGTACCAAAGGGATATGTTCTGAAGGACCTCTTTTGCACTTTGACTGGTATTTAGGGTTTTCACAGTTGTCTTATGGTTCTAAAAAGATCCAAAGCTAAAATTCTGTAGTTAGGATGTGTTGAAGTTTACATTTTATGCATTGAAATTGAGATACACGTGCCACAGCTTTAAGTTAAATGTTCATATTTGCACAAGAGGTGTTCCTGTAACAAAGGTTTACTTTCCAGTGTCTTTACTTGCTTTTGAATTTTCTAGAAAAATCTATTCTAGTAAAGGTTTTCTTAAGTTGCGTTGCGTTCCTTCCTAGGATTTTTGTTTGATGATAATGTATAGATGTCTTTCTTTAGAATCTCTAAACAGTGTGACCACTTGTTTTAAAGCACAGGGCCAAGTTGTTGCATGCAGTGTTGAATTTATGCTTGGAGTATTTTATATTGTGGACCACTGAAGACAATGGTTTGAAATTGCTGCCTTTTGAATCATAGATTGTGAGTGTTACTCTCAAGTTGGCATATTAGCTGCATGTTTTTTGACGAATAGTTTTACAGTAAACAATAAACACAATAACTATATAATTCATAAATATTTTCTTTTAAATAGGTTTGTGTATCATATCAAGATGATAGTTTATGCCAGTGGTATCATTTGATGTAACAATTTGTATGACAAATGAATTGTGTTTTATTCAAAGATACCTGAAAATTATCAGTCTTCTAATGTCCATTTGCTGGAATTTATGATGGTTGATTTATAATTCACTCATGAAAATGTCCATATATTTGATACTTAGTTAATGTTTCTGCAACAATACCAACAGCAACAAAACAAAGTTAAAATACATCTCTTTTGTGTGCTGATCCTGGGGTTAGGAGACAGAATTAGGAGAGAAAATTTTTGAATAATTATGTCCCTCTGCACAAAACGTTTTAATTTCATGGTATTAAACTAGGGATTTTAATCATTTAAGACAGTACTGAGCTCTATAGATTCAAACATACAGTTATAGTCTTTTAATGTTTTAATCACTGTACAATGAATGCTATATTTGTATATGTATTTGTATATGTAACTGCACTGTATTAATTTTATTGGGCTATAAATGTGTGTTACTATAAAACATAGCAGCAATTTCCCTTTAAGTCTTCAAAATTTAATTACATTGTAAATGTACTTACAATGTAAATGTACTTGTGTTAATTCCACATTAAAAATATCCAACCTTAAATCCATTCGTATATTTTTTTCAGTTTAGTATAGTATCAGTAATACATTGAAAACTCCTTTCCTCTCATTTATTAGTGATACCCTAAAGGCACCATAAGTATTTAGAGTTAAATGTTTACCTTCAGCCTTGCTTCATGTTTCTCTGAAAGAGACAGAGATGCGGAGAGACAGAGATAGACAGAGAGATCGGACTCGAAGTAGGGTAAAATATTTTGCTCAAAAGTTTCTTCACCCAAGTCTGTAGGATAGCAATAAATGAGGTTTCAGGGGTTAGATAGCCCTGTTTCTGGGGGGATAGTTACACACTGGAAAAATCTGCTTCCATATAATGGAGTCAAAGGAAACCTGGAAAGCATCTAGATACTTGCAGTTGTTTTCTGAACCATCATTTGCTTTTGCAAAGGGCTCTTAATTGGGTTTTCCAGACTTAGTGGTCTCTTCCACAGCCTATTAGGGATCTAGAACTTGTGCCTTAATATAGACGGGGGACAAAACCCTACCAAATTGATTTGATTGAATCTTCCATTTTTTAAAAACAGATTGTTTCAGATGTTTTAATGACCATCCCATCACAGGATAAACTATTTCTTTTGTCTTTAAATGTATTTTGAATTCTTTTGAGGAAGCACCATTGGTGAACTAGTTAATCAATAAATTAATTCATCTCCAAAGAACTCCTTGAAAATTAAAATGCATGTTCAAGTTTTATTCCTATATTGGCTGAGGAGTAAATGTTATTCTTGACATTTTCAAAATTGTATATGAATCTTAGAATATAAAATACATAGTTGTTATAAAAGCCGCCGTGATATCTGGGCTACAATATTCTGTTAAGAAGAGAGAAAATTTCAGAGTATATTTTTGAAAGTGTAAGAGAGCATAAGAAATGCTCCACTTGGAGAGAAATTAGGTCAGTGATTTTGTTTTGGGTTTAGTCCGAAATCAATCCAGTTTCATTCAACAGACTTTGTCTGAGAAAAATGCTTATTATTGGTAGATACTAGAACACAAGGACCTGCTTCCCACAGGGACAGTAGACTCTCGAGCACTTCATGAATCAAGTCTCAAGCAATTAATTGTCAAAACAAGTCATTTTTATTACATTTCAGTACACTTCTCTGCATTGATTTGGAATGGTCAGTTTGCAGTTGGTCATATGGGGCCTGCCCAAGGACAGCAAATGCTTAGGAACAAACCAGTGTTAAAGACAAAACTGAAACCCTTTATGTTGTTCAAAAGGAAATCAATAGATGTGAAGATGGGCTTTTTTCTTTTAAAATAATTCCTTTTTATTTTGAAATGCATTTTCTATATTAAAGCTCATGACATAGTAAGTCTTAAGTTTTCGTTGCACTTGTTGAGAGCCTACCTAATGTTTGTTGATTACCTCATTTTCACATGCAGGAATTAGCACATCAAATTCTGAGGAGACATGTTTCACCATATGTCCACCAAATAGGACTAATAATATATATTGACAACAACCAATGAAATTGTACTTTGTAAAGATATGTTACTTAAGCTAAATGAAACTTTCCTTAAACCCAAACCAAAATAGAATGTAAACCATGTCAAAGATACATTTCATCTAAGTAGTTCTGAGATAGACTCATTAAGTCAATTACTATCAAAATAACTAAACAAATACAACCAGACTGGAGAACAAATTAAAATACCATAATGGAGCACAAGAGGAATCCAGAAAGATTTGAAGCACGAAAAGAACTTTATGTGCTGAGGATTATCTCAATCGTGTTTATCTTAGTTTGATAGTGAATATGCTTTTACGAGGCAAGCTATGAGAAATCAAATGAGAACAAGTAAAATGGTAGTAACTAAGTCAACTGTAACTTTTCAACCATAATCAAAATGACTTAAAAGGGGAAAATCGTAGTGGACATTTTGGAATCTAATATTAGAAACTAAGATGATCTCTTTACTGACCCCCAGGGAGGACACAGGGCTATGCCTATACATTTACAGCTAGTTTCAAAACACCTGAATTTAATGCAAAACAGCTATTTTACACATGAGTATTAGTAGCTTAAAATCTGCCTATATTTCTAAAAATGCCAAGTGTTGGGGAGGACGTGAAGCAAGAAGAACTCTTCCCTACTGCTACTGGGAGGATAAGTAGGTACACCCCTTTTGCGAGCAATTTGCTAATACCAAGTAAAGTTGAAGTGAATACTGTATGGATTAACAATTCCCCTCCTAAGTATCTACCCCAAAGAAACACTCACACATGTGATCAAGGAGATATATGGGCCAGAACGTTTATAGCAGCATTGCTTGAAAGAATAAAAACTTTGGAGACAACGTGAATGACCATGGACAGGAGAATAGATAACTGGATTATGGAATATCATACGATAAAATACTATACAGAAGTTAAAATGAACGATCTTGAGCTACGCTTATTAACATCAATCAATCTCACAAGAAACAAATTGCAGGATAGATACAATACGATAGCATTTGCACAAAGGTTTAAAATATGCAAAACAAAATGTGTACTTTCAATGGATAATTCAGAGTAAAAGTATATGGATATGCTGGATAATGATCAACACCAAATTAAGGATGGTAGCTATCTTTGCAGATGGGGAGAAAGAGAAGGGGAGGAGTGGGGAGAAGGAACAGATGAATGTTGGTACTTGGGAGTTCATGATACTATTTTCTATACGTTTTTATTTGTCTGAAACACTATACTGGAAAAAATTCTCACTTTAATTCAGTACTAGAAAAGAGGAATACAATACTTTGTCTCCCATGATTGAAATATACTGAAACCCTGCATCAAACTTACCTTCTGTACATCCCTGTGGGAATTTTATATATTTTTTGATCTTACATGCTGGCCGAAAATAACAGTTAAGTAGTCTTTTCCATAGTCTTTGTAAAGATCATACAAATTACCATGAACTAATATACCAGCAGAAAACTACCACATAATAAACCTTCATTGACTTAACAACGTGTGAATGTGTTATGTAGGAGAAATATTTGCACTTAAGAAATGTTGTATTTTATTTTAAAACGTAGGATAACTACCTGTTGCCATCTGAGAACAACTTTATAGTTGTTCTTAAAGTTGTTGGATTTTTCAGTATTTCTGGCTCATGAAGACTCTGCTTCTCTAACAACTTGTACATTTTAATTTACAGTGTATTTCCTACTCACTCATAGCAATAATTAAGTAGCAAGACTGTAAAAATGATGAATTTTTAGTCAAATAATTACATTTTGTCCATTGGTATGTTGGTAAATGTTAAACAACTGGGTCTCTTTTTAAAAAAAGAGCAAAAATGTATTTGCAGCATTTGTCACTATCTATGGTGTACATATCCTTGCCATGGCAGATTTTAAGCTAGTGACATGAAGTCCCTGAACTGGGAGTTGGAAAGAGATGTGCAAAATTGGCATTTGTGAGTTGGCATAAGCCAGGTCCAGCACATTGCTGATTTTGTCGTATGAAGCAGATCCAGTGCCAGGCCCATGGTAAGTGTTCAGTAAAATTCCTTATTAGAGTGTGCTAAGATTTCTGAATTATAACCTACCATTAGGTAATGGGTAGCTATCCTTTTAGCATATCTGTTACCCAAATTTACATTTTCTAAACTAAGGAAGCAGAGGTTCTGATCCGAAGCATGATCATCTAGGACTGGAAACAGAGCATATGGAAGAGAGTATGAAAAATATTGGAGCCATATTGGGAGAAATTAAACTCCCGTGGCCCAGAACAACAGTTTGATTCAGATATAAAACTATGAAAGTTAAGAACTGACTATAAAAACATTGTACAACAACAAAATATCTACCTAAATGAGGATACAAAGCACAGACAAGAAAAGTAAGTACAGCTTCTGGCGAACACAGATGGAAAGGCAATAAATGTTAATAGGAGAGGAAAAGGCCAGGGCTATAACCGTAGTCATCTAGGCTAATCTCTTTTACATTTCCTGGAAATTAGTGACAACTTCTCTTTATATCCTTGGAAGGAAATGAATGTAGAGGTTTCTCTTTCTGTATTTGCCTGTCTTCCTTTCTATGGCATATTCCCTTATGTGTTCAGGATAAATATCTCATTCCTACGTTAGATGACTGAGTTTTGCACTGATGTAGTCAGTAATAGCCTTTTGTCTTCCATTTCATTCATACATTGGTTTGTTCATTTAAGAAGTATGCACTGAGTTTCTCAGAGACTTGCATTCTTAATTTGGCTTCTTACTTTTAGAGCTGAGTTTTAATATCATGAAAATGCGTGCTTATTTTTGTAATATATTCCAAGAGGAAAAGAGATTTTTATATGTAGATCTTAACTAAAGCATGTCGTGTGTAAATCATGGGACCCCTTTATTTTTATGAGGTCAGCCCTTAAGCAACTTAGCTATTGATCTGGAGAAGCTATATACGATGGCATTTCTAAAAGTTTGAGTGACACCATCTGGGAGATTAACTATGTCAGCAAGTTTTTATGGGTTAGGATGGTATATTCAACATTGCAATGAAGCAACCTCTTGAAAGGAAGTCTTCGGAATCAAGAATATCCCTGCTCCTATTTCCGTCCTTCTCTCAAATAAGAGGGTAACTCTCCTACCAGAGTGAAAGGATCTGGCTAGGATTTCAAAACACTACTGTTCTATGAGGGTGTGGAGAGAAGGTCTTGGCCCTGGTCCAGAAGCTGGTGCCTCTTTTTATATATATATATATATATATATATATATTTTTTTTTTTTTTTTCTAAGAAGGGTCTGCCTATTGTCCTTCTCTTCTGATACCTTTACCCATTCGAGAGATTGAGGTTAACTCTGGAAATCTCAAGTCGAGACATAACCCCAAGGACAGGGTGAAAAAGGTCTGCCTTGAAAGTACCGTTGGAGAAAATGAGTAGAGTGATCTGTGTACCTGGATTGGTTGAAAAGGGCAGGAGTCCCACGGTCTTTTGCCTGCTGTGATTCCAGCAGCTTCCATAATTTGCAGAACACGTTGATTTTTGTGGCTTTAACCATGAGATCTCTAGATGGCATAAGCTTCAGATTCAAAAAGAACCCTGATTCCTGAGTGCTTTGCTCAGACAGGCCTGTCAGCAGCTGCAGTCTGTTTCCCAGTCACCCACGGCTGCACCGCATTGTTAGAATCCCAGCGTCAGTGGGCCTTTGAAGCCTTCCTTCAACCCTCAAACAACAGCTTCTGGAGTAGCCTGCTGTCTCGGTGTGCTGCATGTGTCTTAGCCAGCACAGCTGCAATGAATCGACTTGAAATGTTGCTGGAATGACTGTGAGCCAGATGACACTGTCGAACTCGCTCTAGAAGTCAAATGTCACATCTGGAAGGCCTAGTGCTCACAGCTGGGCTAAAAGCCAGACACCAGCCCCGCCCCCTCGCTTCATTCCACATGTATTTACTGAGTTTCTGCCATGAGTCAGGGACTGCAGCTCCAGTTTATTTGACTGCCACTCTGCCTTCCAGGCTACCCATTGGTCTTCTTGATTTTGTCACCCGTTTGTCGGTTAGAGCATCTCTAGTAAGAATTCCAGGCAGTTTTCAGTCCCAGGTTTGCTGAAAGGATTGCCACCTATGCAGAATGCTCCAGCCCCCCCTAAAAATACAGACAGTGCTCCAGTCGAAAGCACTATACTTTCATAGGATGGAGTGGGAGACCCAAGGTCTAGTCCTGGCTCTACCATTGTGTTACGTTGGTCTTGGCCTCAATTTTCTCATCTGTTAAATGGGCAGAGTGGTTTGGATGGTGTCTAAAGTCTCTTGCAGCTCTGACGTTCTTAGATTGAACTGTAAGCATTCAGACGTTGTTTGGAAATTATAATTAAGCAATTTTGTGAACTGGTCTATCATGGTTGAGGAGAGTAGGGAAGATAACCCTTTCTTTTTCCCCTGGCAGAAAAAATTGGACAGTACTTTGTTCCTGTCACCATAAAGCAATTAATATTCCAAAGAACTCAAAAGATTCATACTTAAACAGCAAGTTAAAATGACTGCACTACGTTAACACACTTTTCTTCACTCTGCAAGAGTTCTAGTTTAATCTGTCACTGCCAATATTGCAGCAGCATGTTTCAGCCCATTTAGGTTAAGTAGCTACAGTGATTTTGAAAGCACTAATGATTCTTATACGGCCACTGCAAATGCCCTAGGTAGAATCTAGCCAGGGCCTGGCTCTGAAGCTGCTGGCTCTGAGGTGGGCTTAAAGGCCCCACATGTTTAGTGGTAGCAACATGCCACAGGTGGCTCATAATGAATTCAGTCATTTTCAAGCTGATCGCCAATAGGATAACGGTGACTCAGAGATTTATGGGCCCAGGAGCTCCTCCCTCTGCCACAGGGAAGACCAATCATAGCAGGTGTAAGGCCACTCCCCCACTGCTGCCTTTGTAAGGGGTGGTCTCCATGGTAACAAGGCCAGAGTGGCTCCCTTTTACCAACTGCAGAGCGCTGGGGCTACAGACCTTAAGTCATTCAAATTTGAAGTAACATATTTCCATGCATGAATTGGTGTCCTCCTTAAATCTACAGCGGACAATTATAGTATTTCCTCTCTCTTTCCCTTTGTTAGGCAACAACAGCAGAATTGATTTCTTTTGTTTGTTCGTGAAACCTCAATGCCACTCCTCATTTTTATTTAATATGGCCTTTTTTCATAATACTCCATACAAGACTAATTCCTACTCTGCAATAAACATGGATTCAGATTCAGCTAACATTTGTTGAGCATCTATTGTGCAGTAATGTAGTAGGCACTGACAAAGCACTTTACATACGTTATTTTAGTTAACTCGCAAGATATATAAATGTGGATTCAAATTTAGTGAACATCGTGGGTGCTTGGCACACATCACTCCTTGAATATTTGTTAGATAAAGGAATGAAAGAACATGAACTCACAGACCATCAAGGTCAGCATCCTGTTAAACTCTCTCATTATATAAATGGAGAAATCAAAGCCAAGATGTGGAGTGACTTATCCAAGGCCATATTCACAGCTATTTCGACTCAATTCTGTCCCAGGTGGATCCAGACCACTGTCCCCTCCAGGACACAGCACACGCTGCCTCATATGAAAGCTGGGTGTGAGCGGAGCATCACATTTCTTCTGTGTTGCCTTGCACTTGGACACATTCTTCTTACTGTTCTGCTGAATGTAGTGTTTGAGGTCCCTCTCTGTGAATGATTCAACAGGAAACACTTTTTGAGAAATTTAAAAATACATTTATTGAAACTTAGGTTTGAAAGACTAAAGTAAAAAGGTATTAACTAGAGTAACTTGAAAGAAGTCAGCAAGAATGAGGCCTGGTTGGGGGTGAGGTGAGGGCAGGGATAGCAGCAGCGTGGTCGGATCACAATGGTCCACAACGTGACTTTGTCAGTAGTTTCACATGTAATCAAATACAGGGTGAATTCTTCACATCAACCAAATTCACAAAAAGTCTGAAGGGCTGAACCAGAACACCAGTTTATTAATTCATAAAGGGAAATATTCTAATAGATCAAAGTACATGTGTTGGTTGGTCAGCAACCCTCTAGAAAATTCAATACATATAGAAGCACTAATTATAATAAAAAAATTGCCTGGTGAGCATGAAACCAGAAAAGGGGCAGTTGTTTGGCTCATTGGAATGACCTCTATCTCTGGATCTGGTGCACCCTTCTCCTCTGTGGGGAGTGTGGGGATACACCAGTTAAGGAGATATGATGCTCATGTTCTCTGATCCAGGCAACCTCTTTCTTAGCCCTGGACAATACTGGAGACACAGTGATGAATTCTTCCTTGAAGACTCTACTAGTTCTAGATTGCAAACTGACTCTTCTCTTTCTGTTTTCATTATTTCAGATGGGGGACGATACACCTGGGTTGATAACAGCTTTCTTAGTCACAATGACATGACATGTCGGTTTGCCTTCACGGACTCATCTCTAGTCAGACCTCCATAACAACACAATTGCAAGCTCTTACGGAATTATTCTGAATAGAAGGAAGGTCATTCCTTCCATTATGTGTTTGAATCACTTGAGTCTCTGAGAGGAACTCTTCCCCCAAGTTCTTCAGGCACCTTACTTCATCCCTATGTTCTGAAAAGCAAGTCCAAGACCAAACTGAAATGCCTGTGTAGGGAAAAGGGGAGAGAAGGAGAGAAAAAGAGAAAAACTGATTGGGGAATTAGGAGCTGGAGAAGATAAAGGATGCAGGAATAAGCATACGGAGAAAGAAGTCGTGTTTCTGATGAGTTTTAAACCTGTCAGCTGCTCCTGTGTTCTTCCTTTATGAGTGTGGTGCTGGCCTTGTGATGGACTACGTCAAATATCCTGGATACAGATCTAATAAATTTTGATGTTTTGGTGGGAGATGTAAGAAGGGTCTGGAACATGGAATGCCGCTAAGGAGGGAAAATCAGGAAGTTGCCCCGGTGCAGAAAAAAATGCCTGATAGGCAGAAGGAAGAACTTAAGTTCACAGTTTTGTCAAGGGCTGGACCTGTAGGAAGGTCACAATTTCCTATCGCAGTATATTTCTCTAGTGATTACATTTTCTAACCTGCTTATTCTAGTAAAATATGAATTCTAGATAGACTTCTCCCCGTAAAGAGAAAAAGGAATATTCATAGAATGTGTATGTTCAAATTGAAAGAGATGAGAAAGTGATTAGATAGTAAAGGACCTTTTCCATCTTCAATCCCAAATATGTCAACCTTGGATATACATTTTTCTTTAAGTGAGCTTTGTTTTTTCTTTAATCCAGTTGACATACCTGGATACCTTGGTATATATTCCATATTTGCCTTTCACTGCACACTCTTCACCCCAGCTAATAATTCCAGTTAAGAAACTGGTGCCTTCCACTTCAGTAACATGGGGTCCCCCACTATCTCCTTGGCATGAATCTTTACCTCCCTCATGGAAGCCAGCACAGAACATGTTATTATGGATGGTGAACTTTGTGGACCGAAGGCATGTGGCTCGGTCAACAAGTGGAACTTTAAGGTGCTGAAGAATTGAAGCTGATCTTCCTCTGCTGAAGACTCTCCCCCAGCCACTCACATAGCCAGATCCAAATTTCAGGAAGATGTTCGTGTAGTCCTTGTCAGCAACGCAAATAGGTGTTACATAGCTGTTTAGCGTTAATGGTTTATCCAGTTCCAGAAGGGCAATGTCATGGTTGTATTTGTTAAGAGTTGCATTGTAGCTATGGTGAGGAATAGCACGAATCACATTTCGCTTTTGCTCTGTATGATCGATCTCCTCAGTGTTATGTTCACCTATTGAAAATAAATTTCTTTTCAGTTACGGTCTTTCCCGTAAAGAAACACATTTTCCAAGTGTCCACCTAGCATCACTTACTTAACTGGCAGCTTCTGTTCACCCATTGAAAATAAATTTCTCTGTAGTCACAAATAGTCTTTCACATAAAGAGACAGATTTTCTAAGTATCGACTCGGCATCACTGAATTACCTGGCAGCCAAGTGTCAAAGATCTCCATCTTATATTGTTATGGTTTTGATAAAATGTAATGAGGGCCAATGCATACTTTTTAGACCAAAAAGCCATTCAGGACCATCATAGAGCTGCTCCGTTCACCCATGCTGTTACAAGTCTTACACTGTTCACAGGTGTGAATGAATCTACTTGTCACGAATTATCCTAGACTTTCCCAATTTCAAGTATTCTGACCCCTTTTTTGAGCACAGATAATACATTCTTTCGGTCATTCATTCAAATATTAGCTGAGGGCCCACTATGGGTTGTGCCAGGAACTAGAGATACAAAGATCAGTGATATGACACAGCTTTGGGAAGGCTCAGTCTGGTGGGGGAATGGCCGTATCAATAAATAATTGTACTCCATTGAGGTGAATGCTAATGAAGGTACACTAAAGAACTCTGGGCGACTTGGAGGATGGAACAAGCTGGGTTTTGAAAATATAGCCCTCCACCACTAGCCTAACTTATTTAACAATGATCTTATTAGACCTCAGTAAAGTATGCTACACCAGTCATATGGAAGATCTACTGATGCTGAAGATTACTATGCTTTTTTGTTTATTTACCTGCAACAACGGTAATTTTAACACCAGGTTCAATACAGTGGGCTGCAGTTACGACCCATTTTTCATTAATGATGGAACCTCCGCAGAATGCAGCAATTTTACCGTGCAAAAGGACCTGTGGAAACAAAATTATGAATCCTACTACATAATATTTAATCCAGAACAAAATAAGTACGTGTGCTGCTTATAGGTGTGGGCGAAAATTTGGCTTCTAGGTGCTGGCAGAACTGGAGTGTTTCAGCTTTGAAGATGAATTAGTGTTTCTGGAGCACAATCAAAAAAGCCATTTCTGTAACTGGCTTGAAAACAACGTGCAATGAGAGTCAGGGGGAGCTCTACATGAGGCGAATATGAAGGAGTGGCTTCTTTTGGTGATTTGGGGCCCTTGGATTCCTTTTCCAAGTCAGTCAGATTCTCTGATATAACAAATCACTTCACGGGGATCCAGCAGGTATGTTCAGAAACCCACTGAATTAACTCCTTGAGATCAATAGTTACTGAGTCTCCTGTCTCTGCACGAGGAAATCATGCTACAGGTCATTTGAAAAACAACTGATTTTTCCAAGAGGACTTTTCAAGCCCTTTCCAAACTAGAATCGTAAGAAATGAGACCTATGGCCTCCCTAAGTGTGATGCTTATGTCCGTCCAGGCAGTGAGGAACGGCAGGGCTCAGGCACTCCTTCCATTCGCCCCTCAGCCTGGTCGACTTCCCCGGCCTGGGTCTGGAAGCTGCCTTGATCATAAAAGCTCCACTTAGCTGTGCTTGATTTGTGGGCAAAGTGGACAAAGGTGTTTGGGCACTGCTTTGAGCCTGGGCATTATTAGACAAGAGGCCAATCCATTCCTTCATCTGTACATACCAGAGCAGATAATGAATACTTTTACCACCGCAATGTCTAGATCAACTTGGAGAATTTCACTTCCAATGTCTGCAAGGGCCTTGATCCACCTCTTCAGGAAGAAAGCTGAGAAGTGTGAACACTAGAGGGCACACTCAACATTTGGTAAACCCTTTGTGGGCGCTGACTAGCTGTTGTGAGCTGATGCCCTTTTACTAAAGCACACATAGCCCCAGGCATAAACCCGAGTGTAAACTAGGGAAAGCGAGTGGTCAACCCCTTCAGGTGGGAGTCTGAGAAGGTCCTTGGGGCATGTTCTAGTGAAGATTCTTTTTGTCCTGAATTCAATTTACTGAACACCTACTAAGTCCTAGACACTAAAGCACTAGCCTCCCACCTGGAAACTATAGAGCTGGCTCATCGCAAGCCTCTGACCCCCTTTTCCATACTCCAGCTTTCCCCCTCCTTCTAGCTGTTGCTTTTTATTTCAAAAAGTTATAAAACTATAGGAAAACTCACATAATAATGTAACAAACAACAGTGTGTACCCACCACCCAGATTTAACAATCTTAATTTTTTTGAACATTTATTCATTGCTTACTATGGACTAATCATTGCGCTAAGTGTTTTATGTACGTTTAATACAACACTTCGTGGAGTGATGTTACTGTATCCGTTTATAGGTAAGCAAAATGAGGTTTACACGTGCACATTAACTCCCGTAAGGAGAGTCAGTGGTGAAGCTAGGAGGCAAACCCTCGTCTGCCTGGCCTCTGAATCTCTGCTCTTCAGCACCCAGTATTTCCCCAAGTGTGCTGAGTGGACCAACTGTAGTAGAATCATCTGGGATGTTTGTAAAATGCGGATTGAGGGCCCTACCCAGACTTAATCAGAATATTTTGTGGGTGAGAAGGGAGAAAATGAAGATCTCCGGAATATCCTTACGCATAATTAAGTTTGAGAAATCCTGCTTCAGAATTTCCAAGGCCTGGTGACCTTTATGTTTTAAAAGCGCTCACTCCAGGCCAAGCTGGCTACATAACTTGCGGGGCTCAGTGCCAAATGTAAACGTGGGGCCCCTTGTTCAAAAGCCAGGAAAAAAAAAACGCCATTGAAGATACTAAAATTCAAAATTTTTTCCTTTCTTCTGTAGTCTCTCTTGCGACCTATCATGGGGTTTTGAATTTACGATTTAATGTTGCGCCCCCTCAGGCACGGGGGATATTTGCTGGGAGAGTGCAGATACTCACAGGTGCCCAGAGGCTGCACTCTGCAATTTAACATGCAAGCACAAACACCCCCTTCAGCTGCCAGGCCCCCTCTCCCATCAGCCACCATAATGAAGCCCTGCGCCCCTGCAAGGGGACGGGTGAGTCAATCGTCCCTTCCCACTGGCCACTGCAGCAATCGACGGCAGAGGGATGCTTCCCAGGGGATGGCAACTTTCATGCCAGGATGTGCTCAGTACCTGCAATGGAGGTGGGCAAGAGGCTCGCCGCCTACTATGACACATTTCTGGTCCCGATGCCATGTAGCCATGTCCCCTCCCCAAACGGCACAGAGTGCGGGCACCCAACCTCAATCCTCCCTGCACCTGTGCAGGAGGAGGTTGACACCAGTAGCTGTTGGGGATGAGGAGGGGGAGTATGCCAGTGTGTCATGGTTGGGGGGTGGCAGTGGGCATTGAGCAGGTGTGGGGAGGGGTAGGCAGGGCTGGCCAAGGCACCAGGGGACAGGGAAGTGGGAGGTCAAGAATCCATCCCTGGGAGGTGGTGAGAGGCGAGACTGCAGTCATTCGAGTTTCCAAGTCCCCAGCACATGCATGCTCCATTGTCATCAAACTTGAGTTACGACACAAATGCAAAGCATTGAACGCCAAATGTGGGACCCTTCTGAATGCAGGTTCCTGTGCAAGTGCACTGGTCACAAGCTCATGAAGCTGGCCCTGACTCCAAGTGATGTTCACAACCAAGCAAATTTGGGCAATACTGTTCTATACTGGTCCTAATGATTACAACTGAATACATCCATTCAAGTAACTGGAGTTAAGAATTCACATGCGATGATATAACAGTGCTTTTGCTCTGTATTAGAGGTGAATTGGACATCGCTCAGCTTAATGGGCTAGTTAGGCCAGACTGAATGATACCCACAGCCGCTGGGCACAGAGACTATGATGTAGCTTGTCTGACTCCTGCCAAAAACTTGCTGCCTGGAGCTTCTAGACCTTTCTGGTGCACGGCTGAGAAATACCGTTGTGTTCTTTTAAGACGGAAAAGCATTTTTTGCCGATTCCTGATTGGTATTTGAAATCTTAGCAAACATCTTTGCCAAGGAAAAGCCCAAAAATATATTTGCATTTAAAGATATTACCAACGACTTGGTTTTGGAATGTTTGCTCGGCTACCTCAGGATCACAGCTATCTAAATATTAGCTATTTGCGGATGAGCTGTCTGCTTGGCCAAGGACAAGTTCTTATAAGACATCATTTTGGAGAATGATGGGAAAAATGGGAAAACATATGTTTTAAGCAAGGCATTCAAGTTCTGATCTTTCAAACATTTTCATGTCTGTCATATCCTAACAGTAGCCTGTTTTCTCTCTTTCAGACACACACACAGATACACACCTGTGTATTTTGTGCTCTATAAAATACACATTCGTATATCTGTTCCGATGATTTTCATTGACAATGACAGTCCAGAGTAATAGCTGTTGCCCTGTTCTCTTCCTAACCTTTTAACTCCAACCTGGCCTTTCCCTGTGATTTCAGTAAACCCTTGTTCTCCCTACCTAGCCACCCCTGGCTGTACAATAACATTTTTTCTATGTTTGCATACTCATTCTCTCTCATGTAAAAAGCAAAACCATGTAAAAAACATGACGTATAGCTTGTTATGCCCACAGGTGTGATTCGCTTAGCCTTTGGCCCTACTTCATTTTTCTGGGCCCAGAGTGGATGTTCACTTTTGGTTTTTAATGGTTAACTAGACTAGTCATTGAAATAAATTTCATCGAACCATCCTAGAGTAATAGTCTAAATGTTCTGTCCAAAATAGTTTTGTGGGGCCAGGTGAGATTACATACGTCAAGTTTTTATTTCTCCTAATTGGAACTTTATGATATGAACCAGGAAAAGCAGAGGGCGCACTTTTGCGGGTGAAGATATTTCTATAGTCTTAGGACCTTCGTATAACATCTTCCTCCCTATCCTCCCCCTCTTCCCCAAAAAACGAAGAGAAAGTTCTGGTTCATACATATGGTAACTACATGCTGTCTGCCACGGGGGTGTGTCCTAACCGAATGGAAAGGATTGGGTCTATGTAGGTAACTATACAGGTCAAAAGCTCAGGTACCTTTAAGGACAGCTTCAGGCCAGAGCTGAGGAAGCCGAGACTGAGGAAAATGCTAAGGCATTTTAGAGTGTTTAGGCCAAGAATAGAATAAGGAATAGACAGACTGCTTCTCTGGATACATTTTTCCGGTTAAAATGGCTACATATTGGCAATTGAGAACTGAGGCCCATGAGAAAACAGAAAATAGAAAGACCTGGTACTTCATACACACGGCCAGACAGATCCTAACCCAAAGCAGAGTAGCGGGGGCAGAGCTCTTGGGGCAAGTTTGCGCATGCTCAGCATTGTCGGCTGGCAGGAGCGAGGGCGTGGGACCACCACCAAATTAAAGCTTTAGAAAGCCAAAACACAGTGTTGCTTCCTCAAATCTCTCTCACTTTTAAACTGTTGAGGCAGGTGGTCTCGTAGCATAGGCGTTGCGATTTCCCTTTTTTCTCTAATGTTCGAAAGTTTTCATTGCTTCCCTATGTAGATGTAGGAAATTCGAGTCTTGTTTTAGTTTCCCACTCCGCTAAGGAAATTTTATTTCCACTCTAGGAAATTTCCTTTCAGTTCCTATATAGTGCACTTAACCCTCTAGCTTCCTCTCTCCCCTCCTGGAGTGTCCCTGCTTCCTTTCCCCTGAGTTCTCAAGAGGCTCCGAGCCCACCGCTAGGCATCTGGAGGGAGAATGAAGGAAACTGGCTTCACGCCCCGCTCCGTTCCTCTCTCAGGCCTCGCGGTCACGATCATGCGGGGTTAGGGGTCAGGCCAGCCCGCCTGTGCCTTTGACCTCAGGGGATCTGAGCGGGGATGGGGCAGGCCGCGCTGGCTGGACCCGGGGGTTCTGGAAAGCGCCTGTGCAAGCTCAGCGCGGCTGCGGCGCCCTGGCCTCCAGCCCAGAAGCTGAGGAGAAAGGCCTAGAATAAGGTCAGAAATAAACGCGGCTGCGGACGAGCTACGTGGAAGGTGAACCTCTCCCCTTAGGGTCTCAAAGCTGGACAGAGTCGCAGCGGTCCCCTAGCCTGCTCTCGTCTCCCACCCGGTGAACCAATGAGCTCGACGCTCTCCGCGGATGGGGTTATCAGGACGGTGCTGTCCTCAGCGGCAGAACAACTTTTCAAGTCAACAATTCGACAAACATTTGTTCAACCATTTCCTCCCCAAGCTGCCCAGCCCACGTAACCGACCCTGTGGGTGCAAAGGGCTTTCTTAACAGGGGTCAGAATCTGCCTGCCTGCAGCTTTCACCCGGAAGTCCACAAGAAAACGTCGTCGTCCCCTTTTCCCTGTGGCCCATTAGTTCTTGCAAACAGCTCACCTAAACCTTTTCTTTAACAGACTATTAAACAGTTCCAGTTCGATCAAACTGTTCATTACTCCAGTTGAAAGTGAACTCCCTATGTTCTTTGTGGGATTTCTTCACCCAAGTGGTGGCTTGATCCCCCACTCTCTTTTATGAGGCATCAGCATCTTGAATCACTCTCTTCTAGGTGGCATTGCTAAACAGTATTTCATATTTCGGAGCCACAAATAAACTCTGTTGGCCATTGAAAGCTCAGCTGTTGCTTGCTTTCTCTTGATGCCTTGGCTACAGCAGGTAGCAATCTTGTCTGCAATCAAATCAACTATTTCTACCCTGCAGATTACCCGTGATGTGGCGGAGCTGGCTCATCCACAAATGAGGAGGGATTCTGCTTTGTTTCATTTCCGGATTCATCTTTGACTAAGTGACTTCTGTGCGCTCAACTTATCTCATGGTTTTGAAAACCAGTAAGGTTTGGTGAGAAACTGGGTGGAGGTGAGTGTGGAGAGACAGTTCTCTGGTGAGGAAGGGAACAATGCAGAAGTGTGACAGGGTCTTTCTCAAGTATCCTAGCAAGTAGTTCAGCTCTTCACCTTTGGGAAAGACTAAAACTTAGATCTTTGTACCTCCACAGTCAGTAATCTTACTTCGTATGGATGAAATAGGGATTGAACGTGTGCACGTGCATGTGTGCACATATGTGGGTGAGTGATCGTGAACATTCCGAATGATCTTAGCTAGGCTTGATAGGAGACAACGTGTACACTAACTAGAAGTGTGCAGTGAGGAGGACATGAAAAGATTTGAAATTAGGTGTATCATTTATATCTTCTTCCTCACAGTACCACTGCAACCATCATCTAATAGTTTCTTCTGCTTAAAAGAAAAAAAAATAGCTTGCTAGAGTTACTAAAATTTCTATTAGGAAAGACTTGCATTGTTCAAACGTTGGCAAGCATCTGGCTTAAAGCGGGTTGGTGGGGAACAGAGATTATACGACTAAGTTGCTAAACTGAGACTTCATGAACCCCCTTTTTGTTTTTGTTTTTTAGCTCTCATTTAAGTGTATTTGCCGTTTCATTTCTGGGATCACAAGGGGACAATGCTAAGCCCACAGTGGATACATCCTGGGATTTTGTTTTAATCCTGGGGTTTTTTAAAGGGAAGTCATCTTCTTAGCTAATAAAACACACCTGGCTTCTTGGATTGTCCACTCTAGGCACTGCTTTATCTCCCACAAGCCCCAGGAAATAGTAATTATGAAGTAGGCTCTTTTGTTCTAACCACCTTATTCACAGAAGTTGGATACATAATGAATGAAAATGCACAAGAACACAAATAGTAAAATTAGATAGAACTAGATACGTGAATGCTAAATAGAATGAAAGCATAATTAGAGTGGCTGGACCCAAGAGGGATTGGTTAAGGAAAGATTGATGGAGAAGGTCAATCCTATGAAGAGTCGTGAAGGAGAGTAAAGATGTGGGTGAGGTAAGGAAGGGGTTATGATGGGTGAAGGAAGCAGTGTGGTGGGATACTTAAGTAGGAGACAGGGGGTGTAAAGGAACATACAGTGTGTTTTATTGGCTATAAGATCAAGTCCAACAAATATTGTTAAAAGCAAGGGAAAATATAAAGTCTTGGTTGTGATGGTCTGCTACCCTTCAGTACCGTCCCTACCTCCTGGGTATATGTTCAATGTTACATCCACTATATTGGAAAATGGCAGGCAATCTGAAGAATCCTGGATAGATACATAGCCAGTCACAGAAAAGTCCAGTGGTGTTAAACCTGGGGACACTTACCTGATGCTGCTTTAAATTGTTACCTGTTAGGTGATTGAAACGTCTTTAAGGCTATTGGTCTCTGATGGCAAAAGTTAAACCTCAGTAAACAAGATATTTTGGAGTGAAGCATCCTTGAAATTACTACAAAAAATCATGCTATTGTAGCCACTAGGGAGTTTTATGTTAGACTAAACTATTATAAGTGCTATCCAATAGAACTTTCTGCAGTGATGGAAATGTTCTATACTATCTGTGTTGTCCAATACAGTAGCCAGTAGCCACATGAGGCTTTTGTGCACTTGAAATGTGGCAGGTGTGACTGAGGAAATGAATTTTAATTTTATTTAATGGTACTTAATTGAAAAAGCCACATGTGGCTAGTAGTTACCTTATTGGACAGCACAACTTTATATAAGGACCATATTTAGCTGTAGCCTCAGCTACAACCCAGGTTTTGCTACAAATCTAGCTCTTGGATGGTGCCTCAAAAATGTGCACAGGTGATTCTCACGCGGATTGTCTGCAGATCACACCTGGAGAAATGTGGGATTAGGTACCACGAGTCACTATTTGGTGTTTTCGACCCTAGCTTCTAGAACAAGTTTGTTTCCTTTTGACCAGTGGGTTTCAAATTGTCCTGTGCATCAGAATCACCTGAAGGGCTTGTTAGCCTACAGATTGCCGGGCCCCATCCCCAGAGATTCTGATTCCATAGGTCTGGGGTGTAGCATGAAAATTTGCATTCCTAACGAGTTCGCAGGTGATTCTGATGCTGCCGCACTTTGAGAACCACAGCCTTGTACCTAGCCCCTATCTAACACCTTCGTTCCGGTAACCTACTCCGTACCTTCGTCCTTCCTACGTGAGTCATTTTTTAAATCCCTTTGAAATAATCCAGTTTCTCTGGACCTAGAGACTTTGTCTCACCAGTTCTCCCAGGGGGCTGAAGCTGAAGTAGTACCCTGAATCCCAGTACCTGTGACCTCACTTCCAGAACTCTCGACTGCTTGTCTGGAATCCTGCTATGCTATTTCCTTGATGCCAAGCCTTGTATGGTAGCTGTCCCTGGACTTCTCTTTCACCAGCTCTCCACCTATGGGGGCTTCCTCATATTATTTAGTGCTGAAACTTGCCTACACATTCACCTCACTCTGATAGGTCTGTCTGGTGTCCTTGCCTCACCCTCCCACCTGGCCTGTCCCTTGCCCACTGAGCTCTAGTTTTTGACACCCCATCAATATAGAGTACCTGCCAAGGGAATTGACCTGGTTTGGCGTTTTCTCCACCAACAACTCGATTCAAGTCAAATTCAGTGATGTTGTCCCAAATTGTTTCAGCTTCAGTAGAATTTTCATAGTTCATATTGGAAAAAATAGTCTCAGCACGGGTGACCTTCATAGAAGCATGTGAGACAGAAACTTTTCCACATGGAAATGGCACTAGAAAAATGGAAAAAATATTTAGTATTCTGATATTTCTCATTGGCAAGCAGAACATGTATTACAAAAATCAAGAATGAGGCCCATCCTTGTCACTTCTGAGAAGCAGACCCATCAATATTTTAAAACATCTAATCAATGAATATGGTCTCAAACTAAAAGGTTAATTGCATTATTTTCATGGAACGTTTTCAAACCCTTCATGAAAAGAACATTTGGCTCAGGAATCCGTCATCTTTACGGAAATAGGTGTTCCAGAATCAAATTTTGTAAGATTTTTATAAAGTCTAATGGCTTTCTGTTTGCTTTCTTTACTAAAATGTCTTACTCCCAAGTACTGTCTCTGGATGGAAGTTTGATGATTGATGCCATGTAAATTTGACTTTAGAATTAGGTAAATGGGACTTCCGCTGCTTGTTGCGAACAGGATTTCTTTTGTAAACTAGAATGCCTTCTAGATTCCAAAGTGGATTTTAGGTATCTGTTGGGGAGAGATCATTGTGATTTAATTACCTAGCTGTCAGGTATTAGCCAAGTAAATTACTAATATGATTATCACAGCCACATCCACCTGGGGATTGGCCACCTTTTACCTTGGGTTGGTTTATTTCCTAAAGAAAAGAAATTGTCTGCTGATACACTGGGGACAACCAGAATGGAAATTTGTAGTCAAGCAAAGTCACCTCACATTTCATTTTCATTTCTCACTTTCCTTCTAGCCACATTCCTCATAACAGACATTTCTATAGCAACCAGCTGCGGCAAAGTATCATGAAGGCAGCATGTGGCTGGGAAAACAGGAAATTAGTTCAAAATACTTATGTATAAATATAAATCATCAACAATGGCTAGAGAAAAGGGACCATTACTATTGAAAGCCAGAAAAGCTTATTTTAGGTTTGGCTTACTTATTCTGCTAGAGCTAAGGCTATATTCAAATATAACGTTTAATAGTTGGAGGGCGTTCTCAATTCTTTTTTTTCAGCTCATAACACGGAAGGCCTTATGAGGGTTTAGCTACTATGCCATCTGTCTACACTGGGAGTTAGGTTTTGAACGTTAAAACAGGAGCATATTCCCCCCCAGGGTAGGCTGGCTTTGAAGCAGTTATGTGAAGCACCAGGCGGAAGGCCAGGCAGGCAGGCCCTCGGAGCAGCAGAGACTCGATTTTAGTTGCAGCATGTATACTCTTGGCTTCTGGTCCTTTCTTTAATTTCCTCTGCTGGGTGCATTGCTGAGATAGGTATCGAACCCAGTTATAGAGGAATGGTGCATGATTTAATGTACCCATTTAATAAGATACCAGGCTTTGGAAATACAAGAGAAATTATATCTAGTTTGCTTCCAAAAGGCCCCTCTTTATCACACATAATTGATCCTGCGGAGCCTACTTTTTTTTTTTAATCAAAGTTTCTACTGCTTTCATTTTCAGAGAAGAGCAATGTGAGTGTGGAGTCGAGGTGTTCTGAAGACACCAGTTGGTTGTCAACATGGAGGCATGGTTGACATGACTGGGAAACATTGCTTTGTCCGCTGCTGTATAGATTGACTGTGCTGATCAGCCTGGCACCGCTTAGAACAGACGTTTGTCAGAACTATTCTCATGCCAAGTGTGTAAACTCTGCCTGAGACTCAGGATAGGAAATAACTTTCTCAGAATAAACCAGCCACACTCTGACAATCTCATGCTTAATATACACCATCCTTGTACTAGAAGCCTATGAGTCAATCATTTATGTATCTTTTATGGTGTAGGATTACTACATTAATTTGACCGGGTGAATTACAAATATCTGTACAGAGATCACACAAATCAATTGCTTCATGATATAAAAGAGAATAAAATTGGACACAGAAAAGAATTCAGACTGAAGACAATCACAGAATTTCCATGTAAAATGATGATACAATTTGGAAAATTAATTTGTCCAATTCAAGCTACTAATCCTTTCCACGATTTCCAAAGGAGATAGAAAGAAGTAGGGATTAAAATTATGTAGACTAGTTAACATGCTGAAGTTTCAAATATAGATTTGGAGAATGCATCTGCTGAGCTTTAAAAATAACTTATGTAGGTTTTGACCTGCTGGTTCACAGGACTTTTGGTCTTCTGCAAGTCGGTATCCGGCAGTACAGGAACAAATCACCTTGTTATCAGCACTGTTTTTACAAAACTGCTTGCATCTGCCATTCTTAATGCTGCATGTTGCATCTTAAAGAAAGCAAAATCAACAGTAGCAATAGCATCATTTGGTACGCATTTCTAAAAAGTACATGAAGCTACTGACTCGTGTAGGTCAGATATAAGCTGGGGGCATTCATGGAGAGAAGCTGGGGAGCCTTGAGCTAAGAGTAGAAAGAAAGATAAAATATTCTTAATAAAGCATAAAGAGAGTGGCAGTCATATATTTGATTTGATTTGGCATGAAACTGAAGGTTTGGATATTTTATTTTCACTATATCATGGCCTGAAATTTTTAAAACCTGTTCATTAAAGTATAATGTATATTCAGAAAAGTACCCAGAACCTTAGTATGAATTCTCACACAGTGAATGCACCTATTTAAACACTAAAAAGATCAGTACATAGGACATTATCAACACCCTGAAAGCTCTCCTAAAGCCCCCTTGCGATCACTATACCCTTCCTCCTTCGCAAAGTTACCATTATCCCAACTTCTAACAGTACGGTAGTTTTGCCTGTTCATGAACTTTGTCTATGCGTTCTTCTCTGTCTTTCATTTCACATTTTGTCTGTGAGATTCATCCATGTTGTTTTGCATAGCAGTAGTTCGTTTACATGCTGTGTAGTATTCCATTGTATAAATATTACTACCTTTATTCATCCATTTTACCGTTTGTGAATATTTGAGTTGAATTTCCAGTTTTTGGCTCTTATGTACAATGCTATAATGAACATTCTTGTACATATCTTTTAATAATATATGCATGCATATTTACTGGATATGTACTTATGAGTGCAGTTATTGGATCATATGTTCAGGTTTAGTAGATACTGCCAAGCTGTTTTCTAAAATAATTGTACGAATTTAAATTCCTACCATCAGTGTATGAGAGTTCCAGTTATTGGATATATGTATTACAGATATCTTCTCCTATATTGTGACTTGCCTTTTTATCCTAAATAGTGTATTTTGCTGAATAAAAGTCCATAGTTTTAACATAATCCAATTTATCAAAACGAACTTGAAGCTGGCTGAGGTAGGTATGTATCAACACAAGAGAATGAAATAGGGTCCTTTAAGGTAGCTGAATGCCAAAGCCATTATGTGTTGACAATGATAAGCATTCTAGTGGCCCACATTTTCTTTACTCTCCTATAGAGCCTCTCTTGTTAATATAAACTATCTTTCTTTGTCTCTTGTAATGCTTTTTGTCTTTGATTCTATTTTGTCTGGTATTAAGATTGCTTTGTCAGGTTCTTTTTATTAGCATTTACCTGACAAATCTTATTACATCCTTTTATTTTAACCCCCTGGTATAATTTTATTTTAGGTGTCTCTTTTGTCAACAGCATACAATTAGATTTTTAACTCCAGACTGAAAATTGCCATCAACCCAATTCACATTAATTGTTATTCCTGATATATTTGGCTTATTCCTGCCATCTTATTTTGTATTTTCTAATTACTGTGCTTTCCCTTTGTTTCTCCTGTGCCATCTCAATAACAAGAAGTAGCATGGTTCAGGGCTTGCCAGCTGACACCTGCTGAGTTAAGAGAAGTGGGCTCTGCCCTTGGGCCTGTTTCTGTCTCTAGAGCAGCACAGAAACACAGTGAATAGAAGACACCTTCCCCCTTACCTACACGCCCAACAACAGTACAGTTTTCAATAGGAATGCTCACTTGTGAGTGCAGTTACTACACGGAAAGTTTGACAAAGAGTGACTGTATTAGACACCTCCTATGCACCATCTTAGTTCCTCTCAGACTCACTTGTGTCTTTTCCCAGCACTGTGGCGATCAGCTCTCCATGAACTTCCGCTGACCACATACGGGTGCAGCCTCCAACTGCCTTGGCTCGTATCTGCACTATGTGCCTCTCACCTCTTGCCTTGGCACTTCCCTGTTGATGCTGAGGCATGGGATGCCATATGACCTCCCTGGGTGCTCCAGCATGTACGACCTGGAGATGTGGGGGAGTAATGTCCCATAGGCTGAACTTTTGACCATTGGGAGACAGATGCTGATGGGCGAATTCTTTCCCCTCTTCTCCCCTCCCAGGTGGACTATCCTGAGTCCAGTTCATATGGCTCCTCAGAAAACAGTCCCAGGAGCTCAAGCAATCAGTTGCAGATGAGGAGATACGACTCATCCTACTATTGGTTCTCCCTTCCTCACTGCCTCACTCCCTGTCCCTTGCTCCCTAGGGTGGCACACCCTAATAAATAAGCTTGTGTCACAGACTCTTTTCTTCTCGGAGAATCCAGGCTAACAGAGTGACTATATGGTTTTGGAGTATATTATGGACTTTTGAGTGACAGATCTAAATTTTCTAATTATATTTTACATAGACTAACATAGACTAAGGAAATAATTAGCTCATGATCCTTACTGACACTTTAGGAAGCAGGGGGAGGCAAATCAGCTGTTGTCAGGTAGACAAAGGAACCAGCCTTAGCTTTAACCTTTGCTACCAAATAATCCACTAAGCGCATGATCCAGAAAGATGGCACTTGGTCCTTTTTATTTATTTATTTTTTAAAGACCTTTCTCCTCACTCATGGTGATTACATCCCCGGCTCTTTTCATGTTACTAGCTATCATTTTGTTGCTACAAAGCAATGCTGAAGTGTTCAGCCAAATCAAATAGCACCTGTAGAAAGTGTTCAGTCAATATGAGATTATGATAAATTAACAGAGGTAGGATAGAATATCTGTGGAAGAACACTCAAAGCATCTGTTCTTCTCTCTCCATGTTAGCACCTCTTTCTAATTCCCCTCGTGCCTACTACAAATGTTATCATGTTCTGCTTTATTGTATTCTGCCTTCATCTTCCCTCATACATTCGCTGATGTGGAAACCAGAGCTTGGACAAAATATGTTCTATTTAACAAGTTTACCACACAATATGCTGTTATTCAGTTAAACTCAAGATATTTTCTTTTTTTCTGCTCCAAAGAAATATGCATTAAATAAGACAATAGTGTCTCCGATGTGTTAGCAGAATGAAGTAAAAAGTGTTTATGTGCTTGTGATTTTTTCTTTCTATCCTATCTTACTGTGGGGAAATGCCTCTGTACTCTTTAGAAGGGACAGTAATGACCATGTTATTGCAGACTTTGATCTATCTGAAAAGGGCTCAGATGTGATGTATAGCTGGGGACATACAGTGGTCTTTATTCTAGCCAAAGGGACACAAGAGCCAATGAATTGTTATTCCTCTAACTAGAAGGTGTGCCCTGATTGTTTGCACCCTTCTCTCCTGGAGGGGAGCCTGCTGAATGAGGGAAAAGGAAAACAGGCTCTTAACAATGGAAATCTCCCTTCCCTTTCCAAGACAGGGTGAGGCAGGAGACTGGGGGCCCACAGACTCCATAAGCTGTGCTTGCTGTCTAGCAGCTTTTGAAATTAGTCTTTAGTTCAGTTTGAAGCAACAGCTTAAATGGGAGTTTGTATATGCTTTTGCTGTTGCTTTCCTCTAGCGTCTGAGATAAAGAGCTTTTTGAGAGAATTCCCACTTGGTTTCTGAATTGAGTTGAAAGGGTTTTTCTAAACCTTGATCAGATAGGCTGCGGGAGATCAATACACCCTAGAGGCCCTGACCAAACCAAAGTGTGGGGAACCCCAGAGGACTGAGATGGTGCCAGTTGTAGACTTAGAATGTTTTCTCTGCGGACTGTAGCCTCACACAAGTAGCAAAACCTGTTATAGAAGTTTTGTGCTTATATTTACATTACTCAGGGCTATTCTCCTTTAAAGTGTCTTTATTTGTAAACTAAAGGCATTTAGGAATTTAATGCTAAACACTATTTTCAACTATACTACACTGTGTCCCTCATTCTTAACTGAGACTAATTGAGTTATTCATTCCCTCAGCTCCAATAGTTATATTATTTAAGCTGATAATGAGTAACTGCTCCAAAGATTTCCACAGGTTTCCATAATAGCAGGATCAAATTTATCTAGGTAAATCTGAATTTGAAATTATAGCTGTTCAGATGAAAGTAGCACTTCAGAGATGTAGAACCAATTAACACACCCACAGGAAAAGTAACCCAGGCATTGGCTTGTGCCCGCACTGGGAGATCTGAGGGAAGGGAAGTCCAAGCCACGTGTACCAGTTCATCCACCTGCATTCACTCTTTTCTCTCCTTTTAAATGTTTTTGCCCTGCCACCTTTTCCTTTCCTTTCCTTTCCAAAAGAATTCTATTCTATTTATCTTTTAGATCTCAAAGGAAGATGATCAATGGATTTCTCTTTAGTACTGAAAGGATTTCTGAACAGCATTACAAGTGACTTTTTTTCCTTTCTCAATAGGACAAGAACAGCTGCTGCTGCATATCATTTTGTTTTATGCTTTTTTCATCTCTGTGTCAGGTGGATTGCTATAATGCCTTAATAGAGTCCTGCTAATTTTCTACTCTTTGCCCTTCGTCATGTAGCCTGTGGTGGTAAATTCTTTCTCTGGGATTGCATCTCTATTCTTCTGGAGTTTCAGAGTAGAAAGAGAATCTATTATTAGCACTGTGTGCTTTTCACAATCACAATGCCAGTAATCCTGCATCCAGAGGTAATAAACAAGTAAGTAAAGGACTTTGGAGTTTACTGCTCCAATTGCCAAAATCTCAGGAAAAAAAATATTATAGGCTATGAGAAGAAAAAATGCACAATGGTCCTAGATTTGCTATGTAACTCCTTCAATGTAATCAGTATAGTCAAATTCAGAAATGAGCTCTGATTTTTGTCAACAAATTTAACATGTGAAGTGGTCTGTATGTGTGGAGAAGTGCCTGTTATATGGGAGAATTGGCCTTGCCATACCCCAATTCTATACTTAATTGACTTCCACTGCTTATATTGATAGCAATTTAGTCATGAGTTCAATGTTGTGGGTTCGGTATTCCTTGCCTCTTGTGGATAGTAGTTAGAAGCATGGGTTTTGATCAAAACTAAAGTTCAAGGGGCTGGCCCCGTGGCTGAGTGGTTAAGTTCATGCGCTCCACTGCAGGCGGCCCAGTGTTTCGTTGGTTTGAATCCTGGGCACGGACATGGCACTGCTCATCAAGCCACGCTGAGGCAGTGTCCCACATGCCACAACTAGAAGGACCCACAATAAAGAATATACAACTATGTACCGGGGGGCTTTGGGGAGAAAAAGGAAAAAAATAAAATCTTTAAAAACAAACAAACAAAAACTAAAGTTCAAGTCCTGGCTTAACCATTTACTGCCTCTGATTTTGAGCTATTTGAGCTGTAGTTTTCTCATCTGCATAGAATGGGGATAATATTTGCACTGACAACATATGTTTGTATTGAGGATTAATAAGTGAGTGAAACATCATTATCACTTAATATTAGCTACCAAATATTATTATTGCTCTTAATATAATTTCTTGAACTCATCCTGGAAACTATGACTTCAGATAAAATGAATGTTTATAAGCTTTGGAAGTATATGTTTTATGCAATGGAATATTATTCAGCATTGAAAATGAAGGAAATCTTGTCATATGCAAGAACATGGATGAACCTGGAGTACGTTATACTAAATGAAATCAGCCAGTCACAGAAGGACAAATACTGTATAATTCTACTTACATGAAGTGTCTAAAATAGTCAAACACATAGAAGCAGAGAATACAATTGTGCTTGCTAGGGGCTGGGAGGAAGGGAAAATGGGGAATTGCTGTACAATGGGTATAAAGTTTCAGTTATACAAGATGGGGAAGTTCTAGACATCTGCTGTACAACATAGTGCCTAAGGTTAACAATACCGTATTGTACACTTCAAAATTCGTTGAGTGTAGATCTCATGTTAAGTGTTCTTTACCACAATAAAAACATATGTGTTTTTAAGAGAAAATTATGATACATAAATGCTGCATTTTCCAGTTTCATCTGGTTTCAAGGGGAAACTCTGAACCATGAGTAATCCAAAAATAGTTACTTACATAATTCACAGTTCTTTCCTTCAAATCCAGGTTGACACCAACATTCATAGGAATTAATGTCATCCTTGCACACACCACCATGTAAACATGGATTGGACTCACACTGATCTCCATCTTTGAGATAGGTTAAGAAGTAGAATTAGAAGATAAACTGCTTAGAATGCCTAGTCTTCCCTGCACAGACACATGGGGAGGGGAGCCTGAATTTAGGGTCAGAGCAGAACTGCTGACCTGGAAACCAGCTGCTTATGGGATGCCCCTGTCTTCCTGAGTTTCTAAAAGCAACCCAAATAAAGGTTCTTAGGCAACACTGTCCTCGGAAATTTGCCTGAGGAAGGCATGCACATAGTTTAACCCAAGGGAAGAGGAAGTGGGAGAAGGCCGTCTGAGTATAGAAATGTACTCTATCAGCATAGGGGGAGAGGAATTTTCAACCCTTCCTTATAGAATGATGGCAGAGTTAATTCTAAATTGAATCACATCACTTCAAAAATTGCTATCTGCATGCTGTACAAGGTCTGCTCTGTCACAGGTCTTGCAGAGCAAGCTGAGCTAGATAGCATGGTACTTCCACTCAAGGAACTGGCAGCCTAGGAGCAAATGCATCTACTTCCCTGTATTATCATTTAGCTTTTAAGTATAATATGCAGCAATGGTTCAAAACAATGGAAAAGGTGCCAAAGCATCTGTTTCTGCTTAAAGATATTCTACTGTCTATGAGTTAGGTCCCCAATGGTCTAAGTAAAGTGAGAAACAACTTTCTATACAAAGAACTAAAAAAGAAAAGGCTCTGAAAATGTGCTTTATTTATGTATAGATTGGCTGTGTTTCCTTTCCAGCTTTCCTGAAGTTTCTACATTTATAGAGTTCTTGAAAGCCTTTGAAGACACTGGTGGTAAGAAAACAGTAGGAAGGAATAAGCAAGAGGGGAAGGGTTAGGATGAGAAGGAAATCTGTAAGTCTGGTTTCTTAGCGCTGTGCCTCAATCCATACTTCTAAGGAGCCTTCAGGAGAAAGGGATGAATAGAACCAGAAAGGAGACCAGTACGGACTTTGAGCCAAGAGAAATAGCCCTGAAGAAAAAATGTGAGCTAGATCAGCAGGACTTAATATATGAGAAACAAAACAGTGAGAGATAAAGCTGACATAAAAATAAAAGAATGAGAGAAAGGGAGCAATTAAAGAGAAATTTCTAATTACCAGTCATACTTTAGAGCAAAACTCCCTGACATCTAGTGTGTGGATCACTGCCCGCTCCAGGGAGAGCAATAGCAAGTCTGTCATGCTCTCTGTCAGTAGCATGTATCCAGGTCCCGTTGACAAAGGGCTAATCTCCCTTTCTCAGAAATAGTCCCTCTCTGGAAAATCTGCTTGCTGTAAAAATTAGACCTTGTCCCCTCTGCCCCTTGATCCAATGTGCTTTTGCAGACATACTTCAATTTGTTCCAATTCTATGAAACCAAAATATGTTATCTCTGGTTTATTGTTATTGATGTTCAGAACTGGTCGAAAAAATGAGCTACATTTGCACTTTATATTATAGACCAAGGATCTGAATTATTTAGGATGTTTCACTGAAAGGGTCTGGGCTTGCAGCCAGCTACACAGCAACTCATTTGCTGAGACATATCTTTAAAATGAATGTCATTTTATCCTGCATTTCGTCCTCCTTTGGGGGCTTGTCTGTGTGTACTTTGGGCTGAGGCAAAGCCACAGACAGTAGGGGTCAAAGACAACACGGGATAAGACCTTGCCAAGTGAGAGATTCCTGTTTAGGCTACCAGGCTGCTGTTTAATGAATAACTGCCTTTAGATTTGAAGGCCTGCAGGGGTAAGAGTGAAAGCAAGGGGATGGGCATTAGAGAACTTGGCTTCTCTTCTGGGTGACGTTCGGCAAGTCTCATAATCTCCCTAAGCCTCAGTTTTCTCCTCTGTAAAATGAGGTTAATAATGCTTTACTTGCAGGCTTGATGTGAGGATTAAACGTGACAGGCACTCTGGAAACTGTAAAGTGCTTGACAGATGCTAGTGAATGTGGTTGGACGATATTTCTTCTTCAACTGGGCTGTTTATGTGGTGAGTTGATAGTTGAGAATAGGGCAGGAGTGAGGGGCCTGCGTCCCTGCTGTATGTGAAAGTCCATACAGTGAGAAATAGCACAGGCTATGTTGGGTGGTTAGGAATCTTGGCTGCAAGTGAAAAGAGGCATGGAGTTGCTTCCTTTTTCTTTTTTGTTCTTATTTTTCTTTTATTTCTTGGTAGACAAAGCAGTAGTGGCAGAGCCATGCCTTTGATGTTTCCCGGGTATCTTTACCAGAGATACAGCACACAATGCAGCCTGGGTCACTAGAAGGCAGGGGCCCAACTGCAAAATATGGTGCTTAAGACATTCTGACCAAGCCCTGCTGAGGTCAAGTTGGGGGGTGGCCCATGAAGGGATCATGGGAGTTTAAATACTGCCAATAATATTTTTTTGGGGGGAAAAGTAGAAATTGATTTGCTTTAAAAAGTAGGTCACAAGATTCAAAGTTTTAAAAATAGTAGAAATAGAGAATAGTTGTTTGGACTAACTAGGGGAATACCTCGTGAAAGAATTGGCCTGGTAGCGGTCATGACTAAGAACAAGGAAAGGTGGATAAAGCAGATGTACCGGAGCAGACCTATTCTCCGCTCATGATTTAAAGACAAAAGTGGGGACGTTATGAGTTACGACGGCATGAGCAAGTCCAATAATGTCTCCAGAATAGAAACTGGAAAATAGAGCTGGATCTCAAAGGATGGAACTTGGTTAATTTGTTTAACTGGGTTAATTTGTTTCTGTCCATGCAGATGGTCTTAGGTAAGTCAACCTGTGAAACTTACACTCCTTCAAAATCCTTCTGCTGGATTTTAAATTAGTTTTAAAACTTAGTTGTCATTAAAGGTTTGGCTTTTCCTCCTTTTGGTCAATTCATTCAACAAATATTTACTCAGTGCTTCTGTACCAGATATTGTTTGAGGTACTAGGAATTCATCAGTAAACAAAACAGTTGACTAGCCCTGCCAATGTAAAGCTTGCATTCTAGTGAGGAGGGAAGAATAAATAATAAATTGTGTAAGTAAGAACATTATATGATCCCTCAGATGGTGAAAAGTGCTATAAAAAATAGAGCAGGTTATGATGTCTAGAGTGATGGGGTTATGGGAATGCAGGTTGAAATCTTAATAGATGATCAAGGTAGGCTTCATTGAGGTGGTGACATTTGGGCAAAGACTTCAAGGGGGTGAGGGAACAAGCCTGGGGGAACCTGGCAGAAGAGGGTTCCCCTTTAAAGGAACTGCCAGATCAAAGACTCTCAAGTGGGAACATTCCTAGAGTGTGCAAGGAGCAGCAGGGAGGCCAGAATGCCTGGGTCCTCATACGTGAGGAGGAGAGCCGTAGGAGGGGAGGCCAGAGGGGCGATGGGAGGGGAGAAGGAGACAATTAAGGGGGGACTTTTAGGCCATTGTAAGGAGCAGGACTTTTAAGCAATAAACATTTAAGTCAGTCAGCATTCTGTGATTCTCTACTGGGGATTGCAAACTCTCATTCAGTCCCCAGATGCAGTCATCTTGGTTTCTTCCTTCCAGTTTCCTGGGGTGGAACGATGTTCCTTTTGAAGCCCTCGGGAGGAGTAAGCTTATCTGCTGGCTGATATCTCCCATGCTGGCATAAACCTGTAGTGTATCACCATTCAATCTTGGGTAAAAGACTTGGACTTATTTTTCTGAGCCCTTTTGACGGAGTTTAATATATTATCTATTTACACAGAAAAAATATATAATTCTCAAATGTTTCATATCCCAGCTGGAGGATAAAATGAATTGCTTACCTACATATTGCTTCCAAAATTCAGTCTATAAAGAAAAAGAGGACAAGTTAATGATAGTATTTAAAATGCTTTGGGTTTGATTCCTTCTTTTATAACATTTATAACACACGTATATGTGTAGATATTTTAAAATTCCAAAGAGAAGTTTCTTTTTTTTTTTTAGATTTTCTATTTTTTGCTCTGCATCTGAAGGATGTTATGTGGAAATACTCACAGTTTTTTCAGTGTTTTCAAAGACTTCTCGTGCTTCTTCAAAACTACACTTTTCTTCCATACATTCTCTCTCAAGGTTCCCCCGAACAAACTCTTCTAATTTACCTGAGTTATATCTCTTTGGCCGATTCAGAATTTTGGTGGCATTTTCACGATCAAGAAAAACTGAAATTTAAAAGAACTATTCTTTAGCTTTAGAAAAAAGACAACATCATGAAAATTAAATACATCTCTTAAGAAAGGCTTTGTTTTTAATCCAAGTAATCCCAAAGCCAATTTATCTTTGGGGCATAGAGTCAAAATCTATGATGTTCTCGTGGTACTGTATACACACGGAGATTTAGGAAGTAAAATTCAATTTGCCTTTTAGTCAGGAGAGCTCCAGTAATGCAAGGTCAGATTTTCAATCGTATTTGAATTTACTTTGGATGAAAAAGTTCTGAAATGAGCAGTTAACTTCACACTTTGTCATCATTGGAAAATAGCTAATTGCAGATCCTTGCAAGGTGATCCATCACCCTAGCTGGGCTGTGTTTTCAGGATGCAGTTGTCTAAATGACTTTGCAACAGATTTCTCTTGGAAGAACAGAAGCCTCACTGTGGTCCAGCTGCAAATGCAACCCCAGTGTCCCTCACTAGGAGTTAAAGAAGAACTACTGCATTAATTTATTTATCTTCAGACTGACAACACCTTCAGTTAGCATGTGTTATAGGGATTCCAGTGATGTAAGTCTTACTCCAGGATTCAGGATGTGGTTTATTTTAGCTATGACTGCCTACCCTATAGGGATACTCCTGAGCTTTGGAGGATTGAGGTCTCTAACCCGATTCTCTTCCTCCCTCCCTCTCCACTCTCGACTCTCAATCTCTGTTTCTTTCTTTCCATCTCTCTCTCTCGAATATATATAATGTATAAAACATATAATAACATATATACCGTACACTGTCTCAACGTGCTTATAAGCTGAGCTTTCCAGGGCATTTTGGGACTGCTTTCTCATTAACTCCAAAAAAAAGGAAAAGAAACAAACTAAACTATATTCCCTTATTTGCACTGCATCTGTTCACTTTCTGGAGCCTTGCAGTCCCTTAACAACCTCGCTTTTCTCTTGCTCTGCAAGTCCCTATGGGCTTCACTTTTTTCCTGAATTTAGCTTAGCCTTTTTCTCTTCAACTCTTCACTTGCCAATTTTCTCAATTCCCTTCACCCCTTCTTCAGTGCTTCAATACCCTGCAATCCCGACCACTAGATCAGGGCAGCCATCTGCCACCTTTCCTCTCTTTCCAGGCAGCTGAGCACTGTGGGAGAAAATCACCAAGCTGCAGATGGATGCCATCACATATTGATACCTCCCAGCCTCCACCAGGCCCTTCTCTCTGCTCGGCAATTCATGCGCTTGGCCCTGGGCACTCCTACCATAGCATCTATGTCTGCATCCACTTACAATGTGACCAAGTGGGAAAACAGGGGTTTGGAGTCAGATGGGACACACTTGGACTTGAGTCACATATGTCCCACCTATTGGCTGTGAGACCTCAGACAAGTCACCTAATCTCTGAAGCTTAACTTTGTCAAATGTAAAATGGGTATAACAGTAGGATAAGAAGAATATGTACCTCACAGTGTGGTTGACAGGATCACTAAGATAGTGTACGTAGGCTGGTGTATAATGGTTCTCTCTCTTCCTCCCCACTCTCGTGCTGGCCTGCCTTCCTGATTTTCTCAGTTCCCTTTAGCTCTCTAATGTACTGTTCTGTAGCTCTTTCCCTTCATTCCCATGCATATAATGAAATGACTATTGTCAGGATCCGCAATGACCTCCTAAAGGATACTCTTGAGTTTATGTGATTCCTGACTGCTCTGAGACATTTCTAATTGTCGACCTCTCCCTTCTCGGGGCACTCTTTCCATGAAAGCACTCTATTCTGGTTCTCCTCTTTGCTCTAACTCTTGTTATGCACCCACCACTTGCATCAGTTAAGTCCCCTTCTCCTGCCTGCCCCTTAAATGTTCAGAGTTCTCCCAGGCTCCAGCCTTCTCCTTTTCTCTTTTCCCTCCATACATCCTTGCCAGGGCCAAGACTAGGGTAAAGTAAACAAGGCATTTAGGGCACAAGATTTAAGGAGGCACTCTGTCTCCGTAGGTGCAAGTGTATTTATGCCCTGCGTGCCTTGCTCGCCTCGCCCTAGTCCAGCCCGGGCTCTTTCAACACAATTTTCTGAGTACTGACTGCTGCCAGGCACTGTGCTAGGTCCACAGTTTCCATGCTTACTCCCTGGAGCTTCACACACCCATAGATGTAACTACTGTTTATACAACAAGCTCCAAATAGCCATCTCTAGTCAGAGGTATCTTCTGAATTTCAGATCATCTTTCCAGCTCCCTAACTGTACATCATAATGCGGCTGAGAACTGATGTTTATTTCATGCGTCTGATGTGCTGGACACTGTGCTCAGTGGTTTTCATCCATTATTTCCTTCCATATTCGCAGCAGTCCCATGAGATAGGTACTGTCGTTTTACATTTGTAAATGAGAAAAATGGAGGTTCAGAGAGGTTAAGTAATTTGCCCCAGGTAACATACTAAAGTGTCAGAACCAGGATTTAGACTTTGGCAGTGAGACTGCACAGTTTATGCTCTTAGGTACTATGCTGTGTCCTGTAATCACATCCGATACCCAACACGTACTCTTTATACTTTCTCTAAACCTGTTCCCTTCCATACCCAGGTGGTTATTAAGTCATATCATTTCTGCTTCTTTAATGTCACTTGAATTCCTTTCCCTCTTCTCTGTCTGTACAGTTAATGTCCATGGTCAAGCCCTCATGCCTTCCCTAGATGATTGCAGTAGCCTCAAGACTGTCTTCCACTAGTCTTGCCACCCCTTTCTCAAACAATTCATTAGAATGTTGCCAGACTGAGCATCCTACATCAGCTATCAGTGGTATTCATGTTTCCACTTCTGATGACTCCACACTGCATTCTATTGTCCAAACACCTTAGTTTAGGGCCTTTGTTCTTTGATGGCCTGACTCTGCCTAGCTATCCTGCCTCACTTGTTATATTCAATATTCAAAACATACTGAATTCCTGAAAGACCTCATGTTCTTTGTGGATTTGGATCTTTGCATATGAGTGATCCTCTCTGCATAGAATGCCCTAGATAAGACATTTAAGGAGAGGGAACCTACTCATCTTTTAAGACCTAACTCAAAATATTCTCTCTCTGTCAAGTGTTTCCCCAGTTAATGTATTCCTTTCTCTGTGCTCCTTTAGCACCTGTACACATTTTATCATATTATATTGAAATCTCTCACCTGAACTCATGGTGCTTTAGGTCAAACAGGGAGTGTTGTTTGTCCTCATGCCCCTAGTACCTGGCACTATAGTAGTCAGTTTTTTTTTTTTAATATTTTTTTTTTTATTAATGTTATGATAGATTACAACCTTGTGAGATTTCAGTTGTACATTTTTGTTAGTCATGTTGTGGGTACACCACTTCCCCCTTTGTGCCCTCCCCCCACCCCCCCTTTTCCCTGGTAACCACCGATCAGATCTCCTTATCAATATACTAACTTCCACCTACGAGTGGAGTCATATAGAGTTCGTCTTTCTCTGACTGGCTTATTTCGCTTAACATAATACCCTCGAGGTCCATCCACGTTGTCGTGAATGGGCCAATTTTGTCTTTTTTTATGGCTGAGTAGTATTCCATTGTGTATATATACCACATCTTCTTTATCCAATCATCAGTTTCTGGGCATGTAGGTTGGTTCCACCTACATTGGAATCTTGGCTATTGTAAATAATGCTGCGATGAACATAGGGGTGCAACGGACTCTTGAGATTTCTGATTTCAGGTTCTTAGGATAGATACCCAGTAATGGGATGGCTGGGTCATAGGGTATTTCTATTTTTAACTTTTTGAGAAATCTCCATACTGTTTTCCATAGTGGCTGTACCAGTTTGCATTCCCACCAACAGTGTATGAGGCTTCCTTTTTCTCCACAACCTCTCCAACATTTGTTGCTCTTGGTTTTGGATGTTTTTGCCAATCTAACAGGTGTAAGGTGATTATAGTAGTCAGTTTTGTAAGATGTATGGACTGAAGCTGGCTTTCACTCATTCATTTCATTCTTTCATTCTGAATGAAAGACAGCTTCGGTCCATACACTACAAAACTGACTTGGTTTCCCAGAACAGTTTTGATTTCAAAATTACAAATTGATGCAATAATAACTAAGGGCAGCAGCCATGAAAATCCAACATCTCAGTAAATCATTCATAGAAACTGCTTTTAGAAGCCAATGACAGTTTAACAGCAGAAGAGAGAGCTGCATCAATACTGTCCATCCTTAGGGAAATTCCCCTGGCTCTCTCCTCAAGGGCCCATTATCTCTGACTACAGTGATTCCAGAATCACACTGCCTTTCTCCTCAGTATTGTCTGCGGGTCATATATTTAACCTCTCTTCAGGTTTATCTCTTCTAGTCATTATTTCCCCAGCTCTGAAATACTTGTCCCTCTTTTTTTTTCTCTGTATGTATCCTTTTCCCGAGATCTGAGGTCTCCAGGGGGGCAGCAGCCCTCTTAAAACCTCCATCATCTCGCCACTTATCTTGGAGGAAGGGCTTGGATCCTTTGTCCTCTTAGACCTCACACTGATGAGATATGTGTCAAGACTTAGCTTTATGTCCTACTTTGTGAGTTTTCCAGCTAAATTTCTTTATTCCCTGACTCTACCCACTTTGCTAGTTTGATTTAACCTTTGCATTCTCGTATTATTTCTGCATTTCAGTCTGACATCATGTCTGGAGTGGGAACCACAGGGCCAGTCTGCTTTCTGGGGATACTTAGGGTTGGCACCCCTGATCCTGTTACTGTCAGCTACTAGATTTGATTATAGTAGGTTGACAAGTAAGTGTGATAAACGCTTCCTGTGAGAACATGCTGTTTGTCTAAATGGGGTAATTTCTTCCCTGTGTGCCTGCCTTTTGGGAATTCATAAAGTCACTGAAGTTGTGAAAAAACAAAGTGATATACATTGCATTAACTAAGTTCCTACTCTTTACATCAATTCTTGGACTTTTTTTGCTCCTAAGAGCTCAAGTGAGTATTGAATTTCCCTATATATTAACTCCAAGATGTGTAGAGTCAGAGAGAAAAGAATTTCCTCCTAATCCATGGAAAACTTTGGTGATAAATAACAACTTACTAATGAAAAGTTTGTCTGTGCTTTAACTAAAACTTTAAGTTGAAGGTATATAATTTTATAGATTTTTTAAAATTACAGACGTCTCATCATATAGTTCTAAAAATTTGGAAACACATCCTATATCTTAAAATCAAACATTTTGCATAAATAAAACCATTGCTTGTGACTTTAATCTTTCCCGTTTTGATTTCAAAGTGGTGAGTAAAAAACCCCAAAGTGACAGTTAAGTTTTTCTCCATATTCTGCAGTTTCCTTGTTAAAACATTTTCCCACTTTTAATTTTTTTTAACTAAGGAAATTACTGTTTTCTAAGAGGAATTATGTTGTCAAATCATAAGGCCAACAGTGTCCATTAAAAAAAAGTACCATGAACATTGTGAATCTATTGTTTTAAAAATGAAGAAGACGACACAGCTACCAAAGAACCAGTACATACCAACCCACATGCTGACTACTAGAATCTCAGACATTGCTGTCAAATCTCATAATCATTATTTAGTGAAGAAAACAACACCAGACATTTCTATATCTAAAAGACAACATACTTAATGCATCTTTAAAAAGGAAACAAACCTGTACATTCAGCGCTGAGTAGATATCCTAAAAGGCAGATGGTGACGAGGCCCAGTGATTCTGCCATGATCATGTTCAGGCACCGCATAACCTTTGCTAGTAAATTGTGCAAGTAGCAAGGTTGACCAATTGTTCCAAAGTACAAGCTGAGCGTTATTTACTTCTGGGAAACGGTGTCCATCTCCCTCAGTGGGTCTTTGGGCTATTTCCAGTGGCCTCTTGGGTTAAGTGAAGAGCATAGGCAGTGGCCATCATTAAACTTCACCTCTGATTCAATGGGCTTCTGCCACTGTGGCTGATTTGAGGCTGAAGCAGAAAGTGACACATCATCAGAATAGGGGGAGGTATCATGGCTATAGTTGCTGTGGCAGCAACATTCATCAGTGGGATCCATCTTATTCTTGTCAGGGAGCACTAATGTCATATAGTTAAAGGTAAAGAGATGGAAAGAGCAAAGTCATTTGGTCACCCTCTTCAGAACACCCCCAGTGCTTATATACTTCGAGTCACCTGGTGGACGCTTTGTGTTCCTCCTCATAATGAGGAGTTTATAAACTTTGTTGTGCCATCTACCCATATGTTAGAACGTATAGGTCCTGTCTCAGAACACATGTATGTATGTGTGAGTGTATGTGTATGCATATATACTTATATAGTCTGTATAGAAAATAAATGTGTGCATATTATGTAATAGTTCATATTAATATATTATACCACTTCACATATAATCAAAAGAAGTCATAACAATATAACAACATTTACATGCCATTCTTTGTGTTGTTGTTGTGATATGTTTTATTTCTACATGTTATAAACCCTATATTACATTATTATTACTTTTGTTTTAAGCAGTCAACAATCTTTCAAAGAAATTTAAAAATGAGGAAAAATATCTTTTGTTTAGCCACATACTTACCGTTATGATATTCTTCATTTTTTTGTGTAGATCCAAGTTTCAACCTGTTATAATTTTTCATCTCTGAAGAATTTTCTTTAGTTATTTTGATAGTGTGGGTTTTCTTATGATGAATTTTCTCAACTTTCGTTTATTTGAAAATGTCTCTGGGGCTGGCACCGTGGCTGAGTGGTTAAGTTTGTGCCCTCTGCCTTGCCAGCCCAGGGTTTGGCTGGTTTAGATCCTGGGCACAGACCTAGCACCACTCATCAAGCCATGTTGGGGCGGCGTCCCACATAGCACAACTGGAAGGGCCTACAACTAGAATATACAGCTATGTGCTGGGGGGCTTTGGGGAGAGAGAGAGAAAAAAAAGAAGATTGGCAACAGATGTTAGCTTAGGTGCCAATCTTTAAAAAAAAGTCTCCATTTTACCTTCATTTTTAAAAAGTAATTTGGCTGCATGTACAATTCTAGATTGACAGTTTTTTCTTTCAGCACATTAGTGATGTCACCCTGTTGCCTTTTGGCATGCACTGTTTCTGATGAGAAGGCAGTGGATATTTTTATCATTGATTTTCAGCAATTTGACTACAATAAGCCAAGGTATTCTTGGGGTTTGTTGAGATTCTTCGATCTGTGGTTTGATATTTTTATTAAAATTAGGAAAGTTTGGACCTTACTATTTAAAATTTTGTTTTCAAATAATTATAGAGTCACAGGAAATTGCAAAGACAGTATAGAGAGGTCCCATATACCTTTCACCCAGTGACTCCCAATGTTTACATCTTACATAAATATAGTACACCGTCAAAACCAGGTAAGGGACATTGGTATAATGTATGTGTCTGATTCTAAGTGATTCTATTACATGTGTATATTTATCTAACCACCACTACAATCAATATAGAGAACAATTCTATCACCACCACAATCTCCCTTGGGCTACTATTCTATAATCACACCCACCTCCCTCCTACCAATTATTCCTAACCCTTGGAATTAATAATCAGTTTTCAGTCTCTATAATGAGAATGTTGTATAATTGGAATCATGGAATATGTGACCTTTTGAGATTGGCTTTTTTTCATTCATCACAGTATCTCTGAGATGCATCAAGGTTGTGGCATGTTTCAATAGTTAATTCCTTCTTACTGCTGAACAGTATTTCATGGTGTGGATGTGCCACAGTTTGTTTAACTAGTCATCTACTGAGAGACATTTTGATTATTTCTAGTTTTTTGCTATTGCAATAATGTGCTATGACCATTCATGTACAGGTTTCCATATGGACTTAACTTTTTAATTTCTCTGGGATAAATGCCTAGGAATGCAGTTTCTGGGTCATATGGTATTTGGATGTTTAGTTTTAAACAAACCACCAAACTGTTTTCCAAAATGGCTGTGCCATTTTACGTTCCCACCAGTAATGGATGAGTGATCTAGTTTCTATGCATCCTTGCAAGCATTTGCATTGTCATTATTTGTTATTTTAGGCATTCTGACAGGTATGTAGTGATAACTCATTGTGTTTTAATTTGTATTTCCCTAATGACTAATCATGTTCCACACCTTATCGTTTACTTATTAACCATCTGCATATCCTCTTCAGTGAAATGTCTCTTCATATCTTTTGCCCATTTCCCAGTTAGACTGTTTGATTTTTTACTTTTGGATTCTGGAGTTCTTTATATATTCTAGATACGTGTCTTTTCTCAGATAAATGGTTTGCAGATATTGTCTCCAAGACCACAGATTGTCCTTTCACCCTTGTAACTAGGTCTTTCACAGAGTCAAAATTTTGAATTTTGATACAGGTCAATTTATCATTTTTTAATGGATCACACCTTTAGTGTCATATTTAGAACTCTTCCACTAACACTAACCCTTAAGCTTTTTATTATTTTTTAAAAAACGTTTTAGGGTGCCAGCCCCGTGGCCTAGTGGCTAAGTTCAGCATGCTTCACTTTGTTGTCCTGGGTTCAGTTCCCAGGCACGGACCTACACCATTTGTCAGTGGCCATGCTCTGGCGGTGACCCACATACAAAATAGAGGAAAACTGGCACAGATGCTAGCTCAGGGCGTATCTTCCTCAGAAAAAAAAAAAAAAGTTTTATAGTTTTAAGATTTAGATTTATGCCTGTGTTCCATTTTGAGTTAATTTTTGTATAAGGTCTGAGGTTTTGGTTGAGCTTCATTTGTTTTTTTGCCTGTGGATGTCTGATTCCTCCACCACCATTTGTTAAAAAGACTGTCTATCCTTTCTGTTGAATTGCTTGTGCAATTTTTTCACAAATCAGTTGAGTGTATTTCTAGGTTCTCTATTCTGTTCCATTGCCGTATGTGTTTATCCTTCTGCCAATACCACACTCTCTTGATTATTATAGCTATATAGTAAGCCTTTATATCCAGTAGAGTGATTCCTCCCACTTTAATATTCTGTGACAAGGTTGCTTTAATTGTTCTATGGCCATAACTTTCCATATAAATTTTAAATAATCTTATCTGTAGCTACAAACACCCTTGCTGGGTTTTTAGTAGGAACTGCATTAAATCTGTATGTAAGTTTGGAGGCACTGACATCTTCATTATGTTGAGTTTTCTAATTCATGGACATGTATTTCTCTCTATTTATTTAGGTTTTTGATTTCTTTCATCAGCATTTTGTAATTTTCAGCCTATAGCTCTTATACAAGTTTTGGTAGTTGTAAACCTAAGTATTTCATTTTCTTTGGAGTAATTGTAAATGCTATTGTATTTTTAATTTCTGTTTTCACATATTCATTATTAGTGAGTAGGAATGCAATTGATTTTGTATCTTCTAACCTTGACAAAATCATTTACTTAGTTCTAGGAATTTTTTTTTCTTTATACAGATTGCTTGAGGTTTTCTATGAAGACAATTGTCTTATCTGCAAATAGGTATAGTTTTATATCTTCATTTCCAATGTGTGCCTTTATATGTATTTTTTGCCTACCATAGGTGCTAGAAGTTCCAGTACTATGTTGAACCACAGTGAGATCAAACCTCCTTGCCTTCTTCCTGATCTTAGGGAGGAAAGCATTCAGTTTTCCTACAATAAGTATGATGTTAGATGTAGGCTTTTTGTAGATGTTCTTTATTGAGTTGAGGTAATACCCCTCTTTCCTGACTTGCTGAGAGTTTTTTTTATCTTGAATGGTTACTGGATTTTATCATGCTTTTTCTGTGTCACTCGATATGATCATAGGATTTTCCTTCTTTAGCTTCTTGATAATGTGGATTATGTTGATTGTTTATTGAATTTTGAACCAGCCTTGAATACCTAGAAAAAATCCCACTTGGTCATAGAATATATATATTTTTATACATTGTTAAATTTAGTTGGCTATTATCTTGTTGAAGATTTTTGCAGGTAATTTCATGAATGATATTGGTCTTTAGTTTCCTTTTTTGTACTATCTTTGTCTGGTTTTTGTATATGGTGATAATGGTCTCCTAAAATGAGTTGGGAAATGCTCCCTCATCTTGTATTTTCTGGAACAGTTGATGTAAAGTTGATGTTAATTCTTTTTTTTTTTTGGTGAGGAAGATTCACTCTGAGCTAATATCTGTTGCCAGTCCTCCTCTTTGTTTGCTTGAGGAAAATTTGCTCTGAGCTAAAATTTATTGCCAGTTCTCTTTTTTTGCTTGAGGAAGATTAGCCCTGATCTAACGTCTATGCCAGTCTTCCTCTACTGTGTATGTTGCTCACTGCCATAGCATGGCTTGATGAGTAGTGTAGGTCTGTGCCCGGGATCCAAACCTGTGGACCTGGGCAGCCAAAGCAGAGCATGCCGGACTTAACCACTACACCACAGAGCTGGCCCCTTGATGTTAATTCTTTATATGCTTGGTAGAATTCTCCAGTGAAATGATTTGGGCCTGGAGATTTCTTTTTCAGGAATTTTAATGACATATTCAATTTCTTTCATGTTTGTAGAGCTATTCAGATTATCTACCTTTTCTTATTTGAGTTTTGCTGGTTGGTTATTTTCAAGGATTTGTCTATTTCTTCTAAGTTGTCGAATTTATGAGCATAAAGTCGTTTGCAGTATTTCCTTATTATATTTGATGGTTGCAGGATCTGAGTAATAGCCTCTATTTCGTTCCTGATATTGGTGATTTGTTTCTTCTCTTTTTTTTTTACTTTCAGTGTTGCTAGAGTTTTATCAATTTTATTGATTTTTTTCAAAGAGCCACCTTTTTGTTTCATTAATTTTATTTATTGT
Organism: Equus przewalskii; assembly: GCF_037783145.1. Lineage (NCBI taxonomy): Eukaryota > Metazoa > Chordata > Mammalia > Perissodactyla > Equidae > Equus > Equus przewalskii. The sequence continues at coordinate 111,931,010 of NC_091863.1, read as the reverse complement.
TTTGCTATTAATTTTGTTAGTTTCAGCTCTGATATTTATTATTTCCTTCCTTGTGCTTGCATTGGCTTTATTTTTCTCTTCTTGTTATACTTTTTTGAGGTAGGAACATAGATCATCGATTTGAAATCTTTCCTCATTCTAACATAATCATCACTGCTATAAATTTCTTTCTTGGCACTGCTTTAGCTGCATCCCACAAAATTAATGTTATATTTTAATTTTTATTCAGTTAGGTGTATTGTTTGATTTCCCTTGAGACATGCTCTTTGACACATGGCTTATTTAAAAGGTAGTTGTTTAATTTTCCTGTTTAGATATTTTCCTCTTGTCTTTCTGTTAGTTATTTCTAGTTTGATTCCATTATTGTCAGAGAACATACTCTATATGATTTCAGTTCTTTATTTTTTTTTTAAAGATTTTATTTTTTTCCTTTTTCTCCCCAAAGCCCCCCGGTACATAGTTGTATATTCTTTGTTGTGGGTCCTTCTAGTTGTGGCATGTGGGATGCTGCCTCAGCGTGGTTTGATGAGCAGTGCCATGTCTGCGCCCAGGATTCGAACCAACGAAACACTGGGCCACTGGCAGCGGAGTGCACGGACTTAACCACTCGGCCACGGGGCCAGCCCATGATTTCAGTTCTTTTAAATTTGTTGAGGTTTGCTTTGTGGCCCAGGATACAGTCTATATTTGTGACTGTTCCATGGCTCTTGGAAAAAAATGTATATTCTGCTGTTGTTGGGTGGCCAGTTCTATATATGTCAATTAGATACTGTTGGTTGATTGTGTTGTTTAGATCTTTCTGTCTAGTGGTTCTATCAGTTCCTCAGAGGGGGATGTTGAAGTCCCCAACTGTAATTTTGGATTTGCTTATTTCTCCTTTCAGCTCTATCAATTTTAGCTTCACGTGTTTTAAGGCTCTGCTCTTTAGTGTGACACATAGGATCTTCATGATTCCCTGGCGGATTGATTCTTTTAGCATTGTATGTCCTTCTTCTGATGTTTACTTTATCTGATATTAATATAGCCACTCCTGCTAGCTTTATTATTAATGATTGCATGAGGTATATCTTTCTATCCTTTTACTTTCATCTTACCTATGTTGGTGCATTTGAAGTGAATTTCTTGTAAACAGCATCTAGTTGGGTCATGCTTTTGTAACCACTTTGCCAATTTCTGTCTTTTGATTGGTGTATTTAGAGCATTTATATTGAAGATAATTATTGATATGTTAGTGCTTATGTCTGCCATTTTATTATTTGTTTCCTTCCTTTCCTCCCCTCTGGCTCTCATTCCGCTATTCTCCTTACATGCCTTTTTGTGGGTTACTTGAAAAATTTTTAGAATTCCATCTTGATTTATTTATAATTTTTTTGAGTGTATCTTATTGTATAATTTTTGTAGCTGTTGCTCTGGCTTTTACAATAAACATATGTGACTTATCACAGTATACTAATATCAGTATTTTAATGCTTGAAGTATGAAGCCTCTGATTTTGGTCCCTTAACCTTCTTCATTTTTAAATGTCATTGTCTTGATAACCAGATAGTGATTTTTTTTTGTTTTAATTATCAAATGTGATTTATAAAACTCATGAGGAGAGGGATAGCCCATATCTTGGTTCTTTTCATTGCTTCCTCTTCCTATACAATACTTCCTGTTCAATTCTTTTATCATTTGCTTCTCTTTGAAGAACTTCCTTTAGCCATTCTTTAAGTATAGGTCTCTTGGCAACAAATTCTTTCCATTTTCCTTTGTTTGAAATGCTTTTATTTCCCCTTCATTCCGGAAAGATAGTTTCACTGGATATAGAATTTGTGGTTGACAGTTCTATTTTTCTTCAGAACTTGAAAAATGTTGTGCCACTTCCTTCCGGCCTCCAAAGTTTCAGATGAGAAATCTCCTGTCATTCAAATTGGTCCTCTACAGGTAATGTGTCACATTTCCCTGGCAGCTATCAAGATTTTTTCTTTGTGTTTAGTTTTCAGAAGTTTAATTATGATGTGTTTTGGCATGGATTCCTTTGGCTTTATACTGTTTGGAGTTCACTCAGCTTCTTGAACCTGTAAGTTTGTGTCTTTTTTTTTTTTCCGCTTAGGAAGATTCACCCTGAGCTAACATCTGTGCCAATCTTCCTTTATTTTTTAGTATTTGGGCTGTGAGGACAGCATGGCCACTAACAGAGTGATGTAGGTCCACACCTGGGAACCAAACCTGGGCCACCAAAGTGGAGCACACTGACCTTAACCACTAGACCACCAGTGTAGGCCCAGTAAGTTTGTATCTTTTGCCAAAATTGGGAAAATTTCAGCTACTATGTCTTTGGTCCCACTTTCTTTCTCCTCCCCATCTAGGATTCTGATGACACAAATGTTGTATCTATTTTATTGTCCCACGGGTCTCTGAGTCTCTTTTACTTTATATCAAGTAAATTCTGTGAATTCACTGTTGTTTGGTGAGGTCTTTTGGAATCTAAGTTCATGGATTCTGTCCTCTTCATCTCCACTTTGCTAGTGAGCCCATCTAGAGAATTTTTAAAAAGTATATTCGTTGTTTTTTTAGCTTTATAATTTCCATTTTCTTCTTTTTTTTATAACTTCTACATTTTTGCTGAGATTTTCTACTTTTTCATTTTTTTGAGATATTTTGTAATTGTTGAAACATTTTTATGATGACTGCTTTAATATCCTTGTAAGATAATTCCAACATCTGATTAATTTTGGTGTTGGCATCACTTGGTTGTCTTTTATCATTCATGTTGTGATTTTCCTGGTTCTTATTATGATAAGTGGCTTTCAGTTGTGTTGTGGACATTTTGTCTGTTATGAGTAGAATCCATGTCCTGTTTAGCAGGCAGTCATCCTGTTAGGCTTAGCACATAGATCTTGGCCTATTTTTCTGTGCTGTGATTCCAATTCCAATGTAATTTTCTGACCCTTTGTGATGTTATTTAGGTAATTAAAGTTGTAAGTCAGCTGATGTTATGATATAGAGATTATCTGGGTGGGCCTGACTCAATCAGGTATGTCCTTTAAAAGCAGAGAGTTTTCAGGGCTGGTTCCGTGGCTGAGTGGTTGAGTTCATATGCTCTGCTTTGGTGGCCCAGGGTTCACTGGTTTGGATCGTGGGTGTGAACCTGCATACCACTCATCTGGCCATGCCACGGTGGTATCCCACATAGAAGAATTAAAATGACTTACAAGTAGGATATAGAACCATGTACTGGGGCTTCAGGGAGAAAAAAAAAAGCAGAGAGTTTTCTCCAGTTGATAAAAGTAGACATCAGAGAGGTTCAAAGTACATGACAGATTTGATGAAGCATTGGTGGCTTTGAAGAAGTGGGGGTGGGAGGACATGTGAAAGGACTGAAGAATGGTCTCTAGGAACTGAGAGCCATCCCTGGCTGACAGCCAGCAAGAAATCAGGAATTGCAGTCCTATAGCCAAATGGAATTTAATTGTCAACAACTTAATTAGTCTAAAAGTGGATCTAAATAGGAGCCTAGTTGGCTGATACCTTGACTTTGGCATTGTAAGACCCTAAGCTAAGATCTCACTTGAGATTTTCTTGCACTTCTGTTTACAGAACTGTGATATAATAAAGGGGTATTGTTTTAAGCCACTTAGTTTGTGGCAATTTGTTATGTGGCAAAAGAACACCAACACTCCATTGTTAATTTCATTGGTGCTAAGCATTGCTTTCTCCTTAAAGTTCGTTTTGCATTGTTGGTACCTCTGGGAGGGTAAACACATACTATCTTGAGAAGATTGATTTGAGTTTATAAAAGCTGTATAGTTCTAGCTTTTATGTTTTAGTCTATGATACATCATGAATAAATTTTGTGTATGAAGTGAGGTTAATATTTAAGGTTAATTTTTTGTTCTACACGAATATGGATTGTTTCCAGCACTACTGATTGATAAGACTATCCTTGCTACTTTGTCAAAAGTAAATTGGCTGTATGCATGTGAGTTTATTATTTACCTCTCTATTCTGTTCAGTTTGCATATTTTTAAATTTATATGAATGAGAGTGTATTATGTATCTCATTGTGTTTCTTAAATTTTTAAATTTAGTGCCATCATTTTAAGATCCACTTTTATTGCTATGTACATATCTAGTCTAATGCTTCTAACAGCTGCCTGTTGTGCGTATACCACATTTTTTCCTAACTTCTCTCCATGTGATTGACATCTAGATTGCCTAAAACACCCTGCTTCTGCAGATACTGCCATAATGGACACCTTCTCATGAGTACCTTTATGGAGTGATGTAATAATTGACTTTGGATGTATATTCAGGAGCAGAATGCCTGGGTCTTAGGGTAGTCATATTCCTGATTTGTCGAAGCACTGCCAGATTGTTCTAGAGACTGGCTGCACCAATCTACACTCCCACCAGCAGCTCATATAGATTTCTATACTGCATATTCATTCCAATTGTTAATATTATTTTTCTTTATAATGTTTGATAGTCTAAAAGAGATAAAGTGCTATCTTCTTGTTTTTTTTTCTGCTTTTTCTCCCCAAATCCCCCCAGTACATAGTTGCATATTATTTAGTTGTGGGTCCTTCTGGTTGTGGCATGTGGGACGCTGCCTCAGTGTGGCTGATGAGCAGTGCCGTGTCTGCGCCCAGGATCTGAACAAATGAAACCCTGGGTGGCCGAAGTGGAGCATGCAAACTTAACCACCCAGCCGTGGGGCCAGCCTTGTTTTAATCAATGTTTGCGTTATTACTATGAGTTAGAATGTGTCTCTGTAAGCTTTTTAGACTTTTGGGTTTCTTCTTTTGTAAATTGTCTGCTTATAACCATGGCCCATTTTTCTGCTGGGGTTGTTCATTTGAAGACCTTCTTTGAATATTCTAGGTATTAATCCATTATCAGTTTTAGACATTGCAAATAATGTTTCCCATTCTGTTGTGTGTCAGTTAACTTTGTCTGTGATTTTCTTATACATTTTTGAATAGAAGTCCTCAACTTGATTTTACTAAATTCATCAGTTTTTGCTTTTATAATCTGCATTTTTAAAGTTTCAAGAAATACTTCCCTGCCGCTAGGTCATAAAGATATTCTCTTACATTTTTTATACTAACTTTATAGCTTTATCTTTCACATCTAAATGTGTAATCTAATCTGTAATCTAAGTCTAAAATTTGATAGTAGAGTTGATGAGAGTGTGGGGAAAGAGTACTTGCATATGCTGCTGGTGGGATTATAGATTCTGGAGGTCATTTAGGCCATATCAAAAGACTCAAAATGCATTCTTTTTGACATAGAAATTAAGAAGATAATTTTAAGTGTATAAAACGTATTTGCCTCAAAGAATGTTTTTCTCAGTTATTATGATGGTGAAATATTGAAAATAACCCAAATATCCAAAAATAATAATTACGGTAACAATTAAACAATGGACTATTGAATTATTAATATGATATAGTTTGCCAGAATACCAAAACAATGGGGAGTTTCTGTTGATGTATAAAGTATATGAAGTATAAAGTTTCAGTTATGCAAGATGAATAAGTTCTAGAGATTTGCTTTACAATATTATGCCTATAATTAAAAATAAAAAAATAAAAAGAACAAAGTTGGAGGACTCATGTGTCCTGGTTTTCAAACACACTACAAAGCTACAGTAATCAAGAAAATGTAGTACTGGCATAAGGATAGACAGATTATATAGTTTCCTACTGCTGAAACAAATTACCACAGACTTAGTGGCTTAAAATAAAGCATTTGTTTTATAAATTTATTTAGCATAGGAGGGCAGAAATTCAAAATCAGTCTCACTGGGCAAAAGTCAAGGTATTGTCAGGGCTGGTTATTCCTGGAAACTCAGAGAGGATAATCCACTTCCCTTTTTCAGCTTCTTGAGGCTGCCTACATTTCCAGCTTGTAGCCACTTCTTCACTTTACTCCAACCTCTTGCTTCCATTGTCATATCTCCTACTGACTAGGATCCTACTGCCTGTCTTTTGTAAGGATCCTTGTAATTACTTTTGGCCCATTGGATAATCCTGGAAAATCTCCCCATCTCATGATCCTTAACTTGATCATATGTGCAAAGTCCCTTTTGCCATGTAAGATAACGTATTCATAGTTTCTGGGGATTGGGATGTAGGCATATTGAGGGGCCCAATATTCAGTCTATCATACACATGAATGGATTAGACTTGAGAGTCCATAGATAAATCCCAAAATTTATGGTTATTGATTTTGACAAGGGTATCAAGACAATTTGATGGAGCAAAGAGCAGTCTTTTGAACAAATGGTGCTGGGACAATTGGAAATCCAAATGCAAAAGAATGAAATTGAATCCCTACCCCACACCATATATAAAAATTGATTAAAAATGGATCATAGAACTAAATCTATAAAACTCTTAGAAGGAAACATAGATGTAAATTTTCATGATCTTGGATTAGGCAATGCTTTCTTAGGTATGACACCTAAAGCACAAACAACGAAAGAACAAAAATTGATGAACTGAATCTCATCAAAATTCAAAAATTTTGTGCATCAAAAGATACTTTTAAGAGAGTGAAAGTACAACCCATAGAATAGTAGAAAAAATTTGCAAATTTTATATCAGATAAGGGACTTTTTAACTAATATATAAAGAATTCTTACAACTCAACAATAAAAACACTACCAGATTTAAAATTGGCAGAAGATCTGAGTAGATATTTCTTCATAGAAGATATACAAATGATCAATTAGCACATCAAAAGATGCTCAACTTCATTAGTTATTAGGGAAATGCAAACTAAAACCACAATTAGAGACTACTTCAAACCCTCTAAGATGGCTGTAATAAACAAAACAATAAATAAGTTTCATGAGGATCTGGAGAAATTGGAACCCTCATACATTGCTCTTGGCAATGTAATATGGTGTAGCTGCTGTGGAAAACAATTTGTTAGTTCCTCAAAAAGTTAAAGAAAGTGATGTCAGCATCATGGCAGAGTGAGCTCTCCCAGTAATCTCTCCCCTCGACAATACAACGAAAAAGATATTCATACTCCAACAGAGGACATCCACACAACACAAAAGATGTTTGAGAGACCCACCCAGCCACACGTGAGAGGATGGAGAGGCTGGAGCCCCCCTTGGAGGTGGTGGAACAGGATAAGAGAAAATTTCACTCACTCCCCAAAAGACTGCGATCCAGGACTGCGCACTGCCTCTGAGAGGGAAAGAAGGAGGGAGGGGACACCTGTTCACAGGAGCATCAAAGATCCCTGAGGTCCCTTGCAGCCTAGGGGGAGGCTCCCTACTGGGGTGAAAGCTATTGCAGGGATGACCTCATCAAGCCAACACCCCAGGAGATCAGATAGCCAGAGCAGAGTGAGTAAGCCTGCAAGAGCATGCAGAAGAAAATGCCTCCCCCAACCTGCCTAGTGCCAGCTCCAATGCCTGGGATCCTGATGGAACACAGAGGGCTCATAATACAAGGCTGTTGACCCTGCCCCCCACCCAGTGGCAATAGGTGGTAACAGTGACCAAATAATACCAGGATGCAAAAGAACAAAGCCACACCCTTTAGTGGTATTAACAATTATATTAAATCTCCAGACTAGAGAGAAAATGACAAGTACCCAGAAATGAGTCCTGAAAATACAGAAATATGTAATCTAAATGACAGAAAATTCAAAATAGCTATCATCAAAAAACTCAATGAATTAAAAGAGAGTGGAGAGAAACAATTCAACAAGTTCAGGAGCTACTTCATGGAAGAGATTGAAACTATAAAGAATAATCAATCAGAAATATTGGAGATGAAAGACACAATCGATGAGATAAAACAAAATATGCATTCCCTGAATGCTTGAGCAGACATCATAGAGGAGCAAATCACCATAATTCAAGACAGACATATTGAAATGCTCCAGATAGAGGAGGAGAGAGAACTAAGATTAAAAAGAAGTGAAGAAAGTCTCCAAGAAATATCTGACTCAATTAGGAGGTGCAACATAAGAATTATAGATATTCCAGAGGGAGAAGAGAAGGAGAATGGAGCAGAAAGCTTGTTCAAAGAAATAATAGCAGAGAACTTTCCAAACCTGGGGAAGGAGATGGAAATCCATGTGGGAGACACTACTAGATCTCCTATAGATGTCAATGTAAAAAGACCTACTGCAAGGCATATAGTAGTGAAACTGGCAAAAGCAAATGACAAAAAATACTAAGGGCAGCAGGGCAGAAGAAAACCGCCTATGAAGGAACCCCTATCAGGCTTTCAGTGGATTTCTCTGCAGAAACCTTACAGGCTAGGAGAGACTGGAATGACATATTCAAATCATTGAAGGACAAAAACTTTCAACCAAGAATACTCTCTCCAGCAAAAATATCCTTCAGATATGATGGAGAAATAAAAACTTTCCCAGATAAATAAAAGCTAAGGGAGTTCATAGCCACATGACCACTCCTACAAGAAATCCTCAAGAAGGCCCTCAGACTCAGGGAAAAGAAAGGGAGAAAGGTATTACAAAGCAAGGAGTAGGGAGATAAATAAGTAGACAAAATCAGAAAATTTTAGCTCCACATCAGAACAGGTTAGCAAATACTCCAGTATAGCATTAAAGATAAAGGGAAGGAAAACACCAAAAACAAAGATAATCTTGTCATTTTAACCACAAACTCACAACACAAGATGGAATAAGATGTGAGAAAAACAACTTAGGAGGGAAAGAGGAAAGGTACGGAATCAGTTTAGTCTAAGGAAATAAGAGGCTGTCAGAAGATGGACAACCTTATCTATGAGATTTTGAATACAACCTCTGGAGCACTAAACAAAAAAGCAGAACAGAGTGACAAATAATAAGTAAAGAGAAAACAAAGAAACACAACATAAAAAACTGTGTAACTTAATTGGTAGACAGAAACACATGGGACATGAAACAAAGGAATTGCTGGAGAACTGGGAAACGACTGATAAAATGGCAGCATTAAGCCCTCATATATCGATAATCACCCTAAACGTAAATGGATTGAATTCTCCAATAAAAAGACACAGAATGGCGAGATGGATTAAAGAACAAAACCCAACAATATGCTGCCTCCAGGAAACATACCTCAGCTCCAATGAGAAACACAGGCTCAGAGTGAAGTGATGGAATATGATACTACAAGCCAATGGCAAACAAAAGAAAGCAGGTGTTGCAATACTTATATCAGACAAAGTAGACTTCAAGATAAGACAGGTAAAGAGTGGCAAAGAGGGGAAGTATATAATGATCAAAGGGAGACTCCACCAAGAAGACATACCACTTATAATCTATGCACCCAAAGCACCAAAGTACATAAAGCAACTATTAACAAACCTAAAAGAAGATATTAATAATAACACAATAAAAGTGGGGGACCTCAATACTCCACTCACATCAATGGATAGATCATCCAGACAGAAAATCAACAAGGAAATAGTGGAATTAAATGAAAAGATAGACCAGTTGGACTTAATAGACATATATAGAACACTCCATCAAAAAACAGCAGAATATACATTCTTCTCAAGTGTGCATGGAACATTCTCAAGGATAGACCATATGTTGGGAAACAAGGCAAGCCTCAATAAAGTTAAGAAGATTGAAATAACAAAAAGCATCTTTTTGATCAAAATGCTATGAAGCTAGAAATTAATTACAAGAAAAAAAGCTGAGAAAGGGACAAAGATGTGGAGACTAAACAACATGCTATTGAACAAGCAATGGATCATTGGGGAAATTAAAGGAGACATCAAAAAATATCTGGAGACAAATGAAAATGAAAACATACCATACCAACTCATATGGGATGCAGCAAAAGCAGTACTAAGAGGGAAATTTATCGCAATACAGGCTCACCTTAACAGACAAGAAAAAAAAATCCCAAATAAGCAATCTCAGCCTACACCTAACTGAATTAGAAAAAGAAAAACAAAGCCCAAAGTCAGCAGGAGAGAAATAATAAAAATCAGAGCAGAATTAAATGCAATTGAAACAAAAAAGGCAGTAGAAATGATCAATGAAACAAAGAGCTGGTTCTTTGAGAAGGTAAAGAAAATTGACAAACCCCTAGCCACACTTACAAAGAAACAAAGAGAGAAAGCTCAGATAAATAAAATTAGAAATGAAAGAGGAGAAATAACGGATACCAAAGAAATACAAAGGATTATAAGAGAATACTACAAAAAGCTATATGCCAACAAAATGTACAATCTGTAAGAAATGGATAAATTTTTAGACTCTTACAACCTCCCAAAACTGAATCAAGAAGAAATAGATAATCTGAATGGACCAATCGCAAGTAAAGAGATTGAAACAGTAATCAATAGCATCCCAAAGAATAAAAGCCCAGGACCAGACTGCTTCCCTGGAGAATTCTACCAAACTTTCAGAGAGGATATAATACTTTTCCTTCTCAAGCTATTCCAAAATGTCAGGGAAGATGGAATGCTTCCTCACACATTCTACGAGGCCAATGTCACCATGATACCAAAGCCTGACAAAGACAACACAAAAAAGGAAAACTACAGGCCAATATCACTGATGGACATAGATGCAAAAATCCTCAACAAAATATTGGTAACCCAAATACAACAATACATCAAAAAGATCATACACCATGATCAAGTGGGGTTTATATCAGGGACACAGGGATGGTTCAACATTCACAAATCAATCAATGTGATACACCACATTAACAAAATGAGGAATAAAGACCACATAATCATCTCAATAGATGCAGAGAAAGCATCTGACAAGATGCAACAGCCATTTATGATAAAAACTCTTAATAAAATGGGGATAGAAGGAAATTACCTCAACATAATAAAGGCCATATATGACAAACCCACAGCCAACATCATACTCAATGGAGAAAAACTGTACACCATCCCTCTGAGAACAGGAACAAGACAAGGATGCCCACTATCACCTCTCTTATTCAACATAGTACTGGAGGTTTTGATCAGAGCAATTAGGCAAGAGAAAGGAATGAAAGAATCCAAAGAGGGAGTGAAGAACTGAAACTCGCACTGTTTGCAGACGATGTGATTTTATATATAGAAAACCCTAAAGAATCCATCGGAAAACTATTGGAAATCATTAACAACTATGGTAAAGTTGCAGGGTATAAATTTAACTTACAAAAATCATTTGCTTTTCCATACTCTAATAACAATCTTACAGAAAGAGAACTCTAGAATATAATTCCATTTACAATCACAACATAAAGAATAAAGTACCTAGGACTAAACTTAACCAAGGAGGTGAAGGACTTATACAATGAAAATATAAGACATTATTGAAATAAATGGACGATGACATAAAGAAATGGAAAGAGATTCCATGCACATGGATTGGAAGAATATACATAGTTAAAATGTCCATACCACCCAAACCAATCTACAGATGCAATGCAATCCCAATCAGAATCCCTATGGCGTTTTTCACAGAAATACAACAAAAAATCCTAAAATTCTTACGGGGCAACCAAAGACACTGAATTGCTAAGCAATCCTGAGAAAAAAGAACAAAGCTGGAGGCATCACAATCCCTGACTTCAAAATGTACTACAAAGCCATAGTGATCAAAACAGCATGGTATTGGTGCAAAAACAGGCACACAGATCAATGGAACAGAACTGAAAGCCCAGAAATAAAACTGCACATCTACAGACAGCTAATCTTCGACAAAGGTGGCAAGAACATACAATGGAGAAAAGATAGTCTCTTCAATTAATGGTGTTGGGAAATCTGGACAAGCACTTGCGAAACAATGAAAGTAGACCATTATCTCATGCCATACACAAAAATAAACTCAAAATGGATCAAAGACTTGAAGATAAGTCTTGAAACCATAAAACTTCTGGAAGATGATATAGGTAGTACACTCTTTGACATCAAACTTAAAAGGATCTTTTCAAATACCATGTCTTCTCAGGCAAGGGAAACAAAAGAAAAAGTAAACCAGTGGGACTTCATCAGACTAAAGAGCTCCTGTAAGGCAAAAGAAACTAGCATCAAAACAAAGAGACAACCCATCAAGTGGGAGAAAATATTTGCAAATCATATATCTGACAAGGGGTTAATCTCCATAATATATAAGGAACTCACACAACTGAACAATAAAAAACAAACAGCCCAATCAAAAAATGGGCAAAAGACGTGAAAAGACATTTTCCCAAGGAAGATATACAGATGGTCAATAAACACATGAAAAGATGTTCAACATCACTAATCATCAGGGAAATACAAATCAAAACTACACTAATATACCACCTTACACGTGTTAAAATGGCTATAATCATGAAGATTAAAAATAACAAATGTTGGAGAGGATGTGGAGAAAGGGGACCCTCAGAGACTGGTAGTGGGAATGCAAACTGGCACAGCCACTATGGAAACCAGTATGGAGATTCCTCAAAAAACTAAAAATAGAACTACCATGTGGCCCAGCTATCCCACTACTGGGTATCTACTCAAACAACTTTAAAACAACAATCCAAAGTAACATATGACCTCCTATGTTCATTGCAGCCCTATTCACAATAGCCAAGACATCGAAACAATCCAAGCGTCCATCAACTGATGATTGGATAAAGAAGATGTGGTATATATATACACAATGAAATACTACTCAGCCAGAAGAAAAGACAAAATCATCCCATTTTCAACAACATGGATAGACCTGGAGGGTGTTATGCTTACCGAAATAAGCCAGAGTGAGAAAGACAAACACCAGATGAATTCACTCATATGTGGAGTATGAACAAACACATGGACAAAGAAAACAGTTCAGTGGTTACCAGGGGAAGGGGGGTTGTTGGTGGACGGTGGTCACACGGGGTGAAGGGGAGCACTTATGTGGTGATGGACAAGAAATAATGTACAACTGAAATTTCACAATTAGGTAAACTATTATGAACTCAGTAAAAAAAAAAAGTTAAACACAGAGTTACCATGTGACCCAGGAATTCTACTCCTAGATATATACTCAAGAGAAATGAAACTTATGTCTATGCAAAAACTTGTACATGAATGTTAATAGCAGTGTTATTCATGATAGCCAAATGTAGAAACAACTCAAGTGTCCATCAGCAGATGAATGGATAAGCAAAATGTGTATAGTCACACAATGGAATATTATTCAGTTACAAACAGGAATAAGGGACTGATACATGCTACAACACGGCCGAACCTTGAAAACATGGTGACCGACAGAAGCCAGTTACAAAAGACCACATATTATATGATTCCATTTATATGAAATGTCCAGAGTAGGTAAATCCATGCAGACGGAAAGTAAATTAGCAGTTGCTGAGTGCTTTGGAGAAGGGCTGAGGGAAATGAGGAGTTACTGCTAATGGGTGCAGAGTTTCTTTTTGGAGTGATCAAAGTGTCTTAAAATAGATTGTAGTGATGGTTCCACAACTCTGGGAATATACTAAAAACCATTAAATTGTACATTTTAATTTGGTGGGTAGTATGGTATGTGAATTATATCTCAATCAACTTTTAAAATCAAATGAACTAGATCTAAAAAATAATATGGTTTACAATGATTCTCAACTGGAATTTGTTTTATTTTCACAAAAGCTTAAAATAAAGGCTTGAGGGACTGTCCCCATGGCCGAGTGTTTAGGTTCGCGCGTTCCGCTTCTGCGGCCCAGGGTTTTGCCAGTTGGGATCCTGGGCGGGGACATGGTACTGCTCATCAGGCCGTGTTGAGGCGGCGTCCCACATGCCACAACTAGAAGGACCCACAACTAAAAATACACAACTATGTGCCGGGGGGCTTTGGGGAGAAAAAGGAAAAATAAAATCTTTAAAGGCTTGGATTTAAAAAATGATGGGGAAGTAGAAAGATGCTCACAATTGCTAAGCGAGTTAAAAACAGCAGCAGTTAGTGTGATTATATTCATGTGTGTTCATGTGCATGTAAATGATTTTAACACACACATGCACACTTATAGTCATAGTAAATTACCCTACAATTTTCAAAGTGTTTTTTTCTGGGGCTAGGTTACAGGGTTTTATTTTCCTTTTTTTCCCTTGTTTATAATTTCTTAATTTTGTGTTGAGCATGTATTTTCTTAAGAACAAGACTACTAAAGCTTATGTACTCAGATACAATGACCCTGAGGAAGTAGAAAAGTCCCTTAAACCTCAGCTTTCCCCTGCATGTCTCCTCTGTTCCAGGGAAAATATGAGGGAAGGAAACCTTGCGTTGTCGATAGGAAGAACGGAGACTGCTCCTTTCCTGGAGTGCGGTGGAGGCATGGGGGGGATGACGGGCACAGAGAGGTGTTCCTGTTTGTTTTGAGGTGAACTCCCAGAACAGCAGGCATATCCACAATCAAATGTAAGCAGCCAAAACATCCAAAGCTGAACGGAAATTCGTTGAAAAATGCCTATTTTTCTGCCTGAATTCCCCACATCTTTGTTAGTTTGCATTAGTACAAGTGATATGTTGTTTGGCTTTGTTTGTAAGTTGTTTCATTTGTATATGTTTGGTGTCCCCCAGCGGCTTGTGAGTTTTTCGAGAGCATGAGACCTTGGCTTTTATTCCTGTTCTTGCTCTCCCAGAGCCAGTAATGGTACCTTGCATAAAGCTGATGCAGATGAAATGGTCGTATTGGCAGAAACAGGGAGAGACTTTCATTATCAACTAGCCCTGCTATCTATCTGTAGCCAGAAAGACTTTCTGTATTTTATTCTAAAACTAAAGGTTTTACTTTTGGCAGGTGGTCCCCACCATTTAACTGTTTTATAATTAACAAATGAACTGGCACACATTTTAGAACAAATCTACCTTGTTATATTGGGTACCTATTTCTGCACAACTATTACCACACACTTAATGGTTTAAAACAACACACGTTTGTATTCTCACAGTTTTTCTGGGTCAGCAACCTGGGCATACCTTAGCTGCGTACTCTGCTTAGTGCCCTACAAGGCTACAGTCAAGGTCCCAACCAGGCTGTGTAGTCATTTGGAGACTTAAATGGGGAAGAAGCTGCTTCCAAGCTCACTCAGGTAGTTGTCAGAATTCATTTCTTTGGGGTTGTGAGGACAGAGGGCCCCCAGGCTTTATGTTGGCTGTTAGCAGCCTGCAGTTCCTAGAGGCTGCCCACAGTTCCTTGCTATGTGGGTTTCCCCAATATGGCTGCCTACTTCATCGAGCCCGCAAGGATTCTCTAAAGCCAGACTTGCTAACAAAATGAAGTCTTATACAAAACAACCTAATTACAGGAGTAACATCCCATCCCTTTGGCCATTTGTATTGTTTAGAAACAGGTCCTGCCCACACTCGGAGTGGAGGTCTTATCCAAGAAGGTGGATACTAGGCGGAGGGCATCATGAGGAACCTTATGACTTATTTATCAGCCACACTTGTGATTTATTTTAAAGTCTACACCAGAAATGTATGCTGTCCTAGGTTAGACATTTCAGGATTATTTTATGTTTTTAAATAACTGACATGAGTATTTGATTTATTACAGCCAGACTCACTGCTGAAGCGCATGACTCTGTGCTTAATTGGTAGTCTAAAGAAACTTCATTTCAGCGACTTGTCAGGGAATATCTCCTAGGACTTGTTGACGCTAAAAACCAAAACTCAGTTGGAGGAATCATATTTATGGAAAATTGCCTACAAGTTATGTCATCTGCCCATTCCTACAGAAATTACAAAACCTCTCTCTAAGCCAGACCTTTGTAGAGCTGCTTACCTGGGTCCCATCACTCTGGCTCCCTGTGTAAGTGCTTCGGTGGGATCGTGCTTTGGCCTGAAGTCATCAGCCTACATCGAGTGATCCTATGGGAAACAGCCGTATGAAGCGTGTTGCGATAGACTGTGTAATGTAACGTCTGCTCTCAGCACCAGGAATACTTGTGCATCTCTTGTTTGGCTTCTTTCCTGGAGGCACTGTCAATCCTGTAACCGCTCTTCTTCCTTCGCACTGGCCAGTTTTGTGTTCACTGTTAGCAAGTGTTCCAGACTTTCAGTAGACATTTTGTGTGCTAACCTTACTCTTAGCCTTGTTTTTACCTTTCTACCTTGTTTTTTTACCTTGCCCTGAATTCCTGACTTTTTGTCTTCTTACTTACAATTTTTATTTAGTCATGAAATAAAAAAAAATAAAAGTATATCATATTGTATGTTATCTTAAATCCTGTTGGTAACAAGGAGGAATATAAATAACCTGTTTGAATGCTACAGACGTTTTAAAGTGAACATTGTAGCTGGGCCCATAGGAACAAAAAAAAAAGCTTTTTTCCTAAATGGGAGGGTAGATATTGTGCTAAACCATTTGAACCTACTGAAGTCACTGGTGTGTCCAGTAGTGACTCAGACAGAGAGCTCTTTTGTAGCAGTCACTTGCCTTGGCTAACGGGAATACCAATCCAAATAGCTAGGTGCTGAAAAGAAGAGTCAGAGAGGAGACATTAAGTTTGGGTGGTAGTGGGGATTGCTCTTAAAAGAAACTAGAACTGGTACAATGCAAGGAGGAGGGTGAAAACAGAGAGACGGAGGATCCCTACGAGGAAATTTTATTCCGTAAGAATCCGATTTGCCCTCAAGTTCAGGCTTTTTGCAGGATGATTCTTGGGTTGCTGATCCCCCTCTCTTAATCATCCCTGTTAGTACAGGGCTGTGTGCAGGCTATGATAGAACAGGTTTGGGAAGCTGCACACAGGGGCAGTGTATGGGCAGAAGTTTTCTATGGAGCCAGATTGATTCAAAAAGGGCACTACCCTGTGAGTTATCAGCGTGGGCCAGAAAGGTTGATGATAAAAACATTCAGCCAGGAGGGAAGCCCAGGCTGAAAGTTTGGATGGATTAGATTATCTATCCAGTTGAGGGAGTGATTTCAAGTTGGAATGGTCAGGGGCCGGTGGATGAAGGAAGTCAGAGTGAGGAAAAAGGTATGGAGTAAGTGAGGGTGGACAGTTGAGGAAACAAGTTTGTGCACGCTGGGCCTGTGGCAGATTGTGGCAGGAGCAACTTGTTAAAGTTCTCTATAGGGCTACACCCTGTATCCTACTGGGAAAAGGCCAGTTAGAAACTTTCTGGGAAATGACAGTCGTGGCTTGTTACCGTTAAGACAGAGTTAGCCACTGGGTTGATTTCTGACTCTGCTTGGCTGACATCTACATTGTCTCTATTTGACCAAAATGGATCCTCTAAAATTGGTTTATTTAAATGTCACAAAGTGCTTTCTTTCAGTAACCACGACCCCAGTGAGAACTATTGAAGCAGTTGTCAAGTGAATGAAATTGAGAAATAACGCCACATTCAAATAAAAATAGCACTATTTTCAAGACTAGTATTGGAAAAAGCTAAGACAAATCTCCTTTCAGCTTTGTTGCCATTCTCCCCCCATCTTCCAAGAGGGCTTCATTTTTCATTCTGCTTTCCCCCCACTATATTGCTTCCTACAAATCTCAGTTTAATTTTTAGATTTGAGGAGCAACAAGATAATGTATAAACTCACTCATTTGCCCTTTTCTTACTAAATTATAAAGCAAGAAGAAAGTCTAACATTAAATACCTGTTATGTACCAGGAAGTTTATATACACTATCCCCTTAAATCCTAGCAACAGCCCCATGAAGTAGGAATAATATGTTTGTTACAGATGGGGAAATTGACACTCAGTAGTTAGGTTCTATAGCTTGGCCAAGATCACACAGGTATTAAGTGAGGAAGTCACAATTCAAATCCAGAACTTTCTGATTTCAAAACCCTTGTGATTAGCTACTATGTTGACACCTACCTCTTAGAACTGTTTTCAGGATTCAATAAGACAATGCATGTAAGGTACCTAGCAGAGTCTATCCATGAATAGCTCAATAAAGGGGAGGGGCTATAACATGTTCCCCACCACCACCACCACTATTCTGCTTTCCAAGTAGTCATGATTGGCTGGAATACAGGATGTGTGAACAACTCACTGCAGAGTCTGTGAATAATTAAGATGTTTTTAACCATATCAGTGATGCTCATTTATTGACTATAAACCATATGCCAGAGGCTTTTCTGAAGTTCTTTTCTTATTCTCTTTTCATCCTGACAACATTATAAAGTTGGTATTTTTGCTCTCCCCACTTTATAGATGAGCAGACTGAGCCTCAGACAGATGAGATAACTTGCTTAAAGTCATGAAATGGCAGAATCAGAATTTGGATCCAGGTTTGTCTGAGTCCCAAACCTATGCTTTTTGCACACCGCCCTCCAGCCTCCCTGTAATTGTAAGACCAAATTACTGAGGTTATTTCTGTATCTCACCCGCATGTTGTACTGTAGAAATAAGACCCTCCTGTGCTAGGTCATAATTTACATGAATTCATCCAAAGTTACCGCTAAAGAGAGTTTTGCTTGTGGCCGCAAATTTTCAAGGACTGTAATAACTTTTACTAAAACTGATTTGTTCAGTTTTTCTATAAAGTGACATAATCAACTGGCAGAAATCCAGGAGTACTCAATGCTCTGATTAAGTCTTTGTCAACCATCAATTCTAATCTCTGTGGCTGCAAAATGGGATCAGAAGAAGATGGTTCAGAATTTAATGCAGACGCAACTCTCAGAGCATGCTCAGGGTTCAAAGGGGTTCGTCAAAGTGTGGTCCTGAGAAATTCCCACATTACCCTTTCATAGGCAAGATAACTCAGAGTCGTGAATAGTGAAGCCTGTGAAAGGGAAGCAGTTATAATTGACTCATAAAGAAGAGTTTTTAAATTAAAACAGTTGGTAACTGTAGTTACTTTTATTCACCAAAGCCTATGGAACAAGAGTGATGATTAAATGTACAAAGAGTACTAAAATAAATGAAGAAGCACTCTGTATTTTGGAGATTTAAAAACAACTGTATTTTAGAAGTTGAAAATGGTATTGGAACAACTGAGTTATTAGGAAGAAATGGTATTAGACTTATCCTCCAAGATTTACTTAGCCATCCAAAAAATAAATAACCCTCATGCTGCAGTATACCTGGGAAATAATTATTGCTGCCAAATGGCCTCCTGATGAGCAAGACAAGCCAGTCTACTCAGAGGTCGAAAGCCCAAAGAGCCAGCCTGTGCACCGCTGGGCAAGAGAGAATCTCCTGCCAAGAATGATCTCTAGGGGCTTTGCTGGCAGAATTTCATCACATCCTTTTCACTTCTCTGTGGGTCTTGTCTAGGTCAGGGAGAGAAAGCCTCCAGTATTCTCTCTCTGTTGGTATTCCCTAAAACACTCTCCTGCATTGCTCCAAGAGAAGCAGCCACAAGAAACAACGGAGGGATGTCTTAGAAATCATTGCACTGATTTTTAGAGATGAGTTTATGCTCAGGAGCAAAACAGTAGGTCATAAAATTGTTCTATTCCAATATATAAAACACTGCAGGGAAACCATATTATCTTCCTCTATTCGATAAACTGCTGGGCATTTTTTCCGCCCAGAGACAGCTCTGATTGTCAGCTTCTGCCTTCTCCAGCCTCCAGTCTATGGACTTAGCCCTAACCAACCCTGAGGCAGAAAGAATATTAAGAAGTCCCATCCCTACCAGGTGAGGCCTGGACCTACTTTTATTATCAGGCTATTATCCACTATGCCTGAGGTGAACTCCCCCAACCAGGCCATATGACTGGGTTGTTGCCTCATTTTCTTCCACCTGGCCTACCAATTCTCCACTTTCGTCTAAACCCTCATCTACCAGTCTATAGTCTCCTTTACTCACTCTTCCCTGGGGCCTGGAGCTGGCTCTTACAATCTCAGCAGCTCATGGTTCCTAATTCTGAGGTGCTGATGTGTGCTGCCACCTGCCCTTGGCCTATGGAAGCTGGCCCCTCTTGAGAGTCGTAGTTTCCAATGAGCCTTTGGGTTATGTATAGTGGACTGCTGACCACTCTGTTCAGAGACCAGTACTCTGTCTGTTCACAGCTTTCTTTTCCACTCTACTAGCTCACTGTATGTAGTCCTCCTGAATGACTGCTGTCTGAACTTGCACTGCTTACGGATCATTGTGCATAGTTGGGTTCTTGACCATCTCGGTAATGTGCTGGCAGCATTGTAGTATCATGGAAAGACCAGAAAAAGAGTGTTTTTTCTAATTATAGTTAGCAACTGTCTTTTCTTCAAAGACTTTTTGTGTGAGTTGGAACAACTTCTCACATGCCATTTAGTGACAGGTCTTACAACTTTGGGTGTATTGGTGAACTCACGGCAGACTGTTGGGACAGAAGACATGGGTTCAAGTTGCAGCTCTATTATTAATTGTGTGGGATCTTGGGTAAGCTGTATCACCTTACTGGATCCTGGTTTCCTCATCTACAAAGATGGTGGTGATAAGGGCTATATATCTCTTGATAGTGGTGAGAAGATTGAATGAAAGAATGGATATGAAATTGTTTTGTGAATTGCTCTTTATTCTGTGGAGGAGAACCTTGTGAGTTATGATATTTTTTAAATAGAATTTTATATCCTGTTCCTCACATGTGAAGAAATACATCAGGGTCTCAGGACATCTAGTGACCAAAAAGTCTGACCGCCAACTGACTGATACTTATAAGACAAATAGTGGAGTTTCATATCTTAAGGTGTGGTTCCGTGACTTAGTGTATAAAAAATCAAAGATTATGGATTTGGTTACAGCCATAGTTTGAGGAGGTAGCATGTAGTCATGAAAAGAGCATGGGCTTTAGAGTTAGACAACCTGGGTTCAAATCTCATCTTAGCCGCTTAATGGCTAGACGCACCTGGGGAAATTAATCAATCTTCTCGAATCTCAGTTTCATCAGAATAACACTACCCCACACTATTGATTTTTTTTCTGTTTTTTTCCCCCAAATCCCCCCAGTACATAGTTGTATACTTTAGTTGTGGGTCCTTCTAGTTGTGGCATGTGGGACGCCACCTCAGCATGGCCTAATGAGTGGTGCCATGTCTGCTCCCAGGATCGGAACCGGCGAAACCCTGGGCCACTGAAGTGGAGCACGCGAACTTAACCCCTCAGCCACAGGGCCGGCCCCACACACTATTGATTTTTAAAAAATCCAATCTGGTAGTCTTTGTCTGTTAACTGGAACATTTAGCCAACTTATATTTAATGTATTTAAAGATACATTTGGGATTGAATTAATCATTTTATTGTGTGTTGTTCTCTGTTTCCTTTTCTTCCTTGCCTTTGCTTTCCTGTCCCAAGCAGTTAATTATTTTTAATCATTCTAATATTTACCCTTCACTAGTTAGAAAGTTATATACTCTTTCTATTCAGTTAGCTGTTAGCCTGTAAGTTATAACATTCATAAATAACTTATCAAAACCAAAATACGTCAAAGCCTTTATCCTATTCCCAGAACCTACAGGAATTTTGGAACACATTATATTTTGTCCTCCTCTCTCCTCTCCCCACTTCAAGCTTATATTTTGTATTGCCTGTATTTAAAATCTATCATGTTTCATTTCTCTTTTTGTCATTAGACATTGTTATTATTATTAATGTCACTAGACATTGTTATTGCTTTTGCAGTCAATATTTATGTTTGCCCACATTTTTACTACATTCTCTGTTCTTTATTTCTTTTTGCACTTCAGATATTCCATCTGGTATATTTTCTTTTGGCTTTAAATAAATCCTTCGTAATTTTTTCAGTAAAAGTATAGACAAATAATGCCTGTTATTATTATCATTTCCTGTAATTGTCTCTATTTTGCATTGATTCTTGAAAAGTATTTTCATAGGGTATAGAACTATAGGTTAACAGTTACTTTTGTTCAGCACGTTGAGATAGACTACTGTCTTCTGGCTTCTGTTGGTATTGAGAGGTCAGCTATCCATTGGTTATTCCTCTGACATTAATCCATCTTTTTTTCCTGGCCATTTTGAAGATTCATTCTCTCTCTCTCTCTCTCTCTCTCACACACACACACACACACATACGCACACACACACACATACACACACACACACAGAGTCCTCTCCTCTCCCCTCTCTCCTCTCCTCCCTTTTTTGTCCCCCCATTTCTATCTCTCCGTGCACTTTCATTATGATGTATATAGGCACAGATTTCTTGTCCTTTATCGTGCTTGGAACCCACTGGACCGTTTGAATCTTAGAATTTGTGTCATTATTCTGCCTATGGTGACCACATAATTTATTCTCTAAATCAAGACTCTTAGAGTGACAGGAGGTGATTTTAATTATTAAGCTGGGAAAACAGGCCTAAGCTAGGACTGTCCCAAGAGGACAGGATATATACGGTCACTATACCTCCTAGCCAGCTATCTTATACCTACTGTTTACATGGTGTATCTTTTTCCAAGCATTTACTTTTGACCTTTCAGTGTTTTCTTTTTTTTTAATCATTTTTTTTAAGATTTTATTTTTTTCCTTTTTCTCCCCAAAGCCCCCCAGTACATAGCTGTATATTCTTAGTTGTGGGTCCTTCTAGTTGTGGCATGTGGGACACTGCCTCAGCATGGTTTGATGAGCAGTGCCACATCTGTGCCCAGGATTCGAACCGATGAAACACTGGGCCGCCTGCAGCAGAACTCGCGAACTTAACCACTTGGCCAAGGGGCCAGCCCCTCAGTGTTTTCATACTTAGTTTGTCTCCTGTTGGTAGCATATAGTTCAATTTTACTTTTTTATCCACTCTGACAATCTGTTCCTTTTAGTTGAAATGCTTATACCATTACCCTTTCATGTAATTATTGATATGGTTGGATTTAGGTTTACCATTCTATTGTAACTTTTTTCTTTCATCACTTTAAATATGCTATTCCACTATTTTATATTCTTCATATTCTCTGATGAGAAATTTATGGTCATCCCACTTCACTGTCATCAGGTAAATGTGAATTAAAATTACAATGTGGGACCTGTAGTTTCTGATATGGTGATGTAACCCCTCAATAGACCAGGCTCCTTCTCACTTAATGAAGTACAAAAATAACTACCGAGGATCCTGATGATAAACCGTAGGCGGACAAACTGTGGAGGAGAGCTGAAACTTGAAGCAACAGGCACGGACATGAGTTTTACGCTATTTGTTTTTGTTTTTGTGGCTTTGCCCCAAGGGCGGGCATCAGTTGTTCAGTGAGACAGGGCAGTAAAGGCAGCTTCAACTCAGGAAGGGTGCTGGAAAGAGATCCAGGCAACCACGACTAGAAAGAGGGATAATTCCCAGAGGGGAGAGAGCTAGAGAAAGGGATCTCCTAATTCTGGGTATGAGCACCATGAAAGTGGCAGGCTGACCCTTGAACCACGTAGTTACAGAACAGACTCAGGAGCAGAGCAAAGGCTTAAACATTTCATCTGATATTTAAACCTCCATCACCCATGGGTCATGGTTATTTTGTTCGTATTGTATAACTTCCATTCAGTCGAGGGTTTTTAAAGTTGTCTTTCTCTTATTAATAAATTTCTATTTTAATTCTATTTTGGTTTGAAAACATATTCTGAATGGTTTCAATGTTTTAAAATGTGTTTAGACTTTCTTCATGGCTCAGCATATAGTGGATTTTAATAACTGTTACATGAGCCTTGGAAAAGCTGTGAATTCTGGCTTTTTTGGGTACAGAGCTTTATAAATGAATATTACATCAAGTTTGTTAATTGTGCTTTTCAGGACTTTTATATGTGTACTGGGTTTCTTTTGTCTGCCTGTTCTATCGGCTGTTAAGATGGATGGTTAGTATTCCTTTATGATTGTGAGGTTGTCTATTTCTCTTGTTTTCTCAGTTTTTTTGCTTTATATAATACACTTATAAGCTATATTATTATGTGTATACAGTTTTAGGATAGTGATATCTTCTTATTGATGATATTGACCTCTTTATCATTATAAAGATATTGAAGAGATATTGACTTATTTATTACTACAAAGTGTTCCTCTTTAATAATGCCTATTGCCTTAAAATTTACTTTGCCTTTTGCCTTATATTCATGTAATTATGTTAGCCTTCTTTTGATTAATGTTTGAATGACGTGTTTTTTCTATCTTTTTATTTTAGATCTTTCTGTGTCCTTATATTTTTTAGAGTGATTTTTGTGAGCATATGTAGTTAGCTTTAAAAAATTATAACAGCTTTACTGAGATATAATTTACATATTATAATATTCATGCTTATAAGCGTACACTTCGATGGTTTTTTAGTGTATCCACAGAGTTGTGAAACCACCACCACTAATTTTAGAACATTTTCATCACCCCAAAAAGAAACTGCATCTGTTAGTTTCTTCCAATTCTCTCCTCACCCCAAGAAAACATTAATCCTCTTTCTGTCTCTATGGATTTGCCTAATGAGAACATTTCATATAAATAGAATCATATAAAATGTCTTTTGTGTTTGGCTTCTTTCACTTAGCATGATATTTATAAGGTTCATCCATGTTGTAGCATTTATCAATTCTTCATTCCTTATTATGGCTAAAAAATATCCCATTGTATGTATATGCCACATTTTGTTTATCTATTTATTAGTTGATGGACATTTGGGGTATTTCCACTTTTTGGCTATCATGCATAATGCTGCTGTGAACATTCATGTAAAGGTTTTGTGTGGACATACGTTTTCAGTTCTTTGGGGTATAGACTTAGCAGTAAGATTGATGGGTTCTATGGTAATTCTATGTTTAATATTTTGAAGGACTGTCAAACCGTTGGGCTCCCAATTCTATGACATTGATCTATACGTCTATTCTTATATCACAATGTCTTAATAACTATGACTTTGTAGTATAATTTGAAATCAAGAAGAATTAATCCTCCAACTTTGTTCTTCTTTTTTTGTGATTGTTGTGGTTATTCTAGGTCCCTAGCATTTCTGTTGATCAGCTTGTCAGCTTCTGCACAAAAGACAGCTGAAATTTTGATAGCAATTGCATTGAATCTATAGGTAAATTTGGGGAGTATTGCCATCTTAACAATATTTTCAATCCATGAACATGGGATGTCTTTCCATTTATTTAGGTCTTCTTTAATTTCTTTCAACAATGTTTTCTAGTTTTCAGCATACAAGTCTTGCACTCCTTTTGAAAAATTTGTTCCTGAGCATCTTATTCTTTTTGATACTATTGAAAATGGAATTGTTTCCTTAATTTCAGAATTTACGTTGATAGTATATAGGACTAAAATTGACTTTTGCATATTGATCTTTAACCTTAAACTTTGCTTGAACTCTCTTATTAATTCTAATAGTTTTTTTTTGGGGGGGTGTGATTCATTAGAATTTCCTATATATATATATATAAGGTTGTGTCATCTGTGAGTAGAGAGAGTTTTATTTCTTCCTTTCCAACTTGATACCTTTGATTTCATTTTCTTATCTAATTGCCGTGGCTAGAATCTACAGTAAAATGTTAAATAGAAGCAATGAGAGTGTACATCCTTGCTTTGTTCCTGATGTTAGGGGGAATACATTCATTTTTTCACTAGTGAATATGATGTTAGCTGTAGGTTTTTCATAGATGTCCTCTTTCACATTAATAAAGTTCTCTTCTATTCCTAGTATGTTAAGTGTTTTTATCAGAAAGAGTGTTGGAGTTTGTAAGATGTGGGTTTTTTTTTTGCATCTATTGACATGATCATGTGATTTTTGTCCTTTATTATATTAATATGGTGTATTACATTAATTGATCTTCATATGTTAAATCACTTAGAATTCCTGAGATAAATCTCCTATGGTCATGGTGTATAGTCCTTTTTATATGTTGCTGAATTTAATTTACCAGTATTTCATTGAGAATTTTGGCATCTATGTTCATAAGACATATTGGTCTGTGGCTTTATTTTCTTGTGATGTCTTTGTCTGGTTTTGGTAATAGTGTATATAGTTGTGTTTTGTTTTTGTTTTCTTTTGTCTAGTTTTATAATCTTGGTCTTTTACTTGGAGTAGTTAGTCCTTTGACATTTATTGTAATTACTGATATGATTGAGTTTATACATATCATGTTATCATTTATTTCCTTCTCGGCTCATCTACTTTATGTCTCTTTTATCAGCCTTTCTTACTTTCTTTTGGGTTAATATAAAATATATTGTGCTGTTTTTGTCTTCTGATAATTTGTTAGTTATACATTCTTTTCCAATACTTTAATGGTTACTCTAGAAATTACAACATGCGTTCATGAATTATTTCATTGTAATACAAATTATTATTTTGTTTTTGTTTTTGTTTTTTTTGTGAGGAAGATTGGACCTGAACTAACATCTGTTGCCAATCTCCCTCTTTTTGCCTGAGGAAGATTGTCACTGAGCTAACATCTATGTCAATCTTCCTCTATTTTATGTGGGATACTGCCACAGTGTGGCTTGAAGAGTGGAACTAGCTCTGTGCTCAGGATCCGAACCCATGAACCCTCGGCCACTGAAGCAGAGTGCACAAAGTTAACCACTACGCCACTGGGCTGGCCCCACTAATTATTATTTTGCCATATCCTCATAACCAGTAGAACTCCACTTACCTCTCTCTTTGTTATTGTTGTCATTTAATGTGAATTCTACAAGGTAGTATTATTACTTTGTAAAGTCAATTTTTTTTTTTATATTTACCCACATATTAATCCATTCTTGTGTTCTTTATTCCTTCCTGCATTGCTACATTTCTCTCTGGGATCTTTTTCTTCTGTCTCAAGGACTCCCCTTATTGTTTTACTGCAGGGCTTGGGATGGTTCTATACACTCTGGAATTTTAGTTCATCTAGCCCTAATTGTTGCTGAAGCTCGCTCAGGCATTTAAAATATGATTTTAGTAATGTATGCACATTTAGTTAGTTATTACAGAGGAGTATTTATTTGCTGTGATTTATCACATTCTATCCGGAAGCAGAAGTTGTATGATTATTTTTAAATCTCTGTTTCTTAAACTCGGCTGAAAGTTATGTGAAAGTAAGAATATTGTCTGCAGTGCTTATTTTGGGTTGCCTGACATTCATGGGTTATTTGGGAATAAATAAATGAATGGGTAAGTGAGATAATGTCTATAAACTACTGGTCACATCATAGATACTCAATAAAAAAAATGGTACTTTTCTTTCCTAACTCTTTGATTCCTGTCAGCCATATATCATACCAGGGTGGGGGCTAAAATTTGCACCTATTATCAGTCATTTTCGCCTGCCTTTGAATAGAGGGAGCAAGCGAAAGCTTCAGGGAAGGCTACAGAGCTGAGATGTTGAGGTACAACTGGTTGAACTACTTCTACAGGTTTACTGGAGCCCAGTCTTGTAACTAAGAGCATGAGGATTTGACTTTTTTCATTTTATGGTTTTGAAATTTGGGTTGCACTAGTGGATGATTTGTGAAATAACCACTCTCATATTTCAGCTTCAGAAATATGTTAAGTTGTACTTAAACTATTTATGAATTCAAGCTGGAGGATGCAATGATAATCACTTAGCCTGCTCTCTGTGTAAGAATCTACAGATGAGCAAAGGAGCCCAGGGAAGATGAGGTGCAATTGTACAGCATGATGTAACTATGTGGATAAAAGGGAGCAGAGAGAACACCATTCTAAGTTAAATAATAAGGTTTTTGACATATAAGAAAATCGTGCTATATAAGTAGCTGGCTCTGAATACGTGTCAGATTCTTGTAAAAGTAGTTACTGCCTCCCTACATTCTAGAATCAAGAGCCATATTGGTAGGGTATATCCAATTATAAGTCAGCCAGTCACTCTGGTTATTCATTGTTATGACACAAATTGAGGGTAAAGGATTTATACTTGGTCATTTTTCAAAAAGGATGTTCTAAGAGAAATTCATTGGCTTGTCTGAAATTCTTAAATTATTATCCTCAAAGCTGTGACATTTTTAGAAGAGAAGCATCATATTGCCTCCAAAGATAATACATCATAGCAGATGAAACATAAAAGGAATTTTTGAATGATTCAACACAACAATGTTCTTTTGCTTTTTAAAGCATTTCATTTTCTTTGGAAGCCAAAAATTTCTACATTTTAACGATTCTGTTTGCTTTCCCATCTTGGGAATCAAATAGAAGCAAGTTTCTCCTAGTTCTCCCAGTAGTTTGGCTTAACATGGACAGCATTTTAAAATTGGCAGAGCCCCCTCCCATTCATCTTCACATCTGAGTCTCACAGTATTCCTTTGAGATAGACAGGGAAGAGTTACTGTCTTACAGGTATGGAAACCAAGACATCTAGTCCTGGCCAGGGTTCTTGCCGTTATCCCACTCTGCTATCCCAGAAGCTGAGTTTTTGTTCAGACTAGCTTAGTTATTATTTGTTCAGCCATCTTAAACCCCCACTTTCAATTTTTAGTATACGAGAAAGGAAAAGAATAAATAAATCTTTGAATTCTTGCTGGATCAAAAGACCTATTTTCTCAAATGTTTAATTAGACTTGTGTATAGTAACCTACCTTGAACTCTGCTTTCATCTGAGAAATCCTGTCACAGTAAAATATGTCTGGGCAGAAAAATATCAAAAGGTGAAAAAAAATGCAGGTTGGGATGAATTGCCTGACTTAAAAAAAATTCTTGCAAAGATAGCTTTCCTACTCAAATGACAGAAATGAGTGGTGAGAAAGGCAAGGCTTTACAGCGGAAAGGACAAACATGATTATTAATTCATTAGTAAACCACACTTTCCTCCTGTAGCATCTATCATGTTCCTTCTATTAAGTCTAGTCTGTGTTTTTTTATGGATGATGAACTATCAGATAAAAAAATAATTCGACTTGGTAATTCTGTTTACATCTATAACTGATTACAGCCATTTTTTGTAGCAGAATAAAAAGTTTTCAGCCAGGGGTTGGATGAATCTGCCTTTTTCGTATGGCTAGTTGAATTGTCAATAGTACTTTATCATAGCTTTGCAAGTTATTTTTATAAAGCATTAGGCCTACAAAGTTGGCATTGGCCTTGGTGGTGCCCCAGGGGCTGGGAGCACCTCTGCTCAGCTACCCTACCCCCATTCCTGTCTCTATTGCTTCATTGCTACCTAGCATAGGTTTTCTCTGTCTCACTTTGTCTCTTTCCCTTTCTCTCTCTCTCTCTCTTTCTCTCTCTCTCTCTCTATAGTCCCCAAATAATTGGTTGAAGTATAGCTACTTTAATAGATTTGCCTTATTTTTACTCTGAATTGACTAGTTGCCTTGGTATTTTAATTCATTTATTCAAATAATATTTATTGAGCACCCACTATGTGTTAGGTACTATTCTAGGTTCTAGGGATAAAGCAGGGAACAAGACAGGAATAAATCTCTGACTTCATAGAATATACGTTCAAGTGTCAGGGGAGACAGAATTAAACAATAAATAAAACGTACAGTATGTCAGTGATACGCACTATGGAGTAAAAGAAAGGAACATAGAAGGACAAGGAGTGTACCTGTGGTATATGGGAGAGGGTGCCATTTGGAATTGAGTGACAAGAGAAGGCCTCACTAAGGTGAGAGAGGCCAACTACTCACCAATTGAGTAAAGACTTAAAGGAGTTAAGCGAATGCTGCATGCAGACATCTGGGGGAAAGAACATTCCAGAAAGAAGGAGAACAGCAAGTGCAAAGCTCCTGAGATGGGCCTATGAATAGCCAGGTCTGTGAAATGTCAGGTGACTGGAGCTGAGTGAGGGAGGCGGGGCATGGGAGGAGACGAAGCCATAGATCCCGTGGAGGTTCAGATCATGGAGTGTCTTGTTGTCTAGCGCAAGGATTTGAACTTAGATTCTGGAAGAAGTTGGGAGCCAGTAGAAGGGTTTGCACAGAGAAGTGATATTATCTTACATGTGTTAACTGGATCACTCTGCCTGCTGTGTTGAAAACAGACTTAAGGAAGCATGGGCAGAAGCAGACCCGTGAGGAGGCGGTTGCAGCAATCCAGGGCAGAGATGATGGTGGCTGGATCAGGGTGGGAACAGTGGAGAGGGTGAGAAATGATGGGGTTCTAGATATATTCTGAAGGTATTGCCAATAAGATTTTCTTACAGTTGGGGTGTGGGTGTGAGAGAATGGGAGGAGTCAGGGTGTCTCTAAGTATTTGGCCTGAACAACAGGAAGAATGGGATTGCTACTAACTTAGATGGGGAAAATTGAGGAGGAGCAGGTTTGAGGGAAAAGTTTGGGTTTTGGTTTTGGACATGTTACATTTGAGATGCGTGTTAGGAATTCAAATGGAGCTATTGAGGAGGCAGCGGGATACACACATCTGGGCTTCAGAAGGTATATATATATATATAGTACGTTTCAGAGTTGTCTGCATATAGGTGGACTTTAAAGACATGGGACAGATGAGATCACCAAGGGAGTAAGCGTAGAGAAGGGGAGATGTCCAAAGACCAGGCCCTGGGTCCTCTAACATTTCCTGGTCAGGGAGATGGGTAAGACCTAGCAAAGGTGACTAAAATAGAGATGCCAGTGAGGCGATCTGAGAGGCCCTAAGCGTGTGCCTGACAGAGTAAATGCAGAACGAAATTTGTTTCCAGGAATCCCATTACTCTATTAGGCTTTGCACTCTCCCTTGGTTGGAGGGACTTCAGAGTCGACTGTATATAAAGGGACTCCTCATTTATTTTAAAAGTTTGGTGGGAGATAATTCCCTCATAATTTTGTTACAAGATGGCAAAGATCTTGGGCAGTGACAGATGTGCAAAGCAAACATTGTAACGGAGCCACTTTTTATTCTAACAAATGTAATGTGCTATAATTAAGACATTGTTGCATTCCATCATCATGACAGGTCAATTTAGTACTTTGCCCATTTCTCCCTCTCTTTTTAATTTTGGGGGGTAAGGTGTGGTAGGACAGAGATGTAAAGGTCAGCATGAGGCAAGAGAGACTCACCATTTGAACACTTGACATCGTTTATTCTGACGGTCAGAAACAGGTCACACAAGAAGACCCAAGAGCTGTTTTTCCCCTCTGTCACCATTAAATGACATGCCACCAGTGACAGCTTGGAGGCTGATTCCATGTCCTTGTTTGTTTGAAGAGCCATCCTTGATATACAAATCTTTTCTGAAGGGGAGGGTCAAGGCCATGTGTATTGTGGATTGAATGCTCAGCCCAACTTTTGGTTCTTTGCATTTTGAATTTTCCCTCCCCTGAACTTGCCTGCCGGTATCTGTCATTTGTAAGAATCAATTTAGAAAATCAGTGAGCAGGTGCAAATTCTGAGCATACCTCCAAGTCCCAGGTGAGCTTTCCTAAAGCACAGCGGCTCTGCAGCATCCTTGCTGGTACCGAGGAATGGTACTAATTAATTTTCAGTGCCTTTCCCCATCTGAGAATTTTGGTCAGAAAGACTCATTTCTAAAGGATGACCTGGAGCGGGTTTAAGCACAGAGCCCTTTAATTGGTGTGAGCGAGCAACAGTTGGACTTTCTGAATTGAGTTCTTCCATGGTTAACCAGAGCACACAGAGACAGCACTAATTGCCTCTTAGCTCCCAAAAGGAGAAGAGAGGAGGGAAAGAAGAAAGCAAAGCAGTAAATGGTCTGACTGAATTAGTCCATGGGCATTGTTTCTGTGGTTTGTTTCTTCATGTGACCCTCCTTTGAAGATAACATATTTGAATTATAAGCAGGTAGTGTAGCATTTGAACTACATAATAATTTTTATAATTTGATATAAAATTTAGTGTTACAATTCTTTTTTTTACTTATTTTTTTTTATTGAGTTATTGATAGGTTACAATCTTGTGAAATTTCAGTTGTACATTAATGTTTGTCAGTCATGTTGTAGGTGCACCACTTCACCCTTTGTGCCCACCCCCCACCCCACCTTTCCCCTGGTATCCACTAAACTGTTCTTGGTCCATAGTTTTAAATTCCTCATATGAGTGGAGTCATACACAGATTATCTTTCTCTTGCTGGCTTATTTCACTTAACATAATTCTCTCAAGGTCCATCCATGTTATTGCAAATGGAATGATTTTGTTCTGTTTTGCAGCTGAGTAGTATTCCATTGCATATATGTACCACATCTTCTTTATCCATTCGTCTGTTGATGGGCACTTAGGTTGCTTCCACGTCTTGGCTATTGTAAACAGTGCTGCAATAAACATTGGGGTGCACAGGACTTTTGGGATTGCTGACTTCAGGCTCTTTGGATAAATACCCAGTAGTGGGATGGCTGGATCGTATGGTAGTTCTATTTTTAGTTTTTTGAGGAATCTCCATACTGTTTTCCATAGTGGCTGCACCAGTTTGCATTCCCACCAGCAGTGTATGAGGGTTCCTTTTTCTCCGCAACCTCTCCAACATTTGTTGCTATTAGTTTTAGATATTTTTGTCATTCTAACGGGTGTAAGGTGATATCTTAGTGTAGTTTTGATTTGCATTTCCCTGATGATCAGCGATGATGAGCATCTTTTCATGTGCCTATTGGCCATCAGTATATCTTCTTTGGAGAAATGTCTGTTCATGTCTCCAGCCCATTTATAAAATTTAAAACATCAGTTTCTGTGAATCATACCTTGAAGGGAGAGGGCTTAGTGTGTGAACCTGTCAGGTTTCCTGAAACCTTCATTTTCTTTTTGGGATAGCCTTATCAAATTTAGGCCTCTGTTGCTTTAAATACTAAAATATTCTCTTGGTTATTATACACACACACACGCACACAAACAAAGGGTGCTAGTTTATGAAAGTGTTTCATTTCAAAAGAAAACTGTCAAATTGGTGAAAGAGTAAAGAGTGTAGAGTATGTGCTCAATTATAAGATGTCACAATTTATATGGAATGAATCATGCTCCTAGGCAGGTAAGCTATATATAAACTCTTTCCATAAATATACACTATATATGAGTCCAAGAGACATTGTGAAGGGAGAGAGAAATACTGATAATGCTGCCATACTTGTCTTCTGTGTTCTACTATATTCCGAAGGCCACTGTTGTTTAAGGTTAGGAGACAAACTGGACACCCAGGGTCCTTTCGAGTCCCACTCTGTACCCTTGCTCTGACTTGCTTAAAGATCCTGGGGAAAGCATTTCAACTTTCTCTAAGGGGCTTTCTTAATTTGTTGAGATGAATATGACGAGATGGCACAAGCCACGCTCTCTCAAGTCCCAGGTCAGCAGCACCAGGGCCAACTCCACAAAGCACTGCTGGCGTCACTGCAGCTCTGGGGGCTGGTCAGTCCCCATGTCCAAAATACCCATTTTCAAAAAGGCCCATCTTGCACCAATTTGTAGGACTTGCCTCTGATCTAGTAGCTTCAGATCTTGACAACTGGGTTGAAATACTGAAGTTCTAGGCAATAAGACATCCTTATTATTCAAATTTCTCATCCTCTGATAAGATTTTCAGGTCTGCACTCAACTGCTGTCCCCCAACAGGAAATGAGGAGGAGGGGTTTTGTTGTTGTTTTCTCTGAGTGTCCTGTTATTGAGTAGGAACGGCCGTGAATGCAGGCTCCTCTCCGTCACGTGTCTTGGCACAGGCCCATGCCTTGTTGACGCCCTTGCTCAGTGCTTTCTCCCTGTCTGTGCTCACAGGCCTTTTCCCCAATGCTTAGTCTCAATCATGCAGACCCGTGTACTAAGTTCAGGTTTAAGGAGAGTCAAGACCTGATTAGTTTGTGTGACATCATCTCCTTTTTATATTTATGTGTTCGTTTATTCACCCAATCATTCAAACATTTTTCTAAAAATAACTACGGGAAGGGTCCTGTGATACTTTCTATGAAGTGGTAAACAGTACCTGAGAATTATAAAGCTGTGAATAAAACTGTGATAAAGTGATAAAGCTATAACTGCAAGTTACTGAAGAAATATGAGGCTGGTTTCTGGAGAATCTGGGTTGAGATTTGGGCAGAGGTGATGAAGATGTCTCCAGAAATGCACATAAATATCAGTTGTTTAAATCTTCTCTCCCCTTCTCCTTTGTCTCAAAAGAAGTGGCTTCCTACTTTCTTTCTGATGATTCCCACCCCCTCCCATTCCTGTCGGGGCTCTGCTCCTTCAGTCATCCTCTCCCCATAGTTCGTGAAGTTCTCCCTTTCTCCTGGGGCCTTTCTCTCACCTGAAAAACCTTCTCAACCTTCCTCTAGCCCTCAGCCAATGCCCATGACCTTATCATGTGGCAGCCATTATCCTATTTCAGCCTGCCTTCTGAAGTTACTAGGGAGCTGACAGTGCTCATTCACTGGGCAGTGTGGGCTGAATTGTGCCCCCCTCCCAACAGGTATGTTGAAATCCTAACCCCCGGTACCTCTGCCTGTGACCTTGTTTAGAAATAGTCTTTATAGAGGTAATCAATTTATAACGACATTGTTAAGGTGGGTCCTAATCCAATACGACTGGTAGGCACATCAAAAGGGGAAATTTGGACACAGAGACAGACAGGTACAGAGGGAAGACCATGTGAACATACAGTGGGAACACCATCTACAAGCCAAGAAACAGCGGAGGCTACTAGAAGCTGGGGAGAGGCCTGGAGCAGATTCTCCCTCACAGCCCTCAGAAGGAACCAACCTTGCTGACACCTTGATCTCAGACTTCTAGCCCCGAGAACTGTGAGACAATATACTTATGTTGTTTAAGCCACTCAGTTGTGGTACTTTGTTATGGCAGCCCTAGCATACTAGTACAGTGGGCACAAATATGATATCCTAATGATTAAATCCAAAGGCCCCTTCTTACTCACTCTACTCAACCCCTCTGCACTTTTTAACCCTATTAGCCACCTTCCTTTTTAAAATTTGAGAGTTAGCGTGGTGAAGCAGAAGAAATCAGAGCCCTGGAGTTAGGCCAAGCTGGGCTCAAATTCTTGGGTAATTTAATTAATCTTCTCTACACCCATGAAATAAAATTTGTATCTGCCTCATATGGTAGTTGTAAGATTACATGAGATAATGCATGTGAAATATGTGTCATATAGTAAGTACAATACAAATAAAAACTAAATGTGAGCTCTGTAGTCAAGCTGGGAAGAACCTAGACAATGAGCGGTCAGCTGAGATACGAAGTCAGATGGTAGGATCCTGGAAGCGAGAATCCTGCCATCCTGCTGGTGCTCTAGCCACAACAGGGGTTTGCTCCTCCTCCGTGCTCTTAGCTTTCTCACTGTACTTAGCACGCTGTATGCTTTCATGTGTGCATTTCCTCTCCTATTAGATTTGGAAGCCACTGGTAGTGGACATAATAAATATTTGATGAATGAAGAAATAACTGAATGGGACAAATCTAAAAGAGCCTTCTTGGCAATCCAAGGACTAAGTGTTCATGCTGTTGTAGCAAGGCTCCGTCTGGAAAGCAGTGAGCGACATGAGTCTGCAAGATGACAGAAGCTGTTATTAATGGGTTGATTGTTTGGACTAAAAAGTATTTTTCTGAAGTTCTCAGCAAGCTCCTTTGCCAGGACTGGATAAAAAAAAATTATTTTTGTTAAATCATTACTGGGGTCAACCTGAGTGAAGAAAATGCACTTTCAATTTTTTTTTTAAGATTAGCACCTGAGCTAACATCTGTTGCCAATCTTTTCTTTTTTCTTCTTTTTCTCCCCAAAGCCCCCCAGTACATAGTTGTATATTCTAGTTGTGAGTGCCTCTGGTTGTGGCATGTGGGACGCCGCCTCAGCATGGCCTGATGAGCAGTGCCATGCCCGCACCGAGGGTCTGAACCACAAAACCCTGGGCCGCTGAAGCGGAACGCGTGAACTTAACCACTTGGCCGTGGGGCGGGCCCCTCAACGTACTTTTTGAAGCTATATATACTAGTGTTGTGTATTGCTGTCACCTCTGTGGTTTCATCATCAGAATTGTGCACTTGTGCTACTCAGATACAGAGAGAACATCGATTGACCTTTTTTCTTTTTTTTAAAAGAAGCAGTTTCTCACCTTAAGAATGCAGAATGCCAAGTCAGAAATACCGTTCACTTTATGGGCCAAAATTCTATGGCAGTCATCCTAAAAATCACGAATACAAGTTGATCAGAACTTGTTAGTTCCTACGTCATTTCAAAAAAAAAAAAAAAGGTAAGCTGGCTGTGCGCAAGAACGGGCTTCCTCAGCAGATAGTAGTTTTCTTTAATGAACAGTCTGGAGGTTCTTTGTATTCCTGATTGTATGAGACTCTGAGATGGGTTTGCATTCACTTTGTTATAATTCAACATAAGCTTCCCTTCACATCAATCTGAAGGCTCTCTTTCGTAGTTATTCAGGACTCTGAACAGTTTTTCAAAGAACTCTGTATTTACTCAGTTTACCTATGGCCCCTCTCCTACCCTCCATTTATTCTAGTCTAGATACAAATATTTCTCAGCGCAGGTGTAGAAAGAAAAAAAAATCATGGTAGATCTTTCTAGCACTATTCATTTCAGGCTTTATCGTGGAGCTTAAAATAAAAGGCTACATTAATACTTCACTGAGTAAGAATGTTCGCTTGACTAGATAAGATGGTAAGCATGAATAAAATATTAATAAGATTTAAAAAGAGGCAATGGTTCTGTTACCCCTACCCTTGAAAGTAAAAAGTATAAAGCAGGGAGTGGTAGGAGATGAAGCTGAATAATGAGGCATTTTTCTGAGAGACAGAAGGAGTAGTAAAGTGATTCTCAGTTCCGGGCCAAAGCCTTGGCCTAACTCTGGCCTGACTGAGTTCAGCCCAGTGCATACTTTACTATAAAACTCAGGGCACATAGGCTATACACAATCAATATTCTTTGGTATAATACAACCCAAGTCTTCTTATGAATACCCTGGTGTGCATGTTTTCATCTCAGTGTTGCTTGTAACGCTGAAAAATTGCGAATAGCTCAAACATCAAACAGTACAGAACTGGTTAAACTATGATACAGCTATGTGATGGCATGCTATGCAGCTGATAACAATTTTGTAAGAAGAGATTTAATGGCATGGGATGATGTTCATAATATATCAATAATTAGAAAACAAATTATACAATAATAAGTACAGCACGAACCTAATAAAATATGTACATATATTCATAGAAGTCTGGAATATAATTTTTCAAACTGTTAACAGTGGCTGTCTCTGGGTTGTGGAATTAAGGATGAGTTTTATTTTTGTGCTTTTTAAAAATATTCTCTATTCTTTTGATAATGAATATGTGTTAACTTTACAATCAGGAAAAGAAAAAGAGAGGATGATTTTCCCCCTTGTAAACACTGTTGTGGAGGATTGAATGATGGCCCTCTGAAAGGTGTGTCCATGCCCTAATCCCTGGAACAGACGAATGTGACCCTATTTGGAAAAAGAGTCTTTGCGGATATAATTAAGTTAAGCATCTTGAGATGAGATTATTCTGGATTGTCCGTGTGCGTGTTTAATCTACTAACAGATATCTTTATAAAAGTCAGAAGAGGAGAAGGCACAGCTACAGAGGACAAAACCACGTAAAGATGGAGGCAGAGTTTGGAATGATGTGGCCATTAACTAAGGACTACTGACAGCCACCAAAAGCCAGAAGAGGCAAGGAAGGATTCACCGCTAGAGCCTCCTGAGGGACCACGGCCCTGCCAACACCTTGATTTTGAACTTCTGGCCTCTAGAACTGTGAGGAAATAAATTTCTGTTATTTTAAGTTTGTGATAATTTGTTACAGCAGCCACGGAAACTAACATATACTAGAATGGGCCATGCAGCCCATTGGCTCTTCTTTCTACATGGATGTCTGACTGGGATCTTCTCTGGTGCTCCTCAGCCCTAGATCTCTGTGGTCACCATCTTCAAAGAGCCATTCTGAGCTCTGTTGTCAGTTCACCGTCCATTTCAAATTGACGTGCTTCTCCTTTCCTGTCTATCTTCTCTTCGCTTTCATGTGAGAGACCTTCCATTTGATCACTACAGACTGCACCCATTGTTTGATCCAGGCTGAGAGCACGTCCTCCAGTTTTCTCTGGCTGTTGGACATTTGTTCCTACACATTCACAAAAGGGTCTTAATGGCTGCCTAGGGCCTCTGTACTTTCAAAGGAGCCCCAGTGACTTTCACCACCCTTTAAAATATCTGCAGTGACTTAAAAAGGCTCCTAAATGTCGTGGGCACCCAGGATACTTGGCATATACTATTATCCGGTTAGAAGAGAAAGGGAATTCAAATAGCAACATGGGGAGAAATTATTCCCAAAGTCACTGAAGAGATTTCCTAAACACCAGAGGTAGATAACTTGCAGATATTTTGTTGTTCCTATTTGCCAAAGAAGTGAAGATAGCCCATTGGTGACTTGGCTCAATCTACCATGCCAGCTTCATCTCCCATCTCTTGCTGATGGTCCAGTAATCTCTAGGTGCTGTGTTCCTCACCCTATGCTATTGCACTCACTCTCTGCTCTGCCTGGAATGAAACCTTCCTCTACCGTGGTCCTCTTAGCCTGACTGACTCCTCTCCCATTCTCCCAGTCCTTTATATTTGGCTCAAGCATCACCTCTAATCACTTTCCTATGCCCCACTTCCCAGCCTGGGCCAGATGCCAGGCTTGGCCTCTTGTATTTCTTTAGCTGCATGGCCTCACCTCTACCTCTGCTTTACTCATAGTGTGTGAAAGTGATCTCTTTGTGGAGGTGAGACATTTTCAAGTTCATGTTTCCTGATGATAGGGTTTCCACAAGACAATGGAAAGAGAAAATGAAGCAAACTCTCCTGTGAATGGGATATTGTCTATGGCTGAATAATCTCTGCAAAGAAAAGGCTATAATAAACCACTGCCATGAAAATCTTTTATCTTCTATCTATCTATATGCATAATTCCCTAAGCGAAACTCTCATTTTCTTTTGTAAGGAAAAATAAAGGCAGAAACTGACGAGAAAAGGTTGAACAGGGGCCTCCAAAATGTGAGAAAATGCTTGCTTTGAATGATCATAATAAAAAAGGAAACGATCTATTTGGCTCTTCCCTACTGTACTGTGAGCTACTTGAGGGAGGTGACTGCTGGATTCGCTGCATTTAGCAGAGAGTTGGTGCTCCTTGGATATTTGTGGAATGAATGAGTAAATATGTTCTTCGTGGCCCTGTGCTTTTTGTTCAAGAACTATGAAGAGAGAAGCAGAGCAAACACGTTGATACCAGATCTGCCATTTGTCTAGGTTAGTGTCCCAAAGCCTTTTAGACAAGACCTTCCTATCGCCCATCTCAGAAGTGTAAAAGCATGAAAGGATTTTCAGCAGGTGAGAATGGGGAAAAACAGATAATGGTTTCTCTTTTCAGTCTAGAAAAAGTACCAACAAGGAGCTTTATGTTGGGAGGTGATAAGGACACCACACACAATAGGGGAAATCAATGCACAGTCCCTCTGTGGTCAGTAAATCTGGTAGTGACACAGGGATTTTGCTAAGAGACTAATCAACTTTAGTCCTGACATCCCTCTACAACAGGACCCAGGATTTCAAGAATAACTGATGGAAGGTGGTACACCCAGGCATTTGCAAGCTATACTGCTCATGTTAAAACAAGATAGGAGCTGGTTTTCAGTTACAGCTATCAGACTTAAGAACAAAATTTGAAAGCATCTCCATAGTTGTATGATCCCTCCTGGAATGGGGTAAAGCTATGCTCTTCCTAGTCATAAGGTCTTGGGGGCAAGTCAAATGGTATCTTGGAACTAAGTCTCATAAAGTTCTGAGTCTGGAAGAAGAAAGCAATTTACAGCTTGGAAGGAAAGCAGGAGAGTCAAGAGCCACAAGATTGATCAAACAGGTCACCACACTTGAAGGGCAGTACTAGCTGGAAGCCAGATAACCATAAAGGAGCAAGCAGAGAGGAGAGAAAGATGCAAGGGGTTGAAACTGGCGCCAAAAGTAAATTCATGAACACAGCCTTCCTCTGCATGACCTGGTATGCTTTACTGGGCAAGGGGCATGCTCTTAAAGCTCTAGAACAGCTGTCTCTCCCAATTCCTGGCCCAGTCAGGTTAGCCCAGGGCTGATATCCATGAAGAATTGTGTATTTTAAGGTGGGAGTGGGATTAGTAGACCCTGGCCAAATGTAGTACCTATGTTGAAGAGTTAATTTGAGGATTAATGATATGATATGCTTTGTGAAACAGAACACCACATGCTTCAATTCAGCAAATATTTACTGAGCTGTATTTATTGAGTGTAAAACACTCTCATTAGAGTAAGGAGTGTATAGAGATGAGTATTACATTTCATGCTCTCAGTAAATATAGAGCGTCTCTTCTTAGATAATAAAGGCATGGAGAGATATGGGAAGATATAGGTCATGGTCAGGTACAGTGCCAGGTAAAGTAAGGGGGTGATAGGGAATGAGGCTGCTAAGGTACATTGACATAAACTCCATTGCTGGCCAGCACAGCTGATACTTAGAATGCCAGTTGGATAGTACCGTGTAGAATATCTTGGAAGTGTAGAAGGCAGTTAAGCTACTGAGGTGGTCTAAATAGAGATGATGTGGGGCTGACTTACTCTGGTGGCAGTGGGAAGAGAATAGAGGAAGCAGGACTGGAAGACACGTTGGAGAGCTAAATTGGCTTTGACTTGGTGACTGATTGACTGTTGGGAATAAGGTGGAAAAGAAACAAAGATAACAGCAAGTTTGCAAGCCTGGGTGACTAGATGAATAGAGTCACTCAGAAATAGAAAAATCAGTTGGAGTCATTGATTTGAAAGAGGAGATTTGCTTGGTTTTGAATATGTTGTGTTTGCAGTGCTGGTTGAATATCCAAGTGAAGATACCCAAAAGGCTGTCGGATATGTGGAACAAAACTAGAGTAGATCCCACTACCATAGGTTTCCATAGATTCCTATAGTCTCACTATCTCTACACACACCTCCTGCCCTTGCAGCTATTTGTGAAATGAGTTTCTGTTAGCTCTATATGGAGAACGACTTTGCTTGTTCAGCGTGTAACTGAGAAATCATAGGTTCACAATAGTATTTTTTTTTTAATCAATGAACCAATGATTGGAAGAGAGGTCAGGCCAAGACTGATGGGTCACATTCACAGAAGTGATCATTCAAGCCATTGAGTTGATGAAATCGCTGAGGCCGTGTTATGGGTTGAATTGTGTCCTCTCAAAATTCATATGTTGAAACCCTAACTTCCAATATCTTGGAATGTGACCTTTTTGGAGATGGGGTCTTTACAGAGGTAATCAAGTTAAAACGAGGTTATTAGGGTTGGCCCTAATCCAATAGGACTGGAGTCCTTATAAAAAGGGAAAATTTGGACATAGATACAGACATGCATATGTAGAGGATGAAAAATAATTTCCCCTCTATCCTTCTGGGTCCTTGACTGAGACAGCCTCCTGTAATAAAAAGACAAATTAACAGGAGAAAAACAAACAGAAGTTTAATAACATGTATGCATCCTGTATACATGGAAGATACCAGGAAAACAGAGGAACTCTCTGAAATGGCCCAAGCCACCACCTTAAATACCATCTCCAGCTAAAGACAAAAGAAGAGGTAGGGATGGAGGTGGGGAGGAGCCAATTCCAGGAGGTCATCAGGCAAAGCACAATAAACAAGGGTAAGGCTGTTATGCAGATTTAGGTCATTGCCTTCTCCAGGGATAAGAGTTTCTAGAGATTTAGAGTCATCCTCCTTGCCCTGGTACAGAGAGGGAGACACCCTTACAAATGGAGATTTTCCTTATAAATGTAACTGTCTCTTACAAATGGGTAACTTCTACTCAGTTTTCAGAGCTTTTCCAGTGTCTGCTATTTCTTAAAAATAACCAGCTCAAGATAATCCTTCTGCCAAAAAGGCACATTTTGGAGTGACATGTTCTGTTCCTCTTCACATAGAAGGAAGATGATATGAAGAGATGTAGGGAAAAGACAGCCACCTACAAGCTGAGAAGAGAGGCCTGGAACAGATCCTTCCCTCACAGATGCAGAATGAACCAACCCAGCTGACACCTTGACCTTGGACTTCCAGCCTCCAGATCTGTGTAACAAATTTCTGTTGTTTAAGCCACCTAGTCTGTGGTAATTTGTTATGGTGGCTCTAGCACACTAATAAGGGGAGAGAGTATATAACAGAGAAAAGAACAGAGGACTAAAGTTGAAGCATAGGATCACTTCTGCTGAGGATGAATGAAGAGAGGAAATGAGAAAAAGCAAAAATGTATTGGTCATAGAGGTAGAAGGAGATTAACAGTAGTGTCATGTCATGAAAACTAAGAGTGGAAACAATTTTTTAAAAGGGAGTAGCAGATAACAGTGCCAAATGCTATAGGAAATCTGAATAGAACAGAGAAGAGACGGAGTGGTTTTGCAATTAGGAGGTCCTGAAACTCTTATGTGGTCTGAGAAAGCACTTTCAGTAGTGGTAAAGGGTAGAGGATGGAGAAGCCAGGTTCTGGAATGTTGATGAGTAAATAGGAGGTGAGGAAGTGGAGACTATGGGTGTCCATTCATTCTCAAACATGTGTGAAGAAAGCTACAGGTTGGCTGCCTCAAGGTCAACTGAGGAGACTACAGAAAGATGGATTTCCAGGCCTCAGCCCCAGAATTATATTTGAATTCATCAGGTCTAGGGTGGGGCATCGAAATATGATTTTTTTTTTTGAGGAAGATTAGCCCTGAGCAAACTACTGCCAGTCCTCCTCTTTTTGCCGAGGAAGCCTGGTCATGAGCTAACATTGTGCCCATTTTCCTCTTCTTTATATGTGGGACGCCTACCACAGCATGGTGTGCCAAGCAGTGCCATGTCCGCACCCGGGATCTGAACCGGTGAACCCTGGGCCGCCGAGAAGTGGAATCTGCGAACTTAACCGCTGCGCCACTGGGCCGGCCCTTGAAATATGATTTCTTAAAAAACACTCTAGGGGTTTCTTATGCACAGGTAGATTTGAGAGCCACCTACTAGACTATTATTTGAAAAACATTGGTAGTAAAGTACGCACAGAGTGAAGCTGGGTACCTGAGGGTTACTGTAGATATTTAATAAGCTTTCCTGGTTAACCTGCCGGGTGATTCAGGGGTGGGGAGGATTTGTGAGCTTGTTTTGCAGAAGAAAGAGAATGCCTTCGGGGAGGTTGCAATCACAGAATGATCAGCCCCCAGCTACTGTTGATGCCCAGGAGTAGATTGCCCAGGGCTTTTCTGGAGTGAAAGATTACCCTTTTGTTTCTCTAAATCTCCTCCTGCCAAGCCCCTACAGCTCTATAAAAACTTCCTGCTTTCTTCTCTTGTTAAGGTGAATTTGAGAGAACCCATCCTCCCACCTTCTCATTTTGGTCAATTTGAATAAAATCTTTCTCCATCATCTCCAAGCACCATGGCTCAGTGATTGGTTTACTGTGCATTGGGCACATGAACTTGACATTAAGAGGTTTGGTATCAAGAGAAAGAGGCCTGTATTAATCAGGATTGGCTAGGTATTATTGTAGTAACAAACCCCGAAATCTCGGTGTTTTTAACCCATTTCTCAGTGAGAAATGCTGATTTCTCACTCATATTGTATGATCATCCTAAACCAGGGGAGAGGTCTCTGACCCAGGCTGCCAGGGGCTTCAATTATCTTCCTTCTCTACCTTCTGGAACATGAGATCTCCTTAGTTGCTTCTTCAAGGAAAAAATGCCTGGATATTTCACCCCTGCTCTTCTAAGCTTCTGTCCCAAAATGACATGTTACCTCCACTCACAGTTCATTGGCCAGAACTAGTCACAGGAGCCTACTTAACTGCAAGGGAGTGGGAAATGCAGACATGGTGTGCCTGGGAGGAGAGGAGAATTGGATAGTGGTGAGGACAAATCAGGTTTGCTTGGGGAGCAGAGAAACAGAAAAGTGTTTTTAGCGTGGGAGTGAACTGAGCATATGTGTAGGCCAAGAGAAAGGTGCCAGAGGAAGAGGAATATGAAAGGGGAAAGGAGGAGGGTGAGAATTAATAGGATAAAATCCTGGAGGAGGGATGGGCACAAAAGCACCCATTAGGGTGGGCTTCTCCTTGGAAAGGAGGGGTGCATTTCTTCCTTAGAGTCAAATGTGAACCAAAGAGGGAGAGTGAAGCCTCTGTGAGATTTTGTAGGGCATAAAATTCTCATCATCACTATTAGCAATATTATTCTGAGACTTGACCTGTCCTTCCTTTCCCCTTTCCAGAATTCTATTTACAATTCTTTCATATGAGAGTTCAGACAGTTCCAGCACTTCCAAAATTAACCCAAGACGATTAGTCAACAGGACTGAATTAGCAGGGCATTCAAGAGTCAATTACATCTCTCCCATCTTAAAGGTAAAGTTCAGAGTTGAATCAAAACAGATACTTCAGGGTCCCCTAAGGATTGGCAGTTTGATGTTTTCCTTTCTGGGCTGCGTTTTCTTGTCCAGGTTCCCAAAGTGTCAGCTCTCCTGGCCATTGGCAGAGCATTACAATTTGAATAGTGAATTACCCTACCGGGTCAGAGAAATGGTAATGCTACTGCTCCCACTGCACTTACATTTCAAAGTCATGAGAAACGGGATTCTAGATCTGCAAGGACCTTGAGGTAGGACCATATGAAACTGGCTAAAGTAAATTAAAAATATCTTTTTTCTATTTTTAAAAGCCCACATGAGAGGCTGATTACCCAGTCATTTCTGTTCTTCCTTACGGCTAGCCTAGTTCCCGCATCTTGCATTTGAGATGTCCATCCTCTTGTTTTACCCTCTGTGGATGTGGAGAACAATTGTACAAAACCTTGTATATGTGAAGACCATTCTTATATTGTCCCATAGTCTTAATTTCAAACTCAAAATATCTTTTCTCTTTCCCACAAATGTTATCAAGTGGCTAATATGTGCCAGTCACTGGGGTTATAAAATTAATAAGTACATCCGACAAAGGGTTAATCTCTATAATAAATAAAGAACTCACACAACTCAACAAC
Source organism: Equus przewalskii (assembly GCF_037783145.1). Taxonomy (NCBI): domain Eukaryota; kingdom Metazoa; phylum Chordata; class Mammalia; order Perissodactyla; family Equidae; genus Equus; species Equus przewalskii. Next base: position 111,886,278 of record NC_091863.1, on the reverse strand, counting down.
AAAAAATCAAACAACCCGATCAAATAATGGGCAGGAGACATGAACAGACATTTCTCCAAAGAAGATATACAGATGGCCAATAGGCACATGAAAAGATGTTCATCATCACTGATCATCAGGGAAATGCAAATCAAAACTACACTAAGATATCACCTTCCACCTGTTAGAATGGCAAAAATAACCAAAATAAATGTTGGAGAGGTTGTGGAGAAAAAGGAACCTTCATACACTGCTGGTGGGAAGGCAAACTGGTGCAGCCACTATGGAAAACAGTATGGAGATTTCTTGAAAAATTAAAAATAGAAATACCATATGACCCACCCATCCCACTACTGGGTATCTATCCAAAGAACTTGAAATCAGCAATTCAAAGAGACTCATGTACCCCTTTGTTCATTGCAGCATTATTTACAGCAGCCAAGATGTGAGAGCAACCTAAGTGCCCATCAACTGATGACTGGATAAAGAAGATATGGTATATATATATATATATATATATATATATATATATATATATATTCAATGGAGTAGTACTCAGCCATAAAAAAGAATAAAATCCTCTCATTCACAACAACATGGATGGACCTTGAGGGTATTATGTTAAGTGAAATAAGCCAGATAGAGAAAGACAATCTCTGTATGTCTCCACTCATACGTGGAAGTTAAACATGTAGACGAAGAGAGCAGATTAGTGGCTACCAGGGGAAAGGGGGACTAGGGGGTGGGCACAAAGGGTGAAGGGGTGCACCTACAACATGACTGACAAGCAATAATGTACAACTGAAATTTCACAAGGTTGTAAACTATCATAATCTCAATAACAATTTTTTAAAAAATTAATAAGTAAATAAATCAGTCCTTGCTTACAAAGAACTTGTAGGGGAGGAAAAATAATTTTCCCTCTGCTCCTCTTGGTTCTTGGCTGAGCTCCCCCCCTCCCTGACCCCATAATAAAAGACAGATTAACAGAAGAAAAATAAACTAGTGTAATAATATGTATACTTCTTGTACACATGAGAGACGCCCGGGAAAACTAAGTAACGCTCCCAAATGGCCCAAGCTATCACCTTCAATACCATCTCCAGCCAAAGACAGAGAAAGAGAGAGAGAGAGAGAGAGAGAGAGAGAGAACTTTGATGAAAATGGGCCCGGAGTTATCTCTGGTGATAGCTCCTTCCTGGGGCGGGCCTTCTATCTTCAATTCTTTTAGGCAGTTAGGGGGAAAGTCAAAGTTTTTCAGAGTCTTTTGTTCTTAAAAATAATCAAGCCAGGGGGCCAGCCCAGTGGCACAGCAGTTAGGTTTGCACGTTCTGCTTTGGTGGGTGGTCCAGGGTTCACCGGTTTGAATCCCGGGTGCGGACCTATGCACCACTTGTCAACCCATGCTGTGGTAAGCACCCCACATAAAATAGAAGAAGATGGGCACAGATGTTAGCTCAAGGCCTGTCTTCCTCAGCAAAAAGAGGAGGGTTGGTGGCAGATATTACCTCAGGGCTAATCTTCCTTAAAAAAAAAAAAACAATAATTAAGCCAAAGAGAGACATTTTGGGGTGGCAAATTCTGATCCTCCGCAGAGGGGAGGCAGGATTGAGGGGATAACAGAAGCTGAAATTTAGCCCGTAAGCTCCTCACCAAGCCTGGTGCCCTAGCTGGGTCCTGGGAGGAAGGGACACCTTTTTCTAATTAACCCAAACGTGCTTTGTGGGTTAATGACAGCCCTGAGGGGGATTATACCCTAGTATAGCTAAACAACCTCAGATTGAAATTCTTAAAATATTTATCATTTCTGTCCCTGGTAGGACTGCCAGATTTAGCAAATAAAAATACAGGACACCCAGTTAAATTTGAATTTCAGATAAACAATGAATGATGTTTTTTAGTACAAGTATCTTCCAGGCAATATTGGGGACATACTTATAATAAAAATTGTTCCTTGTTCATCTGAAATTAAAATACAAGTTGTCCAGTGAAATTTAATCTGCATCCCTAACCCTAACTGGGAGATATCCTCCAGATGTCCCTTATATTTGTAACAGCTGCCCATTGTGCTGCATGGCCTCCTGCTCCTGCCTTCCATCTCTTCTCTTTCCTTCTTCAGCTCATTTCCTTCTAACCGCCCAAATCTTTTTCATTTCTTGTGGAGAGCAGTTTAACTGTCAGGCTCCTCTCAGCCAAGATCATTGTCTCTGCCCAGGAGGCTCATCTTCATAACCAAACATGGTCTTTGTCCTCAATGAAAACAATTCTCTCCCAGAGAGGAATTCTGCAGCTAGCTCAAAGTAGCAACTATTCGTGTTCTTCAATATAGTTATGTAGCCAGAAATTGTGCAGAGTTCCTGAGGGAGAGTTGACCTATTATAATTACAATAATTGGCCCACATTTCTTATGATGGATAAACAAATAAATGTGATAACTTTAGTTTGGAAGATAACGCCACTCTCATATTTTCGATCTGAGCACACGGTATTAGGACTGAGCCAGATTGTTTTCCAGAGTCTCTAGTCCATACTCCTTCCTCCATTTGCAGATAGAGGGAATAAAATAGAGAGTGGCTGTGACTTGTTCAAGGTCACACAGCAAGTTCATGTTAGAGCTTGGACTTTCCCTGAATTTGCTATGCCTGTCCTTGTCTCTCAGGAGATGCAAATATTTGGTAGAATTTCATGTTTCAAAGCGTGACCCCTTCTCCCCTTGGTTGTGATTTTTGTCTGGTGGTTCTTCTGTATTGTGCTAGGGTGAAGGTAAGCCTCACAGTTAGTCACTATTCAGCCTCCCAGGACAATCCTAAGTGCTATGTTCTCTCCCAGCCCCCATGCCCATCTTTGCTGGACCTCAGTGGCAGCTGCAGTAGGGAGTAGGCTGCCCTCTGCCCATCCCTGTGATCCTGCCAAGGAGTCGGATTTACCCATGATGATTTCCCCATAAAAACAACAACAAATACCTTCACGTCATCAGTTTCATGGCAATGAAGAGGAAGCACTCAACTCTCTTTGAGTGAAGTGTAGATGTCTTCTCACTGTAAAAATATGCCAAGTGTGATTTTGCAGCACAAAAGATGTCAGTGTGCAATGATGCAGACGTTGCTAAGTTTCTCCCTTGGCTCTTCTCTTTGAAGGCATTATGCAAGGGCCAGTCCTGTTGAGAGTGTTTCCCTTTGGCCACTTTTGTTTTTCCTAAATTTGTTGCCTCAGTAAATGTTAGGCACTATTTCCTGACCTTTCTAAATTAGACCATGCTGCTAAAGGGGGCCAGTCAGTCACACTGCAGAGACTCAGCCTCGCTGGTGAAGACTTGGACATTTTTAGGACTCCCTTGTTTTAACCTCCCCCTGCTGGTGAAAAATAATCCACATAGATTCTGTTCAGAACCTGAAAAATTTAAGGGGAGAGAATCTGAGTCTCATGGTAACAAAATGCCTTCACCTACACAAAGTTAATGATTCTGTCTTTTAAATACAGAAAGATAAATGAATATTTCTTCCATTAACCATTGCAGTCTAACCATTACATGGCTGCTGCTAACAAGGAAACCAAGTCTCTTGCACACTGTATTTATATATAAAATATTTCACAAATGTTATGAAGTATAATAATCCATAGACTGACACTCTATTCTGTCCATTCTTTGGCATTTATGACATGTGCCTATGTCTGTTGGAATTACAACGAACTATGAGAATGGGGTGGGATAGCCTGCTTCTGGCCAACCTTTTCCACCTTCTATTTGATGCTTCTCATTGACTATGGGATATGAAACTTAAATGTCTGTGCCTGCTAGAAATGTGCCCAAACTAAGAGCTAAGAATCTCACAGTGAGTTCCTTTCACAGAGAGCATGAGCACTCAGTAACTGTGGAATGAACAAACATTAAAGAATCAATGCAGTGTATTTTTTTAGTGCCTATACTTTGTAAAATATATTTTGGCTGCTCAGGGAATTTTCTGCTTCCTTTTTTATTTTAGGTGACTTCTTCATGGTTGAAGTTGATAGGTATGTAACCTTCAGATAAATTAGGTCTTAATATGCTATTTGTAATTCAGGGGATTGGATTAAGGGGAGAAACAATGAAAAACTATAGGTTATCATAGAAAACAACATTTTCTGAAATATGTGAACTTTTCCACAAGCTTTGCTCTGCAGTGTACATTAATAATTTATGAAAGCTCCTATGCTGAGGAATGATGTGGGGGAATGCTTTGAATTGTAACATACTTTATAAATGTTAAATATCTCACTCTTTTTCCCATTTGGGATCTAAAGGTGTAGATAATTCATCTCCACTGTTTACCACCATTATCACAAATTCCACCCATTTTTGGAGTGCCTCTGCTAATGCTGAAGGATGTACAGAGATGATTAAGACATAGTTCCTGCCCTCAAGTTACTGACAGCCTGTTAGGGAAAAGAAGCCATGGACACAAACAGTGTTGATGAAAATCGTGGATGGAGGGTCTGGGCTAGTCTGGGCTCTGCTTATGAAAGCATGACACTGAACCTCATGTGTATGAGTTTGCTTATCTGTAAAATGAGGGCTTTAGATGACTTGAAATTTAAACTATTATTCTATGATTTTATGACATATACTGTAAAAATAGATGATCCATAAGATCAGTGTCCTTCCTATGTCATTCACTGCTATTTCTTTAGCACTTACCATAAACACTAGCACACAGTAGGTGCTCAGTTGTTTATTGAATGACTGAATGGACAGATAACATGCTAAAGGAATTGTGGGGGAGGGAAAAATTTCCCCCCTTCTCCTCTTGGTGCTTATGGCTGGTTAAGTAATTAAAATAACATAAGGCAGGTTAAGAGAAGAAAATCAAATTTAATAGTGTGCACAGGGAATTCACATAAGCATGAAAAACTCCAAAGACAGATATATATATCATCCTAAAATAAGGAGAAGAAGGTTCAGGTCTAGGATTTCAAAAGCAGAGAAGACAATCCACAGGAAGATGAAAAGAGTTAATATTTAGTAAACAAATGTTTGCTCGACCATGCCGAGACAATGGGACACAGAGGGGACATTGATCAAATGTGCCTTGCTAGGTTCCTCTTGTGTATCACACCTAGTTCATATTTTACTTTATCTATGGGGTTAGTTCTTCCCGGAACAGGTCCCCTATATTTAAGTTATTTTAGGCTGTAGAGGGGAAGGTCAAAGTTTCTTCCTAAGCCTTCTGGGCTTTGATTATTTTCAGCTCAAAATAATCTGCATGCTGGAGTGGCACATCTTGTGGAGACTTGTTCTGAACTCCTACAGTAGCAAGAGTAAGGAGAACTCATTTTTGGCTTGGGTGATCAGTGAAGGCTTTGTGGAAGAGACAGAGTTTGAAACAGACTTTTAAAAAAGACATTTTCACAGGTGAAAATTTGGAATGCAGTACAAGTGAAGGCACTTTGTATCCAAGGAAAGCTGTGTGGTGTAGTGGGAAGAATATGGGACTTCAAGCCAGATGTGAGTTCAAATCCAAGCTCTGCCACTCACTAGCAGGTATTCTTGGGCAAGTCACTAAAATTCTCAAAGCGTCAGTTTCCTCATGTATAAAATGAGGACGATGATACCATCACTTGACTAATTTGTTATGAGGATTAGATGAGATGGTACATGGTATGTTACATTATCTGATGCAGTGTTCAAAAAATGTGAATCTGAATAAGTAACAAAAATCAAAGAAGCATGGAGATAGAAAATGAAGGGGATGTCTATGGACTGGTGGATAGTCTATGTTGGCATAGGATACAGTTACAAAAGAAGTTAAATTCAAACTGTGTAGAAACATCACGATGTGGTTAAGAGTGTGGAAGAGTCTTTAAGTCTGTGTTATATGTATTGGCTTTTCTTAAAGAGGAACAACCAAATAAAACTCAGACCTTTGGCTCAGATCCAAGGTCTGTGACCTTTCCAACAGCCAAAGTTTACATTATTGTTTTCTTTTATGAAGGAAGCCCTGACTATGAGATTTATACCAAAATCAATAAAAAATGCCTCCTGCTACTGAAGGGAATGTTGATCAGATAAGCAGCATGTGTGTGCACCAAGAAGAGCATGGTTATAATGCCAAGTCAAAATTTTAGTCTTAAGGTATGGAAAAGAAATTAACGTGGAACCTGCAAATAGTTAACTCAACCAAAGATATTAGGTGTGGGATTGGGAGAGAGAGGGTGGCAGAGATGACTCCTAGATTTTGAGCCTGGGAGAAAGGTGGAGCTATGAACAGGCACAAGGTTTTCTTGAGGAGTTGTAGGTTCTGAACAAGATACTGTATTTGTTTTAGTTTGAGATGCTGCAGAAGTTGGTCTATCAGCAGCCAGTGGAGGAAGAGTTTGTTATAGATAATGCTTTTTGGGCTCACTTGTATAAAAGTTCACAATTGAAGGGCCAGCCCCATGGCTGAGTGGTTAAGTTCGTGCACTCCACTTCAGCAGCCCAGGGTTTTGCTGGTTTGGATCCTGGGCACGGACATGCCACCACTCATCAAACCATGCTGAGGCGGTGTCCCATATAGCACAACCAGAAGGTCCTACAACTAGAATATACAACTATGTACTGGAGTCTTTGGGGAGAAGAAGGGGGGAAAAGGTCACAATTGAAGCTGAGCGAGTTGTTTACTGCCACCTGTCTGATCCAGTTATTGTGGCCCTTGATATGCTTCCAGATAATAATAAACTAACATTCTCCGAGCAATTACTATGTCCCAGGCATTATTCAAAGTGATTTACATGAATTATCCCATTTGTCCTCACAATAGGCCTGTGCAGTAGGCACTACTATTATTCCCATTTTACTGTTTAGGAAACTGAGGCAGACACACACACAATTAAGTGGCTTGCCCAGCGGAGCTGTATTCAAACCCAGTTCTGTCTATCTGACTCTAGTGCTTGAGTTCTTAAACACTCCTAAGTAGGGTTATCCAGTTAAATTTGAATTTCAGATAAACAGCAATTTTTTTTGTATAAGTATGTGCTATTCCATAATTGGGACATGCTTATGTTAAAAATTACTCATTATCTGAAATTCAAATTTATTTGGAGGGCATGTGTTTTTATTTGCTAAATCTGGCAACCCTATTTCTAGAGGTATAATAGGAAGAGTTAACCCCTGGGTGCCATACCTGTCTCTTTCCTCCCACAGAGTTAAGTCTCTTTTGGTTTACTCCTTATTCCCTGGCTCTCCTCTCCCAGGATGACATCATGCTTGGGTCCCTTGGTCACATGAGATGTTTCTGGAGCCAGGCAAGAGGATTCTACCTCATTCACCTCTGCCATCTCTCCTTCTGCTCCTTCACTGTAGGGATCAAACTGGATTGCAGACCGTTTTACACATCTCAACGTGTCCCATCACCAGCCAGAGAAAACCATGTCAAGGCTCAGCTGTACTTGACCTCCATTCCCTTATTCCCAGCACTTCATCTTCTTTGCCTTGATTTCCTTTTAATCACAAAAGGAGTGGATCACCACTAAGAGAGTGAGGAGTAAAAATAAGAAAGAGTTAATGAGCAATAGAGACATAACCATGGTGGATGTGACCATTGAAAGAAGAGTTTTCCAGGTGGGAAAAATGCCACATACAAAGACACCGAGGAGGTGGACATGAGCTATTCTTTCTCCCTGCTCTTAGGGTTTCTTCTCATTGCTCTCCAGCCCCTTTGCCCCACTGAAAATTGACTGAGTAGCCTATGCTTTGGATATTTTTCCTTCTCATTCTATCAATTCAGTAATTTTCAGCTGAAGTTTCTTTACCTTTCTGCATATGTTGACAGGGCTTTAAGAGAAAATTCCAAAAACGACTAACCCTTTTTTCTTTTTCCATCCAATTTTATCCACAATTAGTCACAGGTGTTGAACAGCTACCTTTTGGAAATAGGTAGAGTTTGAATATTTAATGATTCTTGTTCAAATTACTGAAAAGATGAAAGAAAAGTGCCCAGTAGGCTTTTAATGATGGGGTGCTGCTTGGTCCAGGTCAGCTCTTACAATCTGAGACTCTCTTTGGGAACCAGGAGCACAGGAGTAGTTCTCTAAACAAGACATCTCTCTCTTCAGAGACCACTGCTAGCTGGGACCAGATGGCTTATGTTTTGATCAGGACAGTTTTCCAGAAATGCCCATGTTCAAATCAACAACTGATTAATGGTGACTCATAACCTCACAACTTAAACTGCTTTTAGATTGCCGAGGTGCCACCATGAAGGAAGGCTGATATGGGCCTTTAAGAACAGCAAGAAAAGACCAGCAAGTAAGGCCAGTGTATTATTGACCATTATTTGTGTCCTTTCATTTGTATTTTATCCAAAAAAGGATTTGAGTTGACTTGTAATGAAACAGACAGTACAGGATAAAAAATAAGTGAAGACTTTGGGGGTGGAGATCGAGAAAGGAAAATGGGCACATGCTGGTCCTTGGTTGTATCCTGTGAGCTTGAGTATGCATTCTCAATCTGGCCCCTCCCTGGCTGTGATGGCTGATTTCAGTTGAGTGAGTACAAACTCTTCCTGTTCTGACTTACCCTGTGACTTGGCATTTCTGGCAAGATCTCTACTCTAGTAACATTGACTTGAAGACCTGGATCTTTCCCAGTTTATTGGGGGCCTCCAGTGCCAGCTCTCGGAATCTCTCTCCAGGAAGCTGGAAGCCTTGGCTGATTATGCAAGTGGAAAGTAGAAGGATATGCATTCTCCCTCAGAACAGGGGCTTGAGTGTCTCTTGAATTGGAGACTTATCACCTCTTTGGTTATCCACCTTACACCATCAAAATTCATAGGAGACAGTTAATACTATTATCATTCTTGTGGTCAATAACATTGAATGCAATCATTGTCATTATTTATCACTAATTATAGCTCAGGGCTGTACTAAAAGTAATTATGATTATTTCCTAGTGAATGTACATGTGAGGAGTATAACTTAGCCTCACTACCCACAGGACTGCAGCATATCAGCAACCATGTCATTAATAACTTGGTTTATGTTGTAATTGTCAAAAAGAGTTCCAAGTTAATGCCATGGATTTATTTAATTGACTTCTGAGTTGCAGCTTAATATGTCTTTCTCCAGTCACCAGCCGTCTCAATTTTTAATCATGGTTTCTCTCATATGACTAATAACAGAAATGAAAGATTCATTTTGTTATTTCATATGCTAGACATCTAAAGGGAGTGTGATGGAAAGGAAAAACTATTCTTTTGCACCTGTAGCTCTCACTATGGCATGCACAGTATTGGAACTGAAATTAAATGTTTTGATCTGGGGAATTTTCTTTGTATTATTGTCAGAAATTTGAATCGTTCATATCCTGGTGAGTTCTAGAAGGTTCTGATACTATATTTATTCTATTTGGTCTTCATTTTCCTCATTGAGATTTGCCTGACTGATCTGTGCCTTATCTGAATTTTCCTTAACAGCAAATCAATTCCGGCATTTTCAGCTAAATATTTGTCTTTCTGCATGTGTACGCAAGACTTTTAAGAGCAAATTCCAAAAGTGCCTAACTTCTTTTACTCCCATTTGTTTTAATCAAGCTTTTTATTTTGACATAATTGTAGATTCACATGCAGTGAATACAACAAATAATATAGACGGTAGCCACTTTCCCTAAAGGTGACACTTACAGAAACTACAATACAACATGACATCCAAGATGTTGACATTGATGTAGTCAACACACAGAACAGTTATATCCCCACAAGGATTCCTCATGTTACTATTTTATAACCATGCCCCCCTCTCTCCCCCATTCATTTTATCTATAATTATTCACAGGTATATGTTACCTCAATTCCTTTTGTAAGTACATAGAGTTCTTCCACCTTCAATCAATCCTGGATCAATGAGTTATTGGTAGAAAACAACCATATTCTATGGGTTTCTAATTGTGTGTGTCGTTAATTATGTGCGGCAAACCTCAGCTCTGATAAGTGGCAGAAACCACTTGAAAGGTCCCTCCAACTAGATTTAGACCATACCTTGGGGTTAGGCAACTGAGAGGACCCTACTGAAGGACTTACTAGAGCCTCTGCGGTGAGCAGATGTTGAGTGAGAAGCAATGGAAATAGTGAGACAAGTTAAGAGACAAGGCAAAGTAATAGGCTATGTTCTTAAGGCATGGCTATCCAATAATGGAAAACACAGTATCCAATGAAGTGAGGTGAACTCTTCCTTGACCAAAACTTATATGGCAATTTTCAAAATTCCATTTTGTATGTGTGTACATGGGTGGGATGGGGGTATGTGGCAAGAGCGGGTGATGCTCTTAAATCAAGTGGAGAATGTCTCTTGGTTCTTTTGGAGAAGGTCCTCAAGCAATAGACGGATCCACTGAGTACAGAGTCACAAATCTTGTAGAAGGGGCCTGATCAGTGTTGAGGTATGGCATATCTGGTTTGCAAGGCTGATATTCTGCCCCAGTAAGAAACTGAGGCAGAAGCCCATGCAAATAGACTTTACCAATTCAGAAAGAATTCCAAGCAAATCATGACTCTGACAATTCTAGACATTAATTCTACTCAATGTACATTTTTCAAGTATTTACTATGTGCCAGATTCATTGAGGATATAATGCCCACAGACTGTAAGTTCCTGAGAGGTCACTGGATATAGTACGCACCAGACCGACCCAGGATCATACTAGGGCAGTAAGACAGTCTAGGTCCCATATTTTGCTGTAGCTGGGGCTCCCGTAAGACTCTCTGCCCTAGGCAGGATTGGTTTTAGCATTTAGTATATTCCCTGCGTAGCTCATTATTAGGACTTAAAATTTATAGCTAGCTAGCTAGCTTAAGATAGAGAGATAGAGAGATAGATAGATAGATAGATAGATAGATAGATAGATAGATAGATAGATGAAAATTTATAGCTAGCTTAAAATTTATAGATGGATAGATACACAGATAGATACATAGATGGATGGAAATGAAGCTCAGGAATTCCAGCAGAGTGGGGCTGCAGAAGGCAAAGGCTAACACTTTATAATAATTCAACACTCTTTTATCCTTGGAGAGTAATACAAGGAGCATTTAACACTCAAGATATCAGTAAACAGATTGGTGCAGCTACATGTCACAGTGAATGTTTTCAGAGCTCTGAAAAATCTATAGCTGACTGAAAAACCCTGAGTGATCTTGCTTAGGATCAAAAAGCTTTCATTAACGTCTTTAATCTGTGTAATGAAATCTTGAACTATTTTTCTTGCCTTTATTGTTGCTTCAACCAGTAACCAAAATCTCAAGAGAACTAAATGAATTAGAATGTAACCCAAAATCAAGCGAGAAGAGTCATCAATCAAAAAGGGAAATTATTTGGGGAACAGAAATGATTTGAATACCAAAGAAACACTGCTTGTTGACAGAAATATACGTCTGTAACTGTTGTTTCATTGGTCATGTAGGCCATGGGGCACATCAAGTGCCCAAGTCACATCAAAAATAAATCTGGTTTTAGACTTCCCTCAGCCACCTTGATTATCTGGAACTTCAACTTTGATTCCCTGAGACTATAAACCTTGGTGCTTTATTCTCTCCCTGCCCTGTCTTTCCCCCGTCTGTGTTGTTCTCCATCTTTTTTTCTTTCAGTTTTATTGAGAAATAATGTTCTCCATCCTGAAGAAGTGCTCCACACTTATCTTGTCTCCCCATGCTCTGTCTCTCCCAAATCAGGTTGTCAGATAGCAGAGGCCTGTTTAGAGAGTCCCTATCAAGATAGGCTAATTTGACAAACAATCCTCAAATGTCAAGGGCTTAACAGGACAACTGTTGATTTCTTGGTCCCACAACATCCAGTGTTGATGTTCCTGGCTAGTCAATTGTCCTAGGTAGCTCTTCTCTAAATGGGGACTCAAGGTTTCAGCCTCCTTCTATCTCGTGACGCTGTCATCTTCAACATGAGCCTCCACAGTCACCGCAAAAGGGAAAGAAAGTACAAGGATGGAATACTTGACACTTGGTCCAGAAGTATACATGCTCCACTTCTGCTTTCATTCCACTGGCCAGAACATGACCCCACATAGATGCAAGAAGGACTGGGAAATGTAGTTTCTGGCTGGGCAGTCACTCTCCAACGGCAATAGTACACTTTGGTGTACTGCTGGCTGTTTCTCTCCTACCATCCTTTAAAAACATTATTCCATGAGAGTGCCTCAGCTCTCTCCTGACGCCTAAGCTACCTGCCCTGTTTCCTGTTCCAGCTGAGCTATGTGTGATCACAAAATCCTAAAGTCAAAGTCACCAGGAAGAAATGCAATCTTTTAAAAAAAAATCTAATAATGTATCTGGAGAAGAATGGGCACCTCTTTGTGTGCACAGTTGCAACATCTTACTGTGTGTGCTTTCTGGAACCAGAAATCCCTCCATTAAATTTGGACCATTGCTTAGAGGGTAAAAAACCCAAATGCAATACTTGACAGTAATTTTACCTCAAGTTTTCATATTTGTTAAATATCATGAATTTAGAGAATAAAAGCCTTGATTTACTTTTCTTAGACAGAAGCTGGGTTTTGACTGGCCCAGTTGAGTTGTGTTCTCTGGTACTGGTTTCTGACCCACGCAGGTAGGAGAGTGACTCTCACCGTTGGTAAGGAGCCCTTGTCTTCAACGCTTTTCTCTGGGGTCACCTTTCAGCAGGACACAGCAGCAAACATGGCTAAATGTATATGTATATGGATAGATCCTTCTAAAGGCTAAAAATATTGTATTTGATTGTCCTGCCTCCCTGGATTCTATTAACTTGCAGAGACCAAGGAATAAACTGGGGTTCTTAATCTTCTGCACTTAATTCAGATCCTGTTATTTAAATAACCATTTATTTCCTGCCCAAGGCCTGCTGTTTTCCAAAGATAGGGCAATGGTTAAATAAATTATACTTCATCTATATGTTGGAGTATTAAGAAAGCTTTAAATTTTGTTTCTCAGAATTTTTAATAACCATTACAAAATGTGCATAATATTTACTTTTTAAATATATATATATATATATATATATATATATATATATATAAGCGATCCCAATTTGTGTGTGTATATATATGCATAGCAAAAAGATTAGAAGAAAACATATCAAAATTTTAACTGGTTATCCTTGGGCAGTAGGATTGTGGGTGACTTTCCGAGTCTATGTTTTTCTGTGTTTTCCAAAGGTTAAAAATGAGCATGAATGACTTATGAGAAGAGTCTCTATACCTGTCACTCAAGTCCAGCGTAGTAAGAGGCTAGCGGAAAGGGGGACTTTGGCTGTCTTAAAGCGGTTCAATCCTCCATCTTTAAATGAACAAAACGTAGAGGGACCTAACATCCCAAACAATGTTCACATCACTTTTGCCCATTCTAACAATTTTCCTGGTGAATCTTACCAGTCATTGCAGATAAACCTTTCCATGTGAAATGCAGGTTTTCTTTTTCATTGCAGCAGCTTGCTTTAGAGTAGGTTGTATAAAGACGTGTCAGAATTAAGTCGTGAAATGTGAACGTTGGGTGGATAGCGTTAGTCTTTGATTTCCTTTTTACATAGGAGGAGCCAGTGTTGCATAAGAGACAGAGCATAGGATTGGGAGTCCTGGACTCCAATCTTGGCCCTGTTATCTACTAGCTGTGTAAATTGGAGCCAGTTACTTAAAGTTTCTGAAACGTTGTATCCATATCTATAGACTGTAGATAATACCTGTCTGGCAAGTTTATTTTGATTATTAGAGATAATAAATGTAAACCTAGCTTACTTGCTTAATTGCTCAATTGCTTAAGCAGCTTAATTGCTGCTGCTGCTGCTTTTGCTACTGCTACAATTATTATGACTACCACCGCTATGACCACGGCCTTCCCCTCTATCAGTGGGAATGGTAACTCTGTACTGTCTAGCTGTGCTGAATTCGGCCAGGTTAGTTTGATTGCAGTAGCCTAACTTCCAGTTCTAGTCAGGGCTATATTTAGCTGCTTTGTAAGGGCAGGACGAGCCTTCTCAACCTACACTCCCCACCCTCCACTGCCCCAGCCAATCTAGCAACTAAGAAGTTAAGTTCTAGTGAAGCAGGGGACATCCAATAACTAGCTGGAGCCCTCAGGTCTGCATCATTTCTGATTGTTCAGTCCCTGTGGGGTACTGATTATTAAATATTTTGAACCTTACATCTGATTCTAGTCCAAATAAAGGCTAAAGGGAGCCATTTATTTCCTATATTACAGAAGAAAAAAATACCATAATGACCAACTGTGTTAGAACCCTGAAGCCTTGAAAAGTGGGACATTTCCAGTAAATGTAAGTAGATGATAAACATTGTTATTATTCCTCTTTTCACTTTGTGAGTCTCTCCTTCAAATGGCTCTGTGTTCAGGACAGCATTGGCGAGTGCAGCTGCTGTGGTCCCTGGGAAGCATCTTTACAGAGAAGACACTAACGGGGGAATTTTTCCTTTCCAATTTCATTTTCTAAGAGATGTAAAATGCACGTCATCAAAAACAAACAAACAAAAACAAAAACCTCTAAAAACAAATAAGCAAAAAGTAACTTCCACAACCTTCTAAACTACCTGTTCTCTGGTTGGGACTTTAGGAGAGAAGCCAGAAACTGACGAATCATGACTCGACATGAACTTTCTGTGTGGTCACTTACGTACATGGTCTGGCCCCATTATTACATTGCAAAGCAAGATCAATGAAGACAATCTAACTAAAGCATTCAGTTCTTGGACTGTCATCCATATTCTTGCGCATTTTAATTTGAGAGCTTGGTTATAACTGAATCAAGAAGGGAGAGAGATAAATCTTCCTTGAATTAGATGATCTGTGTGAGATATAGCATGGCATATTCTCCAAAAATAATTTTAGCCTAACCGAAGCCCTTAGAATTAAAATATCTTGACTATAAATTTGTCTTCTGTTCTCAATCTTAGAAGGACAGTAAAGGATGAGATTTATTTGCCTCTGCAAAGACTCAATGAAGTAGAACTCTCTTATGGACTGAAGGTTTGTGTCTTCTCAAAATTCATATGTTGAAGCCCTGCCCCCCAATGTGAATGGTATTGGAAGGTGGGGTTTTGGGAAGGTGATTAGGATTAGATGAGGTCATGAGAGTAGAGCTTTTGTTATAGGATCAGTGCCCTTATAAGAAGAGGAAGATATACACTAGAGCTTCCTCTCTCTGCCATGTGAGGGCACAGTGAGAAGGTGGCTGTCTGCAAGCCAGGAGGGGAGCCCTCACCAAGAATCAAATCTGCCGGCACCTTGATATTGGACTTCCCAGCCTCCAGAACACTGGGAAATAATGCCTATTGTTTAAGCCACACAGTCAACCTGAGCAGACTAAGACCAATGACACCCAGCCTTGCTGTGACATAGTTCAGTTATATTGCTGGCCAAAGCGTGCATCCAAGATATAACAACTCTATATTGAAACTGATATCAATATTCTCCTTCAAGACTAGCATTATATCAGGATTTTATCTGTCCATTTTAGAGGGATACGTTTCTTGTAGGAGAAGGTATTTCCTGGGTTAGACAGTAATGCCAAACATTGCTGGTTTGTGCCTTGAGAAGTTCTTCACTAAGATCGTGGCACTTAGACAGTGGTTAGACTTACCTGGTCAAGGTCAAACCAGGTATTGGAGCTGGGAGAAGAGATATCATCCTTTTGAGCATCTGTGTTTGTGCCTGGAGAGTTGACAGAACCAGGTTAGACCTTGTAGACATAGAGTTAGTATAGTATTTCTCTCTAGAATCTCTTGTGCTAGCAGCCAGGAGAGCCCCATGACAGTAGTCGTTTGTTTTGACTTCACTGCTTCAGCTATTTTAAAGGCGGACCATTTCAAGCTTCCTCCTCAACCTGCCTAGTCAGCCAATCTGCAGTTAAGGAGATCAGATTGTCCCGATGTAAGCTTCCAACCCTTCTGTGGTCTTTAAAACAAATTCTGCCATAAATTCTTAATCCACAAGAGTGTATCTTGTTATCTGAGTGTTCCTTTTCTTTATAGCATTGAGTTCTTTTATACTTGTCCTGTTTTTATTCCTTTGCCCTTGCTTTATAGTTTTTGGGAAGGAAATGGATATAACCATATGTGGTTCAGTTTGCCACAGCTGGAAGTCTCCTAAGATATACCATTTTTGGCGCCTCCTAGGGACTGATCAGGTCTTTCCTCATCTAATCAACCACTATACCATCAGACTTAATGCTGCATGTTAATTTCAGCCTGCTTGACTGTATTCCCTGATATTTCAGCTGCTACAGTTAAAGGAGAAGACTTGCTCCATGCAGACAGAGAAACCACCCACACACAGGTTTGTTTTTTCTCTCCCTGGTCAAGTTTTGGCCTAGTGGATTTTGGAATCAGACAGAATTGAGTTCATAACCTGGTACTGTCATTTACTTACCACATGGCATAGGAAAAATCAATTAACTTCTCTGAGCCTGAGTTTTTGTATCTGCAAAACGGACGTAATATCTATATCTCAGAGTTTTATGAAGACTACACGAATTGAAAGTTTAGCAACACTAAACAAGTTACCTAAGCTATACTAGATTCAGTAAAAGAGAGTTCTTATTATATTCCTACAAGGCAGAGGGTAATGCCGAACAACTGATTATTTGCACGATTGGTTACCTTAATGGAAAACCAGTAAAATCAGTTATTTGATACTAAATACCAAAAAAAGTACTTGATTTGTTAGAAAGGCTAAATTAACCAAGATAGTAAGTTTAATCAGGAGTAACACTTGTCTGGAAAATTTCCCTAAATTAAAACAAATGAATAATTTATTGGGTTTACTAATACAGCAGCATCTTTAGATTAGTGGCTTACTAAAGTGAAAGCATTCCCTAGCTGAAATGTGTTGACTATTTGGGTGTTTGCAAATCTGTTTCAAATTCAATAAATGAGTATAGAGGACTTGTGGGCCCTTTTCTAGGCTGAAATGAGAAGGTGGAGGGAGTGGGTGGTGAATAAAAAATACATGATCCCCGCTCTGAAGAAACTTGCAGGGAGGGAGATGAGGTGGCTACTTAAGTCACTATGATAAGCATAATACACACTGAGTAAATTCTAAGAGCTCATCTGAGTCAGGGCTTCTTTTTCCTTGCTGTAGTTGTGGGAAAGAGGTGGAGGGGTGGCATTCTGGAGGGAGTGGACATTCAAAGGATGTAGGCTCCTTGTTTGTATTCTCTTATGAGATGGTCGTTCAGGTGGAGCCACAAGAGGAGACAGAAGAGAAGCTCAGGGAAACCAAGTTTATTATATCACTGGTGTTAGAGACAGAAGTCACAGCACTCCACACAGGACCGCATGGGAAAGACACTAGGGTGGTCAGAGGGCAGAAGACAAGAGTGAGGGGAAGGTTTAGGTGGCAGCCCTTACTGGGGTTTCTGAGGGAAAGGCAAGGTAGGGCAGAGTGAACAGTTTCAGATTGGCTAGTTTGTATAATTTCTGTGGACTTTGGGCAATGGAGGTGGTCCCTAGTTGCCTGGCACCTGGCCCTGGGATGATTAAGGCAGAGGAATATCGTCTTCTGGGATGTAGGGGCCAGACACCGGAGATAAGGCTCTTGAATGAGTTGGTTTGCACATCAAAGGCATGCTCCTGGCTGGCCCTTTGTTATCTCTAAGAATAGGCTAGCCCCTGCAGGGGCAGACTTTTTCCAGCCAGAAAGGTGTTTTTAGGATGTCAAAGCATCATAATATATAGAAAATTAAAAATATTTATAATATACTTCTTTAGCTGTTCATTTGGTTTGTCCACGTTTTCACTTCTGAATGTGCAGTAAGCCTCCAGCACTGTCAGCACAAGGGCACAGGAGGCAAACTGGTAGCAGGAATTTTAAGAAGAGAAGCAATGCTGTTCTTAGATGTGGTTGCAAATATTAAGGTTGATGATATACAGCTCCATGGCCTCCTTTTGTCAGAGTCTGAGGGGCTGGGTCAGCCGATCTCCGACAGGCCCAAGGCAGCTGTTCTGTCTAATACATCTTTGCTTGAACAATTGGATTAAGGTGATGTTTTGATATATTGCCAGTCATCTTTTATAGCCCCAAATCTCTGACACTCTTGGCTTCCTAGATGATTGTATTCCCGTTGGCTCTGGCAGCCCTGTGAGTATAGCATTTTGAGAGTCAAAGGAACAAAAATACACTTTCCAGCCACTACCCAAGAGTGTTCTGAGACTCTACTTGGAACAATCAGCTATACAATAGACTTTGGCTTCTGCTGGCCATCTTCCTGATGAAGTAGCATAGGAAGGAATATGAATAACTCACTTGCTCATTTCTAATTTTGTCCTACAGGTTGGAGTGTTATATTATTTTTTTATTATCAACAGATGGTAAAATATTAGCACTAAAGAAAATTTTGAATCAGATACACCCTGATATCTTAATGGCTTATGGTAGATATTTGTTCCTTGCTTATTAAAGCCCAGTTGGCAATGGTAGGCGTGAGGCTCTGTCACACACTCAGGGACTTAGACTAACAGAGATTCTGCCATCTTCAACCCATGATTTTTTGGTATTGACATCCAGCTGGCAGACAAGGAAAAAGAAACCACATGGGAGAGGTGTATAAACCAGGCGGGGAGATTGTTCACATAAATTCTATAGGCCAGAACCCAACCACATGGCTCTAGAAGGATGCAAGAGGACCTGGGAAATGTACCAACTGACGGGGCAGCCACTTCCTAGCATCAAGCCATTTTGGTGCAGCTACACACAGCTACTGTTTTCAATTTGGCATCATTGCAATCTTAATCATTTTGTATCCTGCTTTTTCACTTAATATATTAAAAACTTTCCTATCTGCATAGTTTGCATAATTATTTTTAGTCATAATATAATATTCTATTGTACTGATGAATCATAATTTATTGGGCCATCCCTTATTATAAGGACATTTAGGTTATTTTTATGGTTTTGAGGATTATACATTTTCTTTCTATGAACATCTTTCTGCTTCAAGATTTATCCCTCTGTTAAATAATTTTCTTAGCGTAAATTCTCTTGAGTTAAAATAGTGAGTCAAAGGAGGTGGCTCTTACATATTGCTATGCTGCTTTTGAAATGATGTTTCTATTCACAAGGCCACCAGCATGTAGAGATTCTAGTTCCACTTGAGTCTTATCACAAAATGAGAATTAAAACATTGCTTTTCTAATCTGCAGAGAAGCCAAGAGGAAGCAAATCTTCTTCCCCTGTTATTACTTGAAAATTATCCTTAAATATTTGAGAAGTTTTTCTTGGTCAAAAAGGGATAGTCAAAAATTCCTCTCCCCATCTGGTTGAATGAACTGTGGCACATCCACCCAATGGAGTACTATGCAGCTGTAAAAAAAATGAATGAGAGATATTTCTTTTTTTTAAAGATTGGCACCTGAGCTAACAACTGTTGCCAATCTTCTTCTTCTTCTTTTGTTTTTTTCTGCTTTTTCTCCTCAAATCCCCCCAGTAGATAGTTGTATATTTTAGTTCTGGGTCCTTCTAGTTGTGGCATGTGGGACACCACCTCAGCATGGCCTGATGAGCGGTGCCATGTCTGCGCCCAGGATGCGAACCGGCAAAACCCTGGACCACCAAAGTGGAGCGTACAAACTTAAGCACTCAGCCACGGAGCCAGCCCCGAGAGAGATTTCTGCTGAATTGATTTGGAATAATTTCAAGGATATATTCAAGTGAAAAAACAAAGTGCAAAAGACTGTCTATACTATGCTACCCTTCAGGTGAGGAATAAAGGGATAAAAGAAAATATACAAATAACTGTTCATTTGTATGATAGATACCAGAAGCATAAGCCAGAAACTGAAGAGACTGATTACCTATAGGGTCTAAATGAGAAAGGAATAGAATGAAGGGAAGAATGGAAATGAGGTAGTAGGGATGAGGAGGCCGTGACACTTTTCAGAATTTATCTTTTTGTATAGAACTTGGAACTGTGGTAAAGTTCCTCACGCCCTACTGAAAATGAATTGATAATTAAAATCAACCAAGATGAGGGGAAGGAGAACCCAAATGGAATACAAATATTCGTAACAAATGAACCTAACTGTATTTCAGATGAATAACATAACCACATTGAAGGGGATGATGAGAAAAGGACTCACCTAAGTAACTATGGTAGGAAGTCTCTAAGATGGCCCCCGATGATCCCCACCCCCTGGCGTTCATGTCCTTGTGTAATCCTTTCTTGAGTTGGGTTGAAGTTAGTGATTACTTCTAGTGAAAAGAATGGGTCAGTGGTGATGGGATGTCACTTTTGAAATTAGAGTACAAAAAGATGGGGCTTCTGTCTTGGGCACCCTTTCTTCCTTGCTTGCTCATTCTGACAGAAGCTGGCTGCCATGTTGTGAGCTGCCCTACAGAGAGGTCCATGGGGCAAGGAATTGATGTTTCCAATTGACAGCCATCAAGCAACTGAGGCCTGCTAACAGTCACATTGGTGTGTTTGAGAATGAGTCCTCCCCTAGTTGAGCCTTGAGATGAATGCAGTCCTGACTGACACCTTGATTGCAGACTTGTGAGAACCATGAGCCAAAAGCATCTACCTAAGCCATGCCCAGATTTCTGACCCACAGAAATTGTGAGAAAAGTGTTTGTGGTTTTCAGCTACTAAATTTTGGGGGAAATTTGTTACATAGCAATAGGTAACTAATATAGTAGCTTTGGAAAATGGCATTGTGACTGGATATTATAAGGTTAAAAATAAGAAACTGTACACAAATATTGTACGCCTTTTGGCAACTCTGTTATTCACAGGGGTATGGTTTAGAAATTATGTAACAACTTTATGTGATCAAGATGGAACAAATAAAATGAATCTATTGTAGATAATGAAAGCCAGTTTTCTCGGTGGTGGAGAAAGAAGTTACAAATAAAGGAAGAGGGAAGACTAGAATGATTGAGGTGTTGGATTGGACTCACAGGTATCAGTATAAACTCATGGCTTTTAGTATAGATACAGAGAGAGATATAGAAATAGATATTGACGTTCCTTATACATGGTTACTACACACACCCATATTTCCAGCTTTACCCTCTGAGAGGACCTAGGACTCATGACAACCCGCTAGCAATAAGCACTCTTAGTTCCAAGAACTTGATTTCTAAACACAATTTTCCAATAAAAGGAACCAAGGCTCCTTGTAGAGGTGACCGATTCCAGAGTTGGGGCATAGAAGATATAAGATGAACCTGGAACATCCTGTGGTACCAAAAAATAAGAAAATGTTCACACAGAAAAAGCATGTCAGGGGCTGGCCCAGTGGCGCAGTGGTTAAGTTCACACGTTCCGCTACTTGGCGGCCCGGGGTTCGCCGGTTTGGATCCTGGGTGTGGACATGGCACTGCTTGGCCATGCTGTGGTAGGTGTCCCACATATAAAGTAGAGGAAGAAGGGCTCCGATGTTAGCTCAGGGCCAGGCTTCCTCAGCAAAAAATAGAGGATTGGCAGTAGTTAGCTCAGGGCTAATCTTCCTCAAAAAAAAAAAAAGAAGAAAAAGCGTGTCAAAAATCTAATCTGACAGGGCTCCCAATGGCCAAATCTGGGACAAGTTGAGCAATAAAATAATGGTAGTATTGTATTATAACCTATTTAATAAAATAAATACCTGTATTGTGTTATAACCTATAGAATAAAATAAATACGCATTTGCCCATACTGATATAAATAAATGATTGCATGAATAAATAAATGAAAGATATCTTAGTTTGGGTTGCTATAACAAAATACCATAAACTGAGTGGCTTATAAACAACAGAAATTTATTTCTCACAGTTCTGGAGGCTGAGGTCCAAGGTCAGGGTGCCGGCATGGTCAAGTTCTAGTGAAGACCCTCTCCCAGGTTATAGACTGCTGACTTTTTGTATCTTCACATGGCAGAAAGAGAGCAGCAAACTCTCTCTTGACTCTTATAAGGGCACTAATCCCTTATGACCTCATCTAATCCTAATTACCTCCCAAAGTCCCCACCTCCTAATACCATGATATTGGAGGGTAGGTTTTTAACATAAAAATTTTAGAGGGACACAGACATTCAGTCCATAACAGAAGAGAATGGGCAACTCTTCCTTACAGAAGAATTCCAATTTATATGTGTAGAAGGAACGAGAAAAATACAAAATTACCATTAGGCAAACACCATAGTGATAATTATTTACAATAAGATCCACTGATGGATAAAAATCAATCAGTAGGTGAAAGTTTGGGGAGAAACAAGATATTGGCATAGTCTCAAAATATCTGAAAGATGTTTACCAATTGCAAAGGGAAAAATATTAACTTTACAGTGGAGAAACCAATCAACTACCACCTAAACCAAGTAATAATCAGGATTAACATCAATGGCAGTAAGACATATGGGCACGATGTACCTCCTGATGTGATGTACTAAGAAGGGCAAGACATGACTTCTGTGGCATTCATGCCACACTGCATAACCTCAATCTAGCCATGAGGAAACATCAGACAAACCCAAATTGAAGCCCATTCTGCAAAAATAACTGCTCAGTACTCTTTAAAAGTGTCCACGGACATGGCACTGCTCGTCAAGCCATGCTGAGGTGGCATCCCAAATCCCACAACTAGAACGACCCACAACAAAGAATATACAGCTATGTACCAGGGGGCTTTGGGGAGAAAAAGGAACAAAATAAAATCTTTAAAAGTGTCCAGGTCATTAAAGACAAATGAAGACTGAACAGTTGTTGCAGATTTTAGAAGACTAAAGAGAAATAACAACTGAATGCAAGGATTGGATCTTGGAAAAGAAAAAGAACATTAGTGGAAAAACTGGTGAAAGTTGAATAAGGCGTGTAGTTAATAGTATTTCATTGATGTTAATTTCCTGGTTTTGATGATTATGCTATGATTATGTAAGATGTTATTACTAGGGGAAGCTAGATAAAGG
This sequence comes from Equus przewalskii, assembly GCF_037783145.1. NCBI lineage: Eukaryota > Metazoa > Chordata > Mammalia > Perissodactyla > Equidae > Equus > Equus przewalskii. The sequence goes on along the minus strand of NC_091863.1, from coordinate 111,863,417 downwards.
GTAGACACGTACTCGCTATTATTTTTGCAACTTTTCTTCTGGGAAAGTTCCTTTCTGAAGATCTCTGGACCCATCCTTGAGGGCAAGACTTACCTGGTTTTCAAGGGGAGAAATTGATTCTCAGTCTAATGAATACTTCCATAGGACACATACTTTTATTAGTTATATCTTCAGTGGGCTAGTAGTTAATCTACAGATTTATAAATATAAATGAAAACGATCCTGTATCACTTGACCTAGAACCTCAGAATTATGCTGTTTCTACATGCTTCTAAATAGGAGTTGTTTCTCTCAGGCTGTGCTCTGGGCTATGTATAATGACATGTGGTGTGGTCTCCTATGTTGAATGGCAGAAGGTCTGCACAGTTACCATGGTCTTCAGCAGTGTGGAATAGAGTATCACAGAGCTATTGCCACCAGGGTCCTCTTGTTTTCTGTCTCTGAACAGCTCCTAAACCACTGCTGCAGACAATAAAAACCTTGTTTGCCCCTTTTACTCCGAGGATAGTTTGTCTTCTGTTAGTGTTCTCTTGGCCGGGGTTTGTTTCACCACAAGCAGAGGGAGAAAAATTACATGTTTGAAGAATACAGGCAGCACGTGCTCAATAACTTAAATCAATTTGAAATTGCCCTAAGAGATGACCCCAAAGAGTAGTTCTGACATGAGAGACTTTACAGTTAAAGCCTCATGTTAGCATCAAAAATGGATATTTGGCTAACTCTCTTTCATCCTTTCTTCTTTATCATAGAGTGACCCTCTAATTCATTTTAATAGGAATGAGTATTTTTATAAAGATGACATAAGCTATCTCTAAATTCAAGCAATGCAAAAAAGTACAAAGAATATATGTTTTAAAAATGCAAAATCTCAATCTCAGAAATGAGTGATATTATCACAATTGTGGCCATTATTATAGATAGCCCTCTCAATAAAGATAGACGGATGAATGGATGTGTAGGTGTGCAGATAGAAACAAATATAAAAGAATTGGATCATATAGAAGCATGTTACTTTAATAATAAAAAGTATTAGATTTTCTTTTTCTTGAATTTAACAAAAGAAAAAGAAAATAGAGCTGAAGAAATCACTGAACGTTAGATAAAACTTTTTTGCCATAAGAGATATTGGTTCCTAAAAGATCCCTTTAAGATTGAGAAAACAGATTCTAAAGAGCATTAAGAGACTGAAGTAATTATTTGCTATTTGTTAGTGCCATTGAGTCAACGCCGACTCCTAGTGCCCCTGTATACAGCACAGGGGAGCCCTGCCCGGCCTTTCTGTGCCATCCTCTCCTCTTCCGGCACTGTATTAGACAATGCTCTGCTGCTGTTCATAGGATTGTCATGGCCAATTTTTTTTGGAAGTGGATGGCCATGTCCTTCTTCCTAATCTGTCTTAGTCTGGAAGCTCCTCTGAAACCTGTCCACCACAGCTGACCCTGCTGGTGTTGAAATACCGATGGCATAGCTTTCAGCATCACAGCAACATGCAGCTGCCACAGTATGACAGCAGACAGACAGGTGGTGTGGTTCTCTTACCAGGAAACAACTGGGCCTCGGAAGTGAGATCACAGAATCTTAACCACTAGGCCACCAAGGCTGGCTAATTATTTGTTGTAGGACTCCATATTTCAATTTTTCACAATACGAATGACCTTAAAAGATCAGCTACTTATTTCTCTTATCATTTCCATCCCTTCTTTCTGAACCTCCACCTCAGTTTTTGTTGTTTGTCTGGTTTTTATGTCATCAGGGCTTATAATATTTACATGCTATTCTGCAATCACAATTCTCTCCGTTAAGTTCTCTGTTTAATTGGATTCAATGCTTACTGTCCCATTACCTTATCTTATCTTGTCCTAAGTTCTTCATTAGACTCCCCTCTTGGTTGGCTGAATTTCATTATCAAGTAGTATTTATTTTAAGAGGAACTCATTAGGACTACATTTCCTGAGCGTTTAATTTATTCATGTTTGAGAATACCCGCCTGTTGTTTTTATACTTGAACAACTTGTCTGGGTAAAGTATTTTGGAGTCACATGCACTTTCTTCTAGGATTTTGCTCTATCTTCTAGCACTGCAAGTTTCCAGGCCAGCAAGAATCTCTCCTTCCCCCTCCGCCTTGCAGACAACTTGCTTTTTCTGCCTGGAGACCTAAATACTTCTTCTTTATCCTTCAGGTTTAATAACTTAAGCAGAATATGTTTTGATGATGGTTGCATTGCATCAATGTTTATTGGTATATAGTGTGCACTTTGGACTGGAAGATCCAGTTCTTCCTCCTTGGAAATATTCCTTATTTCAGAGACTCGATTGTTGGGTCATCTTTATCTGTCCTTCATATCTATTATCTTTTCTTTAGTTGTTTAATGTCTTTTTCCTGTACATATACTATAATATTGTGATTTATAATAAGAAATATATATTTGGTCTTCATCTCATTTCTGTGACAGAGCTCCTAAAATCCTTGGAATTTCTTAGGTGAAGAGAGTGACAAAGGTGTCTTTTGTTATGTTAGTGGTAACTTTTGGTATGCCCCACATCACCTAAGGATGGGGACTGGTCACCAGGGGAACCAACCGTGTGATTAGAGGGTTGGAACTTTCAGTCCAATCTGACTGACCTCCAGTGGGGCAAGGCAGGGTGGTGATGCTGGAGGTTGAATCAATTGCCAATGGTCAATGATTTAATCACTCATGCCATGTAATGAAACCTCCATAAAAACCCAAAAGGATGGGGTTTGGAGAGCTTCCGGGTTGGTGAACATATGGAGATTTGGGGAGAACGGCACTCTGAGAGGGCATGGAAGCTCTGAGCCCTTTCCCCATACCTTGCCCTATGCATCTCTTCCATCTGGCTGTTTCTGAGTTATATTCTTTTATAATAAACCAATAATCTAGTAAGTAAAGGGTTTCTCTGAGTTCTGTGAGCCACTCTAGCAAATTAATCAAACCAAAGGAGGAGGTTGTAGGAACCGCCGATGAGTAGCCAGTCAGTCAGAAGCACAGGTAAGAACCTGGACTTTCAATTGGTGTCTGAAGTGGAGGGGGCAGGGGCAGTCTGGTGGGACTGAGCCATTAACCTGTGGGATCTGATGCTATCTCCAGATAGTGTCAGAATTGAGCTGAATCATAGGACGCCCAGTTGGTGTCCCAAGAATTACTTGGCGGTGGTGAGAAAAACCCTCCCCACCATGAATTGGAATTGGGATCTGGATACTTTTCTCCACCTTCATTATCTCAAATCTTTCCTCCATCCAGTTGATTCTATTTTCTTGCTATTTCCAATTTACTTATTATAATCTTCCTTAGGAGCACTTTAGTTTTCATTTTATATTTTTTTAACTCCTGTCTCTCTGTCTTCCGATTTTGTCTTATATTTTAACTTCTGTTTAATTTCCTTTTTGTTTTTTTGGCATGAAGTCCTTACTTCCCCCAAAAAAGAAAAAAAAAAACTGCTTTGGTTTCTTAAGTTTTGTTTTCCTCCGGACTTGCTGAGTCTTCCCTCCATTCTACTCCCCTTCTTTCCCCTCCCTTCCTCCTTTTCTACAATAGTATGTTTGCATATTTGCTTTGTAATTTTACATCTCCTGCTGATATTGGCAGCATTGTCTAAACTTTCTATTTGCTCTGCATTAGTAAGTGATGATGATTTTTGATACCATTCCTACTTTATCTAGATCCATCTTTTAAACCCAGTTCCATGGTGAGGTACAGTATGAGCTCTGGATATTGGTTTCTATGGTCTAAGTGCTGGAAGATCTTCTTGCCTCCATCTCTCATGTGGCAAAACCACAATCCTGGCTAAACCCAACCCTGCCTTCTCTATGCATTCACCTGTGTGACCAGACATGGCTGAGAAAACACACAGCCTTGCTGACTGGTTTCATGAAGCTCAAGAGGGCCCTTAGTGCCACCTAACATCCTCACTACTTTTCCCTAGTCTATTTGTGCACCTACTCTCCCAGACGACTGTTTCACACATTCTCCTCTCTCCTCAAACACCTAACACCTCCTCCCTCAACTTTTCTCCCAGATAGTGTTCCTGTTTCCTATTCCACTGAGAAAATTGAAGCCATCAGAAGAAAATTTCTGCAGACTCCTACCAAAACATCTACCCACATACATTCATGTGCACTCATATTCTTTGTCTTCTATCTGATTACTAAAGATGAGCTCAAATTGCCTCAAAAACCAACGCTTCCAACTCTGCATTAGATTCTATCCCCACTCTTACCTACTCAAGAACATAACTCCAGCAGTTCTACCCTGTCGCTCATGTACTTTTCCTCTTCTACTGGATCAGTTTCATCAGCGTAAAGACATGCTATTGGTCCTCTAGTATAAAATAGTCTTCTGTTGACCCCACTTACCATCCCATTTCCCATCTCCCATTTACATAAGAATTCATAGAGTTGTCTACACTAGCTGGCTCCAATTCATCTCTTCTCATTCTCTCTCTTTTTTTTTTTTTTTAAAGATTTTATTTTTTTCCTTTTTCTCCCCAAAGCCCCCCAGTACATAGTTGTATATTCTTCGTTGTGGGTCCTTCCAGTTGTGGCATGTGGGACGCTGCCTCAGCATGGTCTGACGAGCAGTGCCACGTCCGCGCCCAGGATTCGAACCAACGAAACACTGGGCCGCCTGCAGCAGAGCGCACGAACTTAACCACTCGGCCACGGGGCCAGCCCCTCTTCTCATTCTCTCTTGAACTCACTCCAGGCAGGCTTTCGCCCTCATCACTCCACTAAACTGCCATTCTCAAGGTCATTATGATTACCTTGTTTCAAATTTGGCGATCAGTTCTCAGTCCTCATTTTACTCGATCTGTTAGCAACATTTACTATAATTGAGCACCTCCTCCTCCTGTAAACATTTTCTTCATTTAGCTTCCAGATCAACACAGTCTACTTCTAGATCAACACAGTCTACTTTCTCAGTTTTCCTCCTACTTTACTGGCCACTTTTTCTGTCTCCTTTGCTTGTTCCATATGATCTTCTGACTTCTTGACTTTGGCGTGGCTCAACCTTAGTCCTTGGAGCTTTTTACTTTATTTGTACTCACTCCCTTGGTAATCTTATCCAGTCTCATGGATTTAAATATATTATATGTGCTTTCAACTACCACCTGTATATCTCTTGCCTGAATCTCCCCATTAAACTCCATACTTATATATCCAACTTCCTACTTGGATATCTAATAACCATCTCAAAACTAGCACGTTGAAAACAAGACTCCTGATCTTCACTCACTCCTCATACCTTTCCACTAACAGTCTTCCATATATCATTTAATACCAACTTCATCCTTCCTTTTTATTAGAGAAGGCCGAAAACCTTGGAGTTCACCTTTAGTCTTCTCTGCCTCATGTCTTCTTATCCACATATCCAGTCCATCAGAAAATTCTATTGACTTTACCCTAATTGATTGATTCTTTCTTCCCTCCCTCTTACCTTTTTCTCTTTTTCTTTTTTCTAGAATCTGACAACTTTTTCTCCTCCTATTGCCATCATCCTCATCCAAGCCACCATCATCTTTTACCTATATTATTGAATTAGGTTCCTTACCTTTCTTCCTTCTTCCACCCTGCCTCCTACAGTCTATTCTCAGAGTGATTGTTTTACTAGTACACTCCTTTACTGACTCTCTACAATGGCACCTCCTTATAATGGCCCACAAGGCCCTACACAATCTGGTCCCTTGTCGCCTCTCTTACATCATCGTTTACTGTTCTTTCCCTTGATTACTCTATGCCAGCCCCCTTAGCCTCCTCGCTGTTTCTCAAACATGCCAGACACACTCTTACCCGTGGCTTCTGTGCTTGCAGTTGCCCTCTACTTGGACTATCCTGACAGATGTTAGCAATATCTGGCAGTAGCAGGCACTCACATGTGTTGACTTGAATTCTCTGCATTCGCGAATTAAGCAATAGATTTTCTGAATGTATAAGTTATTAGAGCACCCAATGGATCCAAATAATCTCTTTATTCTTCATTGAATTTTGGCTTCATTCTTTCCCTTGACTCTTTTTCATGTGTTCAGCCAGGGGAGGAGGTAAGAAACTAGCTCCTTTAGATTCAGATCACAGCTCCTTTCTTCATTTGTGAGAACTGATCCTCTCAGCCTGTTCTGCACAACCAAGGGTTTTCTTTTGCTGACATGAGCATTCTTGGGCATCTGGGAAATATGAGTATCTTCTTGCTTTCCAGTTAGCAGAGCAAGAAATGACTGCTCAGAGGGCACACGCAGTCAGTTTTCTGTCTGAATATTATTTCAGGAGCTCATAATCAGCCATTTAGGACATTACTCACTCAACAAAAAACATTGCTTTAGTTTATAAAAACATTGTTCAGATTGCAGTTCCTGTCATCCTGCTGGGTAAAGCCATTGCCTTTGGTCTGGCACACATGCATTTGTACTATGTTTCATTTAACAACTACTCACAGTCAAATCCTGACTTAATTCCTGGCGAGACATACTTGGGTGTTTACGGTTAACAACATTGCTTTCAACTAACAAAACTCATTCTTAGCCTTTTTCTCAATTGACTTTTCCTCATTTAACATGTATGTGCCTACAGGGTTACTCTGTTACAATTCTCTGTAATTTTCTGACGCCACATCTAACTTTCAAAGACTATAGACGTCTCTAACTGTTGGTTACCTTTTAACATTGCAATGAAATGCAGTGGATATTTAGTTTTAAGCCTAAAATGGCATTAATGTGATGGAGAAATTGTATTCATTGGTAAGGAATATTTGGAACAGCAGTTGGCATGATTGCAATGTATCTCCACTCTTAGAATCCCTTCCAGGTATATATTGTGGGTATAAGTGGAGAGACGTGATAAAGAATGAGGATGGTAAATTTGTTGGAATTTCTTGTCCATTGAGTTTATAAAAATGGATTTTTAAGGGCATTGCTTGTATTCATCAGGTCTAAGAGGAAGTAACTTCATGTCAAACAGCTATTGGTACTACTTGGGAATCAGATATTGTTGTGGACATTACAACTTGTATAAAAAAAATCATCCTGAAAACACTTTTATTGAAGCAATCATCACTTTTTTGCCTTTTTAAAAAATCTTATTTGGCTAACCTGTAAAAAGTGTTCAGCTAGAGAAAAATTCATTTATTCTGAAGAAAGATCATATATTATTAAAAAGTTTATTTGGCAACAAGCACTGGGACTTTAAAACTGAAGAACTGATGAAATGGTCTTATTTTCTGCCTTAATTTTTTCTCTCTTGCTATATCCTGACTTCTATCTCAGAAGTGCTTTCTTAGTAAGCTGAAAAGGTCCTGGGACCCTATTTCTACATATGGGCATGTGGCACTTCATTGCAGTTGTAAAACACTTTTAAAGACTCCAAACTGTTTCCCATACACAAAATATTCCTTTCAGAGGTTTCAAGGAAAGTGCCATGGTCACATTAAATAGGAATCAAGTTATAGAACTGTGATTTACTTTTCTCAGCAAAGAGTGGTGGGCATATATTTCTCAGTTCCAGTCCTAACTCCCAGTACCTGTGAATGTGAACTTGTTTGGAAATAGGGTATTTTCAGATGTAATTGTGTTAAGATGAAGTCATACTGGAGTATGGTGGGCCCTTATCCAATATGACTGGTTTACTTATAAGAAGAGAAGGGCCACTTCCCTATAAAAAGAGAAGATGGCCATGCAAAGACAGAGGCAGAGATTGGAGTTATGCTGCCATAAACTAAGGAATGCCTGGAGCTACCAAAAACTGGAAGAGTCAAGGAAGGGTCCTCCATTAGAAGGTTCAGAGAGAGCATGGCCTTGCCAACATCTTGATTTTGGACTTCTGACCTCCAGAACTGGGGGAGAATAAATTTCTGTTATTTTAAACTACCCAATTTGTGGTACTTGGTTACAGAAGCCCTAGGAATTGGATATAGTTACTGAAAAACAGTCAGGGCATAACTCTCTAAGACGCATTAGAACTGCCCACATGGAGGCATAATTTGACAAGCAACAAGGTGTACTGCCTGATAAATCTCTAATTATGGAACTCTGCATGTGTTCCAGAAGTAGAAGGCAACTGTCTCTGTTTTGATGCTTCCCCCGCTTGCTTAGACAACAAGCAAAAAATTTTTGAGCAGATATGAAAGGGACCTCACTGAATTTCATGTTCAATGAGAGGACCTAGTTTCTCATAGCAATTTCTTCTTATGATGTTGGGCATCTTGTTCTTAGTCCTTAAGTCTCCTAATCAAATTAGCACCATAGCAATGATGACAGTATCTGTATGAATGAGACAATGAAATGCAATCTACTCTTTGAAATCACTGCATTAGCGCAAAGGCAACACAATTAAACTTGGAGATACCAAAGTCCAGGATTTCCTATCATGAAGAATATAACCTTTACTCACGGGCACAGGAAAATCAGTTTAGTCAGCCCTAGATATCTCTTGCTCTGCAGGTTTGCCAGCTATAGGGGAGTCAGCAGAGAAGTTGCACCAATCTTATGAGGTGTCTCTACAACATAGACAGACATCAGGGACTCCTCTTTAACTCCCTGTCTAAACAAGATTAAAGAAGAAGAAATAAGCCATGTTCCTAGGTCCCTCTAAGCCTGTCTGTAGCATATTCATCCACACTCTCCCTTTACTCTATGGAACATAGCTGATCTCTTTGGCATTAATGTTCCTCTTTCTGTTCAGTACCACGTCTTCTTTGCAGGAGAAATTATGTGAATGGTTTTCCTAAATTGCATACAAGTAAAAATTCTACTGCTTTGTTTTCAAGGTTAGCAGGCACAAGGAAAAAAGGATCCTAAACATCATCCTCATCATTGTCATGGTCATTTTCATCATCGTCATCAGCAACTACTTATATAGGATCTACTGTGTAAATGGCAATAGCTAATGTCTTGGGAATACAAAGGAGTATAAGCCATGGTATCTTGGCTCTCAAGAGCTAACAATCTAGTTGGAAGTGTAGAACATATAGATGTGAAGTAACTAATGAATTACAGTGTGGCACGTTAAGATTCAAATGAATGAACTTTCAATAAGTATTCCAGGAGCTGATGGGAGACAGAGGCTTGCAATGGCTTGTAGAGTTAGCAATAACTTCATGGAAGAGAAGGCGCTTGAGCTGAACCATGGGAGATAGATAGAGCTTATTTAAGGGGAGATTATGGGAGGATACACCTCCTTCCAGAGGGAAGGAATATAGTGAACAAAACCCTGGACATGCGAATGTATTAAGCATGTTTAGGAGACCACAACTAGATCCGTTTGATTGAAAGGAAAGTTCCTGAAGGGGAGCAAATGGAGGCTAGATTGTGGAAGATCTTGAATCTCTGACTTAGGTCTTTTGACCTTACTTGTGGAAAACTGTGGAGCATGAGAATGCTTTTTGCAAAGCGGTATTTTCAGAGGTATGACTAAGGGGAACCAAGTAGAAAATTTACCTGATACCTTGAAGATCTGGCTAAGATATTTAGAAAACAAGGAGTTGATTGATGTAACTACTATGATTAGGGCAGATTTGGAGAGGTGACTTCTTAGATTTGGGAATGGGAAGAAGGAACATGGGAAAGGAAGTAATCAAAGATTCTTCATATTTTAAGTTACCTCTTATACCTGCTTAAGAATGTTCTTACTCATGTTTGGCCAACAATTATTAAGCTCTGATAATGTACCAGGCAGCATACTAGGTATTGAGGGCCATAAATTTGGGTAAGGAATGGTTCTTAGCACTGAGGAGCTCACACACAAACATTCCAATAATTAAAATCTGCTGCGGCAGGTGCTCTGTCTAGTAATCATTGGTTCCTGTCTTTATAGGGTGGTAAATCTCTCTTTGAGAATCGAAGGAAAGCTATGGCTCTCATTTAAATAACTATACACATACAATAAAGCACGTATATGTGCTCATCCATGCACCCCAGGTTAAGAAGGCTTATCATAGATCCAAGTACAACGCGCTATAGCAGTCTCACCAGGGGATCACAACATTTTTAGAAGTGTTATGGGAGGCCTTCACAGAAGAGGTGGTATCTCCTCGCAAGAAGACGGGGCTGTAGTACAAGCATAGGGGTTAAGAATTCAGGGAAAGGCATAAAACTGTAAAATTGCATGATATGTTTAGGGGATAGTAACTTGGCATGGCTGGAGTGTAGATATGTATGTGGGAAAGATGATTGATACAAACTCAGGGCAAGATTACGAACACTCTTTTAGCTATGTTAGTAATATTAATAAAAATGATAATGATAAGAAAATTTGCTATTTATGGGGCTCCTATTATATGCTATACACTCTGCTAAGTATTTTCAATACATTGTCGATAAGCTTTACATCAGCCATATAAGTCAGGCATTATTGTACCCATTTTACAGATGAAGAAATTGTCATTGGCGAGATTAGACTTCTTATCCAAGTTTACACAGATAGTTCACAGATAGTGAACTGAGAGTTAAAACAAGGTCTGATTTCAAAGCCCATCCTCATTCCACTATGTTACGCTATTTCTTTAAAAATGTTTGTACTGAATCCTGTAAGCACTAGGGAGCCATAAAATATTTCAATGCAGATAAGTAGCATAAAACATGCAATAGCTGAGTGCTTTAGAAACATCATTTTGTTAGTAATACGGAAAATGGAAGGGAATGAAAGCCTGGGATTAGGAAGACCAGGTAGAAGGCTATTATGAAGGCCCAAGTGTGAGAAGATGAAGGTCTGGACTAAGGCAGTGGGTGACAAATGTTCCATGCACACTTGAAAAGCATGCGTTGTCTGCAGTTGTTTAGTGAAGTTCTATAAATGTTGATTTGGTCAAGCTGGTTAATAGTGTTGTTGAAGTCTTCCATATCCTTACTAATTTTCTCTCTTCTTGTTCTGTAAATTATGGGCAGAAGTCTATCAAAATCTCTGATTAAAATTGGAGATTTGTCTATTTCTCCTGGCAGATCTATCAATTTTGCTTCATGTATTTTGAAACTCTATTATTTGCATAAACAAATAGGGTGGTTATGTCCTCAATGAATGATCCCATTTCCATTATGAAATGATCTTTTTTGCCTTTGTTAACATTCTTTGCTCTGAATTCTAATTTCTTGGATAATAATAGAGTCATTCCATATGTTGCTTGATGATTGTTAGCATGACAAACAGTCATGCGCCACATAGCGATGTTTTAGTCAATGACGGACTGCATATACGACAGTGGTCCCATAAGATTGGCACCATATAGCCTAGGTGTGTACTAGGCTGTACCATCTAGGTTTGTGTAAGTATGTTCTGTGATGCTCGCATAACAACGAAATCACCTAATGACGCATTTCTCAGAATGTATCTTCGTCAAGTGATGCGTGACTGTATTATTTTCCATTATTTTACTTTTAATCTATCTTTATCTTCATATTTAAAATGACTTATTTTAGGTAACATATAATTGGGTCTTGCTTTATTATCCAATCTGACAAACTCTATTTCCTTATTGGGGATGGGGAGGGGTTTAGACCATTTGCATTTAATGGGATTAGTGATATGGTAGAGTTTAAATCTACAATCTTGCTATTTGATTTCTCTTTGTCTTATCTGTTCTTTGTCCCTATTTCCCTTTGTCCCTATTTGTCCTTTTTCTTCTCTTAAAATTTTTTTTTTATTTTGATAATGTTGGCTTATATCATTGTATAAATTTTGGGTGTACATCATTATATTTCGATTTCTGTGTAGACTACCTCAAGTTTACTACCCAAAGACAAATTACTATCCATCACTATACACATGTGCCCTATCATGCCCTATCACCCCTTGTGCCCTTCTCCCTCCCCCCTTTTCCTCTGGTAACCACCAGTCTAAACTCTGTATCTTACGTGTTTGTTGCTGTTGTTGTTATCTTCACTTATGAGTGAAATCATATGGTATTTGACTTTCTCCTTCTGATCTTTTTTTATGGCTGAGTAGTATTCCATTGTGTATATATACCACATTTCTTTATTCATTCATCCATTGATGGCACTTAGGTTGATTTGAAGTCTTGGCTATTATGAATAATGTTGCAATGAACATAGTGGTGCGTATATCTTTACGCATTCTTGTTTTCATGTTCTTTGGATAAATACCCAGAAGTTGAATAACTGGATCATATGGTAGTTCTATTCTTAATTTTTTGAGGAATCTCCAAACTGTTTTCCATAGTGGCTGCAACAGTTTCCATTCCCACTAGCAGTGTATGAGGGTTCCGTTTTCTCCACATCTTCTCCAACACTTGTTCTCCAACACTTGTTGTTTCTTGTCTTGTTAATTATAGCCATTCCGATGGGTGTGAGGTGTTACCTCATTGTAGTTTTGATTTGTATTTCCCTAATAATTAGTGATGTTGAACATCTTTTCCTGTGCCTGTTGGCCATCTGTATATCTTCTTTGGAAAAATGTCTTGTTCAGATCTTTTGCCCATTTTTTAATTGGGTTGTTTATTTCTTTGTTGTTTCTTTATATATTTTGGATATTAACCCCTTATCAGATATATGGTTTGCAAATATCTTCTCTCAATTGTTAGGTTATCTTTTTCTTTTGTTGATGGTTTCTTTTCCTGTGCAGAAGCTTTTTAGTTTGATGTAGTCCCATTTGTTTATTTTGTCTTCTGTTTCCCTTGCCTGGTGAGACATGGTATTCAAAAAGACATCAAGGAATGTGCTGCCTATGTTTTCTTCTAGAAGTTTTATGGTTTCAGGTCTTACATTCAAGTCTTTAATCCATTTAGAGTTGATTTTTGTGCATGGTGTAAGATAATGATATACTTTCATTCTTTTGCATGTGACTGTCCAGTTTTCCTAATACCATTTATTGAAGACACTTTCATTTCTCCTGTATGTTCTTGGCTCTCTTGTTGACAATTAGCTGTCTATAGATGTGTGGGTTTATTTCTGGGCTCTCAGTTCTGTTCCATTGATCTGTGTGTCTGTTTTTGTGCCACTACCATGCTGCTTTGATTACTATAGCTTTGTAGTATACTTTGAAATCAGAGAGTGCAATACTTCCAGCTTTGTTCTTTTTTTTCTCAGGATTCCTCTGGCTATTTGGGGTCTTCTTTTGTTCCGTATAAGTTTTAAGATTCCTTGTTTTATTTCTGTGAAAAATGTCATTGGGAATTTGATAGGGATTGCACTGAATCTGTAGATTGATTTGGGAATTATGGACATTTTAACTATGTTAATTCTTCCAATCCATGAGCACAGATTATTGTTCTATTTCTTTGTGTCTTCTTTGATTTCTTTCAACAATGTTTTATAGTTTTCAATATACAGAACTTTCATCTCATTGGTTAAATTTATTCTTGGGCATTTTATTCTTTTCATTGTGATTGTAAATTGGATTGTAGAATTTCTTTCTGCTATTTCGTTGGTAGTGTATAGAAATGCAACTAATTTTTTATATGTTGATTTTGTATCCTGCAACTTTACTGTCTGTATTAACTTATTATTTCTGATAGTTTTTTGGTAGATTCTCTAGGGTTTTCTATATATAAAATCATATCATCTGCAAATAGTGACAGTTTTACCTCTTCCTTTCCAATTTCTTTTCTTTTCTTTTTATTTTCCTTTTATTGTTTTTCTTGCCTGATTGCTCTGGCTAGGACTTCCAATACTATGTTACATAAGACTGGAGACAGTGGGTATCCTTCTCTGGTTCCTGTTCTTAAAGGGATAGCTTTCAGTTTTTCACCATTGAGTATGATATTAGCTGTGGGTTTGTCATATATGACCTTTATTATGTTGAGGTACTTTCCTTCTATACCCATTTTATTCAGAGTTTTTATCGTAAATGGATGCTATATCTTGTTGAATTCTTTCTCTGAATCTATTGAGATGATCATGTGATTTTTATTCTTAATTTTGTTAATGTGGTATATCACATTGATTGATTTGTGGATGTTGAACCATCCCTGGAGTAAATCCTACCTGATCATGGTGTATGATCCTTTTAAGGTATTGTTGTACTAGATTTGCTAGTATTTTTTTGAGGATTTTTGCATCAATGTTCATCAGTGATATTGGCCTGTAATTTTCTTTTTTTGTGTTGTCCTTGTCTGGTTTTGGTATCAGGGCAATGTTGGCTTCATAGAATGAGTTAGGAAGCCTCCCCTCCTCTTCAATTTTTTGGAAGAGTTTGAGAAGGATATGTATTAAGTCTTCTTTGAATGTTTGGTAGAATTCACTGTGGATGCCATCTATTCCTGGAATTTTGTTTTTTGGGATTTTTTGATGACTGTTTTGATCTCCTTTCTGGTGATTGGTCTATTCAAATTCTCTATTTCTTCTTAATTCAGTTTTGGAAGGCTGTATGATACTAAGAATTTATCCATTTCTTTTACATTATCCAATTTGTTGGCATATGCTTTTCATAGTATTCTCTTATAATCCTTTGTATTTCTGAGGTGTCCATTGTAATTCCTCCTTTTTCAGTTCTGATTTTATTTATTTGAGCCTTCTCTCTTTTTTTCTTGCTGAGTCTAGCTAAAGGTTTATCAATTTTGTTTATCTTTTCAAAGAACTAGCTCTTCGTTTCATTGATATTTTCTTTTGTTTTTTAGTCTCTGTTTCATTTATTTCTACTGTGATTTTTATTGTTTCCTTTCTTCTATTGATTTTGGATTTTGTTTGTTTTTCTTTTTCTGGTTCCTTTAGGTACACTGTTAGATTGTTTATTTGAAATTTTTCTTGTTCATTGAGATTGGCTTGTATTGCTATAAACTTCCCTCTTAGTACCACTTTTGTGGCATCTCGCAAGTTTTGGCATGTTGTATTTTCATTTTCATTTGTCTCTAGGTAGTTTTTGATTTCTCCTTTGATTTCCTCATTGACCCAATAGTTGTTCCATAGCATTTTGTTTAGTCTCCATATGTTTGTGGCTTTTCCAGTTTTCTTCTTGTAGTTGATTTCTAGTTTCGTACCATTGTGGTCAGAAAAGATGTTTTGTATTATTTCAATCTTCTTAATTTTATTGAGACTTGTTTTATGGCCTAGTATGTGATCTATCCTGGAGAATGTTCCATGTTCATTCAAAAAGAATGTGTATTCTGAGGTTTTTGGATGGAATGTTCTGTATATATCTGCTAAGTCCCTCTGGTCTAATGTCATTAAAGGCCAATGTTTCCTAATTGATCTTCTGTTTGGATGATCTATCCATTGATGTAAGTGGAGTGTTAAAGTCCCCTACTATTATTTTATAGCTATCTAATTTTCCTTTTATATCTGTTAATAATTGCTTTATGTATTTATGTGCTCCCATGTTGGCTGCATAGATATTTACAAGTCTTATATTGTCTTGTTGAATTGTCCCCTTTATCATTATGTACTGCCCTTCTTTGTCTTTTTTTACAGTGTTTGTTTTAAAATCTATTTTGTCTGATATAAATATTGTTACACCAACTTTCTTTTCATTTCCATTTGCGTGGAGTATCTTTTCCCATCCCTTCGCTTTCAGTTTGTGAATGTTTTTAGGTTTGAAATGTGTCTCTTGTATGCAGCATATTTTTGAGTATTATTTTTCAAATCCAATCTGCCACCCTCTGCCTTTTGATTGGAGCACTTAGTCCATTGACATTGAAAGTAGCTATTGACAAGTATGTAATTATTGCCATTTACTTACTTTTTTTTTATGAGTGTTTTAGTCGTTCTTTTCTGTTCCTTTCTTCTTCTCTTGCTCTCTTCCCTTGTGATGTGTTGGCTTTCTTTAGTATTATGTTGGGGTTCCTTTCTCTTAATTTTTTGTGTATTTGTTATGTTTCTGGTTTGTGATTTCCATGAGGTTCATATTTAATTACCCATGTACATAGCAATCTATATTAAGTTGATGGTCTCTTAACTTTGACTTCTTACTAAAAACCCTACACTTTTACTCCCCTCCCCCTACATTTTATGTTTCTGATATCATATTTCATCTCTTTTATGTGTGTCTGTGTGTGTATCCCTTAACTTCTTATCATGGAAATAGATAATTTTAGTACTTTTGTCTTTTGACTTTCATATTAGCTTTATAGGTGGTTGATCTGCTACCTTTACTGTATATTTGCCTTTACCAGTGATGTTTTTTCCTTTGGTAATTTTCTTAGTGCTATTTGTGGTCTTCTATTTTCCAGTTAAATAAGTCCCCTTAACATTTCTTGTAAGGCCAGTTCCTTGGTGATAAACTCCTTTAGTTTTTGCTTGTCTGGGAAACTATCTCTCCTTCCGTTCTGAATGATAACTTTTCTGGGTAGAGTATTCATAGCTGTAGGTTTTTTCCTTTCAGCACTGAATATATTGTGCCACTCCTTTCTACCCTGTAAAGTTTCTGCTGAGAAGTCAGCTGATAGCTTTATGGTATTTCCTTTGTAACTTGTTGCTTTTTTCTTGCAGCTTTTAGGATTCTCTCTTTATCTTTAATTCTTGACATTTTAATTATAACGTGCCTTTGCATGGGCCTCTTTGGGTTCTTCTTGTTTTGTGCTTTCTGTGCTTCCTGTACCCAGATGTCTGTTTCCTTTATTCGGTTAGGAAAATTTTCAGCTATTATTGCTTCAAATAGATTCTCTACCCCTTTGTCTCTCTCTTCTCCTTCTGGGACACCTATGATATTGATATTAGCACACTTGATGTTATCCCAGAGGTCCCTTATACTCTCCTTGTAATTTTAATTCTTTTATCTGTTCAACTTGAGTGATTTCCTCTACTCTTTCATCCAGCTCACTGATTTGTTCTTCTGTGTCATCTACTCTGCTGTTGATTCCCTATAGTGAATTTTTCATTTCCATTATTGTATTCTTCATTTCTGCTTGGTTCTTTTTTATATTTTCCAATTCTTTGTTGACGTTCTCACTTTGTTCATCTATTCTTCTCCCAAGATTGGTGAGCAGCCTTATGACTATTAGTTTGTATTCTTTATCAGGTACTCTTTATCTCTGTTTCATTTAGTTTTTTTCTGAGGATTTATTGTGTTCCCTTATTTGCAAGATATTCCTTTGTCTCTTCATTTTGCCTCTTTCTCTGTGCTTATATCTATGTATTAGTTAGATGAGCTACCTCTCCTGATCCTGGACATGTGGTCTTATGTAAGAGATGCCTTGTGGGGCCTAGCATTGTGCTTCCCTCTCATCACCACTTCCAAAAGTTGCTGGAGTGTCCCCTGTGTGGGCTACGTGTGTCCTTCTGTTGTGGTGGGGTTGCTTTTTCTGTGGGTGCATGTGTAGTTTAGACTGTCCTCCAGGCCAGCTGGTTGTAAGGCTCAGCTGCTACAGTCACTTTAGTTACTTTATTGGGCGGGGCGAGCCCCAGCACAGCTGGCTGCAAAGTCTAATAGCACACACATACTGCTGTTTTGCTGTTAAGTGAGTCAGGCCCACAGGGTGACTGGTTGCTAGGTTCAGGGGCTCACAATTGCAGTAAGCCTCCAGCCTGTGAGGCTGTTGTCAGCTCTCTCAGGAGGGCAGCTAGGTGATGCCAGCCCCAGGAATGGCAGCACACAATAATTTCAGGTGTTGGAAGGTGGAGCTGATCCACCATGTGGCTGTTTGAGAAGACGAATGGCATGAGTAGGCTGCAGACAAGCCCCACCACCTATGGGCCCACATATCCTGCCACCACAGTCCTGCCCCACCGAAGTAGACCCACTCACCCCATTGCAGAGGTACCACACACCCTGCCAATGCAAACCTGCCCCTTATGCACACCATACCCCACTGAGGTAGACCCACTTGCCCCACTGCAGAGGTCACACACACCCCACCTATGTGGGCCCAAAAGTTCCCTGCGGGCTTGCTGGTGGGTGAGACCAGTCCCTAGTGTGGGCGGCCTGCCCTGGCTGAGCCGGATTAAATTGATGCTCTAGTGGGAAGGGTAAACCCCTGTGCTAACAGGCCAGAGGATGAAATCCAATGGCATTTGCCAGCATCTGTCAGCATGCCTATACTAGGTCACAATAATGGCTGCCACAAGTTTCTCAGTCCCTGGGGAGGTGGGCCCAGCCACCTCCTGCCTCTCTGAGATGCTCTTAGAGCTTGTCATGCAAATCCCTTTTACCAAAGGACTATGCACGTTACTTTCTGGTGATCTTGTGTTGGTTTCCAGACTGGGTGAATCTGTGCATGTGCCCTTTAAGAGCAGGCTTTTCTTTCTCCTATGTTCAACAGCTTTTCTGGGGGGGTATTCCCTGTTTTTTATTTTTTTTTTAAAGGAAGATTAGCCCTGAGCTAACATCTGCCGCCAATCCTCCTCTTTTTGCTGAGGAAGACTGACCCTGAACTAACATCTGTGCCCATCTTCCTCTACTTTATATGTGGGATGCCTGCCACAGCATGGCTTGATAAGCGCTGCATAGGTCTGCACCTGGCATCTGAACCGGTGAACCTCTGGCCGCCAAAGCAGGACATGGGAACTTAACTGCTGCACCACCGGGCCGGGTGCCCCTGTTTGTTTTAATAGCCAGCAAAACCAGGCGTTATGTTACTTGTCTTGGTTATGCTGAATTCAAAGGCTGCTTATTGTGGCATAGCTTTCCTGCTAAGATGTCCCACTCCTCCAGGAGAAGCTTCCTACCTTAAGATTGCTCCTGGCCTTGAAGTGCTGTGGCTAGAATGTGTTGTTTTCCTCAGCAGAAAGGTATTTCTGCCTCTTCTACCTCTGTCTGTGTTGTCCCTTGTTGCGGGGGTTCTTTTTATCCAGTTTCCAGTTCTCTCTCAGAGGTAATTGTTCCATTGGTAGTTGTAAATTTGTTGTGTCTGTGGAAGGAGGTGAGTTCAGAGTCCTCCTATGCTGCCATCTTCCCACAATCGCTTTTATTCTTTTTGCCTACATTCTTTTGGATAAACGAGTATTTTCTATGATTCCATTTTATCTCCTTTGTCAACTTATTAGATATGATTTTTTGTTTTGTTATTTAAGTGATTGAGTTATAGTTTGTAGTATATATCTTTAATTTGTCACAGTCTACCTTCAAGTCATATTATATTACTTTGGACATAATATAAAAACCTGACAACAGTATATTTCACCTTTTCACCTCCTGGCCTTTGGTGCCAGTATGTTGCCATACTTTTTACTTCTGCATATGTTATAAACCCTAAAATATATATTATTTTTCTTTAAATTAAAAAAAATTTAGATAATAAGAAAAATAATTTCCTTTTTATCTAGGTAGTTGCCATTACTAGTGTTCTTCATTTACTTGTGTAAGTTCACATTTTCATCTGGTATCATTTCCCTTCTGTCTGAAGGACTAAAGAAAGTCCTTCTTATAGGATGGACCTGCTGATGATGCATTCTTTAATCTTACAAACTGTATATTTGTGTACTTCTTACAAAGTCTACATTTCACCTTCATTTGGGAAAGATCATTTTGCTGGTTATAGAAATCTAGCGTAAAAAGTTTTTACTTTCAGTGCTTTAATGATGTTACTTCACTGTCTTTTACCTTACATTGTATCCAACAATAAATTTGCAGTAACCTTTATAATTTTTACTCTCTAAGTAATGTGTATTTTTCTTGTCTGGCTGATTTTAAGAGTTTTTCTGCGTTTAAGGAATTTGACTGTGATGTGCATTGGTGTGGTTTTTGTCATTTTTCTGGAGTTTGGGATTTATTGAGCTTCTTGGATGTGTTGGTTAATAGTTTCCATCAAATTTCGAAAATTTGTACTCATTATTTCTTCAACTATTTCTTCTTCCTCCTGTTCCTGTCTTTTTTCCCTACTTCAAAGACTACAATTACACATATATTAGGCTACCTGACGTTGTCCCAGACCTCAATGTTACTCTGTTCAATTTTTTTTCAATCTTTTTGCTCTCTGTGTTTCATTTATGGTAGTTTTTATTGCTATTTCTCCATATTCTCTAATTTTTTCTTCTGTGATGGCTAACCTTCTGTTAATTGACTCCAGTGTATTTTTCATCTCGAACATTGTTGTTTTCATTTCTAGAAGTTTCATTTGGCCCTTTTTAAATATTTTCTATGTATCTACTATCATGTTCAGTATTTTCTCTAGCTTCTTGAATATATGAAACACAGCTACAAAACACCTGCTTTAATGTCCTTGTCTAGTAATTCTATCATCTGTGTCATTTGTTTTTGATTGATTTTTCTTCTAATTTTCTTAATTTCCTGCTTTCTTGCATGCCTAGTAATTTTCGAAGGGATGACAGACATTTTGAATTTTACTTTGTTCAGTGCTGGACATTTTTATATTCCTGTAAATATTCTTGAGTTTTATGCAGGAACACAGTTAAATTAATCCAAAACAGTTTGATCCTTTTGATCTTGCTTTTAAGCTTTGGTAGGCAGGACCAGAGCAGCATTTAGTCAAAGGTTTGTTTGTCTTATTACTGAGGAAAACCCCTTCTAAGTACTCAACCCAATGCCCAAGAATTATGAGTTTCCACTCTGGCTTGTGCGAACAGGAGCTGTTGTCATTTCTGTACGAGAACTGAGGATTGTTTCCTCTAGTTGTTTTGAGTGGTTCTTTCTCTGGTCTTGGATATTTTCCTTACTTGCATGTGCTACTCAGTACTCAGCTGGAGATTCGACAGATCTTCAGAGTTTTCTGTATGCAGCCCTCTCCTCTTTGTTACTCTGTCCTATGAACTTGCTCTTTTGGCTTCCCAGATTTTATTTGTCTCTTCAACTCAGGGAAATGATAGGGCTCATCATTTGTTTTCCATATTACAGGGATCACTTTTCTTTACCGCCTAATTTCCAACGTTTTGGAGATAGTTTTTTCATATGTTCTGTCCATTTCTTAGTTGTGTCAAGTAGGAGTGTAAATACCATCCCTGTTACTCCATCTTGGATGGATGTGGAAATCCATGCAGTGCATAGCAGTTTAGATTAATGTTTGGCAAATATCTTGATGCTTTGGCTGGTGGGATATTGATGAATTTGACAGTGCGGAAGCTCCAAGTCTAGACTTAGAGGCATTGCATGTTTCTCCTTGCCCTTTTGATAGCTTTTAGCTTCTGCCATGAGAAGAGCATGACCCAGGTAGTTGCTGCCCCTCTAATCTGTGCTCCCTAATGAAACACATACAGAATATCAGTAATTTGCCTGTAGCTTGAAACAAGCATCACCCTAGCTAACTGAAAACACTTATAAGTAAGAAATAAAGCCTTTTTGTTGTATGCCATTGAGATTTTGTGGAAGCCTACTAAATTCTCACTTGATCTGTATAAGCAGAAAAGTTCTAGGTCAAATGAACAAAAATCTAACATGAATCATGAAAACAGAGTCACAGCCCCCCAGTTAATTTCCAGACTTGAGCCAGTTTACAGGCTCAGAATCTTTTCAATGAAGGGGAGGTCAATTCCCCTTGAGGAAAGACCTGGGTACACTGTCAAAAATGTAGACTCTTATTGGGTATTGGAAGAAAGTAGCTATAATTACCAGTTATGACCACATGACCAGTTACAGAAATGAAGACTATAAATTATAATTATATTAGCATTTTCTCCTATTTTGTTCTGAATATTTTTGTGTGTGTATATATTTACATATATGTACATATATATGTGTGTATATGTGTGTATGTACATATATATACACTAAGCAAATAATCTTTGTTTTCTTCCTTCTCTTATTCCCTCATCATATAACATAAAATATATTGACTTTGTATCACAGTATTTATTCTTGTTAATTTTGCATTGTAGTATTTGAGTTATGGAATATCACGGATAAGAACAAACATCACTCAAGGACTTCACCTCCTCTTCTGGGGAAAGGATTAGTGCATTTTTAGTTGTATGCAAATAGTCGTATCATGTTAGGTGGAGTTAGGACCTTGTTATTGGGTTTTTTGGAAAATATGTGGTTTAAGGAGATGCATATGGGTGACAAGTTGACAAAGGGTGGACCTGTGATGGTTAATTTTATGTAGTAGCATGACTAGGCCACAGGTTGTCCAGACATTTGGTTAAACATTATTCTGAGTGCATCTGTTAGGGTGTTTCTGGATGAGATTAACATTTGAATTGGTACACTGATGTTACTGAGCCAGGTTCGTTTTGCCCACTGCACAATTATGCCAATCATTGAGATGATGAGTTTGCGAAGAGAAAGGGTTTAATCACAAGGCAGGAAAACAAGGAGACAGGAGAACCAATCTCAAATCTGCATCCTCGAAAAATGGGGATTAGGGATGTTTATGGGATAAAAGAGTAGGGTGGTCTGAAGTGTGGGCATGAATGATTGGAGGAGAGGAGAAATGAGGTAATTGCTAATCTGTGCAAACATAGTCAAACTTCATGGCTCTTCAGAGGATGCATGTTGACAAAATGGCAGTGTTACCATGATCTGAGGGTGGAGTTTTCAGCTCCTTGATGTCAAAGGGTGACCTATCGGTCACCCATGCAGGCCCAGTTGATGAGTCAGTGCTCTTAACCAGCCTGAAATGGATAAGGGGTCAACTCTCATTTCATGAAAAACTTAAGTACCCCACCAATTACCATAGTGACCCAAGCATCAGAGATGTTATCTGTAGGGTGGGTTTTAGTAATGCTAACTACTACTACTTTTGCTAATCTAATTAGCAAAACGATTTTTGCAAACAGACAACTAAGTATAGTTAAAGCAAGTTGGCTCCCAGTTTCACTGAAGAAAGCAGATTGCCCTCTCAAATCTTTGAAGGTTTGAATAGAACTAAAAGGCAGAGTAAGGAAGAATTCACTATCTGTGCCTGACTGCTTCCAGCTAGGACATTGGTCATTAATCACCTTCAGACTTGAGTTAGGACTGGAACTTACACCACTGGGTCTACTGGATATCAGGCCTTCAGACTCAGACTGGAACTATCCCAGTGGCATTCCTGGGTCTCTAGGTTGCTGACTACAGGTCATGGGACTTCTCAGCTTCCACAATCATGTGAGTTGATAACTCATATAAATCTCTTTATCTAATATATATTAGTTCTGTTTCTCTGGAGGACCCTGACTAATACAAGCAATAACTTTCTAACAAGTCTAAGAAAACCTTGGACTACTTAGACTAAATTGCTACTTCAGTTAACGATTTTGTGCTTGAACAAAACTTTCTAGTTTCACAACATTGCCCTTTTGTGGCTCCAAACTGTGCTCAAATGTGTTCTTAGGATGCTGACTACTTTAACTTGGATGAGCTTAGCTAGGAGGCATTTTGGGAATTTAGTGAACTTAGTGATAGGAAGCTGGGACTGAGGGAACTTGGGGCAAGGGCAGAAAGGAAGGTAGTAGCCAGACGTGCAGTGTTCACTGTTCCAGGGTCTTTCGTGAGGTCAGATTTCTATGGAATAGCAGTGACCATGACATCTGGTATCTCAAGAAGTAGAATAGTCAATATGAGGCTACATTCAGTGTTAGAATTCTAGGTGATCCCTCTATTTTTAACAGAGTCCCAGAGAGTCAGGAGCTGGATATATGGGGCTCAAGGGAGGAGGGGTTGGCAAGAACTTGGCAGATCTCAATCAAGTGGGCTGACTCTTCAAACAAGGTTCTAGTCCTAGCAGAGGAACTGGAGGGTTAAGTAGGAACCATCAAAGATGCACTAGATATATACTGTGCAAGGGAAGAAAATACTACAGCTCAGTAGAAATGGAGATGCTCAGGGCTCATCCCAGTGATTCCAGGTATAATTCTATACCATACCCAGTGGTAGTATCTGTTCTATTTCAGCCCTTTAGTGCAAGACAATAGAAGAGTTCCCTGAACCTAACAATCAGATTAAACATTTGAATCATCCTCTTGTAAATTTTACATAGATTATAGCTTTCTGAAGGGAACCATAACATGATTGAGTCAGGAATTGTGGGGCTAGAACCCAAAGGAGAAGGAATGTAGATGATTCATTATGAAATAAATATCAGAGATTATTGCCTTTTCCTAATAGCAATGAAAGGATTTGTGTCCTCAGTGCCTTGCTTGACGCACTCTAGTAGTGGTCCTGTTGGTTGGCAATATCAACCCAAATCTATTTGGTGAAAAACCTAAGAAATGTGGGCAAAACACAGCCTACAAAAGAGATAAGAAAAAAAGGTGCATAAAAAAAGTGAGAGTAGAATAGTAGACAGCAAGCTCTGTGTTTTGGAGTTAGAGGGCCCCATGGCAACAGCAGAGATGAAAAGCAGTAACATGGAAGAGGAACAGTAGACATTCTCATGGGAGAGTGGAACAGTGAGTAGCTCAGTGCTAGTGGGGAACCTGACTTGTGAAGACAGCACGATGCCAAAAGAAAAGGACATCAGTGACAGGACAGGTGAACTCTGTGTGTGTGTGTGTATGTGTGTGCGTGTGTGTGTGTTATTGACAAGGGAATAGCCAGTGTCCTTTTTAAATAGAGATTTTTGGACTTTGTCATGAAATTATACATTATGGACATGTATTTGCCTTTTGTCCTTATAACTGTATTTAAATCAGGAGGTCTCCCATTGTAATGTTGGGCAAGTTGCTTAACATTTCTGTTTTTCAGTTTCCTCGGTTGTAAAATGGGTGCTAATAGTGACACTTACTACATATGGTTGCTGTGAAAACTAAATAAATTAATACATGTAAAGCGCTTAGAATAGCACCTAGCACACCATATGACATTCGACAAAAATATTGTTGTCACCACTCTTGTTGTTATTATTATACAAATCTAATTACAGCAATATCAAAATATGTTGTACATAATAAGGGCTGTAGCTCTTTAATAAATCATTAATTATGTTAATTTAAGAGTGCCTGAATGTATGCAGTGGACGTTGAATGATTTCTGTCAAACTGTGGTTAAAATGTTAAGGTTGGGATTTAAAGGAGTGATATTTGCTTATGTAGAAAACTTAACTTTCTTAAATATGTCATTTCTAGATAGCGTTGGATAATTGAGATGTTACCATATATGGTTATAAAATATTCTAAATTTTTATATTGATGATGAAAGAAGAGTGTGTCATCGTATATACACCCATTCTCCTAGGAATCACTTCTGCTGGCATGTTAATTTACTACGAGACAGTAGGTGTACCCAAACTTGCTACTCAATAAAAAGCTAAGTCCTGATCTCTCCCAAGGAACCCTAGTCCCCTCTAATCAGATAAAGCACCATGGCTTAGATTTGAGGCAAAGCCGTGACCCTCTCATCCATCACTTCATCATTATACTTTGGTGTGAGGGGGAAATTTGGTCCCAGGTGGAAGAGGATGCTATAACCTGGTTACTTGAAGGAAGAATTATCCAAGGGCTCTTGTGTGCTTCATCTCTACCCATCCTCCAGGTTTACCCTGAGACTACCGAGGTCTATGCAAGGCACAGTAGGTGGGTAGAAATAACTTGGCCTCAAAGCTTGGGAAACCATGCTATATCTGTATATCTATGTATATGTGTATTGAACTCTGCCTGCGACTTGCTCTATGAACTCGGGCATATCACTTAGTCTTTCTGGTATTATGTAGTATATGAATTCAGCTTCCTGATTCATAAAATAAGGATAACATCTCCCTGTCTGTCTCCCTCGCAGGGTTATCATAAGGATCAAATAAGGTATGCTTTTGACCTATAATACGCATTGATAACATAAGGCATTGCTTTACCACTATGTAACCATTCATTCATTTAACAAATATTTATTGAGTACTCACTCTATATTAGACACTCTTCTAGGTCCTGAGATACAACAGTGAAAACAATATATTTTCCATAATAGAGCTTTTATTCCACTGGGTAAGAGAAAGACAACAAACAAATGTTTAAGATATCATCAGGTAGTGATAAGAAGAAAAATGAAGCAGGTGAAGAAGATAGAAAAAAAATTGATGATAAGCCATCGTATAACTTTAGATAGAGTATCTGGGAATCAAGGGGCCCACTTAATACCAGTTGAGAAATTAAAGAAAGAAAGAGTAAAGCATATGGAAGATCAAAGACAAGAGAATAGCAGAGTCTCTCACAAATTGCCACCCACAGCACGATCATGTTTTAGTGCCAGGTTAGGAAAAGTCATTACATGTTTGTATACACACATACCCCTTTCTTCTCAAAACAAGTTTAGTATATTTGGTAATTTGCTGCCTGCCTCCCAAAACACAAGGACTGGTTTCAGGGTTAAATGCACAAGGAGGAAATTCGGGGTTTATAGTGTGATAATCCTCTGAGGGTGTTGAGATCTCAAAAAGAATTCTGGGGCTTCTGAGCGGTAACAGGAGAAATCACTCAATGAGTAAACAAAGTTGCAGCAGCATATTGCAATATAGAGCATGTGGCAAAAAAATATTTTGGCAATTGATACTGTAGAACTGCCAGTTGGGAGAGCCTGTTTTTGCAACTGGCTCATTTCTCACGTTGAAGACGTGAGAAACCCAAATGACAAGATATCACTTTGTCTTTTGCCAAACAAGTGGAGCGAGGAGGTGGATTCTGTCTAGTAAAGTTGGTTGAGACTGGTAGGATGTATTATACCAAGTAATATAGGCCCTGCTTCCTGGGCGAATCACATGGCTTCAGAACCACAGTAGTACAGGGTATTGCAGAGAGGATGTGCTCAGGAAATATTTGAGCAAAGAATGAGATACAGAATCTCCTCGAGCAGCTCATTCTTTAACGATTTAGCTCTAGGAAAGCTGGCTTATGGCACCAAAGCTCAGACTGTGAGTTATAAAATCAATCTATTAATTTACAGTGAAAATGTGACTCTCAAATGATGACTCATGTTCATATTTACCTCCCCAGAAGGGAAGCTATAGTAGAAGCACGCTTCTCCAGTGCCTTGGGGACGTGCAGTTGGTCAGTTATTTCTTTTAAATTTTTATTTTGACAAATAGCAAGAATAGTGCAAAGAACTACCACGTACAATGTATCCTTTCCACTGATCCATCAGCCGTTTATATTTTGCCCCATTTGTGCTTGCACTCTTTCTCAGAGAGAGAGAGATAGACATAGATATCGTTGTCTACCTATATTTCTCTCTATATCTATATCTCTCTATGTCTATCTATCTATCTGCAAGACATACCCACACCCGCCCACACACTATATAATATTCCTTATTCTGAAGCCTGCTTTGTTGGATGTTAGTATGGATACTCCCTCTTTCATTTAATTAGTGTTTGCATGGTATATCTTATTGTATAATTTTACTTTTAACCCAACTATGTCTTTATATTCAAAGTGAGTTTCTTATGGACAGCATATAGTTGAATCTTGCTTTTTTACACAATCTGTCCACCTCTGACTATTATTTGGTAGATTTAGACCATTTGCATTTAATATGTTTATGAATATGATTGGTTTGGTGTAATTATTTCTCCATTTGGATTTAGGGCTATCATTTTGCCTTGCTGTTTTCTATTTGTCTTATATCTTTTCCCCCCATATACTGCTCCTTTCCTTCTTTTGGGAGATTAATTGAATATTTTCAGCATTTCATTTTAATTTTTCTATTGATCTTTAAATGTTATCTCTTTTCATTATTTTCCAATGCTTAGTCAACAGACTACAGCATGCATCCTTAACTTATGGTGGTCTAGATAGAATAATACGGCATTATCTCACATAAAATATAAGAAACTTTAACTGTACAGTTCCATTTAACTTCATGTCTTTGTCTTATAGTTTACATATATATTACATCCAGGTATGTTAACACCACAAAATAATTACAAATTTGAGAAGGAAAATATATAGTTTTTATATTTTTCCACATATTTACTAATTCAGATGCTCTTAATTACATCCTGTAGATGTGAGTTACCATCTGGCGTCCTTTCCCTTCAGTCTGAAGAAGTTTTATGGATCTAATGGTGATGTATATTCTCAATCTTTTTATTTTAAATATGAAAATGTCTTTATTTTACCTTCACTTCTTTTCTTTTTAAAAGTTTTTATTTTTTATTGAGATAAAATTAACATATAAAAATGGACATATGACATTGTATTAGTTTTAGTTGTTCAATATAATGCTTTGATATATGTATATATTGTGAAAATATCATCACAATAAGTTTAATTAATATCCATCACCATGCAGTTACAATTTTTTCTTGTGACGAGAACTTCTAAGATCTACTCTCTTGGCAACTTCCAAATGTACAATACAGTCTTGTTAACTAGAGTCACCATGTTATACATTACATCCTCAGGACTTACACATTTTATAGCTGGAAGTTTGTACCTTTTGACCACCTTCTCCCGTTTCTCACCCCTCTACTCCTCGCTTCTGGCAGCCACCAATCTGTTCTCTGTATCTATGAGCTTGGTTTTTATTTTTAGACTCCACATGTAAGTGAGATCATACAGTATTTGTCTTCTCTGACTTATTTCACTTAGCTTAGTGTCCTTTTACCTTTACTTTTGAAGGATACTTTTCCGGATATAGAATCTTGAGTGAAACGTGTGATTTTTTTCAGCACTTTAAACATGTTATTCCTTTGTCTTCTGGCCTCCGTTGTTGCTTTTGAGATTCCAGGTAACATTTGTATTACTGTTCTCCTGTATTTTATGTATTTTCCTCTTCTTGCTTTTCAGATTCTCTTCATCTTTGGTTTTCATCGGTTTGACAATGATATACTCAAATGTGGTTTCACTAGTTAATTTTTAAATGACAGTTGTTGTGATTAAATAAAATGTTTACATACAAATTCTGACATTTTATTTTTAAACAAAAAATGTACATTATTCGTCTATATTTAACATCAGGATGAGTTTTTTTTTCCTTGCACTAATCATATCTCCTCTAACATTTACAGTTCGTGTTTCTTTAAACCAGGTAATGAATTTGATGATGACACTGCAGTGCAACTGAATGCAGAGTCCTTCTAGGATTCTCCCCATTATTTCACAGATGTCTTGCTCAATATAATTTTACAGTGACTTACGTTTATAAAGTCTTTCTGAAGTATTCAACTTAACTTTTTTTTAAAATTAAGACTATTTTTCAAGCAGTTTTAGATTCACAGCAAAATTGAGTGGTAGGTAGAGAGATTTCCCATGTACTCCCTGCCCCCACACATGCTTAGCCTCCCCCATTATCAACATCCCCCATCCAGAGTGGTTCATTTGTTACAATTGATGAACTTCCATTGACGCATCATTTTCAACCAAAGTCCATAGTTTACATTACAGTTCACCCTTGGTCTTGTACATTGTATGAGTTTGGACAAATATATAATGATGTGTATCCACCATTATAGTATCATACAGAGTATTTTGACTGCCCTAAAAATCTTCTGTGTTGTACCTGTTCATCCCTGGCAACCACTGATCCTTTTTTAGGCTCCATAGTCTTGACTTTTCCAGAATGTCATGTAGTTGGAATCATACAGTATGTAGCCTTCTCAGGTTGACTTCTTTCACTTAGTAATATGCATTTAAGTTTCTTTCATGTCTTTTCATGGCTTGATAGCTAATTTGTTTCTAGTGCTGAATAATATTCCACTGTCTTAATGTACCACAGTTTATTTATCCCTTTGCCTACTGAAGGAATTCTTAGTTGCTTCCAAGTGTGGAGAATTATGAATAAAGCTGCTTTAAATATCCATGTGCAAGTCTTTGTGTGGACATAAGTTTTCAACTCCTTTGGGTAGATACCAAGGAGTTCGCGATTACTAGATTATATAAGAGTATGTTTAGTTTTGTAATAAACTGTTAAACTGTCTTCCAAAGTGGCTGTCCCATTTTGCATTCCCACCAGCAATGAATGAGAGTTCCTGTTGCTCCACATCCTCACCAGCAATTGGTGTTGTCAGTGTTCCAGATTTTGGTCATTCTAGTAGATGTGTAGTGATATCTCATTGTTGTCTTAATTTTCACTTTCCTGATGACATATAGTGTGGAGCGTCTTTTCGTATGCTTATTTAACGTCTGTATATCTTCTCTGGTGGGGTATCTGTTAAGGTATTTGGTTCATTTTTTAATTGAGTTGTTTGTATTCTTACTGTTGAGTTTTAAGAGTCCTTTGTATGTTTCGGATAATAGTCATGTATCAGATGTATCCTTTGCAAATATTTTCTCCCAATCTATGGCTTGTCTTCTCATGTTCCTGATATTGTCTTTCACAGAGCTATTCAGCTTAACTTTTATACAAATAGCAGTTTACCTTTTCTAAATTTCTGTTTATTGGGTTTAATTAATATTTTAGTTAAATATGGTAATTATGATAACAATTAAAATTTGAATAAACAGATTTTGGAATAAATGGAACTTATAGTTAGTATGCACACAGCCTGGTGGTGAAAGCAGAGTGCTTGTGTATGCTGGAGCATAGCTTATTATCCCTGAGGATTCAGCATTCCATGGCTGATGGGCAGTACATTTTACAGATGGAATGAAGTATTTGATTAATTTTTCAAGTAATTTGAATGAAGATTCTTTAAGAGAGATTCTATTTTACTTAGGAAACTTTGTAAGAGCAGAAGGATGCATCAGTAAAACGGAGTCATGGCAAATGGATTTGGATAATCCTAAAGTGTATATTCAACCAGCTTTTTTGACCTGATAAATTACCCTTTAATAATTGTTGAGATATTTAAACCTGCCAAACCATATGGATATTTAAGTCACCAAGATGCAGGAGACATTCAGTCTCACTGATTAGATCAAAAAGGCTTTGGACTGAAGTTTGAAGACAAGAGAGAAAAATGCCATGAATTAGGTACTATGGAGGAAAAAAGATAAAGTCACATTGTGCCACACGGAGCTTTTTGAGTTTGAGGAAATACCTGTGGGATTAACACAGATGGTGGAGAAGGAGTGGGAAGGGAATTGTATAGGTGAGGATTCAGACCTGTTATACCTACTTAACCAGACCAACCATGATTGTATCCATTTGTCTTTTGGGATTCTACTTAAAAATTCATTAAAGAAGAATGTGACTTTTAAAAGTTTTAAAAACTTGCTGTAGGAGAAGAAAAATGAAAGAAGGTGCCCAGTAATTTGCAAGGTAAGAGTATGAAGACAATTTCTCATAGCTTCAGATGTTAATTTCCAATGTATAGAGAATGGGTCATACCAAAGTGACTTTAAAGATTTCATATATAGAGTTCATATTATGTCCTAGGTTTTGCTGAGGTATGTAGAGTGGAATTCATGATTAGAATACTGTGAAAGATATGTGCACTTTATCTAAAAACTCATCTGATAGGCATTAAGAGTTGCAAGATGTTGTACCTCACAATCTAAATCATAGACCTAAGGAGAAGCAGGATGAAAAGCAAGTGAGTGATGATGTTTTGGGGAGAATGCTATCAACTTCTTGAGCACATAGATGGCTGTTTTGGATGATGCTTTGATAATATCAATCAAAAAATAGAAAAAAAGCAATTTAGAGCAGTGATGGCACATTTCAACTATACCTATAGCGACTAGAGTTCTCCTTCCATAGCATAGCTTCTAAAAGGTTCTTGACTGACCTTGCAGGCAGTTTCAGTTCTCAAATAGAGGACTTTATGTGCTTTGGGATTAGAAAGGCATGGCCATAAGATACGGAATTTGTACCTCTAAAATAGGCAAGTATTGGACAAAACAGCAATATGAATTTATTTCTAGAACTGACCTCATGAGTTCCAGTAACATCATTTTTTGCAGAGGGTAGAGCCCTCTCTTTGTGATGGTGTGCCCACTTTGGATTCTCTTTTTCCTTTTGCTTTCCAATCGATAATATGGGGTTGGGTCATGCTCATTCTTAGAGAAGAGCCCCTTTATTAGGATTCCTTCCCCGTGCATGCTCAAATATCCTCACACACTAACCACATTAGAATGGTCTAGCAGGCCGGGATGGGGCTAGGGAAAAGTGCTCTAAATAGCAGGGCTGGTTTTTTGTGCCCCTTCTAGAAGATTAAGTCAGAGGGCCAGGATTTGGTGGGTGGAAAGGTGGGTTGTTTAAGGGACAGGCACTATGGTGGAGGCTTCATGACCTTTCCCATATCTGAGCAAAAGGAATTCTTAAAGCTTAATCTGCTAAGCAGATAAGAGGGCCCCCACACATTTTTGGGACCAATGTTCCAGCTAAGTATAGCAGTGGACATTCACCTTTGATGTTCTGTGCTTTAGGACAGTAACAGCACACAACAGGACTAATTCACAGATTCAAAGATCTTCAGATTGGATACATTGTACTAAAATTAAAAGAAGTAATGGTAACTGTGAAATACAGAGACTACCATAACGTTTATAAAGGCAAAGAAAGGGGAAGCTGTACGCAAAAGCCCATCAGACTATGATTTCAAACTGTTCAATAAAAAGTCAAGTATGAATCCATGGCTCAAGACTGCAGAAAGGAAGGTAGCTCTAGAAAGATGGGAGGCTCTTAAATGGGAAAATGATCTTTCTTGAATGATTCCAATAAGCAAAGTAAAGGAGAAGCATTAAAAAATATGGCTATGTTCAACAAATTGTGTTGGGAAAACTGAATATTTATAGGCAAAAGAATGAAGTTGAACATTCACCTTGCACTGTATACAAAAATTGGATCAAAGGCCTAAATATAAGACATGAAACTGTAAAACTCTTAAAAAAAAGATAAGGGAGAAACCTCATGACATTGGGCTTGGTAATGATTTCTTGGATATGACAGAAAAAGAACAGAAAACAAAAGTAAACATAAATAAATTGGACTACACCAAAGTTAAAAACTTCTGTACATCAAAGGATACAATCAACAGAGTGAAAAGGCAACTTAAGGAATGGCAGAAAATATTTGCAAATCACATATCTAATAAGAGGTTAATACCTAGAATATGTATATATTCTATCTATATTTATAAAACTTCTATAACTCAACAACAAAAAACAAGTAACCTGATTAAAGAATTGGCAAAGGTGTTGAATAAACGTTTCTCCAAAGAAGATGTACCAATGGTCAATAAGCATGTGGAAAGATTTTTAACAGTACTAAGTATTAGGGAGCTGTAAGTCAAAACCACAATGAGATATCACCTCACACCCATTAGGATGGCTACTATTAAAAAACCAGAATATTACAAGTGCTGGTGAGGATGTGGAGAAATTGGAATCCTTGTGCACTGTTGGTGGAAATGTAAAATGGGGCAACTGCTGTGGAAAACAGTATGGCAGTTCCTCAGAAAATTAAAAATAGAATTATCATATGACCCAGCAACTCCACTTCTGTGTTTACACTCAAAAGAATTGAAAGCAAGATCTCAAAGAGATATTTGCTCATCCATGTTCATAGCAGCATTATTCACAATAGCCAAAAGATGGAAGTAACCCAGATGTCCATTGACAGATAAATGGACAAACAAAATGTGGTATATACATACAATGGAATATTATTCAGCCTATAAAAGGATGGAAATTCTGACACCTGCTACAACATGAATGAACCTTGAAGACATTGTGATAAATAGAATAAGCCAGACGCAAGAAGACAAATACTGTATGGTTCCACTTTTATGAGGTATTATAGGTTAGTCAAATGCATAAGTAGAAAGTAGAATGGTGGTTTCCAGGGGCTCGGAGAATGGGTAAAACTGGAGTTGTTTAATGGGAATAGAGTTTAAGTTTTGCAAGATGAAAAAGTCCTGGAGATGTGTGGCACAACAATGTGAATATACTTAACTCTACTGAACTGTTCACTTGAAAATGGTTAAGATGGTAAATTTTATGTTATGTGTATCTTACCACAATTATATATTTAAAGATATTTAAATGTGGCTATGAAATAAACTTCTGATGAACTTGGATTTAAGAAAACCTTGCATAAAAGACGAATGTGTCTAACCAAGTTGTATACGAAGTGTTGGTGACGAGTTGAGAAAAGACTATCAGAAAGATTAAAGCTCAGACTGAGCTGAGTGTCAAAAGGAGACAGAGTAACTAAAGTGCTTTCCTTGGTGCTGAATGAGAGAATGCAAAAGATGAGCTTAATTCTTAAGGCAAATGGCATATGATAAGAGATGATGCTGAGAAGGCTGATTTGCTCAAATTTTATCTTACCCTTTTATCTCAAGAGAAATAGCTTTCCACAAGCTCAACACAGGTTGATAGTGGCTTCCTTGTTTCTTCAGGTCATTGTAGACATGAGGACAGCGACACCATGGGTTGTGATTGCTCTCTGCTTTGTTGCCTTCCTTCTTGGCCTGCCACTGACAGCACCATTTCACTGCCACTGGTAAATAGAAGGCAGTAAGAAGCCTGAACATCACCATCCCCAGAACCAACCCCAGTTGCCATTTGCTGCTAATCCTCTCTATCTAGCTGAAAGTGTTGCTCAGTTGCTTCTGCTACATTGAAACTTGGTGGTTAAAAGCAGGGGCCTTGAGTCACAAAGACCTGGATCCCAGGTCTTCACCACCTACTATTTATATAAACTTGGACAGTTTCTAAACTGCTCCAAGTCTCAGTTTCCTAATCTATCAACATGTTCCCTACTTCCTGAGGTTTCTTTGAAAATTAGGGAGGATGTTTTAAAACATCTAGGGTGTCTGACTCATAGTAGGACCTCAGGTCATATAGATTCCCCTGTCCAAAGTATCACTTGATCCTTAAGAGATGATAGTTTGTTCACAGCAACTGTTTGTCTTAACTGCAGGCCCAGTGCCTAGTAGGAAATTATGTCTCATGAGTCCTAGCTTGAATATCCGAAGCCAAAAAGTTGCCTCTGATGCAGTTTTTCGATCATTCATTTTATTGCCACCAAAACTCAAAAGTGTGCCAGCTTTGTTAAACAAGAGAGCAAAGACTGCCAAATGCAGAGAACCTTTCTTTTGGAAATACATTTTTTTGAAGACTGAATTTAGTTTAAAAATTATTGATGACCCTCTTTATATCTGTCTACATTCTTTGGCATATCCGAGGAGCTGGTTGGCTGTATGCTCCACAGATGGGCTCCACTTTAAGAAAACATAAATTAAAAACATCTGAACTCATAGAACATAATTGGTGTACCTTGCTTCAGGGATTTTCAGTGTGTGTGTGTAGGGGATAGGTATAAGCTTATCCTGTGATGCTTTGTAATACTACATACATTACCACATTCCTCCTCTCCCCTTTTACTACCTCTTTAAATATTCTAGCAGTGAGGCACATGGATCTTCAGGGAAAGGCATAAGTAACTTAAAAATTCAAAATATCACAGGTGATTCTGAAACATGCCTAATGTATTTGCTTTACCAAAGTTTTGGTTCACAAAACTACTTGTTAACGAGGCCACGGGGAAGGTATATATTATATCTCCACTCACTGGGAAAACACAGCTAAATTTACAATGACTCTGTTTATACTCTGTAAACACATCTACCACCTAATGTAAAGAAGGTGTGGAAGTGTGATTGTCACCCCAAGCTCTCCAAAGCATTCTCTCTTCCAGTCAGCACCATTTATTTACTTCTGTCAGAGAAGAGTTAGATGCTGGAGAATAAGGAAGGCCTGAGGATAGGAGATTTCTAGAAAAGGCCTTTGTGTACATACATTGCTTCTCCCCATTCTCCACCCATTTTCCATCCCTAAAGCATAGAAGGGCCAGAGACTTCTTCAGCTGATAACTCTGATGTCTGTGGTGGGAACAGAGACAAGGGATGATTGGAGCTCTTTCTGTAGAAAGAAGGAAGGGAAGGGAGTGAAGGAAAGGCTAAAGAGCTTCTTTTGAGCACTTGCCACCATATGGTCTAATGATATGACAGTGCAAAATTGCTTCTGTTTCTCAAAAAGCAGCATCATTAACCTAGTCTGTTTGAATCTAGTTAGGTGACTTCTGGCAAACAAGAGTATAGACTTTAATCAACATACATAAGAGTTCAATACAGGTCCTGCTAAATGTAACAAAAGCAGCAGGGAAGAGGGGGTTCATTTTCATAAATGCTATTGAGATAACTTGGCATTACCATGGGGAAAATTAACTTAAACCTACACCTCACTCAATATATCACAATCAACTCATAAAAATTAAAATGTCAAATATTTAGAAAAATTTCATTACAGAGAAAAAAGGGCGAAAATAGAGCACTTATTCAGTCTATGGAGGGAGATAATGTTTGATTAAAGGAGAAAAATAAATTACAAAGGAAAAGATAGGGAGTGTGATTACACAAAAAGGTAATACTACTAAAACACAACAAAACCAAGATAAAAGTTGTGACAAAATAGAAAATTATATTTAATACATACACATGAGATTTCTAAAATATATTGAGTTTTTATAAATTTGCATTAAGTTCGCTGTGCACAGTGGTCAAAGCATATGAAGAATCATTGCATAAGATGAAACACCATTAGTAAATTAACGTAGGAAACTGTACAGTCTTGCCAACAATAAAAGAAGTGTAAATTAAAACAATGATGAAATGTCACTTTATATCTCTAAAATTAGGAACAATAGAGGAACATTATTAAAACTAGTGATGAAACCATCATGGAAATTGAAACGTTTATACATTTCTAGCTGCACTGTAAATTATCTCAGTCAATTTGATGAACGATCTAGCAGTTTTTCACAAGAGTCATAAAAATGTTCATACCTTTTTACTGAATAATCTTACTCCAGGGTATTTGTTTTAAGGATATAATTAAGAAGAAGGAAATCATTATGTGTTATTTATTATCATGGAAAACTGGATATATCCCAAACAACCATTAATAGAGAGATGGTTACAAAATTATAGTATTTTAACTTAGTAGAATTGCTCGCAACCAATAAAAATGATAAATAGGAATATTATTGAGATGTGCAGAAAAGTATATACAAAATATTAAATTAAAAATTAAATAAAAAAAAATTATAAGAGCCCATGTTCAAAAGATCTCTAGGGGCTAGAGCTGTGTATTCCGTACGACCTATTAAAATTGACCCACTAGGACTCCCCTTCCATGATGGTGCATCATATTAAGGAGAAACTCCTAGCAGTTGAGTAAAATTTGAACATGTTAGGAACAATAGAGAGGAGGGAAAGAGAAGGTCCAGATAAAAGTTGGGGAGGGAAACACATATAAGAAGTCTCAGAAAGCAAGTGGCCATATTGTTTTACACTACACAAAAAAAAACAGCAGAAAAGGGGGCTCTGTGAAGTTAGAAAATCTATTGGAATCATGCCTCTTTCTAAAAGTTGAATCAAACTAAATCCACATTAAAATGAGCAACAGAAATGTATCAAGGTAAAATCTCATATAAAGTTAGTATAAGAAAAGAGAATAAGGAGCAAAAGTAATGCCCTTCATACCATAAAAACACATAACAAAGACATGCTTTAAAAACAAATCAAAATTGTCACATGCTATTTAAAAAAGGCTAAAATATATTAAAGTGATACAAGATATGAAACAATAATATATATCAGAATTATAAAAACTCATAAATAAGGGTACTAAACTCAAAAGATAATTAGAAATAACAGGAAAATTCATTTTAGAAATGAACAATAAATTGGAAGAAATATGAGAGTGAATAAGGAGAACAAATGATGCTTTAAGAGAAAAGAGAATTAAAAGGAAAATTTTATTTTTATTTCATTTTTACCTCTAAAGTTTCCTCCCACATCCTTTATTTATTATTATTTTTTGTGACAAGAACACTTCAATATAAGATCTACCCTTTTAGCAAATCTTTAAGGAAAATTTTAAAAATAAAAATAAGTGAAGAGGTGGAGTAACTTGAGCAGAAATGCAACATAATGGAAGGGAAGCGAAGAAGATCCAGCATAGAGATAATAGGAGTCCCTGAAGAAGAAAACAAAGCAAGCAAGGGAACAGAACAAATACACACACACACACACACACACACACACACACACACACACATACAATTAAACTACCCATGGAAAAAACACACTCACTGTGTACCTGAGAATATTGACCCAGAATGAGAAATACTGGGGATATATTCTAGACATATTCTAGTAAAATTACTGGGCTTTAAATAAAAAGAAAACTTCTTTAGGCATCTTAGCTAAAGAGAGCAATGTTTATGAGGAAAAATAAAATCAGATTATCCTTAGATTTTTTAACAACAATGCTTTATGCCATCAGGGAATTGAGTAATATTTTTTAGATATTCAAAGAAAGAAAATGTGAGTCAAGAATTTTATATCTAGGAAAACTGACCTCCCAGTATAGAGGGCATAAATAAATTGTTAACAATATATAGGAACTAAAAGAATGTTGAGATAAGTCCTTCCTGAGGAAAATAATGGAGAATGAACTTTAGATAACCAAATGATCTCTATATATCTCTAGAGATATATTAACATAAAGATTACTGGTGAGCATTATATATATATAGTTACTCCTAGAATTAAGTCTAAATGAGAGTTAAAAGGGTGAGAGTATGATATGGCTGTATGATGAGGCATTGTAGATATAGTACAACTATACATATACATACATATATATATAAAATGAATGGGAGAAGAAAGGGGTTAGCATGTGTGAAATGTTTAAACTATTTAATAACCATATTGGTAGAGGCAGTAATAGTATTGTTGTCCAGCTATTACTATGTGTGGTTATATGGAAAAAGCAAATAAGTAATTGTAGATATAAGTAAATTGCCATATATTCTGAATGGGGCTCCTATCGCCCCCGAGAGGGCAAAAATGATTCTTGGAGAGTGAAAAAAAATCTGACACAGAGCTCACCTAGTGCAAAAAGCCTTTTCCCCAGGGGTGTTTGTTGAAAATATTTGAGGACAATTGTTTAACTTCTATTCTGCCAGAGGCAGTTAAATGGGACAACCAATTGGCTAATCAAAAAGCCAGAACGGAAAAACTCGGGAATGAGATGTCAGTAGAAACTTTGAAAAGCTCCAACATATTCTTGGGAATCTAGAAGGACATACTGATTTATAGGACTGTGAATATGCTCAGTAAAGACATCAGAAGACCCTACACTCTCACTATAGACTGACGTTCATTCTCGGCACAGGGAGGAAG
Source organism: Equus przewalskii (assembly GCF_037783145.1). Taxonomy (NCBI): domain Eukaryota; kingdom Metazoa; phylum Chordata; class Mammalia; order Perissodactyla; family Equidae; genus Equus; species Equus przewalskii. The sequence goes on along the minus strand of NC_091863.1, from coordinate 111,824,592 downwards.
TGATGGCATGGTTGAAAACTGCCTGGCTGAGTATTGAAAGCATGCCTCTACATGCACGCAGAACCTCTAGGTAAAGACTTATTGGCTCCAGGCATTTAAGGAAATCTCTGTTTACTCATTAACTGATCACAAAGCTAACCTAGCAGAGACTTCAGTGACCACACACAACAGAGAATTCAGACTTTACAGAATTCGTTCAGAAAATTCACTAGACAAAGAGCAATAACAAAGCAGACTCTGGTGATGACTGCAAGACTCTGAATATACTAAAAATCACTGAATTGTACACTTTAAAATGGTTAATTTTATGGTATGTGAACTATATCTCAAGAAACATCATTCCAGCCAATAAAATAAAATTATAGAGTATGATCATTTTGAAATTGAGCACCGGTGGCTGCTAACAACAAAAAAGTGAAAACTCAAGACTGATGAAGACCTGAATCCACCAGGACATACAGAGGGGCATGTTGAACTGCATCATGAGTATGCAATCAGCGACATTCAGACTGTGGGGAACTCTGCAAGTGAAACAGCAGGTAAAGCAGCTCTTTGGGATATAAGTTATGAGAAAAAGAAATGAATGGAGGGAGAACCTATACATTAAAACAGGTTAAAAAGACATATCAGGTTTTTAAATAATTGGGCAAGATTCTTCTACAGTGTCTAGTGATTCACCCTCGATGATGAAGCCGTAAGAATCCAAGGAAATGATTACCATAAAATTCAGGATAGTGGTTATATTTGGAGGGAGAGAGGGAATTATATTCGAGATTTGGCATTTGGAGGAACTTCTGAGATGGCTATTTTTTTTTTTTTAGCCCGGATGGTGGTTACAAGGGTATTATTCATATAATAATTCACTAAGCTCTACATTTGTGTGATTTTCTGCATTTTTATTTTAAAATAAGAAGATAAAAAAATGACCTACATAAAGCTATAGGTTGGAAGAGATTAGAAGAACAAAAATATGGGTTATGGGCGTATTTCTTCAAGTAAAATTAGTAATAATGATAAAGGAGACTAATAGTTAGGAATTGACTTTTTATCCCATCCTAATATTGCAATGGAGGAATTGCAAAGGAGAATCATGTCACACTATATCTAGAATGATTGTTTTTATAAGAGGAACTGTGTCCTAACTATGCTATAAATGGGACCTGTATAAGTGGGCCACTCTACCCAAAGAACATCCATCTTATACCCATGAATTGTCTGGGATGAATTTTTAATTTAGTCAGCCTCTACAGTCATTTTTCAAAAGCTACAAACAATGGGACTTTTATTTAAGGATGTCATGTTGATTCAAGATCCTTGATGCAGAATTTCAATCTTGTCAGTACCCAAGGGGGTTCCTGATAAGTTATTCCAGACCTCCTCTTCTCTCCTCAAGCCTCCACCCAACCCCAGCCTTAGCAAATGACCCCTCCTGCTTTGCTGAGACTGAGTTCCTGTATATCATCTCATCCCCACCTCAACTCATCTCTATCTCTATATGTATTTATCATTCTTCTCTGAAGTCTCAAAGGAACAGCAGGACCCTTCCTCCTCTCCAATAGTAGCCCTTCTACCTCAGCCTTAGCTGCCAAACATCTGTTGAACAGTTCACCCTTGATGTATTGCCACATATATCTTACTTTCATCAAAGACAGTTCTGAAATATCCAGCCTGGGAGACTGGAAGATTCTTTGTGTCATTGATGCTAAAGACAGAGATAAGGGAGATGTCAGAGGGGCTGGTTTTGGGAAATCAAGAATTCCATTTGGGATATGATCCATTTGGAAGAATGGCAAATCAGCACAAACTGAAGGTCCATGGCCTGTGGTATATCTGCTATTAACCTGTCACTGTTGTTATGCTTTATTTTAAAAATATGTATTATTTACCTAGTATGTGCAAAGTCAGGCACAGTAGGTGCTGTCGGGGGCAGTGAACAGTGAAATGAGGGAGACATAGTGCTTGCCTTCAAGGAACTAACGATATCAAGCTGATTTTAATATAAGCAATATACAAGGCAGTGGAGAAAGGTAAGGATGGGGCGAGTGTTGGAGGTGAGTGGGAACAAATGGAATGCTGAGTTTGGGAAAACAAACACTTGCAAATTTTCCCACTGGAAAGTTCTGGACAGCATTGATGTATTCTGTATTCAAGCGTCCTTCAGGACAGCTGGAAGAAAAAAGTAGCTCTTTTGTGCTTACCTAACCCCTCTCTCTTCAGTATTTTAAAATGTCTTTTTCTCCACATGTACTATGGGAGGTAGATGCAAAGACATATAAACCATGGCACGTGACCTGAAAGAATTTACATTCTAGTTGAGGAGATACGGCACATCTGTGGAACTAGAGATAAGTCATGAATTAAGGGTTGCTATAGAAGCAAATATTATTCGAGTGCCCTTTATGAGTTAAACACTATTCCAGGCACGGGAAGAAAGACACCAAGATGGTGAAAACATGTTCTTGAACTTACTCTGGTTAAGCCACATTGACCTTGTTTTCATTCTTGGAATATGCCAAGCAGTGAGAAACTGATAAGATTTAGAGAACAATGATAAAAGCTTTTAGTGAAGGATGTGCATTAGCAAGATTAACTTGAAAATATTTTGCAATAAAAGCTGAAGAGAGACAGTAAATAAGGTCTAATAAGGCATTGGAGTTGGACAAATGACAGTTAATAAGGGTCTTATCTGCCATAGTGCATGAATATGTACTTTGATGTCAGACATATATGGGCTATAACACCAACTCTGTTGTTACGAATAGTGTGATCTTGGACAGGTCACTTGTCCTGTCTGAACCTCAGTCCCTGTATTCAGGGTTCTCCAGAGAAACAGAACACACACATATATATATATACATATATATATATATAAAATATATATATGTATGGAGATTTATTATAGGAATTGGCTCATGTGATTATGGAGGCCAAGAAGTCCCACAATCTGCTGTCTGCAAGCTGGAGAACCAGAGAAGCCAGTGGTATAATTCAGTCCTGGTCTGAAGGCCTGAGAATCAGGGGAGCTGATGGTGTAAGTCCAAGTCCAAAGATCCAAGAACGAGGAGCATAGATGTCCAAGGGCAGGAGAAGATAGATGTCCCAGTCCAGTCAGAGAGAGAAAATTCCCCCTTCCTCTGTCTTTTTGTTCTATTCAGGCCCTCAACAGATTGGATGATGCCCATCTGCACTGGTGAGAGCAATCATCTTTCTCATTCTACTGACTCAAATGCTAATGTCTTCCAGGAACACTTTCATAGACACACCTATAAATAATGTTTTACCTGATATCTGGGCTTCCTTTAGCTCAGTGAATTGCCACTCGAAATTAGCCATCACAGTCCCTTCAGATGTTGGAGATGGAGAAGAGGGAACAGATGGCAGAGATACTCTGAAGGTAGAACAGAGGAGACTTTGCAATTAAAGATAGGGAGCAAGTGGAAGGGAGAAATCAAAGATGCCAAGTCTTTGGGCATGGATGGCTGGGAGGGTGGTGATATCATTCACAAAACCAAGGAGTACAACAACGAGAAACAGGTGAAGATGGCGAGCAGACAGCTGGAAATTTAAAACTGGAACTCAGAAAAGTGGTTGGGGCTGGGAATAAGTTTTGGGAGTCATTCACAGAGTGGGGATTTACTCTCAAGATGGCAGAAAGCTCTGGTCTTCCTTTTCTCCTGAGCTTTCCGAGAACATTCAATAATGTAGGAAGGCATAAGAAAGTCTACAATCAAGGGAATATGAACTACTTTTAGAATCAGCTCAGAGGACAGAACAGAATAGTGATTTATTTCCCCTGGACCCTGGTTAATCTAATTGCACGAATCCCATTGAAGACAAATAGTGAACTAGACGATAGACAGCAGGGAGGCAGAGATATACAATGTTAGCGTTGTCAAGTTCCTAAGATTGGCTGTTACTGGTTTTAAACTCTAAGAGTCCAGACTGTGTCTATCTGGCTCATCACTCCGTATTAATCCCCTTGCACAAGCTTAGTACATAGGAAGGACTCAATCAATATCTGTGGGATGCATGACTATTGAGTTAATGTAGGCCCTTAGTCCTAATGATTCTATCTTGGAATTGTCTGTTTGCCTTCTTCCCACAGCCCAAGTTCCAGAAGTAATAAAAATTATTTCTCATCTGGTCTTTGTGGAGTCAAACAGGCCTGGGGTGCTGGTCCTGGCTAAATCACTTACAGCTGCCTGACTTAAGGGGAAATGTTTTTGGTTTATCTCCTTCCTCCTGAAACAAATATTAAACATTTCTAAACTAATGAAAATGTGGCCTCAAAGTCACTGTGAATTTGGTAAAATCCACGATTGGCACTGATGCCCTTGACAGAATGCTACTTCTATTTTAGTATCTCCATAATGCAATTGATAGAGAAGAGAAAGCATTCTTTGAAATTTCTCAACAAAGAGAAATATAAATGGCCCCTAGTCCTTTGTACATTGTTGAGAGGATGTGACAAATAAAGGGAAACCTGGAATTTGCTCAGTCACTGAAATGAGGTCCTTTGGACTCTTGACAGTAAGAGAACATTGATATTTTTGGTTCTCGTGCAAATGGACCTCAGCTGTGGGTTTGGAGCTCTGGTAAGTGGTTTATAGGCAGTTGGGAAGCAGCCATCATAGAAAGCTTCTAGGAAGACAAATCTGTCTTGCTCAGAGATGTATCCCCAAAATCTTGCACGGTGCCTCGTACACTGTAGGTACTCAATCAATATTGGTGACAGGAATGAAACAGGAGCTCAGTATTTACTACTGAACTGAGCGTAGGATACTTGGCTTCTTGTCTTGGTTCTGCCACTTTACCACTTCTGTGACCTTGGGAAAATCCTTTTCACTCTTGGGACACAGTTAACCTGTCAGAAAAATGACTTTCAACGTTCTTTGTGTTCTCAGGTTCTTCAGCTTGTATCAATACGCGTAGTTCTTCACAACGGCCCTGCAGAAAGGCTCCCTGATTCAAATGAACTCATATGTGACATTACTAGGCAGAGGAGCAGATTTCCTCAAGCTGACAGTACATAGAGCGATTCTGGCTTCATGTTTGTGCCTAAAAAAGCTTTCTTCTCTGTGACTAGACTGTTGGATGTTTGTGGTACCATATTAAATGACTGTCCCCTTATCAGAATAAAGACATGCCCTCCTCCAAACCCTTATTACCACACAAAATCTTCAGCTATAAGCCAGGCAGTCATTTATTCATGAGACCATGGCATCAAGACGTTCCACCGCTGAAGTGTTCTGTCCTTGGCATAAAGCTTGTTCTAAGTGGTAATTAGAATAGAGGCTCTTAACGTTAGAACCATTCAATGTGAGCCTCAGGGGGCTACTAACTCATGTTGGAAATCCTCTTGCCGCTTTTAATCAAGAACTAAGCGACATAGACTTTTTTTAGTTGCTACTTCAGTAGGGAAAGAATAATGCAAACACTGACACTTTAACATGACCTTCAACATCACAAAGCATCATGGGAATTTTTCCCCAATGTCTCAGAGCAGACATCCCAAGACAATTTATTAGAATGGGCTTGTGTACCTTGAAGCCTTGTCTAATTGGTGTTCAAACCTGTTGCTGCCACTTCTCCTTTTTCTTTATCTCTAAGGGCTCCCAGCAGAGAGGACAGAGCATCCATTAATCATTCCTTCCCTCTCCCTACACACACACTTGCATGCACATGCTCACATGAAGACACACACCTCTCCCATCCCATTTCACCTCAACCCCTACACACACTCAGGGCCTTGGAATAGAATTGTGTCAGATCTGGAATGGACCAGAAACATCATCTGGCCCAACTTCCTCACTTTATAAATGGGGAAGCTGAAGCTCCAAGAGAGGTTGTACACAGCAGAGCCAATTCTCAAACCCACTTCTGGCACCACCAGCACCATATTTCTGTATTTCCACCCCCCATGAGCTCAAGGTTTCAAAGAAGTGCAAAAGCTCCTTGATTCAACTCAACGTATACATCATTCACTCTCTTTGTATATGAAACATTGTGCCAAGTCCCAGAGGTGTTTTATAGGGAAACGAAATGTAATCCTGATCCCAGGGGGCAAAGGGAGATGTGTGTGAATACGATTGCTAAGTGTTCTCACAGAAGCATCAAGTAATTTGAAGGTTAAAGTCAAAAGAGATTTGTCCAAATTGAATTATTGGTTTGAGGTGCCTCTTCTGCGTTTCATGTAGAAGATATCCACTGTGCTTTGAGAAGCTAAAGGTTGTATTAAAGTATCAGCATTGGCATTGTTCTTTCTGCACTTGTTTGGAGAAACTTCAAAAGTACTTCTACTTAAAATAAATACTATATTTTTGCTTCTGAAAACATCAAAAAATAAAAAGAATAAAAATATGTAAGTTTGGGGAGAGTGTGAGGAAATGAGAATGGGCATGCATTCCCACTGGCAATTATGAAAAATTTAACACTATGTATTGGGAGCTTTACAAATGTGCCTATCTTCTATTCTAGCATATTTGACTTCTAGAACTATATATCCTAAAGGAACATATGTGTGTTTATGTGCATTTAATTACATATGTATTTTGTGTGTGTGTGTAAAGGATGAACACAAGAAATATTTGTTATAGTGCAAGGGAAAAAATCAAGGAGCAAGACAATGTGTTACATTAAAATATCATTTTGTGTTTTTATATACCCACATATGTCATACATAACCCAAATGTAGGCTTGTCTTGTTTCCACAGGTGTCCACCTTGAGGTCAGTGACATATATCACATTAAAATATACATGCCCACAAATCCAAGTCTAGAAATAGACAAATGATGTTGGTTTTATTGAGGATTTCATGAGAAGATAGAGTAGGGATAGAGTTATTCCATATATCAAACAGCAAAGCGTTCTAAATCCCTTTCCCTTCAAACATTTCTCTCTTGCCAAAGTTTGATGTCCTTCTGCAGCTGCTTTTCTCCCTTCCCTTCCTCTCAAACCCCTTCAGTGACTTTCTTCCTTTCTATTGCCACCATTTCCTCCTCTTCCTCTTCTACCATCGCCACCATCACCGCCATGCAGCCTTCTGTGATTCCCTAGTCAAGCATTATTCCACAGAATTTTCTGCAATGATTCAAACGTTCTATAAACTTCTCTATCGACTATGACAGTCACTGCCACACTAGCTTTTAAGCACTTGAAGTGTGACTGGTGCAATTGAGAAAATATTTTTAATTTTATTTAATTTTAATTAATTAAAGTTAAATTAACAACATGTGGCTATTAAGCATTTGAAATATGGCTAGTACAACTGAGGAAATATATTTTTAATTTTATTTAATGATTGGGAATTTAAATTAAATTACCCATGTGTGGCTAGTGGCCACCGTATTAGACAGCAAAGCTCTAGTCCCTTCTTAGGCAGAACAAGCTAGAGCTCCTCTGGAGCTTCAACGTTGCTTTATTGAGTACAGGAGATGAAAGGGGTGACTTGTTGACTTTTCCTCAGTGTCCACCTCACTTAGAAAATATTAGAAAGGGTGGGGGGATTGTAAATAACCAGTGATTTTCTTTATTATCATAGGTATGCACAGAAAAAACCAGAAAGACGTAAATGAAAGTAACTATGGTTAATTTGTAGTAGTCGGATAATAGATGACTTCTTTTTACTTTGCTTTTCTGTGTTTCCCAGGTGATGTAGAGTAGGTATTTATTACTTTTCTGTTTAGGAAACATACGCAACAAATATTATTAAAATACTTCTCATGTATGATTTTTTAAAAAAGAAGCAAGTTAGAGAAGACATCTCTTCTAAGGGTCCTGTACCCAGCTCCCAGAGCAGTCTCTTATTTGGAAATTGGGGAAAAGCCCAATGGCAGGCCGTCCTGGAGCAGGGCCCAGGAATGGCATGTGTGTATGTTCTCCCAGCTGCTTCCTCGCATCAAATAGCTAACAAACCAGAGCTCTAAAGCTAAGCCAGTTCCTGCTGTCATCATTGATGAAGCCTGTACACAGATGGAGAAGTAAATAAAAGGGAGAGGTGGTGAGTTTTCTATATTTGACCCAGTTACTATTTTTGCCGAATAAGAGAAAAGCTTGGGATTTCAAGCATGAAGAAATGAATCCTGATTTTGTGAGCAAAATCTTGCTGCTCTCTTTTAGCCCTTTCTGGATGTGCATTTCCTTCTTGGAATCAGGGCAGAATTTGGCAGAATCCATGTGGACTCAAAGTTGCCTTAAAACCCAGCCCAGAAGAGGGTATTGTCTGAGAAACGCAGAGGGTCTGAAAAAGGCCATCTGACCTGGGGAGCCGCAGAGTAGCCATGGGGTCAAAACACTTGGTTTAATACTTAGAGTTGTAATTACCTGGCCTCCAAATTTGGACTCGAATGCTGCTTAAGGAAATGGATCCCCTCTGGAAATGGCAAACACCAGTAGGATCAATGAAGTCTTTTATTTCTGGCTCAGCCACACTCAGGCCGGCCCTATGGCCACAACTTTGGCAGTAACCTGACTTTCCTCTCAATACCTCCTCCCCAGAATACAGTGCCAGAAACTCTCTTGTGGGCCTCATTTACCCTCTCCCTGGTACATGATAACTGTAAGGGTTTACGTTTTGATGGCTTCCAGCGTTTCTCATGTTAATTTCATGGAGGGCTCTAGGAGGCTGAAAAGCTTTGTGGGACTCAGGAAAATTAAGCTAGAAAGAGGTAATGGTATGGTAATTGGGGGTTACTTAGGGTAAGGGGTAAATGGGTCTTCCCACCATCACATAAAGCAGATATTTCCTATTCCACTTGATTGCTGAATGAATTTCCAGGGACTAATGTCTACTTCAGCAGGGCAGAAGGGAGGTGAGCTGCTGTATTCTGGATCTAGTTGTGTAACAGCAGAAGGTAAACCACATTTCGACTTTCGATTTTGTGTTTATTTTCACTGGTTATTTTTAGTTGGTTCAAGTCTAGGAATATTCAGAAATCATTCCTGAAATAGCTTTAGTTCCCCGAAATTGGAAAACTAAGATGTTCTCAAGTTGCAAATCGTTGCGCTGATGATTATAAGACGTTCTTTCTATTAAATACCCTGAGATTAAGTGAGCAGGAAATAGACCGTCTGGAGTTCTGAGGTATGCAGTGCCTCTACTCAACTTGATCATATTGCTCTTGAACAGTGGCCATGGAGCAGTTTCGAAAATGATTCCTTCTGGCAGATTTCAAGTGGCTTTAGAGAAGTGAATGCACATACTCCTTGTTTATTATACACAACCCGGCTACCAATGAGTTCTTGACACCATCCATTTCACAAAGGACTGTCTTATCTCTAATATAGAAGTGTCTTCAGGCTCTTATTTGTAGCAAAACTACACTGGGCCAGTCAGCTCTTAGTTGGCTAGAGCCCAGCATTGATGAGGCCAGGGTCATAGATTTAATCCCAAATGAGCCGTTTAGCTTTAAACAGAACATGAAAGTTATTTTTTGTGTGTTTCCAGGTTACAGCTCTCCCACTGCTTTCCAAGTTTCCATGCAGTGTGCTCATAAATAAGACTGTAGCTTGGTATCCAGCCTGTCTGAGGGTCTGTAAGAGCTTTCTTCAGTAGGCAAACAGGGGCATGAGTATTCAGAACTCTAAGCCATGGAAGGGCCATATTAGGATGATGGTAGAGCAAGAGACCAGAGCTGAACCCCAGAGCAATGCAGGTGTTCTGAAGTGTTACTGAGCCCTAAAGGACCGGTGACCTGCAAGTGAATCCTTTTGCTTGGAGCCATTCATGCCAGTAGAAGGAGACTGGGTTCAGAATAGCAGAACGGAAACGTTATTCATTGATCAATGAATGGAGGAGGCAGAGTTCGTGCTCTGAAACACCTCCCCCTGCCAGAGAAGGTGAGCAGGGTTCTTTTGGATGTGAGGGGGGAGGGCTCTCTGTGTCATCGGCCAGGGACAGGGGCATTTGGTGCATGCGCAGATCTTCCCTTGCACATGGCACCTTTTTTTTTTTTTGAGGAAGACTGGCCCTGAGCTAACATCCATGCCCATCTTCCTCTGCTTTATATGTGGGACGCCTACCACAGCATGGCTTGACAAGCGGTGCGTAGGTCTGCACCTGGGGTCTGAACCCGCGAGCTCTCAGCCACTGAAGTGGAACATGCTAACTTAACCACTGACATGACACCTTTTGGCATGCATCTCCTGTTGCGCATGGCACCCCATTGCCATCTTGGACCTTTCTGGTTTGGACTGGTTCTGCTGTTTGGCCATCTCGCATTATTCTGCTTTGGTTCCTATAAGCAAGCACAATTTAAAAACAAAGGATTACACGTGGAAAATGTTTTAGGGACTTCCCTGGGTGACAATGTGATGATTTGATATGCATACATATTGTGAAATGATTACCACAATAGGGTCACTTAACACATCCATTACTCACATAGTTACCATTTTTGGGAGGGGGGTGAGAACTTTTAAGATCTACTCTCTTAGCAACTTTCAAGCATCTAATACAGTATTGTTAACTATAGTCACCGTGCTGTACATTGGATCCTGGAATCTTTATTATGGTGCCTCAAGACTCTGTTGGTGTCACCTCATTTGTGAGACTACCAGACCACCACTCTCCTTATATCCAGGCAGAGTTTGGGATGATTCAACTCAACTTTCATTGGATCCTGTGATTAACTCTACTATATCAGTAACTACATAGTGTTTTAACCTTTTGTTTGTTTTTCAGTCTCTCTCACTAAACAGCAAGCTTCTTTATCTTTAGATCCCCTGCACCCAGCAACTATAGGCTTACTGCATGCTTGTTGGCTGACTGAATTAGTGATTGAATGAAGAGAAGAATGGAGAAAAAGGGAAGGAAATGCCAGAGAAGAGATACGTGTGGGTTCTTAAATAGGAGGTAAATGTTTGATAGGGTGAACATTCTGTGTTCTGGAGAAAACGAGACGTTTAGTATATCTGGTGCCCTGAACACCTGGAGGAAAGTCAAGGGAGATGAGGCTGGAAAGGGGAGTAGAATCAGAGGGTGAAGAGCCTCGTGTCACCTCAAGGTTGATGACACTTTTCTCTTCCAAGTCTTCCAACACAAGAGTTGGAACCTCTTCTCTATCAGGGATTCTCAAACTTTAGGGTGCATATTAATTGTCTGGACGGCTTGATAAAATACACATTAGTGGGCCCCATTCCCTGACTTTCTAGTCTGGGTTGAGGCTTGAAAATTTCTGGGTTGAGTTTCTAGCAGGTTCCCAAGTGATGCTGATACTGTTGGCCTGGGACCAAAATCTCACAACTGCTGCTCTAAACTATGGGCTTCGGGCTCTAAGGTGGACAGGCAGTCAGGGTAGCTGAGACTTGAAAAATTGTGCTGTGAAATGGGGGCTGGTTATAGAAGTCCATTCATTTATTTATGCATTCATTTACTCAATAAGTATTTAATAACCACCAGCTATGTACTTGGCATTGTTTTGGTGCTAGAGATACAGCGGTAACCAAAGAAGTGATAAGATAGGGCTAAGATAGGGCTCCGGGTGAGTTCATATGCGAATTTGATTTATCCCTGGGTCACCAAATGGGCTGACCTTGATCTTCTAAAATTCTGCCTCCCTCAGATTAGGCTTAATCCAAGATTCTGAGCCTCCTGGTCAGGGTCATAAGGCATTCAGCTGTCAGGAGAGACAGCAAGAGTCTTTATATAACTTTAGGAAAGAAGTACCACAGACTGTTCTGGAACCCTACTAGAGGAAGGCAGTGACTGCACTACTTTTTATATGAATCCTGTTTTCCCAAGTTGTCCAGATGCGACTGTTACTGATTTATCCTTGGTGTGGCCTCCATGTTTGAGGGCCTTGGTATTGATTTAGAGCAGTGGTTTTCACCCCTGGCTGTATATTAGTCTAATTGGAGGAGACATTAACAAAATCCCAATGTCCAAGCCCTTTCCTAGACGAATTAATTCAGAACTTTTGGAGTGGGGCCTGGCTAGATATTTTGTAAAAGTTCCCCAGATGATTCTAATGTGTAGCCATGGTAGAGATCCTCTGCTATAGAATGACCTGAATTCTCAAAAGCTGATCTTAAGCACTTGTGACCAGCATAGATCCCCAGAGGCTGCTGTTGCTGGAAATGGATCCCTAAGGGTCAGGGTGGCGGAGATTCCAGGTGACTTCCTAAAACCTGATGAGCCACTGGAATGTGATAGATCTGTTGATTCGCAATGAATTATGTATGGCCATTGACATCCTGAAAGGTTCCAGAAACATTGGTCCTTCACTAAGAAATAGTTGTCATGGTTAGATTTGCTTATTTCTGCCCCCCTCACCCCGTTTCATCTTTGGGGGTATAATGTCATGGTTAAGAGCCCATGGTTAGAGACAGAGCTGATTTTGATTTCTGGCTCTATTACTATCACATGTCCTAGCCTTGTGACAATTCTCTAAGCCTCAGTTGCCTCATTTGTAAAACAAGGATGCTAGTACCTAACTCACAGGATTGTTGAGAGTGAGGGTTAAATCAGCAAATATGTGTAAAGTATTAGCACGGTGCCTGGATCATAATAGGTGATCAGATAATTGTCTGGAAGATCGAATATCAAATACCCTCTGTGGTCACCTCTGGGCTGTGGGGTTGGGAGGGTGCAGGAAATGGAAGACTTTCACATTTTACTTTATACCCTTCTGTATTGTTTGAAATTTTTAGATGGCATAATTTACCTTTTTAAGTTTTGGAAGTGTCAAAAAAAAGACAAAATACGCTGACCCCCATGTCATGATCCCAGGGAGTCTCCAAGTGGGTTCAGATGTCATCCAGCCTGTGCCCCCAACAAGTCCAAGAAACTCTGCTACCATCACCCCGTGAGGGCTCGCTCAGTTTCCACTGTACAGTCTCTAGGGCAGGATTTTATTTTTCATACAATTTGAAATGCTGGAAAGTTATCTTTCTATATTAAACCTAAATCTGTCTGCCTGTGATGCCCTCCCATTAGGCCTACCTACTTTGCCTCATGGAGCCACCCAGAATAAACTTAATAGATTCTGCTGTATCTGATACCTTATGACAATCCTTGATATATTTAAAAAGAGTTCTCCTGTTATTTTGAAATTAGTTCTCTTCAGAAAATCCCCAGATGTTTCAGCTGTTCTTCAGAGGACATAGCTTCCCTATACTGTTACAGATTGGGTTCCGTGGAAATAGACATCAAAACAGATTTTAGGGTACAAGGTATTTACTATGAGTTAATCTTTATGAAAGGATTGGGGAAAAATCAGATTGGAGACAGGAAGAAGTTAAACTACAATTCAGGCCCAACAAAATCTCAGCTATCCAGGCAGGGAGCTCTGGAGAGAGTATTACCTGTCAGAGTTGCCCAGTGGCAGGCTGAAATGGCCAGGCATTGTGTGCCACCTCCCTCAGTCCCCACTGTGGGAAGTGTCACCTTGGGTGATGCAGTTGAGTCTGTCTGCTAACTATGTTCCTCACAACTGGGCAACAAGTCCTTCCTTGGAGAGCGATCTGGATTAGCATATTCCCATGTCTATCATATTGTATCCATTGTGCTATGTGGATTCATTTCTCTACACAAATTCAAGGCACAGGTCTTCCAGGAACCACTGGAGTCAGTGAGCCTCTCTTCCTGAGGGGAAATTTAGAAGAGGTAGGCAAGGGAGGTTAATTGGACGAACTCCAGCCTCCACCACTACAGTTGGTCTCAGGACCACAATTGGTACTGGGTTCTACACTATTGTGTGACAGTGTGCCTATCTCCTTCTGATGACCAGAGTCAATTGGCCCTGTCAATACAATAACTCACTCTTGCCTGTGTGTCCCTGGTAAGAAGTCCAAAGTGCCCAAGTGTCAACAGTATCTTATAATTCAGTACAAGTCTTGCTGTGTCCCCTGGAGGAGGTATTCCCCTTTTGGGAATCACAGCCTCTAACCCAACAGAGCCCTGAATTTCATGGATGGGAAGCACAAATTCCACCAATGGGTCTTGTGAGTGATGATAAGCAAGCGGTGTGTTAGTTGCCTAGGGATGCGGTAAGAAAGTACCACAGACTGGGTGGCTTAACAAAAAATTATTTTTTCATTGTTCTGGAGGCTAGAACTCTTGAGATCAAGATGTCTGCAGGGTTGGTTCCTTCTGAGGGCCACGAGGGAAGGATCTATTCCAGGACACTCTCCTTGGCTTGTAGAAGGCTATCTTCTCCTTGTGTCTTTATATTGTCTTCCCTCTGTATGTATCTGCGTCCAAATTTGCTCTTCTTATCAGGATACCAGTCATATTGGATTAGGGCCCATCCTAATGACTTCATTTTACCTTAGTTACTTCTATAAAGACCCTATCTCCCAATATGGTTACATCCTGAGGTACTGGGCATTAGGATTTCAACATACACATTTTTGGAGATGGGCACAATTAAATCTATAACAAGTGTGGTCACTTTTGCTTCCACTCCTTGGTTCCCAGACTCATGTACCCTTTGTATTTGGGTCACACCACCAAATGGAAGTGTCTCATTTGATACATATATGGTACCTTGTAGGACGGTTCCCTGTCCTCACCAATTATGGCATGTGAGAAGGTGCTTTTAACTGTGCCTTCAGCAGGCCATTCCAATGATCTGTCGGATCAGCAGGTTCTGGGTATTATATGGCCAGTGGATCCCATGGTCATGGTCCCACTCTCACACATTTTGTGCTGTAAAGTGACTCCCCAGGTCTGATGCAGTGCTATGTGGGTCCCTATGCTGATGAATCAAATACTCTATAATCCCTCAGAGAGTACTGCTGGCTGTGGCTCTGTAGACAGGAAAGGTGAACTCGTAGTATCCCTGTGAGAATAAATCACTAGTCTTTCCAAGCAGGGAAGGCTCAATATGGTCAAATTGCCACCAATTGGCCTGTAGGACTCTTTAAGGAATAGTGCCATAGTGGGGGCTCAGTGTTGGTGTCTGTTGCTGACAAGTTGGATATTGAAAGGCAGTAATAATTAGACAGGGCTTCTTAAGTGGGAGTTCACGCTGTTGGGCCCATGTGTAGCCTTCATCTCTGCCACCATAACCTCTCCATTCATGCACCTATCATGCTAGGTTTGGGATGTCCGATGATGAAGGCTGACTAAGGTCAACTGGCCAAATCATTCCATCAACTTGTTTATTCAGTGCCTCTTCCACAGTAGATGTTTTCTGGTGGATGTTAACATGTGATATAAATGTCTTCACAGTTTGTCCTCACTCCCACAAACTCATCCACATACCTCTACCACTGACCTCCTTGCCCTCTATATTCCCTGTCTTTCTCCTTCCAGGACCCTAACCAGCTGGCCAGACCATTCATGACTTCTTTTTCTGTAGAAAGTGAATGACCAGGTACACTGTTTAAAACTTTGCCCATTGGGAGTATTTTTCTTTGCCACTGTCTTTTGAGGCCCTCATTGAGGGAGGCTGTACTGCAAGTACTGTCCATTTTTCGCTAGCACCTACATACACCCACATATGGATACTTGTGCATCCATAAACTGAGCTCAGACTTTTTACTCCTTTATTAACTGGTGGTATGGGATCCCTCATATGACCATGTCAGCTAATAGAAGGCTCTGGATCAACAGTGGTGGATGCCTTGAGGATCTGGGCTACCTGCTCATGCACCTTTCCTGTGCCCTTTGGTCCTATTTATGCTTAATTCAAGATGTACTACTTCCATCTCATGAAGAATTATTGATGGGCCTACCTAATCTTGTGACTTGGTACATCGGACAGAACCCAGACCATGGGGGAAATTCTGGACTCATGGACTCTTGAGTCTAATGGTCAGGTATTCTGTCTCTACCAGGACCCAGTAGCACACTGTAAGTTGTTTTTTGTTTTGTTGTAAGTTCTTTAGGTCTTCACTGCTGTTGTCGTGGTCTTGCTCTAGAACCCCAGCAGTTTGTTTTGTGGCTCTTTCACTGGTGCTTGCCAAAGCCTGCATGTGGCATTGTTTCTTACCATTGATACCTCCAACAACATAGGGTCTGCTGGACCACATGGTCTAAGAGGCAGGATTGCTTGCACTAGAGCCTGGACCTTATGCAAAGCCCTTTCCTACTCTAAGTCCCAATCAAAGCTGAAAACCTTCCATTTCACCTAGTATACGAGCTGGAGCTATTTTTCTAGGTGTGGAATAAGCGGCCCCAGAACTTAAAGGGGACCATCAGATGTTTTGTTTCCTTTTTCATTGTAGGAGATGCAAGATACAATAATTTGTCTCTTGGTTTGAAGGGGGTGTCATAGCACACTTTTGACCATGGGGCCCTTAACATTTTTATAGATGTGGCAGGCCCTGCATCTTCATAGAGTTTATCTCCTACCTTCCGGAGGATTTATGTCTTACCAAGGCCTCTAACTCCCTTGGCACCTCTTCCTCATTCATACCAATTAACATGTCATTGATACAATGGATCAATGTGATGTTCTGCAGGATGTCCAAACGGTCCAGACTTCTTTGTACTGTATTATGTCAAAGGGCAGAAGAGTTAACTAGCCCTGCATCAAAACTATAAATATATATTGTTGTCATTTCCATGTGAATACAGCCCTTTCTGATCCTTTTTTCTACTTGGGACAGAAGGCGTTTGTCAAATCAATGGCTATAAACCATGTATCAAGGTCATATGAGTCTTCTTTAGCAAAGATCCACATTTGGCAAATTAGTTACAATCAGGGGCTACTATCTGGTTGAGCTTGACGTAGTCTACAGGCCTCCTTCAGGAACTATTGAGTTTCTTCAAGGCCAAACTGGTGAATTAAATGGAGAAATGATGGGGACTATCATGTCCTTTAGATTTTTAAGAGTGGCTCTAATTTCTGTCATTTGCCTTCCCCTCCTGTGATGCGATATTGTTTTTGACTTACTATTTTGGTCGAGGAGCATTTTATCAGATGCTTCCATTTACCTTTACTCACTGTGACAGTTTTTGCTCCATAGTTCAAGGACCCAATGTGGCCATTGCTTCAGTTGCCAAGTATGTCAGTCCTAATTATACATTTGGACAAGGGGTAAGGAAATGATCAAATGTGTCCACAGATCCAGGGGATATGTTGTAAACTGGACCTTAACCAGCCCTTCTATGCCTTCACTCCAACAGTGAGGACAATAATAACACTTCAAATCTCTGGGTTTCAATGTCAGTTTAGACCCATGATCCAGGATCCTTGAAATGTCTGAGTGTACCTTCACTTGGGTAAATGGCTGTAGGTCTCTTTGGGAAAGGACTGAGGGAATCATTGCTGTGTGTACTTGCCATGATTTGGCAGAGACCTTCCTTCTGTGGACTGAACCTCTTTAGTCAATGGGTCCAGGTCAGAAAACTGGCTCAGGTTTAGAAATTGGGCTGAGAATCATTAATTTTTATTGGAGTGACTGCATTTGTGTCCCAGTCATCCATTTCTTCTGCTGGTACAAACTGAGTAGTATCCATGTTCTTTACCCGTCTATTTTGCCTAAGGATCTTAGAATCCTTTTATTGACTATCTCCATAACACTTTTACATCAGACCCCCTTGACTGCCACTCTGACCTTGCCAGCTGTTATGGTAGTCGTGACCTTGTAGCTTCTGGCATTTAAGCTCCGCCACTTGGCCTCTATAGTTTTGGCGTCTTCTCATACACATTACTATCAGCAAGCTAAGTTTTGCAACTGCTTCTCCTACTATCAGCCCCAGTCTGCAGAGAAGATCCACCACTGATGATTGTGATGGTGATGCTGGTGCCCCTCTTGTCAGAGCATTCTTCATGGCCTCAGTACATGGTGTGTCCCCAGGTCGGTCCCATGGAACATACTCTTCTGATAGGTCTCTCTCAGCTTTACAAAGTAGATTTGTTACTGCACAAAAAGGAGGTTCTCTGACTGATGTGCATAAAAAAAGCCAATTATTATGCCATTGGCTTTTTAGAAAGGAAAAGACTTTATTGTGAGGTCAACCAGCAAAGAGACAGGAGGCAAAGCTCTGAAATCTGTCTCCCCAGTTCAAGGATTGGGGCAAAATTTAAGAGGTTAGGGAGAATGGGCTGGTACACAAAAATGCTGGCAGGGTAGGTTTCCACTGGAGGGCTTCAAACATTTATGGTAAGGATTTAAACATTTATCGTAACGTGTAGACGGGGCTTTAATACCAGATCTTCCTGGACAACAGACGCCTCACTTTTAATAAGAGTCTGACTTTCAAGTTCCAGTCATGTCCCTGTCTTTTGGTTCCTTGCAGGGGGGGAGAATCTTTGGTTCTGGTGTCATTTCAGGTCAATATTTTCTCCTCTGCACATGCTCTGGCTGCATGACTTGCAAATTTTTTTGCTGACAGCCTCTGAAAAACAACCTTTAATCACTCCGTTGATAAGATGGGGTCAGTTCGAACTGGTCCTAGTGGGCCTATGGTTACAGATCCGTTGTGCCATGACTATTTCTCTGAACCTTTTAATCCTTTCCTCCACCATCTGCCTTGGCACTTCTAACATTTCAACTGCACTCAGTATGAGCCATCACTTTTTTATGCTTTCAGGAGCTATCCTATTAGGGAGTTCACACCATGTCCTGGGGTTCTTGCTGGGGTGTTAAATCCTGTATTTCTGGAGAACACTCACAAGTCAACAGACTCTTCCAAATCCGATTTTATGGTTTGCCTCCCCTTTATCAAGTGCTGTCAGAATCTAGTCCCATGTGTTACTCCCTGAGCTCCCGTGCTACTAGCTAGTTCTTGAATCTTCTATGGGGGTATAGTCCCTTTCCTCCCTTACCAGGCACAACACCTTCCCAGCTTAGTTATGTTGCAACTTAACCCTAGTCATAGGCCTAGTTGTCAGGAGAGGTTGAGTAGGGAGGAGATTCTCAGAAGAGTACCTGTTGCCTTTTGAGTAGAGACTTCTGAATTATCCTCTAGCAATGGGATGGAGAACTAACTCTTACTAGATGGACCACTTCTGTAGGATCACAAGGTTCAGAAGTATCTGCTATTTCTTCCACCGAAGCCTGATGCATCTTAGTGCCTTCCTTTCCATGGGACCACTCTCCCGATTCTGGTAAATGTTTTAACAGTTGGACCACCACTTCGGGCCAGGAGCTGACTGTGCTCCACCTATTACTAGCGAGGGGATTCTCCCTGCCAGCCTGGCAGTGAGTGATCCAGCTCCAAGGCCTGTCTTATCGCCTGCTTTCTTGGACCAGTCCTCACACAAACTTCCTCATGCCGGGTTTTGTGGAAGCAGTCACTAAGATGGAATTTAGAGTACAGGATATTTTTTAGGGACCAACACCTGTGAAAAGAAGCATGCTTGAGTAGAGCAAGTCCAGGTGCAATGCAGGCCTGGCAAAGCCTTGGCGAACCTAGTGAGGAGCTCTGGAACCAGTGTTGCCCTTCATAGTCGCCCTGTGGCAGGCTGAAATGGCCAGGCCTTTTTACCCATCACCTCTCACCCACTTTGCTCAATCACAAGATGATGGCAGCCTCTGGAAAGGCATTCCTTTGGGTCACTTTGCCCTCTGCAGGCAATCCCTCAGGTGAGGCAGCTCTCTGCATCTGAGGCAGAGCCTGAAGGAGCTGACAGCTGGTGTCTGCGTGTGACCCCACTCCCTGCAGGTGGGCAGCACATCCTTCCTTGAAGCAGGATCTGGGCAGCGTGTCTCCATGTCTGCCACTTCCCCCACCCTTCTGGTCACCTGTGCCAGTACTGCTTACAGTTTGTGAACTATCTCATTAATCAAGATCAAGAGCAGAACACAGTATTACCACAGTGATTCTGTGACTAGCACACTGTGCTCTGAGACCAGCACCTCATTTGAGCAAGATCCAATAGATTGGTCCATACCCTCAAGATGGCATTTTCTTTTAGATTTTTAAAAATCATCTCACATTATCCAAATATGCAAAGCTGCTGTGGAGAAGAGAAGATAAAATAGAGGTTATTAAAGCAATGTACAGCAGAGAGAAGGTGTGTGTTGGGTCAGGATGAGATTGATGGAAATCCTGGCCATGTTACTTACTTGATATGTGACCAGCACATATCCAGTTTTCCATAAACATTGGTGAGAGTCATTCTGAAGTGATTTAAAGTGATTTGAGTTCTCTAAGCCTCTTTCATTCTCTGCAAAATAAGAGTAAGAAGCACCTACCACAGGCTTGTTCTGAGAATTAAAACAGGATAATTATGAAAAGTTGTTCACTGATATATCACCAACACCAAAAACAGTATCTGGACCTGAGGTAGCACTCAAATATTTCAATGAATGTGTGCATGAATGAATCAATAAATTTGGTGCACAATAAATGCCAACTTTTATGATTATGCACTAAATACTTTACCTGCATTAACTCGTATAATCTTTGTAACAATCCTATGAGGCAGGTATTTGTATCTTCACCATTTTACAGATGAGGAAACTGAGGCTCAGAAAGGGTAAGATTAGGTTGCCAGTAAGTTGGTGAGTCAGAATTAGAACTCAGATCTCTGTGTTTCAAAAACCTGTGATTTTTCTCGTATGCAACTTACAGTTTTCAACTACCTGTATCATCACACTGAAGTATTGACCAGGTAGTGGATCTCCTGCCAGAAGAAAAGGAATGGTCAACCTTTTCAGAGCAAGGCTTTCTCATTTTCAGAGGCTGAGACTGCTGAAAATACGATAGCTCTTTAGGTTCTGTTAAGAATAGATGCCTTACCCTCAAGGATCAATCCACTCTGTCTATCTTCTCAAAGAGCAGTCGCTCAGAATATAGACTTTTGACGATGGAGCAAGAATCAGTAGAAGGCCAAGGAGGATGTTTCATTCATCAGTCAAGGTTTAATCTTAGCAGTGAGACAACACTAAAATGAGTGTTATATAACATGCTTTACACACTTTAAAAAGCACATCTTTCTACCGCTACCAGTTTTTCTTCCACTCTTTCTTAGCCTTCTACTGATGCTTGCTGGTAGCTTGGTGAATGGAGTGTGCTGGTGGAGGTGAGCATGCCCCTCCAAAGGGAATTACCCCAATCTCACCAGCACACTCCATTCACCAAGCTCGAGTCCACTGAATAACTTCTGATAAAACACTGATTTCAGGACACTCGAAGAGCCAGTTTGGAGCTCTTTGCTTTCCTTCCTCTCCTATTTCCTTAGAATCTTGAATCCAGCAAAATCTCTCTTTCTGGCCAGGTGAAACTGGGCCATAATTAGCCTTGTCCAGAGCTCTCAAACGCACAGCCAACCCTAGATCTTCATCTTTAATCTTGGGACCAGGATCTCATGTGCTTTTGAAAGTGTGTAAAGCATGTTATATAATACTCGTTTTAGTGTTGGCTCACAGCTGAGATTAAACCTTGATGGATGAATGAACCTTTCATATCTAAAGGCAATGGCTAAGTATTAAAATCCTTGCACTGGCAGCAGTACGATAGCGCACATGCTAGGAAAGTGTAAGGAGCTTTAAAAACAAGCATTCTCTGCTAATTTTAGCTTTCCTACACTGAAAGAAACTCTAGCTCCATGGCTCCATACTTAAGAAATAATGAAAACAGCTCTGCTGTTTCTCCTAGTAACCAAAGTTTGGGCAGGGGTGGGGATATTCACCGTGTTCTTCATTTTCTCACATAGTGTTAGCTTTTTTCAGCTAGCCACTGTCAGATCATTACCTCACTATCTACACACTGTATCAATTACCATTATCATCACTAGCATCATAGTCATCATCATTATAGAATATGATCCTACCCCTGCCTGAATATTCTCCCCTAAGACTGTTTTCTGTGGGACCCCTTGCCTAAACCACTGCAGAATTATTCACTCTGACAGTTAACTGCCATCATTCACTCAAAATTGAATGATATTATGTTCTTTCAGTCTAGTGTATGCTGCTTTTCTTCTATCTTGACTTTCACAAAAGAGAAAAGAAATATATGTATAGCATTCACCAACAAATCAATTTCCTCCACCTTCAAAAAATATCAAGAATGTGATCGTATGTATACAATATTTTATATGTGTATAATCTCTGGCCTAGACCACAGCCACGGCCACCTGACTGGTCTCTCTGGTCATTCTAAGATATCACTCTTGCCCTGTAGCGTCCATTCTTTCTCCAGTAGCAACCTGAATGATCCTTTATTAATGTAAATCAGATCACGTCACTCTCCTGCTCACAAGTGTCTAACCATTTCTAGTTACATTTAGAATAAAAGCCATATTTCTTGCCATGTCCCATGAGGCCCTGCATGGTCTGGGCCCTACTGACCTCTTAAGCCTCATTTCCTCTCACTCTCTTCCTGCCTTCCTCTGCCTCATCCATTCTGAAGGAAATGGGATAAGGTGAATGTTATAGGATGCATCATGCGACTTTTCCTGTGGTCCTGGAAAATTGACTGAAGCTCAAAACTGGGGGCAGTGGAAGTTAAGTAAATTAATAATAATGAAAGCTCACAATTATTCATCACTCAGCGTGTGCCAGGCATGCTTCTAAGTGCTCTCGCATGGATCGACTCATTTAAAAACAACTTCATGAAGGAGGCACTATTATCATTCTCATATCGGAGAAAAGGAAGCCAAAGTACTGAGATGATGTGTAACTTGCCTGAAATCACACAGTGAGTGCTACGGCCAAGAGTTGGTTCCAGGTGGTCTGATTCTGGAGTCCTTGCCCTTCACAGCCACTTTTCAGCTGTTCCTCACAGTCTCAAGGGATCAGCTAAGGAGCTACCTAACACACCTTTCCAATACCTGGTAAGAGGTGGCTAAACTGCCCCTTTAGACCACATGTTCCACCCCATCCACCCTAAACAAGCAGAAAAATGGGACTTTTTGAAGGCAGGATAGTCTTGGAAGAGAGGGATTTTTTTTTGGTGTCAAGGGTGAATTTTATGTCTATGTCTTTTTTTAAAAAATATTTTATTGAGGTCATGTTGGTTTACAATAGTGCATAACTTCAGGTGTACATTATTATATATGAGTTTCTGTATCGACTGCATTGTGCTCACCAACAATAGTCCAGTTTTTATCTGCACCATACATATGTGCCCCTTTACTCCTTTTGCCCTCCTCCCCAACCTGCTTCCCCTCTGATAACCACTAATCTGTTCTCTTTATCCATGTGTTTGTTTATCTTCCATATATGAGTGAAATCATATGGTATTTGTCTTTCTCTGTCTGGCTTATTTCTCTTAACATAATACCCTCAAGGTCCTTCCATGTTGTTGCAAAGGGGATGACTTTGTCTTTTTTATGGCTGAGTAGTATTCCATTGTATATATATACCACATCTTCTTTATCCATCCATCAGTTTATGGACACTTGGATTGCTTCCATGTCTTGGCTGTTGTGAATAATGCTGCAATGAACATAGGGGTGCATAAATCTCTTTGTATTTTTTATTTCATGTTCTTTGGATAGATACCCAGTAGTGGGATAGCTGGATGGTATGGCATTTCTATTTTTAATTTTTTGAGGAATCTCCATACTGTTTTCCATAGTGGCTGCACCAGTTTGCATTCCCACCAGCAGTGGATGAGGGTTCTGGGAGAGAGAGGATTTGTATTAGGGGGTAGTTATCAAGCCAAGTTGGGGGCATTTTCCATCCCACTTCATGGAGGGCAAAAGACTCCTCAAATTCAAGCCAAATGAGACTGAACTGTTGAT
Source organism: Equus przewalskii (assembly GCF_037783145.1). Classification (NCBI taxonomy): domain Eukaryota; kingdom Metazoa; phylum Chordata; class Mammalia; order Perissodactyla; family Equidae; genus Equus; species Equus przewalskii. The sequence goes on along the minus strand of NC_091863.1, from coordinate 111,801,003 downwards.
ATGTCCTAGAATGGCAATTGCATCGAGCTCTTTAATGGCATGGGCTATGTCTTTTTGGGTCTCTGTATCTGCAATTCCTAGTACCATACCAGACACAGGATAGGAGCTTGGTACACAAGCGACTGAGGCACAGCTGCGCTGGAGCATTTGCATATCAAGCACTTCCTTCAGCTGGCTGGGGAGCACCCAGCAAATGAAATGAATGGTTTGAGCCTTGAGCTGCTTATGATCTAGACAGGGAGATCGAAAGCAGAGAGCAACTGCAAAAAAAAAAAAAAATAGACAAGTACAAAAACACCCAGAGAAAAGTCCAGTTGCCAAGTATGAAAACTAAAGGAAACCAGCAAGGAAGGCTTAATAAAGGTTGCAGTTGTTATTGTCTTCATTTAGTGGATGTCAAAACAAGATGCAGAAAGATGATGAAGGCCATGGATTTATGCCCATAGTGCAATCAGACATGCCAGGAAGATGCAGTCACTTTTATTTGCTGGGGTCCATCTCCTAATTCTTGTGATTGACTGGGACTCAAAGACATGGGAACATTATTACAGGCAAAATCATGATAATGAAACTTGCTGGAGAATAATGACTACATCTTACAGCTGCATCTTATTCTACTACATCTGTGCCTATCGACTCAGTCAGCAGTCAAGAGACACTTGAGTAATTGTAGCTAGAGTTAGAGAGGCGGCCAGCTATGGCCCCTGCAGCAGGCACTGTAGCATGGAAAATGGAGTAAGGAGGTGTGGGAGAGGAATTGACTTTCAACAAGAACCATGGACAAGGGGATTAGAGAGGCCTCTTGACAAATAGATGGCAGGGTAGTATAGACTGGGTTATAATCTAGGGCATTGGAGTCATACTATCTGGCTTTAAATTCTGACTGTTTCGTAATAGCAATTAACTTATTAATTCTGGCACTGGCATGTGGTGTGTTAATTAACTCTTACTTGACTCTGTTTTCTCATCCATAAAATGGAACTAATAATAGTGCCTATGTCGTGGGATTGTTATGAGTGTTAAATAAAATAGTGTATGCAAAGTGCTTGACACTTAGCTAGTGCTTAACAAAACGTGCTATTATTGTTATCTCCTACCTGTATTTTTCACACTCTGGTTTCAACCCATTAATAGATGAGAAAAATCATTTAGGTAGTCATGACCTGGATATTTCATTAATAAAATATCATTGATTAAAAAATATGAGTGCATTGAATGTTATAAATATTGTTTCATGAAACTTGTTTCAGTTTTTACGTGCATGCATGTAAAACATACATGTATACACATGTAAATAAACACAGATACACACATACACACGGGTACACATGGAAATATGTACATACTTATAGATGTAAATATACATATATACTTATATAAATAAACGCAAACCTATAAAACACATATTCACATGCATACACACATAAACACTTGCACACATATCACAGATACACAAACATACAGATACATGTTCAGGTATGCACATACATGCACACATACATATATAAACATACTTATATACACACATATGAACATGAAGCATACTGATACATATAAACATACTCATACACATATATACATATAAATTCATGCACACAACACAATACACACATTAGTGTATATATATACATATACACACATACTCACATACAAAAATACAAATGAACATACACACATACACAGATGCACAGACATGCGCTAACATACACACATATAATAGACACACACAAACACATAAGATATACACACCACCACATACATACACAGATACATGTTCACACAAATGCTAATGCACACACACATGTACACATACACATTCACATACATATAGACACATGCCACATATACAGCCTTGCACACACACATGTACCTACACAATACATATACATGCTCAAACACACACACACACATACACACAGCACTATCCTGTTGGTATGAGAACCAGGTTCTAGATTTCAGGTATGCCTTTGTCTCTGATCCGTGTTCAAACTAGATCAGTCCTCAGACCCTAGCACACTTTGTGCCAATGGAGAAAAACATTTGATCACACCAGGAGCATTTTATAACCATTATCGGCAGATTTCATTACTGCTTTTCAACCATTTATTCATATTACCTACCAATGTGAAGATTTTTAAAGTAGCCCTGCCTGGAATTCATTTTCAGTCCTGCCTTTGAATCTGTAAAAGGAGAAACACAAAGCATCAGTAGCTACCTCTTCAGCAAAGGAAGGACACTTTCTGGAGTTACTAAGCTTGGACAGTTGCCACTCAGAAAAGACTGGTGACGTCAACAGTTCATGTTCAAAGCCTTAACTTCTGGGAGGTGTTTGGACTTGGGTTACATCACCGAAGCCCGACTCCATGAAACAGACTAAGTGCTGCTGGGAATTGTTTCAACTGGCTAATTTTGGAACAGTTGATCCCTAACGAGAATTCAAGGAGAAAGGGAACTTGCATGAGTGAAACCTATCACAAAAATGGACAGAGAAACCCCAAATTAGAGAGAAGGCTTTTAATATTTCTGTAACATAAACGAGTTTTAAAATGAGTGACTAGAGAAGATGAACTGTATTTTCAACCTCTCAAAAAAATGTGCGAAGGAGAAACCCACTGCCTTCAGGAGGGGAAGGAGGGGGAAATACTGGATCCTTCTCATGTGGTGATGGAAAAGGTGTGGGAAACTTTAGGCTTCAGTCCACATACGAAGGGTGAAGGATATGGTTAGAAAGGTTGAGGATGGAGAGTACCGGGTAGAGAGACCCATTAGAGATAGTTCACAAGTAAGAAGAATTTCGGACTCTACTGGCATATTTCTCACTTTACTTCTTTGACCCCTACAAAGAAATCATCCCTGTGCTGAGCTCTAAGGATACAGAGAAGAATGGAAGGCAGCTTCTGACTTCTAGAAGCATAAGTCTTACCCCACCCCTACTCTGCCAATTTGAAGCTTGTTACCCTGGAGCCTGTAGTAGAGACGGCTAACTGTCCACCAAATTCACGCTGCCCTTCCATTACATGGAGAGGTTGCTGGAAAGTGGCTGTCCAGCCAGGGACTGTATTTCCTAGTCTTCATTATAGTTTTTGATGGAGTCATGTCACTAGTTCTCATTAATAGTGTACGAGTGAAGAGATGAGTATCACTCCCGGGCCAATCATGTGCAGTTTTTCCACTCAATTTTTCCTTTTCGCTTGCCTGATGCAGAGGAGAATGTGTTCTGGGAAGCCATGTGTTGAAGATAAAGGAGCCACAAGGTAGGAGTCTGGGTCCCTGAGTCACTGCTTAGGAGAGAGCTGCCTGCCTAACAGGAACACCCATTTGGGCTTTTATGTGAGTGAGAAGTAAAGTTCTATTGTGTTTGAGCCTATTACACAGTTGAGTCTGTCTTTTTCTAGCAGTTATTCTCTAATACAAGTACCTTACGTGAGATGTATCTTTCTGGATTTATAGTTTAGATCAGAACTTTCCCTGACTTTGGTTGTTCTCTTAGTCTGTTCAGGCTGCTATAAGAAAATACCATAGACTAGGTGCTTTATAAAAAACAGAAATTTATTTCTCATATTTCTGGAGGCTGGGAAGTCTGCACTCAAGGCACTGGCAGATTTGTTCTGGTGAGGACCTGCTTCCTGGCTCATGGAAGGCTTTCTTCTCACTGAGTCCTCACATGGCAGAACAGGAGAGAGAGCTCTCTGGGGTCTCTTTTGTAAGGGCACTAATCCCATTCAAGAGGGCTCCACCCTCAAGACTTAATCACCTCCCGAAGGCCCCAGCTCCTAATACCATAACATTGAGGGTTAGGATTTCAACATGTGAATTTTGAGGAGACACAAACATTCAGTCCACGGCAGTCATGGATTCAAAGTAACGTGAGGCTATCTAAAAGCCTCTCTACTGATCTTGGCCATTAGTACTTGTGCTCTGCAAGTAGGCTGAAGATTTTTAATAAAGGAGAAAGGCAGCTAAATTACTATTGACCTTCAGATACTTTAGTTGGTGCCAAGCATATAAAGATTATTTATTTTGTTTAACAAACAATTAAAAAACACTCTGCTAGGCACTGTTATAATTGCTTTGATAAGTTAAATATTAACTCTTTCAATCTTCTCAACAATTCTGTGAGTTAGGCTCTATTACTACCTCCAATTTACATATGAAGAAACAGGCGCAGAGAGGTTAAATAATTTGCCAGAAGTCACACAGCTAATAAGCAACAGAGGCGGGAGGAAAACCCAGGCAAGCTGGCTCCAGAGCTCAGGCTTTTATCCACCACACCAGATTGCCTCCCGTTAATGGAGGAATTGTTTTTTCTGCCCTACTCTTAGTGGAGGGCAGGTCTGAGACCTCCCCTGAACCTTAAAAGAGCTAGTGGTTTTTCAAGAAGTATTTGGGACGATGGTTTTGCTTTGAGCAGAAGACAGCCTCCAATCCCTGAATTCTTCCTGAATTAGAAAGTAGATGACTGCCACCTACTGCCTCCATGATACCATTTTGAGTGTTCCTTGGAGGTTGCATGTGTGCACGTGGAGGAAGGCAGCCAGCCCCACAGAGCTGCTTTGCCTCTGAGAATTAATAGGATCACAGTACACGGTGGTATGATTGCAAATAGAAATACTGCTCTGTTCAAACAAATCTGTTTCTTGCTTCATGCCAAGAACTTCAGTGGGTAAACTTGTATTCAAATTGGCCTTGATGCCTGGAACGTTGTTTCTTCTGTAAGAAACCCTTGGCCTTGCCCAGATCTCACTAGCCGTGACCCTAGTCAGTGAGTGTTCAGTAGAGTGGAAGTGGCCCAAGGCTCTGAGTTGTTAGGGGTCTGCCAGGTGTTTGGGTGAGAGGAGTGGAGAGAGGTAAATATCCCACCACCAGCAATCATCTCCTGTCTTCACTGACACTGAAGTTGGGTCATTAATTCTGACACACTCCTTTCCTACTTCCTACTTAGAAGTTCCTGTGGGAGTCTTACAACTCTTTTCTCTATCGGGTTTTATTCCTAAGGGTTGAACTCTCACTACCTCCTCTAACCCCATTACTGAGGCACTCCTTCACCCTTGTCTTTGCCTCTATCAATTCTTAAAAAAATCTCAAGAACATGATGCTTCTACATGTTTATATTTCTACATATAAAATATAAGAATTTAGAGCATCGGAGCTGGAAGAGCCCTTAGAGATGATCTTCTACCCAAACCCCTTCATGTCATAAATGGGGAGACTGAAGCCTGGGGGAGGGCGATCTACCGCAAAGGCCTATGGGAAGCGGAAGTGAGGAAAACTGCTACTAGGGTTTGACTTGTGTCCCTAAGTCAGGGCTGTTATCCTGATGAACCTCATCTGCCTGGATAGAGTGGCGTGCTTATCCTAAGCAGTGTACTTGGCCGAGTCCAGACTGCTGTTCAAGGGGCCGTATGGTTTAGTGAGTATTCTGGCCTGGTAAGAAAAGGTTACAATCCAGTGCTAAAAAGTAGAAATAGTAATGGATGCCAAACGTCAAGTCCCCTACTCTAGATCAGATGTCATCCTGTGTGCTTACATGCTCGATTTTTGAGGCAACTAAGGCTTAACTATCACAGCTATATTATTTCATTTGAGCTTCACTGTAATCTTCCAAGGTTGGTTTTATTATCTTATTTTACAAAAGAGTCAACTGAGGCACAGATATATTAAATAACTTGCCAAGGGTCACGTAGCAAGTAGTTGCAGACCCAGGATTCACATCTGGCTCCGTCTAACTTCACAGCCCGCATGTTAAACACTGAGCCAAGTGAGGAGTGCTTGGCCACAGTGAGACTCTCAGATGCTCCCAGAAGTGTGCCTAGTTTGGCTCCTTCTGACAGTTCTTGGCTCATTTTCTTTGGGATAATTAGTAGTAGCATCTAAGGACCATGCCTTGGCTCGTGACCAGGCCTTAGCATGGACCCCATGAAGAAGCAGGAGTTTGGCTTTCACAGCCCATTGTTCCCTAGTAACTCCTCGTTTCCCCTGTGACCTGCTGGCAGATGGCCTGTTGAAGTTGCTCTACAAATGATCTGCACCATAAACTCCTTCACTCTAAGGTACTGGAAAGTTTATGGATTTGGTTTCTGAGTAATTATCGCATTTCAAAAAGAAACCGTTTGTTTGAGTTTTCATTTTATCCCAAAGGGAGAGGGCTGGCTCATGAATGGTGAAACCTGTAGCATGCTTGGATTGTGGGCAGGGGAGGGAGAGAAGAGTGGAGTTCTCCTCACTGGAATAAAACCTCATCTGGGAAAAGCTGCGGTTTCTATCAGTACCATCTAAGTCTCACCCTCTCCATTCCTTTAACCATATAGTGAAGAAGGAAAATGAGAAGTAAGTTTGTCTCCTCTGAATATGTTCTGGAATGAAGCCGTGTGTCCTGGCACTTGGAGGACTGCGCAAAGTCCAGTGATAATGGCTAATATTTATATAGCAACTATTTGTCTTGTGCTGTTGTAAGTGCTTTATATATACATTAATTCACTTAATCTTCACAACAACCTTAAGAGATGGGTATATTTTCATTGTTATCATCACCATTTTACAGATTTAGAAACAGGCACAGAGAAGTAATGTAACTTGCTCAAGATCACACAGCTAGGAAGTGGTGAAGCCAGCGTTGGAAACCCAGGCAGTGTGACTGTAGAGTGCGTGCGTGTGATCATCACACCAGCCTACTTCAGGGAGAGAAGAGGCGGCCAAAGTGTGATCCTGCGCGTCTTTTGAGGACAGGCTCTGTGTGCTCTGACTCTAACTTGGCCGTGGTACTTGCCAGACCATTGACAAAGACTGGCGTGTGATGCACTGACCTTTATGCTGTGTGTATGATTGTTTGCTTGTCTGCCATCCTTGTCCTGTGCTGCTTATGTCAGGGCTACCGAGAACAAGAACGGTCAACATCAGGGAAATAAACATTCTGCTTTGTCCTCTTTCTCTAGCAAAACTGAAAATTGAGCCCTTTATTTCTAGTCAACTGTCTCTCCTCTTGCTAGGTCTTTTGTGGACCAAATCAGCTTTTTGTTCAAATGAGTGAAGATAAAACCAATACTCACTTTGTTATGTCTTCTCCGTGGGAGAAAAGTGAGCATGCATGTTTAACCGTAGTGTAGTCAAATACTCTAAATTGGACTGGTTCCAAGATAATTTTCATCTATAAAAACATATGATTCTGCATGTAAAGATTGGGAATCCTAAGCATTTTTGCAATTTCTGCCAATTGCAAAAAAAAAAAAAATTTCAAGTCCAACCTCAAGAATTTCATAGTCCCGAGCACACGGTGTCACAGTAAAGAAGAAGCAAGTGGCAAGGAAAATTTGATATTTGTCACCCTATATTGAGAAAAAGACAAGTGGTTTTAAATATTATAAATGTGTTATTTTTAGAAGGCCCCAAACTCTCACTCACTCTCAGTTTAGAAGGCTGATCGAAATAAAATAAATAAATAAATAAATAGCAATGGTTTCTGCTTAAATTAGGTCTTTCTCAGTTTCCATGGCATCCAATCTGTTAGCACCAATATTCTTACCAGGATCTGTGCTTAGCCTTTACAATGGCAATATTTGCTTTAAGGTTTATGGGACATTTTATAGCTCAATGGGTTCCATTATACTCAAGGAAAGAGAGGATTTGTGGACGCCAGTAGGTGATGCTGTATTTGACGCCTGGCGTTACTGTTTGGTCCTAGCCTTCACACGAGTCTGTGGGTAACTGGGATTTGATAGAATTACAGATGATATGTTTATGCTAAGTGCTCAGTCTCTCGCTGCACTGTTCTACAGCAGCCACTGCAGGTAACATTCATAGGCTAACCCTAATAAGAGGGTACTCCAGGGAAATCATTCCAATGCAGAGAATGCGGAGACAACTAGGGTTTGAGCAATGTGTAAATCTTCATTTTGCACTTGAAGAAGCTTAACTGCAAGGCTCAAGAGAACTTTTTCATGTACCAGTGGCTCCACACTAAATTTAATTCCTCAAGCAAACAAACAAACAAACTAACTAACTAACTAACAACCATACAAGCAGTACCTTTGTAGGCCTTCCTTAGAAAGGGAAGAAAATGTAATTAAACTAATATGTGCAATTTCCAAAGAAACTGACAGGAAGGGAAGTGTGGACTTATTTGTTAAAATATACATGACAGTGTGAAATAAAAGAAGGTATAATAAATTTAGCAGGTGGAATGGCCTTCGTTCTTCTCTGAACATGTCACTTAAAAATAATATTCCATTTAGAAAATATGCAAGTCCCACATTTTATAATCACTCCAACTCTCAAAGTTTATTCATAGTGATTTTTTATTAGTTGACATCTCTTAAACCTCATGTCTTCAGTTTCTTTTTTAAGTTTTCTGTTTTTCAATCAGATTGCAATTGGAGCAACATCTTTGGGAAGATCAATTTAGGTAGGTCCTTACCCTTAGCTTCCTCGTCTTTAAAAGGAAAAGGCTGCATTAGAGTGCAGATTCATAATCTGGGCTCCATGGGTGGGCTTCACGGGGCTCTCTAAGCCCCCCGTGAAACTGTATGCAAAATTCTGTGTGTATGTATAAATACTTATGTGCAGTGTTCTAAGGAGAGAGGCTGTGGCTTTCATCAGACTCTCAGAAGTTCATGTAATCCCAGAAAATTAAGAATTTCTGAGTTAGATACTTTCTAAATTCCTATGTAACTCTAAAGTTCAAAGAGATTTGCTAAGCAGATTTATTACAGCTCTTCCTTAGTTGAGGGGAGGATAATGGGAAATTCAACAGGTAGCCCAGCGAAGGCTGTATCATATTTTCCATGGACAAGCATAATTGAAAATCTGTCTATGTAATCACACAATCTAATGTATGATTTTAAGCTGGAGAGAAAAAGTAATAAGGACCAATAACTTCCAAACCCCAATAATTTTAAGTGAAGTTAATAATGCTAAAAGATTTCTTGAAGCCCACTTTATTTTCAGTGTTGTTTATCATCATGCTAACTACCTACTTCTAATTCTTTTTGCATATCCACGGATATCCTATGGACTTTCAGAGTAAGCTACTCAGAAACAGAATAAACATGTGAGGGAGACAAGATGAGAATGAAGCTGACTATGATTGCAACTAGGTCAAATCTATTAATATGTGATATTTATGTCTCTGCATGGTTGAAGCTGCAAATCCTTTTGCATAACACTTCCTCTTTGATAGAAAATTTCTCACTCAAAATACTTCAATAACTTCATTTTAATTTTTATCACCCCCGAAAATTTCATTTTTAAATGGAGCAGAATGTTATCATGCTGAAATAGATGTCGTTGGATTACATCACTTTGTATGGTGTGAAACTCCCTCTCTAGAGTTAATTTCACTACTGCATATCAGAAATGTGCCTGTGAACTTGAGGGGGTGGTTAGAGGACACAGCTAATGAGGACAAGGTCACAGGTTCAGTCTCTGTAAGAGTATTAACTCAGTTATGTTCCCTGACCCTATGATACTAGACTGTACCCCAACCCTGGCCAGAAGACTCTTGGGGTCAAGGGAATCCAGGGAAGAGAGGAGATGACGCAGTGTAAACCCATCCTCCATGACTAGGGAGACTGCTCAAAGAACACACATTTCAGAATCTCCCAATATGAGTGTTGGAAAGAACCTCAGAGCTCTTCTTTTGTTTCCTTCCCATGAGGTGTGCGATAATTTTGTCAAGGGGTTATCCAGTCTCCTCTTGAATACCTCCAGTGACAGAGAACTCATCGCCTCCCAGTACCACCCATTCAGTCTTGGAGCAGCTCTGATAAATTCTTTCTTATGTGAATTACAACTGTCTGCCATTCTGTAAACTGGTCCTAGGCCTTCCTTGTGGGATTAACAGAATAAGACTTCAAGCCAATCCTTTGCAGGTTGGAAAACAGCAGCAGAGTTGAAGTAAGGACTTCTGGCTTTACCTCCACATTGCTATTCTTATTGGCTTATGTCAGCAGAGAGAGCCCTTGCTTAGAGATGCGAGCATTTAAGCAGAGGTTTCGATTCCTGTATATAAAGGACTTGGGGTATAGCATTTGGGAAGGGAGGCTAAATTCCCTTCGAGCTCTTGAGGCCAGTTTCACATATAGTACACAGCTGGGTGACACAAAAAGGACCACTAAGGAGGCATCTATCAACTCTCAGTCTGCAAAGAACACTGCAATGGGGCACTGTCTCCAGGCAGGAGATTTGGAACATTAATGGGTGGTCCAGACCAATCTGTCATTGCTTCTCCAGAGGGCCTAGTGAGGAGACCTTTGAATGACAAGATTGATGTTTAATCCCTCCAGAAGACTTGTACTCATTTATTCATCCATTCAAAAAGTATTTACTGCAGGCCTTCTGTGCCCTAAGTCTTAGGGATACAGTGATAAGCAAAACAGACAGGACCAACTGGGGGATATGGACATCAAACCAACAATCACACAAAGTGATATATAATTCCAAACCATAGTTAGTGATAGAAAAGAAAATTACAGATTGTTTTCAGAGCATAGCAGATCTGACTTGGTTGAGGGATTCAAGGAAGGCTTGCCTGAAATTTGAGTTAACATATAAAGGATAAATAAGAATTAACAGTAAAGGGTGTAGAGATGAGGGAAGCATTTCAGACAGAGGCAACAGCATATGCAAAGGCCCTGTAGGAGAGAGGTGTAGGAAGAAGCACAGAATATTCAAGGAACTGAGAGAGGACCACTGTAGGTGAAATTCAGAGATGAGGAATGTTGTGGTACAAGATGAAGCTGGAGGGGTCATAGGGGCCAGTCAGTGGAAGATCTGGCAGTCTATGGTAAGACCTGTGTGACTTTACCTTCTGCACTTCCCCTCACAAATTCTCTGCTCTTTTCAGCCAATGCCATGATCACCTCCCACCTTCAGTTCTCTACTTGTTTTATTCTTGTCCTCAGGAGCATTCTCCCTTCTCGTCATCCATCTCCTACACAAAGATGTATTTTCTCATTCTCTGAACTTTGGCATCCGGGCAGTGCGGGGGAAGAAAAGGGCTCTAATGTATATTAAGCACCTACTATTCACCAAGCACAGTGCTAAGTCCTTTATATTTACAATCTTTAACCCCTCGTCATAACGCTATGAGGTACTACCCTTTCCACCATCGTTCAGAGGGTGAAATTGGCACTCAAAAATCTTGAATAATCAGTCCAATGGCATATAGTAAACTAATAAGCCCAGATAGAAATTCAGGTTTGCCTGGTTCCAAAGATTCTGCTCTTTCTCATAAACCAAGTTGCTTCTATCTGCCTTTCTCATTGTTCGTTAACCTCCTGGTGGAAGTGTCTGGGAGAAACCAATTTTGACATTAAGGTGACCATGTGAAACATGTCAGTTACTGGCATCAGTGGGATGCCATCCAGTGGGAGTTGAAGTTCCTGAGAATAAGAGCTCCATTCATGGTTCATAATGCCCTTCTATTCACAAGGAACCAAATGCAGTCATTGTAGGAGAAGCTTGTACACAGAACGTCTACTTTGCTATTACTCCTTGAAAGTGAGCACTTAATGCAAGTGTTTGTCAACATTTTCTAAGAAATTTTATGTGACCTCTATAAAGCTAATCTACCTCAAGACCTAGTCTTGGCACAAGGTCACATTTAAATAAACATTATTCTGAACATCAAGAAAAAAATGTGAAAAACAATTGTAATTAACATTATTGATATTGTCTCAGAATGCACCAAAGGGGATTCCAATCTCAATGTATGTCAAACCTTCATAAAGTTCTTTCTAAAACTTCTTTCTCCATGTCATTCTCTCTCAATAGCTTAACACAGAACAGAGACCTCAAACCTCTCTCCTTTTTCTCTCTCAATCTCTCCAAAGTCTTCCTGAAACCTAGCCTGTGTTGCTGACTCTTGTCTTTCTTGCTATTTTCTCTCATCTTCAGGATTTATTCATCTTTTTCTTGCCAGTACCTTTCTGCTCTGTCCAATGTAAATGCTTCGTAGTCAGGATGGCAGAAAAAGAATCTTCATAAATCAGGAGGAGGAGGAGATGCCCTGAGTATCTAAACATGAAGTTTATTTTTTCCTTCACATTTATTTTTGTTATGTGTCCATTTCAAAATTCTTTCATAAATACTTTGCTTTCCATTTTCTAATCTTGGCAGAGTCTGTCAATGCCCATGGATAGCCCTGAGCCACTCTGTACTTGCCAGCACCCCTTCATGGCTGGATCGGCCATGAGACTGGTTCCAGTATGTGGAATTTGAGTGAAAGTGACTTGTGTCACTTCTGCACCTAGATGGGTAAGTATCCAGTTTGCCTTTTGTAAACTCTCTTTCCCCTGTTTGTTTCCTGGATAATACCAGGTGATCTTGAAGCCACCAGATGGAAGCACTCTGAGTCCTTGAGTTATTGCTTAGAAGAGAATTAATCCGTATTCCACTATAACGTGAGAAATAAACCAAGGGTGCATTGTTTGTTTCAGCAGCTAGTGTGAATGAAGCTAATAAATTATTTATATTTTAATTAAAACTCATTAATAAGTTCAAAATTATAGTGAAGTCTACTTTATCAATCTTTTCATCTATAGTTAGTGCTCTTTATGCACTAACCCAGGGTCATGAAGCTATTTTCTGATACTTTATTCTAGAAGTTTTATTGCTTTACCTTTTAGATTTAGGTCTATGATCTATCTCAGGTTAATTTTTGTACACAGCTTGAAGGTCACGGTTAGTTTTCCATATAGATATGCAATTGACCCAGTACCATATGTGGAAAAGACCATCATTCTCCCACTGGATTTCAGTGGCCCCTTCACTGGATGTCAGATGTAGTAGATAATCTCTAAAATGGCTCCCAATGATCCCCACATGCTAGTTACTATTTACACCCTCGTGTAATCTCCTTCACTTAAGCGTGGGCTGGGCATAGTGACTCACTCCTAATGAACAGAATATGGCAAAAGTGTCTGGAGGTCACTTCTGTGATTAGGTTAAAAAAGGCTGTGAATTCTATTTACTCTCACTTTCTCTTATCCTTTCTCACTCTTCAGTAAAGAACTTTACATTTCCCCATTGTAATCTGGTGTGTGCTGTGGTGAGGCTGGAGAGAAGGGACGGTCATAGGCTTGCAAATGGCATAGTTTGTGGTGATATTGCTCAGAATAAGATGGTCCTGGAAAGACACCCCTCTGACAATTGGATTACTAGGGGGAGACTCCACCGGTTATCTTCAGAGAAGACATCACACAGGAGCCCCCAGGTGCAAGAGGCAATCAGATTGAATCCCCTGGTGCTGCACTATGTTGGCAAGGATGCCTTTATGGCAAAAAGGGAAGACCTTACCACATCTGGGCTATATGACGGGGAGCCAAATTTATTCAGATTTTGTTATCTGGATTTAGCCTTCTATCAACAATATTACTATCTATAAAATAGACTGCTATTTTCTATTTTTTATAAGATTTTGATTAAGAAAAGTCTGAGGTACACAATTTCATTTTTCAACAGCATCAGTTTTCTACAAGATAGACACAAGTCAAATAAATATTCCTTTGCCCCATCCCTGCCATCCCTCACCCCAGTCTAGAACCAAAACATATATTTAGAACATAAACTTTCAGAGGCCAGAGAACATTCTTCTTTGCTTCCTGATAAGTGAGCTAGTCCACCGTTGCTTCAAAATGTTTCTGGTATTAAAGCAAGATTCTAAACACCAGAGACACAAGCTACAGTGATGGCTGGAGTGTGGTTGATTTTACACATGGGAAATTTTAAATCAAACCAGTTCTTCTCATTTTTATTTAACAGTTTCCTGGGATCCCCAAATTCCCAAATCCTCTAGTTCTGGCAGGAGGAGCAGACGGTATTTCAGTCTCCATTTTGCAACCCATTCAGTTGATGTGCTTGGGGGCATCCTTAGCCTCATCCTCTTCACGTGGCATGTGTCAGTGCTCAAAAATAGAGTGCAGGGGTCCCAAATTCCATCAGTTCCTGTGCAAAGGAAGATCAAATGAAAAAGAGGGGAGAGGCTCAGTTAGTCTATTTGGGCTGGGTTGTGTTCTTACTATGGATTTCCAGGGAATGGAAAGCACTAGGGAGCGACTTTGCCACTTCAGGCAAAAGCAAAATACAGCAATTTAACTTCCATTTCCTAGGAGCATGGCACAATCCTGAATCCCTTACCTTCTATTATTTAATACTCACTATAACCCTGAGAGGCAGATACTGTTATCACAGGTGTGCAAATGGCTTAGACACAGAGAGATTAAGAAGCAGTATGAAATCACATAGGTAGTAAGTAGTTGATCCAGGGTTTGAACTCAAGTCCATCTGATTCCAAAGTCCATTCCCATAACTCTCATGTGACACTAAGCTTTTATAGTAATAAGATGCTCAAGGGAATGAATGATACCACATTTTACAATGGGAAAATATGCAGCCATTATGAAAATGATTTAAAAAATGGAAGATATCCAATATATATTTTTGTTTATTTATATGCTTTAAAATGCCCAATAGTCACCTACCGCATGCCAGCCACAGTTCTAGGTGCTAGGGAATACAAATACCCTACCCTGGTGTAGCTCTTATCAGGAGGGTTTGGCACAGATAGTAAGCGAACACAAATGCTGTCATTTCTGCTTGCAATAAGTGCTATGAACAAAATTAAATGGAGCTATGGGATTGGAGGGAGTGTTTTAGCTTGGGTGGACAGGGAAGTCCTCTCTAAGGAGGTGAGACCTAGGTGATGAGAAGACGGTCATTCTGCATTTCAGGCGGGGGAAACAGCAAGTGCAAGAGCACAGAGAAGGGAAGAGCATGTATGTTTCAGGGACAAAAAGAAGGGTACTGTGGCCCAAGAGTAGTGGATTGACTGGGTAGCAGCAGTGAGGGTAGTGGTAGGCGATGCAGTTTGAGAGGCCAGCAAGGGCCACATCATATAGGGTGTGTTAGGCCGCATTAAGGGGTTTGGATTTTAATTTTAGTGTTATGGAAAACCAGTGGTGTGTTTTAGATAGGGAAGGGATGTGATCTGGCTGCTTCCTGAGGATCGAATGTAGCAGAGCAAGAAGGGCGGCAAGGGGAACAGTTAAAGGCTATTATGGGTTATGGCCAAAGGAGAAGATTGGCAAATATTCTTCCCCCCAAGCAATTATAGGCCTGGCCGAAATTGACAAAATATCCATCTCTGATCTCTGGACTGTGGAAATTGACCAACGACATATAATAAATTGAGAATTGTTTATTTAAGAAAAACTACTGAACTTCAGGTCAGAACAGGAGGAATTCAATGTTTCTTAGCCTGGGGCTGTCCCTATCTCCCCTACATTTATCAGTGCAGCAGTTCCACTAGGGTAGGACAAGCTATGAACCAACAACTTTGCTTCCAGAAGTGGCTGAACTGGTATGGAGCGCAGCAGAGAAAACCCCATGTTCCTGGGAATTGTATGAAATGGAGGTGATCTTGGTGACAAACGAATGGAGGAAGGACAACATCACAGCCTGCCTGATGTGATCCTGGTTGGCAAGCAACAGCCTGACAGACTAATTTTAAACATAACAGGAAAACCCTGGAAATGAGAAACCATGGCGGGCCTTGATAAGCTCCCACACGTCTCTGGCCGTCTAGAAGGCTGTGCACATGCTTCAGGCTACATAAATACTGAGAGACCAGAGAGAGTCCTTGCTATCCATAGGGCTCTGGCCGAATGTGAGGCCTGGCATGTGACAGAGGAGACAAGAGAGGGCCTGCGAGAAAGTAGAAGGTGAGACATACCCATAAACTGCCTGAACTTTGAATGCAACCTCCAATCCACAAGCAGATCCACCAGCAAAAGGTAAAAGACTTTACTGACTCAAGGTGTTTGAGCACAACCTCTGACCAGTCATTGGCTGCTCACCAAGGTATCCGGACACTGGGGTGACCCATAAGAAGACAGCTTAAAAATGAAAAACAAAGAATTTTTAAAGACCTAAGCCAAGACATTAGTGGCCACATGTTTTAGGGGCAACAGACTTTACACAGTGAGTATAGAAAGTCCATAAACTAACAAAACACAGCAACAACAATCCCCTGGGGAAATCAATCTAGAGTTACTAAAGTTTTGTTGAAAATATCCAGTTTTCCACAAAAAATTATTAGACATTCAAAGAAACAGCAAAGTGTGAGCTATACTCAGGAAAAAAGCAGTCAAAGAAGCTGTCGCTGAGTTGGCTCAGATGTTGGGTTTAGCACAAAAGACTTCAAAGCCACTATTATAAATATGTTGAAAGAACTAAAAGAAATGATGTTTAAATGATTAAAACATGGTATGATAAAAATAACTCCTCAACAGAGAAACTGGAAGCCTCATACATTAGTAGTGAGGATATAAAAATGGTACAATTGCTTTGGAATAGGCTCATCAGTTTCTTAACACATGACTCAGCAATCCCACTCCTAGAAATATAACCAAGATAAATGAAAATACATGCCCACAAAAACACACACATTCAAATGTTCATACCAATATTATTAATAATGTCCAAAGACCGAAAATAATCCAAATGACCATCAATACAGATGTAATACATAAACAAAATGTGGCATATCTATGCAATGGAATAGTATTTGTAATGAAAAGAAATGAACTATCAGTACACGCAACAACATAGTGGAATCTGAAAAACATTGTGATACCAGGCACAAAAACCCCTACATTTTGTATGATGCTCTTTATTGACATGCCATTAAAAGGTATATTTATAGAGACCCTAAACAAATCAGTGGTTGCCTAGGTCTGGGGATGGGGGGCACAGATTAACTGTAAAAGGCTATGAGCAAACTCTTTAGGGCATAGAAATGTTCTAAAACTGGATTGTGGTTCTGGTTGCAAAACTCTACAACTTTACAAAAAGTCATTTTTCTATGCTCACAATAGATGAATTTTGTATTATGTAAATTATACTTGATAGAAGTGTTAAAACTAAAATAAACATTTTGTAGGGGCTGGGCTGGCCCAGTGGTATAGTGGTTAAGTTTCCGTGCTCCACTTCAGCAGCCTGGGGTTCGTGGGTTTGGATCCCGGGTGTGGACCTACATGCTGCTCATTGAGCTGTGCTGTGTCGGCATCCCATATACAATATATAGAGGAAGGTTGGCACAGATGTTAGCTCAGGAACAATTTCCTCAAGTAAAACGATGAAGACTGGCAACAGATGTTAGCTCAGGGACAATTTTCCTCACCAAAAAACAAACAAAACAAAACAAACCCTAAAACAAACATTTTTTAAAGGCTGACAGATATCCAGTCTGGGAAGCCTCTTTGTTCCAAAGAACCCAAGACTCTCTTCCCTTGCTTAGAGTCACCAGGGCAGGCAGGAGGAACTGGTAAAAGGAACCCAGTCAACAGAAAGTGGCCAGATCTTAGAAACCTCTTTATTCTCATGGGTAAAAAATTTTTTACCCCGCCACCCAGAGACACCCGAGCAGTTCAGGGCATCAATAAGGGGATCCAACACACCCTTCCCTTGCCCTGCTGGAACACCTTGCAGCCTGACCTTGTGATACCCCTTCTGCTCCTGTTACCCTGCTCAGTCAGCACTAGCAGGAAACACAGGGAGCCCCAGAGGCCCCAGATAAATGAAGCAGATCAAAACACCACCATGAAGTCTCTGAAAACAAACTGCCATTGGAACCACAGCCCACAAAATTAGATCAAGACCTGCAGGCTAAAATGAAACAGTGTGACTGCCTGGTGAAATAAAAGAATTAACTAGTTCTCAGAGTGTCTTAACATCATTGAACAAAATGTCCAAGATAAACTTGAAAACCACCCATTGTAACAAGAACCAGAAAATCACAACTTGGATGAGGAAAGTCAAGCAACTGGTGCCAACACTGAGATGAATCAGATGTTGGAATTATGTGACAAAGATTTCAAAGCAGCTATCATAGAAATGCTTCTGCAATCAATTACAAATTCTCTTGAAACAAATGAAAAAATAGAAAATCTCAGCAAAAAAATAGAAGTCATAAAAAAGAACCAAATGGAAAGTGTAGAACTGAAAATTACAACAACTGAAATAAATAGCCTGCTGAATGGGCTTAATGGTAGAGTGCAGATGACGGAGGACATATACTTGAGTGCAGAAAAATAGAAGCCACCCACTTTGAACAACAGAGAGAAATAGACTGAAAAGAAACAGAGCCTAAGAGACCTATGGGATAATAAAGTAGTCCAATGTTCATATAATCAGTGCCTCAAAATAATAGGAGTTAGGGAGGCTGAAAGAGTTTTTGAAGAAATAATGGCTGAAAAGTTCTAATTTGGCAAAAGACACAAACCTACAGACCCAAGAAGCTGAGTGAACCATAGCTAGGAAAACCAAAGAAAGATGCTAAGACGCATCATAATTAAAATTTTGAAAAAGAAAGACAAAGAAAAAAATCTCAAAAGCAGCTTGAGAGAAATGACATGTTACCTATAGGGGGACCTCAATTCAAAAGTGCATTTCTTATCTGAAAACATAGAGGCCAAAAATGACACAACATTTTTCAAGTGCTGAAAGAAAAGAATTGTCAACAATAAATTCTGTATCAGGTGTAACTGTCTTTCAGGAATGAAAAGAAAATAAAAACATTTTCAGGCAAAGGAAATCTAAAAGAATTTTTCACTAGCTGACTTACCATTAAATGTTGGCTAAAGGAAATTCTTCAGACAGCTAATGATAAAAGAATGGCATTTGAAGCATCAGGAAGGAAGAAGGAATAATGGAAAGAGCAGAAATATGTATACGTATAATAGACTATCCATTTTCTCATGAGTTTTATAAATCATAATGGGTGGTTAAAGTAAATATTATAACACCGTCTAATGCTCAAAACAGTGTTATTTAAAAGTGGGGAAGGTAAAGAGACCTAAATTGAAGTGAGGTTTTACACTTGAAAGGGTAAAAAGTTGATGCCAGTAAATTGTTAAAAGGCACATATTTATATTGTAATACACCAAGCAACCACAATGAAAACCACGTGAAGAGATAGACTCAAAAACACTGTAAATGAATCAAGATGGAACGGTAAAAAATGTCTAAGCAACCTGCAAGAAGGCAAGAAAAGAGAAACTGAGGAGTGGGAAGCAGAGAGATTAAAAAAGAAAACAAATAATAAAATGAATTCAAGTGCTAATGTATCAATAATTATATGAGATATAAGTGGTGTAAATACAACAATCAAAAGACAAAGGCTAGACAAGTAAAAGAAAACCCTGACCCAACTATGCACTCCTTACAAGAACGTCAGTGCTTTTTCTAGTTTCTTAAAGTAGGAACTTAGGTTATTGATTTGAGACCTGTGCTCATGTCTAATGTAAACATTTAGTGCTTTAAATTTCCTTCCCAACACTAATTTTCAATGTCATAAGTAAATTCAATGGCATAAAGAAGTTGGAAGTAAAAGGATGGAAAAGGATGTGTATTACAAATATTAATTTAAAAAGTCAGGTGTGGCTATATTAATAGCTGATGAAACAGACATAAAAAATCACTATGAAGTTGGACATTATATAATTATAAAATGATCAATCAATACTACATAGAAAATCAGCAAACATATAGAAGATTTGAGCAAGGCCATTGACCACCAGGAGTGAATTGACATATACAGAAGATTCCTCCCAACAACAACAGAATGCACAATTTTTTCAAGCATATGGAAAAGCACAGGCCCTAGGATAGATTAAAAAAATATTAACAAAGAAGAATAAATTGGGAGGAATCGCTTTACCTGATAACAAGGCTTACTATATAACTACAGTATTCAAGACAGTGTAAAATTGGTGGAGGAATAGACACATTGGTCAATGGAATAGAATAAAGAATCCAGAAATAGACCCTCACAAATACACTGAATTGTTTTCCAAATGTACAAGAATAGTTCAATGGAGGGGTAACCTTCTCAACAAATAGTGCCGGAGTAATTGGACATCCATAGGCAAAAACAACAATAGAAATCTTTCACCAAAACCTCATACTTTGTACAAAATCAACACAAAAAGGATCACAGACTTAAATGTAAAACATACTACTGTTTAACTTTTTAAAAAAAAAAACGTAGGAGACAATCTTTGGGAATTAGGGCTAGGCAAAGAGTTCTTAGACTTGACACCAAAAGCATGATCCATAAAAGGAAAAATAGAAAAATTTAACTTCATCAAACTTCAAAACTTTTGTTCTGTGAATGTCCATGTGAAGAGGATGAAAGATAAACTATGGACTGGGGGAAAATATTTGCAAACATCATATCTGACAAAGGACTAGTGTCAAGGATATATAAAGCGCTCTCAAGACTGAGCACTAAGAAAACAAAAAATCCAATTATAAAATGATCAAGAGACATGATGAAAAGACATTTCACCAAAGTGGATATACAGATGGCAAATAAGCACGTGAAACGATGTTCAACATCATTATCCATCAGGGAAATGCAAATTAAACCAAAATGAAATATCACTATGCATCTATCAGAATGGCTAAAATAAAAAAGTGACAATACCAAATGAAAGTGAGGACTCAGAGAAACCGGATCACTCCTACATTGCCATAGGATGAGAGATGGTACAGCCACTTGGGAACTAGCTTTGCAGAGTCTTACAAAACTAAGCCTGCAATTATCATAGGACCCAGCAAGGGCACTCTTGGGCATTTATTCCAGAGAAATGGAAGTTTATGTTCACACGAAAACCTGTATACAAATGTTTATAGCATCTTTATTCTTAATAAGCAAAAACTGGAAACAGCCTAGCTGTCCTTCAACAAATGAATGGTTACACGAACTGTGGCATATCCATACCATGGACCACTGATACTCAGCAATAAAAAGGAATGAACTATTGAAACACGCAGCAACTTGGATGAATCCCCAGGAAATTATGCTGAGTGAAAAAAGCCAATCTCGATAAGGTAAAAAAGCGTGATTCTATTTATGTAGCATTTTTGAAACGACAAAATTTGAGAAATGAAGGACAGATCAATGGTTGCCAGGAGTGAGGGATAGGAGAAGGGGTGGCAGGAGGAGGGCCGCGTGGTTATAAAAAGGGCAACAGGAGGGATCTTTGTGTTGTGGGAACTCTTCAGTATTTTGACTTTTCTGATAGATACATGAACCTACACAGGAGAAAGAAGTGTATAGAACTAGTTACACAACACGCGCACACACACACACACACACACACATGCGGATACCAATAAAACTGGGGAAATGTGAATCAAATTGGTGGATTATATCAATGTCACTCCCGCGGTTGTGATAGTATACTGTAGTTTTGTAAAATGCTGCCATTTGGGTAAACTGGGCAAAGCGAACAAGCAATCTTTCTGTATTTCTCACAACTGCATGGGAGGCATCAATTATCTCAAGAAGAACTTCAATTAAACGTGCCACTGCAGAAGTCCGGAGAATAGATGAGGATATTGGACTTGGGTGACAGTGGAGGTGTTGTCAGTGCATTATTCAATGAAAAGAAACAAGGTATAGGATAGTTGGTGCAGTGTGTTCCTACTTATGATTTCAAAGGATGCATATATACATATTTGTATATCAACATCAAAAATTACTGGGAGGAGACATAGGAAATCGTTGAAATAGTGGCCTCTGGGAAGTCTAACATGAGAGGAGACTCACTTTTCAAAATATGCTTGATTTTTTTTAACCATATGCCTATATTGCTTGTGTTAATTTATCCTAAAAATACATAGAAATTAGAATATCTTACATAAAATATAAACTTCAGTGTTTTAAAATATGCATTTTATATTCAATGCTATCATAATTATTACAAGACGTAAAAGAATCTGTAAGAAAAATCTTACAGGGGGCAAACAAATTTACTGGATTCTTTGGAGGAGGAAGCTTCCGTTGGAGAATGATTCCCATTGCTCTGATACTCCTGGACCCCCAAACTGTACACCAGAGCAAATCGCAGAGAAAGCTATCACAAGGGAGTGGGGTGAGCTGTGATACCAGCTTCATGGTAGTTTAAAAAAAAAAGGATCCTGAAGGCACTGTATTTTGAGGTCGAACTGTGTGGAAAAGAATTCTTTGTGCTAGTGTTTTGTCGTTTACACTGTCTCTCTGATCACATTTTTAAGTGTGTTCATGAAAACAGGCATATATAATTTAAAAGTTTATAGCCTCCTAATGCTGGGTTGTAAATATCAACAATATTGACAGTAGCTGGTATCTGATATTCCCTACAGCCTACCAGCAGGGAAGAGAGAAACTGACGTACAGATTATATAAATCAGCTGGGCCTAATTCTGGGCTCATCAGAACTCCCGAAAAGGTTGATCCCTCCTGAGTAAATGAGGAACAGCCAGGGAGCAGGTCTGCAGCGCAATTAATTGATGTTTAAATTGTCTAAGACCTTTTGAGCTAAATGTAAGCCTCAGCCTCATACAGAGGAGTCTGTGTAAACAGCAAAGGTGGCGGGTCACACTTAGGTTACCTTGGGCCAATGTGATTTTGAAAATGTTTGTGTTTTGACACTGAGGAAAGATCTCTGATAAATCACTACTCCACAGCAACATTTTCATCATAAAACCTATCTGTTTATCCCCTTATTTTTATTTTTACCACCTGCTCTGTATAGGAAGGAGTTGACAAGCAGCTGTTTAAAGCGGCTGAAATAGCTTTTAAAACAAATACTCTGGGCCTTTCGCTCCTTCTTCCACACAGCTAAAGGGCTGGAAGGTGTCACTTTGCAACACCCCTGCTCCGGCCTTGGTTTTGTTAAGTGATCACGCTTGTTTAATCCTCAGTGGCTACCATGCTCTGCCCAGCATTATTTCAGATATATTTCAGAGACCTTTGCAAATGTAGATGAAAACACCTGATCTTGGTTCAATTCCACCACACAATGTTTGGCTTGAGAAGAAGAACATGTCTAATGGGTTGGATTCTGACTGAAGCTAGTCTCTAGGTAGGCCCCAAGGGTTAAGGTAGGGTTGCCTGCCCTGTACCCCCAGTCTGATATCTGGCTTGCAGAGGAACTCCTAATGAGTCTGGGTGACTGAACTGGTGAGTGACTTGGGAGTGCAAATGTGTTTTGACTGAGCAAGTCTTGGCAACCAAGTGTTTGATGCTGTCTTCACAACATATTACTTTCTTCTCCAGTGTGTCAGCCAATCTATCAGGACAACACGACTCGGAAGACCTGTAGGCTTCTCAGAATCCCCTTATTCCAAAATGAACTCAGGATTTTGCTTCCAAAAGTTAAGTTTTCTTCCTCACCTCCTCTGCTTTCAGCTCGAACTTGTTCTCCCTACCCTCGTCCAATCAGTGAGTAAGTCCTGTTAATAGTCCCTCCAAATGTCCTTCAGCTTGGCCCTTCTCTTCTATTCCCACTACCAGTGCCTTAAGTCATGCCCCTAGCATTAGCTACTCAGATGACTGCAATAGATCCTTCTTTTACATTCTCACTCTTCCAAGAAATAATGATAATAAACTCCTATAGAGTTCTTACTCTATACTAGTTATTTTCTAAGAGCTTTATATACCTTACCTTGTTCAGTTCTCACAACAACCCTGTAAGATGTGTGATTATCATTGCCATATTACAGATGAAGAAACTGAAGCAGAGAGCGGTGAAGAAACTGGTCCAGGGTTAGACAAACCCAGTAAGTGCTCCAGTGCATCCTATATTGCAATGATTCTGATGCTTTAGTGAACATAAAAATCATGGAGGAGAGAGTACGTTAAAATTTAGATTCCCAAACTCCACCATTTGATACTCTGATGCAGTAGGTCTGGATTTTGACTACCAATCTGCATTTCTACCAACACCACTGATTCTGATGCAGGTGATCCAAGGAGTATACTTTGAGAAGCACTGGTGTGCAGCTTCAGAGGGAACTTATTAAAACCAAAATCTCATCGGTTCACTCCCTGCTTTAAGACATTTTGATGGCCCCCTGTTGCTTTTAGGATAAAGTCCAAATCCCTTGGTATGGCACACAACACCCTCCACAAAGCAGCTTCCGACAATCTTTCCAGCTCTATCTTCCACCTCCCCCTCCCATACCAGATGTCTTATAATTTCTTAGCTATTCATTAATTTCTTCATTCACCCACCACCACTGACAAAATTTTTACTCATGCTTGGCACTATACTAGGTGTGGAGATACAGCCAAAAAGATAGGGTACCTGCTCTCAAGAGACTTAGTCTAGTGGAGGTTAATTTTAGGGGTGAATGCACAAAACACAGTGAAGGCAGAGGAGAAGGAGCACTTAAGTCTGCCTGGGAGTCAAGGAAGGCATCACCAAGAAGATAACATTTGAGCTGAGACATAAAGGATGAGTAGAAGTTTCCAGTGGACAGACAGAGGGAGGAGCATTCCAGGTAGAGAGATGCAGCATGTACAGAAGTAGGGAACTATGTACTCCAGAATCTATACATAGTTCTATAATTCTAGAGTGAAACACAAGGGGATGACAGAATAGTTGTCAGAGTTGTTGCTAGACAGGCAAGCAGGTGCTCGGGACTTTAATTCTGCAGCAGGCAGAAATCTAAGATGGCCCCCAAGATGCCCAGTGTTAACTGGTTTGATTTTTCCCTGCAAATTCCCCTACCCTTGAATGCAGGCAGGACCTGCAAATATGATAGGATATCACTCCAGTGTTTAGGTTACTAATCAGTTGATTTTGAGATCATCAAAAAGGAAGATGTCTTGTATGGGTCTGACCCAATCAAGTGAGCTATTAAGTGAGGATTAAGAAGTCAGAGACATGTACCCCTACCGGCCAGGAAGAAAAAGAAATTTGTGAACTGCCTTTGGGGAACATGTGATAAGGAACTGCAGGTGGTCTCTAGCAGCTGAGAATGGTCTCTGGCAAACAGCTAGCAATAAAATGAGGCCTTCATTCCTACAAATGCAGGAAAATGAACACTACCAACAACCTGAGTGAGCTTGGAAGAGGACAGTAAGCCTCCTATGGGAATTATAGCCCTGGCCCACACTTTGATTTCAGCCCGGTGAGACTCTGGGCAGAGGACCCAGCTAACCTGTACCTGGAAACTGGGAGATCATAAATTTGTATTGTTTTAAAGTGCTAGGTGTGTGGTAATCTCTTATTCGACAATAGAAAACTAGCTCATATTCCACGCAAAAGAATTTAGATTTTGCCCGCAGGTGATTGAGAAATATTGAAGGATTCTGAGTTGGGTAACGTATATACAAGTTAGAAACAGAAATCTGACAGCGGAGTAGAGAATGAATGGTAGAAACTGAAGGGGAAAATTCAGGATATTTCTCCTCTTTTTGCTCACAGCAGTGGCTGTGCTCCCTCTGTGCTTTCTCATAGCCCCTGCCTGCATGATCTCAGCTCCTATCAGGCAGTCCCCACCATGGTTCCAGCTCCCATTGGACGGCCACAAATCCTGGCCTGTCATTACACTAACTACACCTGTTCTTCGATCCCTGGTGGGCAGGTAGCGGCAGATCTTTAAGTTACCTTGTGATTGCTGTTTGGTTTACCAGCAACTTAATCACCTTTTCAACCAATTCCCTCCTTTAAATTCTCTATGTTTGAAATTTCTGGAATGGCTTCTGTTTCCTGAGTAGAGTCTCACTGATTCAGGTGTTAAATTGGCAAGTGCGAGTGATTGATTATATGTAAGAGGGAGTAGACAGTGAAGGATCTCAGATGACTTCTGAGTTTGAGCAACCAGTTGGACGATGATGCTGGTGAATTTTCACCAGTAAATTGAATAAAATATTTACAGAAGAAATGCCACTAATCATACACAAACTTGTTTAGAAAATGAAAGAGGAGATACGCTTCATACATTTTTCTCTGAAGCAGCAAAACCTTGATATCAAAATCTTGCAGAATGTTACAGGAAAAGAACTACAAACCAATATGCTCCGTGTATATAGGTGCAAAAGTCCTTAACAAAATATTAAGTTGAAA
Source organism: Equus przewalskii (assembly GCF_037783145.1). Classification (NCBI taxonomy): domain Eukaryota; kingdom Metazoa; phylum Chordata; class Mammalia; order Perissodactyla; family Equidae; genus Equus; species Equus przewalskii. Next base: position 111,775,108 of record NC_091863.1, on the reverse strand, counting down.
CCAGCATATATAAAAAGAATAAAGGGGAAAAAGTATGATCATTTCAATAGATGTAAGAAGATTTTGACAAAATTCAATACCTGTTTGTGATAAACAACAACAACAAAACCTCAGCTGACTAGAAATAGGAGACTTCCTTCATATGAGAACCTATAGGGCTCATGATATTTAATGATGAAATATAAACACTTTCCCAGAAATTCAGAATTAGGCAAGGACATCCAGTTTCATCACTTCTATTGAACATCGTTCTGGAGATCCTAGCAGGTACAATAAGGTAAGATAAATCAAAGACATAAATATTGGAAAGGAAAATTTAAGGGCTTCTCTATTTGCATGCAACTTTATTGTTTATATAGAAAATCTAAAGAATCTACAAAATAATTGTTCAAACTAATAAGTGAATCTACCAAGGTGACATGACTCAATACACAAAAAATAATAGTAAATATTTATAGTGGTGCAAAACAATTGAAAAAAACTTAAGCAAACAATTCTGTTCATAATAGCATCAAAAACATAACATGATTTAGGAAAAAAATAACAGCAGACATTCATGATCTCTACATTGAAAAGCACAAAAATTGCTAGATAAAGACTAAATATTATTAAGATGTTTATTTGCTCCAAACTAATTGCTAGATTGATGCAATCAAGTAAAAACCCTGGAAGGCTTTTTTGTAAAAGTTGACAAGCTGTTTCTAAAATTTATATGGAACTTCAAAGGACAGGAAATGGCCAAATTTTCCCCCATCATTTTTTTTTTTTTTTTTTTTTTTGCTGAGGAAGATTCACCCTGAGCTAATATCTCCTGCTAATCTTCCTCATTTATTGGGGGGAGGGGGGAAGATTAGCCCTGAGCTAACATGCTACCAATCCTCCTCTTTTTGCTGAAGAGGATTGGCCCTGAGCTAATATCCATGCCCATTCTCCTCTACTTTATATGTGGGATGCCTGACACAGCATGGCTTGGTAAGTGGTGCATAGGTCCGCACCCGGGTTCCGAACTGGAGAACCCTGGGCTGCTGAAGTGGAATGTGCGAACTTAACCACTGCACCACTGGGCTGGCCCCCAATCTTCCTCTTTTTGTATGTGAGCTGCTGCCACAGCATGGCCACTGACAGACTAGTGGTGTAGGTCTGTGCCCAGGAACCAAACCTGAGCTGAAGTGGAGCACCCTGAACTTAACCACTAGGCCACCAGGGCTGGCCCCCCATCTTTATTGAGGTATAATTGACAAATAAAAATTATATATATTTAAAGTATATGATTTGATGTTTTGATATACATGTACACTGTGAAATAATAGCCAAAATCAAGCTAATAACATATCCACTAGCTTACATGGTTACCATTTTCTTTCTTTCTTTTTTGTGGTAAGAACACTTAAGATCTTCCCTTTTAGCAAATTTCAAGTACTATACAATACGGCATTGTTGACTGTGTTCACATTGCTGTACATTAGATCTCCATAATTTCTTCATCTGCATAACTGAAACTTTGCATTCATTGACCAACATCTCCCCATTTCCCCGTCCTCCCCAGCCCGTGGCAACCACTATTCTACTCTCTGCTTCTATCAACTTGACTATTTTAGATTCCAGATATTAGCGAGATCATGCAATATTTTTTATGTATCTGGCTTATTTCACTTAGCATAATGTCCTCCAGGTCCATCCATGTTGTCATCAATGGCAGGTTTTTCTTCTTTTTGGTGCTGAATGGTATTCTGTTGTGTATACATATCACATTTTCCTTATCTGTTCATCCCTCAATGGATGTTTAGGTTGTTTCCATATCTTGGATATTATGAATAATGCTGCAATGAACATGGAATGCAGATACCTTTTTGAGATATAGATTTTAATTCCTTAGGATATATACCCAGAAGTGGGGTTGCTGGATCATATGGTACTTCTATTTTTAATTTTTTGGGGAACCTCCATTCTGTTTTCATAATGGCTGTACCAATTTACTTTCTCACAAACAGTGTACCGGGGTTCTCTTTTCTCCACGTCCTTACTAACAACTTGTTATCTTTTGTCTTTTGATAATAACTGTTCTAAAAAATGTGAAGTGATTTTTTATTGTGGTTTAGATTTGCCTTCCCCTGATGATTAGTGATGTCGAGCAACTATTCATATCCCTGTTGGCCATTTAATGTCTTCTTTTGAAAAATTTCTATTCAGGTCCCTTGCCCATTTTTCAATCAAGTTATTTGTTTTCTTGCTCCTGGGTTGTATGAGTTACTTGTGTACCTTGGATAGTAACTCCTTTTTTGCTTGATATATGGGTTTCAAATATTTTCCCCCATTCTGTGGGTTGTCTCTTCATTCTATTGAATGTTTCTTTTGCCATGCTGAAGATTTTTAGTTTGATGCAAAAAAGTGCATCTTAACCCATACCTCACACCATACACAAAATATAGTTCAGCATGAATTGTAGATATAAATATAACGCTTAAACTACAAAGCTTCTAGAAGGAAATATAAGTGAATAAGTGAAAAACATTAGGCAATGTTTTTTTGTGGACAAGACATAGAAAGAAAGAAATATAAGAGCAAATATCTAGGTCAATTAAACTTAATAAGAATAAAGAACTTCTGTTTATCAAAAGATACTATTAAGAAGATGAATAGGCAAGGCAAATGCTTGAAGAAAATATTCACAAAATTTATTAAGCATAATAAAAAGGTGGAAAAGACTATTTTCTTCCTAACCCCATTATTCTTTATTATAGCTCCCCATTTTTTCTGTTTTGCCGTTTATCCTAATACCTAATTATCCATTTGCTTATTTACTTGTTCAGTGTCTCACCCAGAAATGTAATCCCCATGAGAGCACAGTCTTCTACCAATTTTTAGCTCAGTGTACACAGTAGGTGCCTATGAAGTATTTGTTGAATAAATAGTATTTATCCATCGATCTAGGAGGAGCTGGGATTGTACATTTATTCACTGACTGAGGGTTGGCATCATCCAAAGAGCTAACTTGGCTGTGTGTGGGAGGCTTTAACTGTGCACCTTTCACAGCTCAGGCTGGGTCCGCTTTGGAGTTTCCTATTGCTGACAACTTGAGCTGTCTTTATTCCATGCCTCTGCCTCAGAAATTGAAATTTGATGTTTCTTAGTCACCAGGAAACTGAACCAATCTTTTTACTTGCATTGTTCATCAAGTTATTCCTATGCTTAGGTAACAACTCACTTGGAATGGTCCTAAATTTCATGGTACATCTTTTCGTTTGGAGTATGGCAAAGCCTAACACCTTATCATGAGTTCAAAGTTGTTTTCACATATTGGCGAGGATGTCAAAGTATTTCAAGCTCCAGATGGAGGTGCTTAAATGAGTTGCACATCATCTTGGTGCAGGAAACATTGACCTTGGCGCTCATTACAAATGAGACCTATCACCTCATCTTACATCCTAAAGTGCCTGCAAAGATAGTGAACACCGAGAACAGTTTGGTTATTAATTGTTTATATACCAGCCAGAGTTAAAATTTTGCTTTTAAATCTCAAAATCAATTTCCATTTATTTGCACACAAGTAAAGAGGGCAAGGTTTTGAACTCAAATTGGCACCTAAATAAAAGCACCCGATAAATGCTTGCAGTTGGCCAGCACTTCTAACCACCATCTGGAAGGGGCGAAGTGGGTAATTTGCAAAGCTGTGTTTACTGTGAATAAATTTGAGAAATTCTATTTCAGTCTAATATATACTTAATAATAAAACATTGGATTAGACAACAGAAGATTACTGTTAGAGACGGTTGTTATAGATTAGCCATCCTCAGCCATGGTTTCAATAGGCAAAGTTAGAAAGGAAAATAGCATTCTGTAGGGTGTGAGGAGAAAGCCACTGGCTGCCTGTGAGGAGAGGATTCATCTGGGCTCTTGTGTGACTGTTCATTATTCCCGTACCCATCACTGGAGAGCACCCTAACTCACATTTCATCACAACTGTACAATTCTTGAATACTTTCTATGTGCCAGGCGCTAGGCTGCCTACTCTATTTTTACATTTACAAAATATTTTTATATGTATTTCGTCATGTAGTGCCCACAGGTGCTCATCAAAGTAAGCATCTTCAGCCCTTATTTAACAGATGAAGAAGCTGAGGTCCAGAGGGCGTCAAATGATGCCATACTACCAGTGGAAGGAAGAGCAGAATTCTAATTCCTCTCTGTGTCACTTCAGAGGTTTACTTTGTTTTTTAATTTCCCATCACAGATATAATGACATCAACTAAAAGATGTGGCAGAATGAGATGAAGATACTTAGGGACTAAGATAGCAAGAGTAGTGCAAGGGTCATGCAGGCTAGCTCTTCTGAGGCTTAGAGCTCAGACTAGTACATTTCTGGAACTATTATTGAAGGTATGGGCCCTACGAGAATTGCCATGGAGAGCCTACTAACTTCTCAGGGAGCCATACAGGGTGAACCCTAAGTTCTCCCTGCACCTACTCCAACCTGCAGAAATACTTCCAAGCCTCTGGCTTCCAGCCTTTGGAAGAGTAGCCTTCAGAGATGAAAGAATGGTCTGGCCTGTACTTCTCTGAGTGAGCTCTGTCTTTCTTCTGCTGAACTTCATGGCATCTGGGCTATCTAGGACTTTGGGCTCTCTGGATGGAGGAAAGAAGCCCAGTCAAGACAGACCCCATCATCAGGGGCTCAGTTGAGGCTTGTCCTGAAGATTCAGTGGAGGGATATAGGATACAATCCTCTTCCCCAATACGTGAACAAGAACTGGATGGTGTGGGCTTGGAGAGTTTGTGGGGCCTCTGGCCCCAGGCTTAGGAGATTCCTGACTAAGACCAGAGGCTAGCTGCTTTGGAGGATCCTTACTGATGCCACACCACTGAAGGATTTGGCTGAAGGCTGGGCCTCTCTAGCTTCAATGGGACAATAGCCTGACACATACAAATCGGTGAGATTGACTACAGTTTCAATATGTGGACCAGGATTCTGACTCTGGAAACAGTTCTGGAGCTCAGGATTCACTGAAGCCTGTCCCTAGAGTACCGATAAAGACCCAGAGGTGTTATCAGTAGAAGGCTTTGATGCAAAGGGAGGCAATACTTCATAGTGAAAAGGGCCTGGGCTTGAGAGCCATGCAGGCATAGGTTGGATAAAGCTCAGTTCTGCCACCATTTATCTGTGTGACCTTGGGAAAGCTACTTAACTTCTTGGAGCCTCAGTCTCCTCGTTGGTAAGATGAGGATGATAATTATATCTATTTCAAGGACTATTGTGAGGTTAAGGGCATGTAGAGCTCCTCACCCAATGCCTGATACATAGTAAGCATTCAACAAATGATGGCCAATTGTATTATTGTTGTGAGAGATTAAACTGTTCTACTCTGAGGTCCTTCCTAACTCTACAATTCTACCACTGTAGAATTTCAATCTTGCTCTCCAGGTCTGGAAGGAGTACTACCTTCTGGGTCTACTTCTGTCAGAGACCTTGCTATGCTCTGCCATAATCCCCTGTTACTTGGCTGTATCCTCTGCAGACACATGAGCTCTGCAAGGACAGGGACTGAGTCTTAGTCACCACGTATCTAGTGCCTGGTGCATAGTTAGCACTTGGTAAATGTTTGAATATTTAAATTAATATATCAATCAATCGATTACCATGAGCCCCCTTAGTGCTGTCTGACATTTCCATTCCCAGTGCCTACTTGCTGACATCTGCTCCTCCCTCTCAAGTAACCCTGGAAGGCCTAGTTAGGAATGTAGGCTTCAGACAAGAGAATATATGTACTCTACGTCACTCAGCGAAGAAATATTCATTAAGCACTGTTGGGAAAAGCAGTCTCATGTGTGCATGTGGTCTTTTACCCCTATGTGGCTGCATAAGAATGGGCCTTGGGTCTGGAGCACTTCCTTACCAACAGATAAAGTCCTCACAGCCTGTGCTGGGCTTATCACCTTGTGTGGTACTCTTTCCCTGTTTCAGACTTAATGTGTGCTCCTTTGTTCTGCTTAAACATGTGCATCATATGGTACCTGGCCAGCTCCACTGCTCTACCTGTTCCTGGTGGGAAGAGAATGGGGTCCTTCATTTGCAGCAGGAGACAGGTGGGTGCAGAACATCTCCCTATGGGCCAAGACCCGCTGACTGTGAGGGACTGGTGCCTACTATTAAAGCTGATCTTGCTCTGTCTCTTCTCTATGTGAGTAAAGCATGGTTCCATCTGGTGCCTGTGTGAATCATATCTTTCTAGGTGACCTCAAACTTTGGTTGATATCCTGGGACTGTTCTTGATGGCAGGCGTTGTTATGCTCTTTGCTATCCTTCACACGGTGGAACTTTCCATGGAGGTTGTAACAGGTGTCATTTGCTCGACAGTTCAACAGCACCTGATGTTTTCAGGCATCATGTAAGTGAGATTCTGGGGAGGTGTAAAAGTCATTAAAACCTAGTCTCTCCACTCTCAGAGGCTCACAATTTATTAGGGAATACAAGTACACAAAAATAATAGTTATCATTTGCTAAATACCTGCTATGTGCAGGGACTTCATTTGAACGAAAGCTTCTTCTCATTCCATTAAGCATAGAGTTATACATGTCTTGGTTTCATTGGGACAGTCCTGGTTTATTCTTGTTGTTCCAAAGAAATGATTAATAGCACCCTTTTCACTCTCAAAAGTGTTTTGATTTGAACGATAAATTATATGATCAGCCTAACTAAGCTACACAGGCTCTCAAATATGCTGGGACAGAAGTATGACCAGAGTACTTTGGGAATCCTGAATAAGAGGCAAGTAGATTTCCCTGGGGTTGGATGAGAGAAGAGCATCAGGGTTGGGGTGGAATTTGAGGAGGACAAAATAGACTTTTTGACAGCAGAGGTGGTGATTATTGATATGTTTTTCCTTTTCTTTTGTTATGAGTATCTCTGGACTTGGATGTCCAAAGCCGGGATCAATGAGTTCTGATACAAAACATAGGGACCTACATCTAAGTACAGAAAAATGCGTGAGTAAAAAATAGGACATAACATTTATTGATCACTTATTATGCACCAGGCACTGTACTAAATAAATCATGTGCATCATCTCATTGAATCCTTATAAACCTATCATCATAAGACAGCACTTATAAACTATCATCTCCTTTCTACAAGAGAGGAAATGAAGATTAAGAGGGGTTAAATGACTTGTTCAGGGTCACACAGCTAGGAAAGGGTGGAGTCAAAATTCAGACAGAGATCTCTCTGAGTCCAGAGCTCACACTGTTATTTTTTTAATTGAGACAGAATTGACATATAACATTGTGTAAGTTTAAGGTGTACCATGCATTGATTTGATACATTTATATATTGCAATGTGATTACCGCTGTAGCATTAGCTAACACCTCTATCATGTCACAAAATTATTTTTTGTGTGTGGTGAGAACATTTAAGATCTAGTCTCTTATCAACTTTGAAGTATATAATACAGTATTGTTGACTATAATCACAATGCTGTGCATTACATATCGGAACTTATTCATCCTCTAACTGCAAGTTTCTACCCTTCAACCAACATCTCCTCAATTCCTCCACCCCCCAGCCCCTAGTACCCACTGTTCTATTGTCTCTTTCTATGAGTTTGGCTCTTTTAGATTCTGCATATAAGTGATATTATGCAAAACTCTCCCGAGTTTATGGCAGAATTATTCACGATAGCCTAGATATGGAAACAACCTAAGTGTCCATGAACAAATGAATGAATATATATATATACACATACACACACCCTGCATCTCATCTATCTTTGAATATTAATCAGCCATGAGAAAGAATGAGATCCTGCTATTTACAACAACATGGATGGACCTTGTGCTGAGCTAAGTCTGACAGAGCTTACGTTCTTAAATCCTTCACTCTCCTGCTTCCAGAAATTTCCATAATCTGGAATCAGAATTCCACTGTTGCCCATGCAACTTTCAGTTTCAGTTGACTATCATAAACAATGCTAGGGACCACTACGTATTCAGCATCCATGATGTGCCAGACACTTCACAGAATTTATTTTGAATCCTCGTAACAACCCTGTTAAACGGGTACTTCTCATTTTATGGATGAATCTGGTGTTCATAGAGATCGGGCACCAACTCTTAGTTGTAAACTTCACGTCCCTCAAGATGGGAAGAACGGTAAGCATAAGAATGCCTTTGGGTAGCACAAGGACTGTACGCTACTAGATTTCTTTAGACAATTCCTGAGCTGGTAAGAAAGACAAAACCTCCTGTTCTTTTTAATTAGTGGACCTCTGAGAAATAACACAGAAAGTGGAATGTTATCCCTTCACTTTCTCAGAGTCACCAGCCATGTCACCCTGGGCAAATCCATTCCGCTCTAGGAGTTTGTTTCTTCATCTGTACAGTGGGGATAACTCCTACCTCACAAACTTGCAAGGAAGGTTAAATGAGAAAGTGCATGCAGACTCTCTAGCCTAGCATCTATCTCCTTGTTGCCATTTCCTTCCCTATAATTATGCATCTTCCCTTTCTTTGGTCAGTGGCAGGTTTCCATTTCACCTTTGCAGTAGTCATGGCTGAAATTAGCTCAACTATTTTTCACATTAGGACTATATAATTTTTCCATATTAGAATTTGTAGAAATTGTGGAAATTAAGCTGGAGCAATTATTACCTGATTTTTTTCCCCTCTGAAAAATGCAAGCATTTTGTTTTCTTGGAATTTGCATGGAAATACTAACCTCCCAAAGAATGTACATCACAGAGGATTCCAAAATTTGACCTTCATTTCTTAGTTTATATTTTAAATAATACATGCACATGGGTAAAAAGGCAAAAGCTATGGAAGGTTATACACTGAAGAATAAATTGCTCTTTCCCGCCACCCTCAACCCCCCAGTCGCTCTTCTTAGAAGTAACCACTGCAATTATTTTGTGTGTCTTTCAGGAGATATTCTACTCATATACAAGCATATCTGTATATTTATATCTCCCTGCTTTTATTCACAAACATAATAGCATAGTCTACACAGTTTTGAACCTCACTTTTATTATTTAACAATGTGTCTTGGCAATCTTTCCATTTCAGTATGAATAGATTTCCCTCATTATTTTTAATGGCTGCATGGTATTCAAATATATGGATATCCTATAATTTATGTAAACGGCCCCAAAGTTGTTTATGGTCTTTTGCTATTACAAATAATTTCGAAGGCATTATCTTCATACGCACGTCGTTGCTCATGTACACGTAGTGTTGTGAGATAAATGGCTATTTACTGGAATCACTGGATCAAAGTTCATGAACATTTACAATGTTGATAAATATTGCCAAATTGTCCTTCAAAGAGGGTCCCAATTTAATTACTACCAACAGTAAATGAGGGTGTTTCTTCACATCCTTGAACACAGTAGACTTTTTTATCCTTTTTAATCCTAGTTGGAAGATGATCATTTGTTTTGGTTTAATTCTGCATCTGTTGCACTATGAGTGAATTGATATCTTTTCACGCATTTAAAAGTAATTTGCATTCCTTTTTCTATATACACGTTCCTTGCCCGTTTTTCTTATGGATTATTATATTCATTTTACTTGTGTGTAAAACCTTTTTATATATTGAAGATTTAGATTCTTTACCAGATACGTTGAAAGTGTTTTGTCTGCCACTTGTCTTTTGACTTCATTCGTGGTGTTTTGATACATGGGATGTTTTAAATTTTAATGTCTCTGTCTCTTGTTTAATGGGTTTTGGTGTATGTGTCATATTTACAAAACATTTCTGAGAGTATAATAAAGCTATTTTCTCAATTTTTTACTTTAGTGGTAGCATTTTCAAGAAAACATTTAACATTGTTATATATTTATATATGTATATGTCTTTATAGATTCTCTGTTCTGTTGCATTGATTTGCCTATTCATTTACTGGTTTACTGGTATCAAATTGTGTTAATTACACGAGTTTTATGGTATTTCAATAGGTGTTATTGCTAGTGCCCTCTCACTACTCTTCTTTTTCAGAATTTTCCTTGAGTTTCTTACAAGTCATGTTTCCATTTGAACTTTAGAATAAGTATGGCTGATTCAAAATAGAATCATATTTGTATTTTATTTGGATAGTTGAAGTTTATAAATATTCTCGAGAGAGTTGTTTTAGTAAGAATCATTTCTGTTGTTACCTTAAATGGGTTATTTTCTTTGATTAAATTTTCTAAGTGCTTATTTGTTATATATAGGCAAGTTCTGATAGGAAAGCTTACGTATACAGTATACACGATGAGCACTCTTGTTCCAGTTTTGAAATATAGACTTATATAAAGACTTCTAGAAAATACATTGGCAGGACACAAGCCAAAATGTCAACCTTGATTATCTCTGAATAGTGGATGATGATTCTGAATGATCTTTCTTTTCTTTTTCGTGGTTGTCCAGTGTTTCCCATATTTCTTGCAGTATGCATATATCACCATTATATCAAGAAGCAAAAGATACTTTAAAAAGGAAGGAGAGTTGACAGCATAGTTAAGGGATGCAACTTTGGAGTATAATTGTGGTGCTCACATGGGGAGGAAAGGAACAACATGGTAAGTGGTGTAATCAGGGTAGGCTAACTGCTGCAATAAACTACCCCAAAGACTCAGTGGCTGGATATGATAGAAGTTTCTTTCTTTCTTACAAAATAATGCAGGTCCATAGAGATTGCAGCAGGGAGGTGGGAAGCTGTTGCATATAGTAGGTATTAGGGGGTCAGCCCAGAAGCGATATGGTCGCTCCCACTCACATTCCATTGGTCAGCACTCAGTCATCTGGCCATATCTAGCTGCAAGGGTGACTGGGAAATGTAAGCTGGCTGTGTGCCCAGGAAGGAGAGAGCATGGGAACCAGTGAGCACTCCAAGACTCTAGTGAATCTAGTAAGCACTTAGAGTTGCGCTAGTGTTTTCGCATCATTTTCCAGGGTGGTTACTTGGGTTTGAGAGTGTTCCTCCCACGGAGTTTTCTTGAAGTTGTTGAGAGTACCCAGATTGTACCTGAATAAGAAAACAAGCAGAGAAGTGCCCTCCCTGCCCTCCACCACAGGATTCCCATGCAAATTTCTTGGTATTTCGTTCCCTTTGTCCAGCCTTCTTGTACATCAAGCCATCTCCAATCTGAAGCTAAATCCCCAAACTCTGATTCCTTACCTCGCACCTGCTCTGGCTTGGTGTCTTCAGTCATTAACTCAGTGTCTGACTTACTTTTGTCTGTATTGGGTGCTGCTTTCTTTATGTACAATGCTTTGGTGAACTGTTGACATTTTCTTCCGTCTCTGAACGCAATCCATCTTCTGCTTTCTGACCTGACACTGGGTTGTGAGGTTGGCATCTCACAAGGGCTCTGTGTCATCTCACCAGGGGCTGGTTACTTCCTGGAGGAGGGAATCATTTTCCTTGCCCTGGTTTCTGGAGAGTGATTGATGAACTACTTCCAGTTCAGTTCATGCAGTCACCTGCCCGGTGTCCTTTGGTACCCCAGTTCGGTGTAAGGAAGTTGATAGATGTATGTGGTACAGCCAGACATGGCTTATCTGGAAAGGATCCCTGATGGACAACTGACACTGTCACCATCTCATAAAATATCAAAATGCATGATAAGGTGAAAACGTTCAGTGTGTTCATAAAGCACAAACCCTCAATAAATATCCCAGGAAGCTGGGGTCCATTTTTCTTAGCTCTGCACTCACGTTGAAATAAACTCTTTCTATCTTTACCATAGAAGCTTCAGAGTGTAACTCCCTTTTCACCCAGGACAAGTTTTCTGTGATGGGTTTTAAATGGGGCCTTCATTTAAGCAATTTCTGTGTGCTGCTCATGTTTTGCTATCCAACAAACTGCCAGGCAAACAAAATGCCTGGGGCCTATGATTAACCACGTGTATTGAAGTCCAGAGCTATTTTTAAAATAACAATTTCTTTCCGATTATAAACGTAATGCATAACCATGACTTATGCTTTGGAGTCCATACTAAGAGCTCAGTACTGGCCTCAGTGTTTTGCATGCATTGACTAATCTTCATAACAACTTTCTGGGGTAAATATTATGATTTCCACTTAACATAGAAGGAAATAGGTCCAAAGAAATTCGGTATCTTGTTTAGGTTCACACAGTTAGGATGTGGTAATGCCAGAATCAGAACCTGGGTCTTCTGACACTGGAGCCTGCACACTTTACTGCCACCAAATCCTGCCTCTATACGTGACTATTCCAGCAAATTTGAAGAAGATAAAATATAGTGAAGAAAAAAACAAGGGTAAAAATTATCCATAATACCTTTACCTAGAATATCGATTGTATTTGGTACATTTTCTGAAAGTCTTTACCTCTGATGGATAGATAGAGTTTTTAAATATACAGGTTTTATTCATGGTACTGTACTCTGATTTTAACATTTAACCTCTTATTGTGGGACTATAGTCAAGTCATTAAATCTTGTTGAAAGCATTCTCATGGTTGCTTGACATTCAGCTGTACCGTAATTCATTTAAGCAGTCCTTTATTACCGGACCTTCTTCTGCCTTCAGTTTTGCTATTACAAAACCAATTATAAATAATTCTACCATGAATTCATTTGACTATATTTTGACTGATTATTTCCCTGTTATGAATTCCTAGTAGAATTACTGTTTTAAATATATGCACATATTTAAGGCCCTTGATACATATTGTCAAATATAACGGATTCTTGGTAGTATCTATATCAATGAGCCATAATTGACTTTAATATACTTTGTAATTGATTCTAATCAATGCTAGAGGCATCTTTTCTTCCTCATCTAAAGATCTGTGTTTTGGGAGTAAGGGAAGGATTGGGCTTCAACCTAGCAACTCAGAAAGGGCTTGATGACCTCAGGAGCGCTGAAGTGGAGCTGGATGGCATCTACGGCAGTACATGGCTAGCAGAAGGGAGGACCTGCAAGACAGAGGCTGAAGGAATTCTGCTGCTGACTATAAGAATTGTACATGGATGCAACACTTGCAGGTATATTCTCTTTGTGAGATTGCCATTCTTGAGTAAGGAAGAGAGGTAAAAATAGCTTTGAATATTCACAGTCTCTTCCAGCTTAGAGACTGAATTTAAAATACTGTTCATGTGAAGTCATGACTTTCCCCGTGTAATGCCCTTGCAACAACCCTGTAAGGCACACAGATTAAGTACTATTATCCTCACTTTACAACAGAAAACAACAGTAACAGTGGAAAATTATCAAGCACATACTATGGGGCAAGCATTGTGCTAATACTTCGTATGTATTACTCTTCTTAATGCTCAAAAGAACCCTATGAAAGAACCCCACTTCATGGATAAGGACAATGATAATTTAATTTAACTTATTTAAATAATAATAATTTAAGATAATTAAGATAAGTTAAGATATTAAATAATATCTTTATTTAATAATAATTTAATTTAATAATAATATAAGATAACTTATATCTTATATAATAATTTAAGATAACTTATACTTTAAGATATAATTTAATAATAATTTAAGATAATTTAAGATAACTTAATAATTTAATACAATAATTTAAGATAATTATTAATTATCAATAATTTAAGATAACTTATTTAAAGTTACAAATTTAACAATTGGCAGAACTGGTATTCAAACCCACTTTGTCTTCAGCGAAATCTCAGAGAGGTTAAGTGACTTGTTTAAAGCCCCCCAGAGAGTAAGCCGTTGAACTGGAACCCGTGTCCAGGTCTCAGTGTTCAGTGGTCTTTCCTCTACACCAAGGCTCCACTGTAGCCATTTGGGTGCAGTTGGCAGTGTCAGCCTTCATTTGAAGTACCCAACACTATTAAGAGTCTCTCAAGCACAGACCAAGTTTTCTCACAGATATAGAGTGGCCAATCACTATTTTTGTTCCCTGACATCTGTGTATGTCCCTGTGTGTGTTTGTACCTGTGGGGACCTGAAGGTTGCCAGGCATCATTTTACCAATGAGTAGGTAGAGGAACTGAGAGGTAAAATAACTTGTGCATGGCCACATAGTTGGTAATGAAAGTAGAGATCATACTACTCATCTCCCAAAGTTATTCAGAGCATTTTATGCACATTTGAAAGTGCCTGTCACAAAGTAAGCATTCAGTAAATAATAGCAAATATTAATGATGATGATGACAATTATCTTGTTACTATGATAGCGTAATTAGTTCTTCTGCCTCATTAATCCTTGTGTCCTCAAATGAGGACCATTGGAGTCCTTCATTGTCTTACCAGACCAAATACTACCTGAGAGATTTGCAAATATTGATTCTACTGTGTATGAGGAATGCCTCTTAGGAAGCAGCTAATCAGCTAGGAGAAGCTGGCTAACACTGAGACCTTCAGATCTGTACCCAAACTACAGAGACTTCTAAGCAGAGGCATTGTTTTCAATGCTTCGACTTCACACGTATCTTTGATAAGCAGGGGCACCTTTACTTTTACACACTGTACGTGGACACGAGTCTGCTTCAACACGATAGGAAGCAACAAGCTACCCAATCCCTGCTATTTTAAGTATTGAATAGCAAAATCCTGCGGCAGTCTAGGAAACTTATTTCTACAGAATGTGCTGACACAGTGGAATGGAATTAAATGGGGCCTCATACCTAGTGTATTTCACCACCAGCATGTTTTATTCATCCTTGCTCAAGTGTATGAATGGGCAATTTTCCTTCCAGATGAAGAGGCACTCGAGTAACAGAGCTACAGTTTTCCAAGGAGAATTACTGGGCACCAGATTTGAAGGGAGAGGTCATTTTGGCTGGGAAAAATTAATAGTTTCCTGGTATGGCATTCCCTTTACCACCAAAATATATGGTGTGTAGAATCTAGCTTGAAACTTCCTATGAAGAGTGAATGCAAATACCGAGACTCTCTAGTCCTCTGCTATCAAAGACCATATATTCTAGTAAGGCCGGAATCAGACAAAACTCTGGGTTGGAGTTCTGGCTATAGTTGTACTTGGGATCACATCACTGCTGTGTGCCTTAGTCTTCTCGCTGGGAGATGGGAAAGCAGAGCAAACCATGCCCCTCAAAAAGGCATAATGAAAAAAGTAGGTTTGTGTCATTAGCTCTCCCCAAAACCCTGAGTGCTGTGTATTGACATGCCCAGGGCCAGCCATTATCATGAGAGCAGGCAAGAGAGTATGGCAGACACTATAAGCCCATTCCCACTACCAAAACAAAATAAAATACAAAAGAAAATAATAAATGCAAGATTTGATTTTTACTGAGCATCAATTATGTGAAAGAATTGAGCACCTAAAATGTACTGGAATATTGTAGTAGATGCTTTACTAACAGTATTGCCAAACTTCAAAACAATTATGTGGGATAGATATTATTATCATGCTCATTTTAGTGATAAGGAAACTGAGGCTCAGAGAAATTCAATAATTTTCCATGGAAAGACAGTAGGAGACAAAACTGAGTTTGAACCTAAGTAGTTTAATTCCAGAGCCTGTGTTATTACCACGAAGTTCAGTTACCAAAAAAACAGGTGCATTGGTGTGGACACCAGATTGATACAGAAATTTTACAATGTATTCATTGGAAGAGTTGTGTCCCGTTCTGTGTGGAGCACTTCATAAAAAAAAAAATAACCTCAGGGGCTGGCCCCTTGGCCGAGTGGTTAAGTTCACGGCTCTGCTTTGGTGGCCCAGAGTTTCACAGGTTCAGATCCTAGGCACAGATATGGCATTGCTTATCAAGCCATGCTGTGGTGGCGTCCCACATGCCACAACTAGGAGGACCCACAGCTAAAAGTATACAACTATCTACTGGGGGGATTTGGGGAGAAAAAGCAAAAAAAAAAAAGATTGGCAAGTTGTTAGCTCAGGTGCCAATCTTTAAAAAAAACCTCACAACAGTCCACAAAGTTAAGCACTATTATCATCTTCACCACATACATAGGGAAACTGAGGCGCATGATAACTTCCCCAAGGTCATCTAACTTGTATGATACAGAGCTGAGACTCAAACTCCAGTTTTTATGATTCTAGAACACCAATCTACAAGGAGACTACAAAGATGAATAAAACAGGGCCCTTGCCCATTATGAATTTGTATTCTAATAAGTGAAGAATGAACCCTGGACATGAATTACAAAGTAACACAAAGTCCAATGTAATAAATTCCATGAGAGTAATGAAGAAGAAGAAAGAGAAGGAGGGGAGAGGGGAAAGAGGAGGAGAAGGAGAAGGAGGAGTAACCCTGTAGAAGAGGGAGATATCATTTCTGTTCGCGAATGACTCCGTGGAAAAGGAGGCATTAACAGCATTCTTGAGGGATGGATAAGACCTGAATAGACAGAGCCTCCTTTTATTTAGAGCCTGCTGTATGCTAGGTACTTTAAATCTATTAAAGACTGGGTCTCACACGAATAATGTTATTACTCCCGGTTGGTAGATGAGGAAACAGAAGCTAAGGAAGATGATGTAGCCAGGTGTGGATAAATGGCATGAAGAAAGGCCCAGCCCAGGGATCATGAATAGAGATATGATTGATTGGAACCAGAGAATTCACAGTAGTATTAGAAAGGCCCAGATTACAGGAGTTCTGGAACTCTATCCTATTGACAATGGAGAGTTAGTCAATCTCCTGAGGCAGCAGGTGAGAGATAATGACAGCTGTGTTTTGGGAAGATTCTCAGGCATTTGTATGCAAAGATGAATTGCATGGCAGTAACTAGAGTGAGTACAGACGCTATTTCTATAATCCAAGCACTCGGCAATAGGCACAGGGCCCGGGAGGCCTCTGTCTGAAGCCAAGCTCTACTGTTGATTAGCTGTGTGGCTTTAGGGAAGGCATTCTCTCTCTCTTGACCCTCAATTGTCTCAGCTGTAGATGAAGATGATAATAGAATGTACCTGCCTCACGGGGATGCTGTGGGGAGTAAACAAGACAAAATATGTGAAATGCTCTGCTCAGTGCCTGACCCATAGCAATCATACAGTAAGTGGAAGCCCCTATTTGTTTTTTCGTGAAAAACAGCGAGACCAGGTTGGAGGCTGTTATGATCCATGCACGAGGTGGTGAGGGCGCAGCCTGAGATGGCGACAGGAGAGGATGGGGAAAGAGGAAATAATAATGTTAAGGGTAAGATAGTGACTCCTCCTTGCATGGCTAGGTTGTTGAGAAAAAAAAAACTTACTTTAGCCTGAATATTCTGCTGTCAAATGCAAAACAGATTTGAAAATGAAAATTATCTATCATGTGCAGTGTAGTATTCCTAGGGCTTTTGTTAGACTGCAAGACATTGACTCCAACTTTGTAATATCCATATCTATCATTCTTTAAGCATTCAGCATGTTGATTTCATATCTCCCAAAGCCTTTCCATTTTGTAACTATTCAAATGAAAGGTTTTGAGATAAAGCAAGGGATTTGAGAATATATGAAAATGAGTCATAAAATGGAAGATTTAGTTTCATATTTACAGCCTTTTATTCTATGATTCCAAAAGACTTGCATTTTCATCATTTCCATTATGTTTTCTGAACTGGCATTAATGTTATAGATATTAAATCTGATATTTAATTAAAGGGAGGTTGTCTGTTCATGTAATTGCTGCCCAGGGTAATTAGTTGCTTGTCTGAGGTAGCTAGAGCTGAATGTTTTTACCACAAATCCATGTCAGCTATTTGATACATAAATCAGGTCCTGGAGAGAACAAGCTTAGGAATTTAAAATGTTGGACATGCCTTTGATTTCAATATTAGCCCACAATAAAATATCCTGGAATGCCAACCTCCACGTCTTTCTTAAAATGAGTTTATTAGCTGATCGTTAAACATACTGTATGTGCCACATAATTAATTTTATACTAAGTTGGCTAGAGCCTGGATAAATGGACAGTTAGCCTCTCCTCTGAGAGCAGATCTATTATCATAATTGCTAATAAAAACAAAATTCACGTGTATACGTAAAACAAAAATAACCCCTTCCTCTGGCTTAGGTATTTGCTACAGAAGCTAAAAGCTCAATTTGTAATATCCAGTAGGACTAATTCACTTCACTTTTTTCTTCTTTGCCTTACAATGGTAGTCAGGTTTTCTTATGGAGCTCTCCTATCTCCTATCTTGTTTGCATTTAACTCTCCAGCTTTGCTTATTTGAAATCTAAAGCTTGTGTGTAACACTGGGATATATTATTAGCTAGATTTTTAATATCTAGATAAGATAAAGAGAGAACATATAAATTTCATTAGGAGGCTTTAAAGTAATGATTAGCATAATAGAGCAATCATTTATAATGTCTCTATACATACATAGATTAAATATCTCTGAATGAAAAATAAGAGAAATAACACATACTTTGAGCTGGCGCATACTTGATAACTCCTCTAAAGGGGGCAATAGTGTGGATGAATAAAATATAGAAAAGATAAAAAGACACAGCTGGTCTTGGATAGAAGACAAGCAGCTCCATGGATCAGATACAGAAAAGAAAAGCACAGGTGTGAGTAGGGCTGAGAGTTGCTGGGTTCCTGCTCGGGTAACAGGCAATGACGGCCAAAAATTTAGGTCCTTGTGGGAAAGGCGGCTAACATGCACCACATATGAAGGGGGATAAGGGCTAACTCAGTGCTTCAAATCAAGAACTGGGAATGACAGACAGAACACTGCGCCTTGTCTCACGAAGAGAAGCTGCAAAATGTTACCTAAAACTGTATCCCCTGCAAGATACAGGCCTTAGGAAACACGAGGGCACAGAAACGGCCTCATAACCTAGGAATGAACCAAGCTGTCCATTTGTTCAGTGAAAGGATCTGCCAAGTCCCCAATGTTACCACTGGGCAGAAACTCCAAACTGACTCCGTAAAACCTGGTTCTGGAATAGAGATCTCTAGGGCTGGGTGGAGCCAACTATAAAACTGTTAGATGGAAAGGGACAAAAATAGAAACAGAAGCAGAAAGCAAAGGCCCTAGGCATGTTACTTTTAAGAAGGCACTTACACAACGCTGAGAATAAGTGCCTCCATAAATTTTGTGCCCCTGCTCCCATCCCTCCCCACTAGGCCCTGCTAAGAATCTACAAGTCCATACAAATATAAATAAATAACAAATAAGTGGAGAATTAGAGTCCTTCCTTACAAAAATGTTAATAAATGTAGAAGGAATAATAGAAAATCACCATTTGGCAATAATCGTCAACAGATGCTAAAACTACCGGGTTACATTTTGATGAGCAATGGCATCTTTGCACATTTTCAAAGGATCTCCTCCACAAGATACTTATTAATAACAAAAGGGCAAATAGTAACTTTATAGTGGAGAAACCTGGAAGACACCACCATAACCGAGTGATCAAAATTAGTATCACCAGTAATGGGACACCTAGATATCATGTGTATTCTGATAAGATGCACCAAGAAGGAAACATTATCTCTGTGACATCCCTGCCAAAATTATATAACCAGAATTTAATCATGAGGAAGAATCAAACAAACCCAAATTGATGGACATTCTACAAAATTAATGGCCTGTGCTCTTCAAAATTGTCAAGATCATGAAAGACAAAGAAATGCTGAGGGATTATTCCAGATTAAAGGACACTAAAGAAACATGAAAACTCAATGCAATACACAATGCTGGATTGGATTCTTTTGCTATACAGGACATTAGCGAGACAATTGGTGAAATATAAATAAGATCTGTAGATTATAAAACTGTATCAATGCTAATGTTCTTTTTTGAAGAAGAAGATTAGCCCTGAGCTGACATCTGCCGCCAATCCTCCTCTTTTTGCTGAGGAAGATTGGCCCTGAGCTAACATCTGTGCCCACATCCTCTACTTTATATGTAGGGTGCCTGCCACAGCATGTCTTGACAAGCGGTGTGTTGGTCCATGCCCAGGATCTGAACCGGTGAATCCCAGGCCGCTGAAGTAGAGTGCAGGAACTTAACCGCTAGGCCACCGGGCCAGCCTCTGCTAATTTTCTGATATATGATTATCATATAATAGTTGTATAAAAGAATGATGTTGTTTTTAGAAAATGCACACTAAATTATGAGGGATAAAGAGGCTTTATGTCAGCAACTTTCAAACAAAGCAGTTGAGAAAAATATGTAATATATACAGTTATGTGTGTTTATGTGTATGTGTATATATCATGTTAACATTTGTGGAATTAGGGTTGTGGTACAGAAGAATTCTTTTACTATTTTTGCAACTGTTCTGTCAGTCTTAAATTATTTAAAAATAAAACATAAATCTATATGAGAATAAAATTATATACTACAAGACTAGTGTTATCTTGCTAAAGTGATAATTAAAGGTAATTTTACAATCTTAACTACACTTAATAAAAATTTAAGGAAAATTGAAGATAAATGAATTAAATGTTCAACTTAAAAAAATAAATAAAAACAAAATAGAAAGAAGGAAATTGTAAAAGCAGAAATTAATGAGTTCGGTAGAAATCAGAGAGGGTCAACAAAATAAAAAATTGGTTCTTTGGGGAGAAAAAGAATAATGAGAAAATATCAACAATAGTAAGGGAAAAAAAGCAATTCTTAGAAACAAAGAAAGGAATACAACAATTGTACAGATGAATTAGAAATTTCAGTGATCATAAGATAAATCTATAATCGACTTGGTGCCCATAATCTTGAAAAAAGAAATGAATATTTTCCTAGAAAATATATCAAAAGTGACTCAAGAAGACACAAACCTCTATAAATCAGTAAACATCAATGAAACTGAATTGATATTCAAAAATTTTCTACCATAAAAGATACTAGACTCAGGCAGTTTTAAAGAAAAAGTTTATCAAATCTTCCAGAATCAGATAATTTCTCTTTTACAAACTGTTTCAAAGAATAGAAAAAATAGAGGCGAAATATCTAAGAGATTTTGGAAGAACTAAGCAGAGGATCCTCCTCTTACCTGGTGTCCAAGCTTCCTATAAAGATACAGTAATTAAGACCCTGTGTCTCGGTGCAGGGAGGGCCAAAAACACTGATGGACTAGAACAGAGATCCCAGAAATATACTCATAAGTGGGTGGAACCTGGATTATATGTCAGATGTGGCATATCAGATCAGTGAGGGGGAAGGAAGTATCATTTACTGTATGGTTCTATTAGAATTGGGGATAATATGGGGGAAAATGAAATTAAATCTCTATTACACATGATACGAAACTAAACCCAGGAGAAAATATGATCATAGAACAGGGAAAGTTTTCTTAAACAAAACTAGACAAAATAAAATAAAACAAAACACAAATCATAAAGGGAACGACTGATAAATTTGCTTCTGTAATTTAAAAAATTCTGCAGAGAAGCTATTCAATATCTGGAAAACATAGCGTCAAGTGAAAAAACCAAGTTGCTTCACGATACAGTATGACCTCATTGGTTAAGTGTTGAGAAATACACACACTAATTGTCTACGTTGTTTATGGATGTATATGTATGATGTAAAATTATTTAAAAATATGCGTAGAAACTTTAATACTGAATTCCTAACTAACAAGAAGGGAAAAGTGGGGAATGGAATTGGGAGGAGTACAATGGGGTTCTCAACTCTATCTGAAATATTTTTTTATTGAGATATGATTGACATATAACATTATATTAGTTTCAGGTGTACAACATAGTGATTCCTTATCTGTATACATTGAGAAATGATCACCACAATAAGTCTAGTTAACATCCATCAGCATAGATAGTCATAAATTTTTTCTTGTGATGAGAACTTTTAAGATTTACCCTCTTAGCAACTTTCAAATACACAATACAGTATTATTAACTATAATCTCCATGCGGACACTACATCCCATGATTAATTATTTTACAACTGAAAGTTTGTACCTTTTGACCCCCTTTATGCATTTCACCCCTCTCTACCCCTTGCCTCTGGCAATCACCACTCTAATCTCTGTATCTATGAGTTTGTTGTGTTCTTTTCAGATTCCACATATAAGTAAGATCATACAGTATTTTATCTTTTTCTGACATCTTACTCAGCATAACACCTCAAAGACCATCTATGTTGTTGCAAATGACAAGACTTCCTTTATTTTTATGGCTGAATGATATTCCAGTGTGATATATATATACACACCACACTTTCTTTACCCATTCATCCATCAATGCATGAACACTCAGGTTGTTTTCATATCTTGGCTACTGTAAATAATGTTGCAATGAACATGGGGGTGCAGATATCTTTTTCAGTTAGTGTTTTCATTTCCTTTGGATAAATACCCAGAAGTGGGATTTCTGGATCATATGGTAGTTCTACTTTCAAGATTTTGAGGAACCTCCATACTGTTTTCCATAGCGGCTGCACCAATTTATATTCCCATCAACAGTACACAAGGGTTGGCTTTTCTCCACATCCTCGCCAACACTTGTTATTTCTTGTCTTTCTGATGATACTCATTCTAACAGGTCTGTGGTGACATTTCATTGTGGTTTTGATTTGCATCTCCCTGATGATTGGTGATATTGAGCACCTTGTCATGTACCTGTTGGCCATCTTCTTTGCAAAAATGTCTATTCAGGGGCTGGCCCAGTGGCCGAATGGTTAAGTTCGCGCGCTCTGCTGCAGGCAGCCCAGTGTTTCGTTGATTCGAATCCTGGACACGGACACGCTCATCAAACCACGTTGAGGCAGAGTCCCACATGCCACAACTAGAAGGACCCACAACAAAGAATATACAACTATGTACTGGGGGGCTTTGGGGAGAAAAAGGAAAAAAATAAAATCTTTAAAAAAAATGTCTATTCAGATCCTCTGCCCATTTTTTAATCAAATTGTTTGTTTTTTTGCTATTGAATTGTATGAGTTCTTTATATATTTTGAATATTAACCCCTTATCAGATACATGATTTGCAAATATTTTCTCCCATTTAGTAGGTAGTCTTTTCATTTTGTTGATGGTTTCCTTTGCTGTGCAGAAGATTTTTAATTTGATGTAGTCCCACTTGTTTATTTTGCTTTTGGTGTCAAATCCAACAAATCATTGTCAAGATCCATGTCAAGGAGCTTACTGCCTATGTTTTCTTCTAGGAGTTTTAGGTTTCAGGCCTTATAGTCAAGTCTTTAATCCATTTTGAGTTAGTTTTTGTGTATGGTGTAAGATAATGGTTGAGTCTAATTCTTTTGCATGTGGCAGTCCTGTTCTCCTGGCACCATTTATTGAAGAGACTGTCCTTTCCCCATTGTATATTCCTGGCTCCTTTGTCATAAATTACTTGACCATATATGTATGGGTTTATTTCTGGGATCTCTATTCTGTTCTATTGATCTATGTGTCTGTTTTTATGCCAGTACCACATGGTTTTGATTACTGTAGCTTTGTAATATAGTTTGAAATCAGGGAGTGTGATGCCTCTAACTTTGTTCTTCTTTCTCATGATTGCTTTGACTATTTGGGATCTTTTATGGTTCCATACAAATTTTAGAATTGTTTGTTTTATTTCAATGAAAAAATGCCATTTGAATTTTGATAGGGATTGCATTGAATCTGTAGATAGCTTTGGGTTGTGTGGACAGTTTAATAATATTAATTCTTCCAATTCATGAGCTTAGAATATTTTTCTATTTATTTGTGTCTTCAATTTCTTTCATCAGTGTCTTGTACTTTTCAGTGTACTGGTCTTTTACCTCCTTGGTTAAATTAATTCCTAAGTGTTTTATTCTTTTTTACGATATCGTAAATGAGATTGTTTTTTTAATTTCTCTTTCTGATAGTTTGTTGTTAGTGTATAGAAACTCAACAAATTTTTGTATATTGATTTTTTTTGAGGAGGATTAGCTCTGAGCTAACATCCGCCACCAATCCTCCTCTTTTTGCTGAGGAAGACTGGCCCTGAGCTAACATCCATGCCCATCTTCCTCCACTTTATATGTAGGATGCCTACCACAGCGTGGCTTGCCAAGCGGTGCCACGTCCACACCCAGGATCCGAACTGGCAAACCCCAGGCTGCCAAAGTGAAACGTGAGAACTTAACTGCTGTGCCACTGGGCTGGCCCTATATTGATTTTTTTTATCCTGCAACTTTACTGAATTCATTTATTAGTCTAACAGTTTTCTTGTGGAGTCTTTAGGGTTTTCTATATGTAATATATCATCTGCAAATAGTGACAGTTTTACTTTTCCTTTCCAATTTCAATGAAATTTATTTCTTTTTCTTGCCTAATTGCTCTGGCTAGGACTTCCAAAACTATGTTGAATAAATGTGGCAAGTAGGCTTCCTTGTCTTGTTCCTGCTTATAGGAAATGCTTTCAGCTTTTCACTGTTGAGTATGATGTTAGCTATAGGCTTGTCATATATGGCCTTTATTATGTTGATGGACATTCCCTCTATACCCACTTTCTTGATAGTCTTTATCATAAATGGATGTTGAATTTTGTCAAATGCTTTTTCTGCATCTATTGAGATGAGCATATGATTTTTATCCTTCATTTTGTTAATGTTGCATAACACACTGATTTGCAAATGTAGCATCCTTGCATCCCTGGAATAAATCCTACTTGATCATGGTGTATGATACTTTTAATGTAGTGTTGAATTCAGTTTGGTAATATTTTTGGAGGATTTTTGCATGTTTTCATCAGGGATATTGGCCTGTAATTTTCTCTTCTTATGGTGTCCTTGTCTGGTTTTGGTATCATGAAATTGTTTTCATTTATTTAAAAAAAATGTCTGAAACAGATATGGGCTAAAATTAAGATTTGATAGCACAGAATCTGGGTAAATGGGCATTTGTTAATATCACCTATTCACATATATATGCTTGAACTACCCATACTCCATATCCAAGCTGTGTGCTATAATGGAAAAGCATCAGTCCAGATTACATTTGAAGTCCAGGCTCTACCGTTTGCTAGCTGTGTGATCACTGCCAGATGACTTAATTTCTTAGTACCTCAGTTTCTTTATTTGTAAATTGGGGTTAATTGTAGTACTTAAATTATCTTTGTGAGAATTATGTGAAGTGATGCATGTAAAGTGTTTTGCACAGTACCCAGTACAAAATAAGTACTCAAAATACTCTGGCCTTTGTGATCATTTTCAACAAATCTCCCAAATTTTGATTTTTTGCTTGTCTTTTTTGGCTAATGTTTCATTTTGAAATAATTTTACATTTACAGAAATAGTTACAAAGAATTTCCACTTACCCTTCACCTCAATTTTTTTTTAGGTATGCTTTATGGTGAGGAAGATTGGCCCTGAACTAACATGTGTTGCCAATCTTCCTCTTTTTTTCCCTCCCCAAAGCCCCAATACATACTTGTATATTCTGGTTGTAAGTCCTTCTAGTTCCTCTATGTGGGATGCTGCCACAGCATGGCTTGATGAACAGTGTGTAGGTCTGCAACCAGGACCTGAACTAGCGAACCCTGGACCACCAAAGTGGAGTGCAGAAACTTAACCACTATGGCACCAGGCCAACCCCTGCCTTCACCTCAATTTTACCACAATTATTCTTATTCTATCAGTTGGATCAAAAAAACTTCATGATGAATGAGAAACCAAGCTATCATATAGCCTGTGCTATGGAAAAACTGGACTATGTGAAGGCACTCTATAACCGTGGTTAAGAATGTAAGCATTGTATTTCAACAGTCCTTGATGGGATCTCAGCTTTCCTACTGAACAATGGGTGACTTTGGGTAAGTCACCCAACTTCTCTGAGCCTATGAGAGAAAAAGCCAGCATAGTGTGGCAATACTAGCCGGTAGTCCATCCTCTGAATCAATAAGCAGCCTCAACACTTCTGAGCTGGAATTATTTCAGAAGCATTTGCTGAAATGCTTAGCGAGGCCTGCCCTGATGGGTGGAGAGATCTGGGATATGTCATTTTTCTCTGTGAACCAGAGTCACATGAGTGAGATCCAGCTTCAGATGCCTAAGGCCAAACTTCAAATTTCCTAGATTCTACTTTTGGAATGTCTGTGCACGTGCACACACATACGTATGTTCTCTTGATTTGTTTGTTTGATTTTTTCTTTCCCAACTCATCAAACCCAGCTTCCTTTGCCACTTTATTCTCCTTCTTGTTCTCTGCTGAGGCTTTTAGATATGGCTGTTCTTTGTCTCTTGGAGAGAAAAAGGCCTGATGGGTTCCTGACCTTTCCTGATGAGGTTCTGACTGGAACAGCAGTGAGCGGACCTGATAGAAGGGATCACACACTCAAGGTGACTTAAAGGGAGAAAGAAGTTTTGGTGCTGTAGAACATTGAATCAAAAGTGGGTCTGAGGGACTTTGCCAGTCTATCAATATTTCCCATATCTGTATCTATATCTAACTGAGAAAAAATAAAGAGAAGGTAGTGAGTTTTTCATAAAGCTAAAAGAATGGAACATAATGATCTGTGCTCTATTTTGAGATCATGTCTTTCCAATTCTTTGGTGATAAAATGTCTTTTCATTTTTGAAATTATCATGGTAGGCTTTAAAAATGCCTTCACTTAGCAATCAAACCTTGTAAATCCTACACATGCCCTCAAAATGTTTGTGGGAAATGTTATTGATACATGAAACATGAAAACCCGGGCACCATTGATTCTGATTGCCAAAGATGAAAGGATTCTTTAACATTAAGCTCCTCATCCCAATTTTACAGATAAGTCAACTGAGGGACTTAAATTCACACAGCAAGATGGTGGCAGAACCAAAACTAGAACCACATCGCCTAATTTCCAGGCTACTGAGCCTTCCTCTCCCGGGCCCTGCTGCTTCAAATGGAAAGAGGCACTGAAGAAAATCTCCCTTGACCTCACTGTGTAACAAGTTTTTACCATGCACTGTTTATTTCCTGTTTTGTTTTAATTTCAAGAGCTAAAAGAACAGCCAACATCCCAATGGGAAATGACGACAACTAATTTCCCTGCCTCATAATCGTTAACCCTGTCGGAATGGAGGTGGGCAATAAAATGGTCACGAAGTTTTGCTGACTTGCTCACTGTTGAGTCAGGAGAAGTGCCTACTCAGAGCATTAATTTCTGATTAGCTGTTAATCCGGCCAGGTTAGAAAATAGGATGGAGAAGAATAAGCATTCACATACCTTTTCAGATCATTAACTAGCAACGGCTTGCAGATGTGGGTCAGTGCTGTTACAGAAGGGGAAACTGGAGGTTTCTGAGCTCTACCTAAAGCAAGAGACAGTCAGCTTCTGACCTGGGGAAGATGATGAAGGTGGAACCAGTTCAAAATTGGGGCACTTGGGTAGCTCACACCTAGAATTCTAACTGCAGTGCCAGGATAGAGGGACACTAGAAAGAGTCATGGAAGACACTGCTCTGGGGAGACATCTCACCACATCTAGGATAAAGGAGGCCTGGCTTTGATTTAGAAAGGCCTCCAAACATCATAATGTTTTATACTAGTATATTTGTTTCCTATAGTTTCTGTAACAAATCACCACAACTCAGTGATTAGAAACAACATAAATTTATTATCTTACAGTTCTGGATGTCAGAAGTCCAAAATGAGTCTCACTGGGCTAGAATCCAGGTGTTAGCAGGGCTGTGTTCCTTCTGGAAGCTCCAGGAGAGAGTTCATTCCTTCCCTATTTGGCATCTAGAGGCTGCCCACATTCCTTGTCCCGTGATAGTTTCACTTAAACTTCTGCTTCTGTTGTCACATTGCCCTCTCTCTTCCTGACTCTGACCTTCCTGCCTCCTTGTTAGCAGGACCCTTGTGATTGCTTTGGTCCTATCAGGATAATCCCAGATAATTTTCCCAGCTCAAGATCCTTAATTTAAAATACACTTGCCAGTCCCATTTGCCATACAAGGTAACATTCACAGGTTCCAGGGATTGAGATGTGGACATCTTGGGGGGAAATATTTAGCCTACCACAATGAGCAAAACTATTTTTTCATCTGAAATCATGTGAGGAACCCCAATATATAAATTACATCAAAGCAGAGCTGCTATAGTTAATAGTCTTATTCAGCCTCTGTTACTTCCCAACCTTGACAGTTCCAGAAGCACCCAAGTGGAACCTTGTGGCCCCAGGACCAGTCTGAATACAACTGATGTGTACCTGAAGGAAGAACAACATTTGAAACACCTCAGCCTCCACATACTCGCTGTTCATTATATTTTTCAGTGAAACCAGATGCCTCTTAATCCTTGTCAATGAGCTCCACGGGACAAGAGACCTTGCTCATTTAGCCCTGTGTCACCAGAATCTAAGGTGCTCAGTGTTTGTTGAATGACTTGAGTGAATAATCAATTAACAGTGAATGAAAAATGCTTAAGTAGCATCTGTTTCCTGCTTCCCTACTCACAATTATTCATCAGTGAGACCTATACCTCAGTATTATTGGACAAAGATCAAAATGGAACTGTGCCACCTTTCTCTCCCTCACTATATCTGGTCCCAAATCATTTATATACATGTACGCACACTGAATTTAACTGCTCATCATGAGACTTAACAGAATGTATTCTTTCAAATCTTTATCACAGACATCTTATTTGCACATCATGGAAGCAAACAGTAGTATTCTAATATCTTTCTCTTCCTGTTTTCCAGAACCTCATTCCTGAGGGCAAGATTAGAAATAAGAAAAAGACTGTTAGAGATGAAGATGCTTTGGTGCCTTAAAGGCCATCTAGGGCACGCATCTTCAGAGATGAGGAAACTAAGGCCTAAAGAAGAGAGGGGACTTATCCAATATCACAGAGCACATTTGTAAGATCTAAACTAGAGCATGGGTCTTCTGTTCCTGAACACAGTGTTCCTTCCATTGTTCCACGGTGGTGCACAGCTGAACAGTTCTATCAAGAAGAAGTTTACCTACAGAGATCATAAAATCTGAAGTTTTAAGGATGGTACAGTTATCTTTTATTTCTGTAAACCTACGTTTGGCAAATTAGTGGCTCCCAAGACAAATCCAACCCAGGGAGCTGCTTAATTTGTCCCATAGTTTTCTTTTTAATTGAATTGGTATGTTTTTAAAGAGAGTGGGTACACTCTAAACTCGCCCATGTCCCCAACACTCCCTATTGTCTTACATTTAGCCCATTTTACTCACTTTTGTTATATATTTGAACCTTGGAGACATATGAGTTTTTAACCCCTGACAGAAACAATCAAAATGTACAAGAATTGTCAATGGGGTTACAAACTCTAATTGTCTTTCACACTGTAAGCGGTATAAACATTTGTTTGATAGACCATATGTCTTGAAGACCAATGGTTCAGAAAATAATGCCCATGGTTAACCCATATTTCAGTCAGTGCATGAGAAGGGAGAGATGATAAAGCAGACCATATCTCCTTCTCTTCCTCCAAACCAATCATCACTAACTTCTCACCTTGATCTCTTCCCACCGACACCTTTGGAATCTTTAGGTCTGATTGAAATTGAGATTAGTCTTGGGTCACCTGTGACTATGACTTTGGCAGTATAATCTTATAGCATATGAAAAAGCATACGAAAAAGCTAGTTATCTTGTGAACTCTTGAGCATGAGATAAATGTCAATAGTGGGGGCAGAGCAGAGCTCCAGTACCAGTGGGGAACTGAAATGATAATTAGAAACTGTTGTTGGGTGCGTACAATAAGATTTGGAGTGGTGGCGGTATTTCAGTTGGCATATGAGTGCCCAAAGTCTCCCCTTAGATACACCAGAGAGCCAGTTCCAAGTAGCATGACTGAGACTAACCCTACTCCTGGTGGAAATTGGTTTCTGGTATCCTACTTAGCATATAATTTATAGGCATTTCATACCTAAAGCTGATCAGAGCTGGGGCAAGCAGGGGTTGACAGTTACCACACTTCTGGACATTTTCTTGGCACCCAAAGAATATTGATTGAAATGACTTATTGGAGGTAGTGCCAATCTACCCACTAGATATATAATTCATTCCAAGTTGCAGTTCTGGGCTTGCACAGCTAAAAACATTGAAAAAACCTGTAACTTAAAGCATGGTGCACCACATAGAATATTTTTGGAAACTCTCTGGTTTTATTTGGAAAATTATGTCTGATATTTGGTCAAGGTTTAAAGTTTCCTAAGCTTTGAAGTAATGCTGAATCCTAAACAGTGAAACTTCAAAAGCTTTGACTCTGCCACAGGGCATTGATGTGATATATAAACAAGAGAAAAGAACAGTATTTGAAAAGGAAAAAAGTGCCAAGTTTCGACATTAGATATAATAGGCAGAATTCCTTCTCTATTTCAGCAACAGTTCTATCCCTTAGGAACACAACTCTAAGCAAAGACATCTTCAGAAAAGGCCTCAGCAAGAAAGCAGGATAAAACATCTACCTGGCTCTGCTACTGATGGCTCTGCTACTGATGTCGTACCTGGACTGCCCCCACTCCATGGAGATAGCATGCTGTGCAGGTGATGGTGTGAGAAATGCACTTCACACCAGAAATGTCTGCTGGGAGACTTTGACATATAAGCTCCATGAAGACGAGAACTCTGTTTATGACACACACTATTATATCCCCACGACTTAGACTATGAGCCTGGCACACAGTGCTTATGGGGGCTCCCAAAGGCCCAATAAATAGCACTCCATTTCATTATCCAGATTCTGAACAAATTGAGAAATATGCAAGATAGTAAATATGGACTTTAAAATATCACTTCATTACTGATGGAGGCCAGGCTAGAAGACCTAGTTTAACAAGCAAGAGGAATGTGTCTGGTAAATGAATTGTAAAAATTAGGCAGACTTATCTACTTAAATATAAGCAGCACAAGACCAGGGCAGCCTGCCTACCTGGAGGAGCAGAATAGAGCACCTGCTCCCATGAGTATGATTGCTCCCAAGAGAAAAGAGGACTGAACTGAGTTGAGCTTGTCCAGTGATCTACACCAATTTACCAATCAAATAAGTATTCCTCACTTGTGCTCAATCAATACTTTAGGAAGGCATACATGAATAGTACCTGTGGAATGTGGAAAGTGAACTTGAATGCAAAAGTTCAGAAACATCACCTGTGGTAATTAGTGTAGCCCAAAGACTGACCTTCATGTTTGCCCTAAAAGCACTGGATAGCCAGAATGGGGTCCTTGTATAAAGAGCACTGTGGAGCCCATGGTAAGTTTCTATAGCACCAGACTTCGGATCCTCTCATATGCAAATAAAGGGAGATAAAGACTCCTTTGACTTCTAGAAAGGGAGTTTTTGGAAAACCTCCTTCACTCTGACAGAAGTTGACTTCAACTTGGGGTCAGGGTGAAGGGTTACCGATGCAGCTTGAATAAGAGGGATTAGCTAACATTTTCTCCAATACCAAACTGGATGAAGAAAACAAGATTCATTAAGCCAAAGCCAAAGAAAGTTACTTGCTTTGTTTTGTTTTGCTTTGCTTTGTAGAACACCTGTTAATGTCACTCTATTTCTAGCCATATGTTTCTCATTGAACTAATCCAGGACAACAGAAAGAAGCGCCAAGGGGCCTAAAGCTAGCAGGAGATCCTCAGAAGGGGGCTACTTGGTTCCATAGGCTTGAAAGGGAAAACATTTATTTGAATCTTTTCCACTTCCCTAAAGTACTGAGTTCAGTAATTGACAGTGACTAGAAAGGGTTGTCATCACGGGTACCACGCTTTTGAGGTAATAAGGCACTGGCAGTACTTCTCCTTTCAGGTTAGCTGTATTCAAAGAAGTCATACTATCACCGTGTGCCCTGGTATGTGACCCAAAATTCTGGGCTTGACTGTGGTAAAGCAGAGTTGACAAACTTACCATCCGTTAATGGTAATCACCCGCATCTAATCTCTCTTTTTGCCCACAGACTTTAATCAGACCATCTTTGTTAACTTACTCTAAATAATATCTGAGAATCAAATCCTTCCTGAGTTTAGGGTTTGCATCAAAAGTCTAATGACCTGTCTAGTTTTCTTTGTCACAAGCAACAGTAAATTCTCTTGACCCTGCTTAAGCTTTAGAAAGAATTAAATGGGACAGCCTTAATTTTGCTATTTATAGGTGGCCATTAGTTCAGCATGCATTGAGAGCCTACTCTGTGCCAGGCTCCGTGCTCTTTAAGCCCTTTACACACACTATCTTATTTAACACTTCCAAAAACCCTGCAAGTTTGATAGTGTTCTCCTAATTTCCCAGATGAAGAATCATCTCATTAAAGAGATGAAATCACTTGCCCAAGTTCCACAGAGAATAATTGGTGGAGCTAGGATTCACCCCCAGGTCTGCTGAGCTGCCAAGCTCCGCAGGCTCTTTCTAATAATATGCTCAACAGCTTCCAGCTGTCTTTCTAGCTCATCTCCCGATCAGAGGAACCAGTTCTCCTTTATGTGATGTTTGCTTTGTTTCTTCCTCCCAGTTGAAACAAAAAGAGAAGCTGCCCCTTCATGGTAGGATGCACCCCTTAATGGTAGAGGCTGCTCACTGATTTCCTCTTTGGGGAAGAACAGAACAGTCCTCTTTTTATGTTATCTGCTTCTTTCTCTGGAAACTACCAAGTGTAAAGAAATGTAACATCATTAAAATACGTTTTAGAGCTTCCTTCAATAACCGCTGCTAACAAATGGCCTTGTTTGGCAGAACTTCCAGTCACACACTGAGGCTTGTACCACAACAGAACTTTTGTAGATGTTTTACTCTGGTCATCAACAAAGTTCTAAGATGGAGACTTAAAGCAGTTTCCTGCAAGCCTCAAATCAGCAGGAATATAGAGCTCTGTTTCCACAGATAGGCCTTGAGGTCACACCCCGTGGGTCTGGAAGTCCTGACCACCAAACTTGCCCTTCCCAACTTTGCAGATCAGAAGGCAGCGGAATGGGAGAGTAGGAGTCTTATGATTCCTCGATCTCTGAGTTGAAATGTCCCAAAAGATTGTTTTCTTAGGACACTCCCACACATGCACACTCAGAAAACAGATAAGGAGAGTGGGGCATCTGGGAAATATGAGCTTAGAATTACACAGTGGATTCCAGGGTCCTGGTGGAGTCAGCCAGCACATTCTCGAATGTGGCCTTCCGTCCCAGCTGACCCAAGATAAATCATCTAATGGAGGGTGGATCTCATATTATCCATTGGAGACTTCCTGTAATTCTGGTACAAGTTGATGTTTTTATTTCTGTAAACAGAAATCTTGTACAAATGCTCTCTCATTAAAGGAGCCTCGTGGTGAATCCTTTTGTAAACTGAAGAGAACTTTTGTAATGCAAATAAGCTCCCTCTAATCTAACTGTATTGTTTCTGAGTTTTATGTGTAGGATATTCTTAAAGAGGATATATTAGTAATGCCCAAATCACAAATATATTGTTTATTTATAAGCTACTCATTTTAGAACACAGCCCACTTAGAAACTCATATCCCGTTGTTTCTTTTTATTGGTAATGAGTCTTGCAAAATATTGACTTTATTTTAGAGCCACTTCATCTTGTAACATCAAGCTTTGGAAACTGCAGGAGATTTTCAAAACTAACAAGGACAAAAATCAAGCGAATCTGGAAATAAAAGAGAAGCCAGGTATCAAATAGGATAAAAACACTAAGATCTTTGTTTTCGCTTATGTTTTTGTTTTTCCTTTGCAAAATAAAGTAGGTGGCCCTGTGCATTCCAAATAATGGCAGAAAGACTTTTCTCTTTTTCAATGCTTAAACTGGAGCTAGGGCACTGTAATATTTTTTAAAAAGAAAACAGTTGAAATCAGAAAGTTTTGCCTTTTTTTTAAGGAAAACTTCAAACCTCTGATGGGCGTTGGGGCCTCTTGGTTTCTTAGTTGGCCGATTTGCATGTTGTGTTCCTGTGGTTCCCTCTGGATAGCTGAGATAGAAATAAGAGGTTGGAGAAGCCTGCTGAGATTTAGGATGTAGTCCTCTGAAAAAGAAAGTGCCAATTTTTAAGTGGGATTGGAAGGACAATAAGTTTGGGCCACAGCATTGGTCACTAACTGAATAGAGCTCTGTTTCATCGATCACCAGCAATAGCAGAGTAAGAGGAACTTTGTAAAGGAAGAGATGTGTCTTTTTCTGAGGAGACATTACAAGTGGGCTAGTGGTCACAATGCCGGTGGCTTCTTTCGTAAAGGAGAGGGCTTTCCAGAAGATAACTAGAAGTAATAAGGAAACAAACTAGCAAACCTCTGGAGAACCAAGGAGACCAGCCAGTCAGAAGCAAGACTTCTAGCAGCACATCCTTACCTGAGTTCAGAGACTGGGCCGCAGGAAAGGGACTGGAGGCAGGGTAGATTGTTGTGAGGGCACAATGTCAAATAGTAATTGGTTTTTAAAGTTGTTTGTGAATTGAGCTAAAGAGTTGTTAGTAGGAAGTGCCCAGCTGACTAAGAGAGTATACCCCCCCAAGTTTCAGAGTGGGGTCTGGAGCCCAGAACAATGGGAAAAGTTCCCTGAAGGAGCCTCCAGACTCCATGCCCCAGATGAACAATACTGGATATGAACACATCACATTTGGTCTTATCTTCCTTACTTGTAATTACATAGTATTTTTGAGATACTACAATGGATAGATAATATTCAAATACATTCCTAATAAATTCAAACATAAGTAGAGAGTAAGAGGGAACTATTTTGTCCAAATGTTAAGTAGTCACTAATGATATCTTTGAAACTAGATGAGAATCCTCAAAGGAGATGTTAATAGATCAATTTGTATAATATGAAGTAAATCCACCCTCAATTATAGTCTTCTTCCCTATATAAGAAAACAACTAATTTTGAAACAAATTGTATTGTGATCCTGCATTTGGTTTATTTGTGAATTTCTGTGGTTTTAAATAATTGTCCATTTCTCAATGACATCTGCATCATCAAATTTCCCACCCAGGATGGACCTGAAACTTTTTGTCTGCCACTATAGTAATTCAACCTCGTGCTTTCATTTTTGTGTGTCTATACAAGGGTGAGGAAGGCAGTAGGAAGCTACCTGGAAAGGAATGTACCTAGAGTACTAAGAGTAAAATGGGCTTCCTGGAGTCTTAACAGCATTTTGCTTAGGATAATTTGCTCATTCACTTATTTATAGAATTGTGTGATTTTAATAGCCTCAAAAACACATTTTATAGTATAGGATTGAAAACTATGATTGCTAAGCCCTTCTAAAGTGATTGAAGGAACAAATTGTAGCTAATGCATAACTATTAGCCCTCAATGAAAGGCAAATGACGTGAAGCCAGTATGAGGACCAAATCTGTGATAAGTGGTAGTTATAAAAACGATGCCTGGAACACCAATCAGTTGGGAGTAACCCAGAGACCTGAAGGACTGGATGAACTGTACTGAGGGAGGTCCTGCTCAGCCGCTGGAGTTTTCCTCAACACGTGGGTGGGCCTGAGAAAGGGGCAAAGGGACGTGTGAAGAACTTGAGGTTGGATTCTGCAACTGAACAACAGTCACCTAAAGAATACGTCTCAGCTAAAGGGGAGAGTGGAGGAGCAGGGTTGATTCTTCGCCCTCCCCAATTAGCTCTATGTTGCTAAATCTAATGGATATTTCTCAGTCCTCATCTCACTTGAGCCAGCCCTGGTAGTCCAGTGCTCTCACTGCTGTGACCAGGGTTCACTTCCCGGTCAGGGAACCAAACTACCCGTCTGTAGATTGTCATACTGTGGTGGCTGTGTGTTGCTGTGTGCTGAAAGATCTGCCACCAGTATTTCAAATTCCAGCAGGATCACCCATGGTGGACAGGTTTTAGTGGATCTTTCAGTCTAAGACAGACTAGGAAGAAGGACCTGGCCACCCACTTCTGAAATCTATGAATAGCAGCACAGCATTGTCTTCCAGTACTGGAAGGTGAGAGGATGGTGCCAAAAGACTGGGCAGGGCTCTGCTATGCTGTGCACAGGGTCGCTAGGAGTTGGAATTGACTCAATGGCACTAACAGCAAATAACGTCTTACTTGACATCTGTCCCAACAGCTACCGTTAATCACTCCCTCCTTGAAAGACTCACTTTTCTAGCTACCATTCTGGCTGGCTCTTCTCAGTCTCCTCAGTTTGTCCTCTACCTGACCTTTAACTGCTGGAGTTTATCAGAGTTCTGTATTCAGTTCTCCTTTGTGCTCACTTTCCACCCCCCCTAGGTGAGCTCATTCACTCCTTGGCTTCAATGACAGCCTCTATACTGAGCTGACAGAATTTAGATTTCTATCTCCTTTCCTCTGAGCTTCAGGTCCATATATGCAACTGCCCACTGCCATGCCTCCAAGACACCTCAGTTCAATTCATGTCAAAATGAACTCACTATCCTTTCACCCCACTCCAAACCTGCTCTTCCTCTTGCGTTTCCCATCTCAGTGAACAGCTCCCACCATCCACCCAGCATGCAAGCCTGAAAACAAGGAGTCATCCCTGACACCTCCCTCTCCCTCACACTCCACATCCAACTTATCATCAAATCTTTCCAGTTATGACTCTGACATCTCTTTTGAATCAACCCACTTCTCTCACTCCCTCTTACCACCCTCCTACTCCAAGCTACCATCATCTTTCACTGGACAATAACATCCAAACTGGTCTCTGCACTCCCCCTCTGGTCTGCCTTCCCACAATGCATTCTCTACACAGCATCCAGAGCTTTCAGACACATGTCAGATCATGCCACTCTCTGGTTTAAAATCCATCAACAGCTCCCCAATGCCCCTAAAAGACAGTCGGAAGTCCTTATCATGAACAAAAAGCCTTGAATGATCTGGGATCACTAACCTCGTCACCTTATTTTTACCATTCTTCCTTTTGCTGATTACCCCCAGATCCACCTTAGAGTTGGCAATGTTTCAACTTCTTAAACTTGCCACGTGCTTTCCTTTCTTGGAGGCTTCCTTTATGTTTCCTCTGCATCCTTCAGAGCTCAGATCAAATGTTTGTTTCCTTGGGAAAAGCTCTGTGATCCTCCAAGCTGGGTCAAGCCCCCATTATCTGCTTTCCTAGCAACCCATTCCTTTTCTTTCCATCATCTAGACATTAAGAAAGCAATGACAACAAGAAGTATATCATTACAATTATGTAGCCCCTTCACGAGTCTGTAAACACCATATGGCCAGGGACTGTGTCTACTTTTGAATCACCAACATATTTCTAACACTAAGCATAGGACTTAGCAAAAAATATGTGCTCAATCCATGGTGGTTGAACAAGCAAACAGCTCTGATCACCTTTTATTGTTATTTCTTGCCCAGTTGAGTATTGTTTCTGATCACTGAGGGCAAAGACTGTGTACTTGCTTACCACTGTAGTGTCAGTGCCCAGCTCAGTGCCTGGCAAAGGAGTGAGTCTGGTTAAAGGGTAGGCACTGGCCTTACCTCAGGGACACTGAGAAAGGCACCTGTAGGAGCCTGCTACTGAATACTAAGCCTCCCAAGTGGGAGGCACACTCAGAAGTCTCAGCAGGAGGAGCCATAGCTGGTAGGAAGACCTGCCCGGAAGGGACTCCTAAAGCTAATCCTTCTGAGACTCAGCTGTCCCAAAGGGGCTTTCAGAACAGGAACACTTCCATTTTCCAGAGCACCACAGAACCAGACACCTCACCAGTGTGAGCATTAGTAGTGAGGGGCTAACTGTCACTGGTAACTGGTGTGAGCAATAGACAACTAGGTAAGCTTTGAAGGATGGCTTGGGGCAGCAGAGGTGAGGAACAGCAGAGAAGATGACTATGACAGGGGGTAAAGTTCCAGAGAATTTGAGAAAGCTTCTATGTATTGAATGCTTAGCAGATGCCAAGCACTGTGCTAAGCTTTTACAGGCATTCTCTCATTTAATCCTTGAAAAACTATGAAGTAGGTGCTTCTTTATAGATAAGGAAATTGAGGCATAAAGAGATTAGGTAATGTTGTCAGAGTCATAAAGCTGGTAATGTGGAGGAATCATCTTGAATTCCAATGTAGAGACTTGCCCTCTGGACATAAAATAAAATAAAATAGACTTATACTCATGGGCCCTTGGTATCCCTATGTGGAATTTGAGGAGGTTGGACAAGATTGCCCTCAGGGACCTTTCTTAGTGTTTCCAACTGTCAGTGACAGCTTGTTTTCCTGGGAGAAGTGGCTGAGGCCCCTTTCAGAGCCCAGCTGTCACCTCCCTGGTTTCATTGTTCTGTGATGTCAGCCTGTACCTAGGATACCCGCCTCAGTGCCTTCTGTGAAACCTCTGCTCCACTCCTGCTGTGAGGAGAGGCACTGACTTATCTGCTGCCACAGCCCCTCATGCTCAGAGCTCTTCTATATCCCAGCACAAGCTGATTTAAATCCTATCTTCCCTTTGTAGGGCACCTTTCCTTCCATGTTCTCTGGTCTCCCAATCGGGGTTTCAAGGGAGGTAGTTGAGGCACAGGGGAGCACTCTCTCTGACAGTTGGATGCCCAGCTTCACAGTTCATAGTCTGGTGATATGAATTACCACCCTACATTGGGTGTGTCCTCTGTGCCAGGCTCTGTGCTAAATGTTGTACTCTGTTACCGCATGTGAGCCTTGTTACAACACTGTGAGGTAGGCGTAATCATGCCCATTTTACATATCAGCCAACTGAAGCTCAGGGAAATTATGTGGAAGAGCTCACATCGAGACAGTGGCCATAATGGAATTCTAAGGCTGATCATTTTCCTCCTACACTGCTCTCCTGTCACTTACTCTCTATGTGGGTTTTGGTAAGTGACCTAACCTCTCTGAACCTCAGTTTCCTCAACTGAAAAATGAAGATGATAATAGTGCCCCTCTCACAGGGCTACTGTGAGGTTCAAAACACATAATGTGTATATGTAGCACATAGTAAGGGCTCCATACATTGTAGTAATAATAGTGCTTGTGGTTGTGCTTGTGTTTGCTTGTTATTGTTATTATATCATTACCACTCTCAGCTGCCCCCACTGAGCCCTTCCAGCCACCCCACTTCCCCGCACAGCCAGGGATCCAGGGTATAAGAGCAAACTTCTTTGTGGCAGGGGAACGTGGTGATGTTTTGTCTCTCAATAATCAACTGCCCATTTTCTATCACCTCTTTCCTGGGAGCGCCAGCTTCTGAGTCATGGCTTTGCTCAGGTGATGGTAATAATGAAGTGATCTGCATAATAGGCAACGGAGCTGCTCATGCCTAATAAAATGAATAAAAGTGAAATTCCTGAGGCTAGCCAGCCAGTGCCTTTAAATAAAACTGAAATCAAATGGAAGAAGAGATCTTCACAATTGTTTAAATCATTGCCTCCTGCACCTGCAGAAGGGACTATGCGGCACTCACGTGTGCAAATCTAATATGCGGGCTCCTAATCTCTTACAACTGATTACTTTAATGAATTTTAAAGGTAGAACTTTAATTAAAACAGGTCTCTGTGGACAGAAAGCATGCTATTTTGTGAGCTCTGTAAATATTGCCTTTTAAACTAATAAGTTCGGTTACCAGAAATACTACTGCATATAAACAGTTGGCTTTTTTTATTCCTGTGCTGTGGAAACATAACTAGATATTGAAGAGAGGCTGGATGCATTTCAAAGCCTGACATTTGGCTTTCAAAATAATAGCAACTTAAATTTGCAGGACATCTTTCTCCTCTGGAGCACAAAGGTCTTTCCAGGCATGATCTCATCCTGTCTTCAGACGTTCCCCTATGAGGCTGGATTGAGGAAGACAGCATTGGTCATGGCAGCATTTCCAGGCCTTCGTGACTGACCGCAAGACCTCCATTGCACCCCATCCCACCCTCTACACTACTGAGAAGACTGAGGTCAGCCAAAGGGACACCACAATTTTTTTCCCCTCACCTAGCCAGTACTATTTCCTCTTATTCAGAAGAAGAATGATAAATAATATAAACACTATTTACGAAAAGCTGAAACTTATGTGCCAGGCACTGGGTAAAGCATTGACATACATTGTCTCATTTAACCCTCAAAACATCCCTGTGAGGTAGATACAAATATTATCCCCAAAATTTCCTCTACTTCACTCAGAATAACAGCCAAAGCCTTTGTAATGGCCTAGAAGTCCCTGAGAGCTCTCTGATTTCATCACCTCCTCTTTCCCCCTTTGCCTTGTGGGACA
Organism: Equus przewalskii; assembly: GCF_037783145.1. NCBI lineage: Eukaryota > Metazoa > Chordata > Mammalia > Perissodactyla > Equidae > Equus > Equus przewalskii. Next base: position 111,735,159 of record NC_091863.1, on the reverse strand, counting down.
CCTGAGAGGCGAGGACAGCCTAGAGCAGCAGGACCCATGTTTAGGAATTAGCATACGAATATTTTTAAAAAGAGACTCTCTGTTGGGCATCTTCTCTATGCCAAGTTTCATGCCAATCACTTTTACATGAACTAGTTACTCTTCCCAGTAGCTCTGTGAGAAAAGCATCATTATTACACCATCTTAAGTGATGAGAAAACCAAGGCTTAGAGAGGCCAAGTTCTTTTCCCAAGACCACAAACCCGGTAAATGGCAGGGCCAGGGCTTAAAAACCAAACTGTCTACCTCCAGAGCCTGCTCTATTTCCATTAAACCCACTGCCTAATGAAGTCTGGAAACATGTCTGTAGACATATAAGGAATTCTGTAACCTCTCCCACTGCACATCTCTCATTGGTCACCTTTTGTAAACTTCCCCTAAGAGCAGCATGATTTATAGGCTGAGAGCCAGTGCAGATGGCTTATGAAAACTGCCATTCACTTCTAATTATGTGATTCAGATGTTGAGTACTTTATTGTCAGAAAGCAAATCCTTTCTGTCAGTAGAGGTTCTGTCTTCATTCAAGTAACCTCTAATTTGTGGGCTGAATATTCCCTTCGGGTTATTTGGAGGAGGTATTAGTCATGCTGTGGTCAGTTTCAGGATTCCTACTTGTGCTCCTTTTGTCTTGACTTATCTTCAGATTTATTGCAATAACTTACTGATTTGCATTCCTGATTGACATCAAAGAATGGAGGACTTGATCTTGAGGATGTGGCAGAGACCCCTAGCACTCACCAATATTTGTGTTCGACTCTTCTTGGGCACACAGCTCAACTATATTTCCCAGGCTCCGCTGCAGTAAGATGTGGCCATGTGACCATGCCACATAAAATACGAGAGTAAATGATGTGAACTTTGACCAGATTTAGCCCATACCAACTTGATGTGATCCTCCCTCCCTTTCCTACATATCAGGTTGATGGAGAGAATGCTGAGGATTAGAGGAGTCTAGGACCAGGATGACAATGAAGAAACTGCCCAACCAGGAATACCTGTATTGGATTGTGACATGAGTGACAACTCTTTTTCTGTTAAGCCACTAAAGTTTGGGTTACAGAGGCTAGCTTTACTTACCCTAACCTATATGAAGGAAAACAATAGTTTCTGGGTGTCACTAATATAGATGGAAAGGAAGGAGGTATAACAAGCCAAGAAAAGCAGAATCACTCATGAAGAATCTGATATATGGTGAGTGAATAACCTCCTTTCTCCATTTTCATACAGCCTTCTTTTTATTCCACTCTTCTCCCTCCTGCAAAGGAATAAACAGAACTTTGAATGAGATTATTTCCTCTCCAGGTACAGCTGATTAAAAGCAGTAGGCACCAATGAGTGAATGACTTCTACGTATATGCAAACCCATTTATCAACCCCAATGTCTCTCCAATTGGTGGAATATGGGGGAGAAATTTTTGAGAAGGAGTCTAATGTGTGGAAGTCATCACTGACCAAAGGGGGGGCTCTTCATTCCCTACCACCAGTCCTCATGGGTCTATCTGGAGATCAACCTGTTCTCCCAGTCCTTTCTTAGTAACTCTGACCCACAAGGGTCAACACAAGCAGAGTCATCCCATTGGGGAAAGGGAGTTATGCACGTTCAATACCAGAAACCCTAATGGAGACAGGGCTTTGAGTAGGAATGCAAAGAATTTTCTATATTTTTAACAGATGACACAGAGGCTTCTTGTAGCTTTCATCCACCTGTGGAGTGATTACTCTTGGATTTGGAGGAGGTTTTGTATAGATTATACAGATAGATGGAGACATGGAGTTCTCAGGGTGTGGAGTGGACATGACCTGTTCAACACCCCATAGCTGGTCAATGCCAGAGTGAGAACTAGATGAAGACTGACTGCTCCAGATCCTTTCAAAGTAAACTTGGGTTTAATCATTTCATGAAGATGAGAAGTAATGAATGTAATCTTTTACGGTGTGCTGGGCTTGGAAGCACATCTTCCTCCAAACTCAGGGGGAGCTGTGGAAATAGAGCTGAGTGAGTAATCTCTTTGTGTGTATATTTATTTGAAAATATCAGAATGTTGTAAATAAAGCATTTCTTTCTGAAATATTAGTTTGGAGACTTGCCTGAAATCATGCAGTTTTTGCCTCTGCTGTGTTATGTAAAAAATTTATCTTAATGAATGACTAATAGCTGCATATCTGTTTGTCATTATTCAGTCATTAAACATTTACAGAGCACTTGTTGGGGAATTGTGCTAGGTGTTGCTTGGAGGATGACGGTGCTCGGTGTTGCTTGGAGGATGACGGTGCTCGGAGTTCCTTGCATGTGGATATGCGGGTCAAGGGCAATGCCTTGCTGTGGAACACAAGCCCTTAAACTCTTAGGGCCCACTACCTGTATTCCTCCACAGAGCCTTCCAGAAAGCCAAAGCAGCTTTGACCACAGAGCAAAGTTCTGCCTTTCCCTGGGCAACACTGTTTTGGCCAGAATCCATCTTTTCAGCTTCGTGGATTCATTTCCACAGTCTTTCCTGCTAGTTAGCCTCTTCTGCTTTAAATGGTCTGTCTTGCTTTTTATTAAGCATTAAACTTTTTAATTATTCAAAAATATGCATTCTTTGTAGAAGATATGGAAAATATAGACAAGCAAATGGAAAAAAAGTACATTAATTCCACCAGCCATGGGAAACCACTGTTGACATTTAGTGAACATACTTCCAGTCTTTTCTTCCTATGCATATAGAGATACATATATTTTTAATTTATACACATGGAATTATATTTCCTACACTATTTTATAACGTGCCTTTTGATCAATTGTGAAAAATTTTCCATGACCACAGATACATGCTTCCTTTTTATTTTTAGTGGCTGTGTAACATTTCACTGTAGACAGGAACTATCATGTACTTAATCACATGTTGTTAACATAAAATTTTTCCAATTTTTCAGTGTAATGAATAGCATTTCTGTACTCATCATTGTATATACATATTTGTATGCCTACCTTACTATTTCCAATGAATAAATTCCTAGAAACTGAATTTCCACATCAAGGGGTATATACCTTTTCAAGCTTTTTAATCTCTGTTTGGCATTTGACCCAGCTTCTCAAAAAATATTGCCTCCTGGATTGCTGCATTTTTGTCTGCAAAGACCTCAGATCAAGTATTGCACCACCAACCAGGACCTCAGGTCACACAGCCAGCTAGCTATTGTCAGGGTTGAGGCTAAAACCTGCATTTCCTGACACAATTGACTTATAAACATTTGGGTTGCCACTAAGGGTGAACAAAGGCTGCTGCGAGCCCACCCCATCTCACCAACAATGATCTGGCTGGTGCCAGGAAGAAGGAGAACCTGGTCTGCAGCAGAGCTCTGGCTTATCTTGGCATTTTTACTTGTGTACAAATGGAAATCACATTACTTAAAATATAAACATGATTTAATGATTTTAAAAATGTGTAGCTGTCTCCATTCTAACTGCCCATTAAGGTGGGGAGAACACCTTTAGAATGATTTAGAAAGTAATATACAGATAGATGTGAAGCTGAGAGGGAAGGGATAAAAGAGAGGCACCCTCTTCTAGTAGAGAAAAATAATAGACCATGGTTCTAACTATCACTCGGCCATTCTCTCTGTGTGACCTTGAGAAGCCCTTTTGCCAAGCTAGGACTCAGTGCCTGTTTAACCTTTATTTTCTCTTTACATCTTTATTTGTCTTTCTTTTTGGCGAGGAAGATTGACCCTGAGCTAACATCCATGCCCATCTTCCTCTACTTTATATGTGAGATGCCCACCACAGCATGGCTTGATGCCTGGTGTGTAGGTCCACACCCAGGATCCAAACCTGCAAACCCCAGGCTACTGAAGCAGAGCACGTGAACCTAACCACTAGACCACTGGGCCAGCTCCTAAAGAATTTTTTTTTAATGCTGAAAATTAAACTATGAAACAGTGCTGTCTTATGCACCAATTATAATATACATTCCAGTATCAGCGATGTTAAAATTGAAAAAAGTACTGGGACTGGCCCCGTGGCTGAGTGGTTGAGTTTGTGCACTACGTTTCAGCAGCCCAGGGTTTCACCACTTCAGATCCTGAGCGCAGACCTAGCACTGCTCATCAAGCCATGCTGAGGTGGCGTCCCATATAGCACAACCAGAAGGACCTAGAACTAGAATATACAACTATGTGATGGGGGGCTTTGGGGAGAAGAAGAAAAAATAAAAAGAATAAAAGAAGATTGGCAACAGACATTAGCTCAAGTGCCAATCTTCATAAAAAAAATTGAAAAAAGTACACCTTAGAATCAATGAAACAGAGTATTAATATATTTCATCATGAAAAGTTAAAGTACATTGACTAAGTAAAAAATTGATCTTAGATTATCTAGGCTTCACACCCACAGACCAGTTTATGCTGTATGTTGTATAAAGGAAGAAAGCCCAGAAAGGTAATGTGAGTAGCTCAAGATCACAGAGACAGTATGGGACTATACCCAGAAAACAATAGAAAAGGAGAAGTACTTGCTGAATGGAGGAGTAAGGACCTGCAAAATACACTCCTTCATGAAAACAAGGAAAACACGGACAAAATTCTCAAAATCGACTTTTTCACAGCTCTGGAAATTAACTAAAGGCTTACAAAAATCCACAGAGCGTTTTATTCAAGAAAAACAGCTGAACCTTGAACAGAGGACTTTATGGTGTTTTAACTTTCCCTGTTCACATCCTCCTCTCCTCAAGCCAATGGCAGCCTTGAAAACCAGTAGCCTAGTAGCTATTGGAAGGAGAACAACAGAGCATCAAACTATGTGAGGCAAAAACTAATGGAATTGCAACGAGAAATAGCTGAATCTAATACATTTGAAGACTTCAACAGCCCTCTGTCAGAAAAGGATAGATCCAACAGGCAGAAAATTAGTAAGGACAGAGTTGAACTCAATACCACCATCAATCAACTGGACATAATGGATATCTATAGACTACTTCATCCAACAACACAGAATACACGTTCTTCTCAAATTTACATGGAACATTCACCAAGATAGACCGCATTCTGGGCCAGAAAACACACTTTAACAAATTTAAAAGAATATAAATCATACAATGTCTGCTCTCAGACAACAATAGAATTAAACCAGACATCAATAACAGAAAGATAACTGGAAAATCCCCAAATACCCGGAGATTAAATAACACCCTTCTAAATGACACATGGATCAAAGAAGAAATCTCAAGAGAAATTTAAAAATATTCTGAACTAAATTAAAATGAAAACACAACTAATCAAAATTTGTGAGATGCAGCAAAATTAGTGCTTAGAGGGAAATTGATAGCATTGAATGCATATATTAGAAAAGAAGAAAGATCTAAAATCAATAACCCAAGTTTCCACTTTAGAAAACTAGAGAAAAAGGGCAAATTAAATTGAAAGTACTCAGAACAAAAGAAATAATAAGAATTAGAGCAGAAATCACTGAAAATTAATACAGGAAGTCAATGAAATCAAAAGCTGATTCTTTGAAAAGATCAATAAAATCAATAAGTCTCTAGCCAGGCTAACTGAGAAAAAGAGAGGACACAAATTGGTGATATCAGAAATGAGAGAAGAGACATCACTGCAGAGCCTATGGACGTTAAAATGATAAGGAACACTATGAACAACTCTATGCCCACAAGTTTGATAACCTAGACGAAATGGACCAATTCTTTGAAAGACACAATTTGCCAAAACTCACGCAAGAAGACATAGACAATCTGAATAGGCCTATACCTACTAAAGAAATTGAATCAACAATTAATAACCTTCCAAATCAGAAAGCACCAGGCCCAGATGGGTTCACTGGTAAATTCTACCAAACATTTAAGAAAGAAATTATACTAATTCTCTACAGTCTCTGAAGATCGAAGCAGAGGGAATACTTCCTAACTCATTCTGTGAAGACAGCATTACCCTAATACAAAAATGAGACAAAGACATTCCAATAAGAGAAAGCTACAGAGCAGTATCTCTCATGAACATAGATGCAAAACTCCTCAACAATACTAGCAAATTGAATCTTACAATGTATAGAAAGAATTATACACCATGACCAGGTGGGATTTATCCCAGGTATGCAAGGATAATTTGATATTTGAAAATCAATTAATGTAATCCATCATATCAACTGGGTAAAAAAGAAAAAATCACATGATCATATCAATAGATGAAGAAAAAACACTTGACAAAATCCAACACTGATATATGATAAGAACTCTCAGTAAACTGGGAATAGAGCGGAACTTCCTCGACTTGATAAAGAATATCTACAAAAATCCTATAGCTAACATCATACTTAATAGTGAGAAACTCAAAGCTTTTCCATTAAGTTCAGAAACAGGGCACGAATGTCCCCTCTCACCATTCCTTCTCAACATCATCCTGCTAGCTCTAGCTAATGCAATAGGGCAAGAAAAGGAAATAAAGGGTATACAGACTGAGAAGGAAGAAACAAAACTGTCTTTGTTCACAGATGACATGATTGTTGATGAAAAAAATCTGAAAGAATCAACAACAAAACTGCTAGAACTAATGAACGATTATAAATGCAAGGTTGCAGGATACAAATTTAATATACAAAAGTCAATGGCTTTCCTATATACCAGCAGTGAATAAGTGGAATTTGAAATTAAAAACATAATACCATTTACATTAGCACCCAAAAAACTGAAATACCAAGGTATAAATCTAACAAAATATGTACAAGATCTATATAAGGAAAACTACAAAACTCCGATTAATTAAATCAAAGAAGAACTAAATAAATGGAGAGGTATTTTATGTTCCTGGATAGGACTACTCAATACTGTCAAGATGTCAGTTCATTCCTTCTTGACCAATACATTCAATGCAACCTCAGTCAAAATCCCAGCAAGTTGTTTTATGGATACTGACAAACTGATTCTAAGCTTTATATGGAGAAGCAAAAGACCCAGATAGCCAACACATCATTGAGGGGAAATAATGGATTTGGAGCACTGACACTACCTGAGTTCAAGACTTAATGTAAAGGTACAGTAATCAAGATAGTGGGGTATTGGTGAAGGAATAGACAAGTAGATTAATGGAACAGAATAGAGAGCCCATAAACAAACCTACACAAATATGGTCAGTTGATCTTTGACAAAGGAGCAAAGGCAATACAATGGAGAAAGATAGTCTCTCTAATTGTGCTGGAACAACAAGACATCCACATGCAAAAAATCAATCTAGACACAGACCTTATACTCTTCACAAAAATCAACTCCAAATGCATCACAGACCTAAATGTGAAACACAAAACTATAAAACCCCTAGAGGATAAAATAAGAGAAAATCTATATGAACTTGGGTATGGTCATGACTTTTAAGATAAAACACCAAAGTCACAATCCTTGAATGAATTAATAGATAAGCTGGACTTCATGAAAATTGAAAACTTCTGTCCTGCAAAAGACAATGTCAAGAGAATGAGAAGGCAAGCCACAGACTAGAAGAAAATATTTGCAAAAGACATGTCTGATGAAGGACTATTATCCAAAACATACAAAGAACTCTTAAAACTCAACAATTATAAAAGAAACAACTGGATTAAAAAATGAGCCAAAGACCTTAACAGACACCTCACCAAAGAAAATATACAGATTAAAAATAAGCATGTGAAAAGAGTCTTCACATCATATGCCATCAGGGAAATGCAAATTAAAACAATGAAATACCACTGCACGCTTATTAGAATGGTCAAAATCTGGAACACGGACAACACAAAATGCTGGCCAGGGTGTATTGTGGGTAGGAAGGCAAAATAGTGCAGCCACTTTGGAAGACAGTTTGGCGGTTTCTTATAAAATTAAACATTCTTTTCACATTTGATCTAGCAATAACACTCCTTGGATATTTACCCAAAAAAGATGAAAACTTATGTCCACACAAAAACTTTTCCATTGATGTTTGTAGCAGCTTTATTCATAATTGCCCAAACTGGGAAGAAACTAAAATGTCCTTCAGTAGGTGAATAGATAAACTATGCTATATTCATTCAATGGAATATTATTCAGCAGTAAAAAGAAATGAGCTATTAAACCATGAAAAGACATGGAGGAAACTTAAATGCATATTACTAAGTGAAAGAAGCTGATCTGAAAAGGCTACATACAGTATGATTCCAACTATATGACATTCTGAAAAAGGCAAAACTATGGAGAGAGTAAAAATCAGTGGTCGTCAGGAGTTGTGTGTGGGTGGATGAATAGGAAGAGCACAGAGGATTTTTAGGGCAGTGAAAATACTTTGCATGGGGCCGGCCCAGTGGCGCAGGAGTTAAGTTCGCACGTTCCGCTTCTCAGCAGCCCGGGGTTCATCAGCTCGGATTCCTGGTGTGGACATGGCACCGCTTGGCAAACCATGCTGTGGTAGGTGTCTCACATATAAAGTAGAGGAAGACGGGCATGGATGTTAGCTCAGGGCCCATCTTCCTCAGCAAAAAGAGGAGAATTAGTGACAGAAGTTAGCTCAGGGCTAATCTTCCTCAAAAAAAAAAAAAGAAAGAAAATACTTTGCAAGATACCAAAATGATGGATACAAATCATAATGCATTTGTCCAGACCCATAGAATGTATAACACCAAGAGTGAACTGTAGTGTAAGCTATGGATGTTGGGTGATTATGATCTGTCAAGGAGGTTCATTAATTATAACAAATGTACCACTCTGGTTGGGGATGTTCATAATGAGGAAGGTTATGCATGTGTGGTATAGGGGGTATATGAGAAATCTCTGTACCTTCTCCTTGATTTTTCTGAACAGTAAAAAATTCTTTAAAAAGTCTGAATTAAAAAAAGATCCAAATATATTCTGTCTACAGGTGAAACACTTTAATTAAAAAATTGTTACAAGATACAAAGAGTGACACTATTTATTGATAAAAAGGGCAATCCATCAAAAGATACAATAATTACAAATATATACATAGCTAATAATATAGCCCCAAAATATATGAAGCAAAATTGAGATAATTGAATAGATGGTTCTACACAATAGTTGGAGGTTTCAATACCTCACTTTCAAAAATGGATAGAAGTAGAGAGAAGACCAATAAAGAAATAGTGGATTTGAACAACACTATACACTGACTAGGCCTAACTGACACTGTACCCAACAATAACAGAGTATACATTTTTCTGAAGTGCACATGGAATATTATCTAGGAGAGATAGGCCATAGATTAGGTGAAAAAACAAGTCTCAATAAATTTAAAAATATTGACACCGTATAAAGTACTTTCTCCAACTTAAAAGAAATGAAACGAGAAATCAATAAAATAGTAAATCTGAAAAATTCACAAAAATGTGGAAATTAAACAACAACACACTCTTAAACAACCAATGGATCAAGTAGAAACCACAAGGAAAATTAGAAAATACTTTGAGGTGAGTGAAAATGAAAAGATATTGTACCAAAACTTAATGGATGCAGGGAAAGCGATGCTCAGAGGGAAATTTATGGCTGTAAATGCCTAGCTTAAAAAAGAAGAAAGATCTCAAATCAAGAACCTATTTTTACACCTTAAATAACTAGAAAAGCAAGAGCACACTAAGCCCTACAGTAGCAGAAGGAAGGAAATAATAAAGTTTGGAGTGGAAATTTTTAAAAATAGCAAATAGAGGGGCTGGCCTGGTGCCGGAGTGGTTAAGTTCACATACTCTTCTTCAGCGCCCATGAGTTTGCAGGTCTGGATCCCAGGTGCAGACCTAACACTGCTTGAAATAGAGGAAGACTGGCACAGATGTTAGCTCAGTGACAAACTTCCTCAAGCAAAAAAGTGGAAGATTGGCAACAGGTGTTAGCTCAGGGCCAATCTTCCTCACACACACACACACACAAAATATAGGGAATAGAAAAACTATAGAGAGAATCAACAAAACCAAAAGTTGGTTCTTCAAAAAGATCAACAAAATTGGCAACCCTCTAGCTAGACTGACCCAGGAAAGTAGAGAGAAGACTCAAATTACTAAAATCAGAAATGAAGTTGAGGATGTTACTACTGACCTACAGAAATAAAAAGCACTGTAAGACAATACTATGAACAATTGCATGCCAGCAAATTTGATATCCTAGATGAAATGAATAAATTCCTAGAAATACTCAAACTACTAAACCTGACTCAAGAAGACATAGAAAATCTAAGTAGACTCATAACAAATAGAGCTTGACTTGGTAATCAAAAATCTCCCAACAACAAAAAGCCCAGGACTGGATGGCTTCACCAGTGAATTTTACCAAACATGTAAAAAAGAATTAACACCAATCCTTCTCAAATTCTTCCAAAAAATACGAAGAAGGAATACTTCCTAACTCATTCTTTGAGTTAGTACCCTATCAAAGTCAGACAAAGATATCACAAGCAAAGAAAACTACAGATCAATATCCATTATGAACATAGATGCAAAAATTCTCAACAAAATACTAGCAAACCAAATCCAGTAGTATATTAAAAGGACTGTAAACCATGAACAGTTGAGATTTGTCTAAGGAATAAAAGGGATTCCTGATTTAATAGCAGCAATCAATGTGTATTAGTTTCTAGGGCTACCATAACAGAATACTGGGTGACCTAAACAACAAATTTATTTTCTCACAGTTCTGGAGCTGAAAGTCCAAGATCAAGGTGCTGGCAGAGTTGGTTTCTGGTGAGGCCTCTCCCTTGGCTTGTAGATGGCCACCTTCTCACTGTGTCTTCATGTGGCCTTTCCTCTGTACTCATGCACTCCGAGTGTCTCTTTCTCTTTTAAGCACACCAGTTGTATTGGACTTCATTTGACTTCATTTAACCTAATTACCTCCTTAAAGGCCCAAGTACAATCACATTAGCAGTTAAGGCTTCAATATATGGCTTTTGAGGGAACACAGTTCCATCCATAACACAATGGAATATAACATATTAACACAATGAAGGTAAAACAACCCCCACATGATGATCTCAACTGAGGCAGAAAGAGCACTTGATAAAATCCAACACCCTTTTTCATGATAAAAACAGTCAACAAACTAAAAATAGAAGGAAAATTCCTCAACATGATAAAGAGCACTTATGAAAAACCCACAGTGAACATCACACTCAATGGTGAAAGACAGAAAGCTCTCCCACTAAGATCAGGAACAAGACAAGGATACTTGCTTTCACCACTTCTATTCAATGCTGTACAGGGAGTTCTAGCCAGAGCAATTAGTCAAGAAAAAGAAATAAAACTTATTCAAATTGAAAAGTAAAACTATCTCTATTCTCAAATGACATGAGTTTATATACAAAAATTCCTAATGCATCCACAAAATCTATTAGTGCTAATAAAAACATTTAGAAAATTTTCAGGATATAAAATCAACATACAAAGATCAATTGTATTTCCGTATACTAGCAATGAACAATCGGTAAAGGAATTTAAGTGAATTTCATTCACAGTAGCATTAAAAAATAAAATACATAGCAAGAAATTAAGCCAAGGCAGTGCAAGACTTATATGCTGAAAACTACAAATATTGCTGAAAGAAATTAAAGAAAGTTTAAATAAATGGAAAGATATCCCATGTTCATAAACTGGAAGATTTAATGTTGTTACAATGGTAATATTCCCTAAATTGATCTAAAGATTCAGTGAAATTCCTATCAATATCCTAATAGCCTTTTTTTTTGCATTAATGGAAAAGTCAATCCTAAAATTTATATGGCATTTCAAGTGACCCTGAATAGCCAAAACGATCTTGAAAGAGAAGAACAAATTTGGAGGAGCATCTTCATCCATCCAGGCTGCTATAACAAAATACCATAGACAAGGTGGCTTATAAACAACAGAAATTTATTTCCCACAGTTTTGAAGGCTAGGAAGTCCAAGATCAAGGCACCGACAGATTCAGTATCTGGTGAGGACCTGGCTTCCAGTTCATAGATCACCAACTTCTCACTGTGTCCTCATGTGGCAGAAGGGAGAAGGGAGATCTTTGGGGTTTCTTTTATATGGGCACTATTCCCATTCAAGAGGGCTCCCCCTCTCATGACCTAATCACATTCCTATGCCCTCACACCCAAATACCATCACATTGAGGGTTAGGATTTCAAGATATGAATTTTGGAGGGACACAGACATTCAGTTCATAGCAAACAGTCAAACTTCCCAATTTCAAAACTTACTAAAAAGCTACAGTAATCAAAAAAGTGTGCTAAAGGCATAAAGATAGACACATAGATCAATGGAATAGAATTGAGAGTCCAGAAATAAACCCATATATCTAAGGCCAACTGACTTTTGACAAGGATGCCAAGATCATTCAATGAGGTAAAAGACAATCTTTTAACAAGTGGTCTTGGGAAAACTGGATAGCCACATGTAAAAGAATGAAGTTGGGCTCTTACCTTACATCATATACAAAAATTATATCAAGGGAGATCAAAGACCTAAATATAAGCACTAAGATCATAAGACTCTTAGAATAAAACATTGGGGAAATTCTTCATAAACTTGGATTTGGCAATAATTTCTTGTATATGACACCAAAAGCACAGGCAACAAAAGAAGAAATAGATCAATTGGACTTCATCAAAATTAAAAAGTTTTGTGCATCAAAGAAACAGTATGAGCAGAGGAAAAACATAACCTACAAAATGGGAGAAAATACTTGCAAATCATATTTAACAGGGGTTAATAGCTAAATATATAAAAACTCCTACAACTCAACAACAAAACAACTCAATTAAAAATTAACAAAGCACTTGAATAGACCTTTCTCCAAAGAAGGTATATAAATGGGCAAGCATATAAAATATGCCCACGTCACTGTTATTAGGAAAATGCAAATCAAAACCACAATTAGATACCACTTCATACCCAATATGTTAGATATCATCAAAATAACAGAAAATAACGAGTGTTGGCAAGGATGTGGAGAAACTGACACCCTTATGTGCTTCTGGTGGGAATGTAAAAGGATGCAGCTCCTATGGAAAAAAGTAGGGCAGTTTCTCAGAAAATTGAAAGCAGGAGCTTGAACTGATATTTGCACACCCATGTTCATGGCAGTATTATTCACAAAGGCCAAAAGACAGACTTAATCCAAGTGTTTATCAACTAATGAAGGGGTAAACAAATGTGATATATCCATACAGTGGAATGTTATTCAGCCTTAAAAAGGAAGGAAATTCTGACACATGTACAACATGGATGAACCTTGAAGACATTATGCTAAGTGAAGTAAGCCAGTTCCAAAATGACAAATACTGTATGATTCCACTTACATAAGGTACCTAGAGTAGGCAAATTCACAGAAGACAGAGACTAAGCAGTGCTTATCGGAGGTTGGGGAGAGTGGGAGAAGTGTTAACTGAGTACAGAGTTTCAGTTTTGAAATGATGAATACTTTCTGGAGATGGATAGTGGTGATGGTTGCACAACAATGTGATGTACTTAATTCTACTGAGTTGTACACTTAAAAATAGTTAAAATGGTCAACTTTATCTTATGTATATTTTACCATAATAAAAAAAGAGAATGCTGTTGTTTTTAAGAAATTCACATGGAAGTATTTAAGGATTGAGTGGCACAATGTCTCCATCTTAACTCACAATGGTCCAGAAAAAGAAATTATGTGCGTGCATGTCTGTACATAAATATACACAAATTATACATATGGAGAGAGAGAAATGAGAATGAATGATAAAATGGTAAAACAAATAGGACAAATATAAACAACAGGTGAAGTCAGATAAGGGTATATGGAAGTTCCTTGTACTGTTCTTGCAAATCTTTTGTAGGTTAGAAATCATATCAAAATAAAAAGAAACAACTTAAATTACATAAAATAAATAAGAATCTGTGTAAAGTGCTTAGCATGGTGCTCAACCAAGCTCAACCTTATCCTCCCCTTCTCTTACTGGCTTTATCAGTGCCTGAAAAGAAAAAGAGAAAGGAGAATGTTTTTCTACAAATTATCCAGTCTTTCTTCTTACTCCTTTGCTGGTGCCGTGGCTGCCTCTAGGGTTATAATTCTGAGGGTCTCTGCATCTTAAGGGCAGATGGCTCCATGGGCAGGCTGACAATATGACTAACACGCAAGCCATCCTAGGATACACAGCACTGTCAGGGTCACTGCTCACTTTGTAAGGCAGCCTTCTGGAATGGAATCAGGAGTACCAAGGACAGGATTTGGCCCCTCTTTCTTATTGCCCCTTTGAACTGCTACCCTAGACATGGCAGTTAGAGAATCTCTCCCTCCAAGAAGGTCTGCTGAAATGATCATAATCAAGACACCGAGGTTGACTACTGTACTTACTTTACACTGAGCAGCTGAGGGAAAGGGTAGGATACAGAAGAAACATAAAGGACGGTCTTTGCCTTCAAGGAGTTTACAATCTGGTTGGAGAGACCAAGCTAACAAGTGCTGTGCTCCCTACTGGAGGGGAAGCAGAAGTAGATTTGACTGTCCCTGTCCTGGAAGGGCTGGTCAGGCCAAAGAAGACACTGAGAACTTCTAAAAGGGATCAAAGTCACAGTGGAGGCATTCTTGAAAGCACAAGAGGGAGTTCTTTCTGACACCACACGGTGAGGCATTTCAGAGTGGGGGCAAAAGTGTAGGTGGAGGTGTAAATCAGCACTTCTCAATCTATGCTGTGCATAGGAAACACCTGGGCATCTTGTTAAAATGCAGATTCTGATGCAGTAGGTGTGGGGTGGGGCTTGAGAGTCTGCATTTTTAACAAGCTCCCAGGTAACACTGATGTTGCTGGTCTCTGCAGAACATACTTTGAGAAGCAAGACTCTAAAGGAGTGATTATCCACCATGGCCGTCCATTGAACCACTCATTCAGTAGGTTTTTGAAGAAACAATTGTAATAGAAAGCTATGTGGGCATGGTTTTTCGGGAATAGGGCCTTGAATAAAATTGGGTGTGTTTGCGCGTAAAATAATTAACAGTGAGCATTTACTATGTGCCAGGCACAATGCTAAACAAAGCCTTACATTGATTATCCCTTCTTTATTCTTATAACAATCCTGTGAGGAAGGCACTTGTCTTTTAGACTGGGTGGCTTACAAACAAGAGAAATTTATTCCTCACAGTTCTAGAGTCTGGGAAGTCCAAGATCAATGTGTCAGCAGATTCAGTGTCTAGTGAGGGCGCACTTCCTGGTTTATAGACAGCCAGCTTTCTGGCTGTGTCCTCACATGGCGGAAGGGGCTTAGGAGCTCTCTGGGGCCTCTTTTAAAAGGGCACTGATCTCAATCAAGAACGTTCCACCCTTATGACCTAAGCACCACCCCAAAATCCCACATCCTGATACTATGACAATGGGGATTAGGTTTCAACATATACATTTTAGGGAGACGCAAATATTCAGTCTATAGCAGCACTATTACACTGAGGGACTGAGCACAGGGAGGTGAAGTAATTTGTTTATGTATCTAGAAAGTGGCAGAGCCAGGAATTGTACCCAGACAGTCGGACAGCAGAGCTCTTTAGCTAGTGCACTTTCCCAAGCTTGCATATGGGTGTCCACCCAGAATCATAAACTCCGCAATGGTGAAATCCAGGTATTATTCATGTTTTTATCTGTTTATTCTTCTCTACTCCCAATACCTAAAATGGTACAGAAAATGACAAAATGAAAGGAATTTATTGTGAGTGAGTGCTTACTCTGTGATAGGCTTGACCAGCACCTATTACATAAAATCATCTCATGTAATTTAATCCTAACAGTAATCTTTTCAGACAGGTGTTATAATCTCCAGTTTACATGCAATGAAACTAAGTCTTGCATAGATTAAGCAATGTATTCAAGATCACTAAGCTAGCACATGGTAGGAGAACTAGGATTTGAACCCAGGTCACCTGACTCCTCAGTCTGTACTTTTTCTCACCTGACAGGCTGCTTTTGCAATGATCTTCACAGAGCCTTGGTGTTGTACTGCTCAATGGACGCTTCTTGACTTTGGCCATCTAAGCTGTGTGGTCAAGCCTACTATTTAAATGTTTATGCCAAGTCCTTCAGGCTAGGTAGTTTCAGAGTCATACTATACCCTGATCCAACCCCATCAGTTCCTTGGCCAAATACCATGATTATCAAACTTTGGCTATAATCCTGTTCTCAAGGATCCCTCTACACAGTGCATTTTTAGTTTGCGTGAATGTGGGCATGGTGGGTGGTGATGGGGTGATGGACGAGGCTGGTTAAACATACATGCACATCAGCCGTATCTAGGGCTTTCAAATTTGGCAAGCCCCCACGTTCTCTACATGCTCTTTAGAGGATTTTAAATGGTTATTTAAAAAGTACATCTTGAACTTTACAGTGAAATCTGAGAAATCAAAGCAACTAAATGCCACAATGGAAACGGATATGCTGGACAGTTGGTGGGGCTTGTACTCAGACTTGAGCAAAATGTTCTCATTAGGTCCTTTTAACTATTGTCATGTTGGAATGAGTTATGTTAAATGAGATATTTTAAATTGAGAGGAAAGTATAGAGAGTACTAGAAGAGATACACCTATTTGCCCACATCCAAAGTTAATAGATGTGAACATTTTGCTTCAGGTTTTTCCATTTATTAATAAAAAATTATGTTACAGATGCTTCCGGTTTTAAGATGGTAGAATAAAACAGTGATTTTCTAGTTGGGGTAAATATACCCCTGGGAGCAAATAGGCACTCTGTATCCATTTCTATTTCCTTGCCTAAAGTATTCTCTCCCAGAATTGATCTGCCTGAGAAAGATGTCAGGAAGATTTAATAGACTTGCCCACTGAGAGATCATTAAATATAATTTTTGATGAAATATGACTAAGTGATTTGGACATACAATTCAGAAAGAGTTCAGGGAACTCAATGACTTTGCTATACCAAACTCCTTCTAGTACACGTTTATGTGAACAAAGTTTCTTAGCCCTCACATATGCAGAATGCAAAAGAGGGACAGAATTGATGCTGAACTCTGTCTCATTCTACCAAAAAGTAGTATTAATTCAGAGATGCATAAATTAATTGAGAACCTATCCTCATCCAATGCATTAAGGGGTGAATTTACAATAAAATTTTTTTTTAGGTTTAATATTTTTTATCAAAATATTTAATTTTTTTGTGTAATGGTGTAATGTGTAATGATAATAATTATGATTTTAATTCAGTCCAGAAGAAAAAAATAGCATACAGAGCCTTACATTCACAGAAAGTTTTTAAAAATTAGTTTAAATTTATGTATATATTTTGATGTGATTTAATTATAAATATTCAAGTATGAAAATATAAAAATCTTGGGGGGAATGGAATGGATATATGAGGTCAAGGAAAAACAGGAACTGTGTATATTTAAAGTAGATAATGGTGACTAGTAAATAATAATTTAATAGTTTTTATCCACAATATGTGGAAAATTGTGTTCCTTGTACCTACTTACACGTATGACAAAAAAAGTCAACTTTAAAATGTGCAAAGAGGCAAGTTGTTCTTAAAAATTCTTTTGGAGAATGAGAAGAAAAATACTTGAAGACCACTGAAGTAAAGACTTCACTGTCTCCTCTCAGAAATCATCTCAAATCAACTGGTAGGAAGATAAATTGATATTCAGTCTGTAACCTAGAACCAAAATGTGTGAAGAAGGGCTGCAAAATGTAATGTATGCAGGTATGTACACGGGTATGAAAGATACCATGTGAGGCTACATGTGGCAGTAGAATTCAATCAAAGCTGGAACAAGTGGTACATTCAACATTCTCTGATCAAAATGAACTACAATTAGAAAAATTAGAAACAATAACAGGAAAACACTTTTGCTTGAAAAATTACAAATGCTAAATGGATTTTAAGATCAGTTGGTCAAATTCCATGGAAACTTCTATTGGAGTTTTGATTGGGATTGCGATGTATTCACAGATTACTTTGGGAGAAACTGGCATCTTAATAATTTTGTGTCTTCCCGTCCATGAGCATACTTCTCTGTTTAGGTCTTCCTTTCAGTCCTCTTATAAAATTTTATAGTAGCTTTCATATAAGTGATGCACCTCTTTTGATGTGCCTTGGTATCTTGTATTTTGTCTTATTTTTCCGGTTTATAGATATACTTACTTATTTTTGTGTGTTTATCTTGATTCTTGCATCTTGCTGAGTGCTAATATTATCTTTAGTAGTTCATCGTTAGATTCTCTTGGATTTTCTAAGATAACCATATCACCTGCAAATAATGAAAATTTTTTTCCTTTCTCATCCTTCTCCTTTTAATTTTTTCTTGTCTTACTTCATCAGCCTTGCTCTCTAGTCAATAATATACATTGAGATAATCAGCTTCTTTTCTTTGTTCCTGACTTTAACATCAATGTTTCTAACATTTTACTACATAGTATGAGAATTACTGTAGTTTTCTGTAGATGTCTGTTATCAGGTTAAGAAATTCTCTTCTGCACGCATTTTGCCAAGAATTTTTAGATCACAATGTTGTGGAGAATTTAATTGAATAATTTCTCTATGTCCAATGAGATGATCTGTTTGTTTCTTTGCTTTTTTTTAATTCCTAGAACAAAAACTTGGTCATGATGCAATTGTTTCCGAAAAACTCTCTCTCTGGATTCAGCTTGCAAACTTTTTTTTTAGGACTTTTGCATTTATGCTCATAAGTTGAATTAGCCTATAATTTAACTTTCTCTGTTTGTCCTTGACTTTTTTGTTGGTTTGTTTTGTCAAGATTTAGGTTGAAATAGGATCAGAAAGGAGTCGAGGACATTGCTTCTTTTTCTATTATCTCAAACAGTTTATATAAAAGAAAAGAGGAATTTAACTCAATATAGTAAAGGGCACATATGAAAAGCCCACAGCTAATGCCGTAATCAACAGTGAAAAACTGAAAGCTTTTCCTCTGAGATCAGGAATGAGACAAGGATGCCCACTCTTACCATTTATATTCAACATAGTACTGAAGTCCTAGACAGAACAATTAGGCAACAAAAAGATATGAAAGTCATCAAAATCAGGAAAGAAGTTAAAGTCTCTATTTTCAGATGGCATGATTTTATATGTAGAAAACCCTAAAGATTCACAAAGAAGCTTTTAGAACTAATAAACCAATTCAGTAAATTTGCAAAATACAGCTTCAACATAAACAAATCAGTTGCATGTCTATACACTAACAACAACCTATCTGAAAAGGAAATTAACAGTCTTATTTATGATAGCACCAAAAAGAATAAAATACCTAGGAATAGACTTAACCAAGGAGTTGAAAGCCTTGTACACTGAAAAGTACAAAACATTGATGAAATTAAAGAAGACAAAACTAAATTGAAAGACATTCTGTGTTTATGAATTGGAAGACAATATTTTTAAAATGTCCCTAGTCCCAAAAGCGACCTACAAATTAAAGTCTATCTCCATCAAAATCCCAAAAAGTGCCAAAAATGGCATTTTTTGCAGAAATAGAAAAACTATCCTAAAATTCATATGGAACCACATAAGACCCCAAATAGCCAAAGCAATCTTGAGAAAGAAGAATAAAGCTGAAGGCATTACACTTCCTGGTTTCAAAATATATTACAAAGCTACAGTAACTAAAACAATATGCTACTGTCATAAAGACAGACATATAGACCAATGGAACAGAATAGGGAGCCCTGAAATGACCCCATGAGGACATGGTCAACTGATCTTCGACAAGGGTGCCAAGAATACAGAATGGGGAAAGGATAGTTTTTTCAGCAAACAGAAAAGTTGGGAAAACTGGATTTCCACATTTCACGCAAAAGAATGAAATTGGACCCTTTTCTTACACCATACACAAGAATCAACTAAAAATGGATTAAAGACTTAAATGTAAGACCTGAAACTGTGGAGCTCCTAGAAGAAAAGATTGAAGAAAAGCTTCTTGACGTTGGTCTTGGGAATGATTTCTTGGATATGAGACCAAAAGCACAAACAAAAATGCAAAAATAGACAAGTGAGACTACATCAAACAAATCAAATAATCTCATTAAAAAATGGACAAAGTACCTGAATGGACATTTTCCCAAAAAAGGCATACTAATGGCCAACAGGTATATGAAAAGATGCTCATAGTCACTAATCTTCAGGGAGAGGCAAATCAAAACAACAATGAGATATCACTTCACCCCTGTTAGAATGGCTATTATCAAAAAGACAAAAGACTTTGTGGAGTTTACAGTGAGTGTTTTGGTGGAAAGTGAAGACACATGTTAAAAAAAAAGATAAAAAGTAAGTGTTGGTGAGGTTGTGGAGAAAAGGGAACCTTTGTGCACTATTGGTGGGAATGAAAATTGGTGTAGCCATTATGGAAAACAGTATGGAGTTTCCTCAAAAATTAAAAATACAGCTACTATATGATCTAGCAATCCCACTTCTGGATATATATCCATAGGAAATGCAATTTGGATCTCAAAGAGATATCTGCACTCCAGTGTTCATTGCATCATTATTCACAATAGCCAATATATGGAAACAACCTAAGTGTCCAGTGTCCATTGACAGATGAATAGATAAAGAAAATGTAATATATGCATACAATAATATTATCCAGCCTTTTAAAAAAAAAAAAACGGAAAAGGGAAATCTTATCATATGGGACAACATGGATGAACTTTGAGGACATTATGTAAGTGAAGTAAACCTGACACAGATGGACAAATACTGAATGATTCCACTTATGTAAGGTATCTAAAATTGGCAAACTCATAAAAGCAGACAGTAGAATCTATCTGCTCTAAAAGCAGAAAGGAGAACAAACAAATAGAAGGGGCGTAAGAGGAAACTTTTGGAGGTGGTGTATGCTAGTTACCTCAATTGTGGTGATGATTCACAGGTGTACGCTTATGTCCAAACTCATCAAATTGTATACATTAAACATGTGCAGTTTTTTAAATTTAAACTCTGTCTCAAAAAAGCTGTTTAAAAATAAATAAATAAATAAATAAATAAATATTTTAAAAATCTTTTCCTGAAAGGTTTGCTCTGCAAAATTGGAAATTCCTTAGCCTAGTGCTTATTTTTTAATTTTTTATTTATTTTATTTTTTTGGTGAGGAAGATTGGCCCTGAGCTAACATTTGTTGCCAATCTTCCTCTTTTCGCTTGAGAAAGATTGTCACTGAGCTAAAATCTGTGGCATTCCTCCTCTATTTTGTATGTGGGATGCCAACGCAGCATGGCTTGATGAGCAGTGCATGGGTCTGCGCCTGGGATCTGAACCTGTGAACCCCGGGCTGCTGAAGTGAAGTGCATGAACTTAACCACTACCCCACTGGGCAGGCCCCAGCCTAGTGCTTATTTTGAGGTTGGATTTTTTTTTTTTACTACTAATTGAGTTTGTCTAATACTTTTAGTCTCTATGTTCTTCTTGATCAGTTTAAGCAAACTTTTAAGGTAAATTATTCATTTTGTGTACATTTCAAATTTATTGGCATATACTATTCACACTATTATCTTTAAATTTCTATAATATCTATAGTAATGTCCTCTATTTCATTTCCAATATTTATTGCTTTTCAGAGAACCAACCTCTGATGTTGCTGATCATTTCTATTGTTTCTGTTAATATTTCATTTTGAGTTTTGTTGTTACCATTCCCTACTTTCTGCTTCAATTGTGTTTACTTTATTGTTATTTTTCTTACCTCTTGATATGAACTTTTATCTCATTAATTTCAACTTTTTTCTGTTCTCTGAATATGTACTTAAAACTACAAAATTTCCTCTAAATAGTCTCCTTTAACTGCATCCTACAAATTTCAATATGTAGTCCTTTCAATGTTGTTTATTGCAGATATTATATCCATTATGATCTCTTCTTTAATCCATACTTCATTTATAAGTGTGTTCTTTAAATTCCACATTTTTGCTATGCTTTTATTATTGCTTTATAATTGTAATAAATGTGGTTAAAGAAAGAACTCTATACTGCAATGATTTCTTGGAACTTATTGTCCTTTGTGGTGTATTACATGCACGTTTAAAAAGAATGTAAATTCTCTCCTAGTTGAGTTCAGAGTTCTACCGAAGTCTATTAGAGAGCACTTGTTAGGTGTGTTTAAATCTTCTACAGATTTGCTAATCTTTGCTTGAGATATCAGTTTCTTAGGTATGTTAAAAATTCCCCACTATAGGGGCCGGCCTGTTAGCATAGTGGTTAAGCTCACATGTTCTACTTCAGTGGCCCAGGGTTCACAGGTTCGGATCCCAGGCGTGGACCTATCACTGCTCATCAAGCCATGCTGTGGTGGCATCCCACTTAAAATAGAGGATGACTGGCATAGCTGTTAGCTTAGGGTCCGTCTTCCTCACCAAAAATAAAAGTCCCCCAGTATAATTGAGGATTTATCATTTTGTCATTCAGTTAATGTTTTGCTTTTTATGTATTGAGACTATGTTCTCAGGTATATAGAAGTACGTCCTTGTGATTATTCCTGGGGAATTTTTCTGTTTATCACTGGTTAATATGTCTATTTCTACTAATGTTTTTCACCTTGCATTCTATTTTGTCTATTAATATCATGAAATCTGCTTTCTTTTGGTTAGTATTTGACTAGTATATCTTTTTCAATTCACTTACTCTCTGTATTATGTTTTTGATGTATATCTTATAAACAGCATATGGCTGCCTATTTTTTGATCCATTATGCGAATCTCTGTCTTTTAATAGATGAGTTCAACCTATTTACATTTATCATTTAAGTATTTTTATGTATTTCTCTTTTAGTTTGTGTTTTCTTTTTACTATGTTTTTTCTTTACCTCTTTTTTTCTTATTACCTACTCATTGGAGTCATCAAGGATTCTTTATTCCTTTTCTTCCCTCTCTTGGTTTAATATACATTTTATTTCTATTCTTTTGGTGGTTATCTTTAAATTTTTACTCTTTATACTTAACACAGAGTAAATTTAATCAATATTTCTCTTCTCCTAAAAATAAAATGACTTTAGGATGCTTTAATTCTGAGCTCACAGTTTCCATTTTCTATGTTACTGTTGTTTAGATTTTTAGTTTCACCTTATATTTACTTTTTATCAGTCATTTATTATAGTTGACATTTATTGGAGAGACAATACAGCAAAGTGGTTATGGACACAGACTCTGTAGCCAGACACTGCCAATTACTAGCTGTGACAGTGAGCAAGTTACATAACCTGAGTCTCAGTCTTCTCACTTATAAAATAGGATTATATCAGTACCTGTCTCAAAAGATTGTTGTAAAACGCTTAATACAGTATCTGGCTCATAGTGCCATATAAAATTCTATAGTAGTAGTGGATGTAATATTATTTAGATTTATCAAATTGTTTAGTACTTTATTTGTTTACATATCTTTTTGCATCTAAAACTTTCCTTCTAGTTTCTATTTTCTTCTTGCGATAGTGTCATTTAGTAGTTATGTTAGTGATGGATTTATGTCTATAAAATCTTTATTTTATGCTCCCTCTAGGATGAGAGCTTAGCTTGTGTAGCTTATTAGATTGTTATTTTCCCTCAGCACTATAAATACATCATTCTTCCTGACATCTCTTATTGGTGATGCAATATCTACAGCCACTGTGTCATTCTTTTCTTTGTAGTTAATCTGTCCTCTCTCTCTGGCTGCTAATTGTTCTATAATTTCACCACAGTGTGTCCCGTTGTGATTTGCTGTAACTTATCCTGCTAGGGAGTCAATATGCTGCTACTTAAATCTAGGGACACTAGCTTTTTTCCATTTTCAAAACTTTGGGGGGAATTATTACCTTGAAGATAGGTTCTCCATTGTGAGTTTCTAAAACTCCCGATGACCATGTGTTAGGTATTCTCACTCTACCTTTCGTCTCTTGACTTCTCTTTCATATTTTCTATCTTTTTATCTCTTTGTGCTGCATTTTCAGTGATGTCCTCAGGCTTATCTTCTAGTTCATTTAACTATTTTCAATGATCTCTAATATATTCTTTAACTAATACAGGTTTTTAAAATTTCAATGATCAAATTTTCAACTTTGAAAGTTTTTATTTGGATCTTCTCCAAATCCTCCTGTTCTTACTATATTGTTTCCTTTTCTTCCTTTATTGTTTTAAAAAGCAATTTCAAAGAGATTTTAAACTCAATTTATTTTAAATGCTGAATTATTTCTAATTCTCTTCCAAATTCTAATTCATGGTGTTTTGTTTTCTTGTAATTTTTGAATGTGAACTAATCTGCAGAGGAAGTTATTTTCAGTAAACTCTCCCAGACCCTTTGGTTGCAGATGCAGTTGTATAGGTCAATTTGGCTCTTTCCCCGGGGTGCCTATAGAATTTGCTTGTCTCAAACTTACTTTTGTTTATTTCTTGGTTTCCGTTTCTTGAAACATGCAGGCATTGTGAATTTGAATCTTACATCCATGGATGGTGCAGATTTTGGGACCCATTCTTGCAGCTGACTCTTTTTTTTTACCCACAGTGACGAGAATGTGGTGAACTACTTCTCTGCTTCCCTTGGCTGGTAGGCAGAGTTTGCTATCATGCATTTCACATAAAGGACTTGTTTTTTTTGAGGCATGTAGCTTTATGCCAAGAGCTCAATTCTAGCTTCCTACATGGGCCCGAGTCCTTATTTGCAATTCCTGAATAGATGTTAAAATCTAAACTCCAAGACCTGCTCCTGATTTCTCCAAGAGCTGCTCTATGTCAACAGCTGCTCACCATTCTGAGTTTGAGTTCCTTCTTGGTTTTTGGCACAGGAGGGTTTCCTTTTTCTGTTTTTAATCTTGACTATGTATTTTTAAATGATTTTGTCATATCTTATCTAGCGTCTATTTGTATTTGGAGGAGAAGGTTTGTTTTGTTTTGTTTTTACTGTTATCTCAGTACACCATCTTGACAAGTAGTCCCTTTGGCTTGATATTTATAGGTACCAACAAGTTGGTAAGGAGGCTTAATGACACAGTTGATCTCAGATCAAGGCTGCAATGGTAAAAGTCCTTTTGTTAACATGATTTTTGCTTTACAGTACTTAGTATTACCTATTTGAAGCTATACTCTTGATGTATAATTTGCTTCAAAAAGCTTTCCCTAAACATAAGTATGGACTAATTAATTGCATTCTTATTTAGACTTCAACATTTCATATAGCTTCCTCAGAGGATAATTCAAATGCAATAGAAATGGTGCAAGGTCCAAAGTGAAGTAAAGATTATTTGTCTTTTTACTATTGAGTTGTATGAGTTCTTTATATATTTTGGATGTTAACACCTTATCAGATATATGGTTTGCAAATATTTTTTTCACGTTATGTAGATTGTCTTTTCACTTTGTTGATGGTTTCTTTTGCTGTTCAGAAGCTTTTTAGTTTGATATAGCCCCACTTGTTTATTTTTTATTTTGTTGTTTGTGCTTTAGGTGATTTCCAAAAAACATTACCAAGACCCATGTCAAGGAGCTTTTCTCCTATGTTTTCTTGTAGGAGTTACATGTCTTACATTTAAGTCTTTAATCCATTTTGAGTTAATTTTGTGTGTGTGTGTGTGAGGAAGATTGGCCCTGAGCTAACATCTGTTGCCAATCTTCCTCTTTTTTTTCTCCCCAAAGCCCCCCAGTACATGGTTGTATATCCTAGTTGCAGGTTCTTCTAGGTCCTCTATGTAGGACACCCCCTCAGCATGGCTTGATGAGCAGTGCTAGGTCCTCGCCCAAGATCCAAACTGGCAAACCCCGGGCTGCCGAAGCAGAGCACTCAAACCCAACCACTTGGCTATGGGGCCATCCATTAACTCAAAAATTAATTCTGACTTGATTTGTGAGAGTGGTGTAAGATAGAGGTCACATTTTGTTCTTTTACATGTGAATATCCAGTTTTCCCAGCACCATATATTGAAAAGATTCTCTTTTCTCCATTGAGTATTTTTGGCTCCTTTGTCAAATAGTTGACTGTATATGCTTGGGTCAATTTCTGGGCTCTTGGTTCTGTTCCACCGGTCTATTTGTCTGTTTTTATGCTAGTACCATACTGTTTTAACTACTATAGCTTTATAGTATGGCTTCAAATCAGGAAGTGTGATGCCCCCTGCTTTGTTCTTTTTTCTCAGGATTTCTTTGATATCTGAATGGCCAACAGGTATATGAAAAAAATCCGAATATCACCAGTCATTAGGGAAATGCAAATTAAAACCACAATGAGATATCAACTCATGCCTGTTAGACTGGCGTCACCAAAAAGACAAGAGATAAATACTGGTGTGGATGTGGAGAAAAGGGAACTCTTTTGTACTGTTGGTGAGATTGTAAATTGATACAGCCACTATGAAAACAGTATGGAGGTTCCTCAAAAAATTAAAAGTAGAACTATCATATGATCCAGTAATTCCACCTCTGGGAATATACCCAAAGGAAATGAAAACACTAACTCAAAAAGATATCTGCACCTGCATGTTCATAGCAGCATTATTTACAATAGCCAAGACGTGGAGACAACCTAAGCATACATCAGTGGATGAATGGATAAAGAAGTTGTGATATATATATATATATATATATATATATATATATATATATATATATATAGTATACACACACACAGTGGAATATTATTCAGTCATAGGAAATGAGGAAATCCTCCATGTGACAGCATGGATGGACCTTGATGGCATTATGCTAAGAAAAATAAGTCAGATAGAGAAAGACAAGTACTATATGATTTCACTTATATGTGGAATCTAATTGAAAAGACCAAAACCACCAAAATCATAGAAAAGGAGATCAGATTTGTGGTTACTAGAGGAAAGGGTAAGGGGAGGGAGAATTGGAGGAAGGTGGTCAAGAGGTACAAACTTTCAATTATAAATAAGTACTAGGGATGTAACGTATAACATGATGACTATAGTTAACACTGCTATATGATATACAGGAAGTTGTTAAGAGGGTAGATCCTCAGAGTTTTCATCAGAAGGAGAATTTTTTCTCTTTTATTACATCTATATGAGATGGTGGATGTTAACTAAGTCTACTGTGGTAATCATCTCACAATATATGTAAATCAAACTATCATGCGTACATGTTAAACATACAGTGATGTATGTCAATTATTTCTCAGTAAAACTGGAAAAAAGTGAAGTAAAGAGGCATTATGCTTAGCCACCTTCTTTCATTGTTTTCCTGTTTCACCAAATTCAGTATTCCTGCTAAGATGTCTCTCATGATCTTTTTGACTTCTGAATTTTGATCTTCAAAGTTTTCAAAAAGATGTTTTAACCATGTTGTTCAAATATAACAAAAATCAAGTTGGTTTGGTACCAACTTAATGATTAAGCTGCAATTTGAGGATTCAAATAAACTTTTTTGTCAACAAAGGAAACAAGAATGTTTTGACTATCAAACTCAGAGGCTGGAATTTACAAGGGTATTTGAGGCTGTCCAGAGGAGATCATTGCCTGGAGGTCTGCTAAAGACAGAATGTTTGTATCCCCTCAAAATTCATATGTTGAAACCAAATCTCCACTGTGTTGGTATTTGGAGGTAGGGCCTTTAGAAGATGATTAAGTCATGAGGGTGAAGCCCTCATAAATGGAATTAATGCCCTTATAAGGAGATGAAGAGACCTGAGTTCTCCCCTTCCACCATGTGAGGACATATGGAGATGACAGCCTTTTATGAACCGGGCAATGAGTCCTTACCAGACACTGATCTTGGACTTCCCAGACTCTGGAACTGTGAGAAATATATGTTTGTTATTAAGCCACTCAGTCTTTGGTATTTTTGTTATAGCAGACCTAATGGACACAGACAAGCTCCTTGGTCATCTCCATAGAAAGATTTCCTCATGAATGTGTATTTTGATGCTTGCCTTTTTCCCTTTATACAACGCCTTTCCCCTCCTTCTACAGAAGAAGGACAAGAACCAAATTTATCTTATCTTTTACTTGAAAAGAAGGACATTCCCAATGTACTGTGCTTCTCAGTAAGGTTTGCCCGATTGTTGGACCATATATGCTGTATACTCTTATCACCACCAGAAAAATGCAACAAAATAATTCACAAATCATGCAAATACCTGTGCTTTAAGTCACAGTGCCATCTTTACTGGTCTTTCTCTTTCAGCCTTATATCTGTGCCGACATGGTATGTGCTATCCAAGAAAGAATACATTCCTGCTCTTTCTTTTTTTTGAGGAGGATTAGCCCTGAGCTAATTACTGCCAATCCTCCTCTTTTTGCTGAGGAATACTGGCCCTGAGCTAACATCCATGACCATCTTCCTCTACATTATACGTGGGACGCCTACCACAGCATGGCTTTTGCCAAGAGGTTCCATGTCCACACCCGGGATCTGAACTGGTGAACCCCGGGCCACTGAGAAGCGGAACGTGTGAACTTAACTGCTGTGCCACTGGACCGGGCCCCCATTCCTGCTCTTTGTTCAACTTTTGACTTAGACCATCTAAATCTATCCAGGAATCATTGCTTTTTAGAGCAGCAAGAGAGCTTTATAGTACAGCAAGAGATGACAACACTTATTTTAAAGATGAGTTTCTTCACTGAAACCAAGAAAGGAGAATTGAATTGCCAGCACAAGCAACACAGAACCATGCAAAGAACATGAAATGGAGAATTAGGCAGTTTTGTGACCTGGGACAAGATATTTATGATCATCTGTTCTAATAGCAATAATAAGAGCTAAGCATTCTTAATAACTTATGTGCCAGGCACTGTGCTAAAACCTCAATCTGCAGTAGCTCATTTAATCTTCACAGTAACTCTATGATATAGGCCTATTGCTTAAAGCGTTCCCAACTTTAAAGATAGGGAAACTGAAGCTTTGAATGTTTAAGCGATCTACCCCAGATCTCATAGGTAATGAGTAGTAGAGCCATGGTTAAAACTCTAGAAATCTGATTCTCGGTCTGAACTCTTACCATTATGTTATGCTGCTTATCAAACGGAGATACTAATACTTATCCTATAGGGTTATTGGGAGATTACATTAAACGAGATAATGCTATGAGATAGCAATTAGTACAGATATATGGAATTCAGCACTCAGTAAGTAGATGTTGGTATATTTCGCCAGTCATGTAACTGTTGTTAGATTAATCGGGGGCTCTTAGTCCAATGCTTATTCCATTTCTATCCTGAAGCCACCACACCCCAAACTATCAGTTTATCAAATAATAATAGATAATATTTATTGAGTCCTTATAACAAGCCAGGTACTATTCTAAGTGCTTTACACGTACTGAAGTAATCATATCATCCCTCTGAGGAATGTACTGGTATTATTCCTATTTTACAAAGGAGAAAATGGAGGCCAAGTAACTTGCCCAAGATCACTGGCCAGTAAGCCAGGATTTGGAACCCAAGTAGTCTCACTCCAGAGCCTATTCTCCTAAAAGCCAGGCTACATGCTGCAGATGTGTTATGATTAACTCACTTATCAGTGTTTTTCACTCAATTCCATAATTATATGCTAGAGCCCTGGGCCAGTTTTCTCTTTCAAATCCAGTGACCGACCAACGAATATTATTACCATAATCCTTTAATAGAGAGGGTAGAATAGGTGACTTTTAGAAAAAATATCAGGCAAAAGACTTTGTTGACAATTCAGAATCTGATTTCTGCTCAGGAACATTTTAACATAATAATAATTTCAAGATGTAAATTAGTGATTTCTTCCAATGCAGACAGTACAAGTAAAACAGAAATTATGTTCCTCAGCAGTATCTGAATTAAATATATACATGATGTGAATACTTAAATGACATTTTTAAATGCAAATAGAAATGTGATCATTTAAACTATTTTTTGATTAGAACTAATCTTGGAATTAGTAATGTATCATATTACCACACCAAATGCAATAGGGGTAAAATAAAGGAAATTCAAAAAGGCAAAATTGCATATGAATGACAAAATATCAGTGTATCTCAAAGGATTTTGGGGAAATAGAAATGTAATTGAGATACCAGAATGTTGAAAATATGAAGGTCAAATTGAACTACCCAAATATCAATATAGTTACATGATAAGATTGGGGCCAAATTTAAAGAGCCAATCAGATGAAGATGGGAAGGATGAAGAGAAACTTAGAAAGATGGTACATGTATATCACTCTGTAACATTCCTTCTCAACCATACAAGAGAGCTGATAGTGGCCAACTATAATGTATAAAAATATTTCTTATGATGTTAGCTATAGATGTTCATGTATAAAAATGAGGCAAAGCAGACAATCAATTAGAAAAAAGTTTCAGACATTCATAATCCTATCACTCAGAGGTAATTGTCATTTAAATCTTGATGTTTATCTATTGCAGCTCATTGTCATGCACACGTGTATAGATAGTTTTAAACAAAATTTTACTGAATATATTGTTTTAAAACTTAAGCTATTTAAAACACATTTTGATAAATAATAATCTACAATGTCTTTTTTGGTGATTGAATAGCACTCCTTTATTTGAAAGAACCATACATTCTTCATCCAGTCCTTTATTACTGGCATTTATCTGGTTTGCAGTTTATATCTATTGAAAACAATACTACAATGAAGATATATTTTCAGGATATGGATCTTGCATGTATTTTGTTAGATTTATATGTATTTTATGTCTTCAATGATATTGTAAAAGGTAATGCTTCTTTTTAAATTTCAATTCCAATTGTTCATTGCCAAAATACAGAAATACAATTAATTTTTGTATATATACCCTATGTCCTATGACTTTGATAAACTCACTTAGAACTTACTCAGAACTTAGAACTACAAGCTTTGTAGTAGATTACTTGAAGTTTTTCAGGGAAAGAATCATGTCTTGTGTGAATGAAGGTAGTTCTATTTTTTCCTTTCAAATCTCTTGATTTGAGAGGAAAAGTTAGTTACCCTCTTCTATTATGTTTGTAGTTAGGACCTTCAGTACAATGTGGAATAAGAGAGTTGAGAATGGAAATCCCTGTCTTATTCCTGATCCTAGAGGGAAAACATTAACTCTTTCACCATTTGAGTATGATAGAGCAATCTTTTAGAAAAGACCTTCTGTCTGTAGATTTTGTAGATGCTCTTTGTCAGTTTTAGAAATTTCTCCTCTATTCTTGTTTCCTTAGAGTTTTTAACATGAATGAATGTTGAATCTTTTCAAATGTTTTTGTGGCATGGAGTGAGATAATAAAAAAATTTTTAAAAATTCATCTGTTGTTATAATGAATTGTATTGTTGGTCTTTGAATTTTGAACCAACCTTACACTCTTGGGTTAAACTCTACTTGGGCATGATGTATTATTTCTCTGATTGATTGTTAGATTAAATATGCTAATATTGTCAACAGAGGCCAAGTGGGAAACTTGGATTTCTAACCCCACTTGTAGCAATGAGGCTGTGTCACTCTCCTCTTGCCAGAGTGGTATCAGAGAAAGCCAGCTAAGGTTTAAATAAATTAGATTCAGAGTTTCATAACATAATAGAGAATTCCCCCAAGTTTCAATAGAAATTTCCTTATACAAAAAATCAGGAAGATCTCAAACTACATTTAAAAAAATTTTCAAGAGATACCATCACCAAGATGACAAAGGTGTGAGCATTATCTGACCAAGATTTAAAGACAGCCATCATAAAAATTATTTAAAGGAACAATGACAAATAAACTTGAAAAGAATAAAAAATAAAAAGCCTCAGCAAAGAAAGAGAAAGTCTCTACAAAGGCATGAAAGATTTCAAGAAGAACAAAATGTAAATTTTACAACTGAAAACACAATAACTGAAATAAAAACCTCAATGGAT
This sequence comes from Equus przewalskii, assembly GCF_037783145.1. Taxonomy (NCBI): domain Eukaryota; kingdom Metazoa; phylum Chordata; class Mammalia; order Perissodactyla; family Equidae; genus Equus; species Equus przewalskii. The sequence continues at coordinate 111,703,394 of NC_091863.1, read as the reverse complement.
GGGTTCAAAAACAAAATAGAGAGGACAGAGGAAAGAATCAGTGAACTGGAAGATAGAATAATAGAAATTACCCAATCTGAACAACAACAACAAAAATATACTAAAACAATGAACAGAGCCTCTGGAACCTGGCGAACTATAAGAAAACATGTAACATTAATGTAATGAGAGTCCTTGGGGAGATACAAAAGAGAACAGAGCTTAAAAATTACTTAAAGAATAATGGCTGAAAACTCCTCAAATTTGGCAAAGACATAAATAGAATCAAGAAGCTGAATAAACCACAAAAGGATAAACCCAAAGAAATCCATGCCAAGACACATTACAATTAAACTTCTGCAAAATAAATGCAGTTAAAAAAATCTTCAATCAGTAAGAGAAAAATGACACTTCGCTTATAGGGAGAAAAAAATTGGACTAAGGGATTTCTCATCAGAATCCATGGAGGCTAGAAGAAACTGGCACAATGTTTCTCAAGTGCTGAAACAAAAGAACCATCAACTCAGAATCCACCACCCATGAAAATATCCTTCAGGAATAAAAGAGAAATCAAAACATTCTCAGATGAAGGAAAACTAAGAATTTGTCACTAGCATACCTACCCTAAAAGAAAGGCTAAAGCAAGTTCTTTTTTATTAAATTTTTTATTTTTTTAATTGCAGTAACATTGGATTATAACATTATATAGCTTTCAGATGTAAATCATAATATATTTTGAATTCTGTGTAGATCACATCATGTTCACCACCCAAAAACTAGTTACAGTCCATCCCCTCACGTGTGAGCCTAATCACCCCCTTTGCCCTCCCCCTCTTCCCCTAGGTAACCACCAATCCAGTCTCCATTGCTATGTGTTTGTTTGTCGTTGTTTTTATCTTCTACTTATGAGTGAGATCATACGGTATTTGACTTTCTCCCTCTTACTAATTTCACTCTGCATAATACCTTCAAGGACCATACATGTTGTCACATATGGCCAGATTTCATAATTTCTTATGGCTGAGTAGTATTCCATCGTGTATAAATACCACATCTTCTTTATTCATTCGTCCCTTGATTGGCACCTAGGTTGCTTTCAAGTCTTCGCTATTGTGTATAATGCTGCAATAAACATAGGGGTGCAGGTATATTTATGCCTTTGCGTTCTCAAGTTCTTTGGATAAATACCCAGCAGTGGCATACCTGGATCATATGGTAGATCTATTCTTAATTTTCTGAGGATACTCCATACTGCTTTCCATAGTGGCTGCACCAGTTTGCACTCCCACTAGCAGTGTACAAGGTTCCCTTCTCTCCACATCCTCTCCAACATTTGTTGTTTCCTGTCTTGTTAATTATAGCCATTCTGACCAGAGTGAGGTGATACCTCATTGTAGTTTTGATTGGCATTTCCCTGATAGCTAATGATGTTGAGCATCTTTTCATATGCCTGTTGGTCATCTGTATATCTTCTTTGGAGAAATCTCTGTTCAGATCTCTTGCCCATTTTTTAATTGGGTTTTTGGTTCTTTTGTTGTTGAGCTGTATGAGTTCTTTGTATATTTTGGATGTTAACCCCTTATCTGATATATGGTTTGCAAATATCTTCTCCCAATTGTTAGGTCGTCTTTTCGTTTTGTTGATGGTTTCCTTTGCTGTGCAGAAGCTTTTTAGTTTGATGTAGGCCCATTTGTTGATTTTTTCTTTTGTTTCCCTTTCCTGGTCAGACATGGTTCTTGAGAATATGCTGCTAAGACCGATGTCAAAGAGCATACTGCCTATGTTTTCTTCTAGAAGTTTCATGGTTCCAGGACTTACAATCAAGTCTTTAATCCATTTTGAGTTGATTTTTGTGTATGGTGTAAGGGAATGGTCTACTTTCATTCTTTTGCATGTGGCTGTCCAGTTTTCCCAACACCATTTATTGAAGAGACTTTCCTTTCTCCATCGTATGCTCTTGGCTCCCTTGTCGAATATTAGCTGTCCATAAATGGGTGGGTTTTTTTCTGGGCTGTCAATTCTGTTCCATTGATCTGTGTATCTGTTTTTGTGCCAGTACCATGCTATTTTGGTTACTATGGCTTTGTAGTATAATTTGAAATCAGGGAGTGTGATACCTCCAGCTTTGTTCTTTTTTCTCAGGAATCCTTTGGCTATTCGGGGTCTTTTGTTGTTCCATATGGATTCTTGGTTCTATTTCTGTGAAATATGTTGTTGGAACTTTGATAGGGATTGTGTTGAATCTATAGATTGCTTTAGGAAGTATGGACATTATAAGGATGTTAATTCTTCCAATCCAAGAGCATGGAATATCTTTCCATTTCTTTTTGTCTTCAATTTCTTTCAACAATGCTTTATAGTTTTTGGTGTGCAGATCTTTTCACCTCTTTGGTTAAGTTTATTCCTAGGTATTTTATTCTTTTTGTTGCAATTGTAAATGGGATTGTATTCTTAATTTTTCTTCCTGCTACTTCATTGTTAGTGTATAGAAATGCAACCGATTTTTGTATGTTGATTTTGTATCCCTTGACTTGACTGTATTCGTTTATTGTTTCTAAAGTTTTTTAGTGGATTCTTTAGGGTTTTTCTAGATATAAAATCATGTCGTCTGCAAAAAGTGACAGTTTCACTTCTTTTTTTTCCAATGTGGAGCCCTTTTATTTCTTTTTCTTGCCTGATTGCTCTGGCTAGGACTTCCAATGCTATGTTAAATAAGAGTGGTGACAGTGGACATCCTAGCCTGATTCCTGTTCTTAGAAGGATAGCTTTCAGTTTTTCTCCATTGAGAATGATATTTGCTGTGGGTTTGTCATATATGGCCTTTATTATGTTGAGGTATTTTCCTTCTATACCCATTTTATTTAGAGCTTTTATCATAAATGGATGTTGTATCTTGTCAAATGCTTTCTCTGCATCTATTGAGATGATCATGTGATTTTTATTCTTCATTTTGTTAATGTGGTGTATCACATTGATAGATTTGTGGCTGTTGAACCATCCCTGCATCCCTGGAATGAAACCCACTTAATCATGATGTATGATCTTTTTAATGTATTGTTGTATTCGATTTGCTAGTATTTTGTTGAGGATTTTGGGATCGATGTTCATCAGTGATATTGGCCTGTAATTTTCGTTTCTGGTGTTGTCTGGTTTTGGTATCGGGATAATGTTGGCTTCGTAGAATGAGTTAGGAAGCCTCCCCCTCTCTTCAATTTTTTGGAAGAGTTTGAGAAAGATAGGTATTAAGTCTCCTTTGAATGTTTCATAGAATTCACCAGGGAAGCCATCTGGTCCTGGACTTTTATTTTTTGGGAGGTTTTTGATTGCTGTTTCGATCTCATTATTGGTGAATGGTCTATTCAAATTCTCTACTTGTTCTTGTTCCAGTTTGGGAAGGTTGTATGTTTCTAAGAGTTTATCCATTTCTTCTAGATTATCCAATTTGTTGGTGTATAGCTTATCATATTATTCGCTTATTATCTTTTGTATTTCTGAGGTATCCATTGTAATCTCTTCTCTTTCGTTTCTGATTTTATTTATTTGAGCCTTCTCTCCTTTCTTCTTGATGACTCTAGCTAAAGGTTGTCAATTTTGTTTATCTTTTCAAAGAACCAGCTCTTGGTGTCGTTAATTTTTTCTATTGTTTTTTGAGTCTCTATTTCGTTTATTTCTGCTCAGATTTTTATTATTTCCTTCCTTCTGCTTATTTTGGGCTTTGTTTGTTCTTCTTTATCCAGGGCCTTTAGATGCGCTTTTAGATTGTCTGTTTGGGGTTTTTATTCTTTGTTGAGGTAGGCCTGAATTGCTGTAAACTTCCCTCTTAGAACCACTTTTGCTGTATCCCACAGATTTAGGCATGTTGTATTTTAATTTTCATTTGTCTCCAGGAATTTTTTGATTTCTCCTTTGATTTCTTCATTGACCCAATCATTGTTCAGTAGCATTTTGTTTAATCTCCACATTTTTGTGGCTTTTCTTGTTTTCTTCCTGTAGTTGGTTTCTAGTTACATACCTTTGTGGTCAGAAAAGATGCATGGTATTATTTTGATCTTCTTAAATTTATTGAGACTTGTTTTGTGGCCTAATATGTGATCAATACTGGATAATGTTCCATGGGCATTTGAAAAGAATATGTATTCTGTGGTTTTTAGATGGAATGTTCTATATATATCTACTAAGTCCATCCAGTCTAATGTGTCATTTAAGGCCAGTGTTTCCTTGTTGATCTTCTGTTTGGATGATCTATCCACTGGTGTAAGTGGAGTGTTAAAGTCCCCTACTATCATTGTATTACTGTCTATTTCTCCTTTCATGTCTGTTAATAATTCCTTTATATATTTAGGTGCTCCTATGTTGGGTGCATAGATATTTACAAGTGTTATATTTTCTTGTTGGATTGTTCCCTTTATCATTATGTAGTGCCCATCTTTGTCTCTTGTTACAGGTTTTGTTTTAAAGTTTATTTTGTCTGATATAAGTATTGCTACCCCCACTTTCTTTTCTTTGCCATGTGCATGGAATATCTTTTTCCATCCTTTCACTTTCAGTTTCTGAGTGTCTTTAGGTCTGAAGTGTGTCTCTTATATGCAGCATATACATTGGTCTTGTCTTTTTATCCAGTTGGCCACCCTATGGCATTTGATTGAAGCATTTAGTCCATTGATGTTTAAAGTAGCTATTGATGAATATATATTTATTCCCATTTTGTTACTTTTTTTTCTGGGTGTTTTAGTAGTTCTTCTCTGTTCCTTTCTTTTTCTCTTGCTCTCTTCTCTTGTGGTTTGATGGCTTTCTTTAGTAATATGTTTGATTTCTTTTGTCTCACTTATTTGCTTACTTAGTATAGGTTTCTGATTTGTGATTACCATGAAGATCCTATATAATATTCTATGTATATAACAGTCTATATTGAGTTGATAGACTCTTTAGTTTGACCTCTTTCTAAAAGCTCTACTTTTTTAACTCCCCTCCTCCCACATATTATGTTTTTGAAATCATATCTAATCTCTTGTTTTGTGTGTGTCTATCCATTACCTTCTTATCATTGAAATAGGTAGTTTTAGTACTTTGGTCTTTTAACCTTAATATTATTTTCACAGGTGATTGATCTGCTACCTTTACTATATTTTTACCTTTACAATTGGTTTTTTTGGGGGGCGGTTGATAACTTTTTTATCCCTATTTGTGGTCATCACTTTCCCACTTAAATAAGTCCCTTCAGCATTTCTTGTAGAACTGATTTCTTGGTGATAAACTCCTTTAATTTTTGCCTGTCTGGGAAGCTCTTTATCTCTCCTTCCACTCTGAGTGACAACCTTGATGGATAGAGTATTCTTGGCTGCAGGTTTTTCCTTTTAGCACTTTAAATATGTCATGGCATTCTCTTCTGCCCTGTAGGGTTTCAGGTGAGAAGTCTGCTGATAGCCTTATGGGTTTTCCTTTGTATGTCACTTGTTGCCTTTCTCTTGCTGCTTTTAGGATTCTCTCTTTATCTCTAATTTTGGACATTTTAATTATAATATGTCTTGGTGTGGGCCTCTGGGCTTATCTTGTTTGGAGCTGTCTGTGCTTCCTGTACTTGGATGTCTGTTTCCTTCCTTAGGTTAGGAAAATTTTCATCTATTACTTCTTCAGATAAATTTTCTGCCCCTTTGTCTCTCTCTTCTCCTTCTGGGACCCCTATAATCCAAATGTTAGCATGCTTGATATTGTCCCATAGTTCCCTTAGACTGCTCTCATTCTGTCTAATTCTTTTTTCTTTTTCGTTCAGCTCAGGTGATTTCCTCTAGTCTTTCGTCTAGCTCACTGATCTGTTCTTCTGCATCCTCTACTCTGCTATTGAGTCTCTCTAGTGAATTTTTCATTTCCGGTATTGTATTCTTCATTTCTGATTCGTTCTTTTTTATATCTTCCAGTTCTTTGCTGATGAGCTCACTATGTTCATCCAGTCTTCTCCCAATATCTGTGAGCATCCTTATGTTATTTTGTTTGAACTCTTTGTCAGGTAGGTCACTTGTTTCTGTTTCATTTGGTCCTTTGTCTGGGGTTTAGTCCTGTTCCCTTGCTTGGAAAGTATTCCTTTGTCTCCTCATTATGCCTCTTTCTCTGTGCTTATTTCTATGTATTAGGTGAGTTGACTATATCTCCTGATCTTGGAGAAGTGGCCTTATGTATGAGGTGCCTTATGAGGCCCAGCAGTGTACTTCTCTCTTGTCACCAGTCCAAATGATCCAGGAGTGACCCCTTTGTGGGCTGCTTGTGTCTTTCTGCTGTGGCAGGGTTGCTCTTACTGCAGGTACACAGAGAGTCTAGCCTTTCCTTCCCTGGCCAGCTCTTTGTAAATCTGGTTTGGGGAGCCTCAGCACCATTGGCTACAAAGTCTATCAGCACACTCTTATTGCAGTTTTCCTCTTAATTGGGTTGGTACCCAGTGTGGCTCGTTGCTAGGCTCAGGGGCTTAGAGTTGAGATAGGCCTCTGGCCTACAAGGCTGTTGTCAGTTTTCTTAGGAGTGCAGCTGAGTGAGGTTGGCCCTAGGCATGGGAGCATTCAATTGTTTCAGGCTTTGGAAGGGGGGCTGATCCTTTTCATGGCTATTTGTGAAGCACAAGTCTTCTGCCACTGATAAGCCTCAACCCCCCACAGGACCACACACATGGTCAACACCATCCTGGTCCATGCACATTTCTCAACCCCCTGGAGCGTACCCCGATGCCACACTGCAGAGGCCCCCACCTCTCCACCAATGCCCCCTGCAGTTCACCTGGTCCTCAAACAGGCCCTGCCCCACAGAGGCGGACACACTCACCTGCCTATGGTGGATCAAAGCACCCAGTCAATGCAGGCTGAAAATTAGCCTGAGGGCTTGCTGTTAGGTGGGGCCGCTCCCTAGGGTGGGCTGCTTGCCCTGCCCTGGCTGAACAGGATTAAATCTGTGCTCTAGTGGGTGTGGCAGACCCCTGCGCTAACAGGCCAAGGGAAGAAGCTCAATGGCACCCACTGGGTTCTGTGTCAGCACGCCTGGACCAGGTCAGAACAATGGCCCCCACCAATGTCTCTGTCTCTGGAAAGGTCCCTCCTTTCACCAAGATGCCCTCAGAGCCCACCAGGTGAGTCTCGTTTCACCAAAGGACTGTCAGCCTTCACTCTGGTGATTTTAGGTTGCTGCAATGAGTGAGTTTGTGTCTGGAGCCTTTAAGACCAGGGTCTTTTCAGCTTTCGGCCAATAGCTTTTCTGGGGGTATCGTCACTGCAGTTAATAGCCAGCAAAGCCAGACAGTAAGACCCCTGTCTCAGTTGGGCTGAGTCTGAAGTATGCTTATAGCAGTATCGGCCCTGCTCTGGACCTTAGTTTTCCAGGGAGGGCTGCATACCTTATGGTGGCTCCTGCCTGGCTGGCTGAGAAGCTCCGCTGCTCCCAAAGGTGGCTTTTCTCCTCTCCAGCAGGAATGTCTGCCTCTTCCGCCTTAGTCAGAACTGTCCCTTATTGTGAGGGTTCTTTTTATCCAGTTTTCAGTTTTCTATCCAGGGTAATTTTTCCAAAAATAGTTGTAACCTGATTGTGTTCATGGGAGGAGATGAGTTCAGAGTCTGCTTACACCGCCATCTTGAAGAAATCTCTAAAGGAAGTTCTTTAAACAAAAAGAAAATGATTTTCTTTTGAGGAAGATTAGCCCTGAGCTAACATCTGCTGCCAATCCTCCTCTTTTTGCTGAGGAAGACTGGCCCTGAGCTAACATCTGTTCCCATCTTCCTCTACTTTATATGTGGGATGCCTGCCACAGCAGGGCTTGACAAGCGCTGCCGTGTCTGCACCTGGGATCCGAACCAGTGAACCCCAGGCTGCCAAAGCAGATCGTGCACACTTAACCACTGCACCACTGGGCTGGCCCCTTGAATTTTCTAAATTATGTTTGATAGTTGAAGCAAAAATTTTAACTGTCTGATGTGTTTCTAATAGTATGTAGAAGAACTAGTTAAGACAACTCTATCATAAATGGGGAGAATAAAAGGATGTAAATGGAGTCAAGGTTTCTACAGTTCACTCAAACAAGTTCAACAATGACACCAGTGTATTGTAATAAGTAAAGTATATATAATAATATGTCCAGAGAAACTACTACAAAAATCTAAGCAAAGATATACATTCAAAAATACTATAGATAAATCAAATTGGATTTCTAAAAAACTGTTCAGGTAGCCCACAAGAATGAAAGAAAAAGCAAACAGAGAAAAGAAAAATACAGAAAATAAACAGAAAACAAAAAGTAAAATGGCAGACTTAGGCTCTAACATAGCAGTAATTACATTCAACGTAAAGGTCTAAATACACCAAGTAAAAACAGATTTGCATTGTGTTTTAACATATAATGTTCAAAAGAAACTTACTTTAAACATAATGATATAGGTAAGTTGAAAATAACAGGAGGACAAAAAGAAGTCAGGAGTAGCTATGTTAATAGCAGATAGACTTCAAAGCAAAGAAAATTACCAGAGGAATAGAGAGACATTATATAATGAGAAAAAGGCCAATCCACCAAGAAGACATAAGACTAAAGGTGTGTATGCATAAAAAAAAAGAGCTGAAAAATATATGGAGCAAATAAAATGAGAGAAATAGACAAATCTACAATTATATTTGGAAACTTCAACATCCCTCTCTCAAAAATTGATGGAACAACTAAACAGAAAATGAGCCAGAGTATAGAAGAAATCAAGAATGTCATCAACCAACAGGATTTAATTGACATTCATAGAACACTCTACCCAACAACAGCATAATACTTATTATTCTCAAGTGCCCACAGAACATTTACCAAGATAGACCATATCTTGGGCCTTGAAACAAAACTCAACAAATTCAAAAGAAGTGAAATCATGCAGAGCATGTTCTCCAACCACAATGGAATCAAATTTGAAATAAATAACAGAAAAATCTCCCAACACTTGAAAGCTAAACAACACACTTCTAAATAACCCATTGGTCAAAAAGGACATCTCAAGGAAATTTTTAAAAGTACACTGATTGAATTAAAATAAAGATACAACATATCAAAAAATTGTGAGACAACTAAATTAAAGCTGAATGAACATTATTGGACTAAGTGCATACATTAGGAAAGAGGAAAAGTCTCAAATTAATAATTTAAGTTCCTACCTCACAAACCTAGGGAGAAAATGGCAAAATAAACCCAAATCAAGTAGAAGGTAGAAAATATTAAAGAGGTGAAATTGAAAACAGAAAATCAATAGAGAAAACACTGATATAAAGATTGGTTCTTTGCGAAGATCAATAACATTGAAAAATCTTTAGCAAAACTGTGAAAGAAAAAAAAGCCAGAAGACACAAATTATGAATATCAGGAATGAAACGGAATATCACTGCAGAGACTAAAGATAGCAAATGGATAATAAAGGAATACTGTGAAGAACTCTACACACACAAATTTGACAACTTATATAAAATGGACCAATTCCTCAAAAAGCATAAACTACTAGAATTCATCTAATGTGAAATAAATAATTTAAATAGGCTAGTTTATTTTAAAATCAATCAATATAATCCACTATATCAACAAGTATGAACAGCAAAATCACATAATAATATAAATCAATGAAGAAAAGTATCTGATAAAATTCAACTCCCATTCATGATAAAAAGAACTCCCAGAAAAATAGGAATAGAGGGAATTTCCTTAACTTGATAAAGAGCATCTACAAAAATCCCACAGCTAACACTATACTTAATGGTGAAAGACTGAATAATTTCCCCCTAAGACTGGGAATGAGCCAAGGATGACCACACTCACCAATCTTATTCAACATAGTACTACAAATTCTAGCCACTGCAATAAGTGAAGAAAAAAAAGAATGTGCTGTTTGTAAAGAAAGAAAAAAACTACCCCTATTTGCAGAAGACATGATTGTCTACATAGAAAATCTCAAAGATTCTAAAAAACAACAACAAAAAAATCCTCCTAAAGCTAATAAATGAATTCATAAAGTTCACAGTAGACAAGAGCAACTCAAACAAAGCCAATTGCATTTCTATATGCTAACAATGAACCTGCAGAAACAGAAATTTAAAACAATGTCATTTATAGTCACTCCAAAAAATGAAATACTTAAATGTCAATTTAATAAAACATGTATAGGTTCTGTATGCTGAAAACTACATAATGCTGATGAAAGCAATCAAAGACATTCTGGCAGTGCCTTTAACTGAGGTATTTAGACCATTCATATTTAATATCATTATTAATATGTTTGGATTTGGATATACCATTTCATTGTTTGTTTTCTGTTAGTTCCCTCTGCTTTTGTTTATTTCATTGTTCTTATGTTTCTCCTCTCCTGTCTTCCTTTGAGTTATTTTAAGATTTTTAAGATTTTATCTTAAAGATATTTAAAATTTTATCCCGTGTATCTCTCTGTATAATATTTTTAGTGGTTATTCTAGAGATTGCAAAATATATACTCAACTTCCCACAGTCTAAACAGGATAACCATTTTACTACTTCAAGTGGAATATAGAAACCTCACCACCATATATGTACTGTTAGCACCCTCACTCTGGTGTAGTTTATGCTTTACATCTAGCTATACAGAAAACCCCATCATAAAACATAATTTCTTGTTTCAACCATCAAAAATATTTTTAAAGAACTCAAGAAGAAAAGAATAGTCTATTAAAGTTACCCACATACTTACCATATCTGTTGCTTTTTCTTAATTCCTATATTACCAAGTTTCCTTCAGGTATTATTTCCCTTCTCTTTGAAGAATTTTCTTTAACAGTTATTTTAGAGAAGGTCTGAAGACACAAATTCTCTCAGTTTTCCTTCATCTGAGAATGTCTTATTTCACCTTTATTCTTGAAGAATATTTTTGCTGGATGTAAAATACTGGGTTCACAGTTCTTTTCCTTTAGCCCTTTAAAATGCTGTACCCCTTCCTTTTGATCTCCATGATTATGAGAAATCCACAGTCATTCATGTCATTATTCCCTATAGGTGATGTGCTGTTTCTTTCTGGCTGCTTTCAAGGTTTTTTCTTTGTTTTCACTTTTCAGCAATTTGATCATGATGGGCCTGGGTTTCTTTGGGCTTATCTTGTTTGGGGTTCACCAAGCTTCTTGAATCTAGAAGTTTATGTATTTCAGCAAATTTGGGAAGTTTTTAGTCATAATTTCTTTAAATGTTTTTTGGGGCACTGTGCTCTACTCTTCTCCTGAGATTTCAATAACATGACTGTTAGACCTTTAATTTGTTTCTGTGTGCCTGAGGCTCTGTTTTTGAATTTATTTTTGATCTTTGTTTTTCAGATTGGATCATTTCTATTGATTTATCTTCAGTTCCATTGATTTTTTCCTTTGTTCTCCCCATTCTGCTACTGAGCCCATCCAGTATATTTTTTTGATTTTGCTTATTGTATTTCTCAGTTCTAAAATTTACATTTGGTTCTTGTGTATATGTTTATTTTTTGCTGAGACTTCCTATCTTTCTATTTATTCACCCTTACTTGTTGTGGCATTTTTATAAGTGCTTCTTTAAACACATAATTTTTAATAGCTGCTTTTTCAAATAATTCTAGCATCTGTGTCACCTTGGCATTGATGTATGTTGATTATTTTTCCCACACAAATATACATTTTCCCAGTTCTTTTACATTTAGTAAGTTTGGATTGTATCTTGGGAGTTTTAAATATCTTATTATGAGATTCTGGGTCTTATTTAAATCCAGCTGAGAATGTTGATATTTTAGCTTTTGCAGGCAATCAACCCTGGCTTGTTCAGGGCACAAGTTCCAACTAGCCTTGTGTGGGTTGTGGTTTCAGTGTTTATTCCATTTTCAAAGCCTTTACAATGCTTTTGGTATCTGCACCACCCAGTGGCTAGTCTGGGACCTGAGTGGTTTGCTAGCCTTTCTCTCAGTTCTCAAAGTCTATGTTATGCCATTTAGGGTCAGGTTCACACATGCACATAATTTCATAAATAACTTTGTGGGTTTGATCCCAATTTACTCTCTCTCTCTGTAATCTCATGGGTACTTTTGGTTTCCTGGGCCTCCCTGTTTTGGTCCTCTGGCTTAATAGCTGAGACTGTATTTGCCCTGTGCTGCTGTGTGCTTCCTATGGCTATGCACGCATCTGGCACAATTTGTGGGAGAACAGAGGAAAATATGCAATGCAGATTCAGTCTACCTATTTTGGATCTCAGCTTCTCTGATTGGAGATGATGGTTCCTCTCCCTCAGAGTTTTTGCTTTTACCAGCCCCTGTCTCTGCTTTGGTCACTACTACTTCCTCTGATACAGGTTTGCTTGAAGGCTGGACTGTGAGAAAGTGGAGAAAAAATTTTAAATATGGACTTTTCCCCAGTTTCTCTGAGCATTAAGAAATTACCCTCCTGGGGCTGGCCCTATGACCAAGCGGTTAAGTTTGCATGCTCCGCTTTGGCAGCCTAGGGTTTTGACGGTTTGGATCCTGAGCGCGGACATGGCACTGCTCATTAGGCCACGTTGAGGCGGCATTACACATGCCACAACTAGAAGGACCCACAACTAAAATATACAACTATGTACTGGGGGGTTTGGAGAGAAAAAGCAAAAAAAAAAAAAAAAAGAAGAAGAAGAAGATTGGCAATAGTTGTTAGCTCAGGTGCCAATCTTTAAAAAAAAAAAATTACCCTCCTACTCATTGATCAATAACTAGTGTGTCTTGAAGCTCTCTCTGTCCATGCCAATTCCCACATCCAGGTTTAAAGCTGCATTAGATCTAGGCTGGAAAATAGCATAGGGTGTAGAAAATGGTAGAGTTACTGTGGGATTGGTGCTATTTCTGAATTATGATCTACTGCTTTAATCTACCTGATACTATTTACTTTTCAGAGTCTTCAAGTAGAAGGTCATACATTCTATCAAGATTTCATAACTGCTTTCAGTGGGAAAGAACATAGAGTATGCTTTCTCCAAGTTACACACAATTTGAACTTTTCAATTATCTTTTAAAGCAGTTAAAATATGAAAATAATATATTTTATGTTTACCTTAATTTGATCATTTCTTCCACTCTTTATTTGCATATATCCAAATTTCCATTTAGTATTGTACTCCTTCTGCCTTTAACATAGTAATGATATTTATCTCAAAGTCCCTGTTAAAAAATTCCAAAAAAATGGGTTATCTCTGAGTCTGGTTCTGTTGATTATGTCATCTCTTGACAATGTTCTTTTTCAATTTGCTTTTTCCTGTTTCTTGTAATTTTGAATTCTGGGCATGATGGGTATAAGAACATTAGACACAGAGGTAAATGGTATTTAGCCTGGCAATGAGTACACCTCTTCTTCTGTTAGGCCATTAGTGTTGGGGATTGAGTCAATCCAGTCTAGAGTTTAGTGGGGTTTGGGTTTTGCTGTTGCTGTCTTTACCTTAAGTGTGCCACAGCCTTCAAATTCCTTCAGATATTTGCTGCTGTTACCTTGTTCTTAGAATGGGACTGGGGTACAGATGGGTTTTTCCCAGGATTTCTATTACCCTCCCCTGCTTAGGGAAATTGCTAATTCTTATACACCTGCCCTACAGAGGTTGACTCTCTCTACATTCTTGCTAAACTGCTATTGTTTGTTACTCAGTGCTAGGCTCACGGTAGGGGATGGAAGGGTTTTCTGTTGTCCTGGTCCAGCCTCTTTCTCAGGCAGGCCCTGTGTACCTTCTCAGGCTTCAATGGTAGGATTTTCTCAATGTTCTTGCCCTTCTTCCCTGTGGCAGCCAAACTCTGCCTTGTTTTTATGGTTGATCTAGTATGGGAGTTCCCTTCCCCTATCCTAGATGATGTGGATCTTTGCTTGGCATCCTTGCAGGATCCTGAGCCAAACGTGGATTCCTGCCTCTCCCTCAGGAAGAGAATGTTTTTGCTTCTATATCTCCTCCTGAAGCCATAGATTTATGCTTGGAGCCTGGGAGCAAAATGATTTACTGCCATTACCCCCAGAGACTTAAAGATTTTTTTCATAAAATAGAAGGTTCAGGGAAGCAGGTAGGACTTTGTACTGGTCCCCTAGCAGCAGCCAATCACCTCCTGCTCACCTATGTCACCAAGGGGAGTTTTTTCACGTCTCCTGCCTTCCTTTCAGTCTTTCAAGTGAACACCCCAATGGCGATCTGTGGAAGTGAGTGGGAGGTCACCTTATGTCTGGGGTTCTTAGCTATTTCAAACTGATATGCCAACCCATATTTAGCTGTTAAGAATTCATTAAAATATTGGCTGATACCAGTTGTGCAGCAGCCTCATTTTTCCCTCTGCTCTACCAAAGATGAACTAGATCATGTGTCTCATCTCTTCTCAGAGAGTTTGGTCACCCTGGAACTCATTTTACTTGCATTCTCTGTGACTTCAGATTTCTGTGGGGCTCAAAAAAAGTTATGTTTTTATAAATTACCCAGTTTTTTCTCATCATTAGGGTGGAAATGACATCCCCTTGCACTTTCTACATCCTGAGTGGAAGTATAGTCTCCATGCATATATCTTTAATTATTTCTTACTAAAAATTCCTAGAAGTGCAGTTGAAAAAGGGATATGCATAAATACATTTTGTAAGACTTCTTTGTACATATGGCTAAATTGTTGTTGGGAGAATTTTAAACATGTGCTTCCTTCAGCTACTGCTATAGTAGTCCAGCATAATAATTTCCATATCTAAAAAAGCTTTCCATCTACTAAGGTGTATATGTATTTGATTAAAAAGCTTTGTCTGTTGAACTAAGAGAAAGTATCTTTAAAAAAATAGGTATATAGTTCTAAACTAATGGGAAGGACCACATGCTAGGATTGTCATCATTAAAATATTTGATAATGAGATTCTTTGGGGCCTTTAATAATCAAACCTCTTGAGGGAGTATGTAAAGATCACCTTAGATCAACTTCTGCCTTATGGGAAAAAATGTTTCCTTTAAACGCCAACATAACTGAGATGAGCAAATGCCAAAAAACATTACTGGAAAGACAGGGGGAAATCACAGAAATAACTAACTGATGGTGGGGGAAGAAGAAAGCTCAGTTGGTCCCTGGATGTTACAGTTTGGCCAGATCCCCAAATATACTAACTTTCAAGCCATGTCTTCTTACTGCTGTAGATTCTTGAAGTTGAAATCATCTCCAAAAACACATTAGTAGCTGAGGCTCTGGCCCCAGATCCCCATATTATCAGTCCTCCTCTGGTGAGCTGGTCTGGATGACCCAGACCAGAGGCCGGCTAAGCAACCTGCTCCTGTTTTTCTTTTCTCTTGGAGCCACTCTGGTTCTTTCTTTGCCATCTGAGGACAGAGTCATCCTCTGATCAGGAGATATTTTGAGGCCAGTAGAGAAATGTACCTTCACCCCACCACACCATGCTGACACCAAGGGTCGTATGGAATGATTAGAATGACACTGCCTGACATGCTCTCTTAGTTCCTGTTGCTTTGGGATGGTGCTTAAAAGCAGCCTAGTGCGCTTGAGGAGACTGCACAGTCAGATAGAGGATGATATAGAACAATCTGCAGCATCCAGGGGAATAAAGATTAGAGGGGGACTTGGGCACTTCACCAGTGGGTGCAGCAACATCCACTCAGCCTGGGAAAACTAGGATGATTGGTTGCCCTACTGTGCTCCTTCTTGCCCTTCTTTCCTCACCCTTCATGTTGTCCTTGTGATTCAGCTTAAGGGGAAGAAGTGGGATGTCCTTTGCCAAAGGATTGCAAAGAACAGACAGGATGAGTTATGTGGACAGTAGATTCCCACTTAGGACTGAAACTGATCCAAAACAAGAAGCAGAACACAGATATCAGGACCCTATGAAACCTCCCCCTGCCTGCCTAGCATGAAGAAGGAAATAAGAAAGGGGAGAGAAAATGACCTGGATTGTCTAAGTATCTACTTAAAAGAGGCTGAAAAAAATACCCAGAAATGACTGAGTTTGCTCCGAATTGGTAAGGTTAAGTTTTCTGTCTTCAGTAGAAATAGGAGGCCTAAGAGCTAAGTTAAGCTTTAGAAAAACGAAGTTTAATATTTACACACATGTAATTGTTTCTGAAATTCATATCTACAAAATGTGACTGAGAGTTTTCTTCTCTCTCAACACATACAGTAATCCATCTAACTGCTGACCAAAGGGTTTTCTACTGTTTCTGGCCTAGTTGCAGACCATGATATTACCTTGGGTTTGTAAAGCATCAGGATTCTAAACATGAGTGTTTGGTTTGAATTTAGTCTTATATCTTCTCCCCCGCAGTCCCAAAAGAAGATAAAAGTTCCAAAGAAGGGGGATTCTATTCTGCTATTTTCCTTTGTTGATGAATTTGTGTGAGAAAACCCAAGCCTGAGATTCCTGTGTGATCAGGGTTTGTCAAATATCTTTAGAGAATGTGTGGGCTTAGCACTCCCTTGGATTACCCCAGGTCAGCAGGTTATTGGGTAAGTGATTTTCCCTTGTCTGTCCAACCTTCCTTATCTACAAGGATCACAGCTTATTTATATGATGAACCAGAGCCTAGAGGAAGGCAGCCTCAGGCTCACATTATAGGCCCATTATACCAAGCAGGGTAGGGAACAGAGAAAAAGTCTACAAAACTAGCCAGAAGGGAACCCACAGGGAGGAAAAGGAAATGTGTGGTATCTTCTCTCCCCCTCTGAAAATACAACTTCTTACTCACTTGAGCATCCTCTGTTCACATCAGAGCTCCTCTTTCTCTCCCCACCCCTCTCCTCTCCTCTTCCATCTTTTCTGCTTCCTTTTGGGAGAAGTAGAAACGTGGGGGAACTGGAGGTTATACTGTGTCTCTAAAAGTGTCCACAGTTGCAATAATAATGGCTAATATTCTGTAAGCAATGATGATGTTCCAGAACTGCACCATGAACTTTCCAGAGAATGCAGCATGTTTGGCAAGGGGCAGAGAATTATGTAATGCCCCTCTGAACATTAAATGTGAGGAGGGCAGAGCCAGCTCTAATGGCCTAGTGGTTAAAGTTTGGCACGCTCTGCTTGGGCTGCCGAGGTGTGGTTCCTGGGCATAGAACCACATCATTCATCTGTCAGTAGCCATACTGTGGTGGTGGCTCACATAGAAGAACTCGAAAGACTTACAACTAGAATATATACAACTATGTTCTGAGGCTTTGGGGAGGAAGTGAAAAAAAAGAGAGAAGAAGATTGGCAACAGATGTTAGCTCAGGGCGAATCCTTCCTAGTGAAAAAAAAAAAATGTGAGGAGGGCAGAAGAAGGAGGTTAGATGCTAGAGTGACCAGCCATCCCTGTTTGCCTGGGACTGTCCATATTTTTGCACTGAAATTCCTCCATCCTGAGCAACCCCTCAGCCTAGGCAAATTGATCTACTAGGACAATTATCTATCTATTATGTTCTCTCTCACCCTTCTATTTACAAAGTGTACTATCTGTTTCCTCACTCTTCATGTTGTCCCTGTAATTCAGCTTAAGGGAGCAAAGTGGGATGTCCTTTCCAAAAGACTGCATCCTAACACCCTAGTCCAGTGATCTTAGCCTTTCTCTGCTGCTACACATGATCAATGACCTTCAGAGGCATGGCATGCTCTATGGACAACTATACTGTGCTCAGGGGCAGCACAACTGGGTATGGTGCCTTAGGGCTGGGTGTCCTTAGGGATCACATTTTCCGAGACACCAGAAGGTACCAGGATCTCTCTTTGAACCCTCGACCCCTCCTCTCCATCCTCTCAGACCTAGGTGGGAGCTGTGCTGGGAGGAACCCCACACACCCCTGTTCTGGGTGAGCCATGGAGCCAGCTGGACCCCAGGCTGTCCTCAATGGGAGTACTGGGCCTGGCCCACCCCAGAAGCATGCCCACTCTGCCACCTTCCTCTCCAGTTTTCTCAACACAGCTTTCCAGGCACTACCCAATGCCTTCAGGACCAGTAGCCCCTGGGGAGCAGGTGATATCCTCAGGGGAGGCGCCCATTCCTACCTTCCCTGACAGTCCTCCAAGGACAGCCCTTCCAGCCCCCCACGGGGTCACCCATGGGGAAAGATGGCCTTCCCTGGGGTATGGAGGGTAGAGTGGGATCCTCTGGGTCCCCCATAACTCCCTGTATATCTGTATAAACAAATGGGATTTTAATGGGAAAAAAAGAGAGATGGGATGGTCTCTGAATCTATACACAATTCTTGGTAGATTCATGGGAATTACCTCTTTCTCTCATACTGTACAAGTATGCAAGTAAAAAACATACCTCTTAAATAGAGAAAACAGTGAGCCTTCCCTAATTTCTTTTAGAGAAAGTAATTAGTTTTAAATTACTTGTGATGCCTCACAATTGTCCTTGGCACAATTGTGTGCTGTGGCACCACAACTGAGAGCTGTTTTTCTAGCTCCTTTTCACTTGAGGTGTGTGTGGTCCATTGTGCAACATGGGCATTGCCTGAGAACTTACAAGAAATACAGAATATTGGGCTTCACCCCAGACCTGCTGAATCAGAATCTGCCCTTTAACAAGGACTCCAGATGATTCATACTCACGTTAAAGTTTGAGCAGTGGTTTGCACGGTGTGGTCCCAGGACCAGTAGCATCAGCATCGCCTGAGAACTTGTGAGTAGCGTAAATTCTCAGGCTTCACCCCAAATCTAATGTATCAGAAATTTTTTGGGTGGGGCCCAGCAATCTGTGTTTTAAAAAATCCCCCAGGTGATTCTGATATGAGCTAAAGTTTGAGAACAATGCTCTAGAGGATGGTCAGAAATGCATGATGTATGTGTTCCTGTTCCGCTATACGCAGCTCGCGGCAGATACTGCTCATCAATCCTGACACTCTTTCCGACTGAACCTGGACATTGCCTTAGAGGCCCTCTCAAAACAGCATTCTAGTCTATCACTACCAATTTCATGGAGGTGACCTACTTGTCATCCCAGCATAAGTGGCTACAGGACCGCTTCCATAGTAACCTATGTGTATATCTTAACAAAGGAGTGATGCATTCTTCTGGGCAGGGGCTACAAAAGCCTCTGTGTCACTTTTATGAAAATGCAGACAACAGCAAGGATGAGGATTAGATCCTTTAATTTTTACTCTCATAAAGTAACACCATGATAAATTCACATTTTCAGTGGCAGGGTTCAAAATTCACTCCTGCCATGCTTGTTCAGTATACTAAGTCTCTCTCCCAGCCCTTGGCCATCAGTCTCATCCCTTTGTCCCCCTCACATGTATTATGGGGCAGGGGAGCTGTAGCTGTGGGCTTGCTGATATAGAAACTCTCATTGTACCCTGAACTTCCCATTTGTAACATTCAGTGACCTTTCTATCTTTCCCATTCCATAAGAGCAGAAATCACATTTATCTTGCTCACTGTTTGTATTAATTTCCTAGGGCTGCCGTAACCAATTATCACAGATTGGGTGGCTTAAAACAACAGAAATATATTCTCTCAAAGTTCTAAAGGCCAGAAGTCTGACATCAGTATCACTGGGCCAAAATCAAGGTGTTGGCAGGGCCACACTCCCTCTAGAGGCTGTAAGAGAGAATCTGTTCGTGACTTCTTTCAGCTTCTGGTGGCTCCAGAATTCCTTGGCTTGTGGCTGCATCACTACAATCTCTGCTTCTGTCATCACATCTCTTTCTCTGACTGTGGTCCCCTTGCCTTCCTCTTATAAGGACCCTTGTGACCATAATGGGCTCACCTGGATAATTCAGGATAAGCTCCTTGTCTCAAGATCCTTAATTTAACAATATCTTTTGCTATGTAAGGTGATATTCACAGATACAGGGATTAGGACATAGATATCTTTGGGGCAATCATTCTGCCCTCTACACTGCTGAATCACCATCAGTGCCTGGCTCATGGTAGGCACTCAGTAAAACTGTGTGATATGAGTGGATGAAAGAATCAAGAAATAAGATGCAGGAGTAGGTAGGATCAGCTAAGAAGAGCATCATGAGAGACAGGAGAGGTTACAAAGGCAGTCTGATGTAGCGCTTAAGAGCACAGCCTCTGGGGCAAGACTGCCTGGGTTTGTATCCCCGCTTTGCCCTTCACTACCTGAATAACCTTAGGCAAGTTACTTAACTTCTGTGGGTCTCTGTTTCTTCATCTATAAAACGGGTATGACAGTACCTACTTTGTAGAATTATTGTAAGACTTATATGACCTATTGTGCATAAAATTCTTAGAATAGTGACTGGCATGTTGTCTAGTATAATTTACTATCTCTAGCACAAAGCAGAGGACTTATCACACAGAAGGTGTTGAATAATGTATGTTGAATGAAATCAGGAAAGTAGGCACAGACCCTGTCTTCCTGGCACTCTTGGCTCAGTAAAGATTTTGAGAAAAATCTCAGGATAGCTATAATATCTAGAGGAGTGCGAAAAGTGCCCTAAAAGAGGACAATAAAGGGTTCATGAGGGTTCCAAGAGGGGAATGTGACATAGGATTAGTGGCCTTGGGAATGCACTATGAAAGTGACAGTCTCTGAGATGGGCCTTAATAAACCAGTTGGATTTCCACAGTGGGTACAGGGACAGTTCAGACAGAGAAGCTACTTGAGCAAAGGAGTGGAAGTAGGCATGTCTAGTATAGCTGGAACCTCAACAGCAAGTAGGATGGGAAAGGAAGAAAAATATATAAAGGTTGATTAGGCCCAAGTTGTGAACAGCCTTGAATGCCAGACTAAGAAGTTAGTTAAGTGGGCAATGGGAAGCCCTCAAAGATTGTTTTAACTGTGTAAATTACATAACCAGTAAGTATGTTTTAAGAATACTGACTGGGAAATAATGGATTGGAGATGGGGAGAGACAGGGAACTAGTTAGGGTGCTACTGCAATATACTAGGAAAGAGGTGAAGATGCCCTAACTGAGGCAGATGGCAAGAGGGATGGAAAGGAAAGGAGGGCTATGATGCATGTTGCAGGGATTAAGTTAATAGTTTTTAGTAGAAAGGGATAGGGGAAAGAACCCAGATTCCAGGCTTTCCCACTGATCAGCTGTGGGACTTAGGACAATTCACTTAAGTTCTCTGCGGCTCAGATTCCTCATCTGTAAATTGGGGCTAGCGGCCTCAGAGAAATGTTATGAGACACTCAATGACATGGACTACATAGAATAATTATGACTCTTATTGGCATGTAGAGGGTATCAGAACTGTTTCATTGAAAGTGACGGAAACAATTCAATTGAGCTTAAACCAAAAAAGATAGGAATATATTGGCTCCTGTGATCAAGCTAGGGGAAGGACAAGAATGGAGCTGGCCTTGGCGACAGCTGGAAATCAGGAAGAAGAATGCTTTTAGGCATTCGTTCCTCCTCCTGTCTCTCTATGTGTCAGTTTCATTCTTTCCCGCTGGAGGCTGGTATTCTCCATGTGGCGAGAAACCTGATCACAGGGCAACCGTAAGCCCATGTCCTTGCAGGCCACTGACCCAAGAACAAAGAGGGTCCTAATCTCCAGCTCCAATTGGAAAAATCTCAGAAAAGTATGTTGATTGGCCGGGTTTGTATTTTATGAGCACTATTTGGATCTACCTCCATGGCCGCAGTGGGGATGGGAGGAAGGATGCTTCCTAGAGTCACAGAGTTATCATGCAAGAGGAACAGTTTCTTAAAAGGAAGATGGGTACCACAGGCATCACACCTGTGGAGACTTCTGGGACCTGGGTAACTACCACAATGCAGGCGCCCACAGGAGTTGAGGGTGAGGGAGCAAAGGCAGGCTGAAGGTTCAGGCCTGATCATCTCATTCAAAATTAAACGTTGGGAAAGCAGGAGATAGAGCTGGTGTGTTGGGGAACGTGCCCTGTGTGGTTGGCTCCCTGCTGCCCTTAACCTCCAGCATGTATAAGTAGACTGTATTCGTGGTGACATCAACTCCAGCCTTCCCTCAATCCCTGGCCATGCCCCAGCCTTGTTAATAGCGGGGCCTGCCTTGAGAAGCCCTTGGTGACATGTGGCTCTGTTGAGCCTCCATATTCTACTTATTCAGTTCCTTGTGTGAGTAGGGGGTGAACGGCTCCGTCCTGACCCTCTTTTCAGCCATTGCCAGGAGCCTCACACTTGATGCTTAATTAGACACTCCAAGCGTGACTACAATGTGACTGAACTATGTGCTTCATGCCAACTCATCCTTCTTCCCTCAGGTTATGCAATGTTTTTCTCAAAAGTGTCAGGATCAGATCAGAGCTGTGCAAGCCAGTAGCACCTCCTGGGCATTGCTGACCCTAGCCTTGGACTTTTCAGGTTGGGCAACTGCAATAGTATTTTGATGATGATGACAACAGCAGCAATTACAATGATGATGAAGAGGAGGAGTACTAGAAGGATATAGATAATTACTTAATTTCCCATAAGATTATCTTCTTTTCAAAGTGAGTCCTGGTCACACACATCATTTCCCTAGATCCTCATAGCCACTCTGGGAGGCAGTGAGGACTAATGGAAAGAACATCCCTGGCCAATTGCAAAGACCTGGGTTTGTATCCCACTTCTATCATGCATGGGCAAGTCATTTCACCCCTTTAAGCCTCAATTTCCCTCCTGTAAAACAGAATAAGAATAATATCTGTTTTACAAGTTTCCAGGGAAGACTCCATGTGGATGCAGTGGACATTCAGTAAATCTTCATTCCTAATCTTATACATGAAGGACATCTTGGATCATGGTCTTTTAGCTATATTACCTTGAACAAGTTTCTAAATCTCTCTGCGCCTCAGGTTCCTCATCTATAGGGAGAGGAGGGCCTATTAATAATGTATTTAACTCGTAGGGTCATTATGAATGTTAGATGTGTTTTGATTTGTAAAGCACCAAGGAGAATGCCTTGCCCTGGGTCAGCACTCAATAAATGAGGTTTCAGAATCAGGCAGAAACGAGTTTGAATGCAACTTCACTACATACTAGCTGTATGACCTGGGGCTAATTACTGAAGTACTCTCAGCCTCATCTGCAAAATAAAGATGATTATAGCTTCTGCCTCCTACAAAGTTTGGGAAGTTTAAGTCAGGTAATGTATGTACAACCCCCAGCACTGTCTGGCACCAATTTGTAACTGATAGATTTTTCCCCTTTACTCAAACATAGTGACATCATGAAAAAGCCAAATCTCCAGGCTTATAAAAGCTGGAATTTGGCCAAAGAAATAAGACCTGAATTGGATTGAATGGCGGACCCCCAAATGAATGTTTACGTCCTAATTCCCAGAACCTGGGAATGTGATCTTATTTGGAAAAGGAGTCTTTGCAGATAAAATTAGTTAAGGATCTCGAGATTAGATCATCCTGAATTATCTGGATGAGCCCTAAATCCAATGATAAGTGTCCCCCTAAGAGAAAGGAGAGGTGGATTTCACACAGAGAATGGAATGTGAATATGGCAGTAGAGATTGGAGTGATGCCCATAAGAGCCAATGAATGCCAAGAGTTGCCAGCAACCCCTAGAGCCTAGGAGAGGGGCAGTGCATGGATTCTCCCTCCCAGACTCCAGAAGGAACCATCTTTGCCCACACTTTGATTGCAGATTTCTGGCCTCCAGAACTGCAAGGGAATACATTTCTCTTGTTTTATGCCACCCAGTTTGTGGTACTTCGTTACAGCAGCCCTAGGAAATTAATACAGACCCTAAAAGTTAAGCTAAGAGATTAGTTGGAGTGGTGGAGGTATTTTCCAGCAGGCCTGTCATAGAACCTCCAGCCCATGTTATTACCCTGTTAGAACTAGGGATCTCTATGTGGCTGGGGACTTCCAGCCCCTCATCCCCAGGAGCCCTGGATGAAGATGCGTTGAAGTCCTTTCAGGTATAAAAGAAGAAGATTCCCCAAAGGAAAGAATGGCCTCCTGCGCTAAGCAAGGATCACATCTCTATGGGTACCATAAGGGGCTCCAAATAATCTAAGCAATTGGCCATAAAAAGCCGCTTGGGAAAATGAGGCCAGACTGACTAACCCACATGATAGAAGAGGCAAAAAAAAAAAAAAAAAAAAGACTTCATTTGAAACAAGAAAAGATCAATTTACCCTCTTGGCTACATTGTCATCTCATTGCTTTTGAAAATTAAGTTCCATTTAGGGAAAGGAAAGGGAACTACGACTTATTGATTGCCAAGTCTCTGCAAGTGCTTTACACAGAATTTTGCGTTTGATCATCACAACTGCAGCAAGAGGAACACAAGTACTGTTGTTACTCTCATTTTACCAATTAGATAACTGAGCCCCAAAATCTCACAGCTAGTGAGTGATGGAGCTGCATTTTAAACCTGTGAAAAGTGTATACAATTATATGTATGCCCTTATCTAGAGAAATACAATTTTCATCAGATTTCCAAGGGTATTATGACCCTGGAAGCTGAAGAACTCTTGCTGGGGTCTCCTACTGTTATTTTCCTGGTCTCCTCTGAGATTTCACCTTGTTGGGCAAGTCTTCCTCGACACGTCCCTCTAAAAATAATTAAGCAAACAGACTTAGCAAGATGCCCCTCCTCCATGCCTTTATGCCACAGTTCCACAGTGACTTTCATATATAGCTTCATACTTACTTCTCCTCTACCACACTGTGAGCAACTCAAGCACAGGTAGTGTGTTCTCTTCATCACTGCATTATTAGCACCAAACGCAGGGCTTGATGTATGGGAGAAACTCAGCAAATGTTGGATGTATGGATGGAAGGGTGGGTGGATGGGTAGATGGGTGGATGGGTGGATGGATGAATCGATGGATAGATGGATGGATGAATGAGATGGATGAGTGGATGGTGGCAGGACCATGTCATGGTCAATACCCAGGCCTCTTTCATTGTTTGAAGTTTGTGATAAATTAAGAAAAGAAGTAATACCAAAATATGGTTACAAGACTTGTGCTATGTTTAAAATATTATTAATATGTTAACAATTTTAACATGTACTTAAAATATCACTGTGGTACCACTTTATTTGGATTAAATGAGTTATTATCTATAAACAGCTTGGAACAGGGCCTGGTACATACCAAGTACTATGTGTTCACTGTGTTCTTGTTGTTGTTATTATTGTTATTATCATTTAAAGATGATGTCAAAAATTTAAATTTTAGGCCATCTGTGAATACATGGCTTGGGCCCAGGGACTTCCTTCCCTCATATCCTCAACTCCCCCACTCTGCATAATCAGCCCTGGTTGGATGAATAGTAGGATGACTCTTTTCTTTGAGGAGTAGTACTCATTTAATCCCTTTGCCTCATCTCTGAAAGCTCTTATGTAGATGAATGTTGAAAGAAGATGGTTTAGCTAATAAAGTACATTACATTTTGTGAAAATTAAAAAGGTTTATAAGCAGCTGTGCAGCAATAGAAAGAGCAGCCCTAATGTCCACTCCTGACTCTGTCCCTAAGATATTATGTGGCCTTGAGCCGACTCCTTCCCCTCTCTGGGCCTCAGTCTTCTTATCCGTACAATGGGTGAGAGAATTAGACCAGATGACCTCTAAGTCTCACTTTAGTTTTGGAAATACTATGAATCTCTCAGTCCACTGGTAGAGTAGGATGTTTACAGTGAGCAGATTAGCAACATCCCCAGATTCCTGGGCAGGGCATGCTACGATTATTTCCACTCCCTCACAAAATAAGAGGGAACAGGCCAACAGGCAATTCCCAGTGACTCCAAGGAGTGAGGAGGGCCAGAGGGATAAGATGGTTTAGCTCTGTTTTCCAGGATTTCAGTCTATGGATCAGCTGATGAGTTAACAGGTGCTTTTAGGAAAATATTTTGGCTTTCTATGTCACCTTAGAGTATAGGGCAGTAGAACAGAAGAAATGATCATTTTTGAGGGTCTACCATGAACCAGGTAGGATGCTAGGTATTTCCAGATACATTATTATCTGCATTTTACAGATAAGAAAACTAAAGCTCAAAGAGATGGAATGACTCCAACATGCTGATAGACAGCTTTTCAGTTTCTCGTTCCCACTCTGTCTCCTACTCAGATCATAATTGGAGGAGCCAGACTATGGCTGATGGTACGGGAACTCTTTCCTGGTATGACTGGCTCTGGCACCTCTGTTGTACAGTATTAATCATGTTATCCTTTATGATACCTGAGATTTGTGAAGGAGATTGGACCAGAGTGATATGACAGGAGAACTAAGGAAACAAACAACAAAGTACATGTGTTTTTGGCCCCAAGTACACGTGTTTTGCTGCTCCCCAACACATAACCTGGTCAAGGCCCTCCGTTTTTGATTAGCCTAGCAGAAGAGCATTTTTCATCAGTCCTGTGAAGAATTCTGTCGTTGCCCCAAGCACAACGCAAAAATCTCTGAAGTCCACCCCGATGGTTTCAAGGCCCCTTTTCTCCACCGACGTCTCTCCCCTATTCTTATCCAATGCTGTTTCCTCATCTCCTGCCTGGGCTTATTATTCTCAATGGTTTTGTGTGCATTTTTTTCCACAGTCGTCTCCAGTACACTGGATGTCTGTTGCTTCTGCTTACCCAGCATTCATTTCTCCATCTTCTGATGACACTAGTTTTTCATTGAGAAGACAGTTGGCCCCTATTCTCAATCCATGTGGTTTGAGTGGGATTGACCTCCATTCACACATCAGGATCAGGCAGGTGACCTGAGCCTGGCCTACTGATGAATTCCAACCTCTTGGTCACAGTGCCAATCCAGTTCAATGAGACTCAATTCTGGAATCTTGGTTGGTATGATTGGAATAGAGGTCTCTTTTCACTAGTGTTGTATCTTTGAGGTTATCAGAGAGGGACTAGCCTGACAGGGCAAGCCTGTTTAAGTTGGGTTTCTATCACTTGCAATGAAAAGTCCTAACTAATGCATTCAGGGAAACTCCTCTCTGCCTTTCTCCCTTACCAAAACTCATCTCATGATCTTCACTTTCGCCTAAACATGCTTGCCCATCCTCATGCTCCCCCCCCCACTGCCAGCTAGCTGCTCTGCAAAAAATGTAGGAGTCATCCCTGACTCCTCCCACTCCTTCACTCCCACTTTCAGACACCTTATTCTGTTGATTCTATTTCCTAAATTCTTTTCAAATCTGTCCACTTCTCTCCAATCCCCCTAGTCCAGAATAGGCCACCACTGTCTCTCACCTGGTCCTCTGTAGTAGTCAGCCAGTTGGTCCCCTGCTTCTACTCCTATCTCCACCAATAAATTTCCCACAATATTGTTAGTAGGATATTTTTAAAATGCAAATCAGAGCATGTCAGTCCCTTGCTTAGAACATTTTATTGGCTTCCCTTTGCTTTCAGGAAAAAGTCCCATTCCTTCCATGACCTATAAGGCCATGTGTAATCGGTTCCTTCTCTGCCTCTGTAACTTCATCTCATGCTACACTCTCCCTAGCTCTATATGCTCCAATTTCAGGGACCTTCTTTAAAGGTTTTCCCATTTCAGAGCCTTTCTTTTACTTGAGAAGCTTCTCCTCAGTCCTGCCCTTCCACTACCAACTTTTTTTACTTTCTGGTCTCAGTTTATATATCACTTCCTCTTAGACGCCTTCTTTCTCTGAGTGCTAAGGTTGGGTCCGTCTCTCTCTCATACCTCCTCAGCATTGCATGTATTTCCTTCTTAGCAGGTCTCCAAGTGGAATGCAATGAGTGTGCAATTAGCTGTTATATGCTGCCCCCATCTTCCCATCTCAAGCTCCATGAGGGTGGTGACCATCGTTTTGCTCACCACTGGGTCTGCAGGCCCTAGCTAGGGCCTGGTACAGGCTTGGCACAGAGCAGGAGCATTCTGACTCATCGAGGTCCTGTTAGTTTTCTAAACCAGTGACTTCTAACCTTTCTGCTTGCTGTAACCCTGAACCTGAGGGACAACTCGATTAAGAAGTCCATTTTGAGCTCCATTCTCTGCCTCAAATCCTTCTGCTCTGTCTCTGTCCTACTGCAGGCCACTGTCATCTATCTCATCCACATTTCTACAATTGCCTTCTAACTAGTTTCCCGGATACCTTTGAGCTTTTTCTCCTCACACTCTCTTTTGCTCACCTTAGACTCCTATCTAAAGAACTACTCACTGTTCCCAGTAGAGTCCCCTTTTTTATGTCATTGCCATACCTATACTTATTCTGTTTTTTCCACTGGGAATGCTCTTTCCTGACATTTCAGCCTGTCCAAATTGTACCCATTCTTTAAGACACACCTAATTGACACCCTTTGAATTTAGTCTTCTCTTGTTCTCTCCTTCCCTTAGCTGAAAGAGATTATCCTCCTGTTCTGAACTCCACTGGCACTTTATCAGTACTTCCTTCATGATTCTGATTACTTTCTGCCCTGTATTATAGTTGTGAGTGAACATTTCACCTCTCTGGCTACCTCTTATCTGGGCACTGGGAGAAAAAGCTCATCTTTATATCCCCCATGATGCCTTGCACAATGCCTGTCATGTCAAAGGGCCACAACGCATTTGTGGAATGAATTCCTTCTTCACTAATCCTCCTTCGGCTGCTTCCTCCCCTACTCACCTGCCTGCTCACAGATGTTGTATTAGTTTCCTGGGGCTGCCGTAACAAAGTACCGCAACTGGGCGGCTGAAAAAGCAGACATGTATTGTCTCACAGTTCCAGAGGCTAGAAGTCCAAAATCAAGGCGTTGGCAGAATTGATTCCTTCTGATGGCTGAGGGCAGGATCTGTTCCAGGCCTCTCCCCTTGGCTGATAGATAGCAGCCTTCTCCTTACGTCTTTTTACATTGTCTTCCCTCTATGCATGTCTGCCTTTGGGTCCAAATTTCCCCTTTTTATAAGGACATCAGTCATATTGGTTTAAGGCCACCATCCTAACCTTGTCTTTTAACTAACTACATCTGCAACGACCCTATCTCCAAATATGGTCACATTCTGAGGTACGTGGGGTGAGGATTTCAACACATGAATTTTATAGGGGACATAATAATACAATCCATAACTTACACCAAATCAAGACAAAGAAAAATTGTTCTTCAGGACCCCAACCTTGATTAAATCCAGTTCCAGTCCATCGCTTACTGTGTAGGGGACACTGGAGTAAGGGCAGTAGAATGACAGAAATACATATTTCTCTGCCTGTTTGGATCTGCGGGTGGGATGACAGTATGATAGTACCCAGCATGGTTCTTGGAACATAGGAGGCATCCTATAAATGTTTAAAGAATATGGTCTTGCTACGGGAGTTAGGGGCCCCAGATTTTAGACTACTGATTTTGCCACTTGTTTGCTGTGTAGCTTTGGAAATCCCCTTCCAGCCTCTCAGACTTAGTCTCTCCACTGCAGGCCCCGAACCATTCTCAAACATCGTACATTTCATCTATAAATGCTTCAATATGTGTCTCTAAATGTTAAGGTAATTTTATGACATAATTCTATCACATCAAAAAAAATTAGCAATAATTCCTTAACGATCAAATATCTAGTCCATATTATAATTCCCTCTGTTGTTTCACAAATGTGTTCTTACATTTGGCGTGTTTGATTCAAGGCCCATACATTGCATTTGGTTATGTCTCTCAAATCTCTTTCAATCATTAAGTTCCCCCTTTTTTTGTTTCCTAGAAATTTATTTGTTGAAGAAACAAGAGACCATAACTTGTTCCTCTCTGTATCCCTGGTGCCTTGTGTGGCACCTAGAAAAGAATCAGAACTAAGTCAATGTTGAGTGAATGAACAAATGGGTGAGTGAGGGACCATAGCGTCATCAGCCTGGTGCAGTGCTTGGATGGGCTTTCCACTTCTCAGCTGCCTTTGCTTGTTGTCCATCCTTGGAATAGTCTCTCTTCGTTGACCCCTCAGTCTCCTGGTCTGCAAGCGGAGCTGCTAATACCTGCCTTCTGCTCCAGTTCCTGGGGAGGTTGCGACAAAGGCTGAGATTTTAAAAATAAAGCCTAAAACAGCTTTGAGCAATTGGTGCTATAAATACCAGACGAGGAATTCTATTATTAAATGTCCTTTGTTCATAGAAGCTTCAGGCAGAGTGGTAAGGTTGAGAAGTAGAACCCTTTCTCTTTGTCCTTTGTGCTTCTGTGAGTGTGGCGACTAGAACAGGCAGGGCTAGGAGCATGGCCTGGGGTGGCGAGCCCTGCAGCGGGAAGCCCCAGGGCTCCCTTTAGATAAGTCAACCCTGCTCTGGCTGGGGCAGGCCTGTAATATCCTATTCCATCCTGGCAAAAATAGAATAGCCAAGAGAATGCAGAGAACTGAGACAACTGTTCCTGTTTTGAAAAGCGTCAGGAAGGATGTAGCTACAGGTGGGGGTGAGCGTCTACCCCTAAGAGCAAAGGCCAGCCAGGAAGTTGCTGGGCCCCCACGGGAGAGAGCTGAGATTTGGGCTGGACTCTTGACAGCACCTGTGGCCTCAGTGTCTGGTCAGGTTACTGATGACAATGGAGAACTTCTTGCCTGGAAATTCTGCACGTGTTTATGAGTCGATTAGTTTTCATTCCAAACAAAGAGATCTGATGAGTGGCCAAACACTGCTACAGAGAAGTTAATAGCCAGTTAGGTCAAGTTTCAGCCTTCCCTGGTTTGGAAAGAATTCCACTCTGAAGCCCGCAGCCAGGAAACAAAAGGAGGCCTTCCCTTTGGGGCATTTTTGACCTAACCTGCACTCCAGTGGGGGCTCTGCAGGAGGGTGTGTTTGGTATTTTCCCCCCTACTCAGCCCCTGAATGCCCCCCCCCCCCCACACACACACTTACCACGAGGTAGCACTTGTTGAGGCCAATACGTATGGTCTATAACATACTGGGCATGCGCGCAGGGTGTGTGCTACGGGAATTACAAAAATGACAACAGAACATAGGAGTTTGCAAAATGAGCAAATCACTAGGAATTTTAAAAGTAAATTTGAAAGTAATGAGGACCTAAAAGTACCCATATGTGAAGTGGGAAGTTTTAAAGTTTCAGCCTTTTCTGAGCTTTCTGTGTGCCCAAAAGAGAAGCTTATTTTGGAAGTGGAAGAAGCATGATTTTTTTTTTTCCCTCATCAACTCAAAAGTGGTTGAACTGATTTAGCTCAAACTATAAAAAGACAAAAACCAAATGTGCCCTGGTACAAGATTTCTGTGTGGAATAGAGTGGAAGCGACTAGAGGGGTGAGACCACGTAAATCTATTCCCATGAAATCATGTTCTTCCAGCAGATTCCTCAGATGCCCATTAGAGGGTGCGTTTGGGGCATGGGGTTCTGAGCCCAATAGGTAACTCACTCAAAACAAAACACTTTTTTTATTAAGAGGTTACTAGAAGTTTCTGGGAATCTGACATTATTTTTCTAAACAGTCACATCTTATTTTATATAAAGCTACTAGCACAGCCAGGATTTTTATGCGTTTAACCATTGAGTTTAGCTGCGTAATTGACCAATTACAGAGGGAAGTGATCTAGAGCTGTTAAGAACACAAACAGCTCCTCCCCTTACCAGCTGCTTGAACTTGATACTGAGCCTTACTACTTCTTCCGTAGAACTGGGAGAAATTTACCTTAGAAGGTTGTGATAAGTGTTAAATAAGATGGTACACATGAAACATTTAGAATAGTGCTTGACACATAATGAAACCCTCCAAATAGTGGTTATAATAGTTGTAGTATTTATGAAACGGGGGGGGGGTGACCCAAGGGCTTCTCTTCATGCTCTTTTCTACCAAATCATCTAGATCAGTGTTTTTCAAAAAAGTGAAATTTTATGGTGGCTAATAGTAAGAAATACATTTTACGTGGTGATGGGTACACACATACATGGAAAAAACAAGTTTGAGAGAACAATACTTACCTTTACTGTGCACAATGCATGCTATTCTATTCTTTATTAAATTCAATTCAATTCTGTTCTATTCCACTCTATTTTATTTCTTTTCTTTTTTTAAAAAAAGATTTTACTTTTTCCTTTTTCTCCCCAAAGCTCCGCGGTACACAGTTGTATATTCTTCGTTGTGGGTACTTCTAGTTGTGGCATATGGGACGCTGCCTCAGCGTGGTTTGATGAGCAGTGCCACGTCCGTGCCCAGGATTCGAACCAGCGAAACCCTGGGCCACTGCAGTGGAGCGTGTGAACTTAACCACTCGGCCACGGGGCCAGCCCCCTATTTCTTTTCATTTTTAAATGCTGATCACAGCCCACTAAATAGATTTCTCTACTGTCTAATGGGTCATGGCCCACAATTTCTAAAACATTTACCTAGATGAATCTAGGGAAGGCAATTAGCACGTTCAGGATCCCAGGGAGCTCTCTTCTTCAGAATTAACACCCCTGGCCAAGGTTTAGAGCCAAAATAAATGCTCCCTGAATTTTCTTCCCCATTAAAACTACCTCTTAGAACAATGAATGACAGCTGCAACGTGACTAGACACCAGTCCTCTTCATACCTTCACCCCTGGCCTGGCTCCTGGATGATGACATTCTTTTCTGGACCCTTCCAGCAAGTCAGGCCAAGATCTGGGTTTAGTCTGCAGAACCTGGCACATACAGGCAAGTGTGTGGGTATGTGTTTGTGTGTATGTGTGTGTGTGTGTGTGGGGGGGGGGTGCAGTTTGTAGGAATTGGGGAAGAGAGGGAAAGGACTGCCAGCTTCTCAATTTTTCCCTCTAATCTCATCTCCCTATCAAGTTTCTGCCAGGTTGGAGGGGAATGCCCACTCCCCTGGGTAGTAACACTTTCCTTTCCAAAGGATCCGCCTTCTCTGGAGATGTCTGAGACAGTGAGAAAGAGCCAAAACACCAACAGTCGCCAGTTCTTTGCTTCACCTCCCTGGTTCGGTCCCTTCGCCTTGACACAGCCTTGGTTCAGTAAGATGATCTGACCACAGCTGGTCTCCTACACTTAGAACAAGTTGGAAGCAAGAGAACTTGGGGAAGGAATTTGGTTTCACTAAAAATAGCTGCAATATAGACCCTGTGACTTACCACTCCTCACAACAGTCTGATATGAACCGCACAGGGTCCACTGAACCCTGCAATCACTTTGGACTATTTGCTTTTCCTGCCTGGAGCCCTTGAAACCAGGAGGGGCTTTGGGAGTTGGGAGTGCTTTCGCTCAGATGCAGACTCTTACAAATCTCAGAAACGAATGGTGATGGTATGACCAAGAAGCTTCCTTCCCCTGGGAGCACGTGACCATTGGCACTAATAACAACAGGTCCCTTTAAGATTTTGGTCCATGGTGGAAACTTGCTTGTTCCTCACCACCAGGCCCATTGCGTCTCCACTTCTAAGGTAGGTGAAACGAAACTCATTTGGGGAAATGCCACTGGAATTGTGATCTTCTTGGGTAACCCCGGCCCTGGTCTTCTTGGCCTGGGGCAAGGAGGCAAATGTCAGGGCAGGACATAGCTTACAAATAAAAGTGTATGTCCCTGCTGCCAACACACTGATCAAGCCATAGTAACCTGTGGGAATTATGTCTTTTCCTTGCGTCCTCCTATTCCAAAGCCAAGGTATTAGCCAGCAGGAAAGCACCTCAAATGTTAAATTTAACCCCTTCTCAACTTCTCTACCCAAAGCTGCTTTATTCTACCCGCCTTGTCCTTCCTGTCCCGCTACTAACTCTGAGCATTTAAATTTGGCCCAGGGCACTGGGTATCTGTATTTGCCTTTTCTGCTATACAGCAACAGAGAGTAATACAGAGCTCCCTAGAGCGGGGATTCCTGTAGTTCAGGCAGTCCTTGTGAAAGAGAATCCAATTCGAGTACACAAAAGACTTGCTTGGATTCCATTTCCTTCCTGAAATACTGCTGTCAGGACTCATCTCTGATTTCTAGCCTGTTTATAGCAATGGGCCTTGGGGAAGGAATTGAAGGGGAGATAGAAAGTTCTGGGGGTGAGGCTAGGAGCCCTCTGAGAGAAAAAGAAGCTGCCTTGGCTGTTGGCAGGTTATACCCTATGATTTCTTGCTTAAAGTTAACTTTTGTGAATTGCACTAAGCAAACTACTATGCCAACATTCCAGCTTGCCAAACCAAGGTGTTTGTCATGAAAATAAAGAGATACTTTAGTAACAAGTATGGTGACTTTAAATGAAAATGGCAATCTTAAAGTATTACATGGCTGGAGGAAACAAATTTTGACTCAGAATCATGTATGTCTGGTCATTTTTTAGAAGAATGGATTACTGATTGATACTTGAACGTTATATCCCCTTCCCACTTTTTTCCCTTTTATCCATCTTCAAGGTAGATGAGTGTTCAAATAACATAAACTTAAAATCTTAAACCTAGAAAAAACATCTTGGAATTCATATGGCCTACTCGTTATTGGAGCTTGAGTAGAGATGAGTGATCATTTGGTGTATCCCTAGATTGTTGCCTCAACTTCTCCTGTGACCTCAAAATGAATTCATGGTGGATATTTCCATTTTAAAGCCATGGATTTATTGGCATCACATCCTACTAGCACTTTCTCCTCTCTGATATTACTTTAAGGTCATTCATGTTGCTGCAAAGCTAGATGAAACTAAAACATTTTGAATTATTTTGCCCATGTTGCATTTGTGCAACCATATGGCATCATTAATACCAGGTGCTAGTCTTAACGTGTTGTCACATTTTTATTGAAAGTTGGTTAGGGGTTTTGCATTTAAACTGGGTATGCATTCTATTGAAACACTCTAGAGAAAGTGATTTGCTGGAGGTTGCCTCTGGATAACACTCTTGCTTGGTATTTTGAACAAATGACTCTACTAATAAAACCTCCACGAACAAACAACTTTTCAGGAATGCATTTGTCAGTAAAGCGATGATTCCCAAACTCCATTTCATGAACCAATGCCAGGCTGGCTGCCCAGGAATCACCTGGAAAGATTGTTTAAAACCATAATTTCTAGGCTTCAGCCCTAGAAATTCAGATTCAAAAGGTCTGGAAGTGGAGCCCCAGAACCTGGACTTTGATCTAGCAATCCTGATAATTCTGATGCACGGCCAGATTTGGGAAGCACTGTTAAAGTTAAGGTCCTCCTGTTTTTGTTTTGTTGTTTGTCTCAAATCTCTCAATGATTCTCTTTTGCCTTCAGAATAAAGTTCAAACTTCTTCACCTGGCATTCCCTAGGCCCTCTGTGATCTAGCCCTAACCTACCTTTCCATCTTATTTATTGTTATTCCTCTTCACCCCCTCCCCCCCTAGTCAAATTGAATTGGCCAGTTTTCCAGTTTGCTTTCATGCCTGGGTACTTTACTAATGCTGTTGCCTTTGACTGCTGTGTCCTTCCTCACGTTTCTGCACACCCAAATCTGCCCCATTTGTCATGGTCTATACTTTAGTGTGCATAAGAAGGACTTGGGGGGCTTCTTTAAAAGATCAACTCCTGGGACTTACTCCTGGGTATTCTGATTCAGCACGTCTGGAGTTCTTAAGCACCTCAGAGGATCTGATGATAACCATGCTTTCAGAAACACTGCATCTAGCTCAAAGGTCATCTCTTTATGA
Source organism: Equus przewalskii (assembly GCF_037783145.1). Lineage (NCBI taxonomy): Eukaryota > Metazoa > Chordata > Mammalia > Perissodactyla > Equidae > Equus > Equus przewalskii. The sequence continues at coordinate 111,668,044 of NC_091863.1, read as the reverse complement.
AACCATTTCTCAAAGTGCTTGTGCTTCCCTATTCCAATTCCCATAGCATTTTGTTTATAGCTTGTAATTTAACACTTTTCTCTCTACCTTTTATTTGAATTATTCCTGTACATCATCATTTTCCTCACTCAACATTCACTGAGTACATAATATAAGAGGTGCATCTTTCCTCCAAGAACCCAAGCTCCTTGGGAGAAGGGATCTCTGTCCATCTATCTCTTTAAACAGTTTGGGTGCAAGTGTGGAGTCTGTCAGTGGGCATCGTAAAGTTTAAATCACCCTGCAATAGATGATGCGAGGATTGAACCTGTGCCAAGATGAAGCTTTATTTTCCCTAAAAGATGTGAGTGTGAGACAGATCTTTTCTGTCTCCATGCCCCAAATCTGAGATTTATGCACAAGTGTGGGATCTGAGAAGCCTTCTGTGGTTGGGCAATCTCAGAGCACATTGATGACTGCATTCCACGGAGTCTCTTGGCTGAGGCAGGATGGGAAAGCACCTGGCATTTCTAAATACAGTAGTTCTGCCATAAGGGAGGGATGAGCACAGCGCCAAGGGGTACAGAGGAGGGGCAGGAGACATTGGGTGATGGAAATCTGCAGGGGCTTCACTTGGCATGGACTTTCCTTGGCATGGACTTCCCTTGGCATGGACTTCCCTTCTTTGCGTCACCTGGTACAACACTGCAGCTCCTCTGGAATTGTCTGCTATTGAAATGCTGTGGCTCTTTAATTACTTGTAATTTAGTTATATGCATATAATATAGCATATATACAATAATCCATATTACTAGCCTAGTATGTATCCTACCACATTTCTCTTCTCATATAATTATATAAAACATGCATATGTACACATACACAAATGAATATATCTTTTTTATTGTAGATTATTTTACAGAAATTGTGTCATGTTACTCACACTTTTCTCTATCTTACTCTTCTTGCCATTACTAGTTGTGTGACCTTAGGTTCTCTGGGCCTCAGTTTCCTCATCTAGGAAATGAAAGATGATATCAATACCTATTTCATAAGGTTATTTTGAGGATCCATTAGTTAAAATACATAAAGCACTTAAAGTAGTGCTATATATGAATGTTTTCTATTATCATTGTTACTACTATTCTCATTCAACAAAACTTACGAGTCAACTGCGTCTCTCAGTTTCATTCTTCTTAATGGTTGCACAGAATTTTGTGATGTAGATGAAGAACAACTTATCCAACCTTTTGCCTTTTAGTGGACATTAACTTTGCCTCCATTTGTTCTGTTTTTGGTCACTAAAAAGCAACATTGCAATAAAAACCTCTGTATATATACCCTTACATGCACTTATTTTTCTGACTCTGGGACAGACTCCCAGGAATGGAATAGCTAGGTTGAAGAATGTATATATATTGTTTTTAACTTCATTAAATGCTACCATATAGCTTTGTAACAAGCATGTAACAAACGCATGATTTCACCAGTGCTGTATGGGTGCGTACCTTTTCTTGCAATCCCACCAAAGGTTGATCTTACTGCTCTTTTTAGATTTAACAGTCCTGTGGGTGGAAAGTGTCATCTCGTTGTTACTTTTATGAGTTTCTCTGGCTACTCATGAGTCTGAGCAGCCTTTAAAACATTGTTTGCCATTTGGATTTGCTTCTCTGTGAAGTGGTTCTTCATACCCATTGTCCATTTTTTGAATGGATTGTTTTTCCTTGTCAATTTGTAAGAGCTCCTTGTATATTATAGCTTTAAGCCTCTCATGTAGTCTCTGTGTGCAGTTACGCTGCTAATTTCTTGTTTATTGATTTGAATTATTGTGCCTTGTCCCAAAAGTTTGAAAAATTGTGTATTGTCAATTTTTTTAATAACTTCTGCGTTTCGAGGATTAGTTAAGAGAGTCTTCGCAGTCCTAGGTTGTACACGCAGTTTCCTAGACTTCCTCGCAAGACTTTTACTGTTTTTATATTTAAATATGTCTTTATCTGGAAACTGTATTGATTTTTGGAATCAAACGGAGGTCTAATTTTATATTCTTTCAAATTGGTAGTTACCTTCATATTGTTCATTAACATCCATCTTTTGTCCCACTGAAATGAAATACAACCTTTGCCGTGTATTAGATGCTTATATATGGGATTGCATTCTGCATTCTCGATTTTATTCCTCTGATCTAATTGCCTATTATTCCTATGCCATTACCATGTTTTGACTTGCTTATGGTGACTTTAGGTCTGATATCTGGTTAAAATATCTCTCTCTCTTTTTATTCTTGTTTTTCATAGCTATTCTAAGGTTTTTATTCTTTCATAAAAGTATTAAGATTATGTATATAAATAGATCCCCTCTTTTTCTCTTGAAAAATTATCTTGGGCATTTAAACTGGAATTAAAAAAATAATACTGATTTGGGGAGAATCGAAATGTTATGAGATAAAGTCTGATGATTCTTTCATTCATTCTTTTTTTTCAGACTTTGGCTTTTGTTCCTCAGTGGGCTACTGCACTTTTCCTCATAGTGGTCTGGTGCTTTTCTTGTTAAATTTAGCCCTGTGTATTATTTAGGTTTTTTTCATTATTGTAAATGTAATTTTTCCCATTTTCATTTCTTGCTGCTGATTGCTTGAACAGAGAAACACTATTTGTCTTGTATAGTAACCTTGTATTCCTTTACTATACCAAATTCCCTAAATAAGTCTCACGGATTTTACTAGAGTGTTTTGTTTTGCTAGCTGTACAAATATGCCATTAGCAGACAAAGAAATAGAAGTCTTTTCTGATGTTTATATTAGTTCTTTCTCTTTTTTTGATCTTTTTTCATAAACTGGAATCTCCAAGGCAATGTTGGATAATAATAGGGGTAAGAGGCATTCTTGTCTACTTCTGAATTTTATTTGGATAGGTCAGTGTTTTGCCATTTGGGATAATATTTGGCATCTGTTTCTGGTAACCAGTCTGTATTATTTAAGAAATTTCCGTCTAATCCTATTTAACTTAGAAATGTATTGGGAGTCAGTTGAATTTTATCAATTGACTTTTAAGCCTTTCTTGACATCATTATGTGTATGGTTTTCCTCTTTAATTTATTGATATAATGAATTACCTTGATAGATTTGCTGATACTGAGCCTCCTTTGCATTTCCAAATGTAATTCTATATGTCAGTTAGTAATTTCTGTGAAACAAACCAGGCAAATCTCAGTGGCTTCAAAAACAACACTTTGTTGTTGCTCATGTTTTCTTCAGGTAAGCTGGGGTCTGGCTCATCTAGTCCGGGCTAGGCTGAGTGGCTCTGCTTGCCACGATACATCTTTTGGGGCTGCTTTGCTTCAGGTTGTGCTGGCTGGAGCGGCTGTGCCCCAGGCAACTCTTATCCTCCTGATGGTGCAAGCAAGCTAGCCAGGCTAGTCTCAAAGTGACTGCAGAAGCACAAGATGGAAGGTTCAAATGCATAAGGTCTCTTAAGGCCTAGGCTGGGAAGTGGCACACTTCTGCCTCATTTTATTTGCCCATTTGGCTCATTTGGCTGATTCCAAAGTAAAGGAGCAGGGAAATGTATACCACATTGATGGCAGGAACTCCAAAATCACATGAACAAAATCATGGGCACAGGGAGGGGCAAAGAATTGTGGCCAATACTGTAATCCACCATGCCCTACATGGCTCTAATTCTACTTCATTGAAAGACTGCTGGATTGCATTTGCTAATGTTTTATTCAAAATTTCAGCATCTATATTTTAAAAAGGAGTGTTTATAGATTTTTGTAGCCTATTTTGTAGGTTTGGATATTAAATTTAGGTTGGCTTCATAAAAATAATTAAGGAGTGACCTGCCCTGCAGATAACCCCAGCAGCTTTTGCCGCTGAAGAAACCAAAGGCCAGTACAGCCACCACAGACCCCCTAAAAACAGATTTTACTGTTTTTTTTCCCCACATGCATTCGCTGATGCCAGCCACCTGAGTCCTTCCCTGCTCCATCCTCCCTGCTCCCGCTCAAGCCTGGGACGGGCACAGGCAGCCGGCACAGGCAGCCAGCCCAGTGCTCTGCGGCTGCATGAGTGCAAGGCTCAAATCTAGAGCCCCTGCAGCTGACCAACATCACTGTGTGTGCTCTCAGGGTTTGACCTTCCAGCTGTGCACTTACATGCCACTGGCCTGACACCCATCACCAGCCTTCATTGCCATTTGTGCACCTGTGGCAAGATTGTACAGCCATGGAAGTGAATGCTGATAGCTTAGGCCCCCATAGCTGCTTGTGAGCCTGGATCTGGCCCTGTCTTCTGTCACTGGCCTGCACCACTTGGCTCACCTGCAGCTAGCTCCTCCAGCGTGCAGCAGGCACGCCCCCAGCCTGACTCCCAATACCAGCCTCCACTGCTGTGTGCGTGCCTGTGGGGAGACCATGCGGCCATGGGAGGGCATTCCGACAGCCAGGGTCCCCACAGCTGATTGTGAGCCCAGATATGGCCCTGCCTTATGTCACTGGCCTACACTACTGGGCTCACCTGCAGCTAGCCCCTCCAGCTGTGCACTTGCACACCCCCAGCCTGACTCCCAACACCGGCCTCCACAATCATGCACCTGTGGTGAGACCCGGCAGCCACAGTTGTGTATACTGACAGCCATGGACCTGATAGCTGCAAATGCACCTGCAGTTGGTCACAGCCCTTGCTGCTTGCACTGACCCCCAAAAATACATGTTTGCAAACAGCCCCTGTTACCACACAGGCACCTGCAGCTGGCCCCCACAGCCAAGTGTGTGCACACCACTGGCTCCAGTCACCACCACTATCTGCCTTGGTCCCTAGCCGCTGAACCGGGAGGTGCCACTGAGGACCCCAAAAGCGCTTGCTGCCACTGTGGACCCCCAAAGTGCTCTATAAGAACCACACAGTTGTTGACGCTGTAGACCCCAATGGCCTGAGCTGATGAGTTACCATGCTCCCACAGACCTGGAGACACCACAGGCCCCTGCACTTAGCACCCTGTACCACTAGACCTGGGGTCACGGAACACTCCCGTATGTCCCTACCTACAGGTGAAGGTCTTTCCTTGCTGAAGTTAGTCCATGAAGTCTGGAAGAGGTGAGTACTTCTTTAAATGTGCAGACACCTATGCAAGGCTACAGGAATCATGAAGAATCAGGAAAACATAAGCGCACCAAAAGGTACACAGTAAACTTCCAGTAACTGACCCTAAAGAAATGGAATTGCCTGACAAACAATTCAAAATAATTTTTCTAAAGATACTGAGAGAGATACAAGAGAACACAGATAAGCAATTTAATGAAATCAAGAAAACAATACAAGAACAAAATGAGAAGTTCAATAAAGAGATAGAGAGCATAAAAAGGAATTAAACAGAAAGAGGTTTTGTATGTGATCAAAGATAAGTTATTATCAGCTTAAAATAAGCTATTATATCAATAAGAAGTTTCTAGTAAATCTCAGGTTAACCAAAACCAAAAACCTATAGTAGACATACACAAAAGAAGGTAATCAATATATACCACTATAGAAAATCATCAGTTCACAAAGGAAGACAGCAAGAGAGGAAGAAAGGAACAAAGGAACTACACAAGTGACAGAAAACAATGAATAACATTGCAATAGTAAGTTCTTACCTATCAATAATTACTTTAAATGGAAATGGATTAAATTCTCCAATCAAAAGGCACAGAGTGGCTGAATGGACAAAAAAACAAGACCCAAGTGTATGCTGTCTATAAGAGACTCACTTCAGTTTCAAGGACACACATAGGCTCAAAGTGAAGGGATGGAAAAGGATATTCCAAAAGAGAAGCAGGAGTAGCTATACTTACATCCAAGTACACTTTAAGTCAATAACTGTAATGGGAGAAAAAGAAGGTCATTATATAATTATAAAGGGGTCAATTCATTGAGAGGATATAAAAAATTATAAATATATATGCACCCAACATCAGAGTACCTAAATGTATTAAGCAAATTCTAACAGATCAGAAGAGTGTAATAGACAATAATACAGTAATAGTAGAGACCTTCAATACCTCACTTTCAACAATGGATAAAGCATACAGGCAGAAAACTAACAATGAAACATTGGACTTGAACTATGCTTTAGACCAAATGGACCTAAAAGACATATAGAGAACATTCCACCTAACAGCAGCAAAATGCATATTTTTCTGAAGTGCACAAGGAACATTATCCAGGATAGATCATATGTTACATCACAAAACAAGTCTCACCAACTTAAAAAGATTGAAATCATACCAAATATCTTTCTAACCATGATAGTATGAAATTAGAAATCAGTGACAGGAGGAAAACTGGAAAATTCACAAATAAATGGCAATTAAATAACAAACTCGTGAACAACCAATAGGCCCAAGTGAAATCAAAAGAGAATTCAAGAAATATCTTGAAACAAATGAAAATGGAAACACATTATACCAAACCATGAGATGCAGCAAAAGCAGTGCTAAGAAGGAATTTAGTAGCGATAAACACCTACATTAAGAAAAAAGAAAGATCTCAAATAAACAACCTAACTTTCCACCTCAACGAATTAGAAAAACAAGAAGAAATTAAGCCTAAAGTTAGCAGAAGGGAGGAAATAACAAAGATCACAACAGAAATAAGTGAATAGAGAATAGAAAAATAATAAAAAAGAACAATGAAACTAAGCATTGATTTTTGAAAAGGTAAACAAAATTGACAAACCTTTAGCTAGACTTACCAAGAAAACTAGAGAGATGATTCAAATAAATAAAGTTATAGATAAAAGAAGAGACATTACAACTGATACCATGGAAACTACCATGAACAATTATATGCCAAAAAATTGGACAACATAGAACAAATGGATAAATTCCTAGAAACATACAACCTACTAAGTCTGAATCATGAAGAAATCGAAAATCTGAACAGACCAATAACAAGTAAGGAGATTGAAACAGTAACCAAAAACCTCTCAACACAGAAAAGCTCTGCACCAGATGGCTTCACAGGTGAATTCTATCAAACATTTAAAGGAGAATTAATGCCAATTCTTCTCCAACTCTTCCAAAAAATAGAAGAGGAGGGAGCATTCCCAAAGTCATTTTATGACGCTAGCATTATCCTGATATCAAACCCAGATAAGGATACCACCAGAAAAGAAAACTACAGGCCAATATCTCTGATGAACATAGATGCAAAAATTCTCAACAAAATACTAGCAAACTAAATTCCACAGCACCTTGAAAGGATCATATAGATGATCAAGTGGGATTAATCCCTGGGATATAAGGATGGGTCAATATACACAAATCAACACATGTGACACACCACATTAACAGAATGAAAGACAAAAATCATATGATCATCTCAATAGATGCAGAAAAAGCATTTAGCAAGATTCATCATCCTTCCACGATAAAAACTCTCAACAAATTGTGTATAGAAGGAATATACGTCAACATAGTAAAGTCCACATATGACAAACCTACAGCTAACATGATATTCAAAGGTGAAAGGTTGAAAGCTTTTTCTCTAAGATCATGAACAACACAAGAGTGCCCACTCTCACTACTTCCATTCAACATAGTACTGGAAGTCTTAGCCAGAGTAATTAGGCAAGAAAAATATTAGGCATAAGAAATAAAAGGCATCCAAACCAGAAAGGAAGAAGTAAAACTGTTTCTGTTTGCTGATGAGATAATCTTGTATATAGAAAATCCTAAAGACTTCACAAAACTCTATTAGAACTAATAAGCGAATTCAGTAAATTTTCAGGATACAAAATCAACATATAAAAATCAGTTGCACTTCTAGATACTAACAATGAACTATCTGAAAAAGGAATAAAGAAAACAATCCCATTACAAAAGCATCAAAACCAATAACATATTTATGGTTAAATTTAACCGAGAGAGTGAAAAATCTATACACCAAAAAACTGTAAGACATTGATGAAAGAAACTGAAAAAGACACAAATAAATAGATATCCTATGTTCATGGATCAGAGGAGTTAATATTATTAAAATGTCCATATTACCCAAAGCCATCTATAGATTCAATGCTATCTCTATCAAAATTCCAATGGTGTTTTTCACAGAAACAGAAAAAAAATCCTAAAATTCGTATGGAACCACAAAAGACCCCGAATAGCCAAAGCAATCTTGGGAAAGAAGAAGACTGGAGGTCTCACACTTCCTGATTTCAAGCTATATTACAAAGCTATAGTAATCAAAATAATATGGTATTGGCACAAAAATAGACACATAGACGAATGGAACAGAATCAAGAGGCCTCAAGAGAGGCTAGAATACCCAATGGAGAAAGGATAGTCTCTTCAATAAATAGTGTTCGGAAAACTGGATATCCTCACACAAAAGAATTAAATTGGACCCCTATCTTACATCACTCACAAAAATTAACTCAAAATGGATTAAGCAGTTAAATCGTAAGAACTGAAACTGTAAAACTCAAAAAAGCTCCTAGCTCTTGGTCTTGACAATGATTTTTCAGATGACACCAAAAGCAAAAACTAACATGTGGGACCACATTAAACTAGAAAGCTTCTGTACAGCAAAAGAAACAATTGGCAAAATGAAAAGGCAACCTACAAAATGGGAGAAAGTACTTCCAAACCATATATCTGATAAGGGGTTAATATGCAAAACATATAAGGAACTCATAAAACTCAATAGCATAATAAACAATTCAATTAAAAAATGGGTATGGAAATGAATGGACATTTTTCCAAAGAAGATATGCAAATGGCCAACAGGTACATGAAAACGTGCTCAGCATCACTAATCATCTGGGAAATGCAAATTCAAACCACAAGGAGATATCACCTCACATCTGTTAGAGTGGCTATCATCAAAAAGACAAGAGATAACAAATGTTGGTGAGGATGTGGATAAAAGGGAACCCTTGTGTGCTGTTGGTGGGAATGTAAATTGGTGTAGCCTTTATGGAAAACGGTATGGAGGTTCCTCAAAAAATTAAAAATAGAGCTACTGTATGATCCAGTAATCCCATTTCTGGGTATATACTTGAAGGAGATGAATTCACTATCTTGAAGAGATATCTCCACTCCCATGTTCATTGCAGCATTATTCACAATAGGCAAGACTTGGAAACAACCTACGTGTCCACTGATGGATGAATGGATAAAGAAGATGTGAAATATATGTTTACAATGGAATATCACTCAGCTATAAAAGGAGGAAATCCTGCCATGTGTGACAACATGGATAGACCTTGATGGCATTATGCTAAGTTGAGATAAGTCAAACACAAAAAGACAAATACTGTATGATCTCACTTGTATGTGGAATCTAAAAACATCAAATTCATAGAAACAGTGAGAAGAATGATGTTTGCCAGAGGCCGAGCAGTGGTAGAAATGGTTAGATGTTGGTCAAAGAGTACAAACTTTCAGTTGTAAGGTGAACAGGTTCCAGGAATCTAATGTACAGTGTGGCGACTGTAGTTCACAATACTGTATCGTATATTTTAAAGTTGCTATGACAGTAGGCTTTACTGTCCTCACTATAACAACAACAACAATAAAACGGAAATTATTTGAGGTGAAGGATGTGTTAACTAAGTTTATTTTGGTAAACATTTTGCAATATATATGTGTATCAAATCATCACATTGTACACCTTAAACTTACACAGTGTTATGTGTCAATTATATCTCAATAAAGCTTGGGGGGAAAAGAATTAAGAGGCTTTCCTTCTTTTTTATAGTCTGGAAAACATTAAATGATATTGAAATTACTTGTTTTTTTAAAAAAGTTGAATTGAAACAGACGAACTGCTCTGTTACGATGAACTTTTCCAGGGGTAGATATTTACTCACTTTTTCAATTTCTTTTTTAATAATTGACCTATTCAACACTTCTTATGGGGTTAATCTTGGTTTCTAAAAAATCATCCTTTTCTCTAGGTTTTCACATTTGTTGCTGTAGAGTTTAATGTAGTATCACTTTATAATTATTTAAATCTCTTACTCATACTTTTCCTTTTCTAGTCTTGTCAATATTTATTCTTTCTTTTTCTTTAATCAGACTTGCAAGAGGGTTATCTGTTTTATTGGTCTTCTCAAAGAACAGGTTTTGGTTATTTCATTAATTCCACATTTTTTGTTGTTAAAGCCTTTTCTTAGTCCTTTTTAGTTTAATTTGTGGTTCTTTCCCAAATATCCGGAGATGAGAACTAAGTTCCTTTACGTTTTCATCTTTGCTTGTTAATATTGAAGACATTTAAGAACATAATTTGTTTTTCTGAGTACAGCATTCACTGTGCTAGGTAGATTTTGGGATAAAGTGTTACTTTTAATTGCTTTCTAGATAGTTTGTAATTTCACTTTTGATCCAGTGGTTTTCTAGGAGGCTATTTCTTTATTTCCAACCAGTTAGTTTTTGCATCTTTTAAATTATTTTTCTAAATTTTATAGCTGCTATGCTCAGAAAAGCTCTTGTCTTATCTTTTAAAAAAATTACTGCCTTTCCTTTGTCTCCTCCCTCTTCTCCTTCTAGAAGATTTATTAGACTTCAGAATCTACAGGTCTCTTATATTCTCTAGCTATTTTAGACTTTGTGCCCTGGAATTCTTACAATTTGGGTCTTCCGCGTCACTATTTGGGTCTCAGCAGTGCTTATCCTCTCCTTCAATTCATCGACCGAATTGCTCATCTGGGGAATCACATTTTGTAGCTCCAGAAATTCTCTTTTTAGGTTGCACTTACATCTCTGTATATGCTCGGATTTTGTTATCATGGTGGTTGTTGTTCAAGTTGCCATTTGTATCTCCTCCCAACAGTTTATTTCTTTAGTCGTGCGTTGCTTAACTAACCTTTCTCTGGGTGCTGACTGCTGGACCCACAGAGATGGTTATAAAGTATTTTGTCGTCAGCCCATCGGGGTCAGCTCATGGTAGAAGGGATCTCTGAGAACTCCCCAAGTGCTAGGTGGCCCTCAAGTGGTGGGAAACTAGCTATCCCAAGGAAGCCACCCTCTTCCAGATCTCCTCACACATTTTGTTCCTTTACTTCATTCTTTCTTGGCCCCTCGGAGCCCTAGGAGACCAGGAACACATTGTTTTCCCAATCTTCTGGTCTTCTTGTGCGGGGCCTTTCTGGTGTTGGCTCCAGGCCTTGCTCAGCACTCAGGGAAGAAAGCCCAACAAGACTTCTTTTTGCTGGGACTCCCATGATGTCTAGGACCTCACTCATATCCAGCTCTTCTCTATAGGCCTCAATAGATATTTGGCTGAAGAGAGGCAGGCAGCCTGGAGTTGGGAACGGGAAATACCCCATGCTTAGTTTGCCATCTTCCCAGAATGTTCTGTAGTTTCTAAAGAAAAAGAAAAAAGGTCTTTGTATGACTGGACCTTAGTTATACTACTTCCTAGGGAGTTGTTTTGTAATAACACAGGGGTGGTGGTGAGGTTCAGGGTGGAAACTGTATCTGTCTGGGTGCAGTCATGAAAATAGAGCTACTAAAATATTGCAATAATAAGGGGATTCACACACACACACACACACACACACACATACACAAAGTGGGAGGAGCTAGGAGAGTGAAAGTCCAGAAGGTTTATGCCAGAGGATCAGACAAATGTCTCTAATAACTTAAGCTTGAAGTATTAGAGGAGGTAGGAAGCTAGAACTCACTGGAATTCTGAGAAGTCACCAGGTCTAGCAGCAAAAGGTGACCAGGAAGTGGGAGCCCATAGAGTGATCTGTGAAGCCACACTGTCTGACTGTCCCAGTCTTCTGAGAACAATGACTTCTGCTTTACTCCCACTTTCCAAGTCTTCTCTCAGTATTTCTCTCAGTGGCAAGTTTCTCTCAGTGGAAAACTCTGATCTGGAACCACATAGGGAAGGGGCTTCTGAGTAACCTAGTTCCTGGCCTTGGTTAGGAGTGGCAGTGGTAGCTGAGCTAACAACAATCTAGCAGAGTATCCCAGCAGGAAGACCAATGAGTAGCAGTATAGGATTGTGGATGTGGCCAAAGAGGGCCCTGGAGAGGACTCCTCTGCCCTTGGTCCCAGTGCTATAGTTCTCCTGAATGGCATGCCTTGATGCGGCTCTCAGAGATGTCCTCTCCACTAACACCAAAGCTAGAGTATCACTCACTCACTAGTCATGGATTCTCCCAGAATCCTCTGGCCCATGTCAACCAGTGCCAAGACTGGTACCTGAGCCTTCTTGGCTATGTCAGCATCTGGTAGTGTAATGTGTATAGGCTTTTGAAACAGAAAGACCTGGGTTCAAACCCTGCTAGCGCTATTTACTAACTGTGGGAATCTAAGCAGGTAAATTGCCCTTTCTAAAGCTCTTTTTATTATTTGTAAATGAAGGGTGACAATATCTAACTTTTAGGATAGTTACAAGAATGAAATGATAGTTTATATAAAGCACCATATATTAATTGCCTCCTCTGTTTTTGGTCATTAATCTTGCTGCCTTGACAGTGCTTCTAGTGCATGCCTACTGAGAAGAAAAATGGTGCTTCTTTCCTTCCATAGCAAGTGGGGACCCTTAAAGGGGTTCCCCTTTTGCTAACCTAGCATCGTCGAGGCAAATCTCCTATCACTGATCTGAAATGCTCTCGCCAGAAGCAGACAACAGTAAATCCTGACCTCGCAGGCTGGGTGATCCAGGGAGGGGGGAGGCTTTATGTAACAGAGTGGAATAAATATAAAGAAAAAAGTAAGAGGGAACAGTCCTGCTAGACCCTGGTAGAGGGAGAGGGTATGAGAACATGAAGAAGGAAACAGCATTGGAGGCTGCACTGGCAGAAGTGGAATGGAGAAGAATAAAGAATTCCAGACGTGGGAAACTGAGTAGGGTGTGTCTCTTAGAAAAAGCAACAATTAGTGCAGTATGGCAGGTTCAGTGACACCAGCAGTGTGATGGGTACAGTCATTCCAACCATGTGCCAGGTGCATATCCATTCTGTACCAGGCGAGTCACACCACCTGGGTTACAGTTTGAAGTGAGGGAAAGTGTAGGTACAAGTGTCTCATCTTTAGAAACCCAGTTTGGTATTTCTTGACCACCTGCAAGTTACTCTTCTTTTCCTAAAATGCAACAGTTATGTACAGTACCAGCTGAGTCTCAGGGCTCTGAGGGAGGTAGAAATCCAAGCCCCAAATCCTGGCACTCCAAAGAAGGCTCCAAGCTACTTCCTAAGAAGACAGGGAGGTTGGAGGCAAAAGGTACTAGTAACACAGTGATCACTTAAACTGCTAGAGGCAGAGGAAGAGTCTCAGGATCTCTCTTTACCAAAACCCTGGGCAGTAAGACAGGGCTGGAGAGAAAAAGAGAGAGGAGTCACAAGCTGGGACCTCTGAAAGCAGATGGAGTTTGTGGTAGGAGTTCATTAGGGGACAATAACCGTGAAAGGAAGGGGGAAGAGGCAGGATTGAGTAGAGGATAATGTTGAACTTTTAAGCAGGCCGAGCAAGGCCTTGGTCACCCCATGGGGAGCTCTGGAGTGAGGTATTATCTGTCAGAAAGCCTGCATTGACCCAGAGTGGCCAGGCCTTGCTCATTCGCTGGATGTGGGCTGCTCCAGGGAGGATATGACCTCAGGTGAGGTCAGGGTTCTGCAGCTGAGGCAGACCCCGAAAAAGCTGACAGCTAAAGGCTGCCCACACTCCCCACAGCTGGGCAGCAAGCCCTTCCTGGAAGGGGAATCTGGATAGCACACATCCACGTCTACCACATGGGGGGTCAAGTACTGATAGAAAACAAGTGAAAGCCCAATAAGCCCTGAGACCTCTGCTCTTGCTCTAATGCTTGGCTTTGTCTTCAGAGAAATTTTAGAGGCACTAACTATTCCATAACATTTTCAAAATATGCAGTGTCACATAGTAGAAAGAGCAGGAACTTTAGAAGCAGAAGGTCCTCCTTGAGTCTTAGTCCTGGGTGTACTTTGTTACTGCGATCTTGGGTAAGTGTTTCCTGTCTGAAATTGTTTCCTCATCTGTAAAACGGAGATGATAATAGTCACTAACTCAGAAGGTTGTTTGAGTATAAAATGGCATCATCTGGAGAAATACTTAGCACAAAGCAGGAAACGCAGTAAATTAAATAAATGGTATTACAATGATGAGGCTATTTACTGTGCCTTTGATGCACTGGGCACTAGGTAAAGCATGGGTGGGTGTGGGAGGAGTTAGTCTTAGAAGAGTTTAACCCAGTCCTTGTCATCCAGGAGCTTATAATCTCGTTGAGGAGTCAAGATATGGGCAAATGAAAGTGTGCTGACAACTTACTACTATATCCAAGAATTTTTCAAGCAACACAGTTTTTCTGCCTGAAGTGTTTTCTGTTCACATTGGCAGTATAACTGCTAGAATGGAGGCAAGAGCAGGATTTGAAAATCTTCTAGAGACTCACCTCGGCCAAAGTCTTTTGTGTGTTATTTATTGGGGGAGACAATGGCCAGGTCCTCTTTTTCAGATGTAGGGAAAATTGGGAGCATGCTGTGAGGAAAAGGCCGCCTTTGATTCCCCGTTCCTCTTGACACAGGAGATTCTGAATGCTGTGGGCTGATAGGAATTGTGAGTGGGAGCCGATGCTGCCCAGGGATGTTCCTTATTTGGGAGTGAGAGCGAACCCGTGAACAAGCTCTAGCTCATTGTTTCCTCCTTCGCTGGAGAAGAAAGTGAGAAAACATGTAAAGATATTCATTCCTGACAGGCATCGCAACATCGCATTACATGGTCCAAATGTTCAATTTCAAGGGAGGCAGAAAATCACATATATGTTTGGGGTAGATAGGAAAGGTTGTAGTGTTAAGCTGTTTTGGATAAATCATTGACATCTCTCTCTCTCTTATAACTTTCCCCCACTTTAAAGATCCATTCTGGTCTATAGAAGTCCAAGGAACAGAGATGACTTGGTCCAAAAATGATTCTAGGATTCTCATTTCAGTTATCTATTTCTGTGTGTAACAAATCACCCCAAAACCAATTGGTTTAAAAGAACAATTTTGCTCACAATTCTGTGGATCAGGAATTTGGACAGGGCGCAGCACGAGTGGCTGTTCTCTGCTCCGTGAAGCCTGGAGCCTCGCAGCCTGAATGGCTGGGAGCTGGCTAGGATGGCTTTACTGGGCTCATATGTCTGGAGCCTTGGTTCCTGCCCTCAGCTGGGTTCCTCAGTTCTCCTTCACATAGCCTCTCCATATAGCCAGCTTGGGCTTCCTCATAAGACAGGTCTTAGGTGTCTGCCATCTAATATAGTGACCGGCTTTCCCCAGAGAGAAAGTGGAGTTGCCAAGTCTTTTAAAGGCTAGGCCTGGAACTGGCATAGCATCACTTTGGGCACATTCTATTGGTAAAAACAAGTCACGAGGCCAGCCTGGATTCAGGGGGACATTACCTCTAGAGGGTGGAGTGGCATATGCGTACGGGAGTAGAAGAAATTATTGGTCACTATTCCAGTTACTATTTCTGCATAGCTTATTACCTTAAAATGCAGCAGCTAAAAACATGCATCTAATTTTGTTCATAATTTTATGGGTCAGGAATTTGAGAAGGGCTCCTCTGAATAGTTCTCCACTGGGGGATCTCTCACAAGGTTCCTCTCAGATGTCAGCTGGGGCTGCAGTCATTTTGAGTTTGCTGGGCTGGACATCCAAGATGGGGCTCTTGCTTGGCTGCTAATCAATGCTGACTGGTGTCTTGGAGCTCAGCTAGCACTGTCAGCTGGAGAGCCTAGACGTGGACTCTCCACTATGGTGGTCTCAGGGCAGGCAGACTTCAGGTATGGTGGCTGGCTTTCCCCAGAGCAAACGTCCCAAGAGGGCCAGGCAGACGCTGCATGGCCTCTTCTAACCTAGCCTAAAACGAATAGAGCATCCCTTCCACCATACTCTATAGATTGAAGCAGTTACAAGGCCACCCAGAATCAAGGGGAGAGGTCATAGTGCCCACCTCTCAACGGCCACGTTTTAAAACTGCCACAGTCACCATCTTTGGAGATTATTTTACCTACCTCTTATGTCACAGAAATACACCAACTCACCTGAGATTCCGAGAGAAAGCAATCTTAAATTGTGATGTAGATAAACACCGTAGGATTTGAATTGGAAACGAATCCTTTCAGTGGCCGGCCCAATGGTGTAGTAGTCAAGTTCGCACACTCCACTTTGGCAGCCTGAGGTTCACAGGTTCGATCCCAGTCATGGACCTACACACTGCTCATCAAGCCATCCTGTGGCGGCATCCCATATACAAAATAGAGGAAGTTTGGCACAGATGTTAGCTCAGGGACACTCTTCCTCACCAAAATAAAGAAAAAAAGAAATGAATCCTTTCAGAGCTCTAGCATTTGGATCTCACAGTTCAAATTGCTGAGATGTGAGCTTAAAAATTAAAGTGACTTCCAACTGCCAGATCTTGGCCCAGTGGGCCTTTCTTTACCTCAAGTATCCTGGCTGGAAGTGTAGCTTTTGCCAGGCTGCTTCCTTTTGAACCAGCTTTCTGCTGTGAAGTGTTTTCACAAATGAAAAACACATTTGGCCCAGTGAGAAGCAATCTTGTCACTAAAACATCTAATTTGGTGGTGCCTGATGACAATGGCTCTACACTCAGCCAGTCCAAACCTGCCAGGAAAAAGCCCTAAGTGTATCTGTCCTCCATGCCTCTACTCACCCCAACCTTACCCTCTAGCACAGACAATGGAACAGCATGGCATCGTGCCCAGAAACATTACTCCGAGCTGCTGGAGGAGGAGCAAACCTGGAATCCAGAGGCTGGTGTCTTGAGGCATTTAGGGACTGGCATGAAACAGACACCAGGGAGGACAGGGCCAAGAGGATAAGACTCTCAGGACCTTCCCACTTTCCTCCTAAAGACTCAAGCCTCTGCCCCTTGCTCCAGAAAACAACCCGGCCCTCTTTAGAGGCATGGCCATGCCGCATTTGGTTTTAGAATATTGCTTTAATTCCAGGACTAAGTTACTAGGCTACACAGGATAACCCCTGTGCCTCAGCATTGATCAGGCGTGTGGAGTTCTACCTCATAAGAAGGACGGAGACAGGACGGACAGGCCATTTTAACAGAGCGACAGGGCAGAGGCGAAGTGATCAGGTAGTCAAACTGCTAGACTCAAAAGTGAAGGTACTTCCACCCCAGTGGGACCAGGCAGAAGGATCTGGGTGGAGAAAAGGAAGTGCTACAGACTAAGCCAGGGCTTCACTGACATGCTTCAAGACTGAGTGCATTTGGTGGCGGAGTAAAGACCACCCCCTGATCGCCCTCACACAGATGTCAGATCTTCCAGCTGATCGTCCCAAATTACCCAGTCGCCTGGGGCCTGGACACCGAAGCGTGCCTTCCTCTGAACCAGGACCAACAACATTCTGTTCACATTAAACATCTCACAGGGCTCCGGAGAGGGGAAAGCCCCTGTGCCTTTCACAAAAGAGGCTGCCCATGACCTCCCTAGCAGGGTCTTCACAAGCTTTGTTTAGATGAGATTGCTTGTCCTGGCACTTGAATATTCATAATCCTTCGTCTCTGGCATGAATGCCTTTACCATGTCATTGATTTGCCCCCACAGGGACACACACCACTATGTTGTTCTTGCATGTGGTATCCATTTTCTTTATCTTCTGCTTGTTTCTTTTGTGGGGTGGTTTATGGTGAAGAAACACATGTTATTTTACTGACTTGTGTTCACTGACAGACAGACTCCACTAATACTCCCAAGCAGATGTCTCTTCAACCCACCTCAACCATGTCAACTAACCTAGGTTTAGTCATATGTTAACTATTAGTGGCTTTCAAGGAACAGGGTCATACCTGGCTTCCAGCTGGAAGTTACTCTTGCTGGAGGTGCCATCGGTGATAAAGCTTGGGATGGGAGGGGGGAGGTCTTATCTCTGCAGAGAACTTTCCTGGCAATTGTAATGTGGCAGGAAAGCTGAGACAGTCAGGAGGGACATAAGTACCATGCTTAACAGCTCACGACAGAGACTGACCCTTTTCCCAAAAGAGGGTTTTGTTACTTACTGGGGACATGTGGACAAAGCAAATGTTATGTATACACAAGAGACGAGTGTGTGTGTGTGTGTGTGTGTGTGTGTGTGTGTGTGTTTGAATGTGCTGAGTTAAGGGATTTTGAAAAGACTTAGGAATTTAGGATTGGCAGATACGTCCAGTGTCCAGTGAAAACGTGCTTCCCCCCTCCTTTTAGGAGGCTGAGAGGAGTGCTGAGAGATCATGTGATACAATAGAATAGCATTGTCTAAAAAGACAGACCCACCTGGTTTCCTGTCCTGGTTCTCCTGGTTTTTAATCCAGGCTCCACCACTTACAAGCTGTGTGATCTCCTTGCAAGTTACTTAACCTCTCTGAGCCTCAATGTTCTCATTTGTAAAATGGAAATAACAACAGCACCAACATTTCCTGGGCCTGTTGTGAAGATGAAATAAGCTAATGATGTAAAGCATTTAGCACACTGCTTGGCACAGGGTAGGGGCTAATTCCACGGTAATGTCTATTATTGGATGTAAACTATACGAGGACTCTTTACCCTCTTCCCCTCCACCTTTCCTCTAATCCCACCCAAGTCTCCACCCTCTTTGAATTCCGGTCATTTGAAGAGAAATTCCTTCTTTCTCAGGGTACTGATATTAATTAATGGTCTAACCTTGGGTTGGATAATCACATTGTGTCATCAAGCTCCATATTATTAGATATTATTTACAAGAAAAACAGGTCTGGAGTTCCTCCCAGACAGAGGACGGAGGCGGCAAATTGAGTTTAGAGGGTTGCCGACCTTTAGACCCTGACTGGCGGCAGGGGCAGCCCACTCTTCTGGTCTTGAAAGCCACAGCAGGCTCTTGTAATTGAGTTACTGCCTGGAATTCAGTAAGACTAATCCATCTATATAATTTCTTCGCCTGGTTTAATGCCATTAACGAAACCGAATTAAGGAGCAGGCGAGGCTGGGTGGGACGAAGGGAAACGGATTCTCTGCATGGGAGTCACTGCTGCGTCTCCACCGCCAGGCTGGAGCCTGTGGTCTGATTAATGGACGGCTCTGAGGACCAAGTCCTGCTAGCGGCCGCCTCAGTCCCTCAAAATGAGCGCCGAGCTTCCGGGTATCGTGCGCCCAGAAAGGGCCATCACGGAAGGAAAGGGTTTTGCAGGACGCCCCAGGGCACCCTGTCCCCCCTTCCCTTTTCTTGGCTCCTTCTCCTTCCGCATCCACTCCCTCTTGTACAGTTTCTGAGCAGTTTTCCTTCTACTTCAAATCTTCAGGGACCTTCCCTATGTTTTGTGACTAGCGTGCCCCAGGCGACGTGTCCATCCCACTTATCCCTCTCCAGCACTCGCCCTCAGTCCCGCCTCATTCCGTTTGCCTGGGGTTGGCCGTCTTGAGCGGTGGGCACTCTTTGCGCCCAGTTTGCCAACCAGAGCGACCAGCCCTAGGAGGAGGGGCCTGCGTGTGGGGGTGGGAGGTGGCAGCCGCCACGGTCAGTTTCACTCTGCCCTAGTGACACCCAGATCCCAGCGCGCCCTTCTTACGGAGAGCCTGGCTATCTCAACTTGGGCGGCGGGCCGGAGGCGAGGACTCGCCGACTCCGGGACTGAGGTTCCACCGCTCAGTGCAGGTAGTTGCCCACAGCGGAGTCCCCAAAGTGTAGGTGGCCACCAGCGCGGGCCCGGGCAGCGCTGCGGGAAAGGCAGGCGCTGGGATCAGAGGGGATAACAGGGGCGGGGCGGGGGGCGCCAGGCTTTGATCTTGGCGGCCAACAGCGCGGGCCCGCTCTGGCGGCGCCCGCGGGCCCTGCCTGCCCCAGAGGGGCCGAGGGACGCCCGGCCGACACGCTTGCCCACTCTCCGCTGGGCTCGCCAGGGTTTTGCCAACCGGCGGCTGACGTCGGCGCGCCCCTGCCGAGCTCTCCTTTTACTACAGCCGGCAGGCGGCTTTGTGCGGCCCCGCCCTCGCCGGCCCCCGCCCCCCGCGTGCCCACACCTTGCCGTTTATATAGAAGGCGCCGCGGGGTGCGTTCGCGGCTCTCTGGGACCCGAGAGTTCTTTGGAAGGAGAGCGCGAGCGAGGGAGCGGGCGAGCTCCGAGGGGGTGTGGGTGTAGGGAGAGAGAGAGCAGGTAAGGGCCATCGGTTCCCGCTCCTCCGCCTGCGAGCGGCTCGCCGTCCCTTTGACAAAATAATAGGAACCTGAAAATTGATTAAACGGAAAGAGGCGACCCTCCCCTCTCGATTCTCCGCGGGCGAGAAGCTGCGCGGCTCTGCGGTGTAACAGGCTCACACGTTGCTCATCACATGTTCAAACATTTCCCTTTTGGAGAGGCTCGTTATTTTTAAGTGAATATTTTCGTCTTTGTTTTGATTTTTTTTTAGACCTTCCTCGGGGTTTTATTTTGATTGAGTTGGCGGCCCGCAGCGGATTGGGAGAGGCGGGGGAAAGCAGCCCGCCGGCGAGCGGGCAGCCCACCCAGGCAACTCCCCGCGCGGCCCGCGCCGGCCCGGCGAGTGGCCCGCGCGGAGCCCCGGGAGGCCGGCGGCGGGGCCGGGGAGTCGGGCCGTACCTCTCGGCGGCCCCGGGGGTTGCGAGCGCGGCTCTTTGCGGGCGGGCGGGCGGGTGGGCAGGCGCGGCGGGAGCGCCGCGCCGCGCCGCTTTGTCTCTTCACTTCTCGAGCTAGGCGAGCGGCTCCTCCCGCGGCCGGCCGCTCGGGCTCGCGGCGGCGGCGGCGGCTCCTCCTTCAGCCCTCTCCTTTCCTCCCCACTCTCTCGTAGGCAGCGGCGGCGGCGGTAGCGGTGGGGAAAAGCGGATTCCGCCCGAAGCCACACCAAGGGGAGCTCGCGGTCGCGACTTGCCGCCCTAAGCACTCTCCCAAGTCCGGCCCGCTCCGCGAGGACTTCCGTCTCCTGGGCGAACCCTGTCAAGCAAGCTGGGATCTATGAGTGGAAAGGTGACCAAGCCCAAAGAGGAGAAAGATGCTTCTAAGGGTAAGCCCGCCCGCCGAGTCCGCCTGCTTCCCCTCCCTTGTTTCCCTGGCCCCTCGCGTGCGCGCCGCCCTCCGGTGGCTCCCTTTTTCCCTCCCGGAGCCTAAGCTGCCCGTGACCTCTGCGACTCTGGGCGAGAAAGGGGGCGGGGGGTGCCGGGGCCACTGGGGGGAGGTCTGAGTTTGGACCACTTTCCCTCCTTCCTCGTGGAATTGTCACCCCGCGAGTGCCTCCAGCCTCTTCCACTCCCTCTCTGGACGCACCGTGGTGGCGCTGCGGGCAGCCGAAGCTGCTGCAGCTGGGAGCGCCGGGAACAGCGCTGCCTGCCACCGGCCGGCCGCCTGTCTGTACGAGTGCATGTGTGTGCGTGTGCGCGAGTGTGCATATGTGTGCTGCGCGGGTGCAACATGGTGACATACTCAGGAATCTGCCCCACTCTCAGAACCCAAGCTGGAATCCACCTTCAACCCTCTCTCCCCGCCCCCAATGCAAACAAAGAGCCTGGCCGAGAAGCAAAACCCCTCCCCCCACGCTCTTTTCCCCCTCACACCCTCTACTCCCCAACTCTCTACCCCTGCCCCCCGAGAAGGCAGGAGCTTGCAACCTTCGACACGCCGCGTGCAAAAGTGAGCAATCCCGGTGTCCCGGCGCCGCCCGCGCTGCGCCTTAGCAGCGCAGCCTCGCCAAGCCCCCGGAGAACAAAGGCTGTTGTCCCCTTGCCACTAGTGCCCAGCGGGAGCGGGCCTCCCAGGGAGGGGACAGTCCCTTCCCTCCGCTCTCTGGGGTTCAGCCACCTGGCCCGGGGCACCCGCTGCCCGTCCCCCGGACTGCGCCTCTCGGCCTGGGGCCTCCCACCGGCGGGTTGGCGCGGCGCAGCCGAGCTGAGCTCAGGCTGGGGAGAACTCAGAAGAAGGAAGGGGCGTCCCCGCTGGCCCCCGCCAGTCCTAGCCATTGCCTTGCTAAGACCCGGCTTAGATCCGGAATGTAAACTAGAGACAGCATTCTTGGAGACCCGGGTGCAGAGGGAGGCACAGAGAGGGGGTGTGGTAGAGCAGTGGGGAAATGGCAGGTGCCTTAGGAGCAGGTGTCCGGAATGGCCACAGTGCAGACGCTGGATGGGGCTGGACCAGCCTTGAGGGCCCCAAGCACGCTGAACCGCAGCGACCCACGCCGAGTCCATGCTGCAGAAGTGGTGCTGCGCTGGGGGGAGCCCTAGCTTTCGTTCACGGGGCCCCAATTCCTCCCTGAGCCCTGGGGCCCCCTTCCCTCCCACTCATCTCCCTATTCCTTTTTCTCATCTCCTCCTTCTCGCCTCTCCCCATCTCTCAGAGCTTTCTTTCCCGGGAGATTCTAGGGCAGCGCCAGCCCTCCCCCGCGGAAAGTTGTCAAAGTCTTCAGCTCAGGGCCTTTATCCTTGTTTCTAAATGGAGCTGTTTCTCTTCCAACTAGGCGAAGCGTTGACGAAAGGCTCAGGACGTTTCTGGGGGGTTTAGATCTGTTGTCCTAACGGTCAGTGTTGCCACCAGCCTGGCTCAAGGCTAGAGTTCAGCCTCTTCGGACCACTCACACCCGCTGGCTGTTGGAGGTGCACAGATTAATTGAAACAGTCACTTGGAAAGTAGAACTCTTGCTACACATTTCCAGAGCTTTCCTAATTGTAGAGCCTCTTAAACAGGCATTTACATGATGAGAGAAAATGACTTCAGGGTCGTTAAAAGGTTTTGTTTTCCATTGAGGGCCCAGAAAGGTAATGCAATTGAAGATTGTAGCACCAAATTGATCTAGGCAAGTGATTCACCTTCTGCATCTGGGAGTATTTCAAGTTTGTTTCTGGAAGTTTGGTTCCTGATTTCCATCAGGTGGTTACTTAAGGTCTATTTCAGGCTACCTTTGGGAGGACTCTGAAACCAAATTCATTCGCAGAAAAGGAGTTTGTGTTTTAGGAATATAATTTGCAATTGTCCAGAATGGAGTAACAAGTTTGGAAACATTAGGACAGGTTACTGTAACTCATTAATGAAAATTTTTACTAGGCGTATGTCATAACATTTTCTTATGTTGATTAACTTACCACGTTTGAAACCAAATACTTCTCTGTAGGAATTGTGTAATTAGCATTTGGAATTATGGTTGTAATTAGAATAAATTAAAGAAATTTTATAAGGCAACTTGTAAGATGGGAGTTTACTTTCCTGAGGAGATGGGAATCTTATGGCTGCTAAGAGCAGGAGTCCCATTTCTGCGTTTCTGTTGGTTGTTGAATTTAGAGCATTTTCAAAATAGTGAATGCCTAATAGTCCTTACTATCTTCTCCTTTCAAGTATGTTAAAAATCTTATGTGGTTAAATTTTAAAAACTTGTTATGTTAGAGATGAAAGATACCAGCTATATTTATATTTTTAACCAATAAAGTTTATTGAACATATTCATGAAGTTTGGTTATTTATAAATTTCCCACATATAGGTCATTTTTGAAATTTTTTTAAGCTAACAGACTCATGAGCACACTCCTTGCAGCATAGCAAGATATAGCATTGAACATTTAATAGATACTTTGAATATACACACATTTAATTTTGAACAGTGGTGTGACAAATGATTGAATCAAGTCAAATAATTTAGTAACAGTTTGAATGAATTTCATAATCTGTTTTCAGAGCCTACTGCTCGTTGAAATTCAGCCTCCCACCCCATCATTTGGGGTTCATGCCCACAGCCTATCATAACTATATAGAAGATTATCATAGAATACAGTGTTTCTAGAGTTTTTAAAGCGTAGAAAGTAGGTAATCGGTAAGCTAAATTGTGCTGCTTAATGAAATACGGCTTGCAGAGCATATAAATTGCTGATTGTCTTTTAAAATGATGTTTTCTTCAATTCCTTGAGGTTAAGACCACTGAAGGACAGTGATCTTTTCAATAACCTTTTCAATAATGTAGCCAGGCAAGATTGTCTGTCCCCTTTGAGAGGGAGGGGATATTGATTCTGTTTAAAGCTATTAAAATGGCCTCATGTGCAGCAGATCACTTTTTGTGTATTTATTTAGGCTTGGCATAAACTTTTTTTTTGCATAAACTTTTAACTTCGTAAATGTGTATATAGGATGGGGCACTCAGCTCCTGAACAGGAGGACTTATTTCCATTTCAGGGAAGAAAAAAGCAGAACATTTGTTTGTTGAAGCAGATACTTGCTTAGCTTTGACTCACTCTTCTCTACCTTGTCACATAAGATCTTTTCAGCAGTTCTCTGTTGGAAAAGCACTCAGTCAAGGGCTTTGTCTGGTTTACTGCAACTATGTTCCTGTGGCATTTGGAAAACCTGTAGCCTGCTACAGATAAAACCAAATCATTTCTGGATTGAGTAAAAGTGCTAGCCACTTTTTGATTTCAAAACTCATTTGGTTTGTAGCTACCTGTTTGGAGATGGGTGTGTTTTTTCAACCACCCTTTTTCCTTGTGCTTTCCTTGTCAGAGAGCCATCACATGCAGGCAAATTTCAAGGCCTTGTGGGCTGTGGGTTCTCTTGCTGAGATGGCTGGCGCTAGTGTCAGGCTGGGCTTATGCTGGCTGCTGGTGATGGACGACAGTTCCATGTATAGTCCAAGAAGGCAGCCACTTGCACAGCTGTTGCTATAATGGATTGCGGTGCCCACATGCATTTATGGCCACAGCTCATTTTGTGCTCACTTCCTGGCCTTTTCCAATAGCCTCTCTAACCATACCTAACAAGGACAGGGCATTGTGGTCAGCCAGCATATTGAGTCTTGAACCTTGAATGCTATTCCAAAAGATCATCTTGGTCTTGGTGGATTACTGTAATAGCTTCTGTCAAGTGTCTTTCTCAGGCTTGGGCCAGGCGAAGCAGGTGTTTGGAGGTATTTTACCCACAAGAAATCATGACGTTGGTGACCTCTTATTAAAAACTAACAACCATAATCTACCTATTACTCATGTAGGGACTTGTTTTTTCACCTTGTGAATAAATCATCATGGACCAGTGGTTTTATGGAGGGTCATAAACCCCATATTTTCTTCTCTCCTGAAGATGGTGATCACAGCCTGGGTGAGGAGGTGTGGCCAGGGAGAGCTCTAATCAGAAATGTTAGTCTGTTCTGGCAGATAGCTGCAGAAAATGAGTGCACAATGCCCCCAAATCTTCTTCATTATTATTTCTAGTGGTGCGCAGCTTCTTTATTGGCAGAGGCTGAAGCTAGAGGCGGGAGCAAGTTGGGACATGGGCTAGGGGTACTTTATCTTCTCCCTTAGTATTGTTTCCTCTAAGTCTCTTTCCAGTACAGTTCAAATTGTTAAAAGGGGTTAGGATGCTTCCTTGGGCTGGAGATGTGGGTAAGGTTGGAGTGGGAATGCATGTGGGTTGGGGCCTGGGTGAGAAGGAGAAAGTGAGCTTTGGGGTGAAGGAAGGGGTTGAGATGCTTGCCTAGGGCAGGGAAATGTATGATGGCCTTGAGAACAGGCTTGGAACTGGGGAGAGAACTGGAATCAGGGTTTGGGTGGTAAGCTGGAGGGCTGATATGTGAGGCAGTGAGTAAGGAGATGAAACTGTTAACATTCCAGGTCTCCTTGCAGCTGTGCTGTTTTATGTTCAAATCAACTCCTCATTCTGGAATTACAATCAACACAGAACAACCGGAATGGGAATGTGTTGAACAGCCTTCAAATATATCCAATAAAAAGGCTTTCTAGTGTCTGCCTCATTATGGCTTATATTTTTGGAGTTGAGAAATTTGAAAGAAATAGAAAATAATTGCCAAGATTAAACAATTCAAGGAGAAAAAAATGAATTGAAGTACCGCAGGTGGAGGAGAATCCTACATGTCTGTTACCTTGTTAAGCTTAACATGATCTTTGAAATCTGTGAAGATTAGCCACATAGTATGGTTTTAGCAATTAGTAGAGAAGACAAACGCCTGCATAAATTGTTGTCTACAGTCACTGATTTACGTTTCCCTATCCAGAAGGCACGTTAGCACAAGGGTTTCTCAGCACAGGCCGAGGAGAGGATTTCAGGCTCGTTGTTCTTTGTTATATGGTTCATCTTAGTCTTCACCACTTCTCACCAACTCAAAATGTAGCTTATCTATTTGTGATACACCATTTCTACAAACTCACTTGAATCAGATTTCTGACATTTTTAAACGTGGCATTGGATCACTTTGGTAAAGGCTATTATTTTGATAAAACATTTCTTAGGGGTGTGGATTTCAGGGTAAATGCATTAATTTCCTAAAGAAAGTGAAATAGTATATAGTAATCATTATGGCCACTACTCTAGCCTGCAGGTCTAATTTCTCCTTGAATTGGACGGCCATTTATTCTTCTCTAAAGCAGTGTTTTCCAGGGTATTAACCCTGAAAATGGGGGTTTTATATTAGAGTAGAGATAAGTTCTTGATTCTTGGGGCATCATGGCAATATGAAGGACTGTTTTATTAAGGATCTAGGTTTGTAATACACATTAAGCCTAAATGACAATTACTGTATGTTGAGATTACTGTAAAACAGTCCTCATGCCCTACTTATGCCTCTGCCCCCTTGAAATTACTTTTAGCATTGATTTCCAAATGGAAATGGCATTAGTGTCACTGGCTAATGACCTTCCCCACAGGCAAAGGCCAGAGGGTAGTAGGTGTCCTTGCTGATTCATTTGAACTCTGGCAGCACCCTTGGCTTCTGTTGGTGTAAGGTTTGGGCTGACAATCTAGGGGATGCGGTAGGGTTGGGCTGAATTGGGCCACTTGCTTGGCCTAACTGCTGTGAAGCCTTCTGCAGAGACCTCAGATTTAGTTTGGGCAATCACTATTTAGTCCAAAGGAATTCAGTTGTACGTGTCTGTTCTTCTTTCTGGACCCTGTCAGTAGGGTCTGGGATGACAGATGAAAATTGGTGAAAGGCAGACCTGGCCAGAGGCCACATTAGAAGAGTTAATTTTTAGAAAAATAATATGAACCCAATTTCTTTTTTTGTAATTGAAGATTATACACAGTAACATGCACAAATCTTAAGTATGCATCTCAATGAATTTTTTTTAAAGATTTTATTTTTCCTTATTCTCCCCAAAGACCCCCGGTACATAGTTGTATATTTTTAGTTGTGGGTCCTTCTAGTTGTGGCATGTGGGACGCCGCCCCAACATAGCCTGATGAGTGGTGCCATGTCCGCGCCCAGGATCCGAACCAGTGAAACCCTGGGCCGCTGAAGCAGAGTACACGAACTTAACCATTCAGCCACGGGGCCGGCCTGCGTCTCAATGAATTTTGAGACATGTTTACACCCGTGTAATCAGCACCAAAATCAAGATATAGAATATTTTCATCACCCCAGAAAATTGTCTAATGTTCCTTTCTTGTCATTCCTCCTTCAAAGGCAACCACTATTTTGATTTCTGTCATCATATTTTAGTTTGTCTGTTATTGAATTTAATATGGATGGACTCATGCAGAATGCACTCTTTGTTTCTGACACCTAGCCACCTTCCTTTCAGCACACTTCCTTTCCCAGTTGACACCCCTTCTCCTTGTCTTGTCCTCTGGTTTCTTGGAAGACCCCCACTCTGCCCCACACTAGGGCACTCAACAGGGTCTTGTACTTGGCAGGCCCATTTGTTGAATGATCTAGGCAAGGTAGGGAATTCCTTTAAGCAGGGGTATGTTTTATTCATCATTTAATAACAATAACAATAATCATAGTTATTTTGTTATTATAGTAGCTTCTAAACTATTGAACACTTACTATTTACTAGGCATACATTATTTTCACATATATCTCATTTAATCCTCACGACAGGCAAATGAAGTAGCAATTAATATTTACGGACTTTAGAGATGAGAAAATTAAAGCTTGGAGAGATTATGTAGCTTGTATGAGGTCACATAGCTAGTCGGTTCCAAATCACAAGGCTTGGCATTGTGGTAATCAATAAATGATTGGTGAATGCATGTGCCATGCACTTATCAACTTGTTGGTCCTGTGCTATATTAATTTCCAGTTTGTTGTCATGTCAGAAAGCTGTGTGTTAGAGAAAGGCTGTTAGTGACTCATTGTGGCTTAATCTGATAGATGCCTAGGGATATTTACCTTTTAACTAAGTGTTGCCAGAGGTTTAACCCAAAGGAATTAATGTCACTGGTTGGCTTTCTGACACCTGGATAGGTTGGGGAAGTAATTTTCGTTGGGCTCCTAAAAATAATAGTTTTTCTGAGCACAGACTATTTGCCAGGGATTTGACATGAAATATCTCATGAAATCTTCATAACAATCTATGGAGGATAGATATACATACTATGTACTATTATTCCTATTTGACAGATGGAAAAACTGAGTCTCAGAGATTGAGGCCCTCTGGAGGTCACTCAGCTAGCAAGATGGTGGAGTGAGGCTTTGAGCCAGGTTTGACCAACTTCAAATCCACCTTTTAACCACTATGTTATACTGCCTCCCTAGGCAACACAGTTGATTCTCTTCTAATCTAGGTTTGCACAAAGACACATTACTTCCCCTTTGCCAATGTGGGCATGACTAGGAAGAGTGCACCTATACATGCATGATAGCTCCAGGGCTATGGTATTTGTGCAGCCTAACAGATCTTTTCTTGAGTGAACTTTTCTTGAGTGACTTTTCCATACCGGGCACTGTGCTGGGCCTGAGCGTACAGAGATGAAAGAAACCCAGTACTGGCTTAGGGGAGCCCTTTCCTTCCTCTTTGGCCTGGACATTCTGACATCTTACTTTCCAACATGCATCTCCCCTCACTTGGCCGTGACTATGACTTTCAAGATTTCAGCATCTGTCACTTTGAAAATAATGGTACTTTTTTCCAGAATGTGTCTGGGAGCTTATTTCACCCGTGTTCTGAAGATTACACTTCCTCTTAATTCACTGCTGGGTAAAACTCCCAATTGTTTATTTTTTCCCCCCATTACATGGCATATGCTTTCAGTCTGTCTCTCATCAGAATCATATGTCTCATTTCCCTTTTCTGTCTTTCTCTCTCAACTCCATTCTGTTCTCCCTCCCTACCCCTCTTCTTTTCTCCCCCCTCCTTTTCTTGCCAACAGATGCCAGTGGTTTCCATTAACCAAATGGGGTTCCTTAGGGTGTGCTGGGCTCACTGGAGGATTCTTATTTCTGGATTTTTCTCCCTTGATAGCTATATTAACTTCAGCGAAAGAAGTGTTGTGTCGTCGTCCCCACCCCCACCCCCGTCTTAACGTGTAGCCCCATGGAAGAAGCTTACGCTTTTCACTACTCATTATATAACTCATTTTAAATGGAAAAATAAAAAAGTGCGAGCTTTATTTTTTATACTATTTATGCTGCCTTCAGTTAGATAATATTTCCAAAAATATATCTTAACAGAGACACACGCCTTGAAGGAACATATTAATTATAGTTCTCAAACTTAGGAATCATGTAGTGTTTCTCTGGGCTGCAGAACCTATGTTTAACAGCTGTAATTAACAGTGATGGGTCTATTGCATGGTTATAGGTAAGTTTAATAACAAACTTGAAACCCAGATCTCAGAAATCCCTCCAAATTCTGTAGATAGCGTTTCTACTTCTCTTGAGCTGGGCTTGGTAAACAGATTGAGTTCTTAAAATATTTATCTTGCTGTTAAAAGTAGAAATAAACAACCTAAAGAAGGCGGGCTGAGTGCAGTTCTTAAATATGCCTGTAGATATTTTCAGTCTTCTTTCAACCATGACTTCGAAAGTATTGTGAATTGACCTGCTTACTTTGTCTTTGATTCTCTATGTGTATGCACGCCTCTCCCCTTGAGGGGTTTATTGAACATTAGGACTTCCAAGAGCTCTTGGATTTGCGCGTGGTTTTCAGAGCTCTGGGAACAAGGTGAACTATTCTCCTGGAAACAGGGCCGGGCGCTCCTCGATGCTCTCAGTCCAGGGAGCATTTGTTTCCGACTAGCTGGGACCCAGACGGTAGCGCTGAACGGTCTGGTTAACCAGCGTCCCTCGGTCGCCGTGGATCTGGCAGGCGGGTTTATTACAAACCTCAGTGTGCTCAGTAGCCTCGTGATGTGGCGGCTGCCTAAAAAAGAAACACGGAAAAGTTGTGTCACCGAAGGTGAAACTTGGCGAAGAGCTGCTCGGTGCTGGGCATGACAAAGCTCCTTCCAGGCGACGGCGGCCAGCGGAGGGCTGTGCCGGCTTGCCCTGGACGCCCACGACCCAGCCCGCTTGCATGGGGACGCCGCAAAGTGAGCTGCGGCCTGGGCAGGGCGCGGGCGCGGTGGCTGCGGGCGGGGTAGGGTTCGAGCGCTCTGCTCTGGTGCAGCCCGCGGCCTCGCGGTCTAGACCGCGGGCGCTTTGCAGCTGGTGGGATGCAGCGTTAAGATGGTGGCGGCCTGGCGGGGCGAAGGAGCAGCCCCCCTCCCCCCCCAGCCATCGAGGCGTAGTGGTTCAGCATACACCTGACCCACCCACTGGGCGCCTCAAAGGCAAGCACAGAATGCCGATTCCAATCAAAGCGTTGAAGTCAGGGCTTGGCCAATGTTTGCTTTCTCTGTCTTCTGGTCAATGATAATTCGGTTTTAGCTGTTCGAAAACCTGGGATGCATCTTAAGCAGAACGCTGAGGGCCGTTTTGAATTTGTGTGCTTTTATATTACTTATATGTTTCATTGCATCAGTTTTTTTTCAGGTTACAAAAGAATGCATGTTTACCGGGGGCAATTTGGAAAATCATAAAAGCCTAGAGAAGAAAATACCATCCAAGGGTTCCACTCCCAGGTCAACTTTCTGAGATTTTCCTTCCAGTCTTTTTTTTCTGAATTTTATAATACACACATATACATGAGTAATTATCTTTAAGTGTAGGATCGTACAGTATATGCTATAACCTCTTTTTTCTCAACATGTTAGAATGTTTTTCTATCTCATTAAATAATCTTCTGCACCATCATTTTTAGTGTGTGCACTGGGTGTGGACTTGGGGGTAACAAAAGAGAGAGCTGGTGATTTTGTGCCTGTGGGTGTGAAAGGTTTTTCTGTACTGCCTTGAGATCCTTCTCATTGGGTTCCACAAACATTATTAATATTTTATAAATGTACATATATGAATATGTGCATATATAAAGATACATATATGCATGTATAAGTTGTAAATATAAAGTTAAATGCATATAGACAAATGTGCCTATGTCTAAATAAATACACATGTAAGTATGCTCAGAATAAATCCTGAAAAAACATACACCAAAAGGAATCTCTGGGTGGTTGGCTTATAGAATATTTGTAGTTTGTCTTTTATTTGTATCTTCTATTTTGTCTATAGTAGACATATATAATATTAATGATATAGTAAAAAGTAACATAAATAGTGCTCACGGATTATCTTCAAACATTTCTGCTCCAGCTCCCACCATTCCTTGATCTGGAATGCTCTACCTATTATTTCTACATTTTATGATCCTTCATGTCCAAGCTTAACCCACATCTTCCAAGAAGCCTCTCTCCCACCCTTCCCATAGGAGCCGCTTGCTCCCTGCGTTAGGCTTCTGGGTTACGCATCTGGCGATATCCATGGGCTACTTTGGATAAATCTCATGAATAACTTTTTACCTGCTTATGTTTTACCTCCCCAATTAGACTGTAACCTCCTCAAGGGCCATTTTCACAAAACAGATGCTCAAAAAATGTGTTAATGAACCACAATGCTCAGCATCCTTCCTGGGTTTCTTTAAATGCTCCTGTACCTTTGAAACTCCAAACCATACCACAAGCCCTTAGAATGACAACAACATTCTGTCAGGATTTAATATTGCTAATTTAATTTGGGGTATAATTTCTACTTAACAGTGGGCCATCTTCCATATAAAAGTGGCTACATGGTTAAAAGCATGGCTTTTAGAGACTTGAGTTCACATCTCAGTTCCTCTAGTTATTTGCGATGTGATCTTGGGCAAATAACCTTTCTAAGCGTCTCCAAAATGGAGATAGTTACGTTTATCTCACATGCTTATCTTAAAGGTGAAATAAGATAGTGTATGGGAAAAAACCATCAAAGACAGTGCCAGCTACATAGAATTTGGCCAATGGTGATATTGAAAATATTATTAAAATAGTAGCGATTTTCATATTGATTATTCAAGTTAGAGGCTTCTTGTTAGCAGGCCTGTTGGCCATAGAAATGAATCTATAGATTCACACATCTTCCAGTCATACTCCAATTTAGTGGATTTTAAAGATTTTATTTTTTTCCTTTTTCTCCCCAAACCCCCCCGGTACATAGTTGTATGTTCTTTGTTGTGGGTCCTTCTAGTTGTGGCATGTGGGATGCTGCTTCAGCGTGGTTTGATGAGTGGTGCCATGTCCACGCCCAGGATTCGAACCAATGAAGCACTGGGCTGCCTGCAACGGAGCGCACGAACTTAACCACTTGGCCCCGGGGCCAGCCCCCAATTTAGTGGATTTTAGTTATGCTAATTCATGTATTGATTAACTCACCCATTAATTTACTCAGTAAATATTTATTGAACCTTCTATGTGAGAGCTACTGCTGTAGACACTGAGGATACAGCAGTGAGCAGAACAGATAAACATCTCTGCCTTCATGGAGCTGGTATTTTGCAAGTTTTCTTCGAGGAACCAGACTTTCAGTGCACGAAGCACTCTGCTTCATGTTGGGGGCTTGTCAAGCAGTGAGTGACCTGTTGCCTATCATGGCCATCAGGGCCCTGGCCAGGCCAAACTACCAAGGAGGCGGCCTGGGTAGAATCGAACGTGGGTTATTCATCTTCAGTCCAGGGACCCCTAGAGCTGAGGTTGCTGAATCTGCTTGGGCATCAGCATCACCTCCCACCACCTACATTCCCACCATGAGAATCTGATTCAGTAGATCTGGGTGCGAGCCTTAGGAACCCCAATTTTTAAATAAATCTCCTTAAGTGATTCTAATGCACAACCAGTTTAGGGACTTAATGCCCCTGAGCAGTGTTTCTCATGCTTTCCTGCAGTTAAGAATCACCTGTAGGATTTCTTAAAAAAATAGGCTGCCTGCTTCTGACCAGCTGAATTTAGAATTTTAGGAAGAGAGTTTGGTAATTTGAATTATAAACAAGTGTCTGGGTGATTCTTATCATCAGGCAAGTTGGGGAAACATTGTCCTAGAGACATCAAATGACACCTGGAAATTATGTGTAAATCTGCATTTTTCTGGTGCATGGGGTTCATTGCTTTCAACAGATTCCCAAAATGTTAAGTGAGGTGGAGCTCTGAGGTCTGTGCCCAGCATTGTCAATGAACTGTGTGCTTTCCGTCCTCAGTTGTCTCATGGGTTGAACTAATTAACCTCTGAAGTCCCCCAGCTCTACTCATTTTCCACATGCAAATGTTCTGTTTGGAAGCCTCCTTTCTCTCTTTTTACTCCTCTTTTCTCTCTTATTGACAATCTCACCTCCATCCTTCCTGTTGCTGCCTTCTCTTTAGGAGAAAATGGGGAAGGAAGAGAATTTCAAAGCCTGGGCGCTTCCAGAGAGGGCAGGGCTGAGAGGGAGCTTTGGGGAACCATCTACAGCTGGCAATCCCAGCACAGCTGTTAGAATGGCAGAGATCAGTGCTCAGATATTTTGACCCTTCTGGTGGCTTGAAGCTTAATGGATCTTACTGTGGGTAGGATAAGGGGGTGGGAGTGGGACTTCTTTTGTGATGTCCCTTTGCCAGTCCAGAGCAGTGGGCAAGGGAGTTCTCCTTCTTGGACACCACTTTCCTGCCTGTATCTGGCAGGGGCGGGGGTTGGAGTTTGAGGGGTTGGGCCAGGCCGGCGTGCACCCCTACCTCTTCTCATTCTTCAGGCACCAAGCACTGTCCCTGTAATTGGTTTCTGACCAATCAAGTGCATTGACCTGTTACTGCTAGTTACTTTGAGTTATAAATGGTTTTTATTTCCTCTGTGGAGTGGGGGGGAGGGGGGGAGTTCAGGCTGTATAGAATGACCTGATTTGTATCACAAGAGCCTTTGGGACTTTGACAGATTTCACCATTTAAAAAACACACAGCTTTCTCCCTCCACCCCACTGGACATAAAAGCAACCTTTGAATTTATGGAACAAAGTGCATGTCTTTAAAGGGCAGCGTGCACAGAAAGGGAGGAAAGGGAAGTAAGACAGTTCATCCTCTTTTCTGAGGCCATTGTCTCCAGACAAGTGACAAAACTGGATACCTTGAAAAATCTTGTATTGATTTTTAGTGCAGAAGTATCTCTCTAGGGTCTGAAAAACCTAGTAGAAGATAATAAACTTGTTCCCCTGCCTTTGAGCCGGAAGTTGAGTTGCTTAGTTTACATGGCTGGAGGAAATGAGAGTGGTTGCTCTATTTGAGAGTGAGATTTTGGCCAGGGTGCCTCTGTCTCGACCATATTGTATGTAGGTGAGACTCCATTTAAGAAGGCCTTATATACACAGATCGGACTCAAGTGGTGAATGGGGAGGTAGTTGCAATATTAAAGGAGTTGTTGCCTTATGAAAAGTTTTTCTTTTAATAGCATCTCTCTGGTGTATCTGAATATTTCTTTAGGGATCAAGGATTACTTGATTTAAAAAAAAGAAATAAAAGCCAAGCCTAGGGGCCTTTTGTTGAAGCATTTGGGTTTCCTGCAATACTAATTATAAGCTGTTGCTCAGAGTGGTTGTTTTCCCCTCTCAGGTTGTTTTTCAAAATTGTGTTTTTTTGTTGTGGTTTTTACCACAATACAGCATAAAATTTACATTTTAATGATTTGTAAGTGTACAGCTCTGTGGCATTATGTTCACTCATATTGTTCTGCAGCCATTACCACCATGCATCCTAGGTTCTTAATCACAAATTATAATGACTGGAAGGGACCATAATAACCATTTGATCCAACCTTCCAGTTACAGAGAAGAGGGAATCAGGCTCCCAGAGAGGCACTGACCTGCCCAGGGTCGTAGAGCAAGTTAGTGGCAGAGGCATAGCCGAGTGCATCTCTAGGTGACCACACTGATAGATTCAGGCAGATAGCCTTCTTTACTGGTAGCACGAATCAAGGAGTGCCATAAATATTTAGGATGCTCCTCTGATTTTTTTTAATCAAGTAAGCAACCACTCATGATTTAGAGCCAGAAGGTCCTTCAGACACCATCTAGTCCAATTTCCTAATTTAAAATATTGGCTCTATTTGCTGTTTCTAAATCCAAATCGAACTACACAAAGATGCTAACATTGTAATTTCTAAAATCCAGGCAAATTCTTCTCCAGCCTTCCTTCCACTGACTCCATGACATGCCATGGTTGAAACCAGGTCCTTTGTGGGTGGCTGTTATTAATAAGCTTTCCTTGGGATGTTTACAGTATCTGCTGTGACCTAAATAAGATTGCTTGTATTGTGTTTCCCCCACAAAGGCAAGAACAGTTTTAAAAAGTGTTCATCTCCTCTAATACCGTTGTATTTACACACGACTAAAAGAACTGAAGCATTGCATTTTTTCTTATTTATGCATTAGATGAGAAAATTTTCATTAGATAAAGTATGTCTACATAAGTCGAACATTTGGGGCCTTTGTGTACCATAACCACTTTATTTTGGAGTAGAAGTTCATGACAATGTACCATGTAGCATTATATCATGATCTTTTAAATTTTTTTACATTTTATTTCTAGTTGTCATAAAATGCACATAACATAAAATTTACTGTCTTAATCATTTTTTTGTGTGTGGAAGATTGGCCCTGAGCTAACATCTGTTGCAAATCTTCCTCTTTTTGCTTGAGGAAGATTGTCCCTGAGCTAACATCTGTGCCAGTCTTCTTCTATTTTGTATGTGGGACACTGCCACAGCATGGCTTGTTGAGTGGTGTGTTGGTCCATGCTGGGGATCCGAATCCAGGAACCCTGGGCTGCTGAAGCAAAGCATGTGAACTTAAACACTATGCCACTGGGCTGGCCCCCATCTTAACCATTTTTAAGTGTGTAGTTCAGTAGTGTTAAGTATATTTACATTGTTGTGCAACCAGTCTCCAGAACTTTTTCATCTTGCAAAACTGAAACTCTATACTTATTAAAAAAACAACTCCCCACTTACCCCTCCCTTCAGCCCCTGGCAAGCACCATTTGACATTGTGTTTCTATGAGTTTGACTACTTTAGGTACCTCATATAAGTGGAATTGGACAGTATTTATCTCTTTGTGAATGGATTGTTTGACTTAACATAACGTCTT
The DNA here is from genome assembly GCF_037783145.1 of Equus przewalskii. Taxonomy (NCBI): domain Eukaryota; kingdom Metazoa; phylum Chordata; class Mammalia; order Perissodactyla; family Equidae; genus Equus; species Equus przewalskii. The sequence continues at coordinate 111,631,864 of NC_091863.1, read as the reverse complement.
CAAGGTTCATCCATGTTGCAGCATTCATCAGAAATTGCTTCCTTTTGAAGGCTGAATAATATTCTATTGTATGTTGTTTTAGTCAAGTTCTCCAGAGAAACAGAACCTAGATAGATAGATAGATGGATAGATAGATAGATATAGATGTAGAGAGAGATATAGGTATAGATATAGATATAAGAAGAGATTTATTATAGGAATTGGCTCATGTGGTTATGGAGGCTGGGAAGTCCCATGATCTTCCCTCTGCAAGCTGGAGCACCAGGAAAGCTGATGATATATAATTCAGTCTGAGTGTGGAGGCCTGACAACCAGGGGAGCTGATGGTATAACTCTCAGTCATAAGATAAGTCCTGAGGTGTCAGGGCTGGTGTAACACCCAGAGTCCAAAGGCCCAAGAACCAAGAGCTCCCATGTCTGAGGGCAGGAGGGGATGGACATCCTAGCTCAAGAAGAGAGAGAGAGAATTTGTCCTTACCCCACCTTTTTGTTCTACTTTGGCTTTCAATGACGACATTGGTGAGGGTGATCTCACTTACTCAGTCTACTGACTCAGATGTTAATCTCTTCCAGAAACACCCTCATAGACACAGAGAAAATAATGTTTTACCAGATATCTTGGCACCCTTTAGCCCAATCAAATCGACACATAAAATTAACCATCACATATGTATATACCACATTGTCTTTATCCATTCATCTGTTGATGGACACATGGGTTGCTTCCACCTCTTGGCTATTGTGAATAATGCTGCTATGAACATGGGTATTGATCCTTTAAAAAAAAATAATGGGAGAAGATGTTTTAACATACTTGGTTTGTTTCCTGAATCTTTAGTTGTAGGTCATCAAAATAGAATGGGGAATAAAGTGAAGGAGGAGCCCCAACCATCAGAGACCTAAAGTACCGAGGTGTTAATTCAGTGACTTGCAAGTTTCAGAATCACAAGCAGAGAGAATAGAGCTTTTCTTAGTTCTCTTAGGTCTATATATTGTTTATAGTGTTTTTTTGTACACTTATTTTTTTGTAGAAATAATGTAGTTCCTTTAAGATAGCTTCCCTGACCCTTCATCCCTGCGTTTGGAGTGGATCGTGCCTTCCGGTGCCCTTTGCAATTTATTTCCATTTCCCTTTTGCTTTGTATGTCTCTCCCACTATACTGTAAACTTCTTCAGCTCAAGGACCCTGTCATTCATCTCTGGTTTCCCAGTACCTAGGACAGAGCCTGGCCCATAAAGCAATGCAATAAATGCTTGTTTGAATAGAAATTTGACTCATTCTGTCATTTGGAAAATTTTAACTTCCTAGTTAGTCTTGGAACAATCTGACATTTTTATTTGTTTTTCTCTGCTGCTTTTATGTGTGAGACATAGCTTATGTTCAGGAGCACAAATTAGGTTTAAATATGTGGTGATTACGTTTTTTTCTCAATCCTTTATGGGGGGTGGGAGAAACATTTGCTGAACACTCGGCATCAAATAGGGGAAATAGCTAAGCCTGGACTTCAGTTTTGATTTATGTAGGCCCCTCTGAGCATCTTCACTGTGGACTCTCTCCCCTCCCAGCCACCTCCAAAGACGGTGTGCATAGGTGTTGTCTGTGGCTTTGGGTTGTGCAGCCAGTGCTGTGAGTGCTGTATTTGGATCAGGACACTGATTTCTCACTCCATGTATTGGCTTCTAAGCCTTGTTTTTCATGCCCCCTGCTGTCTTCTGAACCCTCCCTAACATCTTTATGTGTTTCCAGAAATAGAAATCTCCCAAAGTGGACTCCAGTTTCTAGCAAGGCCCCTAGCAATGTTTAATATATTCTGTTTCCCAGTGATGAGCAGAGAGCGTGCAGATACATTTATTTTCAGGTGATAGACGACACTTTAGAAACACATGCCTGAGAATCTGGACACCATTCCTTCAAAGAGCACCAGCCATATGGCAGGCTCAGTGCCAGGCACTGGGGAAACACTGATGAGGAAGAGAGTCCCTGTTCTTGCTCCCAGGGAGCTGACAGTGGGAGAAATAGACAAGGAAGCAGTACCTGACTGGGGAGGATAGAGAGCTAGGGAAGCTCACAGGAAAGGGAACTGACCGAGTTGTGTGGTAGTAGCAGTGGGAACATTAACCTGACACCGGAAGGATGAGTAAGGGTTTGTCAATTGAGAGGGAAGAATAGTGTCCCAGAAAGTGGGAACAGTATATGCAAAGGCTGGGAGATGAGCGAGAACATGGCTTACTTAGATGACGGAAGGAAGTTCAGTATCCTAGAAGAGTGAGTCACCTTAGTTACATGGACAGTCCTTGCATATGCCAAATTACGCCACTTCATTTCAGTGGACATTCTCATTGATTCCAAATTTTAAGCAGGGATGTCAAAAATACCATTTCTCCCTGCATTAACAAGCAGGTTCTCTGACTGGAAGAAATATATGAAGAGACAAACTACTCAGAATTTAGGCTCAATGATAATTTAATGTACATATTTAAATGCCTACTGTGAACAAAACCATGGGATGCTATCCTTTTAAATGAATAAAACATTAAATTTTAAGTAGAAGCCTGTTGTTGTTGTTTTAGATGTTGTTTATCTTTTGCTGCCTAAGAGGCTTTGGAGTTTTGTCAGTTGTGGGCTCCATGATCAGAAATCCATATATGTGTGTGTAGTGTGATTTTTTTTTTATTGATAACAGGAGTAAGAGATAACCTCTTAGCTATTCAGAATATGGATCGTTTAGCAGTCAGACACTGCCAGTCCAGGAAGCAGCTTAATCAACTTTATTCATACAAAAGTACATAGTCATATGGCTAGTATTAATAGGTCATGAATTTTTATTCAGTCAAAAAGACCGTTGATATTTAACAGATAATATCATTCTTGAGAGCTTGGGGTATAGTCAGGCATGACTCAACTCATTTCTGACTCCAAGTTATATCACTCGTGTTGAATCTCAGCCTTGACTTCAGCAGTCTCATGAAGGTAAATTTGCTTTCACAAATATTGCCCAAATGCTGCCACATAGAAATTTCAGGATAGTTCCATTCATATCACTTATTCATTCATTGAACATGTCTTGGGTGCTAGCTCTGTATCAGGCTTGATTCTAGATGCTGGTGATACAGTAAAGCTAACAAGCTCTAGATGGTCTCTGCCTTCATGGGGCTCACAGTCTGCTGAGGAAGACAGACGAGGAAATAGTCGATTGGGATAAACACAGTGTGAGTGCTGCTCTAATAGGAGAAGCCCAGGGAGCTGCGCAAGCCCAGAGGAGGGCAACTAACCCAGCCTTGAAGGGTCAGGGATGGCTTCCTGAGGAAAGACGTGTTTAACTGGGATCAGAAAAGTGAGGAGCTGGCTGGGTAAAGAAGAGAGGGAAGAGAATTTCAAGTAGAAGGAACAGCACATCTGAAGACAACAAAATGGGATTAATGGAGGGGGAAGGAAGGGAGAGGGAGAGAGATTGCAAATAGAAGTGTAGATGTGAATAACTGAGCAACACTCCTTATGGCTAGAGAGGCATGAGGTCCACCTGGTGCAGTAGGCAAGGGCCAGCACACAAAGGCCTAAAGGGCTTTGTCTATCAGGGTGAGGAATTTGAATTTCATTTTAAATGCATTGGGAAGCCTTTGGAGGGTTGCATGGTGGGGAGCCCTGTTATATGTACATTTTAAAAGCTCTGGTTGGCTCGGAAAGCAGTGAGAAAGTTGATGCAGTGCTGCAAGCTTAGACTCAGGAGGGTAGGAATGCAGATGGATGATGTCTAAAGGTTTGAGAGCACCCTTCAATGGTTGGAGGAGATTGGGTTTAATGCCAATAATAACATGAGTGGCACATTGATATCGCATTTCATTAAGGGGGAGAGAAGAGTCAAGAATGGTGACTCTCAGGTTTCTGGAATCCAGTTCCATCTCTAGCACTTTTAACTGTGTGATTGGGCAATATCACTTCTCCTGTCTGCATCTCTTTTTCTTCCTCTCTTAATTTTCCCTAATATGATTGTAGACCCATTTTCACTGGTGATTCATAACGACCCTAGTATCATTTACGTCTAAGGTATATAGGAGACTGCCAATAAATATTGGTCAAATAAATGAACTGACATTAGTCAGTCCCCTCTCATTCCTTATGTAGGTACATTTCACGGTTAGGTGCATATTAGCATACTCAGTCTCTGTTATCTGGAGCTTACTGCTTGGAATATTATTTTCAAATGAGGACTGAACCAGTCAAAAGTGGAAATCAAACCTTAGAGTAAGTGTGGTGTAGTGGTCCCCGTATTGGACTGGGACTTGAGAACTCAGGTTTTATTTTCTATTATGCTGTTATCTTGCCTTTCTTTATTTAATGCAACAGAAAATCACTTAAGTACTTTATATCAATATTTATGTCTGTAAAATGTAGATGATAATGCCAGATCCTGACTTAAGTGTTAGAGGTGCTATTATTAACAAAATAATGGCTTTTAAGCATCTGGTGTTTATACTACATCACTCCCCTAAGAACTTAAGGGTGGTTAGCATTGGGGGTGGGCTGATGCAGAGAATAGAAGCCCCTGAAGAGCTTTCTCAGAGAATCTGTGTCCTGACTCTACAGCATACATTGTGCAGTGGGGGAGTAGGCTGGACATGCTCACTGGGGTGCTGCTGTCTGGGGAATTCCTCTGCTCGCTCCAGGGGAAGAGACCTCACTCTACGCAGTCTTGTGCAACATGGTCTTCTCTTGTTTCAGAAACACCAAACATAACAGCCAAAACTACAACTGGTAAGACCCGATCCTAGTTAAGGGGAATGTAGGTATATTGCTGTTGCTGTTGCTCGTGACGAAGGCTAGATTTTAAGGTCAACACTGTAAGTCAGACTGCTTTGGAATCATTGCATCAGGGGATTGGTGTTTTCTGAGTAATAGGAAAACTGGTATTCTATAGTGGGTTGAAAGAGATACTTTATTATGCACAAGTGTACAAAGTCATAGGAAATTCTAGCTGGCAAAATTTTACAGATTTCATGATTTTGCCATAATGAATAGTTACCACAAATTTTAAATGTTCTCATTTTTTTAGAAAGTAGTTACTACTGGAGTGGTTGGGCAATTGTCACAATGTACTCAGCGTACCCTTTCCCCATAGTGCAACGTTGGCTCCTATGGGATTTATGAAATCTGTATCATTGAGTCTGATTTAATGAGTTTTGCTCCAGTGCAAAACAAAGTTAATACAGGTACTGCCCAGGGCCAGTTTCAACTGTGCATGAACTAGAACTAAATGGTTTACATTCAAAGCTATAATAGTGACAGTTGTCCCAAGAAAGTGTCCTGGAATATGCATTTGAGTGCTTTCTCTGAAGATGATCATGTTAAGTCAAAAGTGTATTAGCAAACATAAACAAATGAAAAAGGTTGTTCATTCTGAAATAAGATTTAAAGTTTAAATGGGAAATTTTTTTTCAATTTTGAAAGGAAGGATTTTTCATATGACATTTCATTCAACAAATATTTATTGAATACCCACTGTGCCAGCTACTCTTCTAGACATAGGTGATGCAGCAGTGAATAAAACTAAAATCTCTGCCCTCCTGGGCTGACATTTGTGTGTGAGTGTGTAGGAGGGGCATACAATGAACAAAATATAGGTAAAAATGTAGATTATATGTCATCAAGTGCTATGGAGAAAAATCCGAGGATGTGTGTGGTGGTGGGAAATGGCTGCAGTTTTGCATGTGGCGGTCAGGGATGGGCTCACTAAGATGACATTTGAGGAAAAACCTGACAGACAGCCATGCAGATATCTGCGGGGAGAGGATTGCCAACTTTTCCGTGTTGCCTGGGGGAAGAAGCAGAGTATCCAAGAATAAAAAAATATTACCCAGAAGACAGGCAGTCAGAATTGTTTTTTACTGAACAGGAGTGAAGTCCTTCTTTTTGCATTCCTGTATGAATTCTGCAAGGCAGAATTTCAAATGCAGTCTGCAGTTATTTGAATCTTGAAAGTGCACGAACAGCTTTTTTTATTGCATTCTCTGAAATTTGTGTATATGCATACACATAACATTTGCACGTACTAAATTGGTCTGTACCCACATATATACCTGCTTTCGTGTTGAAAACTACTTGCTGACTTGTGAATGCAAGCATGCCAAATTTTCATTTACACAAAAGAAAGCATGAACCATTCTGAAATCTTGGAAGAATGAGCATCTCCCTGGTATGGAGGTTCAGCGTGAGCTGCTTTGGACCATTTCACTCCTGAAACTAGGAGGGAGTATCAGTGAGGTAGAGCAGCCTCTCCTGAGGACCTGAAAGGGGCGGGTGAGAGCAGTGTTGAACCACTTGTATGAAGTAGTGAGTGAGTCAAAGTCAGGGGGAGGAGAGGTTCTTGTTCAGTATCTGTTGTGGGTTAGTGTTAGGACAGTAGATGCATAGGCTCTTTCTCTCTCTCTCTCCGTGGTGCTGTGCTTAGCTTAGCCTTAGCCCTTGCCACTTCCAGATAGATGAGGTGGGAGGACCCACTAGGTCTGGAAGAGCAGAGCTGATCCTACAATGGGAGGGCCACAACCTCAGAGTGAAAACAGTGCTCTAGCCTCCCTTGGACAAAATCTGGGCATTTGATTACTCTATCTTTGGCATATCCTGCCTGCTGATTGTGTGCAAATAGATGGAGCCTCTTTGGAGTGGATCTGTGCTAGGACGAGTAGCTGATGTAGTTGGGAAAGGGCTGCAGGTTGACCTCCCCCCTCGTCTTCAGTTAAGTGCTCATTTGTTATATAAACATTTGAATGGGGTAGTGAGGAAGGAGGGAACTGTGTGTATTTATGGAAAGAGGACAGGGACTGGGTGCCCGTGGGCGAGCTTCCTAGTCTCGCTGGGTCTCAGTTTTGGGAACCTGTGCAATGAGAGTGATAATATTAAGCACCTACCAGGCTTGTTGGAGAAAAAAACAAGACATGATATGTGAAAGCACTTGGCATAGCACTGTACATGTAAGTGCACTTTTATGAATGAATAGACTTGCTTTGCCCTAGAAGGCCTTTATTGGAGGAAGATTGTTCAGTCATACAAAGGACACACAGCCTTTTGTTAGGGCATTCTCCCAAATTAACATTATTCACATTTGAAATTACATGTTGGGTTCCTAAGATTTCATCACCCAGAAAATTTCATTTTGATGCCTTCCTCACCCCACCCCAAGGGAACATGTGGACAATTTACTATTGACAAATAAAAGATAATGTACTGTGAAAGTGACGGGCCTGAATCAGCAGGAGTGCTTGCATTTCTGTGACCTTGCTGTCATTCAGTGATGGAAATATTATAAAATGTTTAATACTATATATACTAGAACAATACACAATTCCCAAAGAAGCAACCTCATGACACTTCAATTTATTTAACATAAAAGACTGATGGCCCTATTGAAATTCAAAGATTGGAAGTTTTTCAGTAAGGACAATTTAAAATATTTAGGATATGCCTTCCAGTATCCCCTTTCCCTGAGCTTTACCCTTTCATATTTGAGCTAAGACATCTCTGAGACTGCTGACTAAAGTCACTTTTGCTGTGTGGGCCTTCAGCGTCTCATAATAAAGAGGCAATATGATATAGTGGTTAAGGATAGAGAGTTTGTGCCTTAATTTTCCCATCTGTAAAATGGGAATAACAATAGTGCCTGCCTCACTGGGTTGTTGTGCAGATTAAACCAGTTAACGTATATAGCACTTAGAATAGTGACAGACACATAGTAAGCATTATATAAGTGTTTGCTACTATTATTATTACTTAAGTCCTCATTACTGCAGTTATTGGCCTACCGTGCCTCTGTCTAAAGCAAAAGTCTGAATAAAGTCTGGGTTCTGCTAGAGAGGGAAAAGGGAGTAGTGAAAGAATTCTGTTCAGTAAATACCTAACAATATCTGCCACAAATGCTCTTTCCGACCTCATCCACCTGGAAGAGCCATTCAGGTCCCTTTAACACTCAGTTCAAACATCCACCCTTCCTACCTTCCCCACCCTTCTCTCTACAGGTAGTGGATAATTCCCACTGTAATCTGAGCACTTTATCAAATAATTTCCTGGATTATACCACTTATCATACTACATTATATTATCTCTTTATGGGTCTATCTCTCTTACTAGACTGTGGGCTCCTTGGGGACAGGGACTGGTGTAATTCAAGCACAGTGCCTTGGTACACAGTGTATGTTCAATTTTGCTTCTGGAGTGGCTGACTATAGCTGGGCAGGTGGTTTCTCTTTCAGGCCTGTCCTTCCTTGTGGTCTCTGCCTTCGCCACAAGACTAGAGTAGAGCTAGCCTCAAGTGGCCTCAGTTCACTGCCTGGCTCTACAGTGGGCAGCTGGATAGCTGAATGAGGTGGTCATCACAAAAAAGGTGGACCATGGTAGTTGCTGGGGCAGAAAGGAAGACAAGAAGCAACTAGAATGAGGGTACATCTCTACCGTCCTGGTCACTGCTCTCTATACTTCACTCCAGCTAGACTGAGCAGCTCCAGGGCAGGGCTGGTATCTCTATGCCCTGTGTTGCCTCTTCTGAGGCCTTCCCAGGGGGCCCCCAGGCAGACCTAGCTTGCTCCTCCTGTATGTTCACTGCAAGGTGAACATCTCAGTTAAAGAACTGATTTTATTGCCTAATGAGTAAACCTTAATAATACAGAAATCATGGTTTTTTTGCCTGTCTGCTCCTCACCAGACTGTGAGCCACAAGGGGGCAGGGATTCTGTTTTTTGGGTCTGTAGAGCAGCCTGGGGTAAGTGGTTGTTACATGAGTAAACGAATAAGGGACTCATTTATCTTTCTGATACTACTTTAGCAATCTGTCCAAATGCCATTGAAAAGCATATCTTATTACTTGTTTATCAGACATCTTTTCTGCTTGTTCCGACCTTTAGCAAACCGTGGAACCAGTCTCTCACTTGGCACCTGGCACATAGGAGGGGTTCGGTGATTGGCTGTTGAGTTGAATGATACCTGAAAGCAGCACGGATATAGAGTACTTCCACTTTCTGGGTGTATTTGGTGTCAGGAATATAGATCGGCAACCTACAGCGCAGTAGTCCCTGGGGGAGGGAGGCAGTGTGCCAACCTGTGTCGTTTAGAAGTGGTAGGGGTAGTAACCGCACACAGTCACACAGTCACCAGCTAAATCAGGCAGCCCCTTGCACACCGTCTTCAACTGCATCTTAAGTTGTATATACAGCCCATTGTAATACTGATGCACATAAAGTGGCCAAATCATGTTTGAGATCCTCTACTTGAGAAATTAAGGAAGCACATGGTATCTGTTAGAATGAGTTCTTTCATCCAGAGAGAAACAGAACTAAGAACAAAATTAACCCCCTGTTATTTCAGAAAACTCAATTTTAAGGATTCTGGATGATAGAATTTTTGCAATGACCACAAAAGCTTAGAGCAATTTGTGCGTGGAATACCCTTAGGGAAATTAGATAGTCGATTGATCTAGAAGATCATCGTTCTAGAAGATCATCATTTAGCTGAGTACCCAGCATGGTGTCAGTCATTGTAAGGCATTCCACAGATTGGTAAGGCCTAGTCTTTGTCCCCAGAGAGTTTGCATTCTCATTGATCTCAGATGGTCATATCTGAAATGGCAGTGAGCAGCTTGGAAGGATGTAATCTCTAATGGTAAACTGTCTATTTTGTGCATGTGGGAGTGTTCAGAGGGAGCATGCTAAGGGAGGGGTAAATCGGGGAAGGCTCTATGAAAGGAGGGCGGTGTTGGGTGACAGCAGTAAGGGGAGTGGAAAGTATAGTCCAGTGGGGGCAGTGGGGAGACAAGAATGGAAGGAAAAATGATCATGGGGTGTTGGTGATGGGCCCAGTATGACAGGATCGTTCATTCATTCATCAGGTGAAATTTATCAATTACTTGAGCCAGGCCCTGTGCTGGATACTAGGGACACAGAGATACATAGGATATGGTCCCTCCCTTGGTACTATGGGGACACACAGGGAGTTCATTCCTTTACTCATCAGTCATTCATGCCTTCATTAAACATCTAATAAGTGTCTCATTTGGGTCTCAATGCTGAATGCTGGGGATACAGGAATGAATTAGGCCTGTCCAAGACACTTCTGTATTCTAGGTGGAGGCATATATTAAAATATACGATCAGCCATTTTCCATTTGCAAAGTGCTTTTTCACATATGAGGCAGGTTTAATCCTGACAGCAATCCTGTGAGACTGTTTCCATTATCATCCCCATCTCACAGATTGGAAAACTAAGACAGAGCAGTTAAGCATATGCCTTTGATCACACTGCTAAGAAGCAGCTGAGCTGGGACATGAACCCAGTTCTTCTGTATGTTTTTCTTTATGTCCTGGAATCACAAGACTGCCCAACTCAGAACTGTATGAGCAGAAATAAAGTTTGAAAATGGATTGTCTGTGCAAAGAGATGCCTCTTTTCCTAAAGAAGTGAGAGTGATTTCTTTGAATGGGAAAATTGCCATCAACTCAGGGAAAGTTATGAAAAATTTGCAGACATGTAATGGGAGGGTAAATAAATACTAAAAATAAGAAAGGCCCACGTCTGGGTGTGTTACTTCAGTAGTCCACTGTGAGATACTCAACTTGGATTTGCCATGACCTGTGACATTAAGACATTAAGACATTAAGGCAGTCTTAATTTTTGGTGAGGACTTTGATTAAAAATGAGAACTTACTGGGCAGGAACCTTCCATGTTAAACTCTTGCCCTTCACACCACTCTTGGGATTATTGTGATCTCTTTCTTTCATGAATAACCAGTGTTAGGCTGCTGACAGAAGGGCCAGTTGGCGTCATGGAATATTCACCATAGAGTTAAATGTTTTATAAAGTAGAACTATTGTGAAAAAGTCACTTGTGGTATCTTATCACCTGCATGTGTCAGTTCTTGATCTTGCTGGCTTGTAATTTATAAATATGTTTTTAAAAAGAAAGACTCTGTTAGGTAGTTTGGGTGGTAGATTTCTCTCTCTCTCACCCTCTCTCCTTCCCTCTTGTCCTCTCTTCCCCCCTCCTCCCTCCCTCTCTCCTTTCTTCCCTCCTTTCCTCCTTCCTTCCTCCCTCCCTCTCTCTCTTTCTTTCTTTCTTCTGCTGAGTCAATAATTTTAAGATAAAGAAAGATATATAAAAAGGATCTAGAATGCTCATGTGCAGTTTAATCCCTATTCTTTCCTGCAATCAGAGAATAAAGTAGGGAGATAACGAAGTGGGCTTGTGGCAAAGAATGAAAGAAAGAAATTGACTGTGATTACAGACCTCACACCAAAATTATGATTATAGACCTGAGACCCAAATTATGCAGATTGAGACCACATGAAACATATGGTATAATGTTTTTTTAGGCATAGTTCGCTTGGTCTTTCTTTAAAGCCCTTAAATATTGAGCTGACTGTTGAAAAATTCTGTCTCTGGTAATTACACTCTAGGCCTGCCCCTTGAGGTTTTCATGGAGAGTTTCAAACTTTGCAATAGTGCAAAAATTCCTTATGTGACATGGTGGTGTGGAGTGTGGGCTTATGGCTCTGTGATGGGCTTGTTGGGGTGTTAGCATGAAAATACCTATGTACTTGGCGGCATTCTCCCTGGGGCTATAAGACCTGAATGGATTGAAACATTGATTGGTTTGGAAGTCTTCTCTGGCAGTATGGTGTTAGTGATGTCTATCACGCCCTTTCTTTCCATTTTCTGTGTCAGCATCCTAAACTCAGCAACCTCAGAGATCAACGCAACGTTCTAAAGTTGAAGGAACTGAGGCCTGGAGAGGGTAAAGGACTTACCCACGGCTTTTTGGTATAGCAAAATATAGCTTCTAGAAGTGCTTTCCATTGATCAGATTGCGTGTTCTTTAAAACAATTTGATGAGGTAGGTGGGACAAGTTGTTTTGCTCCATTGTATAGATGAGAGAGTTGAGAGACAGTTGAGGTTAAATTCCTTAGAACCCAAGAGATAGTCAGTGGCATGCCTTGGATTAAGACCCAGATCTTCTGATTTCTGGTACACACCCTCATGCCTCTGAATCCTTTTCTTTCAGAACAGACATTTCTGTTGTGTTGAGTTTGTCAAAGTACCTCTTACATCATTTTTTTTAACTTATACTTTTCTTCTTTTTGGTGAGGAAGATTGGCCCTGAGCTAACATCTGTTGCCAATCTTCCTTTTTTTTTTTCTCTCCAAAGCCCCCGTACATTAGTTGTGTATCCTAGTTGTAGGTCCTTCTAGTTTTGCTGTGTGGGAAGCTGCCACAGCATGGTTTGATGAGTAGTGTGTAGGATCCAAACCAGCAAACCCTGGGCCACTGAAGCACAGCACTTGAACTTAACCACTGAGCCACGGGGCCAGCCCCAGTCTTGCATCATTTTTCATACTGTTATTCTTTGGTGCCTGAAAATTGTCTTAGGGTGGTAATTAGCTTTTCTTTTTTTTGAGGAAGATTAGCCCTGAGCTAACTATTGCCAGTCCTCCTTTTTTTGCTGAGGAAGACTGGCCCTGAGCTAACGTCCGTCTGCATCTTCCTCTACTTTATATGTGGGACGCCTACCACAGCATGGCTTGCCAAGTGGTGCCATGTCTGCACACGGGATCCGAACCAGCAAACCCTGGGCCACAGAGAAGCGGAACCTGCAAACTTAACCACTGCGGGCTGGCCCCAGTAATTAGCTTTTTAAATTGGTAGATATTTTGTTTCTCTTAGTTAGTCCATTCCAGCTGCTATAACAAAATGCCACAGATTGGGTAGCTTATAAACAACAGACATTTATATCTCACAGTTTTGGATGCTGGAAGATCAAGATGAGGGTGCCAGCATGGCTGGGTGAGGGCTCTCTTCTGGGCTGCATATGTCTGGCTTTGTCCTCACGTGGCAGAGGGAGCTAGGGAGCTCTCTGTGGCCTCTTTTATAAAGGCATTAATACCATTCATGAGGTCTCTGCCCTGATGAGCTAGTCACCTCCCAAAGGCCCCACCTCCTCAAATCATCACCTTTGGCATTAAGTTGTCAACATATGAGTTTTAGGGGGACACAGACATTCATACCATAGCACTAACTATGTTATAACGTCTCTGAGGACTGGGGACAGGCAGGTTTTATATAGTTTTTGAATCCCCCTTAGTACGTAGCATATAATATATGCTTGATGAATATTTGTTGATTGACTTATAGTGGAATTCAACTGGGGGTTGGCATATGTCTAATATAAATCTGGAAATTAAAGTGTCTTTTGGTTCGTGGCTCAGGATAAAAAAAATCATTGGTAATAAAATTTGCAAGTCTCCTAGCCTAATCAGGTGTTGTGTAAAATTTGTATCTTGATTTGAGAAAATCTGTGTCTGCCAGCAGCTTCTGACTGTTGGAACATTAAAATACAGATTAATTTTTGGTTGCAAAGTTCTGGCATAGGGTTTGTGTAATACCGTCTAAATTATCCCCAGAGCTTTCAGGTATCTGCCAATAGTGAACAAGTTGATCTTGTTTCTCTTTTAAAGATTTCTGTCTTTAGAGCTGTGTGCAGAGGTTCACTGAGCGATGTTCTGCTCCTAAAACCAAGACCTTGAAAACCAAGGATGGATCAAATACCTAGTTTGTGCTAAGAGCCAAGAAAGCAGAAGCTGGATTAGACAAGGGTGGAAAATAGAGAGAGGGCAAGAGGAAGGAAGAAATGGAAAGTGTAAGCAATGTGAGCAGGAGTCTGGCATAAGCCTGATGTTTAAGGCTCCTGTGGGCCTGGCTGATTGTCATCTCCCCACGTGACCTGCTGGCCAGAAAGAGTTAATGTGTCCCTTCGCTAAGGCTGGCCCTCCAGCCTGCTACAGAACTAGCCCAAGAACCATCACATTAATCACATAGAACTTTCTACTCAAATTGGATTTGGGGCCTGATATTAAGGAGTAAAAAAATAACCATTTCAAAGCCATTTCAAATGTTTGTGAAAGTATATGGGATTTTTTATGGACCAGTAGGGAATTTAACACCAATAAAATAGAAATACAGAGTCGTATCTCAATTTTTATGTTGGAATCATATCTTGATGAAGGTAGTTTTAAACAACTGTATTTATTGAGGACCCATTGAGGGCAAAACACATTCTAGGTGTGCTTTTCTGTTATTTTGCAGGAAAGAGAACCAGTCTCATTGAAGTGAGTTGAATGTTTATAAAGGGAAATAATAGAACAATGCATATTCTTTACTCTTGAAAAGTTTATGAATCAGCTGCATGTCAAAGCAATATCATAATCACAATGTAGAGAAGATAATCCATTGTTTTCTTGTATAAAGTCATTAGCATTCTAACTTGCTCATTCATTCAGAAATCACACATTGAAAAGAAAACAATTAGCACGCTCTTTCACATGACTGTGATAAGTCCTCAGGCCTACTCAGGAAGCTGTTGAGTAATGGGCATGCTGATTTGTTATTAATGCCTATATATTTTAGAAAAAGCATCAGATTTAGATATGAAATTGCATTTTTTTCTATTTACAATATAAAAGTCATTATGAGAGGAGATAAAGAGACAAGCAGGTAGACAAACAAGGCCACAAGGCAGAGCTCAGATTGGGGCCCAGGGTCTGTTCACACCCCTATTTCTGCTGAAGGGGGTTGATAGTCTAAGAATGGATAGTAGGGAGCTGGATTGGATTAGAACCTCAGATCAGAAGCAATTCATAGGCCTTCTTCCCCCACTCCCTTGCACTTATTTCTTTCACAAGCTTTTGCAATGTTCTTTGGGTATTCTGTTGTACAACCTAAAAGAAATTAGGCATCTAATAATAGTTTTCTTAAGGGAGAGAAAGGAGTACAATCTAGAATTTGCATTTCACCTGTTTCTAGTAAGGATTCTTTTTTTAAAAGTAGCCCTGAGAATGGATCCTTATTGTTTCATCAAGCTTGCGTTGGGTACCCACTGTCAGCTCTGGGGACACAAAGATGAATGGGACACACCCTGCTTGCCAGGAGCTCACAATCTAGTAGACCCCATGGGATAAGACACATAAAGACATCATCAAGGGCCTATGAGAATTCAGGGGAGGAGGACTTTGATTCCTGCTGGGCGACTCATGGAAGAGGGCAGTTGGAGCTGGTTCTTGACAGATATACCAGATCTGGATATGCAGAGGTGGGGGAAGGCAGAGGGAGCAGTCAGGGTTGAGAAAGCATGTGGCATGGTGGCCAACAGTGAGAGGTAGATTTTTCTTGGAGTATAGGGCTTAGGAAGGGAAATGATGGGAAGTCAGGTTAGTAATGTAAGTTGAAACTAGATTGGTAAGGACAGCCTTGAATGTCAGGCTAGCGTCTTTTGGACTTTATTTATAGGCTAAGACATAGCCAGAGGATTAGCCTGGGAGCCTCACGAACAGATATTTATAGCATACGGTGGCAAGAAACATGATAGAAATGAGCGCAAAATGGTTGGAAGCACAGAGGAGATAGCCACTAAGCTGCCAAGGTGTGGAAGCTGGGCACAGTCAAGAAAGGCTTCATATAAGAGATAGCATTTATTTGAGTCTTGAAGGATAGATATGAGCTCTCCAGGGGATGAGTTTGGGAATGGCATTCCAAGCAGGAGGAATGGCACCTGCAAAGTCCCAGAGGTCTGTGAGAACATGTCATGCTGGGGAATGGTGATTACTTTGCTGTAGAGAATATAGGTATATTGGAAGTGGGTAGCAAGAGATAAGACCAGGAAGAAGGCAGGGACTGGATCCTAGCAGACCTGGTAGGCCTGGCTAAGCAGCCTGGACTTAAAGAAAGAGGCCTGATCAGATGTGTGCTTTAGAAACATCTCTCTTGCAGTGGTAAGCAGGGTGTGTTAGTACAAATGAGAAAAGCTTGGCTTTCTGGGAGAGGGGAGGCAGTGGGACCAAATTGTGTAAGTAGTGTTTGGGGCTTAGAGTCCAGGATAGACATGGGAAGTGGACTGAAAATATTTAGGGGAACTTTTTTTTATAGTTTTAATTAATACCATAGTTTTAGTAAAATAAGACTCTTTGTTTAAAGGGAATCTTACACAGACTCCTGCACGCTGCAGGGAAAGGCAAACTGGCCTGCTGCGGGATGGTTGGGCACTGAGAAGGCAGGCTCACCTGGGGACAATCAGCTTGCTCTTTTTTAGAGGCTCTCACTGCTCCTGGTGATTCTCGGGTGCGGTATCAGGGGTATTCTTTGATACCTAGGGTCATCGCAGATCCCAAGGCATTCTGAACAATTGTTTGTACTCCAATCAGGCTGAATTTATGCAAGGGGTTTCAGGGTTCTGGGAAGAAAGCAGGGGGTAAAAGTGGTGCCTAGGCCAGAGGCACACAATGACCCCTTATGCTCTAGTGCTGGGTATTTGGGAAGACACTATGAAGAGGTAGTGAAAAGCAGGGGACAATTTAGGAGTTGGAGTTGGATGCGAGTCCCTGCCCCACCCTTCCTAGGTATAAGAACGTGCACAACTCTCCTAACCTCTTGGAGCATCAACTTAATTATCAATCAAACATAAATAATACCAGTATCTCCTTCAGAGGGATTTTATGAAGATGAAAGAAGATAATTTGTGTAAAGTGCTTAGCACAGGGCCTGCCACATATTAAGTGTTGGATACATTTTGGCTATTAATATTGTTGTTTGTAATCGGGAGACTGTCTACTCATTTTCAGCCCTGGCTTCGGCCTTCATATCTTGATAAATTTCTCTTTACTAAGAAAGAATGCCTCTTGTTTAAACAACATGAGCATCATTTATTTTTAGTTATGTCCTATAAGGGGAATTCAAGGAATTAATATCAGACTGGGTTTTTGAAAATTACCTGGAAATACTTCAGATACAAAAATGGTATGAAGAATATTCTAGTGAGTGCTAACAGATCCACTGCTCAACATAACAAAATATTACTGATACACTTGAAGCTCTTTGTAGAACCC
Organism: Equus przewalskii; assembly: GCF_037783145.1. Classification (NCBI taxonomy): domain Eukaryota; kingdom Metazoa; phylum Chordata; class Mammalia; order Perissodactyla; family Equidae; genus Equus; species Equus przewalskii. The sequence continues at coordinate 111,614,954 of NC_091863.1, read as the reverse complement.
TTCGATCACATTCCCTCCACCTCCTGCCTAGAGGTCAGCAGGATTCTAGATTTAGCGTGAATACTTCCATGGGTATTTTTCATATTGCTATTACATTTGGAACTATCTGGAAAGAATATGTCATTTGATTTTCATTATTTTTACTTTATATAGAAGGCCTCTTACTGTATTTATTCTGCAGCTCACTTTTTTCCCCTCAACATTTCGCTAACATAGATATTAATATATACTTGTTGTAGTACATGAGGTAGGGAAGCACACGTTTTGTTATTTATTATGGAGAAGATTGTTGCCTTTTTATTGTAAAATAAAAAGAGTTAATGTTTTTTTAAATAGTAGGGGTATTTGGAATGGACTTTCTGCAGGCTCAAGGAAGCAAGAGACTCTGTTTTTGGAATTTTATCTAATATACATACAGGCCAGTCATAAGTATAGAGTGCCAAACCTGCACCTTACTGAACCTTAACTGGGTGGCTTTATTGATGAAACTTCCAGAATTTTGTTTACACAAAACTCACCTGGATTTAGAGGCTTGGCATTTTGACTATTAAGTAAGAAACTTTTGTGAATAATAGTTCAGTTCACAAATGGTCTTAAATGAAACACCATGCATCTATAAACTGTGCTCTCACGTTTAGTCATTTGAGCATGAAAGAGTGTCCTAGTTTTCATTTTGAACTCTTATCGTCTTATATTTGTGAAGTATGATGTCTCTTTAAGTATTATTATATGCTTTTTGAAAGAATACATATTAGTAGTTTATATTTTGGTAAAGTTGCGCTGTTGTAAGTTTGCAAATTATTATTCCACAGCATTTACACTTTAAGGTTTGAGAGGACACCTATGCATTTATTTATTTATTTATTTATCTATTTATTTATTTATTTGGTGAGGAAGATTGGCCCTGAGCTAACATCTGCTGCCAGTCTTCCTCTTTTTGCTTGAGGAAGATTGTTCCGGAGCCAAAATCTGTGCCAATCTTCCACCACTTTGTATGTGGGACCCTGCCACAGCATGGCTTGGCAAGCAGTGTGTAGGTCTGTGCCCCGGATCTGAACCCACGAACGTTGGGCTGCCAGAGCACGCAAACTTAACGACTATGCCAGTGGGCCGGCCTCACCTATGCATTTTTTTAAAAGCAGTTTATGGCATATGTATTATGAAATTGCCTCCCATTTTTGCTAAGTGGAGTTTGTCTGTCTTTGTGGGCTGATGAATGATGCCATATTTAGCTCCTGGATCAAACATGTGGCTAATCAATACGGATACCACTTTTAGGCTCTGAGATTGCCTTATGGGACTCCAGAGACATTTCTGATCAGAATGTTACCATTATGTGTCACTCATGGGAGATTAGGGCCACTTGAGGTTTTGACACCTGACCATGTATTTGGTGTACAGCCATTATTGGATGTAACTCATCTGTGACACTGTTATTACCACATCCCTGAGTGAGATATCCTGATTCTTCAGGTGTTGCCACATTGATATCTCAGATACTGGTAATAGAAAGTTGCCCAGAGTGAACTGAGATAATTGACATTGACCGAGCATCTACTTTGCTGTAATTAATGCGATGTTGACATATTGGTTTGATGTGTGCGTGTGTGTGTGCATGTACGTATGTGTGTGCATGCATGAATATAATTGCTGACTTGACTTTTGCTTGTTTTCATCTCTGTAATTAGAATATATTTTGTCTTGATGTTTAAATTAAACCTAACATTTTCCCATAAAGATTTTACTACATGCCGGCTACTATGCCAAGTACAGGGTGTATGTAGATTATTTTACCCTTGAAGAGCTGACAATCCAGTAAAGGAGATAGAGAGTATACTTTGGCAGGGTTTTTAGTTGAGTTCTGTGCAGTGTGTTAGAGGAACACAAGAGGAAGGAAGTGTTCATTTGTAAAGTATAATTGCTCCAAGGAGGCTTCTCAGAGGAGGTGATATTTGACATGTCTTGGTGGATGAATAGAAATTTGCCAAATTGAAATGCAGAGGCAATGTCACTTGCTAAGGCGGAGAATCAGGAAAGAGGATGATGAGTTTGGGAAGCATGTTGGGGCTAAGAGAGAGGCTGGAAATATAGGCATGGGCCAGGTCGCAAAAGATCTCGTGTCATGATCAGGAACTTGCACGTTATCTCTTAGGTAATGGAGAATTGGTGGAGAGTTTTGTATGGGGAAGTGAAATGCTCGGATTGGGTTTTAGGAAGGGCTCTCTGGTGGCAGCTTGGAGGAACTATAGCTGAGCCGGTGGTGAAGATGGGGCCTCATTGTGATCTGGTCTAATGCAAAGAGCCTGGGACTCAATCAGAAAGACCAGAGTTTGAGCCCTTGCTCTACCACTTACTAGCTGTGTGTCCTCGGGCAAATAGTAAAATTTCTCTGAGCTTCAGTTGCTCGTCAGTGAAATGGGGATGACAATTCCTACTTTGCAGGGCTATTGTGAGGACTAACTAATATCAGGCATGCGCCACCTATATCACCTGCCTGGGATGTGGTAGCTGCCCAGGAAACGCTACTTCCCTTCCTCGTCTCTTCTCATATTTGCACTCTTGCCCTTCAAATGATGTCTGGAATAGTCTATTTTGCTCTGAGATTTTCCCAACAGTGTCTGTCTGGGTCTTATTTTCCTCAGGTGGCTTTTTAGTGTTTACTTTAGTTCACTTAGCTTTTGACTCATCACTTCAATTTGACATAAATAGCAGCTTAAGGACCTGTTACTTTTTTCTCACCTTCATTTATTGTGACCCGTAAAGCTCAAGTGCATTGGCTTGTAGACTGCAGCATACCTTGTGTTGCCTTAGATTTTAAGTACTTTCCTCATGATGATGTATAGTAATATCTGCAGCCAGGAAATTTGTTTGATGGCTCTATTTATCCTGTAAAATGCTGAATTTAATTAGGAGTTGATGTCCCATTGGATCCCAACCATACTCAATCATTTTCCAAAAGATACAATGATTTATTTGCTCTAAAAATCCTGTATGTTTCATTTCATTTCGACACTCCTTTTATTGAGTGTCTGTGATATCTAAGCCTTTGGGCCAAGTGAGGAGTCGAGAGTTGATTCAGACCTGGCCTGTGCTTTCCCAGTACTTGCTTTCTATAGGGTAGAGAGGCATGTAAACTGCTATGTGATTGCAAGTGGAATTGATTGAGTGATGAATGAGCAAATAAACTAGCAAATGACTTGCTGTAGGAAAGTAAAGGAGGGGGCATTTGTCAGGAAGGGATCAGAGAAGCGCTTCCTGGAGGAGGTGGGGGGTGGCTTTTGACCGGAACTTTGGAAGTGAGTAAGAGATCTAAAGATGGAGATGGCAAAGGAAGGGGCTTCATTCCAGGGCGAAACAACCATGTGAACAAAGCCATGGTGTGCAGCTGATGAAGAGCACGTTGTTTGTTGTGGCTGGAGGGTAGATGTATTTGGAGAAAGGCTGAGTAAAGGATGGGCTGACTTGCCTTGACTGCCAGGTTTGGCAGCATATACCTGATGCTGAGGGGTTCCTAGACATTATTTACAGATTATTTTATTGTGTTATTCTTTCACTACATGCTCATTGTAGCAATCTGGAAAATATAGAAACATACTAAGAAGACGGCATAATTCACCCAAGGGGAAAAGCACTCAAGTTTTTGGTGAATTTCTTTTCAGTGTTTAATTTATTCAGTGGGGATCATACATGTTTGCAGTGATACTTCTTATGTCTTTTCACTTATCATATTGTGAACATTTTTGATGTGATTAGAACATCCTTAAAACATCATTTGTCATAACTGCATACTGTTCAATCATACGGGTGTATTATATTTTATCTACTCATTCTTCTCTTGTTGGCTGTTTGAGAAGTTTAATTCTGTATATGAGGGCTTTGATGAATGACCTTGTTAATCTTTGTATTGTCAATGACATCTTTTGAGGAAGGGGAGTGCCATGATCACATTTCAGTTTTAGGAGGATCATTGTGAGGGTACTCTGAAAAACAGATTAAAGAGATGAGAGTTTTGAAGCAGGGAGAAATGGTAGACAGGAGAAGATTCCATTAGTGCAGGTAAGAGAAGATGAGAGATAACCTAAGCAGATGGCAATGAGAATGGAGAAGAGGTGACAAATGAGGAGGACTCTAGGCAGGAAGATGAACAGGAATTAGGATTCATTGTTTGGCAAAGTGTACCATCAGAATCACCATTTTGTAAAAAATGGTTCAGAGTCTTGGGCCCCCCTCTGCTAGTGTTGCTGAATAAGAATCTCTGGGGGTGAGCCCTGATTTCTGATAAGCATCTCTGACTATTCTTGTGCATACTAAAGTTTGAGAACCACTTACTTAGGCCTGTGGGCTGTCAGGTTGAGGGCTTCAATTTCTTGCTGGCTGTTCGCCAGAAGCCAGCCTCAGTTCCTTGCCACATGGGCCTTCCCAACTTGGCTGCTTGCTTCCTCAAAGCCAGCAAGGGAAAGAATCTCTTAGCAAGATGGATGTTACATTCCAGTGCAATGTAATCATCTGCGCATAATCACGTACATCCCATCACCTTTGCAATGTCCCATTGGTTAGAAACAATCACAGGTTTCACCCATACTCAAGGACTGGGGATTGTACAAGGGCATGGACACCAGGAGGCTGGGCTCCTGGGGGCCACCTTAGAGTCTGCTCCCCACAGAACATGAGAGGAGTGGGGAGATGGTGAGTTCAGTTTTCTACATGTGACCTTCAAGGTACTTGTGGGCAGAGGTGGATTTGTCACGAATCTAAAGAAGTTTCAGCTTCAGGGCGGGCCCTGTTCTTGCGTGTCCCCTTACAAGGCCGTATCCCTAATTTTATATTCATAATTTTATATCCTAATTCTAAAAAGAGTCTCTTGGGTTGTATAAACTGTAAGCCTCAGAAAACACACCTACCCCTGCCAGTGGGAGATGTAAGGTAGGCAGTGAGTTTCTTGGGTCTGGAGCTCAGCAGAAAGGTCAGTCAGTGCCCAGTGCACGGGTAACCTACTGCAGTAACGTAAAGCTCTCCATTACCACCAAGCAAAGCAGCTCCCTGGACCCCGGTTTCAGGTGATTTCTTTGCTTGCTGGAGAAGTCTCTGCTGCCCAGAGCTCACCATGACACACAGTCCCTAGCTGTGGCTTGCATAACCTTGGCTTAGCAGCTGTTAGCAGGAGGTGGTCATTAGCAGGGGAAATCCATAAATTATTTTCCCAAGCAATTTCTAAAGAGTGGAGAGGATGAGCTCCAGAAGACCGCATTTGTAGCTGGTCCAGCATTTTTTGGGAGCTCATGCTAAGCAAAGGAGAAAATAGAACTCTCAGGCAGACATTTGCCATGCTCTTCTCCCCCCATCTGTTAGCCACTGGGCATCTGCATCCCCAGGGCAAACGTGCCTCTGAAGACTGCTGGGTCCAGGCTCCTGTGTTGTGGCCAGTAAGAGCCTTTGAACTTTTCTGTCTTTCTCTCTGTATCTAGGACCTTACAAGTTCTTACCCCAGAATGGTGAGTCAGGGAGTCCACAGTTAGCTGCAGTTTCCTGAAGATAACTCATGGAGGACAGCCTAACAAGTCAAATAAGATGTGTCCCTCTACCTCCCGCCATCTGAGTGCTGGGGGCTTTCTTTGCCTAAGGTGAGGAGTTGAGGGACTTTCCTTCTAGTAGATACTTGGTCAGTACTCACATGGCAGGGACCTCCATAGCAACACAGAGCTGGACTAGGCTTTAAAGTATCTCTAGCACTAGGTTCCAACCTGAAGTCTTGGACCCTGAGGATGTGGGGTGACACTAATGCTTCAGGTACTAAATATGCAGAGCTAGTATTAGCTATAGACTAAATTATTATCATGGTCTGTATATGTGCTTCTGGTTTGCACCTGTATGTGCTTACTGTTGTGATGGCAGGTTAGGAACATGGGATCTGGAATCTGAGTGCTTGGTTTGAGATTCTGCATCTAGAACACACAAGCTATGTGATGTATGATGGTACTGGACAAATTACTTAACTTCTCTGAGCCTCAGTTTTGTTATCTGGAAAATGGACATAGTAGTAGTATGTATCTCAGAAGGTTGTCAGGCTTAAGTTAGATATTCCAAAAAAGTGCTTAGAACAGTGTCTGGTACAAAGTAAGTGCTGTATGTGTTAACCGTTATTATTGCTAACATACAAATGAAAAGAACTGATCAATGCCTTGTAGCTGTTTCTGGTTTAGTGTTTCCTCCATCAAAAGGCAGTGAAAGAAAAGCTGCCATCATGCTCCTTAAATGAGTGCAGAGCTGGGGATGGAGCCCCAGGCTCCTGACTACAGTTGCCACATCAGTGATGCTATTGCAGACCCTACATTTTGTCTCTCAAAGCCTTTGCTTAATGAAAATAAATTGAACTTTTTTGTTGTTCTTCTTGTTCCGGGTTTATTGTCATTCAGTAGCCACATTTTGATATTTGGGACCTCTCTAATTAGCAAGCAGTGATTGCCTGGGCACTCTCTTCTCAGTTAACATGTCCAGAACAGCCCTTAGTCATAATGGTTTGCTTCTATAGTCATGTTATATATTCATCCAGGCTTTTCCTGAGACGATGGTTGTGTTGTCCTGGATACCTCTCTGTTGATTTGGGGTTGGTAAAGACATCACTTCACTGATGGTCTTAAATGGTTGAGTTATTGCATGCTTTGTGAGCAGCACAAAATGTTCTGAATAGAGAAACCTCACGGTGACTCTAAGTAGGGCTGTTTTCCGCCCCCTTGTCCATTCCTGCACGTGTACTTGCCATTTGTATAGCCAGAACCCCCTTTTCGCTAGTAGTTGTCCTAGGAAGTCTTCTTACTGCCAGGACCCAAGGGCATGCCAACCAGAGATAGTCAAGGGATGTTAGATCTTAGGTAAAATGAGAAGACCTTTTCTGTGTTTGTTCTTTTCTCAAGATGGTACCTGTGTTAGTTTTCTAGGACTGCTGTAACAAATTACCACAAATTTGGTGGCTTACTCTTTTTATAACATGCAAGATTAAGAATGACTAACATTTTAAAGGTGAAAGATAAATTAAAAATTAAAAAGCTATCAACAATAACTTTATGTGTCTTTGCTGAATATTTTTAAATTTATTTACTTAAAAATTGTCATGTGTCAAATTACATATGCAAATTTCCAGTTTATAGCAACGCAAAATATACGTTTTATAGAAAAATCCAATGTATAGAAAATATCCAATTTATTGAAATGTAATAATAATAGCAATGTGATCAAGTTTTTTGAAAACTCACTCAAAACTGTTATTTTCCCAGCAAAAGTAAAAGAATTGAAAAAATTCACTTGATATTTTTAGTGAATTAACTTTTAACTATTCCTTGATATGGGAAAATGAATTCTAATTTAACTAGGTGCTAGATATTCATTCAGATCTTGCCAACGGTTTTCTTTGTGTTTGACATAATTAATGATGGGTTGAATGATGTTTTTAGAATTAAATAATAAAATATAAACAGAGGATCAAATATAAACAACATTCACAGGGCAACAGTGGTAGCTAATAGGCACACACAAGCCTCCTCTTGCTATATAACTTCTAGAATGAGCAATAAACTAGAGAAAGCCTTTCAGTCACGACCATCTATTCACCATAGTTTTGTGGCACTGATCTTTTTTTTTTTTTGATTTTTTTTATTGAGTTATTGATAGGTTATAATCTTGTGAAATTTCAATTGTACATTAATGTTTGTCAGTCATGTTGTAGGTGCACCACTTCACCCTTTGTGCCCACCCCCCACCCCACCTTTCCCCTGGTATCCACTAAACTGTTCTTGGTCCATAGTTTTAAATTCCTCATATGAGTAGAGTCATACACAGATTATCTTTCTCTTGCTGGCTTATTTCACTTAACATAATTCTCTCAAGGTCCATCCATGTTATTGCAAATGGAATGATTTTGTTCTGTTTTGCAGCTGAGTAGTATTCCATTGTATATATGTACCACATCTTCTTTATCCATTCGTCTGTTGATGGGCTCTTAGGTTGCTTCCACTTCTTGGCTATTGTAAACAGTGCTGCAATAAACATTGGGGTGCACAGGACTTTTGGGATTGCTGACTTCAGGCTCTTTGGATAAATACCCAGTAGTGGGATGGCTGGATCGTATGGTAGTTCTATTTTTAGTTTTTTGAGGAATCTCCATACTGTTTTCCGTAGTGGCTGCACCAGTTTGCATTCCCACCAGCAGTGTATGAGGGTTCCTTTTTCTCCGCAACCTCTCCAACATTTGTTGCTATTAGTTTTAGATATTTTTGTCATTCTAACGGGTGTAAGGTGATATCTTAGTGTAGTTTTGATTTGCATTTCCCTGATGATCAGCGATGATGAGCATCTTTTCATGTGCCTATTGGCCATCAGTATATCTTCTTTGGAGAAATGTCTGTTCATGTCTCCAGCCCATTTTTTGATTGGGTTGTTTGATGTTTTGTGATTGAGTTGTGAGAGTTCTTTATATATTAAGGATATTAAGCCTTTGTCAGATATATGACTTGCAAATATTTTTTCCCAGTTAGTGGGTTGTTTTTTTGTTTCAATCCTGTTTTCATTTGCCTTGAAGAAGCTCTTTAGTCTGATGAAGTCCCATGTGTTTATTCTTTCTATTGTTTCCCTTCTCTGAGAAGGCATGGTGTCCGAAAAGATCCTTTTAATACTGATGTCAAAGAGTGTACTGTGTGGCACTGATCTTGCATACGTTTTATGTATTGTCCATGAATTCATTGTCAGTGCTGCCTGTGTGATACCCAAGAAAACTCAATAGGGGAAATTAAATAATAAGCGATAGGATTTTGTTGGGTAGGATTGAGCTTTGGAGGACCACAAACCATTGTTACCTGTAAGAATTTTTTTGCCTCCCTCCTCAAGAACTAATTTTCATCGCCTTGGAGGCTACATGTCCTCCAAGAGAACGCATGGAGAATTCATGGTTTATCTGATTGTGTCCTCTTAAGAGTTAGTCTATCTTCCTGACATACAGGGGCCAGGAAAGGTGAATATTAAAAGGATATAGGGCAGAGGATCAGAAAAGATTCAGGGCAAAGACCATTGCCATGGGGGAGCAGCCCAGGTGGGGCACTGAAACAAGGGATCCTCACCACTGGAGTGAGGATACTACAACAGTCGGGTCAAAGCAAGGTTAGGGACCCCTCCTTGGAGTTATTGTGTCTCTCAGACTTGCTGCATCACTGTACTTATCACACGGTGACTAACTGATGTTTTGTGTACCGTCTAATCTGCTAGCTCTGTGTAGACATTGGCCATTCTGTCTTGTTGCGTTGCCAATATCTAGCACAGTGCCTGGCACACAGAAAGTGCTCAGTAAATATTTGTTTATGGATTAAAGAGAAGGCACTGCAGATGGACCTGGCTGACTTCACAGGCTAGATGAGGGCTGGATCCAACAGGAAAAAAGAAGATGCACTATTTGATAGCAATCCCAAGCCACCACCTGCAAATAAAGCCTTCTCTTCAACACCATGCCATCTACCTGAGCCCAACAGGGGAAGTCATTGTAGATAGCTGAGTTAGACTGTTTGCCATTTAGATACCTAAGTAGTTTTAATGTGAAAAGTTTGAGTAGGTATCTTTCTAAAATGTACTAGTCAGTGCTTTGCTTTTTTGAAGCAAATACTGCTGAATATAATTCATCTTTTATTGGAGACTCAAAATCCTCCTGAAAGGAATCAATTCTTGGGACATGAGGAGCCTTTATACTGCTCCAAGTGGTCTGAGACCAGTCTTTGAGGTTTTGGGCTGATGTTTCTGAGTTGTTTTTTTCTTTTTTTTGGTCTCCTTCCCTGGCAGACCAGCAACTGTCATTTTAAATTGTTGTTAGTGGCCTACTGGTAGTACTTGCTCTCCTCCCTCTCATTTGATGGTTCTTGGATGTTCAGATGGAGATCGGTAGTCAACCTTGTAAAAAGTTTGTGTAAAGTAGGAGAAAGGAAGTTCTCAGTGAGAAGTTGAGGAGCTGTCCTGTGAATGAAATTTCTAGAACTTTGTGGATGTGTGAGTGTGTGTGAGTGCACTTGTTTACCTCTAAGGGACCCATTTCGGCCTCTTCCTGTTGTTACCTGAGTTCTGGATGTGTGAAATGTACAAATAAGTTTTATGCTGGATAAGCAAGTGATTGATGTAATGTCTTCTCAGAAGAGTTTATGGAAAGTTTATCGTCTCAATGGACTGTCCCAAATTCCTTTTGTAGGGGCGCACCCTTGAATCAGGGGCTACAGATTTCCAGTTTATAGAAAAAGTAACATAGGAGATCTGGATTGTTTTGTACATTGCGACGTGTTACCTGTTCAGGTAATCTTATTAAGTAGCACTATCCAACCGTGGTTTTAAGAAGTGCTAATTAACATTTGGTTGGGAAAATGTAATTACTTGAATGGGAATTTTGACCCAGATACTTAGCTGCTATTCTTAGGACATTTTAAACTTAAACTCACTTTTCTTTCACCAAACATACTAATCAGATATAACATTAGTAGCTCTTATAAGTGTGAGCACTTTCAATTTTCAGCGTTTATAAAGATTGAGTCCCTGTATGTTGACCTTGTGTCCATTTAACAAAGTATTTTCAATGTAACACAGCATGTGGTCTCCCTTTTGAAGTCAATTCCGTGTTTCTAATTTAATTTTTAAATCTTTAATCTTATGTATTACGATAGTATATATTATGTAGATAGGTCTAGAAATGGAAAACCTTTGAAATGGTGCAAATTAATGATGTGTTAAATATCACAGTTTGAAGAAGGCGGTGTGAATATCCTGAAAGAATAGAGGAAGAGTAAAGAATAGAAGAAAAGCAGAGAGAGAAAAGGAATCCTCAAGGGAAATAATAGAGTTTTGTAAATACATCGTCAAATCACTAAGACTGATAGCAGAAAAGGTCAAGGCCATTTTAACATTGCAGGAAACTAAGTCCAGGTTGCCTTTGAGAAATACTAATGTTTTGAGTAACTCAAAATTGTTGTTAAGATTTGGTGTTGAGGATAAAAGGGAGTCTCAGCAGGACTCAAGGCCTGCCACTTCATCGTCTGACAAATCCCTGTGTTCTGGGCAAGGGGGTCAGGACTCTGCTGGACCTGCCCTCACGAATGTCGAAATACCTCCCAGGCATCCAAGCCTCTGGGGGCTAGCAAGGCCTGTTGTACATTGACGGCAAAACTGACATTAGGAGCACACTCATTACAGCCACCAGCTCAAGAGCAGGGCCTCAAATGTGAGTTTTGTTGAGCATTCCTGTCCTTTCAGTGTTAAAGATGGATGTACCATATTTATTTATTTCTGTTTTTCAACAAAGGCTTTGTGATGCTTTACCATAATATTCCATAATTTCTTTTAACCAGTGGCCACTGACATTAGACAGCCCAATTACGTGGCAGCCTTCTGGATCAGAGCTGATTTGGGAAGGCATTTTTAGGGTAATTATATTCAGAGTCATTCTTCCTCTTTTATTCATTCGAAAAAAAAGCTGGCCTTTAGGATTTATTGTGTAGGCTGCATACACCAAACATATTCTCTCACTGGGAATTTCTATCCCCCTCACTGAGAAATTTTAGCATTAAATTATAGTCCCTAAGTGTAAGGAGGCGATTCCTAGATAGCATTTGAAGTTCTACTCTAAATAGGCAGGTGTGTGTTCTGTGTGGGACTGACCGTGTGGGTGTGGGGTGACGGAACAAGGAAACATGGGGCAGGGCAGTTGTGGGAGGAAGGCAGGAGCTGAGAAGGGAAACACTTATCATCCGCTGATGTCTTTCATTTCCTTGCTAGTCCCTCACACTTGAAAAGGAAGTAAGTGTGTAAGGAGAAAGGCTTCTGCAAGCCCGGGGCATCCCCCATGAAGGGCGCACTCTGCTGCTCTTCTGCATTTGCAGAAGGAAGGAAGGACGTTCACATGAGCTGGGTACCTACTATGTACCAGGCACTTTCACATATGCTCTGTGTACTGGGTTGAGTAGTATCCCTCCTAAAATTCATGCCTGCTCAGACCCCCAGGATGTGACCTTATTTGGAAATAGAATCTTTGCAGATATAATCAAGTTAAGATGAGCTCCTACAGAATTAGGGTGGGCCCTAAATTCAGTGACGGGTGTCCTTAGGAGAAAGAGATTTGGAGACACCTGGAGACGTACAGGGCCACAGGGCCATGTGAAGATGGAGGCAGAGATTGGAGTTTTGCAGCCGTAAGCCAAGGAACGCCAAGGATTGCTGGCAACCACCAGAAGCTAGGAGGAGCTAGAAGAGCCTTCAGAAGAAGCATGACTCTGCTGACACCTTGATTTTGGACTTCTAGCCTCCAGAACTGTGAGAGAATAAATTTTTGTTGTTTTAAGCCACTCAATTTGTGGTATTTTGTTATGGCAGCCCTAGGAAACTAAGACTCTCTGTAAATAAGGACAGCCCAGACAGGTGGATACTCTTGGATGCCTTTTGTAGACTGAGAAGCTGAGTCTTATTGAGAAGGTCCTACCTCACTCACAGCACAGATATTTTGCAAGCACCTGCGACTGGGCATGGCACTTGGAGGAGTATAGGTGGCTAAGTGTGGCCCTTGCCCAGGAAGTTCCCTGTATGTATATATATATGGAGTCCTGACTACTTCCTCTGTGTCATCTGTGGGCCCCCTGGAAATGGAGATGGATTTTCCTCATAGGCCCTGTAACACTAGGCTGCTTGTCCTAGGCTGCCTTCACCTGCTCACAGGCTTCTTTGATAGCTTTTTTGGGTGACTCTTCTTGATTCAAAGAAGATTAACAGAAGATAAGGCAATCTGAGGAAATCCAGATGGAGATAGGCCTCCAACTGCTCTCATCTGATTCGTTCCTGACCCAGATAAGTTCAGACAATAGCTTAATTTTCCCAGGAGAGGGTGTTGGGGTCTAGAAAGGCTTCTTGGAATGGTGACATTTGATGTGGATGTCTCAGGAATTTCTTCAGTGGGAGAAGGGAGGGAAGCAGAGAGTGCAGGCATTGTTGGTGAAGGCATTTCAGGCCAAGGAAGGAGTGAGAGGAAGGATGCAGAGGGGTGCTGGAGCTGAGTGGGCCTGGGTTACCACTGTTAGTAACGCACAGCTGGGGTGCAGGTTGTGTGGCTCTAGCGGGAGTAGAGGGAGAGGAGGAAGAAAGGGAAGCTGAGGCCATCATGGGCAGTATTTTCTCTTTTTCCCCTTTTTTCCTGGTTTTAACAACTTTATTGACATATAATTGACATATACATATATTTCAAACAGCGTATATTTCAAATGTACAATTTGATAAGTTTTGATGTATGTATGCACCGTGTAACCATCACCACTATCAAAATAATGAACATATCCATCACTCCCAAAAGTTTTCTTGTGCTTTTTTGTAATCCGTCTCTCCCATCCCTCCCTGACTCTGATGTCCATATATCCATCCCTAGGAAGCCATTGATGGAGCAGTATTTCTTAAAGTGTGATCCAAGGACCCCTGGGCATCCCCAAGTGCCTTTGAGGGGGTTTGTGAAGTCCTGCCTTTTCTAATTACATATCTCTGTAAGACCAGGGTTTCTTCATGTACCTCAGCTAAAACAACCTATCACAACAAAGCGAAAGCAGAAGCCAACATGAAATTCCATCTGTTCTCTATTAAGCCAGACATTAGAGAGATTTGCAAAAATACAAAACAATGCTGCATACCTACATTTTTGGTTGTTTTGGAAAATATGGTTGTTTTCCATAAAATGTGGTTATTTTTCATAAAAATATGGTATTTATGTTACCATGTAATTATATTATTTATATTAACATGTAACAGGTTTATTATTGCTAATTTTAGATGCATTAATACATGAATATTTAAAAAGTTTTTTCAGTTTTAATCTCTTATATGATAAATATTGACAGGTATAACCCATATAAATAAAAGCTCTTTGGGCTCCTCAATTATTATTATTTTTTTCAAGAAATTGCCTTGTTTTTGTTCTGCCACTTCTCAATTATTTTTAAGATCCTGAGGTCAAGAAGTTTGAGGATTGTTGCTATAGAGGGCTTTGAACGCTATGCTGAACTTGGTGGAATTTCTTTCTCCAGGTGGTGGGGCCCTGCTGAAGATCTTTCCAGCAGGAGGTGACAGGATATGACTTGGGTTTAGAAGGAGGCCTCTGGCAGCAGAAGGATGGGGGAGATTGCGGGAATCCAGGCCTGGGAGAAGGAGTGCCTGCTGAGGGGCGTGGCCATGGGGGACTAGGAGAAGTGATCTGCCTTGACGGATGATCGGATGATCGGGACCGGAGGTACAATCCCCGGGTTTTGTTCTCATAGGATGCGGAAGTGAACTGGTCCCCAAGGAAGGGTAGGGTCTCAGGCAGTGGTTAAGAGGGAAGCAACTTCTGGTCTCCAGGGTTTCTGGCTGGACTGTGGCTGCTCCTCCAAACTACTAGGCCTGTAAACTTGAGCATGAGTAGTGTGCAATCAGTAAGCCAGGTTACCAAATAAATATCCAAATGTAGGTGTGCTTAGAGACCTCTGATTCGCTTTTCAAAATCTTCCCAGCGTGGTTTGCAGAAGCAAGAAGTTTCCTATTGGCCTTTTAACCTCCTGGGTTCCCATTTTATTTATCCGGCTTATCAAACTTAAAGGGAATGTTGTGTTTGTATTACTAAGCCCTATGTTTAGCAGTGTGTTGTTACAACATCCTTATTTTGAATGGCCTTGCATGATTCTCCAAATGCCCAGATGTTCTTCTTTTCATTTAAGGAAGTGTATCATGACCTCTACTTGCCAATATCTCTTTAGCCTTTAGCTCAATGTTATATGTGAATGATGATAACAACCGTCACCACAATGAAAATAACTAACATTTGATGAGTGCTTATTCTCTTCTTTTCATACATTAGTGCATTTCATCCACAAATAAAACCTGCAAGGGAAGTATTATTTTTATTCCATTGTACAAATGAGGAGGAAACCAAGGCTCAGAGTGTGGTAACACCACTTGCCCGAGGTCACATGGCTTGAAAGTGACCAAGCCCGGAGTTGAACCCAGGTAGACTGGTGCCCAAGTCCTTTTTCTTAACCATTACACTATACCTAAAAGCCAAAAACCACTTCTCCCCCCAAACTGTTAAGAATTAGAGAGATGTAGTGTTTAACGGCAGATTTTGAAGAACCATGTACTTAATTAAAGTCTTCTTGGAGAGAGTACTTTGTTGTTCTCTGGAAGTTTACACCTTATCTATTTTTATTGTCTGCGATGCCATTTCTGATGTTTTTGTGTGGTGGTATTTGTGTCTTTCTCTTTCTGTTAGCTATCGTTTTTATCTACAGAACCTATAGCTGGTTATCTGCTATTTTCTCACTTGACAACTAAAATATTGACAATAAACATCTCAGTCATTGCTTGCAGCTTAGGAAAAAAAATGTAGTGAGATGGATTTCTCATAACTCAGTTTTGGAAACGATCTGTCTTCATAGTCAGGTGACAGATGCGCTTATAAAGAACTGGTGTTTACAGTAGCAATTTAGATCTTGCAGAAGGAATGAGGTGGTCTCGCTTAGCCTGTGGACTCCTCAGGCAGAGCCTGTACCTTGAGTGCTTGAGCATTGCAAAGTCTTAATTCGGCCCAGCTCCAGGGAACTCTTTTTCTGGCCCTCAGACTAATCAGTGTGTCGGTCCTAGGGTACACCAAGCCCATGACCTTACGTTTACAGAAGTTAATGTGATTGGAGTTGCATTATCGAGCACTTGCTTTTAGCAGGCAGTTAACAAATATTTACTGAGTACCTACTATTTGCCCATTAGGCACCAGAGCACTGATTAAGATAGATATGGTCTTGATCTTCATGGTTTGTTAGAGGAAACAGAACACTGAAGAGCTAAATAAAAATAAGTTAATAATGGAAGTGGGAAAAGGCTGCAAAGGAGATGGATAACATTGAAAGACTTGCCCTAGTCTAGGAATTCTGAGAAGGCTTCCCTAAGAAAATGACTTTTCAGTTGGGATGAGAAGGATTTGGAGGGGTTAGTATGTGATGGGAAGGGGGAAAAGCCTCCCTCTCAAGTGTTTCTGTATGCAAACGAAGGCACATAACTTAGGCCTATTTTTGTGGACTCCTTGGTGTTTTGTATAGTATAGTTCTTTATAGACAGTAAAGTGCTCAGTAAATCTTTGTTTAACTCGCTTCGTAGTATGGTGGCAGGTTTATATTAATTAACAAATGTGATTTGGTATGGATACGCTGAGGGTTTGGAATCAGAAGACCTGGATTGGAGTCCACACTCTGTCTCCTACAAACTGTCATATTGCCAAGTCACTTGGCATCCTTGAACTTCAGTTTCCTCTAATCAGTAGCAAGAGAATCACACCTCTTTCAAAAGATTGCTGGGAGGATCAGATGAGGTCTTGCATGTGAAAGTGCTTTGTAAACTGGAAATTGTTCCCCTATGGAAAAAGTGCTTGTTATTGAAATCACATCTGGAGCATTCTGAGGCCTGGGGAGGCATGATCCTCACCCAGTCTGTGCTCTTGTTCCCCCTGCAATGAATGTCTCTAAGATGTGAGTGTATTAAGTGAGTTTTGGTAGTTGTCTCAAGCCCCTGTGTACTTGGGTCTCTATGGAGGGAGCTGTTTTTGTGACGACGACTGATGGGCTTTGGGTCACAGACCGTCTCTTTTAGCCCAGTGTGGCCTTCTGTGACCAGATTATTTTGTCCTTAGTGCAGAAAGAGCCCCTGGGTTTGGAGGGAGGGACAGAGTGGCTAAATCCTGCCACCTTGCTACCTTACTTCTTTAGCTGGTCTTCCCTACTTCCACACCAGCTTCTCTAAGGCAGTGGTGCTGTGGTTAAGAACTTGGGTTTTGTAGTCGAGTAGAAGTGGCTTTGAACTCAGCTTTACCACTTATTGGGTGTTTGGGGTTGAGAAGGTTATTTAACCCCTCTAAACCTCAGTTTGCCCATCTATGATGTGGGACTGATAAGATTATCTACCTGACAGGGCTATTATGAGGAGTAAATGTACTGATGTAGTATGCTTAGCACAGTTCCTGTTGCACCCAGTAAGTACTTAATAAATGTTGGCTGCTGTTGTTATTGTTGATATTGATTCCAGTGGATCTTTTCAACTTGTCAGTGATAGAGCACAGTCCCTAGTCAATCTTGAGAGAGAGGAGCAAGGGAACTTTCACTTTTGAACCCTTACTCTGTGACAGTCTTCAAAACAGTGATTGGACCTTGGTTATCTCTGCATTCTCAGGGCCCAGGTTAGTGCACTGGCCAGTGCAGGCACTGTGAATATAAGGCAAAGAACTTGAACTGGAATTGGATACGTAAAGGTTGCTTCACAGTGGGTTGAAAGGTTTTTCCTAAACACACACGTAACACCCAGCTCATTTGATGAGTTGGTGAGTGGGATTTGGCCCGCTGTTGCAGTCTCACAGTTAGCTCTATCAGCGGGTACTCGGATTGGCACAATCAGAATGTTTTTGTGAGGAAAGATTGGCAAAGCTGAATGTTCCTCAAGTAGGGCCTGAGAACTCGGGTGCTTTGGCTATTTCCAACTCCCCATGCCCTGGCCAGGTCCCAAGTAGAATCCTTTGGTGGGCTTCTGTCTGCTCAGCCCTAATGAGCATAGCTGTGCATCTGGCATGTGCCTGAGTTCTAAATGGTGGTGCAGTCTGTGACTTAGCAATCGCCCTCCTAAGTAGCTGCCTCTAGAGAGTTGATGGAAACCAGAAGAGGATCCAGCAACCTCCGCATCAGGCGCTGCATGAATGCCTCTTGAGACCTTTTGGAAACTTGTTTGGTATGTTTCCTGTAGGTTTAGTAGCTTATTTGTGTTTGTTTGTCTAGCCATGCAGTTTCTGCTATCCTATTTTACTTGTTTGCTGCTTGTATAATCCCCACTGAGTAGGCAGTTGTGGTAAAGTGCAAAAGACGTAAGATTTAGCTCAGGCAGCCATAAGATCAAATCCTAACCTTGCCATTTTACTGACCCTGACTCTGGGAACGTTGTTTAATCTCTCTGAGCCAGTTTCTCTGTTGACAATTAGAATAATAACACTTACGTTACAGGGTGCTTGTGAAAAGTCATGGCGTCACATAGGTAAATTGCCTATTTAAATGTCTGGCATTCATTCATTCATTCTTGCTGTATTTACTGAGTGCCTACTCTGTGCAGGCTTGGCACTAGGTGATATGGATTGTGCAGAAAAGAGTTAACATAGCAGGCCTGACTGCTATTCTTTGAAATGTCTGCTTGCAAGGTTGGTCCTTGGCTGGCGTCTGGGAATTTGGATTTCAAGAGAGTTCCCACCATTCCCTAAATGATAAGATGGCTCACTGTGCCTAAACTGTTTGTACAAACAATGTGCTTTATGCTGAGCTCCTGCTTTTCTTTGGGGAGTCTGGAATTTTGATATGTGCTTGGCAGAGAGTGCCTATGTGATCAGCCCCAAAGAAAATCCCTGGGCACTTAGTCTAATGAGCTTCCCTGGTGGAGGACACTTCACACGTGTTGTCAGATCTTGTTGCTGTGGGAATTAAGCATGTTTTATGTGACTTCATTGGGAGAGTACTCTTGGAAGCGGCACCTGGTTTCCCCTGGACTTGGGCCCATGTGCTTTTTCCCTTTGCTGAGTTTCTTCTGTATCCTTTCGGTGTAATAAATCATAACTATGAGTGCAACAATTTGTTGAGTCCTGTGAGTCCTCCTAGGAAATCGTTGCACCTGGAGGTGGCCCTGGGGACTTCCAACACATGGATATAGCTATAAAGGTAAGACACAGTCTTTGCCCTCAGAAAGCTTACGCTTTAGATAGTCTGACATGTAAGTTTTTTATTACAATACGGTGAGTGAAGTTAGTGCAGGAGGCTGGGGTAACCCTGAGGTGGGGTGTTGACCCTAGCCCCTGGGGGCTGGCAGAGTTTTTGGAATTGAAGGTTATTTAGAAATTAGCTGTGTGAAGCAGGAAAAATAAGATAATGGAAGCCTTTAAAGTCTAACATGCCCTTCTAAATCATTTTAGATTTGAATCACTCCTTTCTTTAAAAGTGTTTAATGGCTCTGTGCTCAGTCATTCATCAAATGTACTTGAGGACTGACTGTCCTAACTGCTCTGTGCTTATATTGGAGCCCCAGAGAGAACAGGAATGGTCCCTGCTTTCAAGGATGGTCTGGCAGTTTATAGGTTGAGATGGTTGGGTTTTGAGGAAATCAGGATGCAAAGTGATGTGCATGATAATGAGAGCACTTAAGCTAGCCTGAGGGCGAGGAGTCAGGCAAAGTGTTCCCTGAGAAGCAGTGTCTAGGTGGAAGGACAGGAAAGTTTCAACTGGGACAGGAGAAAAGCATTCCAGGAAGAGGAAACAGCATGTGCAAAGTCCCATGGCAAGAGAAATCATGATGTCCTCTGAAAACAAGTAGTTCAGTGTATCTGGAAAGTGGCAGATGAAGGGGAGGTAGGCAGGAGCTATATTTTGATGAGTAGTAAGGTCGAGCTTGAGGAAACAGGTGAAAAGATTAACTGAGCTGTATTGAGGAATGGGAGAGAAATTAGAGTAGGACACGTAGAACAGTTGGTCAGGATGAAGACCCAAGTAAGACTGGATAGCATAAGTATGTAGTGGCACCAGTCCATAGGATTCCATAACATATGTTCTGCCATGTTGATCTGGGGTTTGGAGTTTGCCAGGTAGGAGAAATGGAAGGAAAAGGAGGCGCAGAACTTAAGGATGTTGGCAAAAGAATTATTGAAGTGAGGGACTAATAATGGTATTTAAGATGGAAGGCAAGAGTGGTCTAATAGACTTCATGGAGCCTTCATAGTCTTTTGACTCCTCTACTAAGTGCTGAAAGAGTGAGAGTAACAGACCGAGAAAACTAGTGACCAGAAAATAGGTTGTTTGAACTTAAGATATCAGAGTTAAATTGTTCCAAGCGACTACAAATTCTAGGGGTCAGCATGGGTATGTGGAGGTGATCTTTGGAGATGAGGAGAGCAAAGAACTGAGAGCCCAGAGGTTGGATATGTTATCCACATGGACACTAAAGTCATATAGAGTGAAGGTGGGACTTGCGGTGGAATGGAAAACTGTGAGCCACATGCCAAAGCCCCCAGTCAATGTGAGAAAGGTCTCATGAGGCCTGAGGTGACAGTGATGAGGAGAAGGAGAGGGCACTATAATTGCATCTTTGTGAACCTCAAAGGAGAAGGGACATGTTTCTTATAATATGAAGTTGCTCTTCTTCCTCTGCCACCTAAATCTCAGTTTGACCTGGGACAGTCTCTGCTTTGGTCCTAAGGGATGGACAGCCTTTGAAATCTGTAGAACAGTTACCAGTGCATTCTTCTCACTACCTGGCCTCCATATCCTCTACATTTGTTTGCCCCAGCTTCCTGGTGAGAAAATTTTTCTCATGGTCCCACAAGAACTATCCTTGCCTTGACTTCACTGAGCCTCCTGCTGGGGCATATTTGTGCTTGTCTGGAGAATCTGCTTCCAAAGACCAGGCAACCCTGTCATTGGAGGGCTGCTTTTGTTATTTACCAATAGTGTTTCCCAAAGTGTATTCCATGAAAATACTAGTGCATCAACATGTTTAGCAATGACAAGTTCCGTGGTCAAATATTGGGGAGCCTATATCCATTTTTAGAGATTCATAATCTACATTAGTATATTAAGACCCTAAGAAATTTTGAAGTAAGGAAACCTTTGTGTAAGCTAGCATTTCCCAATGTGTTTGACCACTGAATCCTTTTCCTTTTTCCCATTTAATCCCCATCAATAGCCGATGGATATATATTGCAAATTGCTGGTCAATTGTCAGAAAAGAAGTATGTGAATTCTGACCCCCCCCCCCCCGCCGCCCGACCATGGCCGTTTATCTAAAATAGGTGCATATTGCAACACTGGTGTATTTTGATTCTACTAATATGAGATTTCACTGTGTTCCCAAGTTTAAATACTATGAATTACTACATTTGGTTAGAATTAACATATTAAAATATTTTGTTTAGACTGTCATTCTTATGTTAAGTTGCAACATTAGGAAATTAACAGCATTTTGTTTTCCTTTGGAAGAATTCCCATAACTAAGATTACAATCTAAAAAAAGAAAATGCACATTTTCAGAGTCCTCTTGCTCTTATTTTAATTAAAAATGACAGCATAAATTTCAAACTAATCACATTATTTACTCTCACAGTAGTGATGCAATTTCCTTACAAATGCATATGGATCATTCATAAAAGTTAATGATATGCCTGGACTTAGATACCTACTTTGTAAATATAAAAAGACAAAAGTACTAAAAAAACACTTTATGAAGTAGTCATAATGAAATGAGAAATAAGTAAGGGAAACTCACAACATACTCTCTTAAATAACACCTTGATTCTGAGAGAAATGCAGAACGTAATAACCCAGACTTTTTAATAAGCAAAACAAACATAAATATGAACATATTAAAATAATGTGGGATGTTGCCAAACTGGTGCTTAGAGGAAGATGCATTATTCTAGGTGTTTGTTTCTAAGAAAGGAAAGGCAAAACATAATGAATTCAGCTTGCACCTAGATATTTTCAAATAGGAGCAATGTCAGAAGCCAGAAAGAGTGGGAAGAAGGAAATAATAAACTTAAAAGCAGAAATAAATAAACTGGAGAAAAACCTGATAAACTCTATAGCTGATTTTTAAAAAAATAAACAATGGTTTTCTCAACTAAAAAAGAGAGAACACAAATTCATTAAATGAGAAATGAGACAGATCTGACAACAAATGTAAAAGATTTAGAAATTTGAAGAGAAACAGTACCCTCCACTGTATGTTAATAAATCAGATAAACCAGAGTGGAAATGATTGACTTCTCACAAAATTACAAAATATAAAACATTGTGCAAGATTGAATAGAAGATACGACTAGACCAGTTACAGGGGAAAAAACAAGAAGTCATTAAAGTCTTACCATGAAACCCACACAAACCATGGGTATTTGAACCAATACATGAATAGAAATATCCCAAACTTTGAAAGCCATGATATCTTTGACTGCCTACCATGGACTAGATCATTTATACACACACACACACACATACACACATACGCATATACACATCTATAACTTCTAGTCTCTATGAAGATTATATATGGGACGTATTAGTAAGACTAATTAGTATTAGTTTACAGCTCATATAGTAGGCTCTGAAAAGTTAGATGACTTACCTGAGTCACACAGCAAATAAGTGGCAGAGCTAGGATTTGAACTCAGATCTATCTGGCTACAAAGTTTATAAGCTTTCCCTATACTATACTTTCTACAAGTATTAATAATTACTATCTCTTACTATTAAAAACTAGATTGTTTTTAAATGTTGAGTTGATGCTGCTCTACTCAATTCCCAATTTACTTTTTGAGGAAATATAGTTTCAATCCCCATACTGGGAAAAAGTACAAAGGAAGAAAACTATAGGCCAACTTTACTTATGGATATTCATTATTTATTTAGTAATTGTAAACAGAAAATAATTCCACTTAAAAATTTATCTCTGACCAAGCGAGATTCAATCCAGGAGCACAGTGTAAGAAGATAAAATGAAAATTATTGTGACAATTCATCATATTAATATGAAAACATAGTTAAAATAATGTTTATCTCAATAGATGCTGAAAAGACACGTGATAAATGGAATAACTATTCATGGAAAATGTATTTGGCAACCAGAAAAAGAGTATGATTTTTATATATTTAAATATAAAATCTAATATTATCTTTCATAGAGAAGAGAGTTCCCATGAAAATAGAAAAAATTACAGATGACAAAGTTAGAACTAAGGTTCTACCATTTTTTAACATTGTATTAGAAATGTGAGCGATAGTCATTAGTAAGGAAAAAGAAATTAGATGAATATCATCAGCAAAGAAGGCCCTACCTTTCTTCAACAGGCCTAGCACTTACTGTGTGCTAGGCGTTGTGATAGGTACTGGGGATATACCCTAGAAAGACTGCGCATATCTAGAACATACAAGATCATCATATACTAGTTGGTATAAATGAAGTTAACGACTTCTTGAAATTCAAGGCAAATGAACACAAATAGTCATGTTTCTAGTTGCAAACAACTGAAGAATATAATGAGGAAAAGAATTCACTTGCAATGGGGACAAAATACATTAAATACTAGTGCATTAATTTGGGACATGAAATTTAGTTAAATAAAATTATACAATCCTAAAGGGAAGAATAAAAGGCATTAAATAAATGAAGCTAGAGAGACCTTTCTCCAGTTGAAAAGACAACATATGGGAAGGATTCCAGCATTCCCTGAGTTAATATAGAGTGTCAGGGCATGCCGGTTGAAGACCTGTTGGGATAGTTTATGAGATGTGACAAGTTGCTAGCGAAATTTGTCTAGAGAAAGAAGCAGGCAGAAATACTAAAGAGTTTTTAAATTGATCATTGAAGTTACACTTTTTGTCATATATTTGCTCAATCTTAAGGTGGTCTCTTTTTCTGTATGCATCCAGTTCCTAGCACTGTGCCTCACTCGTAAAAGCTTCTCTATAAATGTTAGTTAAAAGAAGAAAAGGAGGGATCCTTATTGTAGGGCTTATTGGGGAACTGACTAGTGGCTTTCTCCAAGGTGTCGGAGAGCTGATGAGATGGAACATTAGGGACTTGGCCTCATCTTTAAGCAGGCAAGGCAGGAGTGGTCATAGTCAGAAAAGAGGAGAATGTTCCAGAATTTCGTAGACTGCCTGCTGACATTTTTCTAGCAGAAGAGGGATCTGCCTCCTAGCTCTCTGCCTGGGCTTTTTCTCAGCATGTGGAGTGCTCAGACAATGCCACGATGACACTTGGGAGATCTCACTCATTAATTACCATCTTCATAAAGAATTGTGAGAAGTTTGAAGGTGAGCGCCAGTCTGCATCTCATTGCTTTCTGCTGCCGCTTTGTGTCTGGTCCCTCCATTTTTCAGATGCAAGATATCTTCCTTCATTTTTTGAGGGCTGTCTCTGGTGTGAAATCTTTCTCAAATGCCCCTGACAAAAATGCCTCTCCCTGCTCTACACGTCTGCAATAGTTGGCTTGTTCCATGAAGGGCCTAAAGCAGACATGTTAACTCTTGTGCAGGCGTGCCTCCCCCACCAAATTCCTTGAGGGTGGGATTTAGGCCTCTTTTCTCCACATCAGTTCCCAAACTGGGCTGATTATCAGAATCACTTGAGGAACCTTTAAAGAGACAAATATCCCTGACCTTGGTGATTCAGATTCAGTACATCTAGGGGGTATGATATATGATGACTGTATTACATTATATTATATGTTACATTATATTAGACATTATCTTATACATATTGTATACATCTAATTTTCCCAGATTATTTTGCTGAGAAGAACCAGGTTTGGGAATACTGGTTCCACTGGACAGAGTGTCTCCACAGAGGAGGCCCCCACACACGTTTATTGAATAAAGGGATTAAATTAGGTACAATGTTCAGAGTGATTGTATAGGTTGCTATGCCCACTGGGTGAGGCAGGTGCTGGAATATACTGCAGAGGGTCTAGCAAACACTTAAAATGGGATGGTCTTGAACCAGCATTTTCATAATTATCACTAACAATTATAGAGCATTTGCTAACTTCCACTAGAATGTTAGCACCAGGGGGCACCACCGTGTCCCCTAGTGACTGACTGGCACAGTGCCTTACACATAGCACACAGTCAACTTTTTGATGAATGAAAGCAATATTTTTTATTCTTGCAATGGCTCTCTAGGATGAGTACTCTTCTTATCATTTCATGAATGAGGAAGTTGAGGTAAGTTGACGTCTTCAGGGTCATATAGTCAGTGAGCAGTTCATGTCTCAGTTAGTGAGAGTCTCAGTTAATGAGAGTTCATGTCTCTGTCATTCCAAAGCCCAAGCCCGGAACAGTTATGCCATACAGCAGAGAGCGCCTTTCTACCCCATGGACTAGGCAGGGGTCAGGTCAGGAAGGACGTGGTGCAGGCAGCAGACACCTCAGGCAGGATAGTAGAAGTGCTGGGGAGAACAGTTAGCAGCAAGGCCTTGGAGAAAATTTAGAGTATGGTATCCAGAGAGTCAAGTGGGCACAGGGGGTTGGTAACTGGAAGTTGTGGCAGTACATGGTGATTGGGGTTCTAGTCAGGGCGGGCCCTCAGAGGTGGGGAAGGAATAAGGCAGGAGCCCATACCTGGAGGACGTGGGAAACACAGTTAGCCTTGGATACAGAGGAACAAGACAAGAAGCAAGTGACTGGGTTTGGTGGACAAGGCAGGGTCTCACTCTAAGGAAGGAGGCATAATTCCGGCCATGAGAACTGGAGCCCAGGCCCAGAGCAGCACCAGCCTCCGTGGTCCTGAGGGTGATCCTGGTGCTCATGCTTAGCTGCTTAAGCTCCTGCCCAGGGCAAGTTGTGTTCTCTGACTGAGAACAGTCCGGAAACAGGTTAGGGTAGGCCAATGCCTATGACTCTGGGCTGAGGACCTTCAGAGGTGGAGAGAGCGGTAGACTTGGGCCAGAGAGCCAAGAAGTGCCTTCAAAGTAGGGTGAGGTGCTAAGGTGACATCAAGCCCTAGGCCAAAGTGAAAAGGGATGGCACTTGGCAACCTTTTTAAAGTGGTGGGACTCAATTTTGACTCCTGATGTGCTGAGGATCCGTGGGGAAATGATCACAGGCATACTCCTAACTCTTATACTGGGGGAGGTGGCTACAGCTGGCTTACTTGTTCATAAAAATTGGTCATATATATCTAAGTTACCAACTCCTGCCCGAGCACAGATTCTTAAGGATGTGCTGAAAACATGAGTTCAGACATGTGACGTGTTGTTCCCCTCAGCCCTTATGACTTCCGGGAGTGCTGGCTTGGGTTGCCAGTTGTGGCTAGCAGCCTCAGCTGTTCCCTCTGGCATGCCATGTATGACTGGCATTCTGTGTAAGTGCCATAACATGAAAAAGGTTGGGAAACATCACTGGAACCCCATTCCTTTTGGTCTTTTCCTCAGCTTTGCACAATCATGTCCACTTCATCCGTACAGCAACAGAGTGGTGGTATTCAACCTTTTTCTTGCCCTGGACCCTTGACAGACAATACCCCTCCAATGGGTAAAGGTGCCTCACCACAGCTGTGATTCTCAAGAGGGGAAGGCCATCTTCCAGATCTTCCCAGAGCTGGGTGTGGTTTGAGAAAGTACCCCAGATGACTCTGAAATGTCTTCCTGGGGGAGGAGGCCATCTTCCTATCCCTTGAGAGTCACTACTTCCCAGAGAGAAGAGCACTTCACTCCTATGATCTATGATCTCCTCGTGTCCTCTGATCTCGTGGCATTATCATTTCCAAATGATCGATAAGGAAGCTGAGGTCTGAGCTGCCCAAGATTCTCACGGTTAGAAAGTAGGGGAGCCAGTAGTAATATCTGGGTCTTCTGACTCCAAGTCCAGTGCTTTTTTCTGTGGCACTGTGCCTCATCTCTGATACTAAGATTAGTACCTAAGAAGAAAATGGCAAGGTCAAAAATCAGGCCCATGGACATGCTGGCATACTTGTATGGGAGAGTACTCAAGACATGGTGGGTGTGGTGCAAGAGGTGGGGGGTTGGCCAAAGCTGGGTGTGGTGAGCTGGGATGAAGGAGGTAAGCCCTTTGGAGAGGCAAGAGACCCAATGGCTTGGATGTGGCTCAGCCAACAGACCCCTGGGTCAGCTGTGCTCAGAGCTGAAAGTAGCTTTTAGGAGTTGAGGCCTGGTGGGTGAACCTTCCTTGCCAACAGTAGGGGCATGTTGGACTCTCCTGCTGATGTCCCTTCAGCCATACCTGTCTGCTGGACAACAGCTTCCTCCAGTGGTCATTATTCTTGGTGAAGGGCCGTGACTGTGACTTCAACAAGTGTCGCCCTGCCCAGTTGTTGAGTGGTGGGTGGCGTTGCTTTGTGTGATGTTACAAATACGGGGCAACAAGCCCGTTTATTCCAGCAGGATGTGTTTAGTACTATTTCTGGGCCAAGCCCTGTGTGCTGGGTGCTCTGTAGATGAACGAGTCCCTGACCCCAGAGAGGTCATGGTCTTAGGTCTCAGATAGATAATCCCAACCCAGTGTGTAATCATAGGGGCAGGAATTGAGTGCAAAGTGGGGATGAGGTGCATAGAAGGGGAAAGTTCAAATTCTCTTGGAGTACGCGCAGGGTAAACAGGTCTGGGAAGGTTTCCTGGAGGGGAGGACTCTTGAGCTGAATTTTAAAAGATGAGGGAGATTTATCCAAGTAGGAGAGAAACAAAAGGTCATTCTAAGGCAGGGGTCTGCAAACTTTTTCTGTAAAGGGCCAGATAGTAAATATTTTAGGCTTTCTGGGCCATGCAGCCTCTGTCCCAACTGCTCAACTCTGCCTGTAGTGCAAAAGCTGCCATAGACACTATGTAAACAAATAACACTTGGCCGTGTTCCAGCTGTGGCTGACTGCTGAAGTGCGCAATGCCGTATAAAGTATAGGTACACTTATTGTCCCCATTTGTTGTGTGAGGAAATGGAGGCTCGTGGGGTGAAGTGACCTGCTCAAGGCCAACCAGTTGCCTGTGTGTTAAGCACCTCATGTGAGCAGGAGGGAGCCCAGGCACAAGGGGATCCAGATACTAGTAGCAGGGCCAGAGGTGCACGTGGGGGATGACATGTGGGTTGGCTAGGGGAGGTGGGTGTGTCCTGGGCCATAGGAGCCAGGGCAGGTCCTGGCACTCGGACCTATTGTTACTCTCTACCCTTGTCCTTTCCACCTACTGGCCTGCCGTTTTGCAAGGCCGTGGCTCTGCAGCAGCTGTGGGCCTGTCAGCCACACCTTTTCATTCCAACCCTCTCCCCTAAACAGGACCTGGCCCCCAGCAAGTACCCAGCCCATGTTTGCTTCATTGATTTACCTAAGACTCAGTGAAGGGATCTGGGTCGTTTAAAGCACCATTTGTAATGCAACTGAATCAAATTCTTTTGCGCTTTCCATTTATTTTAATTGATGCAACTCATTGCTCATAAAAACTAAGACATTCAACTCTGTGGAACCACATCATAAACATAGGAACTCTTCCAGATTATACTGGAGCTTCCCCAAAGGGAAAAAATAGTTTTCATTCTTAACTAATTATTTTTAAAATGAATGGCAGGTGGAACACTACAAAATCCATAATTTTGCAAGCTGAAAAAAGAACTAAACATCTTTTTCTTGCCAAAAATAAAGTTACTGGTGTTAGTGACAACAGTTTTTTTTCTGTATTAGATTGAAGACATTTATGAAATAATCATTCCTAAATATGAATATTCCCATAGGGAGACTGTTTCTAAGGAGACTTAAAAATACCCCTGACGTCAGATGTGTAGCAATTTCTATTTCTGTGCCTTCCCCCCATCGCTTCCATAATGGATTTCAGTTAGTTGGATCCTTGTTCTCTGCCATGACCATTTTGGCTTCATAATTAAAAAAAAATGATTGACTGAGTTTTTTTCTGTCTCATGGACAGAAGCGTAAAACATGTATTACCTGGTTTTGGTCATTGCACTCTTCTTTGGGAGCATGAGGGTGTGTTCACTGTTCATGCAGCTGGGGTGGCACTTAGCAGTCACACCCTCTCCCCAGAGGAAACATATAAGCGAGTTCCATTTGTTATCCAGGCTGGCTGTGCTCCTTGCCAGCCCACTCTCAGCCCATCCTCCACCTCCAGCCCGGGTTCACTCCTGTGTGCCACTTGCCTTTTCTGACTAGATCGTGGTAATAATACCAAGTGCTTCATGAGCGCCAACTCTGGACTGGGATCCGTGCACACATGCTCCAGTGGAGCCTCATGAAAACCTTGTGAGGGTCTTGATGTTATTCCCATTTTCCAGATGAGGAAACTGAAATTCCAAGAGGTGAGGGGAACCGGTCAGGGTGACTCAGAGCAGCAGTTGCAGAGCTCTGATTGGACTCCAGAATTTTGTCTAATTCCCGAGCTTGTGATGTTTTCTTTGCAGTGGTCAGCCCACTGGTGGAAGGAAGCGCCTATGCTTAGCTGTAGGCCTTGCACTGCAAGGCATATCTGATCTGGACAGCCAGAGTGGTGTATGAGGATGAAGAGTCCGGGAGTCAAGGCCTGTGAGGGCACTGAAGGGACTGAGTGATATTTATCCTGGGAAAGAAAAGACTCAGAGGAAAGTAATAGCTAAATTCCCATCTGATGGGCTTTTATTGTGAAAAGATTTCTAAGTTTCTTCATCCATTGTTAATCACTTTCTATTCACGCTGTTGGTGAGGGAGAGATTCATGCCCTAGGGTCGTGGGGATGGCTGAACAGACAACATCTGCCACTGGACGGATGAGATGGACAGCAGTTTATTAGTCACATAGACTCACAGCCCAGGGCAGCAGGACACCACACTCCACAAAGGGCCACACAGGGGGTTACACTTGTGAACAAGTGAAGAGCCAGGGGCTATGAGACACAGGCTTTGTAGTATCATGAGAGTGGGGTGCCCTGGTTCTCTGGGAGATGCGATTGGCTTGTTTGAATAATACCACGGGCTGGCAGGGAACTGAAACTCACTACTCATGTATAAATAAGAACTTGGCCTGGTCCTCTTGGTAAGGAGCATTGTTTGGTCAGGGGACCTTACCTGGAGGAGCAGAGCAGGGAGGGGAACTTTCGAGGCCATTCGAGGCTTTTATTGTCTGTATTCTGATGCTTTGACATCTTGGGGCCTTGCTAACCCTGGAGGGACTGCCCCTCCCAGAGTTAGGCACTTCCTAGAGATAATAACAAATTGCCAGGTAGTGCACCTTTCTTATGCAAAGCAATCAGTCCAGAGCCCACACCCCCAACCCCCTCTTTTATGGGGTTCTCACACTTTGAGCCACTACCCACCTGCCCTCATTACCCCAGGGCCAGGTACCAGGTGACTAGAGGTAGCCTTCCTGCTTCAGAACCTGCTGAAAGGATTAAAACGAGCTGATCCTAAACCCGCTTCCCTTGCATCACCTCTTCCTTCCCATGGAAACCGCAATAAAGGTTCTTGCTCACATTTTCCTTCATTCTCTCTGCCTCCTCACTGGCCCCAGCGCATCCCAATGTGGGGCCCTGCATGGCGTGATGTGCCTCCTGCTTCTATGGGGCTGTGAGGAGTATAATAAAACGTCTTCCTTCTTGGCAGTCACTTCTGTGTCTGCATGTCTTACCACATACACTTGATTAAAACAAATCCTGGGAGCCATTAAAGCAGGGCTAGAGTGGTAACTTCCTTGCTTATGATCACACAGGTAGTGATGGAGCCACTTCTGGAATCCAGATCTCCCAAAATATAGACATATGCTCTTTATTTTAACTCATATAGTTGCTTATTTTACAAATGGTGCAGAGATGTTGGTCTCAAGAAAACACCCTGAACATTTAAAATCCTGCATGGTCTTTTCGTGGAGGATGAAAATTGGTAACTCATTCTGTGACAGGCTTTATGGATGAGGAATAGAAGGAAATGTAATAAATTATAGTGATGTCAGAATTGTAACATTGGAAGCCCTTAGGGGAAATACAAACAACAATAAATGATTATATGCTTCTTCCCATACCACTCGCTACTATAAAATGGTACTATTGCATGCAGAGAGTCATCCTTACTTGTCAGGAGAGTGCCACCTGAAATTATTAGTGAGTAAGGTTATAATTGTACATTTGTGGTTTAAAAGTGAGTAATACACTTGTCATTTTTCTCTGCCTCCTCTGCCTTCATTAGTCATCTGTATTTCACTGGTGAACCTGGTTGTCAGTTTGGGCCTGACTTCAGTCTGGGACCAGGGAGGCAGGGGCTTAGGTCCTCTCGTTGGCCCACAGCCCATAGGGCCCAGGTAGACCTCCTGGGGGAAAACTTCTGGGGATTTGTAGCAATGTAGCTTGAAAACCAGAAATGTTTTTTCTTTGGCTAGAACCTACCATTTTTCGTTGGTGGTTTAATAAAGGATATAGCTGGGGAGACCTAAGAGAGCTCGTTGTTTCGTAGGGGCTACAGTGTGGACTCTGGAACCAGACTGCTTGGATTCCAATCCCAGCTTCTCTTCTTATTGGCTGTGTGACCTCGGGCAAGTTACTTAACACCTCTGAACCTCAGTTTCTCATCTATAAAAATAGGGATAATGGCACTGCCTCATAGAGCTGATGTGCAGATTAAATGAGTTAGTATACAAGAGGTGGTATAATACCGCCATTAGGAAGACGACATGGGAGCCGGACTGCCTAAGTTCAAATCCTAGATCCAGCACTTACTAGTTGTGGGGCCTTTGGCAAATGTCTTAATCTCTTTGTGACTCACTTGCCTCGTCTATAAAATGGGAATGATGACGATAATAGGATTATTGCCAGCATTAAATGAGCTAACATCTGAGAAGCAATAAAAAAGCTTGCTGCCGTACGGAAGGACTGTTAAAATGTCTATTATAACTATTGCTCATCTCTATCAGTCGCCAAAGGCAACGTGGTTACAAGAGTTGCAGACCCGTGTGCTTCGGAGTTGAGGGACAAGTTTCTCAGAGAGCTGGGGGCTCAAGGAAGCCCTCGCAGAGCAGGTAGGCCTGGGGGACACTGCGTATGTTGGTAAGGAGCAGCTTGGCTGTGGGGCCTACCAGAACTAGGTTTGAATCCCTGTTCAGCCACTTGTTAGCTGAGTCACCTTGGGCAGTTTACATCACCTCTCTGTGCCTGTTTCTCTGACTGCAAAATGGGCTGATAACAGTGAATCCCTGGGAGGATTGAGTAAAGTAATGCGTGGCACATGGTTCGTACTCAGTCAGTGAAGATGTGGATTACTAATTACTAGTCATGCTCACAATCGCAGTGAATACAAGGACTAACTCAGGATTGTGGGGCGGAGTGCCAGCTGCCTGTGTGAGAGGTGGGCAA
The DNA here is from genome assembly GCF_037783145.1 of Equus przewalskii. NCBI lineage: Eukaryota > Metazoa > Chordata > Mammalia > Perissodactyla > Equidae > Equus > Equus przewalskii. Next base: position 111,583,048 of record NC_091863.1, on the reverse strand, counting down.
GGACTTGGGTGCTCAGAGAGGAAGAGGATTAGATGCTGGCAAAGGCCGGGAGGTGAGAAGCTCCCCGGGATTTCTGGTGGTGATGAGCAGGACGATTTGTACCCCTTGGCAGCTCCCTGTAGTGGGAGATGTGATTTAAGCGAGGGAGTGAAGGACATTGGATGCCAAGGTAAGGAGTTTGGTTTTTGTTTTGCTGTCAATACTGTAAATCATTGATTAGGGGTTTTCAGGAAGATTCTGCTGCTTTGTCTGAATGTTAAAAGCTGTAAAACTAGAGTGGGTCTGAGGCTCCTTTTCTGTCTGTCTCCTCCTTTGTGGATTCTCCCTTTTTCGCAGCATATACACTTCTGTGAAGGGGCGATGTGCTGCTTGCCTCAGGCCCTACAGGCTGCCTGCTACCTCCTCCGGGAAGCCTTCTCTGATTCTCCCAGCTGCCGTATGTACTCCTTTCCTCCTGTGGCCTCCCTACAGCACTGTGTAGCCTCCAGAGACTCTTGTCCCAGTTTACCTGGTGGAAAATTCTTCATTGCCCTCCCCATCCACTACCAGGTCGGGATTCCCTAGAGGACCTGGACTGTGCCTTGTTTTTCTCTAGATTTGCTTGATCCCCTACTCCCAGCCCCAGCCTAGTGCCTTGTACCAAGGAGATGATATGAAGAGGATTGGATGCATGAGGAAGCAGGAGAGGGGATGCTTCATTGAGCAAAATGAGTAGGCAGTAATTGAGGGAGGGCAGGAAGCTCATTATCTGGGTCCTGAGCAGCAGGGAAGCATCACCTCAGGCGTCCGTGGGATGCACTATGTGCGTGCGGGTATGGAGTGAGGAGGCTGTCTCCCCTCTGCCTATGGCTGTGTTTCTCATCTAAAAAATGATAATAAGAGGGCTTAGAGGGTTGTATGTTTTTCTGGATAGTAATGGCTTTTTGGAAAAGGGAAGAGGCACCTGCTTCAGTTTCTCTGAAACTAACTGGGGATTGGAGCAGGATTTTTCACACTTCTTAAAGTAGCAGGACCCTTTATTCAAATGAAATGTTAACCTATGGTCAATACATAGATGGAAAGAAAGCTAGATATATAGATGATAGATAAGAATGACCTTGGACAAGACACTCCTTCTGCACCTTGATCTCCTCTGTACCATAAGAGGGAGAACTTAATCTGGATTTCTCAACCATTCACATTTTGGACTGGATAGTTCTTTGCTGTGGGGGACTGTTCTGTGCATTGTGGATGTTCAGCAGCATCCCTGGCCTCTACCCACTAGGTTCCAGTAGCATCCCCCCAACCCCAGTTGTAACAACCAAAATGTCTTCAGACACTGCCAAGTGTGCCCAGGGGGCCAAAAGCGTCCTCATTTGAGAACCACTGGGCTAAATGATCTCTGGAGCCTTTTTCTTTTTACATTCTGAGTGGTTATCCCTACGAGGTTCTTAGCACAGTGTCAGGCACATCTTAAGTTCTTAAGGGTAGCTGATATTGTTGTTTTATGCTGCCCTTTCATAGTCCTTACAGCTTGGCTAGTCCTCATCCAATACTGTGGCTGATATTTTTAATGTTCAATTTGGTAGCATATCTCATCTTGGGAAGCAAAATGGTCTGCTTTGCTTTCTCAAGAGCAGTCCCCAGGGAAGTCCAGCCATCAGTAATCAGGTGGTTGCCATGGTGGAGATGGGAACATGGTCACGTCACTCCGTACCACTCTCCCTCCTGCTGTATATTCTTCAATTTGGCCTTTCTTGTCCTCACTTACATTCCCCCTGCTGTTCCTTTCTGTCTCCTGCTTAACAGTGCAAAATGGAACTTTCTTTCACTCCCGTTTTTCCTCTCTTTACCAACTAGAAGCAACAGGATCCAACTTCCAGAACAACTTACAGTATTACTTTAGGTTGCTTCCACTGAAAGATCATTAAAATCAGCTTTTAGTTTCTGTGAAAAGTGTTGTTGGAACTTTGATAGGGATTGCATTGAATCTCTAGATTGCTTTAGAAAGTATGGACGTTTTGACTATGTCAATTCTTCCCATCCAAGAGCACCGAAATAGAACATAGAATCCTAAAATTTACACGGAACAAGAAAAGACCCCAAATAGCCAAAGGAATCCTGAGAAAAGAGAACAAAGCTGGAGGTGTCACACTTCCTGATTTCCAAATATGCAACAAAGATATAGTAACCAAAACAGCATGGTACTGGCACAAAAAACATGCCTGAATCAATGGAACAGAATCGAGAGCCCAGAAATAAACCCACACATCTATGGACAGCTGATTTTCGACAAAGGAGCCAAGAACATACAATGGAGAAAGGAAAGTCTCTTTGATAAATGGTGTTGGAAAAACTGGACAGCCACATGCAAAAGAATGAAAGTAGATCATTGTCTTACACTATGCACAAAAATTAACTCAAAATGGATTAAAGACTTGAATGTAAGACCTGGAACCATTAAACTTCTAGAAGAAAACATAGGCAGTACTCTCTTTGATATCGGTCTTAGCAGCATATTTTCAAGTACCATGTCTGACCAGAAACAATAGAGGAATTAAACAAATTGGACTACATCAAACTAAAAAGCTTCTGCACAGCAAAGGAAACCAGCAACAAGACGGAAAGACAACCTAACAATTGGGAGAAGATATTTGCAAACCATATATCAGATAAGGGGTTAATATCCAAAATATACAAATAACTCATACATGTCAACAACAACAAAAAACCCTAAGAACCCAATTAAAAAATGGGCAAAAGATCTGAACAGACATTTCTCCAAAGAAGATATACAGATGGCCAACAGGCACATGAAAAGATGTTCAACATCATTAACTATCAGGGAAATGCAAATCAAAACTACAATGAGGTATCACCTCATTCCTGTCAGAATGGCTATAACTAACAAGATGGGAAAAAATAATTGTTAGAGAGGATGTGGAGAGAAGAGAACCCTCATACACTGCTGGTGGGAGTGCAAACTGGTGTAGCCACTATGGAAAACAGTATGGAGATTCCTCAAAAACTTAAGAATAGATCTACCATCTGATCCAGCTATTCCACTGCTGAGTATTTATCCAAAGAACATGAAAACACGAATGCTTAAAGATACATGCACTCCTATGTTCACTGCAGAATTATTCACAATACCGAAGACTTGCAAGCAACCTAGGTGCCCATGAAGGGACAAATGGATAAAGAAGATGTGGTATGTGTATACAGTGGAATACTACTCCGCCATAAGAAATGATGAAACCCATTGATTTGTGACAACATGGGTGGACCTTGAGGGTGTTCTGCTAAGTGAAATAAGTCAGAGGGAGAAAGTCAAATACTGTATGATCTCACTCATAAGTAGAAAATAAAAACAACGACAAACAAACATATAGAAACAGAGACTGGATTGGTGGTTACCAGAGGGGAAGTGGGGGAGGTAGGAGGGCAAAAGGGGTGATTAGGCACATGTGTGTGGTGATGGATTGTAATTAGTCTTTGGGTGGTGAACGTGATATAATCTACAGAGAAATCAAAATAGATAATGATGTACACCTGAAATTTATATAATGTTATAAACCAATATTATCACAATTTAAAAAAATCAGCTTTTAGGTTTGCAGTGAGAAGGAGCATTTGCTATTTTATATTAATATTCACATTCTTTTTTTAAGATTCAAGAAGATGCCAAAACAATATTCATGGGAAGAATTCAACTGCTAGAGTAGCCAAATTTATGATAGAATTATTATGGTCTGTCATATGTTAATTACCCAAAACAAGTTGATCTTTTGGGATAAATGAGAAATATTTATTTTTATATTTTCGTGATCTAGGAGGAAAAATACCAATTGAAAAAAAGTATAAGTCAGCAAAATAAATTAAGGATATTAATCTTAATGCTATCATATGAGCATCCCACTATTTTGGAACTTGTACATTTTTAATGAAAATTAGCAATGATCACTCATCATATATTCCTTGTTAAGATTTCAAAGTAGCCCACGATCAGAGTCTGGCTGCTGTTGCTAATTTGCTATTGAAATTGAGAGTTTTTGTATGAGGTTCTATGAAATGAAGATTTGGGAACACTTCTCTTTAGTCCCCAGCATAGGGCCTGGCACCTAGTAGGTGCCCAATAAACTTTTGTTGAATTGTATTGACAGAGGTGATCCCAGAGATCTGTGCATTTACTCATTGAATTAAAGGGCATGGGAGTGACTTGGTGCACACACTATATATCATATCATATTCAAGCTACTTGAAAAATTTATTTGAAAAATATTTATTAAGCTCCTGTTATGTGCCAGGCACATGCTAGGAGATGGTAAATCAAACAGATACAGTTTCTGTAGTCATAGAGTTGACATTCTAGTTGGGAAGACAGATAACAACAACAAAACCAGAAAAAAAAAACAATAAAAAATGTTAAGAAATGCTATGAAGGAAACAAATATTTGACCTGAGATCTTATATCAGAAAAGTCATTCAACTCCAGATAGCAGAAACTTCTCAAAACACTAGCTTAAATATGTTTCTCTCACATAGAAGAAATCTGGAGGTGAGCATTCCAGGGTAGAGTGGTTCCACAGTACCATCAGGACACAGGTGTCTTCTAGCTTTCTGCTTCTCCAGGTCCTCTGGCTTTAGAGTTAGGGCTTCCATCCTTAAGGTCACTTCTTGGTCCAAGATGCCTGCTGGCCATCCAGTCAGGAAGGAGGAGGAAGGAGGTAGAGGAGGCAAAAGGGCCTGCTTCCCAGCCAAGTCAGTCCCTTTGAAAAGTAATGTTTGGAAGCCCCAACCAACACCTCTCATTTCCATGCCAGTTACAAAGGAGGCTGGGACATGCTGTCTGTTAGCTGGACACGTGGCCACGCTGAATAAAATAAGTGTTTTGTTAGTAAGAAAGAAAGAGAGAATGGATGTTTATTTTTTTTAATTTTTTTTAAATTTTTTTATTAATGTTATGATAGATTACAACCTTGTGAGATTTCAGTTGTACATTTTTGTTAGTCATGTTGTGGGTACACCACCTCTCCCTCTGTGCCCTCCCCCCACCCCCCCTTTTCCCTGGTAACCACCGATCAGATCTCCTTATCAATATACTAACCTCCACCTATGAGTGGAGTCTTATAGAGTTCGTCTTTCTCTGACTGGCTTATTTCGCTTAACATAATACCCTCGAGGTCCATCCATGTTGTTGTGAGTGGGCCAATTTTGTCTTTTTTTATGGCTGAGTAGTATTCCATTGTGTATATATACCACATCTTCTTTATCCAACCATCAGTTTCTGGGCATGTAGGCTGGTTCCACGTCTTGGCTATTGTAAATAATGCTGCGATGAACATAGGGGTGCAACGGACTCTTGAGATTTCTGAGATCAGGTTCTTAGGATAGATACCCAGTAATGGGATGGCTGGGTCATAGGGTATTTCTATTTTTAACTTTTTGAGAAATCTCCATACTGTTTTCCATAGTGGCTGTACCAGTTTGCATTCCCACCAACAGTGTAAGAGGGTTCCTTTTTCTCCACATCCTCTCCAACATTTGTCACTCTTGGTTTTGGATGTTTTTGCCAATCTAACGGGTGTAAGGTGATATCTTAGTGTAGTTTTGATTTGCATTTCCCTGATGATTAGCGATGATGAACATCTTTTCATGTGTCTATTGGCCATATTCATATCTGAGAGAATGGATGTTTAAATAGTCAACTAGCAGAATTTGTAACAAATTGGAAGGATGAGAAGAAGGTAGCTGTGTGAAGAGTAGGAGTAGATGGTAACATTTACTGAGATGGGGAAGGCTGGGAAGAACAGGTTTGGGAGCAAGGCAAGAGTTCAGTTTGGGACACATTGAGTTGAGATGGCCGTGAGGTTTCCAGTGGGGTTTTCAGGTTGCCATTCCACTGAGCTCCAGGCTGATGTATGCAACTACTTTATTTCTTGTGGCAACCCCCAGGAATTCATAAAAGAAGGGCTTACGGTTGGAAGGGGGAGCTCAGAGATTGAACTTGAAGATGTATTTGTATAATTCACTTTTAACTTAAATTGTGTTTTATGGAATTTGCTAAAAATAGCAAATTTTTCTAAAGATTCTTCCTTCCTTCCCTCCTTCCTTCCATGTTTCCTTCCTTCCCTCCTTCCTTCCTTCTTTCTTTCCTTCCTTTCTTAACTATTTAATGAGCACTTACTGTAAGTAAAGCACTGTTCCGCGTACTGGTGATATATGTGAAGAACAGTACAAAGATGCCGGTCTTTGTGCAGGGCATTCTAGTGGGTGAGACAGATAAGAAATAACATAAAATAGTAGATTATATAGGTTACGCTTTACATAAGATCGAGAAAACATCATGGACACTATCATTATGGATTTTTGTCGTGTGTGGTTTGTCCACAGGTTGCCTCACTGAACTCTCACATCAGTCGTGAGAGGTAGACTTCATTTTTGCCACTGAACATATGAGGAAACAGAGGCTCAGAGAGTTTGTGTAAGCAAGTTCAAATCCTTGCTCAGGTGTCACCTTCTCCAGGAAAGCTTCCTGTTTAAATGTCTGTCTCATCCATGAGACAGTGACATCCTCTCCAGCAGGGACTGATTGTACTGAGTTTGATAGCCCTCTCCCCTGACCCAGGAACTGGCATTTAGTCAGTACCCAATAAATGTCCAGTTGTTGGGCAGAACTGGCTCGAGCTTACATACCTAGCATTTAATTGTCAGCCAAGATTTAATCCATCCAGGCCTGTTGGACTACAAGCCTATGTTCTTTTGTAGTGTAAACACTTGCCCCTAATACATCTATTTTGTACATCTAGATTTTATTTACTTATTTATTTTTTTCCACATTGCCCTGGAGTGTTAATAAAATACCACTGTACATCCAGATTTCAGATAATTGTGTTTTCTAAAGCAGACTCGGTTTTCTCTTTTGCTTAATGGAGTTTGTTTACTTCAAGGTAAAACAATTCAGACTTTCCAAGGCAAATCATTCTACACAGAGAGCATTCCTTCTGTGCCCGTGAATTTTCTCTCATTCCCTTTAGTAAGCCAGCTTCCAGTTATCTGGGCCCTGAGGCCTTGGATGGAGACCTGAGCTCTCTGCTCTTCTCTGAGGAGTTCATGATTAAGTCACTTGATGACTTACCATCCAAGGCTGTGAAGACATTAATTATTTAAATTAAGTGGGTGTTAAGAGAATCCAAAGTCAGTTTTGCTTTGCCTAGAGACATCAGAGAATCCGAGAATATTAGAGCTGGAAGGGCCCTTAGTCATCCCTGGTTCAGTCCTCCTCATTTCCCAGGAAGAGGAAATGGAAAATCAGAGCAGCAAAGGCACTTGGCCAAGGCCAGCAGTTAGTGGCCCCATGATCTGGCTCCAATTCCACTGCTCTTTCTACTCTATCATGCTACACGTAAAAGCGATTCTCACTAAGTATAAGGAACGGTGAATTGACCCTTACTCAGGAGTAAAGAGGTGGTTCGTTAAAATTTAACCAAGTATTTCAAATAATAAGCTAAGTGTAGTCAACCCCCAACCTGGTTTGAAATAGCAGCATCTGCTATTGAGTGGTTATATATTTTGGTAGTGTTTTTCTCCTTCCATGTTACCTGCCACGTTACAGAAGGCATGAAGAGACAAGTCTACTTTGCTTTTTGGATTCCTGAACAAACATTAATGATTCTAATAAGACAGCACTGTGATGTACCCAGGAGAGGGGAGGCTTTGGAGGCAGGTGGGCTGGCTTTGAATCATGGCTTCACAACCTACTAGCTTTGTGATCCTTTGGTAAGCACCTTCACGGAGCTGCTGGAGAATCTGGCAGGTGTAGGTAGGTGTAGGTTCGTACACTTGAAGGATGTGAGAAGGGCTGCTGGGGAGGGAGGTGATGGCCTGGTCTGGAGCTCTAGAATGTCACCGAATTGCCCTAGGTCTCTGTGGCTGAATTTAAACAGTGATTGTGATGATTTGGAGCAGTGTTGGTAGACATAGCCCTTGTATAAACTTGCCTCTAGTTGGCGTTCGATGTGAATATTTCCTTTTTCTCCATAATGTTTTACTATAATTCAAGAAGCCACTTTAATTTTTTTTGTGGACTAGGACCTTAGTCTAAATGAAAAGAAATATGTGCGCACGCACACACACACACACAATTGTTATATGATTAAATAATTAGTTCATGAAATACATATTGTGCTTACTATGTGCAAGGCACTATTCTGGGCCCTGGGGATGCATTTTAATGGGATGATCATGAAAGACAGGGGAAGAGGAAAAGAAGCAGAATAAATGAGAAGGAGGAGGATTGTCATGACGATGGCTGCCATTTATCTAGTGCTCACTATGGGCCAGTTGTTGGCAGGTGCCATATATGCATTTTCTCACCAGATCCTCACAGCTGGCCCATTGGCTAGGTAGTATCTTCACCTCCCTTTTACTGCGAGGCCCAGTAAGGTTGAGTAGTTTGCTGAGGATCACACAGCTGGCAAGTAGTAGAGCTTGGACTTGAACTCAGTTATGACTAGCTCCGGGGCCCAAATTCTTAGCAATCTTTTATGGGCATTAAAAAGGCAATATAATGATTACTAATGGGTAAAAGGTTTCTGGTTTATTTTTGGGGTGACAAGAACATTTTAAAATTAGACTGTGGTGATAGTTGCCCAGCTCTGTGAGTTAATACAAAAATAATTGAATTGCACACTTTAAATGGGTGAATTGTATGGTATGTATATCTCATAGCTATTATAAAAAGGCAGGGTAACTTGATGGTTAATGCTAATTGAGAGCTTACCATATATTGTGCGCTATGCTAAGAGTTTTACAAATATTATTTTATTTAATGTCATAACAGCCCTGTGAAGTAGATGTACCATCATCCCCGTTTTACAGGTGAGGAAATCAAGGTTCAAAGAGACCAAGACACTTGCCTGAGATCACACACCCAATAAGCATTGAAGCCAGGACTCAACCCCATGTCTATTTGACTCTAAAGCTTGTGCTTTTTCTGTCTCCCTAAAACAAGATAGATATTGTTTTTATTTTTGGTATCAAAGAAATATGGCTCCGGTTTTTATTGGCCTTAGAATTTATAATCATTTCTACTACAAAATGGTCATGGAATAAAATTTCGCAATGTTTCTGCCACCTCACTACTCACACGTGTTATTTGTCCATGTAGAAGAAGCTAGTGGGGTGGGGGAGGTTGTTCATCCAGCAATTTTATGATTAAATTTTAGCATGTCAGGTGTAAACTAGAGATTGAAAAAAATGCTTCATATCTAAGGAATTTAGAGTGGGGAAAATGTATTAGCTATTTGTGGTGCTCGTTTTTGGCAGTACTGAAACATTTTATTTTAAATGTACTGTTCATTTGGGGTGTTCTGTTTTGTTTCTCTTATGTAAACTTTCCCCATTTATGACACATAGCAGTGTGTGTTTTTTTCTAGAAATAGATAGCATTCATAAACTAAAACAGTTTCATTGGGGAAATTTTCGGTGGCGCTGTGACAGAACTGTCTTGGCAGAAATATTGGAATCCTATAAAATAGAGTTAATATTGATATATTTTAATCAAAAATTTCTGTTTAGAAGCAATAAAGTTGTTCATTCTTAGGCAGCCTCGGTTCTATCCTTACCCTTCCTGCTAAAAACATCTTTCATCTTTGGAATATGATGCCATAACTATGTATCTCCAAGTTTTCTTTGCTTAGTACTAAAGGAGAATTCTTTTTTTCACTTTATTGAGGAATAATTGAGAAATATAATTGTTTATAATATATTTACAGTGTACAGTGTAGTAATTTGATGTACGTATCCATTGTAGACTACCAAGATCAAGATAATTAACACTTCGATCCCCTCACATAGTTAGTTAGCATAGGTAGCTTTTTCTGTGTGGGGAAAAGGCTCAAGATCTACTCAGCAGCTTTTAAGCATACCATACAGTATCGTTAATTATAGTCACCTTGCTGTACATTAGATCCTCAGAACTTATTCTTCTTATACCTGGAAATTTGTGCTCTTTGACCTACCCACCTCTTTTTCCCCTACCCCCAGCTCCTGGCAAACCGCCATTCTCTTCTGTGTTTCTATGAGATCGCCTTTTTTAAAAAAGAGGGCTCCAGAGTTGTAACGGCACCGAGACTCTCCCGGCCTTGCCTCACTGGGGTGGTGTACGGTTATTCCCAGTCCTCTCTGATGTCTGAGAACATGATCACTGGGTTCATTTTGTTGCATGAATCCCCAGAGCAAACCTTTGTCAGACTACCCGTGACTGTCAGCTCTGGCAGGAGGCACTTTCTCCTCGTGCTCACCTGCCTGCATCTTGCGCAGCCTTGCTCTGCACCTTTGCTCAGGCTGTTCCCACTAGCTAGATGTGTTTACTTTCTCGCTGCACTCCATCTCTTCCTTTAGAGATTTTACCCATCTGTAGCAGTCAGCTATTTGTCTGAAGGCAACAAAAGCTACTTTTGCTGTTTTAAGCTGATGAGTATTTAAGTGCTGTTAATTAGGTACTTACAAAATCTCTGGGATGGGTGGTGGTGGGGCCTCTAGTCTGGGTCTCCAGGACTGACGCCCAGACCACCACCGCTGACATGGCCCGCCAAAGGGAACCACTACTTTTTTCACATCCAGGGAGGTGGGGAATCAGGTGGCTACTGCTGGAGCACTGGACTTCAGGACACATAGTTAATGCTGCAGTCCAGGGAGAGGAGGCCACCACTGCAGCCACTGTAGTTGTCTCTCCACGTGCACACAGTGAATGACTGGACACTGGAGCAATGCTGTGGAGTCCTCCATATCTCCACAACTTTGCTCGCCAGGAGTAAAAGAGAAAACAGCTGAAGACGTAGGAAGATAGCCTTTGCTTCACTCTAGTCTTCCAAATATATGAGTATATAAAAATAAATATATATATATGTATATATACACACACAAATACCTGTACACATATATTCCAAATATAAATATAAAATATATAAATATGTTAAAATAGAAATATATTTCATATATTTATATAAAAATATATATAGCTTATTATGTTCCAGGCAATGTTCTAATCTCTTAACAACAGTTAACCCTATGAGGTAGGTACAATTATTGCCCTCATCTTTTAGATGAGGAAACTGACGCACGAAGAAATTAACTTGCACAGATTGTAAGCATCTTCACCTATAAGACACATTTTAGTACCTCCTCCGCACTCCCCTGCCCCCTCACTCCTAGAATACTGTTTTAACCAAATGCTCAATAAATGTTTACTGAATTAATTGAAAACAGATGTATGTCATTGGTAAACTCTCTTCCTCTCTTTGGGCCTCAGCGTTCTCCTTTGAGAAATGAAGGGCTTGGACGCGATGATCGCTAAGTTCCTTCTAGCTCATATACCTGAGGGCTCCTGGGGTTGAGTTGCAAGGGCAGCTGCAAGAAGAGCTACCATTGTAGTTCTCTCACTGTGTGCTGGGCTCTCTTCTAGGCACTCAACATGCCTTGTTTCATCTGAGCCTCTCAACAACCCTGTGAGGAAGTTATGGTCATCATCCATTCCTATTTTACATTTGAGGAAATGCGTGCTCAGAAAGGAGAGGTGACTGGTCCATGGTCACACCACTAGTGAGTGGCTGAGCGCACATGCCAAATCATGTCTACCTGACTCCAAAGCCTGTGCTCTTAATCACTGAGAAAGTCTTAGTTTTCTCAAAGAGAATGACATCTGAGGCATAGTTTTCTCTTCTCCTCCTCCTCCTCCCCCTCCCATATGTTCTGTTTTTTCCTCTTTATCTTCATCTTCATCATCCAAAAACACTGCAAGTGCCCTGGCCTGTATCTTATGATTCTCACCCCTTTTCTTGGTATTGAGGTGAATACTTTTCTTGATATTGAACACATGTGACCTGTGTTAACAGCTGGGAGCCTTTTTCGTTCCCAGGTTGGTGGTTAATAAACACTAATGAGCTGGTCCCGTCTCCCAGAGCAGGGATAGGTACCACAGGACCTGGTTCTAGTAGCTGTCAAGAGAATAAAAACTAGAAAATATTGTTGTGGTTCCCACACCACATTGTCTTATTTCTTCCTTACATTTGTTATCTAATATTCTTTTTTTATAAAACACATTTATTTTGTAGTAAAATACCCTTTTAAAAAAAGAGTCTATAAAGATCTATATATATAAAAATACTGTGTATCATTGTGGTCTTAAAAATCCATGTTTATATGCATAGAATGAGATCTGAAAATACATACTAAAAGGTATTAACCATGGTTATACGTAGGTCATACAGTTATGACTTTTTAGTTGATTCTGTTTTCTTGCATGTATATTCTGATTTTTTCTATCACGAGTTTGTGTGACTTTTGTAAGAACAGAAGAATGACAAAGCAAAATGTTGACCATAGTCTAAACTGGCACGTTCTTAAAGCTGAGTCCACCACGTCTTCCTTCTGCCCCTGTCTCTCTGTCAGTCAGATACAACACTCCTCTATGCTGGTTGCCCAGGCGGAGCAGGGGTTATGAGGCATTGGAGTCTCATGAGAACCCTGACTAGAGCTAGAGCCTTAACCAGACTATTCATAGCTTTGGACTCCCAGGGACCAGGGCTCTCTAGGTTTGAGACTTCTGACCTCCAGAATATATTTTGTACATAGTTTTATGTGCTGTATTTGATGTGCAAACAACAACAAATCTGTGCCTTACACAGATCTGTAACTCGCAAGGCACTTGAGAAGGTACATAATTTTATGTCAAACAGTGTTCTGTAAGAAGAGATAAAAGTATTAAAAATGATAACTAATGTTTGTACAGGTCTTTAGAGTTTGCATGGCCTGTTCACTTCCATCATCTCATTTGGTCTTCGCAGTCTTCTAGATGGGTAGGACAGGGATTGTCATTTAATTTTACAGATGACAAAACTGAGGTGTGGAGTAGTCAGCTAAGAAGTGGCAGAGCCAAGACGAATCCGCATTCCTTGCCTCTTACCACGTCATCAAAGTGTTTTTATTAATTAAATGAGATACTACTAGGTATTGAATAAAATGATCGCTGCTGCTGCGCCTTCTCCTCCTCCTCCTCTCCCTCCTCCTCCTTCATTTCAGTATCTTCATGGCAGTTTATATTTTATATTTTCAGAGACTGAATCTCTGTTCATGAATGGACCTTCATAATTCCCATGTCCTAGCACCCCCAGAAGAGGAGGGGTGACCTCAAAGGCACAAAATTATCCCCCTTGCATCTCCTTCCCTCTCTTTCCTTCCTCCCTCCGTCTTTCTCTCAATCTTTGGTTAATTCTCTCTCTATTTATTTTAAACTCTCCTTCCCAAGATTCACTGGAGATTCAGACTTGAGCCCTGGCAGATGGCCTGAGAGGCCAGCTTTCATAACTTGATCCTTCTCTTTTCAGCACTGAAGGATAAATATTTCACGATCAGCATATTTTCTCGATGACCTAAGGCTTTCTGATGACTTTCCATCTGCAGGGCGTAGTTTATTTTGTTGCCCTGGCATTTTAAGATCTTTCTCGTATGAATGTATTCATGACAAATAACCAGTTGCTTTTATTTCGAGGAGAGCCACCTTAGAGAAGCAAGTTACAACATGCTTTTCCCCCTACAACCATAATTATAGATGTTATAGCATCTATAAGCATTACTATAACGGGCCAGGTGCCCCTTATGGATAGAGCTTAGCAGGTGCCTCTATTTATCGTACTTTGTTGTATTTGTCAATTTACTTGTCCACACCCCTCCTCCTCACTCTGCTGTGTACTCCTTAAGGTAGGACTGCTTCTTAATCACTTTTATATCCCCAGGGTCTGATACTTATTACAAGTAGAAGAACAATAAAAAAGTAACATGGTCCCTGAACAAAGGATAATTTACAAGCTTCTGAAGTCTTCTGGAAATATGCTGAGGCTTGAGTTCCTCATCTCTTGGGTGGGTGCAATAGTGATTTTACAGAGCTACTGCTCAGGTACTCTTGTTATACCCCACGCCCGCCCCTAGCTTCTTCTTAGTCTTCTTGGTCTCCTCCCTGGCCTTCAGGGTAGTGCTTACATCAGCAGATCCAGGTTCCTTTGCATTTGGCAATGAAGAGTTTAAAATCTGTTTAGAAAGAATGTCAAAGCCCTGTTTTTTCAATTCTTTCACGTACTTTGATTAGTAAATTTGGAGTCCTAACTAGATCTTAGAAGTTGCCTCTTTTCTCACATATTCTCCAAGCCCAATAAAATGATTCATTAAAATATTTCAGTCAGCTACCAGAAATAATCATGAGGATAAACATCTCGGAGGTCCAAATGGATTATCCTGTGCTCCCATTCTGTCTGAAGGCTGGCTCTGCCTCCGGCTCTAAGCGTTTGTGAGTGCAAGGGCCGCAACACCATCCATAGTCAGCGGGAAATTACAAAACTCATGGCCCGTATAAGTGAAGCCCAATTTTTCCTTTAGAATTTTATGGCATTGGAATTGAACAAATTCATGTTGAAGGTGTAGCTCTGTGGCTGACAAACTGGATGGCCCTGTGTAAGTCACTAAACTTCTCAGTGGTTCTGTCAAGTCATCTGACAAATGTGGGTAGTCAATCTTGAGTGCCTCTGTGAAGTTACCAGGCCAGCTTAAGCGCAACTCTGTGTATGGAATGAGCTGGAAAGTGCTGCCACGCACATTGGAGGGATTCATCTTAAGATGGTTACTCAGTCAGAGATCTTGCATTAGAGGCACAGATTTGCTTTAGCTCCAGTTTACAAACATACAGGATTAGCATTCCCATGCTGTGTCACTCAAATTACTTCTGGAATCCTGCTATTGCCAACAGAAGTCAACAGAGTGCTTCCCCTCCACGTGTATCAAGCATGCTCTACTCTTTTACACAATAGGAATGATCTTGAAGAATTGAATGAAAATCACATAGTCATACATCAACTCATATTTACTTGAGGAAAGTTTACTTTTTGTGGGAAATTTGATGAATTACTTAGTAAAGGAAAATGTCCTTTTGTAATGGAAATAATCATCCTCTAATCTCTCTCTTCTATAAATTTAGGTGCCTTTATATAACTTTCTTGGTCATGCCAGCCTGTAATGTATTCTAAAGTATTATAATGCAAAATAATATGCTCTTACACATTCTAAAAATATGATATAATTTAAATATTTAATAAATTAAAAGCAAATATTTAGTAATAGTGATAGTAATTGCTCCTGTTTTTTGAGTGCTTACTATGTGCCCCACACTGTGCGAACTGCTTCATATGCTGTATCTTATTGGATCCTCACTATTTGACAGATATCATGAAGGTGGACTGTAGTAGTTTATATTGTGTAAAGTTTAGAGCCTGAGTCATGCAGCCGGGAGGGAACATAGAGGGTCTCAGGTTCAGAGGAGGACCCTGTGTTCCAGAAAGGTAAAGCAATTTCCCTTGAGTCACTCAGCAAGTTAGTGGAAAGGCTTGGATTAGAATGCGGGCTTCCCACGTCCCGGCCAAGTGCCTGGTACCCACACTGTGCTGTCTCTGCTGCTCACAGCGCCTCGTGATCTACGGACGCCAGATCATGGCAACTGCAGGTGAAGGAATGAAGGCATCATCAACACGTTTTATTTTTTAAAGTGTCCAGCAGCTCCGAGTCCACTGCCTTTTATACTGAGAGATGTTTAGTCTGGTGAGTTGACCAGACAGGGAATCCTACTGAAAAACAGTATTGATATTAATAATGGTCTTGGTAAAATACAGTAAAGAAGAATAGAGTTGAAAACAGAAAAAAGTTTAAAGAAGTAGAAAATCGTACAAGATGCAGTAGCAGGCTCAATATAATTTAAACCAGGATTGGGCAAACCTTTTCTGTAAAGGGCCAGATAATATGTCTTTGAGGCTTTGTGGGCCATATGGTCTCTGTTGCAACTACTTAAGTCTGCCATTGTAGTACAAAAAAAAACTGTAGACCGTAGAGAAACACATGGCCATGTCTGTGTTATGGGAAAACTTTATTTACAAAACAGGTGGCAGACTGGATTTGGTTTATGAGCTGTAGTTTGCCAACCTCTGTCTAAAACAATCCTGGTCCTATAGCAAGGAGTGTGAGTCGGTGTGCTTATTAGTGCTTTGGGTGTATGTTCTTTTGTCAGGCAGGCAGGAACAGGCCAGGTCCAAGTTAGGGTAGAGCAGTGCAGTGTTGCTCAATGTCCCTGGTTGCCCTTGGGTATGCCAAAGGCCACATTTCTCGGATGGTATTCCTTACTGATAGACTGGCTATTAAGTTTCACTGTTCCTTTTGGAAACCCAGCTTAAGAGGTATTTTGAGCAGTGAAGTCAGATCAGCTAATACGTATCTTTGTGGTAATGACAAGAAGCCCTAGGCTTGGCCTCACCAAATACCGTGCTCTACAAAACTGCTCCTCTGAGCTTAGGCCTCACTCCCCGTCCCCTCATTGTTCTCCCTGTTTAGTCAAAAGTATTTCTGAATAATGATAATGATGATCATGGTGGTTAATATTTATCAAGGACCTTCTATGTGTCAGGCAATTTACCTGACATGAAGGCATTTCATCATTGAGTTCTAACAACTCTGTGAGGCAGATACTATCATTTCTCCCATTTTGCACATGAGAAAACTGAGGCTCAACAAGGTTCAGTACCTTGATAAGATCAAACGGCAAGAAAGTGGCCGAGGCAGCTCTGAAGCCCAGGCTGAGTGATGATAAAGTCTCTACACTTTACCACTCCACCACATTGCTGTGTCTGTCCCAGGTTCTCAAGGGGACAGGGAACCTACTTTTCAAAGTATTCATGATATCCATCTTCCTCTGAACCTGGGTCTGGGAATGTTTCCTCACTTCTTTCTCTCCCATGTTGCTCCTATCTGTCCTGGAGTCTTCGTCTCAGGCTTGCAATACTTCACACTCGGCCCCCTGCAGTGGCTCCTGACTGGCCTCCTTTTAAAACAGCTCTATGGAGATAAATTATCTAGTCAATTTTAGAACATTTTTATCACCTCAAAAAGAAGCCCCAAACCCTTTAGCTATTATACCACAATCCCTCTGTCCGCCCTCCCTCCAGCCCTAAGCAACTGCTAATCTACTTTCTGTCTCTAGATTCCCGTATTCTGGACTTTCCTATAAATGGAATCATACAGTACGTAGACCTTTGTAACTGGCTTGTTTCTCTTAGCATAATGTTTCCAAGGTTTATCCTTGTTGTAGCATATATATGTCATTCTTTTTTATGGGCAAGTAATATTCCACTGTATGGATATATTACATTTGTTTCTCCCTTCACCCATTGATAGACATTTAGCTTGTTTCCACCTTTTGGATACTATGAACTAATGGGCCTCTTAAATGTATTCTGCACAGCACTCTCAGATTAATTTTCCTAAAGTCCAGCTCTCATCATGTCACCCCTCTGATTGAAAGTCATGTATCTCATTTCCTTTGCTGGACTGGGAACCCCTTGAGGTCAGGAATCAAGTATGACTCATAAACATGATCATGAGTAAAATAATAATACCTATCATTTGTCTGAGGCGTTGTCATGCGTCAGGCCCTCTACTAGGTCCTTTCATTTAACTAACAAGACAAGTCCTCAGGGTAGATACTGTTACTCTAATTTCATAGATGAGCAAACAGACTCCAAGAGTGTGAGTAGCTTGTATTTGGTGACTCAATAGGTCAATGATAGAGCTCAGGTCCATCTGATTCCAAAGCTCGTAATTCCACAATGCCATGCTGAAAAGGACTTCTTTTTCTCTTCCTGCCCCTTGGCTTCATCCTCCTCCTCCTCCGTCATCACATATCATCACTCCCATTTTGCAGATGAGGAAATCAAGGCTCAGACAAGTTGGGTGTCTTCTCTGGGGTCACATTCTTACTAAATGTTGAAGCAGGGACTTTAAAATTAGAACTTCTGTCTCTAAGCATGTTTTTATTTTCCCCAACTGCACTATGGCATTAGCGTACGTTAGGGCCTCAGCGAGCTGTTTGATGATGATAATTATCATGTTATAAAACAGTTGGGAGAAGATGCACACACATAAAAAACTCGAGGAACTATAAGATGCTATATTGTGGTGAGGATTATAAATGCCATAGGAATTGGGGAAGAGAAAAGTTATGACAGCTTCGTAGATGAGGGAATACTGACGCTGGACCTTGAAGGAGGGGTGAGTTTACTGAAGCAGAGAAGAGAGACTAAAAGAGGGGGAGAGAGGAAGAGATTAAAATCTTCCTGTGGTGTGCTTCTCCCAGTCCAATCCTCCACATTGACCTGAATTCTCTAACAGTCTGGGCATTGCTCTTATCCCCGTTGGGACAGCTGTTAAGAAAGAAATAGTTGCATAATATGGAAATGGGCATGTGGCTTTGTAATATGCTTATGTTTCTCAAAGGGACAGGCAGAGACATGATACATTTGGATAATGTCTCTGAGAATGACTTGAAGTTCTGTTTTAAATAAATTTGTTTTGGTGAATATATCAGCACCATTTTCAATGACTATCATTTGTGGGAGAGTTCATAAAAGCAACCGTCTATGCATCAAAGTATGAACCATGCATAGATGTAGTTACAGCGTGCTCATGCTGTAACAGGGAAGCCCCTCCCACTAGGGCATCAGCCCCAAGCAAAGGCCATGGCCTGCTTAGGTTCGTCTCTTCTCTTGTTTTGGTTCTGTGTTGTGAAATACGGAAGCAGACAGCACAAGCCTGAACTATTGAATTGATCCGAGTTCAGAATAGCCTAGTGTGATAAGAAAGCATAGTCCTGTGGAATGCCTTCCCTGAGTTCCCCTAGGAAGTCCCCCAGGAGTCCACAAGGAAGGAAGGCAGGTCGTTAGATGGAAGCCTACCATTGCTTTGGGCTCTGCTTTGCATTTCTCTCAAAAGCCTTTGTCCTCAGAACAATCCAGTTGTAAACGCTACTTGAAATTTGCACAAATTTATCCTTTTCTATGTACTTAACTTGTATTTCCAGAGTACTGTTTTCTCCTTGTTTTCTGAAACCATTCTGTAGCACAGTGTAACAGAGTTGTTTCAGGAGGCACAAGTGGTGGTCTGCTTAGATACTAAACCAATTTTTAAAAATCTGCATTTAATTTCATTTACTACAGTTTTAAAGGGAACAGATTGAGGCCTTAATGCATTTCTTTCTTTCTTTTTTTTTCTTGTGAGGAAGATTTGCCCTGAGCTAACATCCATTGCCGATCCTCCTCTTCTTTTGCTTGAGGAAGATTGTCCCTGAGCTAACATCTGTGCTAATCTTTCTCTACTTTGTATGTGGGATGGCTCCACAGCATGCCTGATGAGTGGAATAAGTCCGCACCTGGGATCCGAACCTGCAAACCCTGGGCTGCTGAAGCGGAGCATGCAGAACTTTAACAACTCAGCCACAGGGCAGCCCCTGCATTTCTTTTTTATTGCAAAATTATTTTATATTTATTTTGACGATTTTATGCTTCCTCAAATTCTACTTTTTTGTTCCTTAAGTATAATAGCTCTTTCCGTTCTCTTGAATCTCCCATCCACTGAATATTCCTTTTCAAAATCGTCAACTTGTATCTTACTTAAAAATATAATACCCTGCCTGATTAAAAAGCACAAATAATGGAACTTTTTCAAAACAAATGCTTTATTTGGAATAGCTATAAAATAAATTGCCCCAGTTTTTAGGTATTTGCAGCAGACTATTCAATAGCTTTTGGCTTCAAGGATGATTAAAAAGTACATTTATTGATTTCTAACCAATCTGCAATATTAGTAATCTCTGGAGGCATAGTGGACTATTGGCTTCTTGTCACAGTGGCTTTGAGGAGAATATTGCCTTTGGTTCCAATGCCAGCTTCTCAGCAGAGGTCAGAGTTGGCTCTCTGAGTCCAGTGCATTTACGATTTAGCAGCAAAGTTTCCCCAATCTTGATGGACTTGTTCAGTTTGAAAGGGCATGAGTCATGTTTGGGGAGTGGACCAACTCCTTTTGCTCGATCTTTTGTTTGCAGAGAATGGAAAAAGGCATCGCTAACTTTATATGTAAGCCACCTTCCTTGGCCCAAGTGGAAGAAATGCATATTCCACCATCCATCCTCTGCTCTTTTCCCTCAATGTCATGAGCCAAGAAAGGTAATTGCTATGGCTTAGCATCTCGGGAAGACGCAAACAAAAGATCGAGCAAAAGGAGTAATCTCTTGTAAATTGAGATGCTCAGAGATCACATTCCTGCACCAAGGCTTGGCCTCTGAGCTTTTGCTTTTCAAGAAAGTGGGAATTAGGAAGCTTTTCACCTTTCTGGGCTAGTGAATGAATCCTATAGTTCACAGGTGTTCATACTTTTCAAAAGGGGAAAAATCTTCCCTCCATCTTCTTTGTATTACAGCTTGCCTGAAGGATCTTCAGCTTGGCTCTTTAAGTGGCAAGTTTCTAGGTGGTTGTCTGTCTTCCCTGAGTTGGCCATCTTTTGGAGTTTGGTCTTCTGATCAACAGTGCTGCTCAGGGCCTCCCACTCTTATTCTTATCTGCCTACTATTCTCTCTTCTCTCCCCTTTCCTCTTTCCTTGCCTTCCCCTCTCCCTCCTTTCTTCTGTGGCTCCCTCTCACTCCCTTGTTTCATCTCTCCATTCCTCTTACTTTTAGGTGCTAGCATGTCCTTACTGAGGTACCTATTTGGTAGCTTTTTTTAAATTTTCCTTTTTTTTTTAAAATTGTGGTCGTAATAGCTTATAACATTGTAAAATTTCAGTTATATATTATTATTTGTCATACACCATATAAGTGTGCCCCTTTACCCCTTGTCCCCGTTCTCCACCCCCATTCCCCTGGTAACCGCTAATTTGTTCTCTTTGTCCATAAGTTTGTTTATATTCCACATATGAGTGAAATCATCTGGTGTTTGTCTTTCTCTGGCTTATTTTGCTTAACATAATGTCCTCAAGGTCCATCCATGTTGTTGCGAATGGGATGATTTTGTCTTTCTTATGGCTGAGTAGTATTCCATTTTATATATATAGCTATTTCGTAGCTTTTTCTACCTTCTTAATCCTCTACTTGTGTGTGCTTAGTATGTGGTCTGTTGAACATGGTAAAGCTGTGTTCCAAGCTCGTGCCATCTGCTCTGCAAACCCTGCTCATACCCAGTCTTTGTATGCCACAGTATGATGGGTTCCAGCCCCAAAGAAGTTGTTTTTGCCTCCCTGGTTGTTGCTGCATGTGTATGTGTGTGTGTGTGTTCTGGGAGTGTGAATGGGCCATCCTCAATTCACATCTGCCTCTGAATTGCTGCCAGTACTTTGGGTTATGGTTCTGGGCTTCTTGGACTTACTGATCTAGGAGTAAGTTGTCATTTTCATGACCGGAGTTCTTCTAATATAGCAGTTTTCACACATTTTTGGATTTTTGTTTTGTATTCCTTTAAGAGGATTTTTTAAAATCCTCTCTGAAATCTTACGCAAAGTCCAGTGTTTCTGACAGGTCAGATTGGAACTACTGTGCTCGAAATGTCTGTAGGAAATTCAGTGCTAGCCTTCCGCCTCCCCCACCTCAGGGGCCCACTGAGGGATTCCGTGGAAGAGTGCTGTGGTTGTCTGGAGCAGAGTTTGATAAACCCTTGGCTGGTCCTCTTCTCTTTCAATTCATAGGTGAGATCTAGAGATAGGGCAGGGGAGAGGACATGGAACAGAAAGGCTCAAGGATGGAAAGCTAAAGCACTGTGTGACTAGGAGCCCAATCATTGGTCCTGAATGAACCCAAAAGGCAAACCGCGATTCTACATTTGTATCAGTATTCTGACAGCTGTCTGGCCAGTCTTGGGGCATAGGATGTAGCATCACTGTTCTTTCTGAGACAGAAAAGATCATCTCCACTACTATTCCCTGCAGCCAAAAGCCCCAGACAGAACCAGCTGCAGACAGCAGTTTGACAGGTTACCATGCCTTTGATGGAGATTGGTTAAGTGAGTAAGATTTGTTCTTATTTCATTATGAGGTTATTATTTCCAACTTGTATTCTAAGAAGAGAGGCTAGGTCAGTCAGACCCAGTAAACGCGTATTTACTTGATCCATTTGGCTACGTGGTTGGAAGGTAAGTGCTAAGATGGGCTGTGCCAGCAGGCATGGAATTGCCAGAGGAAGCAAGCAGGGAGCTCCACCAACTGTAGCCATGGGGGGTACAAAGACAGCAGCTCTACTGTCTACTACTAGGGGTACAGAGTTGGGCTGTCTGGAAGGGGGCTCTGGGGCAAAGGTTGCTCACAGAGGGGAGGCCTCGTTGACAGGGAGGTGAGGGGTGGCTCTGTGCTCTCTTCAGACTCACTCTCACCATCCCCCTCTGAGCTCTGGGACTGTGTAGTGGGCTTCTGGAACAGGCCTCAGCTGGCTGTCCTCACTATCCCCATCCCATTCCAAGCCCTTTCCTCTCTCACCTGGGCTATCAGGAGAGCGCAGCACTGATCTTTCTGCCTCCAGACTTTTTGTTTGTTTGTTTGTTTTTTAAAGTTTATGATAAAATGTATGTAAGAAGAGTGCATATAATGTATGCATGAAGATTAAGAATAATTATAACAAAAAATAAAATGAATCCCCGTGTCCATCATATAGCCTTGGAAATAGAATCATACCACCTG
Organism: Equus przewalskii; assembly: GCF_037783145.1. Taxonomy (NCBI): domain Eukaryota; kingdom Metazoa; phylum Chordata; class Mammalia; order Perissodactyla; family Equidae; genus Equus; species Equus przewalskii. The sequence goes on along the minus strand of NC_091863.1, from coordinate 111,560,484 downwards.
TACTTTAGAAGCCTGTATCTGACAACTTTGCTAAATTCTTTTAATAAAATTCTAATTTATAAGATTCTTTTATTCTACGTAGTCAATCGTATTATCTGCAAATGATGACGGTTTTCTTTCTTCCTGCCTAGTCCTTGCGTGGTCTTTTCCACTGTTTTGCCTTACTGCACTAAGACCTGCAGGGCAATGTTGAATCAAAGTGTACCAGTGTCCATTCTTCTTTTCTTCCTGATTTTAAATGGAGGACTTACAATATTTCACCCCTGAGTTATGATGCTTTGCATCCAAAATATTTTGTATGGATAGCTTTTATCTGGTTGGAGATATTACCACCTACAATTATCTAATAGGTTTTATTGTGAGTGGATGTCGATTTTTATCAAATGTATTTTCTGTATCTTTTGAGATGATCATATAGCATAGTTTTTTTTCTTTCCCCTTTAATCCTTTAAAGCAATGCAGTGCTTTACACTCATAGAATTTTTAATGCTAAAACAAACAGATTCTTGGAATTAACCTACCTTAGTCATGATTTATTTTCTTTTTTACACATTACTAGGTATCATTTGCTAATATTTTGTTTAGCATTTTTACATTTATGTCCACAAATTAGACTAGTATATATGTTTCCCTTCTCTATTATTCTTTTCTATTTTTGCTGCCAAGATGAACATAGCTTCCTAAAATGAGTTGGAAATATTCCTTTCTTCTTTTCTCTAGAAGTGTTTGTATAAGATTGGACTGATCTGTATCTTGAATATTTAGTACAATAGCCTGTAAACCCCCCACTTGGGTCTGGCATTTGTTTAATGGGATATTTAAAAAATATTTTAATGGTTATATCACCATTTTTGAGTCAATTTTAAAATTTGTATTTTTCTACTAATTTAGATATTTCATTGAAATTTCCAAATTTATTGGTATAAAATTGCTCATAACATTATCTGATCGTTTTTATTGTCTGCTGCATCTATAGTTATGCCCCTTTTAATTCTTAATATTGTCTATTTGTGCCTTTGCTTCCAATATTCCTCCCTTTTATTTCAAAATCCACGTAATCATCAAGACAGCGATATTAAAATGTGGTACTAGTCGTATAGTTATCTTCCATACTTACAAATCATAGGAGGACTTTCAAGGCCCTTTATGATCTAGTCCCAGCCTAGCTTTCCATCTTTTAAAAACCAGTTTTCTTACTCATTACTTTGAGTTCCAGCCCCACTGGACTACTGTGTTTCTCTTGATGTATTCTTAACTTCCATTAGTAAGTTCCTTCCCACCATTTTTACCACTGTTTCCTACGTTTTCATCCTTTGAAATACTCGTTGTTTCTCAAGGCTCATCTCAAATTCTACCTCTTTCATGAAACTCTCCCCTATTTTTCCCAGAACGGAATAGGTATCTCCTTCTCCTGTGTTCCCATCACATATTTCCCCAGACTTGTCTATAGTAAGTATCATGTTCTGTTTTATATTGAATGAGTTGCTTACATGTCTGCAAAGTCCTGTAGGTTGTGAGCCTCTTGAAGGCAAGACCTTGTTTTTTTCTTGCCTGCATTCTAAGCACCTAGCAGGGGACATCTTGGAATCTGTTAAATTCAGTTGAACTGAGGAATTGAACAGGCATTTATCCCTTGGCAAAATGCAAAATTGAAAAAGTGAATTGTAGGCCACGTGGTGCCATCTAGGGTAATGTGACGATATCCTTACCTCTAAAAGCTTCTTCTTCATCAAGTAGCTAAAGTCTGAAAGTCCACCATTTGAGCTTCATTTATTTATATTAATGTTTCCTTCTTGCTAAAAATGCTACCTGATCTGAGGAGCAGAGGAGGCCTTATCAGGCATTGACACCACAACCCTCACAATTTTCCCTGCTCCCTAACAGCTGAGTGGATTTGCTAGATCCTTTCCTAAGAGCAGATATATTGATGAGACATGAACAAGGAGCATCTCTTATGGGGAACAAGCATGCAGAAAAGGATGGCTCGATATGCTCGTAGTTGTTAGGCTTTATTTAGTATGTACTATATTCCAAGTACTGTGCTAAGTCATATGTTATCTTCACACCAACTCAAAGAGGTAGGTACTGTTATCGCTTTCATTTATACAAATGAAGAAACTGAGGTTCAGGGAGGTTAAGTAACTTAGCCAAGGCTACTCAGCTAGTAAATGGCAGATCTGCTATTCAAAGCGAGGTCTGGTGGACTCTCTTCTTCTACCCAATCCATCTCTTCTTTGTGACCTCATCTCAAAACCACAGCTATTTATTGAGCCCCCATTATGTGAGTAGCCTTTGCCTGCCTTTCCACTCCCTCATGGTCAGTTTTTCAGCTATTTTAGTGGTCAAAAGTGACCTCCTGCTTGCTGTTTGATCTTGGAAGCTGCTGGAATGAAGTAAGAATGTCTGCAACTGCTTGGGCTGCTTCCTGTCCCTATAGGATCTCTCTCTACTCCCTCAGTGGGGGCTTCTGGGTTTCAGAAGGGTCTGGAACATCTTTAGAAATAAAAGTCTCTGCTTTGTCATGTCATTCCCACCTCATCTATGGGCTGTTCCTGAAACCTTAACGGACAACATTAGCTTTTGGAAACAACAGCTTCCTTGATTAAAGGGAAGGGAGACAGTTGTTTCCAAGGAAGATGGGAAATAGCTCAGAGGGCCAACCAGAGACCATGAATGTTTGGAGACTGTGTATATTTAGGGGCAGTTTGTAGTTTACTGTTTCCAGGCAGTTCTCTGCTGGCTGGGAGAGCAGTTTTCTCTCCCCTCACACCACCAAACCATTGAGCCAAAATTTAGGTCTGCCAGATCAATAGTCTTACAGGTCGTCTGGTCTAAACTCAACATTGTGTAGATGAGGAACTGGAGGCCCAGAGAAGGGGCAGTGTCTCATCCAGAGTCACATAAAGTGGGAGTCAAGGCTGCATTAAGTCTCAGGGCTTTTGATGGAATGTTCCAGATTGGGAAACTTTGTTGGCCCTCAGTGCAGACTACCCTTTCTTATCAGTTAGCTTTGCAAGGGAACATGCTCTTCATATTCACTTAGGCTTTAAGTGCCTTGAAGACAGAGAACACATTTTGTAGTTGATTTGGGACTCTCTAGCATGACTTGCACATAGTTGGCCCTTGGTGGGGGATTGGTGGCTTGACTGGGTCAGCCTTCTTGTCTTCTGACCCTAACTCAGGAGGACTTCTACTCTCTCCGTATGACATCGCCCTTGGCAAGGTGCAGCCTCTCACCATGGGCAACTCCTCTCACCCAGAGATGGCCCCTCAGTGCACTGAACCTCAGGACTTCCACATCCAGCCCCTCCATTAGCTCCAGTTTCTTGAGGCCCGTAACATGTTGTTTCTAATTAACGCAGGTTTGTTAAAATGGCCTCACGTTGCATTCATAACAGTTTGTAGAGTGTCTTTTCACTTACTTTAGAGATATATGGTAATTCTTCATGCAGCACCAGTAAGAAAGGTATATAATTATGTCTATCATGTCCATAAGATGCAGAATAATTTGGTTATGAATCTTGGTTTTCTGGGCCCTGCCACTTTAAGAAAGGAAGCCTCCCTTGGGATATTAATCTAATTACAAACAAAGGGGCACTATAGAGGACCGGTATGAAAGATAACCATATTTCTGAGTGATATGTCAGGTTGCTACTTTTTTCTTCATTTGCATTCCTATATCATGCTGAGGTGCTACTCTTGGCATCCTCTACCAAGCAGAGTGACCTTCAAGTCACTTCATCTTTCCAACCTCAGTCTCTTCATCCATTGATAGAGAGAAAAACATTGGGAGGATGCAAAGAAGTAACACCTGCCAAAGCACTTGGACATGGTGCATGCAGTTCTCTGGGCAGTAGCGGTACGATGGTTCATTATTGGAGGGCTCAGAAAATAATAAAATTTGCTTGTTGGGGATGGGGATGTTGTAAGAATAGAGACACTGCTGTGCTCTTGCGCACATCCCCTAAGCCCAGTGTCCTGAGTTGCTACCCAGCATGTGCATCTTGGTTCCATGGAAACCCAGCAGACTGGAGCCACTGGCATCTCCAGCAGTCTGAGGAAATTAGTTGTCCTGCCCCAGAAGAGCAGTTTATAAAGATAACTCTAAACCCCCAGTGTGGATTCTGGAATCACACCTTCCTTTAATATCCAAAATAACAGCTGACCAAGTCCTGCAGTAAATCTCGAGCCCTCTTCAATGTCTTTGAGAGCCCCCGCTCCCTGGCAGAGGTGGGGGCTTATCTTTTTCTTGAGACAATTCCAGCTGCCACTTGCTTCTCCACTGTCCCCTGGCTCTCCCAGCAATAGCAGATGGTTAAAAGTATACATGAGCATCTCTGAAGGCAGCTGCCAAGGAGGAGCTGCCTGAAAGTTATGAGCACATGCAGGGCAGTAAGTTGGAATTAGCAAGGGACGACTTTGAAGGGAAGAAATCATGTGGATGTGTAAGCTGGGGTGTGATTGTGACAACTCGCCCCAGTCCGCCAGAGCCGTATCTTCCACCTGATGTGTTGCAAAAGGCTGGCTGGCCCATTAATTTTACATCTCTTTTCATAGGGATGGCTTTGCCTATTTTACCAGTTGGTTCTGGTGAGTAGTACTCCACAGGTGTCTGCAGCATGCCCCACTGCTCATCCCTGGAAGACTTGATTATTCTTGTCCCTGCTGGTTGCTCCAAGCTCTCTTGTTTGCTTGCACTTGTTCCATTTTTAGCCTTGGTGAGAGTTGTGAAATAGATTTTGTTAAAGGAAGACTTGAGATATGTTCTACTGGTATAGACAAGGCTTTATTGAGTATTACTGCTTTATCCTAAGATCAGTAACTCATCTTAGGGGAGAAAACCAAATCCACCTAGTTAATTTTCAGCAGAGATCTTCACTGAATGGTGGGAAGATTGTGCAAATTCTTTTCAGTAGGTAAAACATAAACCTGCAGGGCTGGGGATTAGTTTCTCTGGTGGGGCTTTTTGGGTTCTTGGGATGTCTAGATAACTGCTCTATGCCTCCCAGCTACTTTGGCAGAGTTGCAGTTCTTAAATCTTGACTTCTGAATGGACATATCTAATCACCAAGTAGCTTTTTCTATTAGCTCTTATCCTGGGGGGCAGGTGCCTTTGTTGTTTGAGGATTGGTACAGTGAAAAGTCCCAGCTAGGAGCCAAGACCCAGAAAAGCAGTGGTCATAGACAATGGGATGCAGTTGGTGATGTGGTCACAGTAAGGGCTGTTGTCTGGAGCTGGCTGGCTTCTGCCAGTACATCCTGCCCGCAAACCCCTCTCTGAAAAGGCACTTAGTAGAGATGTGTTGATGAGGTCATAAAGCTTGGGATTTTAGGATGGAAAAAGGCACTCAATTATGCCACAGTTTGGCTAAACACAGCCCAGAATAGAGGGACTGAGTATTCAGAAGCTATTTAGTTAGTCATGTCCCTTTAGGGAGCAAGAGCCTCTAAGGAGTATGGTGTGTGTGAGCTGGGACTACTTACTGCTTCAGATCACTTAAGGACCACTAAGCAATTAAGCACAGACCTAGTGGAAGAGAAGGGAAAGTCTATCAAGCAAGCACCTCTCTACACTTCTCAGGGCACTGCCCCAATTCAGGTGGGCTCTCGTTACCTCTTGTCTGTACTATTGCAATAAACAGCCTCCTAATTGTTCTCCAACTTCCTGCATCTCTCCTCTCTGGCCTCTTCCTCCTCCAACATTTACCATAAAGCAGTGCTAGGTATGTCCTTCTAAGGCCCAGTTTTAATCACCTTCGTCTTGTACTCAGACTGCAGCAGCTAAGAAATAGTCTATCCTCCTCGGCTCCCTGTCTATGGGTTTCCCAACCAACCAAACAGCCTCATGTTCCTCTGTTCTCCTTTACCTGTACTCATTTCCAGCCAAACTGGGCCCTTCAATGCTTCCTCAACACACTCTCAAGTTTTCTGCCTCTGCCACAGCTGTTTGCTTACATCTATTTCTCCTTCTCATAGTTTTACCTGTCGTTTGTCAATATCATCTACTTTACTAAACTTTCCTTGACATCCTGCCCCAGTTGGAAAGGATTTTTCTTCCTTCGAACTTACATAGCCTGGTGATTGAACTTCCCTCTTGGCTTGAATTCATCTTCCTTGTGACTTGTCTGTGTCCCTTAGTGAACAATGAGCTCTTTGAGGGCCAGGGCCCATGCCTGATTCATTGTCACCTTCTGCCTTGAGACCCTAACAGAACCCTTGATAAAAGTGTTGGAGTGGCACCGCCTGCCACTCTGAAAAGCTTGCAAAAATCTGAGATTCTGTGGGAGGTGATGAAAACGCATTGCTCCCCTTCTCAGGACTTCAGGTTTTTGGTCTGCCAATCAAACAGGTTGTAAATTTTGCTTTTCAAGGTCCTGGCTAGCACTAGTATTCTATGACCCAACTTTCCAAGAAGGATTTGTATAACTGAGTTTTCTACTTAGGGCTCAAATGTTTCCCTCTGCAGCCTGGGCTCATGCTACCTTTTGCTATCATTGGATAGGGACAGAGACCAAGGGATAGCCTCTGCTTTTTTGCCTTCTGGGACCTCAGTTCTCCCAATATTTCTAGTGCCTTTCTGATGTGTGACCCTGGAAACCAAGGCAGTGTTATGTAGTCATGCAGAATCTGCCTAACACAGTTGTAATGCAGGTTTAACATTGGGTACAATGCCTGCTACGTAGTAAGAATGCAATGAAGCTATGCTGTTTTCATTATCATTAGTAGTAATCACTTTCCAATAAGACAGACCTGAGTTCAAACCCTGCTACTGTCACTTGCTAGTGTTGTGACTATTAATGTCACTTTCTTCATGTATAGGAACCTCTACTGGGGACTGACCCTGCAGATGCATTGTTAGTCTTAAGTAAGTTATTTCATGTTAATCTGCCTTACATGGTCATGGCACTTGACATATTATAGCTCAAAAATGTAGTTCTTGTTATGGTGATGATGATGATGATGTGCGTTATAGTATAGCAGCTTACTAAATTCATCCAAAAGCCAATTTTAAGTGCCTACTATATTCAAGGAGCTATGAAAAGCGCCTTTATAATAATGGTGACAAAGATGATGTTACTCTTACCTGTCACTAATATTTATTGAGCACTTTCTCTGCTGTGGGCAGATTGAAGAGCTCTACATGTATCATTTCATCATATCCTTAGCAACAAGCCTAGGAGATAAATACTATTATTATCCTCATTTTATAGATGAGGAGAGCAAACCATAGAGAAGTTGAGGAATTTGCAGAATGTCACCCCAGGGTTTGAGTTCAGGTGAAGAAACTGTGGCATATAAAGCTAGTTAGTGACAGAACCCAAATTTGAGTCTTTTGTCTCCAAAAATCTCTTATTTCTACCACACCATAGCCAGTGAATGGAAATAACTATGTGGAGGTCTACACGGACATGAACAGGACATCTGAAGCATTGCTTTCACCCCTTCATAAGAGTCTAATTAGGTACCGTATAGAGGTAGCCGCAAGGAAGTTCAGATATTTAAAAATCTTATAATGATGATACTATTTTTGATTCAATTCAATTATTTTACAGAGCTCGAAGGACCTTAGTATTTATGTAGTCCAGGAGCTTTCAACTTTGATTTACCTTTTGAAATAAATTAGAGTGTGTTGTCAGAGTCTATGAGCTACCTGCTGCCCTGTATGCCAAGACTCCTCCGGGGTGCTTCAGCCACTGTCCTCAGCTGCTCCACTGCTTTGCTTCCACTAAAACGCACACACACCACACACACACAATGGAACTTATTATTGGGGTTTTATCATAACCTGAGTACCCCCCACTGGAATGTGTTCTTTGTATGTGTGTCACTGTGGAAAAATGGTTGTGAAAATCACAACCTTCTCATTTTATCCCTGGATTGGAGACTATGTGAGGAGACGTATCATTGACATTCCTCTTGAAGTTTGGTCTATATCTACCTATGTATAGTGGTCAGATTTAATGTTGGAGGTTATTCATTTTGGGGGGTTTTCTTTAAAGTGATGCTGAGTGAATCACACTGTGGCTGGCTTTGTTGAATCTGCTTCGGGAAACTGTAGGTTGTTCCTTTACGTCAAAATCCCCACTGTAAAATTGGCCCTAATTCTCAATTGATTATGTGCACAGATAGGGATATGTTAACCAAATAGGATTTCCTTTGCTCTCCTTCCTGCTCAAGTTATCACTTAACATGTCATCATTGGCTCTTTGATAGGCAGGAAACAAGTTGAGAGCCTTTGTTCGGAAGTCTAGGGAGTGACCCTGAATCAACATATAAGACTTCTCTGGTGGTGTGTGCAGTGGGCTGGATCCAGATTAAATTCAGATCATTGCCTCCAAATGTATCCAAACTCCTCAGAATGCCAGAGGTGCCCAGAATATTTGAAAAACCTGGTATTTTACAAGAATGGGCACACCTCAGCTCAGATTCCAAATAGCTAAATGGAGGTGTCACGAAACTGCAAGTCAATGACATGTAACTTAAAGTGCCCAGAAGATCTTTGCTGCCTCCATCATGTCAATGCTTCCTTGATTCCAGATAGCAGATCACTGACAACCTGGCAGTCCAACTATGGAGATACACACTCGAGAACCATTTGATCATAGGCCTTCTCAGAAGTTAATCCATACAAAGTACAAGTAAAGTATAATTTTCTTGCCTGTGGATGGAAATATTTTTTTGTCTCTCAAATAAGTGATCTAGCTGGGTTATGGAGTCAGGACAGTGTGAGAGGTGCAGACGTAGAAACGGCTGTGTTAATGACAGTGTTTTTGAGACCCAGATCTTCAGCTTTCCTGGGGATAAAATAATAGGGCCTAGAAGGTGTGGAGCATTACTGAACTAATAAAAAACCCATCACCTGCTCTCACAACCGAAATAATACAACTATGAAAACATACAGACAATATACAGTATTTCAAAGGATTTTGGGTGCACAAAGCAATTCTGGAAAATGGCATGAGGCAGAGAATTTGATCAAACAGTAAATATTTATTTAAAAATAATTATAAAGGGGCCCAGAAAATTAAATGAAGAAAAGACTAGTAGTGGATTTTTATGGAATGAACACTGGACAAGGACACTTGAATTCTAAATCTGATTTTGCATATGTGTGTCCAAGTCTTCTCTGGCTCAGTCATTCATTCTGTAAAATGAAATGACTGAACTGTCTTGCAGTTCTGACATCCTATCCCTATGGTAATGACATGATGACAACTGCATATTGGTCAATAATATACACCTCCCTGAAACAAAGTGAAAAGACTTCTTTTACATTTTGATCTCGGTGTGCAGAGTATTTACATGTTGGACACACAGAGAGTAAAGAGGCAAATTTTTCGCATCCGGAATGAAGTTACCTGCACTCAGTGTTCATGGCTTAATTTTTATTTTCATGTTATTGAAGTGAAATTCACATAACAATTAGCCATTTTAAAATGTACAATTCAGTGGCATTTAGTACATTCACAGTGTTGTGCACCCATTAATTCTATCTAGTTCCAAAACATTTTAATCACGCCAAAAGGGAACCCCAGACTCATTGAGCAGTCACTCTCCATTCCCCTCTCCCCTAGGATGGCAGAATTTTTTAAATGGACCTTCAAAGTGATTTCAAGAGTGGATTGGGTGTCTGGGCAGCTGCAGCAGAGAAAGTAACAAATCCCTGCCTTTATCTCTTGGTCAGAGTGAATGAGGGGACAGCAGGTAAGTGCCTATCTGGCATCCTGGGAGGCCCAGGCCTCCCTGAAACCAGCATTATCAGCCTCTGAAATGGAGTTTTGGCTACTTTGACTCAGAGACTTATAGTTAGGGACCCTATCTGTCATGGTGTTGAACAAATACAAGTTCATTGTTTTTTAAAAAATAGCTAAAAAACCCCCAGAAAGTTCAGCTAAGTCCAAAGAAAAAGTAAAAATCACCTAAGTTCCTATTATGCAGAAAGAATCACCTTTTGTGTAAAGTCTTTCAGAATTTTTCTGTGCATTCTAGCACTACTATATATTTGCAAAAGTGAGATCATATGGTACTTTTTGTTATTTTACTTCTAAGGTAAAATATGTTTGTTAAAATTCATGCAAGGTAGGTTTACAAAGTGTAAAATAGAACACCTGTTTTCTAACTTTCCTTTTTTCCATTCCACAGTATATTTTGAACAAAATTTTCTGTCGATAAATATACTTTCAGAGCATCATTTTCATTGCTGCCTAGTAGTCTATGATATGTATATATTACAATTTCCTCAACTAGGCTCCTTTTTTGGACATTCAGGCAGTTTCCAGTTGTCAGCTATCATGATGGTGCTGCAGCCTGTGCCTAAATTCGTTCCCACATCTTCTGTTAGTTCCTTTGGACAAGTGTGAATACGTGCTTTTTGCTCGTAATGATGATGAGGATGCAAGGTAATGAAACTAAGGCAAATATTTAGTTGCTCACTTTGGGGTCGGCTATTTTGCAAACACACTGGGTGGCTCTTTTTATTTTACACAGCATGCCCATATTCGTTATTTCATTTAATACTACCAGTGGCTGTTAGCTAATATTTCTTGCAGACATATACAGTAGACACTGTGCTGTGTGCTTTATACAAAGGCATCTTATTTAATTTTATTTCTTATGTTCTATTATTATCTCCATTTTAGAGATGGAGAGAGGAGGCTCAGAGAGATTATGCAAATTGCCCAAAGTGTTATAAGTAGTAGAGCCAAAATTTTACTTTGGTCTTTTGGATTCTAGTTCCAGTGTTCTTTCCAGTATACCACAAGGCCGCTGTGAATTACAAGATATTCCAAGGCTATATATGGGAAGTGATTTAGATTCCACACCAGTTAACTTGGAAAGATTTAAGAATAAGGAAACAACATGGTATTCATAGACTGTGTCCCCTCCCTTCCCAGCCCAGACTGGCTTCCTCTGGGGATGCCTGCCTGTGCTTGATTTCACCATGTGGTCCATAAGAACTGTAAGTGGGGCGCCTGCCATGCTGGATCCTTTCCTGAAGTAAGACTAGAGTAGCCATGTCTGAGTCGGCCAGGTGTGATTTATGAAAGTTCGAAAAGGGGGCGGGAGCAGGGATTAGGAGAGGTCTCATTTACATTAAGAGTCGCTGTGAATTAGGTTCTGGGGCCAAGTGCTCAAGTGAATTCATCGTTAAAGAGCCAATAAAAGATATTAAAGGACAAATTGGCTGAGCTTCATTGGACTCTTTCATTCTGTGCTGAAGAACAAATGATAGTTTGTGCTATTTATTTCTTAGAAAAAAGAAGCTGTAAAATGAGATGTACACATCTGTAGGCCCCCAGGGAGACTATCTTCCTGGGAAGAAAGCTGGGGGCTATGGGAAGGCAGCTAAGGCTCCATCCAGGGAGCTAAATAATTTTGGCACTGGGACTGTCTGCCTTCTTCCAAGGACATCTGCTGAAGCTCCATACTGTGTCCTGCCTGGCCTTGGCTCTTGGTGGCTCCACTGACCCGGATCACAGAGCCAAGCTGGAGACTGCGAAGACTATGGATTTACAGCAGTCAGAGCTGCGAGGGTCCTTGGAGATCATCTAAGATGCCAACTGCCTGCATTGACTGGTGAGGAAACCAAGGCCCAGACAAGGAAGAGGACTTATCCAAGGTGCCCAAACCGGTGACTGCCAGTGTCGCAGTTTAGTAGTCACATTTGCAATCTTCAGTATAAGTTATATTCGCCACTGACGTTGATATGTAGAACTAAATGCTTTCTTTTCCTTCTCCTTTTCTCCCTCCTCCACCTTTTCTATCTTCTCTGCTCCTCCTTCCTCCCGCATTGTCCCTTTATCTTCCTCCTCCTCTTTCATTTTCATCTTCTCCATTCTCACATTCTTAACAACTTCTCTGGTCTGTATCATGCATGCTATCTAATTAACAAACCATTCTTAGATCCACTGTCGCATTTGCTCCTTCATCCATCCTGGCTATGGTGCTCAGAAACTGAACATCTTACACACAGACAGAAAGTGCAAGCCAAAGACCCCCTCCCCGTTCAGGCTGGCTGGCTTCCTGAGCACTGCACAGATGGTATATACAGGCCATGGACTTCCTCCCTGACATACTTTCTGTAGATGTTTGAGCGTTGGACTTTCCCTGGCACAGCCTCAGGCTCAGTGGCAAGGAAGGAAGGAAGTTAAGAAGCTTTCCTGTCATTGGATCCGGATCCTAATTAGACCTTTGCTTGGCAAGCATGCTTCCCATATTCCCTGGCTGGCCCTGCTCTGTGGGTAGGGCCTCAATCACTGGCACTCTTTAGTCAAGACCAGGTTCACTGCAGGCATCATCACTCACATGGATGCCTCCCTGAAAAGCATCACTCTGGCCTCCTCGGACATTAGATTTCTATCCAAAAGATGAGGGAGTTGGAGGGAGGGGGGTGGGAGGGAAGAAAGGAGGGGCATGGGGGAGAGAAATGGGGAGAGAACTATAAGCATACAAAAGGGAATTTCACACGCAGTGAGAATTCATGTTTTTCTTCCCTTCATTCATTTTTTCATTCATTCCACAGATGTTCACTGAGTACCTAACAAGTGCCTGGCACTACTTTTGGCTACAGGATACAGCATTATCCTCCAGGAGTTTATAATATCGGGGGGAGGCAGATAGTAAACAAATAAATAGATCTATATTATATTATCAGGTAATTGCTATAATGTCATAATAATATGAAGAAAAATAAAACAAGTGTGTTTGTTTCCTAGTATTGTGGGAAGGTTGTCCTTAGGAGCAGGGACACTTCATCCACAGTTAACAGAGAGCAGGCAGAGTCTATGGGTATAAATGCTGGTAGGTGAGTAGACGTGGTATGGGGAGAACATGGAATTTCTTCTAATTTTTTTCTCATTGCAATCAGAAGCTAGGTCATAGGCTGAGAGTGAGGAGAAAGGAAGGAGAGTTAGAAGAGTGAGCATAGAGGGGACAATATGAAATAGTCTCAAGGAGAAAAGACAAATGAATGGACTATGGTAATCGAGTAGGATGGTAGATAGCACTGAAGGCCCACGCTTGAGGTTTGGAGGTCATCAGTTTAAAGGAGAACAGGCAACATGGATGTGAGTTGGGAGAAGGTGTGAAGTCATTAAAGGGTTGGATTTAACCTGAGTTAGGGTTTTGTCAAGGGTGCCTGACAGAGGGAGAGAGGAGTGGGGAAGAGAGGGAGGGAAGGGGAATTGAGGCTGTGTACCAACCTTCTTTTGGATTTGTCTCCCTCAGCCTCCTTAGTGTTTCCTTGTTACCTTTTTGTCTTGTTTTATAACTTGGCAGGTAACACTTCTACACAGGCATGAAATATGTCCTCGCTAGCTACAAATAGATATGGGGGAGAGAGTGAGAGAATGGCAAAGCTCCGGAAAAAGCACATGTATGTAAGCAAGAGAGATTGACACTAAACTTGTAGAATATTTAATTTTGAGAAACTTCATAACAGGTATTTTGGGAATAAAACATGCTATAAGTCTGCTTTTTATGATCTTTTGAGGAAGCAGTATCTCCATTTTGGTCAATGTAAAAGCCTTCTGGTCTTTTGTTAATAATAATAATAGCAACTACTACTATTTTTTGAGTACTTACCATGGTGAAGGCACGTCACTAAGTGCTTTAGATGCATTAACTCATTTAATCCTCACAATAGTCACAGGAGTTAAGTGCTATTACCTCCAGTTTTAGATGAGGTTAGGTAATTTGTCCAATATGACACAGCTAACAAGCTTCAGAGCTAGGTTTTGAAACCAGAACTTTGTGATTACATAGACCACACTCTTAACTACTCCTGCACTGCCCTTTGGCACCCATGACTTTGTCAGTATACTCATCCATCTCTCTGTCCATTCAATAGAACTCTCCCAATGCCCACTCTGTGCTAAGTCTTTGCTCTTAGTTGCTGGGTGGGGAGAGTGTGTGGGTGGAGTTCAACCACCAATCCTTCGTCCTTTTTGTGCTCATTTAGGGATTCTAAAAGGAGCTAGAAGGGGAGTGGCCTTTGTCCAGGGAAGCCGTTCTAGAAACTTCTCTCCTGGACTTGTTCTGTGGGACTGTGCCTCTACCTCCTTCATCTCTGAGACCTTCATATATCTTCTGGTTTTGCTGGTTCTGTGGGTATTAGGCTTCCATCTTCCTCTCCACGCTATCATTCTGCCCCTTGCCCCTGCCCCTGCCCCTTTCTCTGAGGTCTTAACTCTTGTAGGAGAGTCTGAGACCTGCTCCTGGCTCCCACCTACCAGGCTTAGCATGACAAATTACCTTCCTATCATGCTGAATACTGGCATGTAAAATAGAATGTGCTTTCTGCTCATATCTCCTATATCCATTTAGATCCGAGAAGCCTGTATCATCAACATAAAACCCATAGAAGCAACGCATGCTGGGAATCGGTCCTCCATATCAGAGCTGATCAGGATGGATCGGTGAATTCTGTAGATTGCATCTGTCTTAAACAGAAAATTAGCTATGCTTGACTTCAGCTATCACATTTTGCCTGCTGTGAGCTTGCTCTACCCTTCTATGAAATATTTTTTCCAACAGTGCAGAAGAAACACACAAGATTGATTAGAGTTGGCACAATTTGTGCATACCTCTGCAGTTATTATTGTAGTAGCTGCTTTAAAAGACTCAAAAAATCTTTTAGCCAATTTTGTTGCTCTATAAAGTTTCATTTAAATTTTAGTGGGTATATTTATGTGTAAATCGGATCAACTTCCAATGATAGCTCCTTATTGTAAGCTTTTTGATGTTCTGTTTGCCTGAGCAGATTGATTTGCCATTATGGGAAAACGTTTGAACTAAAAAAGTCTTCTGAACTTAGTTCACTAATCTTATCAAAGAAAATAGAATCAGAACATGTAGACAGAAACCTGCAAATTAAATTTACTTTTCCAATTCAAATGTATTTGATCTGCATTCGTTATGGAACTAGGGTAATAGTTGCTTCTTGATTCTGCAATAACATTGAGGTTTAGACTATTTTCGAAAGTCTTTAAAAATTCAGCGGGGAAAAGAATTGGCAATATTAACTGCTAATAATATCTACTCTTTAGTATTAAGTTAGGCTACCTCATAGCTTCTGTCATTGTCTTTACAATCCCATCTATCAGGACTGGTGAGCACTGTCCAATGGTACCATCTTTGGAAACGGCTGGGCCAGCCTCGCTACATGGTGACAGATTGTTTAGGGGAAGTAGCAGCACAAGTGTTAGAATACTTGCAAAGATGATTTGCACCCGTGTAAATGTCCAATTTCTTCTGCTTGATTCACAGGGATGGGTTATTTCACATGGTTTTCTTCAGATTTGGAGAACTGTGCTAATGACCTGAGCTGTTGCTTGCTTGCTTTCTTTCTTTCTATCTATCTCTCTTGCCTGTTTTTAATCATTCCAAAACCTACTGACTCTTAACTAGGCATAGGAATCAGAACCACTGTGGGAACTTAAAAAAAAACACAAAAAAAGAAATAGTCAAGCTTGAGCCCTAGAGATGTTCAAGTAGCTCAAGTAGATGGAAGGTAATAGGAAAAGAGGAGGTCACATGGACTTTGGTCTCAGTCCTGATTCTGTCATTTGCTGGTCATGTGCCCTTGAGCAAACCATTTACCTTCTCCAAGTCTCCTCACTTTCTTCATTTATCAGATGGGTAAAATGTTAGCACTGCTTTCATAAGGTGGTCGAGAGGGGTGAATGAGATAATGTACAGTGGACAGTATGTAGGTAAAAAATATACTTAATATTTGAGTGCTTTCTGTTATTAGCTCCTAGGTGGCGATCAGGCTTCTGCATTTAAGAAGTTTATAGGTTATCTGGATTTCTATCCCCACTGAGAATCTTTACTCCTAAAAGGTTCTTAAAAGATGACTTTTAATATGAAAACAGAAGCATCTGCCTCAAATTTCTTCTCAAGGCTGGTTCAGATTCCATGCTATGATGCCACTTCATGAAAGTATGTATGTATGTGTATGTGTGGGTGTTCATGCTGTACCTGGCACTGTGCTAGGTACTGGGAACACAGGGACCATGAAACATGGCCCCGTCCCTAAGAACTGAGTTGCCTAGTATTGCATTCTGCTCTGCGATGAAGTGGCCCAGTATTTCCAAATACAATATAACAAAAGTTCCCTGTGACATTCAAAGGTTGGTTTTATTTCTAATAAATCTAAGCTTCTGCAAATACAATTGTTTTATAAACTAATCAGTAACAAATGTTCCAGTGGTAATCTTTATTTTAATGATCTTCCAGTGGCTTTTTAAATGAGATACATTTTATTAAGGCTCAATTGGCATTTGTTGAGTACTACCATATGCCAGGAATTTTTACAGATGCTGTCCCTTTCCATTCTCCTGACAATCTGTGAAGCTGTCCTCATGACAATTTATGAGGACCTAAAGCCTCTGAAAAGTTTAGTAACTTGCTTAGGGTCATATAGCTAGTAAACAGCAAAGTCAGGATTTGAATCCAGACCTGTCTGTCTCCAGTTCACATTTTCTGTACACCCTTCCTCCACGTAACATAGGAGTTAAAGATGGGAGATAATTACTGAGCAAAGTTGAAGGGCTAACTTAGCTGATATTTCTAAAGAAGGCTAAATAGATGAATGTGATAAGCGCATGTAAGTGCTCAGGAAATATTAGCTGTGTTGGGGTTAGAGATCACTTTTAATGTCAAGAATGGGCTGTGCTTTCTCAAGTTCTTTTTCCACTGAGTGGATCAAATTTTTTCACAATTGAGCTTGATTGTTGGAATGATGAATTGAATTAACAATTTGTGGTTATCAATTGTGTGGTCCTTAATGCCATTAGTTTACATGTCTTTCTGCTCAAGTAAGTCATCCCCGTGACCTCTGCTTGAACTGCAGTGTGTGTGTGAGATTGTTCACAGAGTTACATGCGGCTGAATCGAATACTGATAACAAAACAATGTTTTTTACATTTTGGTCCTGATTTGTTCCATTAAGGTGTGTATTGAAGTTTCAGACATGCCTCCTGCTGTTTAAATAAGGCCCATCAAGGGGTCTGGTGAGTGGGCAACTGCAGCCTTCTAGAAAATAGTGCCATCAGTGTTGAATCAGTGCATTGAACTGAAGCCGTGTCCTCAGTGCTAGTTAGCATCACACTATCCTGTCTTTTTGCAGCATAATGAATTGATCTCAAGAGCAGTTCAGGTGCAGTGATACAGGAAAAAAGTCCTGCTGTTGCACAAAACCCACCTCTTCAAATCTGAACATTTCAGAGAGAACATTTCTCTTCTGTGCCATCAAATAAACACACTGTGCTAGGTACTGCTTTCTCCATGGGCTGTAGCGAGAGGTAGGCTGAAATACCTCCTATGATACTTCTGGGCAAGCCTCAGAGGCACAGTTTGTTACATGTGCAGTGGCATTGCCACCTTCCAAGCATTGAGTTCTCAGATAGAGTTGCCAAAAGAACAGGGGAGGGCACTGAGGAAAGAGGGGACATTTTCTCCTTCCCAAGTCCCAGGGGAGGATCAGATTCCAGCCTCAGGTATGTGATTCTTTTTCACCTTTGCAGTATTCAGACTTGTGTGTGATCAAAACTGATTAGAAATATTATGATAGCATCAGCTTGCATTTTGTTCAAATTTCTGCTTCATGTTCTTAGTTCATTGGTCAAAGAGATGACAGGAGAGAAACACGCCAGGTCATTAAAATAAAAAAAGATACTACCCACTAATGTTGATTGCTTTAAAGCAAATTAATCTCTGGACGTGCAGAAGATGCTGTGGCTCTTCCTTTCCCTTTAATTTTTCCTTTTGGGTTCTGATGAACATGTAAAACAGATAGTGCTTCAAGTAAATAGTTAGGGTATCCAAATGAGTGCCAATTATGCTTCCACACCAGTGCATTTATTCCAGTGATTGCACTGATCGTGTTTGACCGTGGGCTAATTAGGCCACATTCAGATCACAAATTTCCATTTTACACCTTTTGGGTTTTCTGATCTAGAATGCACTAATGGCCTACAGAGTGCTTCGGTGTTGGGTGACCAGAGAAGCCATTTGTATGATGATCTTGCTATTGGCGAGGTTTAAATGTAGGGAAGGCTATCTCCACACACAGAGGCTCTAAATGGTCACAGAAGGACACCAGTTTAATCATCGGAGAGCACTTTTTCTAATGGGTAATGTTCTCTCTTTGTTATGGATTCAAGCTATGTAATGAAGGTAATTGGAGAAATACACACACACACACACACACACGCCATTTGCTGTTGCTTTGGAATGAGTAATTTAGTGTACAGGTATATACAGGTTTAACATTGAATTATCCATTCCAAACTAATGGGAAAATAGGCTGGAATAGAAAGACAGATTTAGCCTATGGTCAAATTGAGAGCCTTTTCTTTCCCCTCCATTCCTTCTGATTTCAGTTCTTTCTTCTATTTAATTATTTGAGCACCTCAGTCAACTCTGAGCCAAGTGAGGAGAATGGTCTCAAACATGTTGACTCTGAGGGATGGATAAGGCAAGTGTTACCTTCCCCCCAATAGGCTTCTGGGCATTTTGAAAGAAGGCTACATGGAGACAGCCATCCTTAATGAGAAGGAACAATATCCTGATGGTGGCATTTTAGGTTTTAGCATCTAACTGCTTCTTCTACCTGGGATGAAGACTGTCCTTAGACAAGGAGCAGTTGCCAGTGAGTATCTAGGTGGAACTGGGAATAGCCCCCACTGAGCCACAAGTGGAATTAGGCAGTGCCTGTTGTGAGGAGGCCACTGGGATGACAGGTGGGAGACAGAGGAATAGAGGAGTAGAGAAAGGTAGAGTGGGACTGTAGAGTCTAGGGAACAGGAGGAAGAAGGGAGAGGTTGAACCTCTGATTCAAATCCTGGATCTGCTACTTATTGATCCTTTTAACAAGTGGTGCTAGTGACCCTCTTGGAACTTACCATCTAGTCAAGAAGAGTGACATTAATTAAATGATTCATGCATTCACCAAGTAGGTATTGAACTTACTATGTTATAAACATGGTAGGTGGTATGAAGAAAAAGTACATGTTATGAGAGACCTGACCTCATTTGGGACATCACTGAACTTTAGTGATGGAACTTTATGACCTGAAGAAGTGAAACTTGAGGTGAGATATGAAGAATGAAGAGTTGTTTAGGCACGGGTGTGTGGAGGGAACATTCCTGAAAGAGGGAAGAACAGGACTAAGAAGAGAATACAGTATGTTCTAATGCATTGCATGAAGGCCAGCATGTTGAGAGCACAGCAAATGAGAAAGT
Organism: Equus przewalskii; assembly: GCF_037783145.1. Classification (NCBI taxonomy): domain Eukaryota; kingdom Metazoa; phylum Chordata; class Mammalia; order Perissodactyla; family Equidae; genus Equus; species Equus przewalskii. The sequence goes on along the minus strand of NC_091863.1, from coordinate 111,541,236 downwards.
GGTAAAAGCTGAGGCTGAAGAGATAGGAAGGGGGCAGAGCCTTCCAGGCCTACCTGTCCATCGTAAAGTGTTTGAACAGTTTCGTAATAACAATGGGAATCCATTTACAGGTTTTATGTAAAATAATATTTTAATTAGATGACTGGCTGTAAGGAGGTAGAGAATGGGTTAAAGCAGGAAGCACACTGTAGGCAGGGGGACTATTTAGGAGACTGTTGGAGTAGATTGGACAAGGCACGTTGTGGTGGCTTAGACTGGGATGGAAGCATTGGAAGAGAAAGACAGACTTTGTGCCCTTCGGCAAGTTTCTTCACCTCCGTGAGCCTAATTAGGCTTATTTTCTTTCAGGTTTAGTCTATCATATTGAGTGATTTAAGAGCAGGCTTTACTGTTTAGATCATCTGCTGTCTATAACCTCCCTTTAGATGTGAACTATTCAACAAAAACATTCTGTCCACACTTGATATATGAAGGAAAGACAGAGTTAGCTTGGAAGTCTTTAGAATTGCATTTATTGTAATTCTTGAGGCTGGTGGTCTGGATGAGTTGTACATTTTTTTGTGATAAAAATTGGCTTTGAAATGAATAAAGGAACATTGACATAACACCACACCTGTTATTCGTCTCATCCTAAGGTACTAAATAAAAGATCCAGCAGAAGTCTCCCCCCACATTCAGCAGTAATTAAATACAACTACACTTATTTAGGAAACTGATAATTGTAAAGAGAAATTTAGTGCCAGCTATCTGAGAAGAGATGGTCCAAGACTACCTTTTGTTATTAGAGTTACAAACACTTCTAAATGAAATTAAAAAGAAAGTGCCTTTCAGGGTTATAGTTTCTTCCCCCAAACCTTTGAAACTTGGCAAACATTTCTTGCCAGCACATCACGCTAGACTGTAATAATTTCACACAATGTCCAATAGGAAACAAATGGCTCGGTGAGTGCAGATTTGGATTCTAGGTATCCAAGCAACATTCTTGGTGAGGGTAGGAAAACACTGAAACTAGATGCCTTTCGTATGGTTCAGTTCCATTTGATACTTGTTATGATGCAGGTTCTCTGGGCTATGCCTCGTGCTAGACATCTTCAGGGAAGACAATGATAGGGATCTAGCAAGCAAACAAATATTGTTTAGAATAGAGAATATTTGAATAACAAAATGGTAAAGCCTGATCCAAAGGACACATACAGAATAGAACCCTGTACCCAATCATTAGAGAATAAAAGATACTTTCTAACAAATAGGGCACAGGTACAGAAATTGACCTTGTATTAAGCCTGAAAAGAATTCTCTAATAGCGAAAAGCCAGTATCATATAGACAAGGTTATTTGACAAAAATGCAATACTGTGTGATAGCCACAACCATAAAATACATTAAAGGAGGGAAAAAAAACCTATTGTCATCTCAATAACCGATATCACTCAGTAAACGTCAACAAACGTGTATGATTAATAACAAAAAAACTCACCTAACAAAGTAGAAATTGATCCTTCACCTGATGAAGCCTGTCTACCAAAACCCTATGGCAAACATTCTGCTTAATGGTAAAATACTGGATGTCCATATGTCTCTTTCAAGTCAGGAACAAGACTGAGAAGGAAACTTGTAATCACTGTTTTTATTCAGCATTATAAATGATGTCCTAACCAGCTCATTGGGAAAATGAAATATATACGGTTTGAAAATATATGGTTATTTTTACAGATGACATGATTGTCTACACAGAGAATGTAAGAGAACGTGTAGACAAACTAATAGAACTAATACAGAGTTCAGCAAGTTTTCTGGACATAGGATCAATAGTGCTCCTCAACAATAAGAATCAAGGAGGAAATGTTATAAAAGACAAATGCTGACAACCAACATGGCATCCAAAATTGTACATTTGTATCTCTTCTCCCACCTCTCACTTTCTTTCAGGTCTAAAGTTGTTTTTTCAACATTTGCCTCCCTCTCCCTGATGTGCTTGGGCCATGAGGTTTGTTCTTCCTTTCTTCCAGGCCCTCTAAAGAGAAATGAACCAATTTAAAACAAAGAACAAATGAAGAGGAGACAGGACTATTGGAGAGAACTTAGAGAATATCCCTTTGCACTGCTTCCCCTTCCGAATCCATAGTGACTTTGATTTAGCTACTGCTATGGAAATTGAAAACCAAAGTGATAACACTGATTCTTCTGGTACCAGCTTATTCGAAATTCAATTCACTACTGTCTCATCTAAGTAAAGGTGTCAACACCCCATTAGGGAATATGTTCCCTCACTTGAGTGTATTCAAGCAAGAAGTTCATCAAGTTACTTTCCTTTCAAACCAATCCCATTGACTTTTAAAAGCTATTTTGGAAAAGTTCAAGGAGAAGAAGTATACAAAAAAAGTAAGGGGAAGACCAAAAGGAAATATAAATACTTTAAGACTTTCACAAATAAATAAGAAACTATTTAAAGACAAGAGCCCTGAGATTCTGTAATTAGATTTATAGAGGGGAGGGAAAACATTCCTCTAGAAAAAAGTTTTAAGCTTTGAGCAAATCATTGCAAGGGAATTTTTAAACTGTGTTGAAAAACTGAAGTATGATATCACCTCAAGGAATCCTTGAAATTTATGAATGTTGTTGAAGATTTAGTAAAAGATCTTGATGATTATAGATATGAATATTTATTTATTTATTCTTTTTTTCTTAAAGATTGGCACCTGGGCTAACAACTGTTGCCAATCTTCCTTTTTTTTTTTTAAGGATTGGCACCTGGGCTAACAACTGTTGCCAATCTTTTTTTTTTTCTGCTTTATCTTCCCAAACTCCCCCGTACACAGTTGTATATCTTAGTTGCAGGTCCTTCTAGTTGTGGGATGTGGGACGCCGCCTCAACGTGGCCTGAAGAGCAGCGCCATGTCCGCGCCCAGGATCCGAACCCTGGGCCCCCGCAGCAGAGCATGCAAACTTAACCACTTGGCCATGGAGCCGGCCCCAGATATGAATATTTAGAGGGCTATGGATCCATTTCATCTATTGGAGAGTCCATTACAAGGAAACATGGTACCAATCGTATGCAAATGAAGGTAATATCAAATTGGTAGAAGATAGCTCTTTCATAATAATAATTATAATAAGTACTGAATTACTAAAGAATATAAACCTATATCTAAAACAAGAGGAAAATGGCAAAGAAGATGCTTTGAGTATAGAGATCTTCAAAAATAAAAAAAATAATGGTTAAAATAAGGACAGAATGACTAGAAATAGAGAAGAGTCAGAAAAGAACAAATGCAGAACAAGGAAAACAGTACCAAGAAGAAACACTTTATATATTTTAGAAAAACAGATAAAGTGTGTTTTCATGTGTTTGCAAGTGTGTGTACATTTATCCTCTAAACCCAGAACCTTCTAAGGAGAAAAAACATGACTTTAAACAAGTATATACTACATTAAGTGAAAATAAAGGACCCACACATATTCTAAAGAATAAGAAGAATAAACTTTGCATTTAAAACTACCACAATGGAGTGAGTGCCATGTAGGAAAAACTACAAGCTTTCATAGGGAAAAAAATGTCACTTCTGAAATAAAGAAACAATGTCACACCAACTAAAAAGCAACCTCTGAACATCATAGGAATTGTCCTTTGTTTAATGAAATGACAAAATTGATTCTAATTTGGTGAGCTCAGAATGTCAGCTACTTTCAAGCAAATAAGATCTATTTCCTTAGCTGTTTATGTAATTTATGAATATGTGCTAGAATTAGAGTTTATTTGCAAGATAAATGGCTAAATTGGAAAGGAAAAAAATCCCATTCACATAGTAGCAAAACCCATAATAAACCTAGAGATATACCTAAAAAAAATATTTCTTTTAAGGAAATATGAAATTTTATTGAAGAATATGAACAATGACCTAAATCTAAATAATAGAAAATATATAGTATTTTAATGATTTGGAAGACTCACTATCATAAAGAAGTCAATTCTCCACAAGTTAGTTCAGTGTAATTCCAGTCAAACCCCACAGATTGTTTTTCACCGAACTTGACAAACTCATCCTAAAATTTGTATGGAAAGAGAAAGGATAAAGATTAGCCAAGATTCTCTTGGAGAAGAAGAATAAGATGATGAGGGGCTGGCCCCGTGGCGCAGTGGTTAAGTGCTCACGTTCCGCTTCGGCAGCCCGGGTTTCACTGGTTCGGATCCCTCGTGTGGACATGGCACCGCTTGGCAGGCCATGCTGTGGGAGGCGTCCAGACGTATAAAGTAGAGGAGGATGAGAACGGATGTTAGCCCAGGGCTGGTCTTCCTTAGCAAAAAGAGGAGGATTGGCAGCAGAGGTTAGCTCAGGGCTAATCTTCCTCAATAAAAAAAAAAGAATAAGATGATGAGACTAGCTCTATAAGATATTAAGAATGGTTATCAAGCCATATTAATAAAAAGCATGATATTGATATAGGGATAGACAAATGTATCGGTAGAATAAAATTGAAATTCTAGAAACAAACTCATACCTACATGAGAACTTGGGAGATTACAAATCAATAGAAAAAGGATGATTCACTCAATGAATAGTCCTGGGACAACTGGCTGTTTAGATTGAAAAAAATTTGAATTCTCTACCCCATATCATACAGAAATGTAAATTCAAGATGGATTAAAGACCTAAATATGTTAAAAGCAAAAATTATTTGCTTCTGAAAATTTTGAAGAATATCTTAATGTTCTCAAGGTAGGGAAGGATTTCTTAAAACCACAAAATGGAAACCATAAAAGAAAAGACTGATAAATTTGACTTCATTAAAAATAAAAACTCTAATTAATGAAATATATTATGAAGGAAATTTAAAATAGGAAGCCACAGGCTGGTAGAAGATATTTTTAGCTCTTATGAATAAGGAAAGATTAATATCCAGAAGCTATAAAGTACTCTAAAAATCATTATGAAAAATACAAACAGTTCATTAGAAAAATGTGCAAAGGCTATGATCTGGCAATTTACAGAAAGGAAAACCTGATTCACCTATAAACATATGAACAAAGGTAGTCAACCTCACTAGTAATGAGGGAAATGTAAATTAAATTCAAAAAAAGACAACCCTTCACACCCATCAAATTGGCAAACATTGAAAAGCATGATAATGTCATACTAAGGGAAGCTGTGGGGAACTAGGAGTTCTGGTGGGAGTATAAATGTACATACGCACTTTGGAGAGCACTGGGGCGATAGCTAGCAAAGTCAAAGGTGTGCGTACCTTATGATCTCAAAGTCCCTCTTCTAGATAGTTATCATGGAGAAATCCTTGTACATACAAGAAGACGTAAACAAGAATGTTTATTACCATATAAAAAATTAATGTCCAACAATATGGGAATGGATTAATATTATAAAGAGCAACATATTTAAAGAATGGAGGGCTATATGGCAGTTTAAATGAATGAACTATATCCGTACGCATCAATAAAGAAGAATCTGGAAAATGGTGTTGGATGAACAAAACAATTTGGAAAAGAATATGTACAGTACATTTGTGCAAAGGAATAGCAAAATAAAGAGTTGGCCATGCCAAGAAGGTCTCCTGGGGCTTTTGTATAGTGGGCCACACGTACCCCATAAGGTTCCCCTGAGGAGACAGCTGGAAAAGTTTAGTCCTGTCTTCTGGTGCTGGGCAAACCTGAAGCAGCGAAGCAAGAAAGGCCCTCCTGGACATTTTTACTTAGAAAATATTCTTCTTTTTACCCTTAAAGAAAAGCCTGGTGTAACACCATCTATTATTGTGGCAGTGACTAAGGTACAGTGTGTGGTGGCTCTCTGCTGGGGAGAGTTCAGGGGTCAAATGACTCACAATTTTAGATTAAAAGGCCAAATTTGCAAACTGAAACAAAGAAACTTAAGTTATATTGTTTTTCTCTCTCTTTATGCATCACTGAAAACTTTTTGAGAGAAAAGCGCCAAGGGATTACTTTTTTAATCACCTAACTTTTGGTCGATTTTTGTTAAAGGTTAGGCAGTCATTTCTCAAAAATTCAGAATTTTCAGGTTTTTGGCATATTGATAATGAAAGTGATGCTGGAAGTTTTTTCCCCTCTTCCAATTACGCCCCTCCTCTCTTTTTTTCAATCTCAGAACATGAAAGATGAAGGCAGTTCTGAAGAGTAACTTTTTGGTTGACCAATTCCCTGAACTCAGTGTAACTATCAAGGAGAGAAGGAGAGGCCAGCACAGATCAAATCAGGCCCTTATCTCATGTGGCTACCCAGGCTTCTGTCACCATGTTTTAGGTGGTAGAGTTCCTGGGTCCTGGTGTTTGATTTGAAATCTTCTTTGCTTATATGAAAGAGCATGACTGAATGATGTATTCATTTGAGACTTTTTCTGTTCATTCTGGGAGCCTGCAATTATTATATTCATTTGTTGATGTGCTAATTATAGAAACCTTTGTGGTATCATTATTGATTTATGGACTTTTTTCCACCTCATTTTGGTACACTTTTTACAACATTATGTGGGGAATCAGTGTGTATGGACACTTTTAATATCACCGAATCAATGATCAAATCAGCAAGTAATATAAGAAATTGGACCCAGTCCCCTGTCTAAGGAAAGACATTTTAGTCATTCATATGACTAGATCTATGGCTCTGGAGATTTAAAAGTCTCTATAAGCCTCAAAAAAGTTTTTGATCTTAGATGCAATTTTAGAATTTTCAGTCAGCTTGGTGATGTTCTTCGGGAAACCCTATGAGGGCATGGGCCTTGTCTGTCTGGTTCACTGTGGTAGGGCCTAGCGCAGTGCATGCACATGGTAGGACCTCAGTATTCATTAAATGAATGGGTAGATGGACAGATGGAAGGAAGGAAGAAAGGAAGGGAGGAAGGAGAGAGGGTGGGAGAAATCTCCTTTGAAGAGGGCTTCCATGAAGAAGATATTCAGTTTGCAGGAACATTGCCTTTTATATTTAGAATGTCTGCCCTCTTACTTTGGATACCCAGGGAGCCAACTACAGGATACTTGCTATTTATGATCTTAAAAATGTTTGAAGCCCATTCCAGGGAGTAAGGGAAGAAAATCACATCAAAGCTACATTGCTCCTTTTCTGGTTTCGAGTTCAAACATAGCATTCAAGATGATGCAAGTATTTGATTGTATAGAGTTAATATTCCCCCAGAAGATAGAAACAGCAGAATTATACATAGCCTTTTTAGACTTTTTAGTAAACTGCTTTAGGAGAATGGCATTCATACGGAAAAGTGCACAAATCCTAAGTGTACACACATTAAATGCTTACAAATTGAACAAACCATTGTAACTAGCACACAGATCAAGAAAGGTAACATCGGGGCTGGCCCCATGGTGTTGTGGTTAATTTTCCATGCTCTCATTCAGCTACCTGGGGTTTGTTTGCAGGTTTGGAGTCTAGGCATGGACCTACACACTGCTCATCAAGCCATGCTGTGGCAGCATCCCACATACAAAAGAGAGGAAGATTGCCACAGATGTTAGCTCATGGACAATCTTCCTCAAGCAAAAAGAGGAAGATTCGCGACAGATGTTCACTCAGGGCCAATCTTCCTCACTGGAAGAAAAAAAAAAGGTATCATTACCAGCATCCCAGAAGCCCTTCTGCCCTTGTCCAAAACTTACTCCTTACCACAAGGGTAACCACTATAATTTCAAACACCGTAGATTGGATTTTCCTATTCTGGACATTTCATATAAATGAGATAATATGTAGCTTTTGTGTCTGGTTTCTTTCATTTAGCATACTGTTTTCAAGATTCATCCATGCTGTAGCATGTATCAGTATTCATTCACTATTATTGCCTAATATATTCCATTGTGTGGATATACTAATGGAGATTTGAGTTGTTTCTACTTTTTGTCTATCGTGAATAATGTTGCTATGAACTTTTATGTACAAGTTTTTGAGTGGACATATGTTTTCAGTTCTCTTGGGTATATATCTAGTAGTGGAATTGCTAGGCCATATGGTAACTCTAGGTTTAACTTTTTCATCAACTGCCAAACTTCTCCAAAGTAGGCCTCACCATTTTATGTCCCTATCAGTAGCTTATAAGAATTCTAGTTGCTCCACATCCTTGCCAACACTTGGTATAGTCAATGTTTTTAACTTTAGCCATTCTAGTGGGAAATCTCTATTTTTTTCTCTAGAGGTTTTTATGTCTTGTTGTAATACTCAGAAAATAACTCGAAAGGTAACTTCTATAAATTAACTAATCTTAAGTCATTCCCTATCTAGGGCCTTAATTGTAACAACCAGAATTTCCCTGCCTTTTCTAAAATATGTGGAGAGGAACTTCAAGATTTAGCTCAGATGCCACTTCTCCTGGCATGCCTTCCCTTACTCTTCTTTACCTAGTCTGTATGTGGTGGCTTCCCTCTGATGGCTTGTTCCCTTTATGTGTCTTTCAGCACATTCCTGACATAAAGTAGGTGCCCAAATGCACCTTTGCTGTGTAACCATATTTTACTAGTTAGAGTCTTATTTTATGCCCCATTATCTCAAAAAATCTTTGCAACCAAGTTCTGGGAAGGCCTTGGAAGTCATCAACCCAGTCCCATCATTTATTGATGAGAAAGTTGAAACTCGGAAAGGGGAATGGGCATAGTCAGACAACCTGAGCCTAGTGGGCAGGTCTCCTGACTCCTATTCCAGGGTTCTTTCTACCTACCCAGACAAATTCCTCCACTCATTTTTGCTTTCCCTCTGCTGCTAATTTGCAGAGATTGAAATTAATCTTTGGCGGGGAAAAAAAACCTGTATATTTCCAGGGCCTAAATTGAAAGTCAAAGAAGGAGTTCTTCCATCATTGAAAGTTTGCATGCTCCAGCCCTGAGAACTACTATCATTTAAGACAGAGCAAGGAAACGTAAAGTGACTTTTCAGCAAATATAGTTTTTAACGATACACATATAATACCTTGTTCTGTTTTATACTCTGATCATGGTTAAGAATTTCAAATAGTTCAGGAGGAATTAAGAAGATTTACACCCACATTGTTACTCATAACCACTTAAAGCAAAGAAAGAAATTTTTTAAAAAGATGTTTATTGCTTTCATACCAAATGAGAATCTGAATTAAAATGATTCCCAGCACAATCTTTTGAGTTGAAAGTACATTCAGCAGTTTTCAAAATCCTTTGCAACAACAACAATACTCTGTAATTTCATGGAGTTTGTATTTTTTCAAAGGAGATGAAGGGAAATGGTATAAACATGAACTTCCTAATCCCCATCATGCAGCCACTGCCCTGGGTCAGTCTTGTTACAGCTGCTCCTCAGATGGAGACGCTCCCACCCTGACTGGCTGTGCAGGCTTCAAAGTTTGACCCCTTAGTTCACTGCAACTTTACTTCAAGTGGAAGAACCTTAGTTCAGTAATCACTGAGCCTGAGTTCCTAGACTGTAAAATGTGATGGTCAGACACCCATTTCAGAGAAGCAATGTATTTAAAGAATCTAGTACTTAGTAGGTCTTCCCTGTATGGTAGCTACTGTTAGATTCTGTGCTGGAGAAGGTTGTGGACTATGAAAAGAGGGCTTTACTGATTCCCCAAATCCCCCAAAGATCCCAAACTTGTCCATTCATTCATTCACTTATTTGAGAATAGATTGCTTCCTAGTTCTGTAGGAAGGGGGGCGTAATGTGAAAACGAAGTTTCCACATTCTACCTTCAAGATGTCACATTCTGTTTTTCATTATTTTTAGCTTACGATTTTTATAAATAACCATATTGCCAGTGCTAAGGTCAGGCATACTAAAACAAGGCTAACAATGTTGGAAAGAATGTTTCAATAGAAAAACCAGTATGTCTCATATCATATAAAGATATGAGCAGATGGATGAGCTAAAGTAACGCCTCCTATCTAAGTAAATGTTAGAAATAAAGTTTCAAGGACTATCTCCTGGATCCTGGGGTACCTCATTGTTGGATTAATGGCCTAAAACAAAGGAAAAATGTAGGGTTTTTTTCCAGGAAGACTTTCAGAACGTGGCTGAAATCAGTCATATGCTCAACATGGAACTCTCAGAAACCAGTGCTAACTCCTATTTTCTAGAGCAAATACGAGCAAGAGGAATTTCAAGGCAGACTGCTAAGGGTGCTAAATGCCCTTTGACTGGGAGGCAGGAGACTTGGCTTTTATCCAGATCAGTCACTGCTTTATAGTGTGACCCTAAGCAAGTCACATGTTGTAGGCTTCTGTTTCCTCATCTGAAAACTACTGATCTGGTAAAAACTCTCAATTATAAAATATATTCTGAAGATTTGTAGGGTTCCACAGAAGTGCCACAGAGACGACTGAAGGAGGCACTCTGGGACCTCAGCCCCCAACACTAACCCGAGTAGTTCCATTTTCCACTGGTTTATACATAGGAGCTCTATGAAGCGTTTCATTTTGGATAAAGGGTTCTAAGGCCTGAGTAAAATTGAAAACCACTAGGTTAAGTGGTCCCCAGGGTTCTTCAGGTTTTCAAGTTCTGCTATATCTGAAAAACCAATGTGGATATCTGTGATGTTATAAATTACTGATATGTTAGTCAGCCCTTGGGCTGGAATGACGATGGTAATAGATAGGCCTACTATACTACCTAGGTACGTCTTATACCTGGATTATTGGATTCAACAGAGCATCTGAATCATCAAAGAAAAGTTGATTGACTTAATGTCATTTTACTGTTGCACATTTCTATCTACATGTAGTATATTTAAGGGGGCTCTAAGTATATTTTGTGGGTCTTCAATAACTAGAACGTTTGATTAATCCATATATGCCATTCCTCAGCTATGCCAGGCAGCAGAAAGTTTATCAAATCGGACAGTGAACAATCTGAATTTGGGGCAGTGCTTCTCACACTTGTACAGAGGCTGTCATGAGGAAGAGCCAGAGAAGAGGCATGTATATGAGTGTTGGTCAATTTTTTTATAGACGTATAGTAAAGGCTGATTTATTTTAGGCATAGAGTTATTTCAGGCAATCTAAATTAACTATGACTGAAAATGGTTCTTCTGAGCTATTACATTTCCAAGTGACTAAAAAATAAATGCACGAAAGCAGAAATCTAGATTTTGTCAGGATACACCCAGCATCTCCAAGAAAATAAACTGGAGGCGTATTGCACATTCCGTTTTAAAACATAGTGGCCTCCCTCTGAGTGACAGCAGTGCTATTAATGTCATTTGACATGGGGGAGAGAACTTTGTGGCACGAATGATGTTTTTATGTGCATTTCTCCATTTATTTTCAGTCTGTTTACCTATTCATTCCTTCATTTTTGCTTTGCCCCCCTCCTCTGTAGGCTCTAATGCTTTTGATATTTGACTACATTCATGTGTTCATGCAATCCAAAACACAGGGCACCTGCTGATACAGAGAAGGTTCTGTGTTAGGTGCTCCTGGGGATATGGAGATGATGAGCTGCTCTTCTTAGAACGTTACTGCATTTTGGAAGGTGCTGTTTTGAGGATTGTCACTCTAGGTGAGGCTCTTGTTTAAGACTAGTGAAAGAAAATCAATTACTATATCCAAGATGGAAGCTGAGAGGAAAGACATGAAGGACCTGGGTCCTGTACGCCCTTTTTTTTTTTAATCACATCTTGTCTTACTGTATCACATTGATTTGTTAACGCATGTCTCTTGCTTACTAGACTGACTATGTCGAGAGCAGGTTTTGGACTCATATGGGATTCTTAGAGCCTATCACACTTCCTATAGAGGTGGCTATGCACATCATATTCAGTGAATGAGAGAAAGGAGTCTGAGCTATAACTTGGGAGGGAGTGTTCTAGAAGAGTAAAACGTGGTGAAGATATGTGGCTATGCGCTGTTTGACACTTTCATTGACATCAAGGAGGAAAAACCTTTTAATTGATTGGTCTTTGCATTGTGACAGGTAAAGGTTTAGATCCCTCCCAAATGTTCATGCCAGTTCTATCCCAAAGGTAGCCCAAATTGTTCTCCTGAATGCCTATCTCACAAATGTGCTGATCCCAGAAATCAGAAGGAATGTCATGGAATTCCAAAACTTATTGCAATCTGTGCCATGTATGGCTGAATTATAAGAGGTTCTTCAGTCAGCAAGATAGAAATAACATCTGCATAGGCAGACAACACACTCAGACCACCTTCCCTCTGAAGCCCAGGTGCCATTGTTAACTCATGGCAAACACTCAGCCTGAAAAAGCCAAGCACTGCAGAGCAGAGGCATCCTATCCAGGGTGGAGACTGGAAAGGGCAAGGGCAGCACACAAGCCAGATTTTTGACACTCCTGAACAAGTAGGTTCCCACTAACTCCTTCGTTTTCATGAGCTCTGGTTGGCGGTTGGGCAGAGAAGAGGGAGAGTTAGAGGAGATGAGTGACAGAAACACTTTATCAAGTTGGGTTTATTCCAGGAATGCAAAGCTGGTTCAACAATTGGAAGTCTATCAATGTGATAAATTTGAAGCAGACCAGCTGTATCATCAGTAGATAGAGAAAAAAGAAAATACTTTATAGAGTTTTAAAAGTCAGGAATGAATGCTCAATTTTAAGTAAAATAGGAACAGAAAGCTACTTCTTAAACATGATGAAGGATACTTACTATAAACCAATAGTAAACATCATAATAAATGGGGAAATACAAACAGCATTTCCATTAAAAGTAGGAACAAGACAGGGATTCTCCCATCATCACTATTTTTCCACATTGTTTTAGAGGTAATCATTAATGTTATATGTCAAGGAAAAGAAATTGTTTTATAAACAGGAAAAATGACAAAATTATCATTATTTGAATATAGCATTAGTATGTATCTATAAAAAAAAGAAGATTCAACTATAAAATCTTTAGAATGAATGAGAATTTAATAAGGTGGCTTAATGTATAATAAATATAAAAAAATCAATTGATTTTATTTAAAACAGCACTAACCAGTTAGAAATAGGACAAGATCCCATTCACGGCAAGGTGTAACTAAAAAAATCACCCAGAAATACAATTAATTAGAAAGATACAATCTATGTGAAAAACTAGAACGTTCTGTATAATGGCAGAAGACAAGACCTGTTCAAGGTGAGAGACATATCATTCCCCTGCATAGAATGAATTATTATGTCAAACACTTATGATATTTTTTTTAGACTTGAGATCATGATTCTGAAGTTCATATGGAAGAATAAATATGCTAGAATTTCTAAGGAAATCTTGGAGAAAAAGAAGAGTGAGGGAAAAGATCTCCTATCAGATATGAAATTGGCTATAAACAAATCAGTATGATATTGATCCAAATGTGCCCAACAAATGAATGGAACAGAATGAAGAATATAGATCCTAGTATATATGGGAACCTGCTATGTGCTAAATGAGTTATTGAAATCAGTAGAGAAAGAGTGGCTTTTTCAATATATGGTTTTAGAAGAAAATAAAAATAGAAGCTCTTCTTCACAAAGATAAATTCTGGAAGTATTAAAGGTGAAATGTGAAAAGAGAACTATCAAAGTGTTAGAAAACAGTATAAGAGAATATGTATATGACTTTCGGGTGATATTCCTTAAGTAAGACACAGATCTAAACTCTTCAAAGAAAGAAAAAAGCTTTACAGATTTTATTACATAAAGTGATTAATTGAGGTAAAATATTTGTATACATCCAACAGAAAAAATGTTATATTGCTAATTCACAAAGCATTCCTCCAAATTCATAAGAAAAAAGAACTGCTCACTGGATACATGAATAAAGGATTTGAACAGGCATTTTAAAGGAGAACGTACAAATTTGTTGAAGCATTTATTTGGAATATTAAAAAACTGGAAGGAACAGGAATGAACACCCACAGGGAAAATACAAAGATGAATAAGTTCTCAATGTCCCACTAATCATCAGGTAACAGCACATTAAAATGAGATGTCATCACACTGGCCAAATAAAACAGATCAATAACATTTACATCTGTCAAAGGTGTGGAGCAAGAGTGCTCTCCTATGCTACTGGTGGGGGTGCAAATAACTATAGCCTCCTGGCAGATTAATGCGGCAGTATTTATTAGCATTTAAATACATATACTCTTCCACCCAGCAGTCCCATTTCTGAGACCTTATTAGATAGACAAAATGTAATTCCATAAAGATACATTTACAGGAAAATACGTTGAAACATTTATTTGGAATATTAAAAAACTGGAAGGAACCTGAATGGCGATCCATAAGGAAACAGTTGAATAAATTGTGGTAATTCCCTGCTTCAGAGTAATATGCAACTAGAAAAAAGATGCTATAGACCTACTTAGCTATCTATAAACTTGAAAGACTGTCTGCTATATGTAATTAAATAAAATGAGAAAGTTTTACAATTGCATATATAGTATGATCCCATTTTGTTAAAAAGCAAACCTAAATACAGGCATATATATTTTTTTGTTTGTTTATGTGGAAAGATGAGCACAAAACTGTTGATGGTAGTTACATCAGGGGCTGGTGTTGGATGAGGGAGGGGAATGCTATCATTTTTCCTTTGTTACTTCTGCATTGTAAGAAAAGTTACAATGAGGCAAAAAGATGAAGACTAGTATTATTTTGGTTAAAGCTAAAAAAAGCCCTTGAAATGTAAATAACTTCCATTCAACGACAAAGGAAAGCAACCCCGTTACAGAGGGAGTAAACTAACATGTATGAAGCACCCACGTGTGCTAGGCACTATGCAAAGATCTTTGACTACATCTTCTCATTCAAGCCTCCAAGTAATCTTAGAGATAGGTAATGCTGTATCTCGATTTTACAGGTGAGGAAATTAAGGCTCAGTGACCTTGACTGACTTGTCCAAGGTCGTGCATCCCATCAGTCGCAGAGCCAGTATTTGAATCCGGTTCTGATGGGCTCTAAAATCAGTGTTAAACCCTGCTCTATCCAGAACCTGGGAAGATGTGCTAGATGGTGACCTAGATGGATTCTTAGATCATTAAAGAATATACTCAGAGATTGTTGGCATAGCGATGATGTGCATTATAGTTCAAAGATAACTTGGAATAGCCAGGGAGTCCAGTCTATTGATTCTATCTTGACCACTAACTCAACAGGGCAACCTTGGGCACTCCTCTCAGATCCCATGAGGTAGGTACATAAGTGGCTTGAATGACTAGGAGAATGCTCAGTGGGGGCTTTGTGTCTGCATTATTCCAGTATCTTGAGGGCAGACAACTTGCATTCTTCATTTTTGTATTCTCCAAGCAGATGCTCAACCTTCCTTTGTAGACCTGGGAGGGTGGGTTTGTAGCAGAGGGGAGACTATAGGCCCTTCTCTGTCTTTACCCCTCTACTGTTCAACCTTGACATCATTGAATTGGACGAAGCCACAGGAGCCACGCTTGTCAGGTTTTTCAATTTTATTGATGGGGGTGGGAGATGCCAGTAAATAACATTCCGTACTCTATTTTCCAAGTTAAAAATTAATTGAGAATTAAAATTCAAAGGCAGACAAATGGAGACAGAATGCCAACATTATTATGAATAAAGCTGATGGGAGAATTTATCTTTAGATTGTAGTGAGAAGTGTTTGCTAACATTCGTACTCCGCCCCATCCCCTAACTGCCTTCAAGTCTAGACACTGGGGCAGCAAACCTGAGGGAAAGGTTGAGCCCACAGGTACAGCTACATTTACCCAGGATGCTGCCTCTTGCTGATCCTGGCCAGAAAGGGACAGAAAAGAATGAATCTCCAGTACTTGTGGACTGGTTTTCAATTGTGGTAAAATACACATAACATAAAATTTACCATTTTAACCATTTTAAAGTGTACAATTTGGTGGCATTTAGAACATACACAGTCTTATGAAACTATCACCTCTATCTAGTTTCAAAACATTTTCGTCACCCCAAAGGAAACCCCATACCCATGGATCAGTCTCCCCCAATTCCCCACTCCTTCACACCCCTGGAAAGCACTAATTTATTGTCCTTCTATGAAGTTGCCTATTCTGGAAATTTCATATGAACACAATCATACAATATGTGGCATTCTGTGTCTTGCTTCTTTTATTTAGCATAATGTTTTAAAGGGTTCACCCATGTGGTAGGATGAGTCAGTACCCTATTCCTTTCTGTGGCTGAATGATATTTCCATTGCATGGATATACCACGTTTTGTTTATCCATGCATCCATTAATGGACATTTGGGTTGTTTCCACTTTTTGCCTATTGTGAATAATGCTGCTATGAACTCTCATGTTCAGGTGTTTGTTTGAATACCTCTTTTGATTCTTTGGGGCAGATATCTAGGAGTGAAATCTCTGGTAATGTGATAATTTTATGTTTAACTTGTTGAGAAACCACCAGACTGTTTTCCACACTTGTGCCCTTTTAATTTAGATTGCTTCTCCCTGATGTAGAAGTGTAGCCCAATGGAGGTGCCCCACCAGTTAGATAACTTTCTCCTCCTCCTTGTGGTAGGGTAAGTCATAGGCGGGTAAAAAGCCAGGACTAGGGGCTGGCCCGGTGGCGCAGCGGTTAAGTGTGCAGGTTCCGCTTTGGTGGCCCGTTGTTCGCCAGTTCGGATCCTGAGTGTGGGCATGGCACCGCTTGGCAAGCCATGCTGTGGTAGGTGTCCCACGTATAAAGTAGAGGAAGATGGGCACGGATGTTAGCTCAGGGCCGGCCTTCCTCAGCAAAAAGAGGAGGATTGGCAGCAGATGTTAGCTCAGGGCTACTCTTCCTCCAAAAAAAAAAAAAAACACCCAAAAAACCAGGGCTATTACTCCAGCTGAAGTCCCTTGACATGTACACATAGGATAGGAAAACGGAGCATCCTTCCACTGCCCCCAAAAGATGACACATAGCTGGGAGGAATAACTGACAAGCACATATTAAACACAAACTTATGGAGGCCCTATAATGTGGCAGGAAGCGTGATAAGCATTGTGGATACAGAAACAGGGAACATTTGCTATCCTCTAGAGGTTCAGATTCTAAAAGCTGAGCATAGATTTTAAAAAATGAAATAATGCTGCACTAATCGGAATCCATGATATATTTAAAATTCCAATTCTCTGAAATACAAATTTAACATTATACAGTGATGTCTTTCAATGATAAGTGAACTCACTCTCGCATTATGTCAGTTCATAAAATATTTAAAGGGCCATGTCCAAAAAATTACACATAATTCAGTTGAGATAAGCACTGTACCAAATTGAATAAATTATAGTGGATCATCTCTCTTTTAAAAATAATATTTAAATTAAGAAACCAAATGGAATCATTAGCTGTACTTTATTATTAAAATCAAATACTTTTATACAAATGGATGTTAATAGGTAGGCAACATAGACTGCAGTAATTACTTTATATTTGTCAGTTTCAATTCATAGCTGAGAGCATTTACCAGCATCCTGTAACGTGAATTTGTCCCTAAACTCCAAAGTGCAGGTACTACCAATGAGCTGATGATATCTTCACGTATGAACCATTGTCAGGCACTGTCTGGGATATCACTCTAGCACAGCACTCCATTCTGGGAATGACTTCTGCTCCAAATGACTCATTACTTATAAATCTGCCTCTACATATCCCCAAACCCATGTTCTGCATGATTGGGTATCACATTAGTGTAGGCCAAATAGAATACCCATCTCTTGCTAAGAATAGCAACACTGTTCTATAGGTAAAGCATAGCTTGGGCTTTTGAAATGGAAATAGACACAGGTAACAATGCCTTCTTTATTGCTCTGTGTAAATTTCACTTAAACTCTTAGGTAATATACACATATTCATTCTTCTGGTTAATGGCTAAATGCTCAGTATTGTCAACTACCATGATGGAATATTCTGACAGGTCAGCAATTTTACTCATGTGATTGAGTGTTCAGGCTATTTCCTCTCCTTGACAGGCTACTAAACACTATAAATAATTTTTTGATTGTTTTTGACAGAAGAATGGGCGTCATTTTCTTTCTAGAGAGTAAATGCTGTTGTACTTTGGTATCTAAGATTTGGACAAATTCTGCATTTTCCGTGTTGTTCTTCCACCTACAATCATTAAGTGTGTGATGCTTTGTTCAAATGCCTGCTTTTGCGTTAAATTAAAATCCAAGTTGGTGTGGTTAATGTAATTCAAAAGTACCCACTAAGGTTACCTGAAAAAAGTTAGGAACCATGATTGCAACTAGAACACAGAATCAAAGTATCTAAGCAACTGAATTCTACTGAAGTACCTGGGTTTATGTGGAAGAGCAAAGCTAAGATATGGCCAGGTACAGTGCTGAAAATACACTAAGTGCTTAGTAAATACCAGTTAAATGGATGAATATATGTAATTAATAAAAAAGTCATCCAGAATAAAATTTTAGGTGTCTGTGGGAAAAGTCCATCCCGAAGAAGAGACTCAGATTGAAATTCTTGTTCCAACAAGCTCACCATATATGAGCATCAGTGTTTTTGTAGGCACGTTGTAACCCTAGCTAATCTTCTCAAGAGTGCTATCCCATTCTTTTACATGTGTTATGGTAGAAAATAGGTCTGCCCAGGGGCCGGCCCGGTGGCGCAGCGGTTAAGTTCGCACGTTCCGTTTCTCAGCGGCCCGGGGTTCGCTGGTTCGGATCCCGGGTGCGGACATGGCACTGCTTGGCAGCCATGCTGTGGTAGGCGTCCCACGTATAAACTAGAGGAAGATGGGCACGGATGTTAGCTCAGAGCCAGGCTTCCTCAGCAAAAAGAGGAGGACTGGCAGTAGTTAGCTGAGGGCTAATCTTCCTCCAAAAAAAAAAACAAACAAACAAAAAAGAAAATAGGTCTGCCCATTCTGTTCCACATAATAGAAGACTTTTTTTTAAAAAAAAAAAGTTCGTTGTATCAGCATACATATTATATTTGTCTACTGAAGGTTATCTGAGCTTCTGTTTTCTCAGGCAAGTCTTGATCGTCTCCATCCCCTCCAAGAATTTTAGTTCTTAAGTGTCCTTTGATATTGGAAATCTAATCTACATTCTATTCCTAGCTGCTGAGCATCTCTCTTGCCCTCCATCTCTAAACTCCCCTCCCCTTACACAAGTAATGTTTCAGTGAAACCGAATTCTTTATTTTGTGAGTCTCTTAGTTGACCCGTATGACTGGAGAGTGTCTCCAACTTCCTCCGCAGGTTTAGTTACTACAGTGATGAGATGGGACTATTATGTGGCCAAGCTTTGCCGTAAGACCAGGACAAGGTACTCAACTTCTCTGTGCCCTACTTTCCTCACCGGTGAAAAGAGAATAATGGTAGTACCTACCTTATAGGGCTATTATGAGGATTAAATAGGATAAAGCACTTGAAATGCCTAGTACAGTCCCTGCACACAGTAAATGCTCAATTAATGTAACAAAGATGATGGTGAACCCTAGGGTTCTGCATAGAAAAGTTCTCCCAAGCCATCCTGTTAAACAAACTGCTCTGGGAGAGTATCCTATTGATCACGTGTAAGTTGTTTGAAACCGTAAATATTCAGGCTTTTGGAAAATCGCTTGCCCATCCCTAGTCTTCTGATATGTCTCCTGTGCTTCACCTTTCCCCATATTACAAAGGATCGTTCAGAAATCTAATCTGCGGGTGCTCTCTTTGCCTGTGATGCCATCTAAATGAGCCAGGAGACTTGATTGATTCATTCGTAAACTACAGGGTGAACACAACAACATTCCTGCCTTCATGAATCTTCTATCGCACGCAGTTAAGTTGAAATCAATTAGGGATCCTTTTCCAGTCTCCTCCCCTAGCTTTGCCCTGCCCCTACCATTATTCTCTTACAAACTACCTTAGTTCTGCCTTTTCCAATTGTTGGCTCATTACCTTTGATGGAGAATATAGAAACAAAATGGGAGTTGAAAATTTCTGTTTTCTTTCTCCTCTGGTTCCAACATGCTAGGTTTCCCAGGAACAAGCCAAGCCCTTCCTCTTTCATCCTGTCTGGGAGATAATGAAATAAGTCATTTCTAGGTAAACCTCACCTTATTGTAGGCTTCAGTGTTTCTGACACTGTTGTAAGGGCTCTAGCACTTCTTGATGCAAAGGAAAGGGCTTTGGAGTCAGACCCAATTGGACTCATATCTCAACTCCACTGCTTCCTAGCTGTGTGACCTCCGGCAAGTCATTTCACCTCTCTGAACCTTAGTTTCCTTGTTGTTAATCAAGAATAATGATTACCACTTTGTAGGGTTGTTGTGAGCACTAAAATAGGAGAATGTGTATAAAGCACTTAGTACACACCTGGCACAAAGGAAGTACTCAAAAAACGTGAGCTATTATTAGCAAGAGCCACAGAGTAAGGGATGCCTGGTTTCAAATCTCTATTCTAAGCCTACTAGCTGATTAACATTCAGCAAATTACTTACTTTCGCTGAGGTTTGGCTTCCTTTTCTGTAAAAGGAAATTTAATATCTACTTATCCACATGATTGTTCTAAGGATTAAGTGAGATAAAATTTTTAATGATGCTGTGCAGGACATAGTCCTTTCACTCTTATGTCTGCTGTTTACTAATAGACATTTTTTAAGGCCTTGTTCTCAGCCCTGGGGCTACAGTGGAGAACAAGATGAGCATGTCTTGCTCTCCTGGAGACAAATAAATTAATGAATTAACAATGTTATGAAGGAAACAAGCAGTGCTATTATAGAGAATAGTAACTGTTTACTTTAAGTGGAAGGTTCAGGAAGGACTTCTTTTAAGAGATGACATCTGAACTGAGCTCTAAATGCTGAGAAGGAACTAGCAATGGGAAAAGCATTTCAGCCAGAGGGAACAGCATGTACAAAGGTCCTGATGTGAGAAGAGCATGACCTGTTCAAAGAGCTAAAAGAAGCCTGATGTCCTGATTATTTTGAAGGAATATATCTATCCTTGAATTAGAAAAGTAAGGAAAAGTTGTTGACATTATTAAATATTCTAGAGAGGCCAAGAGAGTGAGGGCAGGCAAGAAAGTTTTAAGAAGGTGGTCATGACAAAATTTCCAAAAAGTAATTTCAGTATTTTTATCAATTAGGGTCACAGCAGGAAATAGGTAGTGCATCCAAAGGAGTTTTTAGAGGATAATTTAATGAAGGGACTATTTACAAAGCTGTGGTCAGGGTTTAGGGTTAATGGTTAAAGGAAACCAGGAAGGAAGGGGGATGCATTGCAGGGCAAGCAACAGCAGGGAGCTGTTATCACCCCCAGGCCTTGTGAAGCTAAGGGAGGGGGCGGTTCGAGAGCCTGGAGAGAGCAGCAGCTGTGTGGAGAAGGCCTGCTGCTGGGGCCGTGGCCTTTGCTAGAGGAACACAGGTAGGAACCAACCTGTAGCCCACACCAAGGAATCTGGGGGTGAGAACACATACCCCACTCACATTAACTCTCTTGCCAGTGTCTCCTGTTGGCCAAACTCAACTGGTAGCCAGAGGAGAAGGGAGCTGGGTTGATGTAGTCTGTAGAGATCAGCCTTCTGGAGCACAGAGCAGGGTGGAGAGGGGTTGGAGCATAGATCTGGAGAGGCAAGTAGAGGCTGTCCAGCACAGTATCTAATATATAACTGTGGTAGGGTGAATAGTGGCCCCCAAAAGATGCCTACCATTTAACCCTGGAACATATGAGTATGTTACATTACATGGTAAAAGGGACTTTGTAGTTGTGATTAAATTAAGGATTTTGAGATGGGGAGATTCTCTTGGATTATCCTAGTGGGCCCAATGTAATCAGAAGGGTTTTTTTTTTATAAGAGAATGTTGGAGGCAGGAGAGTCCAAGAACGAGATGTGAAGGCTGAAGTAGAGGTCAGAGTGATGTGCGGCTGTGAGCCAAGGAGTGCAGGCAGCCTCTAGAAGCTGGAAAAGTTAAGGAAATAGATTCTCCCTTAGAACTGCCAGAAGGAACATGCCCCTGCTGACACCTTGATTTTAGCCTAGTGAGACCTATTTTGGAAGTTTGACCTTCAGAACTATGAGAGAATAAATTTGTGTTGTTTTAGACGCTAAGTTTGTAGTCATTATTTACAGCATCAATAGGAAATGAATACAATAACCTTCTATTTCTACAGTGTTTTCAGTTCTACGAGCAGGTTCATGAACATTACCTCCTTTAATATTCACAGCAACTCTTTGAGGAAGGAATTTTTTTTCTTCCATGTAGAGAGAGGGAAAGTGAGGGTCTGACATTTGAAGAAGCTTGCACAGAGCTAGTAAAGGAGGCAGCTGGAGATGGAACCCAGCTCTCTGGACTCCAAGTTCGGTGTCCTTTTCACATGACACCGCACTTTCTACTGTAGAGAAGTGGCCCAAGGAAGCCAGGTTGCAAAGAGTTATGGGACAAATAGGTGGTGAAAAGTGGAGAACCTATCCAAAGATGGTAGAAGAGCTGTCTTTCTTGGAGCTAAGAGATTCTGCCATTGATCTGAGTCTACCTTGAGGTTCAGGGCGTCGGCTCTGACCTAAACCTGTACTTGCTGCAAGACCCAGCAGCCCGGGGACCTAGGGCTTTTGGGGGAGCAGATGATGGGATGATGGATTCCTTTAGCTAGAGAAGATGTATGCTTATCTATTTTTTAAATATTTGATTTCTAGGTCAGATATAACTTTAAAAAAAAAAGGGATTCTGGTCTAAAACGATGTTTGAAAATCTTGGTGGACATTCTGTAAATTGCAGACATTGTGGAGACCCCCAAGAGGCCTGGCCTTCCAGCTTCCAAGCAGAGGATGGCTGTGAGAAGCAACAGAATGTCATGCATATGACAGCATCTGGGCTGTTAGTTGATTTTTAAAGTGGATTATAACAATTGGAGCTCCATCACGCATGAGGTTTAGACACATTTGTGATCCCAGGGTGTTTCTGTTGTATTGGTAAAGGTCAAAATCAATAGAATTCTCAAATCTTCCCCTATTTCGTAGGTCAGGTGAGCTACCATTCCATAGGTCACTAGTGAGTTTCTCTGTGACCCTTAAGTATTTTCTCGACATAAAAATGACTTTTAAGGTTTACTTACTGGTCCCTTGGCAAATGAAGGACATTTCTTGTCTCTAATACCATAAATATATCATCTGGAATTATTGCACATTGAGCTGTTGCTTTGAGTGGCTGCTGAGAAGTGTGCTTGAGTTTCAAAGGGCTTCTCTTTTGGGGGTTGTGGGTAAAGAAACTATATTTTTCTATCTGCTCCTCCAGAATTGCTCTTTTTGAGTGAAGTGAGCACATCAGAGAGCCGTGTCTCTGAAATGCACGTGAGCCCTGCTGATCTCACCTTCTCTCAATTGTACTTCAGCTCTAGGTGCTGGACTTCCAATGGAGCACACTACATGAACTATTCATCAGACACCTGTCACTGTGTTGATGGTAGGGATGGCGTTAGGAGCATTGTCCACCATACCCCATTCTATATACTTTAGAAGAACCCGTAGGAGGGAGGAAGTTCTCTCAGTCCTCAGTCCAACAGGAAAAGCTCTGCTAACTGTTTTCTAACTTATGGGCATTTGGAATTTTCTTATTCAATGGTCAGACCCACTGAATAAGAGAACCATAACTGCATATTAGAAATATTAATGCATGACTCCACTCTCAGAAATTCAATTTTTCTAGGGTGAGGATAGTGTTTCAAAAGCCCTCCTCCCTCCTTCTAGTGATTCTAATGAGCAGCCAAGGTCGAAGATCACTGTTATAACTGATTGGGTCTCTTTGCTTTGGCCACAGGAAAGCTCAAAATCAGGTTTGGGGCATTTTCTAACAGCTGTATAGGGCTTCGTGGTGTGCAGTTCTGAGTGCAATTCTAATCTGGACTTGATCTTAGTGACATGTTCCGATTTATCCTTCCTCTTAATTTCTCTACCTATTTTTTTATCACATTGTTATTATGTATTTATTGGGGCTGTGTCAAATGATCTTCGAAATGAGGCCAAAGATAGATTGGTGGGTGGAGAGATGATAGAAAGACCACTTCCATACAGTGCTTATGATGAGTCTGTTTGTTTCCATGGGATATTTCCACACATTAGATACTGCGAATGACAGTGTACCAGCCAATCCTGCTACAGAAATCATAGAATACATTGTGCTTTGTAATATTATCATACATACCTTCCCATAATTCTTTTACTTTTTAATTGAAAAGAGGAATATTAGCCATCTTTTTAAAAATTGAAAAAGGAAATTTAAAAAAAACACTCCCTAATTCCACCCCCCCCAACATAACAAATACATTCATTTTTTCAAAAAACCAATCTGTCCTCAGAGGGCTTTTCTTTAAGTGAAATAAATAAGATTAGAAAAATCAACAAAGCATGTATTTAAGAAAAATAAGTGCAGACTTGAAGACAGTCAAAATGCACATTTGCCTTCTGTGGATCGTGGAGACTGAAGAATAAGTGATTTGCTATAGTGGCGTCCCACTGCACTCCAGATACCACGGCCTACAAGGCCCTTTAAGAACGGGCCCCTTTTTGCCTCTTCAGCTTTCAAACCATTCACCACTACCACCCCCCTCCCTTTAGTCATAATGTACCGAGTGGTTAAGTTCACGCGCTCCGCTGCAGGCGGCCCAGTGTTTCGTTGGTTCGAATCCTGGGCGCGGACATGGCACCGCTCATCAAGCCATGCTGAGGCAGCGTCCCACATGCTACAACTAGAAGGACCCACAACGAAGAATATACAACTATGTACCGGGGGGCTTTGGGGAGAAAAAGGAAAAAAATAAAATCTTAAAAAAAAAAAAAGAATGGGCCCCTTTTTGCCTCTTCAGCTTTCAAACCATTCACCATTACCACCCCCTCCCTTTAGTCATAATGTACTTCTTTCAGTTTCTAGAACATGCTCTCTCTTGCCTCTGGGCCTTCACACATGCTGTTCCCTCTGTCAGAATCATATTCTCTCCCTCCTTCCCCCTTTCCCCTGGCTAACTCCCCCTCATTCTTTCCATGTTTCAGCATAGATGTCACTTCCTGCTGGAACTCTTCCTTGAGTTTCCAGACTTCTGGTTTCCCTGCTGTAAATACTTTTCCTATTGGGCCGCTTCTCCCACTGAGTGGTGATTACCCAGTTAATGTCTACCTCCCCTCCTAGACTGTAGGCCTCCAGGACACTGACTTTGTCACTGAATTTCTAGCACTAACCACAGTGGCTAGCACAGAATAAGTACTCAAATGGAATTTGCTATTGTAATTGGAAAGTGTATTTCTGTGTTTGAAAGGCACTTGGTAAATGTTGATAATGCTGATAGAAGTCATTTTTGGAGCAAGACAGCCGTAATCATTCAGTGAGAGAAGACAGAAGCTCAAGCAGCATATGGACTCTGTAGCTGGACATTACTTTTCCCTCTTCTTTAGATATTATGTTAAGGATCATAAGACATACAGCAACGGAGAGAAATCAGCTCATCTCAAACTAATTTTCTCTTTTAGTTAACACTTGTTCTATGCAACAAAAGGTCATAATAGTTGGGAGCATGAGTGCTTCCAAGATGATTGCCTATTCAGACAACTCAAAGGAGCTTCTGTAGCTTTGCCTTATGCTGCGGTCATTTGGGCATGAAGTGGAGGGTGCCCGAAATATGACAGTTGAGGGGGTAGAAGCACAGATGGGGGTGGGTGCCATGAAATGCCATATGCGTTTACTTGGCTTTTTTTTTTGCCTTTAAGCTGTAAGAAAGCAGCTGTGTGTATTGGAAAGAACTTTGAACTTGGAGTCAAAATTTCTTATGTTTCTACTTCCTAACAGTGTTACTTTGCGCCCGTCTGTTGATCACCCTGAGCCTTGATTTCCACATCTCTAAAATGACAATAATGTAAGCCTCATGGCCATCTGGTGAAAATTATCTCATATCTAAGGAGGTGATTGATAAAGGTTTGTTAAATTCAAATGTCAAAAATGATATAGCCCATTGGGATGAGTAAGTGTAAACGTTCTGGCTTTTCTCTTTCTCAGAGTTTATGGATGAATTTAAACATTTTGGTTGTTGTTACTGACATTACTTATTTACACGGTACCCTTCTTCCAAAAAGATAAAGAAGAAGACATCATGTAGCTTACCTTTCACATAAAAATGATTTGTTTAATAATGCAATAGGTGCCGGAAATTCCAATTTTGCTCTGCTTTGGTGTAATCCAGATGCAGACTGGGAGTTTCTTTATCCCTACAGAGCTGAGGGGATAAAGAAGGCCCACAAACCTCTCCAAATTAGCCCCTGAATATCAACCGCATTTCTTTAGAGTATAATCAGATACTCTGACTCTGGTCTTCTAATTATTTTACCAGGCTGGGAAAGGAGAGCTGACAAATAAGCCCGATTCTTCCTTGGCACCACAAAATTCAAAGAAGAACAGAAAGTCCATTGAAGTCCTCCTCTGTTCTTTTGAAATGTGTGTGATCTGCCTCCTGAGACTCCAAGGTTATTAACTTGAAGCAGGAAGGTGGTAGAGAAATGAGTAAAGAAATATCCATCCATCTCAGTTGTCTTGGCTGCTCTGTCATGCAGACCCCAGCAGAGCAGAAAGCAGTGATTTGCACAGTGCAAACATGAGCTCCCGCTTGCTGCTACTGCTGTGTCAAAATTCCTTAGGCTACTCAGTAACTTGGAGGATGCTTTCCTTCCTACCTATGTCTCCCAGTGTCTAAGCCAAGTCCTCCTCGGTTTGTGGCTCTGAGGGTTCTTCTCTTTCCTTTTTGGACTGTCTTTTACTCATTCACTCTAAGTCGCTAACCTAGCTAGGAACACATTATATGCTCATTTGGTACTTGGGTACAATATAGAGACATGGAGCTACAGGGAAGTATAGAAGTAAATGGGCTCTCAGAGACTGTCCTAACAGCTATACTTGGTCATTTTCAAACTGTGCTTCAAAGAGCCCTACAGGTATATTATGGGGGAGTATCAAGGGTTTCACAGAGTGGAGGTTGGGAGGTTGGGAGATGGGTACCAAATAGAGGCTGAATGGAAAAGACAGTGAGGCAACCTATCATTGCTTTGACCAGAGAAATTCTATTTTTATTTGGCTCTCATATTTGATAGCAGCATGCGATTTCATTTAAAGAAACAATTCTATGGCCAAAACAATTAGTGAGGAAAGCATTTGCTCAGCCCTGTTGCATATCCATAGAAAGGTAGGGACCTGTTAATTGTGAATTACCTTGTTTTGTACCTGCTCTGTTTGCATAGAAGCATTTTTTACCTCTCCAAGTGGAATGTGAACTTGTGAAGATCATGGTCCATATTTGCTGACTGTCTTTGTGAATAACAATGACAGCTCGTTAGATCCCATTGGGCATAGCTCTGCATTCTTCATATATCCGTTGTTCTTAATCTTTTTCGAGTCTTTTTTTGATGATCTGATCAAAGTTGTAGACCCACTGTCATGAGAAATACTTGTAAACAGTACAATTTACATATTCTTTCAAGGTATTATGTTGCCACTGAAACCCAGCCATACACTCCAAGATTGTTTCCCTGCAGGAAAGGCTTCTCTTGATTGACCACACAAACTGTTGGGGTAAATATACAGTAAGGAAGCGTTTTTTTTTTTTTCTTGATTGTTAGAGCTGCCCAATATTGGAATGAGCTAGTTCATGAGAGAAAGAATACATGATTACTTCACATGTACAGACGCTACCTGGCCAGAGAGGCAGGGTGGCATAATGGACAAAGGCATTGGACTTGGCATTAGCCAGAACACTCCTTAGATCCTATTGCTGACAATTCCTACATTTATTTCCTTGGACAAATCACTTATCTGAGCCTCAGTTTCCTTATCTGTTAAATGGGAATATAATATTGCCTGCTTTATAATGACCTCACTGGGTTGTTGTGAAGAGTTAATGGTATAATTCACGCAAGTGATTTATCATGGTATACAGTAGTTGGTCAAAATATCAGCTCCCTAAAACTTTTTGTGGAAAGGACACCTGCCTTGTGTGGGAAATTGAATTAGATGCTCTCTCAGGTCCCCTCTAATTTTGAGATTCCCTGTTGGTTTATCCTTTCTTCTGTTTTGTTGAATAATCTTGGAACTGTTTTCTTCTTACTTTGGATTTACCCTCAAACAGGTTTCGTGACTAGAATCTTGGGCAGTGATTGCTGTTCACCTCAAAGGTCAGCTTTAAAAAATGTCTTTAAAAATATCTTGAGCTTCTTTGAAGAGATTTTACATCTTTATTGTAAAGTGACTCTGCGTGTCCCTTAGGAAGGTGAGGAGACTTTGACTAAAACTTCTGCCATGTTGTACTCTGTAGCCAAATAGTCTAGGGAAGCACAAATTTATGAGTAGGTAGAGTTTGTAGAGAAGATAGGTAGATAAGATAGCTTAGAGTTTATGATCTGATTTGGCTTCAGGCTTTTAAATAAGTCAGCCAAGTGTAGTTCCAAAAACTTGATCTTCAAAATGGATACCTTTTGACGTGCCTGTGGTAGCTAGTCTCCAAAGATAGCATCCAAATGAACCATGCTTCCTTGTATTAAGCCCTCCCTTTGAACTTGGGCTGGCTTTTGACCAGTAGAATGTGGTTCAAGTGACACTGCATGTCTTTCTAGGCTAGATCATAAGGAGTCTTGCAGTCCCTTGGAATGCTTTTGCTGGGAGAAACTAGGTACCAGGTCATAAGTCCCTCTACCCTAGTTCCACCATGCTTGAGGATGCTCAAATATTGAAAAGTAACATGGAAAGAGAGATGTCTGACCAGCTCCCAGCTGCTCCAGCAATCCCAGCTGAGGTGCCAGACATGTGAGTAAAAAACCTATCTTGGACATCCAGCCCAGGTGAGCCTTTACAGGACTCCAGCTGCCATCTGACTGCAACTGCAGGAGAGAACCCAAGTAAGAAATTTTAGCTTAGCCCGGTTAATCCACAGCACTGTGAGATGGTATAGTAAATTGTTGTTGGATCCACTAGTTTGAGTGGTTTTTTTTTTAAATAGTAATAGATAACTGAAAAGGATGCCTGAATCATACATGGGGGTGTGCAGGCACACAGACACAAACACTGGTGAATTTTATGCAGCTGCCAGCAGAGTACCTGGTAGGATCATTGGAGGACCTATGGCTTCCTAGTAAGAGGGGCCATGTTGGTTGCCATTGACTCAAGTTGATAAGCCTTAACCCTCAGATCAAGAAAATCACTTGGTTAAGACCACTGGGGCAAGAATAGAGCTTATATCTCTCCTACTCGTCTCCTTGGTATCCAAGTTCATGCCATTTTTCTTATTCTTATGACAAGGTCTCTAGAGGGTTTTGTGCTATAGTGTCCCCAGATTACTTGCCAGGTTGACCTCATGCAACTGTTAAAACCAGAGTTGATAAAGCACAGCCTGCAGGCAGACCACCTATTTTTCTAAGTAAAGTTTTATTGGAACTTACTCATGTGTTTACATATGGTCTGTTGCTGGTTTCACACTACAATGGCAGCATTGAATAGTTGTAACAGATGGTGTGGTGTACAAAGCCAAACATATTTACTACCTGACCTTTATGGAAAAACTTCGCCAAACCCTGGCCTAGACCATTGAGATAACTGGTTGATGATATTTTAGATTATGTGCAGTGTTATACTTAGACTGAACCTAAGAACTTGATTTCATAATGATGTTCTTCTGATTTCACCTTTCCTGGGGATCACTAAGCAGGTAAATTCAAACTCAGTTAACGTATAGTAAGTACCTACAATGCTCTAGGTGCTTGATATGTGTTTTCTTATGTATTATTCTTCACTGCATGCAGTAATCCTGTGAGGTGAGTAATTTGTCTCCACTTTATAGATGAGGAAATTTGAGATTTCAAGAGAAAGCGTGATTTCACTAAGGTCATATACCTGCTAACATGATTGAACGAGGCCATGAACCAAGTCCACAAGCTCCAAGTACTGGTTCTTTCTCCTATACCAGAGCTTTTCAAAATTTTGTGTTTTTTAATGTTTGTATATATGTATGTGTGTATGTTTGTATTTACATATGTATTTAAGTGTTTGTCAACAGAACTTTCTTTTACTCAAAAAATGCTATCTGTGAGCCCAGTGTATATAAAACAGATTAAAGCAGAACTTCTTTGATCAAAGTGCTCCATGATCACACCCTTCCTCCTTGCAGTGTGTGCGTGCGCGCGCGTGCACACATGCACTTTAGCCTTAACCTGAACATAGTGTGCACCTTCTCAGGACCTGTAACAAAAGATGGAATGACATGAGGCTTGGGCCATCATCATTTGGTCTTTGTTTTTTCCATAACACAGATGTCTAATTGTTCTTTTGTGTCAATGCCAGTGATTTTCAAGGCCTTCCATAAAATTGAAAAAGAAGTCAAAGATTATATTTGTTTGTGCGACTTCTTTAACTGCTCCCAAGCTTCAAATTTCCTTGTCCAAATCCAAGTAATCTGAATACCATTGTTCTTTTTTTAATCCTATTTTTAATTTGATACATCCATATGATGGAGTTTTATATATAAATATTAAAAATTGTTTATAAAGATATTTAGTGATAGAAAATATTTGTAATGTAATACTGATTGAAAAAAGAGCTCTGTATACAGTGTAATCTTAGCTGTGCATGGGGTATGTGGGTAGAGATGTGTGTATTAACTCATTCATCCCTAGACAAATAAAATTGGAGAGACTTGTGCTTAATTAAATATTGACAACTTGGGGTGGAGGGGTTCTGTGTGATTGTTATTGTCTGCTTTAGATCTTTGCACATTGTCCATTCTTTTGAAAGCATGTAGAAGCAGTCACTTTGCCAAACGTAAGTGTATATACTGTATTGTGATGCTTTCTGATGTTGTTTCAAATATTTGAGAAGAAACAGCTGGCCTGGAAGAATAGAGGCATGTTGGTTCCTGAGTTCTTCCTCTCCGAGTCTCGCATTATCCTTTCATTCCTTGTCTGCCTGCATTTTTATGCTTCTTTATTTACAGTGACATTAAAGAAAGGGTACAAAAGGCCCTTGGCCTTTTATTTAGCATGTTTAAAGATATATCTCTATTTATGGCCTGTCAATATTGAGTGAAAACTTGACTTGAAACAAATCTGTCTGTGTTTTGAACAAAAGAAGCACAGATGTTAATTGGCATTGTATGTTTTAAATGTCAGCATCAGTATGTTCTTTTGGATGTAAACTGAACCCATGCAGTAACTGCAAAGTATGAATGAGATTATGTTTAGGCAGATCAATGGCTTGAGATATTTAAAGACTTACAAATGAGTCTTTAGGACTCATGAAAGATAATGTGTGATGTGCTATATTGCTTTGGACTAAAGTTTCCCACATCGTAAAGTGTATTAACTGTGTAGGTAAGTTTTTAAACATGTCTATTTTTAACAAAGTGTAAAAGAACCCCTGTATCCTATTATGGAAAAGTGTTATATATTAATGACACTCTTGAATTCAAAAAGATCAGTGTCACACTATGTAAACATCTCTTTATCAGTTAGATTGTAAGTGACAGTACGTTTTATAAGGTCTGAGGAAGCTTACATAAGAACAAATATTTTCCCAATACAATCAAATGCCACTTTGAATAACAGGCACAGTAGAAGAGATGCAATGGATATGTGTAATGTGTGCTAAATTCGTGATTGCCTTGGGCACTACTAAAGCCACACTGGGTAATTTCACTTGACAGCCAAAAAAGAGGAGCTAAAGAAATGTGGCAGTTTCACCTCCTGCATCTATTTACAAACTCCCATGGTGACCTCATTAATCTTGGGGAGGAGAAGCACTCAAAGACTGGCTGCATAATGCCAAAATGACTGCTTGCAAAAATCAAGATCCAGTCCATCTGCCACTGGTTTTCTTTATGCTGGTGTTTGGCAACTTTATAAAGAGGATTGCCAAGGTGTGCTGGGTTACAGTTGGGGGAGGAGAATGTTGACTAACACTGATTGGAACAGGAGCAGTTGTTTCCTATGCCTGCTGCACCTGCCAGCCAGCCACAGGAGCTCAGGCTCCAGCTCTCCCATCTCTTTGCTGCTGCAGATTCTCACCATGTCCTGGCAGGAGTGGTGGGGCGAAGAATGGAGGTCACTGCTGGGCTTCCCACCAGAGACAGTGGACTGCCATGTCATCATTTGCATACTTTGGTACATATGCCAGGGGACACTAACCTCTGGCTTTGATCTGAGTACATCAGACAATTTGTTGGGCTAATATGTTTTACTTGCCTTGACTAAACTTTGTGTTTTTCCAAATGACCAATTGTTTAATGGCCAAGGACACTCAATGACTTTAGATTTGGATTCAGTAAACATTTGTCATGGGACTTGCTTTGTGCCAGGCACTGTTTTGGTTACTGTGGCACCTTTATCTCTTTTAATCATCATAAAAGTTTGAGGGTAATGTTACTATTCCCATTTTTAAATGACTAAACCAAGCCCTTTCTACTAACCAATGACGTGGCTCTCCTTACTTTAGGGGGAAATGTATTAATTTTTTATAAATAAAATGATATCTGTGACATAAAGATGATAAGGCCATCATCTTTTAAAAGATATATGTCATTGCTAACGATCTTAATTAGGCATTTAGAATTATAACAAGGACATATCACTGGTGAAGTGGTGTGAGGGCAGGGAAGTTGAGACAATGGGAATCGGAATATAATGCATATGACAGAGGCCATGTATCAGGTATGTGCAAGTAAAACCAGGAGAATACATTGTCTTGGATGCCAAGGGAGGAGGAAGTTTCACGATAGAGCAGGTACTCAACATTGTGTGATGTAGAAGAGAGACCCAGAATGGTAAAGCCTGAAAAACTCCCAGGATTCTGCATTTTGGATGTCAATGCTGACCTTACCAAGAGCCCCTTCTATGAAGTGGAAAGGGCAAGAAGCAGATATTGTAGAATGAGGGATGAGTAGGAGGTGAAGGAAGAGAAGATGTGGGCCAGGGCACAGGGGGAAGGATTGATCTTGAACTGGATGAAAGACCTCCCAGTCCTCATTCTTGAGGGAAGAAAATGAGGAAGGATGTGATTTGTAAATGTTTATGTTAAAGATGTGGAAAGTTAAGGAAATCATAGCCCAAAGCCTCAATTGTATTAATGCACCAGTGCCAGCGAAATATTGAAATTGGATGGGGTAGGGGTTGAGTAAGGGGCTGTTGAGCAAGGTAGTAAAGGCTTAACAAGGTCACTGGGGAGAATAGAGAATGGGCTGATGCAAAGTATAAAGGGGTGTTGCTGAGACTCCAGCAAAGGCTGGGGATTGTTAATTTGTAATGATGCTAATCTGCCTGGTTTGCATGACATTCTTTTGCTGGGTAGAGCAGAAAGGGTAGATTTTGGGATTTGGGGTTGTGGCACAAGGACAGTGGTAGAAAGAAGCTGGAGGGCAAATATCTTGGATTTGTAGGCATCAGATCCAGGCAGGGTAGGGACAGAAGGGAAGACAGAAGTCTGGTAGAAGTCTGGTTGTGACTGGAAGATCACACAGAAGTTTGATCTCTACAGAGATCAATGGACTGAACAGCTCTTGGAGCGTGGTGTCAGGATGTGGGGTAGAGGAGGAGATGGTAAACCATGATCTAAAATCAACCTGAATAGGTCATAAATGTGGAAGAGTTAGTAGGAGGCACAGAGAGGTATATAGCTGGGAAGCAAGCATTTCAAGAGACCAGAGATTTTTCCATAAGGATTCAGGAATAATGATCATGATGTTGGGTTAGTAAACAATAGGGCCAGATCTCCAATATTCCAATATTGAGATATGAAGTGTAGGTGAGAGAATAACCAGTCTTCACTTGGGAGCCTGCAGGGAAAGTAGTGCCCTCAGAAGAAGAGCTAGGTTTCAGTAAAGGCATGGGTTGGGAGAGCATTCTGTCAAGGTTCAGGAAATAGAGGGATTCATCTACCATAGTCTTAAGGATCCAGAACATGCAATGAAAAGGTTTATGGACAAGGGCAGCAGTGGAAGCTTGAGGCAGAGAGAAACAGCACAGCACAGTGAGAATGAGACTTCAGATGAGGAAGCTACTTATATTTTGGGTGTGACCAAGAATGATAGGTATGGGACAGAGGAGTCATTGAAATTTGCTGCCTCAGGTTGGTGCATGAGGCCAATGGGAAGGTATATGGTGCTTCTTTGCAGCCCTGTGAGTTGTAGAGAAGTAAGTCCTGGGTGAGAGCTCTTGGAGTCCAAAGCTTGAGTTTAGATAATGACACCGACTTCAGGCCTTAGTACTTTGTCAGTATTTCTTACCAGGCTGACAGGTTGCTTGGGTACAGCTTCATCTTTGACCATTGATATCGTGAGGACATTATGAATTGCTAAGTACTTACTCAATTTTCTGGTTGCTTTGATCTCTTTTATTCATTTATGCCCCTGCCTTATTTCAAGGAGGATTTATGGCAGGTATTCAGTATTGTGAGATTCCTGGTATGAAGCCTCAATGCAGTTGACTGCGAATGTATGATTAATTAATTTGGGAAAGCTTTTGAGGGGGTTGATCTGGCTTTTTTTCCCACCCAGTTTTTGGATATTCTGTGATCTGAAAATATCCCTATAGGATTATAAAGTGAATATAATATTCAAATTACTTACTTTGTAACAGTCTTTTAAAAATGGCTTCCAGGGAAACTTCTAGTCAAAATGATATTTGGGGCAATAATGTGTGGATTTAATTGATACTGCTTTTTTACTGCTTAGTGGCATTGGCTGTATGTACCTGACGGTCTTCTGTGGGTTCGCTGATGTCACCATGAACAGAAGAATCAACCCATCAAGGAAAAAATATTTTTTTTCATGGACCTAAGCCAAAAATATTTAAAAGCAGGAGAAACATTTGGAAACTCTTCAGAAGTTTTATAACACTACTTGCCTGGTGTGGAGGCAGGTAGAAGTTTTTTTTTTCCTGATTATGAAAGTAAGATATATTCATTGTAAAAAATATTAAAAACAAATAATGTATAAAAACAAAGAAAAATGAAAAATCACTTTTAATCTCACCAGTTAGAGATATCCATTGTTAACATTTTGATGCATATTATTCAATCATTTTTTATGTCTACTTGCTTTTTAGCAAAAATGAGAGCATAGCAACATATTTTT
The DNA here is from genome assembly GCF_037783145.1 of Equus przewalskii. Taxonomy (NCBI): domain Eukaryota; kingdom Metazoa; phylum Chordata; class Mammalia; order Perissodactyla; family Equidae; genus Equus; species Equus przewalskii. The sequence goes on along the minus strand of NC_091863.1, from coordinate 111,506,257 downwards.
ATTTTTTCCTGCTTGTCTCATGAACGTGATCAAATGTCATTAATACTCTCTCACAAAATGATACTCAATATAGTATTCCATTGATCAACTGTATTTACCCAATCTCCTCATGCTATTTATCTGGGTATTTTTCATCTTTTTGGAATTATAAATCATGCTGGTATGAACATCTTTGAAAAGAAATTAATCTTGCGTGCATTCATGATTATTTAACATGGATTCTTAGAAATTTAATAGCTGGATCAAAGTGTTTTCTCTCTTCCCTCCTCCCACCTTCACTGCTTCCCTCCCCACTCCTTCTCTCTTTTTTTCTTTTTCTTCCTGCCTTCCTGTTGGCCTTTCTTTCTGACTTTTTCGTTTTTTGTTATAATTTACACTTGAAATCAAATTTATCCTTGTGATTATGGTGCAGTGGATTTGTTATTAGATGTTACCGATTAACACAGGGGGTTAACGAATTCTAGCCCATGGACCAAATCCAGCCCACCTCCTGTTTTTGTATGGCCCATAAGCTAAGAATGTTTTTAATGTTTTTAAATGATTGAAAAACATCTAAAGAAGAATGATATTCTTTGATAAGTGAAAATTATAGGAAATTGAAGTTTCATTGTCCATTAATAAAGGGTGGCATACAGCCATGCCTATTTGTTTGTGTAATACCTATGGCTCCTTTCATGCTCCTGTGGCTGAGTTCAGTAGTTGGAACAGAGACTATACAGTCTGCAATGCCTAAAATATTTACTATCTGGCCCTTTATAGAAAAAGGTTGATAATCCCTGATTTAGGCCAGAGGGGTTTAGGAAGTCATAGCTAATACACCAATCCTTTATTCTGACTCCAGAATAATTTGCTTTTAAGCTCTACTCTATCTATATTGTAAATCCTTGCCCCTGTTTCTTCATCTGTAGAGGATAATAGTAATGACAATCTCACATGGTTTTTGTGAAGAATGCATGATTAAATACATTTGAAGTGCTTGGAATAGTGCCTGACTTACAACTGATAAGCACTGTCGCTGGAGAGCGTACAGCTACTTGCCAAGTGTTCCACTGGGAGGGTGTGCTATTTATTTCAAAGGAGGGAAGACCAAGCTTGCTTGTTTTGGTGAACCTCATGTATGTTTGACATGTATCTGACTTCTGAGACTATTGCAGATGCTCCCTCATGTGGCTGGGGTGGGAATTATTCTCCATGATCAAGTAGCATCTTTGGGTTGGGGCCTTGGTAGATATGTTTTGGGTGCTTCTGGCAGTTGAATGCGGTTGAATATGTTTCACTTCTGCTACAAAGTTACCATCAGCAGCACGTGGATTGCAAATGCTCATACAATCAACAATGTATAGAAAACAAGGACAGTGAAGGAAATGATAAGAACTGGGTTGGATAAAGACTATAGAGAAGAGGAACTTGACAGCATAGAGGAAAGCAGACGGAAGGGAAAATAATGGAATGTGATGAGTTTTTTTAAAAGTTTAACTAGATTTAGGGCAATCATTTTTAAAATGTCTGTGTATTGTGTGCCCAAAGAAGAATACAGAAAAAATATACAGAAAATATAGGCTTTTAAATACATTACTAGAAATTACTTCAGAAGCCAAAGTTTGCCATGTAACCAAAGGTTGGTTATCGCCCTTTTCATATAAGTTAAGTCCTTTCTGTGCTTCTTTCCATATCCATCATTTTCCCCTGCTCTCTCATCTTAGGAGAGAAGAGTCCCTTCTTTCCTACCAAGACTAATCCACTGCTTCTGCTTCCCCTTCTTCCTCTTGCTCTTTTCTTATCCCTGACGGGTAAATCTCCCATCTTCTTCATCACTTATCCCTTCTGTATCCATAAATCTTCAAACATTCCAAGTGATATTTTCTACAGGGTGTTTATTGCAGGGTCCTCTTTGGGACTTGGAAGAACACAAGGTGGGAGATCTAACACGGATGAAAGAGACCAGTTACTGATGTCTCCTAACACAGTCAGTTCTCAGTCATCCAGATCGATGGAATACAAAGTTGTTATGGCAGCTATTTTTTAAGTATTCACCTTTTAAGTATATATCATGCTTACTCTATTCAAAATATTCTAAATTCAGTTACAGTATTTTCTTTGAACTGTGAATTATTTAGATTGCTATTTCAGTTTCCAAACCCACAGGCTAGTAGTTCTTTCTCCCTCCCCCCTTCCCTGTCTGCCTTCCTCCTTTGTTGCCACTTGTTATTGGATCTTGGGATTTGGGGAAAGAGCTTGTGTTCTTTTTTAAAGCATTTCTCTGGAATTTTTTGAGACTTTTTTATGGCCACTATGTGATCAGATTTCCTTAATGTCCTATGTGTGCTTGAAAGTAATGTGCATTCTCTAATCATTGGGTGCAGGTTTCTATATGGTTCAATTAGATAGAGCTTGTTAATTATGTAGTTCAAATCTTCTATGACTGTATTAATTTTTTGCTTGATTGCTTTGTCACTTTCTGAGAGATGTGTGTTAAAACTCTTCTGCTATAATTATGGATTTATCAATTTTTTCCTTTGTAAATATGCCACTTTTGTGTCACTTATTTTTAGGCTGTATTTCTACATTACTGATATATTTTGCATATAATCATTATATAATAAGCCTCTTTATCTCTAATAAAATGAAATCTTAAACAAGAACTTACCTTTTAGAAATATTATGATATTTAGGAGAAAGAGGCCTAATATTTACCTCCTAAAGTATAATTTTTTTAACTTATAAAAGTAATACCTGGTCATTGTGGGAATTAGAATTATTACTGATTTCTTTTTTCTATACATACATTTTAATCACAATCCCGTCACCCAGTCATGATCACTGCCAACATTTCACCATACAGTCTTCCATTCTCTCTCTACATTTTTTCTTATTGAGATCATGTATAAAGTGCAAGATTATATCTTAATTTGTTTTAACTTCACTGTACCGTAAACATTTTCTCTTGTTGTTACAAGCTCTTTTGTACATCATACCTCCACACTCCTAACCACCAAGGGAATTAAAATGGACTTTGGGGTACAATTAAATATACCTAAAGTAGTCAGTAGAACAGAACCACACGTGAAGTACAGAAATTAAAGAATATGACCTGAACTTCCATCACATTATTTGTACCACAGTTTGGAAAATTTGAATTATGGAATTTCAGTGATGGTTGCCATCCTTGGGGAAATCTTCATAGCAGAGGTGGAATTTAGCTTAACGTTGCTCTCCTCCTCAATGCTAAGTCAACTCTGTTTAATAAGGGTACTAGGAAGGGCATTAACCAGGCCCCCTAATATGGAATGGGTGGCAGAGGGTAGATCAGGCATCAATAATGTAAAGGAAGACCCATTGGCTTCATTTTGCAGAGAGGGGGTGATATGATTCACTAAGCAGGATGGGACAAAATCTGGAGGACCTAAACTGTCAAGAGAGTTTCTGCTCTCTGTGCAAAAGAGAGATATTTGTGGCTGTGTTGTTGCCGCACTTAGAAGAGGAAGAAGGAAGGCATTTTTGTGTCTCCATGGGTCATGCTGTCTCAACTACAAGTCTGCTGAAAAGGCAAGCGACGGAGCAGAACCACGTTAAGAAAGGAAAGTGAAAACCATTAGGCAGATTCTACTGGTGAATTTGTAATTCTAAAGTAAAAATCATTGCATTTTATCCTCCTTACAAAGCTTTAAAGTGTATTTTAATTATTCTGATTTTAACAGGGAGGAACCAAGGTTTAAGGAGGTTGGGTGATTTCATATGACCACAGTACTAGCCAGATCTTAGGACGCCTAGTTTGCTGGTTTTTACATTACTCTGTTTTGTTTCTCCAGGCTAAACATGATAGTGTTTAACGATGGTAACAATGGTTGCTAGTTCTTTTATTCTCCAACTTTTGGGCCCTTAAGGTGTTAGTTTTTCCTAGAAAAATTCTGCAGTACTAAATATCAGAAGGGAAAAACCCCAAACATCCCCAGAGAAGATCAGCCTGATAATTGTTTTATAATTGACATTTTTTTCTAGACTGGATTCTTGTAGGATTTTACACACCTCACACACACACACACACACACACACACACACACACACACCTGTTTAGGTAGGTGTGGATCTCTTTTCACTGGTTTTGCCTGGAATTTGAGGAGCTCATTTTATCAATATGCTCACCTTTTCCTTCAGCTTAAGAAAGTTCTCCTCAGTTATATTTTAACCATTGTTTATCTTTCAGTTATTCTGGTTCTTTCCTTAGGAGTGCCTAGGAAGCATAAGTTAGCTCTGCCCTTCACACATATTATCCTTCCTCCCTTCTTTTCCGTGTTTAAGTTTTTGACTATTGCAGTCTGGTGATCTCCAGAATATAAATATTTGGCTTTATTTTCTGTAGTATTAGTTTGGCTGTCTGCTTAATGTGTCTGTGTTGATCCATGTTTCCTTCCACTTTCTAACCGTTTCAGTAAATGGAACCTTCATCCCCCCAATTGCTCAAGCCAGGAACTCTCTGTCTCTGAATACCTACACACAAACCATCACCCAGTCTTCTCTATCAAACATCCAAATTATGTGTTGAATCATTCCATTTCACAAAGCAAAATAGTGACTAAGGCACGGCTAGAATCCAGATCTTCTGGAAGGTAAAAGATGGAAAGATGAAAATAGCATTTTCTTTAGATCCAGGCACACCCTGGCTTATTGCCTGGCTTCGCCACTTTCCACCTGTGTGACCATAGGAAATTATTTAATTTCTCTGAGCCCCCATTTCCTTTTTTATAAGAAGTTAAAATAACTACCTTTCAGAGTTACATTTTTAAAGAAAACATTGTATGATTTCATTTGTGTGAGATTTCCAAAATAGGCAAATCTGTGGAGACAGAACATATATTAGTGGTTGCCCAGGGATGGGAGAGTGTGTGTGTTGGGGGAAATGGGGAGTGGGTTTAACTGCTAAAGGATATGAAGTTTCTTTTTGGGGTGGTGAAAAATGTTCTGAAATTGATTGTAGTGATGGTTGGACAACTCTTTGAATATACTGAAAACTGTTGAATTGTTCATTTTAAAGGGTGAGTTATATGTTATGTAAATTATATCTTAACAAAGCTGTTAAAAAAAAGAGTAAAGTGTGGAGGAAGTTCCTGAGATGACAGACAACCTTTTCACCTACACAAGGTTGGCCATCTGGGTCTACGGTTCAACAAAATCCACACTAGTACATGGTCTTGGGCCTGGGCAGAGTCTGCAAAGCTGCATCCTAGTGGCACCGTGGAAGGATTGCCTCCCTTTAGAAACCACAGCTGGGAAATTGCTAGCCCTTTATGGATTTGGAGAGGTGCTTTTGGCAGCTTCCTAAGATAAGCATAGTGCACAAATAATTTGTCACCTGGGGCTTCATGGCAGCTGGGAGCAAGTGGCCTCCCGAGGTCCCTAGCTAAAACGTTGAGATGCACCTCAGTCCTCAGTTTTCCAAGGGATTTGATCTACTTGTCTTCACTGCAAACTTTCCTGGTATTCCTGCTAATTCCACTGCTGAATTACTCAAGACATTCTGTAGAGTGGAGGGCACAACTTCTAAGGAGTTTGATTTACTCATCTCCTCTGAGAAAGGTCTGCCTAAGTGGATTTACTTTGATGCAGCTTTGACAAGGACTTTGATACAATCTAGAAGATTTCAGAGTTGGGGACGCACTTTGGGCCTCCGTTTGTAAGGGGTTCCATCCACTGGTCTCCATAGCAAAACATGATCAGGGAGGCTGAAAAGAAATTAGACATCCTGGGCTTTGATTTTGTAAGGAGTTTGATCTACTTGTCTCTACTTTGGACCAGCCTGAATTAACACAGCCCAAAGTGAAGTCACCTGATACAGGTTTACTGAAAACATTCCGTATGATTGGGGGGAACTGGAGGTATAAAAACGTCCACTAGGTCTGAGAGATCAGCCCAGTGTCATGTTCCATTTCAAGGGTAACTTGGAGGGTTAAATGAAATAATTATAGCACCTGGCCCATAGTAGACTCTTAATGAATGCTAGTTCCTTCCCGCACACCTCTGGACCCATATCTAGTACCTTCATTCATACAACCAAATGGGCATTTATTGTGTGTGTGGGTGCGTGTGTGTGCATGCATGTATACACACATATGTATGTATGTATATATAGCACATATATATGTGTGTATGTGTGCATAATATATATAGTCTCTTTTATATACATTTATATTCTAGAGTAAAATGAATAGTTATTTAAGGTTTAGTCATTTAAAAGGATGCTGAACTATTTACCACAGAGGACAATTTTGGGTATTTGGTGTGAGGGAAGGAAATTACTATTTTGGAAAGACATAAAATAAAGTGTGACTTTGACTGAAAGGAATTAGTGTATTTGTAACTTTCTTAAAAGCACAGAAACTAAAATTAAGAAGTGAGCATATTTGTGTGGTCTGGCAGAAAGCAACTGTCCCTTAAGTGGCCCATTTCTTTTTGGATCTCCATGCAAAAGGCAAACTGGAGACACGCTGGGACCAGAGAGGCTGGAGCAACCTAGATAGGACATCAGTAGGGAGGCCATGTGATTGGCCCCGAGGCGCCTCACAGACTGTCATCTCAAGTACTGTTGTGGAGCCAAATGCTGAAGCAAATAAAATATGTTCTAGTTATGCTTGGGAGACCTCCCAAGCCCAGCTGCCTTCCTTTCCTCCTCCCTTTGCTTTCTTTTGCCAAGATAATGCTAGAAGGGAAAGGCAAGAGGAGAGGAGAGGGCTGGGCCGACTCCATCACTGGATTATATATGTAACATTTGTATTTGTGTTTGGAAAAGCTTGGATTGTCTTCCAGCTGCATGTTTACTTAACCTCAGGATGGCAAGGGACTAGGAAGAGTCCAAGAAGTCCTGATCTTTCACTGACCTTGGGAAAATCGTGTTGACTCCCTGAATGTCAATTTCCTTATTTGCAAAAATAGGGATAGGGATAATAATACCTTTCCTACTGTTTTCGCATACTGCCTGTTATCAAAATATAAAGCACTAAGCTTACAGATGATATTTTATTTTGAGGAAGATTAGCCCTGAGCTAACTACTGTCAATCCTCCTCTTTTTTTTTTGCTGAGGAAGAGTGGCCATGAGCTAACATCCATGCCCATCTTCCTCTACTTTATACGTAGATTGCCTACCACAGCATGGCTTTTGCTAGGTGGTGCCATGTCCGCACCGGGGATCTGAACCGGCGAGCCCCGGGCCACCGAGAAGCGGAACGTGTGAACTTAACTCCGGCACCACCAGGCCGGCCCCAGATGATATTTCTTAAATCCCTTCACAAATTCAAGTACTTCACATTTAAAATAGGACTAAAATGTTTAGCTCAACTAAAAGAAGAAAAACGTTAACACAAGTGAAATGTTTTGTACATGTTAGAACAGCAGAGGTTTTTTTTTTTAAAAAGGATGGCACACGTTGGTAAAGGTACAGGGAAGTGGACACTTGCATAGCCTTCCACTGAGGGTTGACATATGTAATGTGCCCTTTCTGAGGACAACTTGGCAGGATGTATCAAAATCTTAAAAAGTTGTGAAGCCTTTGATCCAGCAATTCCACTTCTAGGAATTCATTTGAAATAAACTATCATAAAACCATTTTTTCAAGGAATTTGATTGCAGGATCATTTCTCATAACAAAATGTTAGTTACAGCCTCTCATCTGATAACAGGAAGTTAGTTAAGACAATGGAACACATGATGAAATATAATGCAATTGTTCAAAAGCATGCTGTGAAAGAATATTTCTTGTTATAGGGAAATGTTCTCAAAGGTGGAGATCTTTGCTTATGCATCTTCAGCACATTGTAACATTGTTTGTAAGAAGGATGGAGAAGCAAATCATAGAGTGTCCAACAATAAAGGGGTAGTTAGTACTATAAGACATGCTCCGATGAAATATTAAGCATGATTAAAACTCCTAAATTTCCTTTTACCTAAATAAGTTTATAAATGTATAGATACAAATGCTAAGTGAAAAAACACACTATATATTCAGTATAATTCATTATATCTCTATATACACATTATATATATAGGAAAATGCAAGAGAAAATATCTTGAAATAATGTCAGCTTTTCTAGTAAGGCAATTATGTGTTTAAAATGTTTTTATTTTCTCAATTTGAAACTAAATCTACCAAGGAAAATGGTGTTTGAAATAAAAAGTGACAATAACGTCAATGCCACAGACTGAATGTTTCTGTTCCCCCCAAATTCCTGTGTTGAAGCCCCAATCCCTGGAGGGATGGTATTTGGAGGTGGATGCTTTGGGAGGTAATGAGGTTTCCATGAGGTCCTGAAGGTGGGGCCCCCATGATGGGATTAGTACTTTGTAAGAAGAGGAAGAGGCCAGAGTTCTTTCTCTCTCTCTGCCAGGTGAGGACATAGTGACAAGGCAGCCCTCAGCAAGTTAGGAAGAGAGCCCTCACCAGAAGCTGACCATGCTAGGACCCGGATCTTGGAGTTTCCAGCCTCTAGGACAGGGAATGTCTGTTGTTTACGCCACCTAGTCTATGGTCCTTTGTTAGAGCAGCCCGAGCTGACTAAGGCAAGCCACAACAAAACTGGAGGGGCTGCTTCCTACTTCAGGGATCCAGTAGCCCCTAGTCTGATAAAGGAGGAAAATCACCATATCTATAGTCACTAGAAATAGTTTCAATGATTTTAAATATGCTGATACTGACAGGAAAGCTTGGGTCAACTGGCATGATAATAAAAATAACGAATACGGTACTTATTAATTAAGCATCTACTAGGTGCTTGACACTGTGAGGGGCACTTTTACACCTTACCTCATTTAATCCTTGTGACAACACAGTTTGTCGTTTAATCTTTATTACACCTTATGGCAAGGTGCAGGTTATCTTAATTTGACAGAAGAAGAGAGTAAGGATCTGAGAGAGAAAGACACTTACTCAAGGTCATATAGCTATGACATGTAAAAGAGTGAGAATTTGGTCTGTCTGGTTTCCATGCCTCTGTTTATTCATTGCTGTGCCAAGGGGGTGAATCAGGAAAGGGTTTCTAGAAGGTGTAGTACTCAGCTATGATGGTTAACCAGTTATGGAGTTTTAAACCTGAGTGTTTTATTGTCTTAGGAACACATGTTCATTAAGCATAGATGAGGGAAGCTGCTTTACTCAAGTTGTCCACTTTGGATGAAATAGATTAGATGGCAAGGAGGGATGTTTTTTTAACTTTTTATTTTGAAATAGTTTTTGGCTTACCAAAAAGTGGCAAAATTAGTACAGAGTCCTGTATACCTTTCACTCAGTTTCCCCTAATTTTAACTTCTTTATTACCATAGTATAATTAATTAAAACTAGAAGACAGGGGCTGGCCCTGTGGTCGAGTGGTTAGGTTTGCGCACTCTGCTTTGGTGGCCCAGGTTTTCGCCGGTTCATATCCCGGTGCGGACGTGGCACTGCTCATCAGGCCATGCTGAGGTGGCGTCCCTCATAGCACAACCAGAGGCACTCAAAACTCTAATACGCAACTGTATACTGGGGGGTTTTGGGGAGAAGAAAAAAAAGAAGAAGATTGGCAACAGTTGTTAGCTCAGGTGCCAATCTTTAAAAAAAAAAAAACCTAGAAGACAGACATTGATATAATACTATGAGCTAAACCACAGATTTTCTTCAGATTTCACCAGTTATTCCACTAATGTCCTTTGGCTGGTTGAGGATACCATCCAGGATTTCACATTGCATTTAGTTGACATGTCTCCTTAGTCCCTTCTGGGCTGTGACAATTCTCAGTCTTTTCTTGTCCTTCATGGCTTTGACACTTTCGAGGAGTGCTGGTCAGGTATTTTGCAGAATGTTCCTCAATATGAGTTTATCTGAAGTTTCCTTATGATTAAATTCAGACTATGAATGTTTGGTAGGAATAATAAAACAATATCATGTCCTTTCCAGTGCATCATATCGAGAGGTACATGATTTCACTATGTCTCTGAACTGGGCTGTTAACTTTGATCATTTGGTTGATGTAATATCACCAGGATACTAGTTTTCTCTTTGTATTAATTAGAATCTTGTTAGAAAATACTTTGAGCTCATGTAAATATGTGGTTTTTCATTATATGTCTGCTCACTAATTTTTCTACCCATCAATATTTGTTGACTGCAACAATTATTTTTGTGATGTTTGCCCAATGCTCATGTTCTATTTATATCATTCCTTCTGTATTTATTAATTTGAATTCAGAATGTACTCAGGGATATTTATTTTATTGTACGCATTGTACTTCATTACTATAATCGTTTAATTAAGTGTGTATCTCATATAAGAGAATAAACTCCAAATGGAACAGGTAAATAAATATAAAAAATAAAACCATATAAATGCTAGAAAACACGTGAGTGAATACCTCTTTAACTTTGTTGTTGGGAAAGGCTTTCTGACTACCATTCAAATTCCAGATGCAGAAATAATTAAATACGTAAAAGATTGACAAATATGACGACATGAAGCAAAAAAAAAATTGCACTATAAAACACCATGAATAAATTCAAAAGACAACTGACAAACTAGAAGGAAAATATTTGCACCATATTACAAAAGGCTTAATATATAAAGAACTACCCACGTATAAAGTAGAGGAAGATGGGCATGGATGTTAGCTCAGGGCCAGTCTTCCTCAGAAAAAAGAGGAGAATTGGCAGCAGATGTTAGCTCAGGGCTAATCTTTCCCCCCCCTCCAAGAAAAGGAACTATTAAATTGAAGGCTAAATGACTTAAAAACCTTACAGAAAAATGGGAAAAAGATGTGAACAGACAATTCACCAAAAAAACAAAAAAAAATCTAGATGGCCTTTAAACATAGGAAGAATGTTCCAGGTCACTCATAACTAGAGAAATGCAAGTTAAAGTAACATGAGACTGGTGAAAATTTAGAAGTCTGACAACATATTCTGTTGGTGACGCTGTGGGGAAACAGGTACTCTCATACAGTGCTCGCTGGAATGCAAACTGGTACAAAAAGAGGCTTTTAAAACTACCTAGTACAGAAGTTGAAAGCAGAAATATGTTTCTTTTCTAATGACATTTGGGAGAAAGCTGGTTTACACAGTGTTCCTGAAGATTCTTGGTAATGTAAGTTGTTTTACAGAAGATTGTCCGACAGGCATTTATGGGTCCTTGAAATACTTTCCAAAGTACTCCCCAACCTCCATTTTTATCATTAAAGAAACACAGTCATGACTGGGAAACCATCTCCATTGTTGTTGACTTTGCTACTTCCGCTCCCTCTCCCACTCTCCACCCGACTCTGGGATCTGACTTCTCTCTAAAAGGGAAATGGAGCTAGGGAGTCATACAGGTCAGAGCTGCTAGGAACTTTAGAGATGATGTAGCCATCCCTGAATGATTTAGAGGCGGAAATGAGGCCCAGAGAGGGTCAGTGGCTTGCCCAGGGTCACACAGTAAGCCAAGCCTAGTCCAAAAGGGTCCTGACCAGAAAGCTCCACATCTCTTGCAAGGTGCACGTAAATTACCAGACACACAGTAGGCATGCAATCTGTGAGAGCAATAATAACTTATTCTTTCAAAGCATGCAGGGATTCTCAATTTCATTCCATGAGAGGAACTTGTAAGTACCAAAGTTGAGGGAAAGGGTTTACTCTATTTTTGTGATCATCAGTAATCCTCCCAGGATCCTTAGGTAGCAGCAGTCCTTTAGCATTTACAGCCATAACATCATAGAAAGGCACCAGCAGGTGAGTGTGCATCAAGTACGAAATTCTGGACCAGTCTCATTATGCTTTCCTACTGATGGTTTGACTCTGAGCTTTAGGATCTGTGTATCTTCACTGGGCCTGGAGTCTCCATTTCAGAGGAGGCTTGCAGTTTGCTCAGTGCACAAAGATGTCTAGGGAGGAGCTCATGGGGCCTAGAATCCAGCCTATGTTCTACTAACTAAATCTTGAGCCCTGGCTTGGAACTGCCTCCTCAAGGAAGCGTCGCTGTTCTCCCATAGGCTCAGTGTACATATGCCTACAGGCTTGTTTCCGCCTTGAGCTTTTCTGATTCACAGAGGTCCCATGTAGGCTAGTGGAGGCCCTGCTGAGGATTTAAAACCAAGTCTGTCTGAGACTAAAGCCTGTGTGTTTGTGTCTTCAGTCAGAAACCTGAAAGAGTTGAGAGAATACCTAATCCGAACCTTACCCCTTAGAGAGACAAGAGTTTAGGCTCCCAATAGTTAAGAGACCTACACGTGACCACACAGTACAGATCCAAGCCTAGAATCTGCGACTGGTACTCAATCCAGGGCTCTTTGTATCATCAGCGTGTCTTATTCTAAAGGCATCATACAGTACATTTCTGTGGGAAAAAAAGGAAATCTGTAATTTCTCAAATTAAGAAGTCTCCAGGCCTGGACACGTACTGTCCAGATAGATTCTTTTAAGAGCCAAAAACTTAATCTCAGCATTAATTTATTTTTACAGTCTTTTACAAGCTCTGCTTAGAAATCTATGCTAGGGCTTTATTTGAATTCAAGGCTAGTGGATGTTGTAGCTTATGTGGGGGTTCCAACCTTGAGTTTGGAGGTTTTAACGTGATTTAGGGGTGTGAACATGGTCTGGGATTGGATGAGTCTTGGTTCTCTCCCTGGTCTCCCCAGGGTGGTTATATAATTCTAGGCAGGACATTCAACCCCACTGAGATGTGTAACCTGCTTTTTTTCCACTTAACAGTAAATCATGAATATTTCCCCATGTCATTATTCTTTTACATCATTATCTTTATGTCTGCATAATATTCATTGTGTGACTCAACTATCAAATTTAATCAGTCTCCTATTATGGTTAGATGTCTGTGCTGTTTCCCGTATCTGTGATGATTTCCCTTATAGCTCTGTCTCTGCGAGACCCCCTAATATTGAGTGTTATTTTTAGATGGCATCTTCCCACTCCAGATATCTATGACAATACCAAGAGGTTTATTTAGCTCAGAAATTTCTAAATATGAAAAATCAACAATAATAGTTACTAGTTATTGAATATTACCATCTGCCAGGTCCTTTCTGAGGAAATACTTGGGGTTAGGAAATTTTCAAGGTAGATATTCCCAGCTGTCCACCCCAGCTAGAGAAAAACCCAGTGAAGATCTTGTGAGAAGTGTGACTGTAATCAACATAGCCTCTTGATGTTCTGGCCAGGACATTTATTTACTTTGCAGTAAAATAAAATCCCACAACACCAAATAGGTTGACTTGCTTAGTGAATTTTTTCCATATTGACAAACTGATTTCCAGGGAGCATAGTTTTCGTCTTGATACGAGAAATAATGAGTCTTTCCTGATCGTTAAGTACAAGTACCATTTCTATCTTAGTTCCTCTTGGCATCGTTCCTGGTTGGACATATAAAAATGTGTCATCAGCATGAAGAAAGAAACTTATTTCCCCACTTGCTATGGTAGGACAGCATAGCTCTGAGTCATCTCTAAGTGGCAGCAGACAGCCAAGGATACAAGTTGAAGGGAAGAGTGTAAAAACCCTAGTCCTCACCTTGCTTCTTAACCTCTTGCCTAGTTATTATCAATTTCTGTTCTCCCCAGAAATTTCTGGGATATTTGTATATACTTCCTAGTGGCCAAAAAATGAAATACAGAAATTTCTTGAGAGACAGGGTACCACAGGGAAGATGCCAGCAAGCATGCTTAGAATGTGGCGTCAGGGGACAATTTCCTCTTTTACCCCTTACTTAAACCTCAAAACTCTGTTTATGCTAGTTCTAGCTCCTGCTTTCTGTGATTATACTTTTAAATGATGCAGCTAGGTGGAATGGATGTGCCATTCACTTGTTTTTTTTTTTTTTAATTGTGGGAAGAACGCTTAACATGAAATCTACTCTCTTAACAGATTTTGAAGTGTACAATATGGTCTCGTTAATTACAGGCACTGTGTTGTACAGCAGATCTCTAGAACTTATTCATCTTGTTCTTGGCTCCAGACTAGAGGGAGCTTGGGCTCCCTGTGTGATGTACATGTTGCAGTCATATATGCTAATGCTTGATACTCCTTCAAGCATATCCCTTCTGCATGCTACTGACAAAGCAGAGCTATTTTTGAATGACACTGTTTACCTGGAGCCTTTTAGAAAAATAGTAACAAATTTTGGTACATTTCCAATCTGTGTGCTTTCCTACACATTTATACAACCTGATTTGGAGATCCCAGCTGAGGAGCCCATGGTAATAGCTCATCATTGTATAGTATGGATCTCTTCAATTATTCATTTGTTCATTCAACAAATATTTATGGAGCACCTGGTATGTGCCTAGTCACCTGTAATGAGAATTAGAAATCTGATTTGCTGACTTCACTGCCAAGTTAGTCTGCTGCAAAAAATAAGACCATTGGACGGTCGTTAGCATACGGATAGTTGAAGCCAGAGAGCAGATGACATTCACAGCAGGAGAGAGTATAGAGGGAGAAGAGAAAGGGGTTAACGAAGGAGGTTTTGGAACGCCTAAATATAAGCACAGGTGAATAAGTAAAAAAGAGCCTGCTGAAAGAACACACAGTGAGTTAGGTGGAAAATGGTTCTGCTGTTGTTGCTAACTAGGGAACAAGGGAAAACCAGAGAAATGGAGAGTAGTGATCGAGCTTTTATAAGTCAATCTATTATTTTTATCTGTAACAATAAAACTAGGCTATTTTCATTATTATAATGAGAAAATTCTTTCCTATCTTCAAAGGTATTATTGGTTATAATGAAATCATATAGATTATGTTTTTGTCCCCTTAGCAGCACTGAAAGTGAACTCACAAATGAATAGTGTATGTTTTATATATACTTAGTTTATCACCAAAATGTTGGCCATGTATTTTATAGCCTAAATCTGAATGATAGCTGTTAAGAAAACAAATATTAACCTCAGCCACCATCCCTGAGAAATTTCCAATAGGAGTTCAAGAATTAATTCCCCTCCCCCATGTATCTGACTGCTATTAACATCAGCTAATTTGCTAATGTTAACATTTTTTATACATCATTTGGACCAGCAGTCTATCTACTATCCAAGCTAATAAGAAATCATTTTGGTCATTGTTGAGATTATTCAACTAAGTGAACACCAGCCAAATCTTTGCTTTAGCTGAAAATTATCCAGTTTTGAATTTCAAAATTTGTTGAACGGAATTTAAGTCATGAGTTCCATCTGCAGAGCTGCGCGTCTGAAGCTATGTGCAGGATTTGCATCTTCCATTTTGCTGCTGATGCTGGTTCCAGCAGTACTGGCAGGGCATTCAGAAGAACCAGGGGGTTATTAGTAGATTAGGAGCAGAGTCTAGGAGCTAACACTCGAGAGAAAGAGGAAGCATGGGGCAGAACATACAGTGACCCCAGGGAGATCTGAATATTTAAAATAATTACCTCCCTAGAAAAACGGAGGATGCTTACTCTCACTCCTACCAAAGCTGCTGCTGCCTTTGTGGATGTGTCACAACATTCATGCCATACCTCAGAGAAATCTTATCAGGCCTTTGTGGTCTCTTGTCCCTATCTCCAGTTTCTCCATGTGTGGGGCTCAAATCTCTTGGAGTGTAGCTGGGCCATTTAATTCAGCACAGGCCTCTAGAGGGACACATACATTTAAAAAGCTGGCTGCTTTCTTTTCTTTCTTTGGAAGCTTTTTGAAGTTTTGTTCATTTTAAATATTTCTTGCACAAGCAATGTTATAACAGTATTCAATATTTGGCTTGAAGAGATGGCAGGATAGTGGGTGATTTTTTAAAAAAATGTTCATTCCATTTCTGTTAATTTTCCATGTTTCCTTCCTGTGACTCTTTATTTTGATATACTTTTCATAATATCATGTGACAAGAAAATCGAATGTAACATATTCCTATTTTTTAAATGGATTCAATGGGAAAATTGGATTGCTTTACAGAAATTAATTCTGGAGCCTATTTAGTTGGTATGTCAGCCTTCTCTTTAAAAATATTTCCATTATGTGGGAATATGTGCCCTTCTCCCTTCCTATGTGGAGTAGACATACTCCTGATGTTGCTGTGGTTAAGTGGATTTGCTGCCATGGTGGAGGGCACATTCAGCTTCAGGTGCATGGTATAGTGGAAGAAATTCAGGCTGGGGTGATGTGGGGTCATGGCGTATAGCTTCAGGTTTGACTCTGCCATTGACTTATTGTTTGATCTTGCACTTGCATTGGGCCTCAGTTTCCTCATCAGTAAAATGAGAGAAATTATGCTAAATGAGCTCAAAGGGCTACTTTGGTTGTAATTATCATGCTCAGTCATGGAGCTGGGCTCTATTGCTCTTATAGAGCAGAAAAATAGAAACTATCCCACCATTGGTAAGTTTCCATGCACATAGACAGAAGCACATAGTGGTTAAGGGTATGGGCTCTGGAACTAGCCAGTTTGGGTTTGGGTCTTATCTCTGTCACTTACAAGCTATGTAACCTTAGGTGAGTTCCTCAACTTCTCTATGCCTTAGTTTTCTCATCTGTCAAATGGGTATAATAATAGTGCCTAGTTATCTGGTTGTTTTAAGGATAAAATAAGTTAACGTATGTAAAGCCTGCAGATTCAAGAGTCAATTATAAACAAAGTGCTAAATTTTTTTCAAGTAATCAAGCCAATTGTTATCTATATAGATCACATAATGCAGCAGTCTTTTTATCTCTCAGGACACCTTGTAGAAAAAATGCCATGTTTAATTTGATGACCAGAAGGCTTTTATTTATCAGAAAGATAATAGTCTCTGCTTATAAGATTATTCTAATGCTAATCATTTTATGAAGGAAATGGTCTTCTAATTTACCTCTTATTTATTTTCAAACAAAAATAGTTTGGGTAATAATTAACCCATTTATTTAAGACCAGTGTTTGGTAAATTAGCAGCCACTTTCAGTTCAGCAATCACTCATGATTGTAGATAACCATTTTCCTAGGGTTTGGGAAGTCAAGGTCCTTTTTGATTGCTTTTGGCCAGAGACTGGTCCCTTTTTTTCTTCTCGTGGACACACAGCTGGAAGGAAGAACAATTGGGCCAGTGCAAAGCTCAGTGAAGGTTCTGCTCAGTCCCCCCTTGTCCAGAGTAACCGGGGGCAAAGCCTTGAGGTATTTTCAAGCTCTTTTAGCCTGTTTAGCTACCAGCATTTCTGATCTTCTAAATTATACTTAGAAAAGAGGACAGTAGGGGATTTTGATTAAAGGTCACTTTTATTTTTAATCTATGTACAGTAGTCCCCCCTGGTCTGTGGGGGATACGTTCCAAAACCCTCAGTGGATGCCTGAAACCACAGAGAGTACCAAACCTTATATATACTCTGTTTTTTTCCTTTACACACATACGTATGATAAAGTTTAATTTATAAAGTAGGCACAGTAAAAGATTAATGGTGCTTTGGGGCCATTATTAAGTAAAATAAGAGTGACTTGACACAAGCACTGAAATACCAGATACCACAACAGTCGATCTGATATCTGAGAGGGCTACTAATTGACTACCATACAGGGAGCCTATATTCAGCGTGGATACACTGGACAAAGGGACAATTCACTTCCCGGACTGAATGGGGTGAGATGGGCTGAGATTTCATCACGCTACTCAGAACGACGTGCAATTTAAAATTTGTGAATTGTTTATTTCTAGAATTTTCCATTTAATATTTTTGGACCGCGATTGACCAAGGATAACTGAAACCATAGAAAGCGAGACTGAGAATGAGGGGGGACTACTGTAATAGACTAGAGTGACTGGGAGGTGTTGTTCCAGGAAACTCCAGCTTGTTTACCAGAATGTTAGGTGGGAAAGCCCTAGACTGAGAGACAGTCAATCTGAGTTCTGTTTCATCTCTGCCATTATTCACTGTCCCCTCCCCTCTGGGTGTCTCTGTAAAAAGTCTGTGATTCTATGAACACAGATTGACTGGGAAAGCAAACAAACAAAAAATCCCCCCAAAACTGGGGCACCAGTTCCTATCTGTAAATCTGTGAAACATTTAGTGCCTTGCCACAACGTCTTTGCTGTGATCTAGACACAGCCTCAACTTTTTCTTCCACAGAGTCCTAATGGAGGATGCTAATATTTTCCTTCCTCACTTCACAGTGATGTCATGAGGACAAACGTGCTAAAAGTAGGGGTACACCATTTGAGTTGTTTGGGAGGAAGCTACTGTCTACCTAAAAAGCATTAGTATGATTAGGTGTGATACCACTAATATTTCCCCAAATTGCCTTTATGCTATTAGAGCTGTAGGTAATTTTTGTGGCTAGGGAACATCTCCAGTCATGCTTTCACTTTAATGAGAACTGATGACAGTAGTGCTTCATTGCTCTTAAAGAAAAATACACACAATTTTTTAAAAAAACCACATAGTGAACTGACATGGAAGCTTAGTACATTACATTTTTACCTTGCTTCTGGTTAAAAAAGAAAAAAACACAAACAAAATGCTGAGGTTCCTTCTGACTCTGGTATTCATTTACATCCACCAGTCAAAGCTCCTCATTTTGTAGAAAGAGAAGCTGAGGGCCCAAGAGGAATATAATTTGCTCAAAGGCTCTCAGCTAGCTGGTGGCAGAGCCGAGACAAGGACCTTAGCCTTCTGATTCCTGGGTCATGCTTTTCCCACTCCAGCTTGTGCTGGTTTCTGCTCTGCCCCTGGATCATATATATTAAGCTTTTCCCTTTATCAGTCTGTGAAGGCATGTATTTGATTATAGTATTTGGCTGAAATGATGATTTCCTCAACCTTTCTTGTCCAGCTTCCTCTATGGCTTCTTTTCAATGCCTTCCTGAGTTCCATGCAGATATCTGTTACTGAAATGCAGAATCTATTTTCCTCCATTATCAATAATTTGTTCTTCATTGAAAAATACACATTCTAAGTTTGGGTTTTATCTTCTTTGGTATTCTCTGGCATAGATGTGTCTGACTATGTAGATGGACTGGACAAAGATTGTGCCATTCCACAGGGGAAGGGTTAAGGGTGTTGGTAAAGCAGAGAAAGTGGGCTTCACATAAGAAAAAAAGGGGGCTGGCCCCATGGCTGAGTGGTTAAGTTCACGTGCTCCACTCCAGCGGCCCTGGGGTTTCTCCGGTTTGGATCCTGGGTGCAGACATGGCATCACTCATCAGGATATGTTGAGGTGGCGTCCCACATAGCAGAACCAGAAGGACCTGCAACTAGAATATACAACTACTTACTGGGGGCTTTGGGGAGAAGAAGAAGAAAAAACGAAGATTGGCAACAGATGTTAGCTCAGGTGCCAATCTTTAAAAAAAAAAAAAAGAAAAAGAAGTGTAATTATTCCTCGGACAACTTCTCCCCTTAACTCAAATCAGATTCATGAATCCTGACAACACCCAACAACTCAGATGATATCCCCCAGACCCATCCATACCTATCTCTGGTCACACCTGCATTCCTGACCTTAGGGACCATCCCCCAACTTTGATTAAATCTTTCAACCTGAAAGAGCCACTTCAACTGAGACCATTCTACTCCATTTGTCAAGTCCCCCACTGCTGACTACACCCCCCCCCATGCTCCCCAACGTGGTCACAGCTCGATAGTACCGAACCTACCTTTCCTGACTCTTCTTCCAAACCTTACCAAACTGCTCAGCCCTGATCAAATGCCTAGTCTGATCCTTGATCCTGACTACCTGGACTGGGGACTGATTCCAGAAGCCAGATCTAAGGCAGAGGGTGGCAGCAAAGGAATTAATGAATCAAGAGATTGTGTGGGAGAGAGAGAGAAATAAGGGGTGAGGAAAAGGGTGGGGAGTGCTGATTATGAGAGGAGCTTCAAAATGTGGCTCCTGAGCCTAAAATTAATGCCCTGTGCTTTTGGGTGGAGATTGGGGACCAGTTGAATAAAATTATGTGGGCTGCTTCCCAATTTCCACCTCCCTGTTGACTGTGGACCAAGTGGACTTTTGGACTATATCACCTGAACGTGAAGGGAAGAACCGATCGAAAATTCTCTGGATCCCTGTGTGGGTGAATGATACTGTGAAGAATTGGTCTGTGGGCCCTTCAAAGGAATATGTCCTACCTATCCTCATGTCTTTCCCTTCACTCCTAGCATACTGGCACATACCGGGCATATAGTATTTGCTCAATTTAGAATCATTTATTCAGGATAATTCTCAAATTCTTGATTCTTGTCTGCCTCATTTCTCACCACAATAAGCCCCTTCTCTGATGTTCTTGCAAACACATACACATGCATGTGCATGAACAGCTCCATTCCAACTGTGGTTCTTTGACTTGGCTATATTCTTTTACATTGTCTTGCCTTTGCACCTGCCATTTCTCTGTCTAGAATTTCCTTTCCCTCTAATTCCTGATCAATCATCCAGTCTTAGCACAAGCATTGCTTTGTCCAAAAAGCCTTTTTTGCTGATCCTGGAACTTCCCCATATGTTCCCTCTCTGTGTTCTCATAGCATTTCACTCTTTCAGCGTCATTGTCATAAGAGTGAAATAAACAAAACTTGGTTTTGTTTCTGATCTCATTCAATATTGAACTGTGAGCTTGGAGAGGGCAGAGGCTGCATCTTATTTTTCTCTTTTTATCCCTGGTACTTAACCCAAGACCTGGCACATATTAGGCTTTCAATATTTGTTTCCTGAATATGTGAATGGAAACCTCTTTCTGACTTATCTTGTCTGCTCCATTTGACCCTTTGTTCACCTCTTCCTGTTGTTTTTGTCTGTAAACTGAATATATAGATCATGAAGTCACCAAAATTAATGGGCATTGAGAAGCAAACCCTATTCATTCTTATCATCTAGGAAACAAAAGATACCCGTATCTCTTGTAAACATGAATTCTTTCTATGGTTTCCCTCCATTAATGCCAAAAAATACTTCTGGAAGCATCCATAGTGCTATCATTACTATTCTCTAGAGATTATTAGCATTTATCAACCAGCTGTTTCATGGGTAGAGCTTTAGTAATTGTTTTGCATTTTGTAGCTAATTGCAGGAACAAAGTGGCTACCAACGTGAAGTTTGGTTTTTAAAAGAACACATTCTCTCCCTAATCAAGTCCGCATGGTAAAGACAACATGAAATTATTACTGATCAGCATTCATGAGCCAGGAGAGAGATGAAGTGGTAGATTCTTTTTGATTCCTAGTTAAGAGGTTGGAAGATAAGATGTTACATGTTTCAAGGAAATTTGCAGAATCTAGTGATCCAAATGCTGGATACTTAAAATGATGTAAGGTTTGGCTAGGAGATTAAAAGGAATGGAAAAGAAGTGCTTTTGGAACATGAGAGAAACCCAGACTAATAGAGCTGGAAAACTTTTAACATCTAGTTCAGTGATCCTCAAATCTTTTTTCTTGCATTCCCCCTAAAATGATAGAATTATTTTGAAAAACTGCATAACTGTTCGTTATTATTTATACAGATGTAAATCATGAGTTTAAATTGTTGCAAAGAACATAATTTTCAGCATATTGTATATTTATTATACACTTTAAGTATATTTACATCACAACCTTGGAAATGCTTGGTTTGTGGGAAATGTCCACCATATGACCTCAATAGTGAAACCAGTCCTCATTGTCAAACCAATCAGCCAACTCAGATTCACTTTCTATTTGAATGAGTCCGATTTGATTATATTCTTCTGTGACAGGTATCACACTGCTGAATTCTAACTTGAACAGAGGTGGGTAAGGCACAGAGCCTTGCCACAGTTTGCCACCTGGATGAAATAACGGAACTGCCTCATGAATACTTCTTACCCGAACACGCTTTGCTTTGCTCTACAAGGACTCTCCTTCAGGAACCTCTGTGTTCTTGAATCCTTCCTTTGTTGTTTGGTATTCCAGAGGATTTTACTCTCTGAGGCAATGCTCTGTAGTAAAATTCAGGATGGTCAAGAGGTCTATCGTTTATCAAATGGGAAAAGAGACATCGTAGAAATGGAGATGGGAAAGGAGAATCTGTAAATGATGGGCAGATATCCTAGCTTACTCACCATCTGGAAAGTCAGATAAACAGACTTGAAAATCTCTGATCTTGTCTACTCCTCTCTTATTTTACTGATGGGCCAGATAAGACCTAGAAAGAAGCATAGACTCATCCAAGGTGGCGATGCTTGTAAACCAGTGGCAGACCCAGTACTGAAATATAGGTATTCTGATTTCCCAACTAGTGCACTTCCTGCCCCATGATGTCTCATTAATCTGTCCTACATTTAAGTGACTCTAGTCTCTTTAGGCAGTCACAGTGGGGTTTTCTAATTGAAGATAAGAGGTCTGACCTTGACATTTCTTCCCAGGGACATATGTGTACATAGAAAACTCAAGGATGGTAGTTATTCATATCTGCTCTGACATTACTTGCAGGTCAAGCAGGTAGGGTTACCACTTAACAAGCCTTCGTTCAGAAGCCTGTAATTTAACAAGGCTGTTGCGTATTCTTGGAAAAGGCACTTGACTATGGGGCCAAAACCTCTTGGTGGTTATCAACTTTTTTGAATAGTTTGCTATTTACCTCATTTTATTAGTCTCCTGGATTAAATGTAAAGTCTCAAAGTACATAAACTCTGTCTTTTTTTTATTTAAAATTCTCTAAAATACTTAGTAATATAGTAATAAATGTCTCTGGAGTCAAACTGCGTAGATTCAAATATTGGTTTTGCTGCCTGCCAGCAGTATGGCTTTGGACAAAATATTAACCTCTTAATACCTCAGTTTCCTCCTCTGTGAAATGGGTTGTGAAGATTGAATATATGATTTAAGTCAAGTGCTTAGAAGTATACCTGGTATAATTATAAGAAGTACTCAGTAAGTTTTAGCTGTCGTTATCATTATTGTTGACTGAAACCATCAAGTAGTCTAACCTTAAGAGCATCAGGGGAGCGATCCCATGGAGGCTGAACAGGTCAAAAGTACATAAAATTCACCCAGGGGTGAGCTCTGAGGGGGAGAGAGCAGGCCTGCAGAAAGGAAGGGGCTGGACAGTGTTAGAGAAGGTTCGTCAAGTCACATATGAAATAATGGTTCAGGATAATGCTGTCCAATGGAACTTTCTATGATGATAGAAATGTTATATATCTATGCTGTCTGATATGGTAGCCACTAGTCACATGTGGCTCTTGAGCACTTGAAATGTGACTAATTCTAATGAGAAATTGAATTTTTATTGTATTTAATATTAATTTACAGTTAAATTTAAATAGCCACAGGTGGCCAGTGGCTACCATTTTGGCCAACTCAGGTTCAAGACTTCAGCTTTGTTTCTGTCAGTTGCGTTAAATCTTTGAGTAGTAAGCCTGCTTAAATTGATCACAGGAACAGTGGAGGTAAAATTGCCTCAAGGATAGTGAGTGTCATGTGGTTGATAGCAGTGACTTGGAATTAGGGGCTAGTTCCAAGTGGGACCTCATATAGCCCTCTTCCAGCTCTGTCCCTCCTTTTGTTACCACCTTCATCTTTCTCTCCAGCTCTGCTCTCTTTCTCACCTTTTATATATTCCCTCCATCATGCCTTCTTGTTTCCCTATGGCCAGGCTCCTCAGCCAAATATATATTGAGACCTGTGTACATGTAGGTAAGTCCTTGCAGACTAAGTCCCAACCAATTAAGGTCAATAAGATAGCCATGAGGAAGTATATTAAGACAATTATGGTGCAATGGCCAAGTCCTTGGGAATGGAAGCCGATTGTGAGGAAGTTGCAAGCTGTGGCAAAAAGAGACCTTTTCCCACACTATTTTCATACAAAGAGTTCCCCTCCATCAATTTAATATTGATTTCATTCATCTATTAAGTAGTAGATCATGGGCGAGTCATTTACGATTTTGTGGACTATCAGCAAAGGCTCCCACTATTTACCAGAGCTGGATACAAATGATATCTCAATGTCTTCCTCATCTTATAACACATTATACTTTGAAAGCTTAGCTAGTCCTTTAATGGAAAGAGAAACACTTAATATAAGTCAGTAAAATTAATTGCACTTATTATATTTGGAAGGTGAAGAGTTATTAGCTGGACCACGTGAACCGAGAATCACACATATTGTTATCCAGGCAGTGTTTGGGGCTGGTGTTCACCATGTGAACAAAGTTATAGACCTTCTAAAACCACCCCTTTCTGCATTCCTAATATCCAGATTCAAACAGTTCATTGTTAGTATTTTGAATATTTTAACTGTGCACTGAGTCATAGTTAATATCTTAAATGGCTTGAACATTTGCTATTGTAAAAGAAGCTATTTTGTAGAGCACTGTAAAACCTCTTTTTATTTGTGGAAGCCATCCATATTAAAATTATAACTTAAGCAGCTTTCTGTGGAGAAAATGGTGACTCTGACCTTTTATTCCATTTGACCATGGGGAGAAGGACCATAATTTAACAATCAAATCCCTAATGGGTTATTGTGCCTGTTTTCTTTATGCAAAATGTCATTCCATCTGTCTGCTAATAACCCCCTAATCCATTTTCAATGGCCTCTTATTTTTCAGAAAATTCTCACAAATATTTTTCATTTTCTTTACGATAGAGGTAGCCATTGTAAGTTCTCACACATGTTCATAGAGTAAACATATTTATTAAAACTGTAATTCACTTGGAAAGTCACGGGGAAAGTGGGTCTTGCTTTGGGGTGGCCCGCAGGGCCCAGGAGCTTTTCTGAGTCCTATGTCTAACACAGGTAATACAGTGTTGGAAAGCCAGACTGAAAACAACAGTTACCAGTAAATGGCCATGAATGCAAGTCCAGGCTTTAATTTTTTTTCCTATTGAGAGAGAGTGAGAAGTACCCAAAGAACATTGGCTCAAAATCTAATATGACAGGTCCCAGCCAACTCCCTCAAATCCCATTTTCTTATATAGGCCAAACTGCTACCTTCCCAGTGTATACTCCACACTTTTACAAACTTAAGCTCCCTAAAGCGTAGCGTAGCATAGTGATCTTGCCCTCTGCTATTTTCAAACCTCTGTACCACTTAATGTCTAGCAGATGTTGTCTTTTCCAGGCTAAAAGTCAAGGTCCTTCAGGATTTTGCTCTTACCCTCCTTCCCAGCCTTTCTTCTCACTGTTCTGCTCTCCTACCGCCCCAGTGAGCTGCTTTCAGTTCTCTTGTCATCCTCCATGCTCACACCATTCTTCCTCCAGGGTCCTTTTTCTCCTCTGGATCTGTTGGCTAAAGAACTATCTATTCTTTTAGTTTCAGTTTGAATCCTACCTCTGCCAGGGAACCTTCCTAGAGCCCCTAAACATACTAAAGGGCTTTTTCTCTAGACTCCTCTGGTGCTTTGATACTAGGGTATAGTAGAAGAGCTTGGAATCAGAAACCCTGGTTTGAATTCCACCTCTGCCATTTGCTAGGTGTATGATCTTGGACAAGACATTTAACCTCACTTTCTGAGCCCGTGACTTCATCTGGAACATGGAGATAATAATGCCTTCCCCGCACATGTCACAGGCTTGCTGTGAACCTCAAAGGAGATACTACATGTGAAAGCTCTCAGTATACAATGAAATGCCATCAGCACGAGGAGTTTTATCCTTTTTATTATTCTTCAATTAAAAAATCAGTATTTTTTTAATTGCTGCTTTGAAACAATCATTCTGAAAGGTGCAGAGGGAAGAAGTTTGTCACCCGATCCCTGGGCATGACCATCAAACTGTCCCAGAAACTATAGTATTTCAGCCTCCAAACTCTACTTTCCAAAGAGCCTCTGGCACCAGGAGAGGCATGGAAGTCTTCAGTCGCACTGCATGTTCTGATTTGGGGTTTGAAAGTCAGGGTGGCTGTAGTTACAGCACTTGCTGGCACTAGTGAGTTCCATGAAGACAGAGATTGCATCTGATTTAGCTCTGTGTCTTCCACAATGCTTAGCACATGCTGATGCCAGTACATAGAATGTGCTCATTCTCCCAACTTCCTTTAGTGAGCTGTGATGGATGCTAAAAATTTCTGATATGATACACGTAACTGAAATCCTAGCTGTTGGATTCCAAAACCCATATTGTGCCAGTTTGATATACTGTTAGACATTTCTCTTGCCTAAGTTTTCTTACAGAGTCAAGGGTTCTTCTAACATTCATTAAATATTCAAGAGTTAAAAACTTAGAAGAAGAGACAGGAGATAATGACTCAGTGAAAAGGGTGTTGAGAGGTGAGAAGGAGTAGTGACTTGGCAGAACTGTAGAGATGGGGCTTCTGCAGGGTGGCAGTCTTGCCTGAGCCCTCTGAGCACCAGCCAGAAAGATCCATTATCTATCCCACTCATACTTTGTTAACCAACTCACCATGTGCCCAGCCACTAATAGTAAAGAATTATGAGAATGGATAAAGAAGATGTGGTATATATATACACAATGGATTAGTACTCGGCCATAAAAAAGACAAAATCATCCCATTTTCAACAACATGGACGGACCTTGAGGGTATTATGTTAAGTGAAATAAGCCAGAGAAAGACAAACACCAGATGATTCCACTCATATGTAGAAGATAAGCAAACATGGATAAAGAGAACAGATTAATGGTTACCAGAGGGAAAGGGGGCTGGGGCTGGGCAAAAGGGGTAAAGGGGCACATATATATACATGGTGACAGATAAAAGTTAGACTATTGGTGGTGAGCATGATGCAGTCTATATAGAAACTGATAAATAATAATGTACACCTGAAATTACACAATATTGTAAACCATTATGACTTCAGTAAAATAATTGAAACAAAAAAGAATTATGGGCAGCCCAGTTCTGTTAACACCATAGTCTTTTCACCTTCTTATATTCTTCCCAACTTTTCTCCATCCCATCTTTTCCAATTCTACATTCACCCAACTCCTGGTGTCTGACCCCTATTCATCTTAACAGCTCTGAACTTACCTACTGCCGTGCTTTTGATGCTCAGGAGAAAATTGTAGGATCAGCCTTCAATATTTCCTCTGGCTCAGTCCAGTTCAGGTTCCTCCAGCACTAGCTCTAGCATTGGCCCACATGACAAGCCCTTTTGCCCCCCACTGAAGCTAAGGCAGCTCCTGTAAGGAAATTAGCAACCACTGCGTCTAGTGACCATTTCGGGTCTTTATCCTAGAGGCAGTAAATGATCTGATTGTCTTGTCCTCTTCTCTTTCAGATGGGATTCAGATCTCATGGGTTATAGTAGGGTCTGAGGTAGGGTGCCTCTGGCCCACTGTGCTAGCATGAGACCAGGAATTGCTTCCTGAATGAGCTCCATGGCCATAACCTCCATGCGTTAACTCCAGTGGTTTCTTCAACTTCGTACTTTACTGAACATCTACCACTCAGGTGGTATAATCCTCTATGTCTCATGTATTTTTCTTACCTGTATAGCCAAAAAATAAGGTCTTTGAAAGAAGGATCCTCTTGATCCTCTTCAAGCCACCTAACTGATTAATGTGATTCTGTTAATGTGCTCAAGATAGTATTAAAAACACCAAGGATTTATTGAGAATTTACGATGCAAGTAGGGTCTGAGTTAAGTGCTTTATATATAACATTTTATTTAATTCCAACAAGACCCCTACGAGGTAGATACTGTTATTCCCATTTTACAGATGAAGAAGCTCAGGTCTTGAGAGGATAGGTAACTTGCTAGAAACCCCACACTTAATAAACACTGGAGCCAGGAATTAAATGTCTCTCTGTTTGACTTTAGGATCCCTGGCAATACTTTGTCCTACCTTTCACCAGGGAACACTAGCATGGTGGGCTGTTGTGGTCAGTTCTGCCCAAACTTGCTAATACTGTGTTTCATTACTTAGAAACACTCAATTTCTGAGGTCTAAGAGGATAAGTGTGTCGTGAACCCAGTGAATGTTAACAGCTGAGGGCAGGTTTTTGAATTTTACTCTTAAACAGGCTGCCAGTGAGTTTGCTTAAAGAGTATAGGAATTAGTGCTACTGTTATATTGTCATTACTTAAGCATCTAAATATAATATTTATCTATAATATATCAACTGTAGTACCTAAAAGCATTTTAGTCCTTGATATATTTGAAAATAGAATTTGATTGCTGCAAAAAGTATGGATAATGGGTGGGAACTTAGAGGAATCTAAAAGGTTGGATGAAAACTCAAGTAGGTAAAGGTCAGCTGAGAAGTTATCTTCTGTCAGTCCCCAAGTGTACTTGTTTGTTAGTTACTAGCAGATATCATAGTTCACTTGGTGCTTTGTGTGAATAGAAGTTTCTCCCAAAGGTGTATTTGGTATAAGTGGAAACACTCTTGAACTGGAAGGGTCAAAGGCTTTCAAGGAAGGCTGTTTGTAAGAGCATCTGAATTGGCACTGTTTCTGTAGCCTACCAGTCCCTAGACAGAGGGACACATTGTTCTTCCTTTTCTCCCCCTCCTATCTCTTTGAGGGGAACAATATGGCACAGTAGACATAGCATAGGCCATGGGGGCAAAGAGCATATAAATCCCAGCTGTGCCTCCTACTAACTGCCTGAGTCACTGTAAAATGGGGCTTGATGCCTGCCTCCTTCCCTCTCTCCATTATTTTTAAATATACCGATTGAGTGCCAACCATGTGTCAGGCACTGTGTGAGGACGTATGGATATAATGGCACATAAAACAGACACTCTTCCTGCCCTCATGAAACTTAAAATTTAAGGGATTCTACCTGCCTTCCTGTCAGATAAGCCTTCTGTGAGGATTAAATGAGAGTGGTGGATGGATAGGGGTCAAAATATAGTTGGTGCTCAGAAGTGTGAATATCCTTTCCTTCTCTGCATTTTGGCATTATAGCGTTAGTGTACTCTACGCAGGCACGCACAAATGCACATGCACACGCACGCATGCACTCAGATCTCTGTGACTGTTAATTATTTTAGTCCAAGATTGTTGCCATTAACATGCACAGTCCTTATGGCAGGTGAGTCAGCCAGTAAAAGACGGGCTTGATCAATTTGGTTGAGTGACTTGCCTGCCAACAAAGCAGGATGGATGTATGGATATAGTCATTGAGTCAGGTGGCTTTTGGGATTTCCATTGGTGGTAGAATTTCAAATTTATTTTCCCAT
Source organism: Equus przewalskii (assembly GCF_037783145.1). Classification (NCBI taxonomy): domain Eukaryota; kingdom Metazoa; phylum Chordata; class Mammalia; order Perissodactyla; family Equidae; genus Equus; species Equus przewalskii. The sequence goes on along the minus strand of NC_091863.1, from coordinate 111,477,253 downwards.
TGTTGGTTATACATGGGAAACAATGGCAAGCTATTAGCTCTCTAATGTGTTGTAGTGATGTGCTGATTAAAAGGCGTCCCTAATATATTGCATTTTGGGTCCAGAAGCCAGTGTTCTTAAAAGAATACTCGTAATGAAAAATGCACTGTGGTATCTCATGACAACTTTCATAAATATGACACCCCACAAACTCATTTTATTTTCAGACTTATACAAGTTATATTGCTGTATTGTGATTATATGTCCTAATTGATCATCCTCCTCCACAAACTGCTCTGCGCTGTGTATTTCAAATCTTTGTGAGTGATACCACCGAATAAGGCAGAAACCAGGAAGTCTGCCTAGATGTTTCATTCTGTCACCTGCCCTCCCCAAAATCTGTTCCATCACAAAGTTCTTTTGAGTTCACTCCTTAAATAGGTCTCCCCTCCATCCCCATTGCCGCTACTTTAGTTCATGCTCTCATTATCTCAGTCATCAATGATGTAAAGAATCTAAAAGGCCTCTTTACCTCCAATCAGTTCTCCACCTTTCCTACCTCCACCACCCTTACTTCAGAATCCGTTTTCTAACACACAGCTGACCATGTCACTTTCCTGTTCAGAGTCTTTCAATGGCTCCCTATTGCCTATATAGAATAAAGCCTGAACTGCTTAGCATCATATATAAAACTCTGTCCAGTTTGTCCCCTCTCTATCCAGTTTCAACCCTCATCATCCCTATTTATTTCCTGGTCATACCAAGATTCTTATAGATCCTTATGATCATTGCATTCATTCACTTAGCAGTTATTTATGTATAGACACTGGGTGTACCGCAGTGAACAAAACAGAACAAAGGTCCTTTCTTCATAGAATTTACGCTCTAGTGGGGAAACAAATGACAAACACATACATTATTTCTAGAACTTCTTTATCTTTCTGTATATTCTTTTCTCTGCCTGAAGAAACTTTCTTGCCCTCTGTCTGTCTCCGTATTGCCTACTCCCCTTTCAGGAATCAGCTTTTAGGCATTACATCAAAGGTAGATTTCAGCCTGCTTTCCTCTTTTCTCTGTACTTTTGCATGCTTTCAGTACAGCATCTGCTTGCTGTTATTTCTCATTGCTTGTATGTCATACCTAGCCCTCATGATGTTCTCTATTTAATGGGACAATATCTTTTTCCACGTTGTCTTCACAGCACTCAGCACTGTGTCAGCACTTAATCAAGACTCAAAGAAAGAATTAAAGGAAAGAAGGAAGGAAGGAAGGAAGGAAAGGAGGGAGGAGGAGGGATGGAGGGAAGGAAAGAAATCAATTTATTTCCATTTCTTCATGGCTTGGAAGTTTGAACTAGTGTCAAATTATGGCACAGTAGACTTGTATAGTCAAGAAAATGCCACTGAATTTTACAACTGACATTTCCTAAAAAGTATGGAAAAATAAATATTCCCCCCTGTGATTTGGTTTATAAGTCGTTGTCTCAACAACTTGACATTAAAACTAAGAAATTGAATGAAATCTCCCTCAAACACAGGTGTATTAATCTTTGCCTTCATATCCTCTTGCTATGTAGTAATTGTCAGAGCTTGCAAGAAGTAGAAAAGCAGAAATCACAAAGAAAATGATTGATAGGCTTGACACATCAAAAAATTTAAAAAACCCTTCAATTCGTCAAAATACCATAAACAAAAACAGCTCTTTTTTAATGCACCTTTATGTGGGCTATGAGCATTAGAGAGACTTCTGGTCTTTAGGAGTCTCTTCAGGGCTGGCCTTATGGGCAGGGGATCTGTGCTTGGTTTAATGCTCTGCTGTCGCCATCTCTCTTTTTCTTTTTTTAAGATTGACTCTGAGCTAACATCTGTTACCGAACTTTCTTTTCTTCTTCTTCTCACCAAAGCCCCCAGGACATAGTTGTATATTCTGGTTATAGGTCCTTCTAGCTCTGCTATTCCGGATGCTGCCTCAGCATGGCTTGATGAGCGGTGCTAGGTCTGCGCTCAGGATCCGAACTGGTGAAACTTCGGGCTGCTGAGAACCTAACGACTCGGCCATGGGGCAGCCCCTACTGTCACCATGTTGAAGTTCATAATTTTTGAATTAGGAACACACCACTCTTTCCTTTTGCACTGGACCCCACAAATTATTCACTAACTCCTGAGTCTCTTGAATCATTCTAGAACATCCCTGATCCCAGTGATACTTTTTACATCAGGCTCACTTGTATGATGCTTGGTGAGATAATAATATAGGAAACCACCTGCTTAGTAAAATTGGACTTAAAGGGGCCTATGGAGGGCCACCTACATGTTCCATACATTGGTATTCATTCATTTGTTCCTTCATTAACTTAACAAACATTTTCTGAGTCTCCCTTTTGTGCCAAGCACTGTACTCTGCACTGGGGATAAAGTGGTGAGCAAGATGAATGCTGTCACTGCTGTAAAGGCATTGATAGAAGTGAATAGACTGCAGTACAATGTGGAGGTGAGTGCAGAGGGCAGCGGGAGCACAGAGCAGAGGCCCCTAATGCAGCCTGAAAGAGGAGTTAAGGGAGGCTTCGTAAAGGAGTTGGCATCCAGACTATGACCTGAAGGAAGAAAAGAGGTAGAGGTGAGAGGTATTGCTTTGGAATGGCATTTAGGTCAAGGAAACAGCATGCTCCCTGCTGTTTTTTGACTTGACCTGTGGTGGGAATTCATCAGGTTAGGGGTCAGGTGTGGATGGAACAGCTGGCTGGCCTCTACTTGGGAGGTTTATACTCATCCCAAGCTGTATGCTGTTGTGCTTGTCTCTTGGATAGGTGGAACTACATATTATTTGATGTCTGAAATGTTCTGTGGCAGAAGAAAGTAGAAGTATCCACTGCATACCTTATCTCTAAGGCCCTTGATCACCCCTCTGGATATTTAGAAAGTCCCAGATTTCAAATAGACTCACATTCTACTAAAATTTATGTGATCCCTTGAATAGCCAGACACCTGTCTTAGCTTGCAGGCTGTGGTGGGCCAGATTTGGTCCATGGGCTGTCGTTTGCTGATTTCTGACCTAGAATTAAGCTTTTTGAGACCCCCACATTCTTTGTTTGTGTTTGCTTTTCCTCTGCCTGGAAAATTCTCCCCCAACTTCCTTTCTGGTGTAGGTCTGTTCTCACCCTCAGCGAAGCCTTCTTGCCCTACAGATTAGTTTAGAACTTAATTCTCTACTGCTGTATGTCTCTGTAACATCCTTGTGACCTCTCCATCAAATCATACATCATACTTCGAGGACTTTATTGTTTAATATTTAAGTCTCCTTATATACTGGAGACAATGGAAGTAGAGACCATAGCTGTCTTTTGTTTAACAGTTGAACCCAAGCGCCTAGCCCACTGCCTGGCTGGGAGTAGTTGCTCAAAAAGTATTTGTTGAACATATGTATGAGCAAGTGGAATATTACTATCCCCATTTTATAGATGATGAAACTGAGGCATAGCTAGTTGATCCTGACCAAATTCAATGAGCTATTAGGTAAAACATAAATAGCTTCCCACTTAACTACACTGCTTTTTTAAACATTCAAGGGACATGTTTAAAAATGAGACAAATAGGACAAGTTAAATAGGACTTTCTATAAGCAAAACACCAACTATGAAGATTCTCTTTGGTTTGTTTTCTCTTTTTTCTCATGGAGTATGCAGGTCAGAGGCATGCACTAAGCCAAGCAATGGGCGTCACCTAGACTACATCATTCCAGGGAGGTGCTTATGTGGGGATTGGCTAGCCAATGCAAAGGGAACAATACCCTCTAAGTCAGATGCGTAGGGGCACTGATGACTTTTTCCCAGGTATTCTGTTCTCCAAACTGCCATATACCAGTCTGTAACTGCAGGACTGCTGAGGGCTCTCCAGCAATGGGAGTGGCCAGATGGCCTTGCCAGGATGGGTGTTCTAGCAGATGCCCAGAAAGTTAGTAGAGATTTCATGACTCATGAAAAAGGACCCTGGGGCCTGAAAGGGTTTAGTGTTCTTACCAGTGAGTGATTTAAGGTGGTTTCTTAATCCATCGGCAAGTGTTCATTGAGTGCCTACTATGTGCCAAGAAAGTCAAATGGGGATTTTCTCCCTGGTGGCTGAACTTTTAACTCCCATCTGTTTTCTTTGTCTTGAACGTAAATGTGATTCTTCATCCACCTTTCCGCTAAATCGTACACAGCAGCTGTGCCGAGCCTTTCTGAATGCCATGTAATCGTTTGTGTATTTTGATACTGTATTATGGAAGTATTAATTGTTTCTCCTCACCACAATGCGTTCTAATTGGCTTGGACAATGCTCTCAGTCTCCTCTTTGAAGAGACTCTGTGTGGCTTGTAAGGATTTCTCTAATTCTGATGTGGTAGATTAGATGGGAGCTGATCTCTCTCTTGTTGTTCTTTCTTTTTCATTTCTTTTCTTCTTTCTTTGTAGATGTATCCTAATATCCTAATTTATACCCAATCTAGATTTACAATGTAATGGATTTATATTGTATGGGGCCTTTTGAACATTTCATATCCCCCTACTAGGGATCATGGACTCCTTTTTGAGAAGCTGATAAAAGCTATTAACCTTTCCCCTAGAAAAGTGTACTTTTGCATATATACATATAATTCAATATCCAGTTACAGGGGGCTCAAGGATTTAGCCCTTCCATGGATGTTTCCCCACAGCACATGAGGATGACAGAATTTCAGTGCTGGGCCAACCCTACAGATCACTGAGTTCGCTGGTTTTCAAAGTTATTTTAACCACAGAACTCCCTGGTTGAAGGGGGGGAAGCAGAGAGAGAGGCTGAGTAGTATCCAACCCCGACCCTCCCCGAAAGTGCTTCATAAGGAGGTTCTGAGGAACACAGTAGGAAACCCAGTGATCTAGTCCAATCCCTTCATTCCTTCACATGAGAACATTGATTCAAAGGGAGCAGAAATCACTAACACAAAGTCATGCATTCGGTCAGTGGCAGAGCTGAGACTGGAACGCGTGCCCCTGGCCTTGAGGGAAGAGCCTCAGCCATCCCTCATTTCTCTTCTAATTGCAAACCTCCTACCACCCATGCCACATGAGATTCACAAAGAACCTGTACACAAATGGTTTAAAGCTACAATTATATATAATCACAGCTATTTGAGCAGCAGGAAATGGAAATACAGCTGACTTGTGTGTTACAGTTCCATCAGGGCCTTCTTCATTCTGTCTCATTTCTGCTGGTTCTCTTGTCTTTGTGACCTGCATCCGTGTTATAGCATGTACTTTATTAGAATATGCATCACAGTCAAAAGCATAACCTTCGCCCTCAGCAAAGCGCCATCCGATTGGCTTTCCACAAACACTCTGCCATAATTCTTCAAGAAGCGGCAGCCGGCCGTGGCTCAGGTATGGTGCCTGCTTGGCTTTAGGCCACTAGCTAGACAACCCAGGCTATCACTGGGCTGGTCTCCACCCCAGTCTTGCAACCTACTTTGGCACTGTCAAGAAACTCAACTGAGCCCCAGCTGCAGTCTCTAGACCTGTTATGGACCTGACTGTGGGCAAGCCAAGCCAATTCTGTCCTGGTCTCCCTTTGTTGTATGTTGGTCCAAAAGAGTTCCGCTGCTTCTGGGTACCAGAGTGGAGAGAGAGAAACAAACTCAAGAAAGCAAAAAGGCAGTTCACAGACCCCTTTGTTGGGGGTAGGGCCAGGCTGATCTCTAAACTTCTTGAGTTGAAGATCTCCATTTCTTTGCCTGGAATTTCTGTGCTACATCAGAAGCAAAGATAGTTTGTTTATCTATAAGGCCAGAAATCCACTTACACATAGTTTTAGCTTATCCAGAGGACTGAAAACTAATGAAAGACTGACAGGCCAGCGTTCCAAACCAAGATGGTGGCATGGTATAGTGGTTAAGAACACACACTTTGGATCTAGTCAGATAGGAGTTTGAATCACAGCTCTGCCACACTAGTGATCTGTGTGGCCTTGGCCAAGTTAAGTTAACTTTGTTGGGCTTGCATTTCCTCATCTACAAAAATGGAGAAAATAATATCCACATTAGAAGAGTGTTTTGAGTAGTAAAAGAGAGACCGAACACTAAATCTTCGCTCCTCTCGCTGTCTTCATTAGAAGCCCAAAGCAGACTTTGTATTCTGAATGTTGTACTTACCACCAATCATCTGTGGCCTCACTGCATGGAACGAATGCAGGAAATGTGGCAAGACACAAGCATAAGAGCACTGGTTTAGCCACTAACTATTGTGTGAACCCTGGTTTAGTTCCCTCTCCTCTGTTTGGCCTCAGTTTCCCCATTAGAGAAGGAGGGGAACAGTTGTTCTCTGTGTTGACCCACGACTTGAGTATATCAAAATCATCTTAAGAGTCTTTTTCTTCTTTTGTAAAGTACAGAGACGCAGGTGCCACTTCCAGTCAGTCTGATTGAGGCTATCTAGAGTGTGGCCATAGGATCTGTGGTATATGTTACTTCTCCCAGATGATTCTGATGAGTAGTCAGGTGTGGGGACCACTGATTCAGGAGAGCCCTAAAGATCCTCCCTTTTCAGTCTTAGAACTTCTTACTCTCACAAAACTCTCTCTCCGTTAATCAGGCCCACCACTTCCTAGACCACTCAAGCATGGTGATTTTCACGCAGAAAATCAACGAGTATTTACACTTTCTCTAGAGGGTCTCAAAAGTGAGATTTTGTTTTCTCATGGAGAATTCCTTTTGTTCCGGCTTTAGTGGCTTGATGTCAGATTACAGGGGATGTAATACTTGGCTTCCCCAGATGATCACTCAGATCATTTTAAAAATACGTTTTCTCTATTTTATGACTGCAGCTGAAGTAATGAAGTTTAACCATTCATGCGATGGAGTAGAACTATCTCAGGGTAGATCACAATGACAGCTACTGAGCGCCTTCTAACTGTCAATTGCTACCTGTGTTTCCATAATCCTTATGAGAATCCTTGAGATTGGCTTTAATATTTTTTCCCAATTTTAAAGCAGAGATAAAGCTCAGAGAGGTAAAGTGACTTACTGAAGGCCACACAGCTGATAAGTGATCTTCATTTGCTGAATGGGGATGAATATGATCTTTTGAAAATGCAGATCAGATCCCCTTACTCCCTCTCTTAAAATCCCTCAGTGATTTGTTCTTTACCATTTGCAGAGTATCCAAACAACTTTGTGAGGGCAGTGATTTTTGCCTGTTTTGGTCACTGCTGTATCCTCAGCAATGAGAACAGTGCCTGGCATATGACTGAGGCTCAATAAAAAAATACTTGTGGAATAGGTTACATGATGGGGCTGGGATTCAACCCAAGCCTGTCTGATTTCAAAGCTCGCTTTTCAGTAGTACTTACATACACACCAACCTCCCCCCCAACACACACACACAGATCTTTGACTTAGGTTAAATTTACATACCATGAAATGCTCCAATATTTAGTAAACAATTTTATGGGCTTTTTTTTTAAACATTTTATTTTATTTTTTAAATATTGGCACCTGAGCTAACATCTGTGGCCAATCTTCCTTTTTTTTCTTCTTCTTCTCCCCAAAGCCCCCCAGCACACAGCTGTATATTCTACTTGCATGTCCCTCTGGTTGTGCTATGTGGGACACTGCCTCAGCGTGGCCTGATGAGCAGCACCATGTCAGCGCCCAGGATCCAAACTGGCGAAATCCTGGGCCGCTGAAGTGGAGCGCATGAACCTAACCACTCGGCCACGGGGCTGGCCCCCAATTTTACGAGCTTTGACAAATGCTTACACCTGTGTAACCTGCGCCCCTATCAAGATAGAGAATATTTCCATACCCTAGAAAGTTCCCTCTTGTTCTTTCCTAGTCAACTTCCCCACCCACTGTGGAGGCTTCTCTTTTGTTTTCATCATGTGTTACTTTTGTCTTTTCTAGAACTTAATGTAAATGGAATCATACATCATGAAGTCCTTTGTGTCTGGCTTTTTTTCACTCAGCATGATGGTCTTAAGATCTGTTCATGTGGTTACCTGTATCAGTGGTTCCTTTTTATTATTAAGTAGCATTCCAATGTATGAATATACCACAGTTTGCTTATCATTCTCATGTTCATGGACATTTGAATTGTTTTCAGTTTTTGACTATTACAGATAAACTTGCCATGAACATTTGTGTTCAGGTCTTTTTGTAGACAAAAGTTTTAATTTCTCTTCAGTATTTACCTAGATATGGATTTCCTGGGTGATATGGAAGGAGTATGTTTAACATCTCAAGGGACCACCAAGCAGATTTCCAAATAGACTGCCACCAGCAATGTATGAACATGGCGGATGCTCCACATCCTTGCCAGCACTTTGGGATTTGCAGTCTTTGATTTTCGCCGTTCTAGTAGTGTGCTGTGGTAGCACTGCGGTCTTAATGTGTGTTTCCCCGATGTGTCCCGGGTGAGCACTGTTTCGTGTCTTTTTAGCCGTTCATATTTCTTCCTTTGTGAAGTGTTTGTTAAAGTCTTTTGCCTATTTTTTATTGGATTGTTTATATTCTCATTATGGAATTGGAGGAGTTCTTTATATATTCTGGATATAAATTCTTTATCAGATATATGTTTTGTGAATATTTTTTCCCAGACCGTGGCTTGCTTATTCTTTTTCTGCTCTTTTGATGCACAGGATCTTTTGAATTTGATGAAGTCTAATTTAACAATTTTTTTCTTTTATGGTTCATACTTTCTATGTCCTGTGTAAGAAATATTTGCCAACCCCAAGGCCATGAATATATTCTCCTGTGGTGTCTTCCACAGCTTCCATTTTAACCACTATAACATGTACTCTCTCTTTGACCTTATTTTTTGTAGTGGATACATTAGTTCCTCAGATGGTTTTTATAAGAATGAGCTGATGGGAGGCACTATACGGCAGAATTCAACACCAAGGCTTTGAGGTGCGACAGACCTGAATTCAGATCTGGCTCTAATACTCACCAGCAGTGTCACCTTGGGCAAGTGACTTGATCTTTCTGTGTCAGTTGTTCATTTTTATAGAGGGAATAACACCACCCGCTTATCTCACGGGGTAATTATGAGTATTAAATGAACAACTGTATGATCACTTCTTAGCACAAGGTATAACATATGGTAAGCCCTCAACAAATGGTATCTGCTGTATATATAATAATTTTCATTCGTATTTTACCAATCTCACAAAAAGCTCTTAATGCTAGAGGCAAATAAAGGGAGAATTGCCTTTTTTCCCCTTACAAGACTTCAAACAGAATCATTGAGCATAGAGATTACCCACCAGAAAGAAACGGGCTATAGTTATGGACCGAATTCTTTGTGTATAAGTCTAAAATCACATCTTTATACTTTTGGTTAATGCTTATAACAGAATCTCTAAGCACAGATATGACAGATATGATTATGCAACTCCCTGGCATAGAGGACCGTTTTATTGAAAACTGAAATGGTATGAAAGAACACATGTAGTGCTTTTCCAGAACTGCAACGTGCAGGTCAAATTTGGTCAAATGTAGATGCTGTAAGTTAGTGTTGTACAGTGAAAAAAGCAGGGACTTGGAGATGAAACAAACATGGAACTTGAATTCGTGGACATATTACTTGATTGTTATGAGTTTTACTTCTATCAGCTATAAAATAGAGTTTAAGTAAGTACTGGCAAATATTTTGTGAGTATTACATAGAATGACTCCACAATCTGGCACGCAGTAGGCCCTCAAAAATGGTACTTACTAGTTAGCCTCATATTTTTAGTGACTTGTGTTATTACTTCTATAGGTAATAGCAAAGGAAGGTAAGATATCAAATTTCACGAGGAAAATAATATTTCTTGATGGTTTTCTCCTCTGTGTTTGGGAATTATATTCACAAAATTTATCTGTTTAATATGTGAGACCGTTTGCAGTCACTCATTTATTCAGCGCATTCCTGAGGCATCGAGGAGGATCCCTGGCTATTTATCATGTGCGAATGATGGAAACACACACTCAAATGATTCTGTGTAATGGAGAAGAATGTTGCATTTGCTCCGTGCATTTCCCCCTTTAATGCCTTCCCTTTTCACACCTTCTTGTTGTGGCAGGGAGAGCAAAGAGAGGATTGTGCATGTAAATTGCTTTCTGCTACTGCTGCCACTGCTGCTTTCAGAGTGACTACACAGACTGAAGCACAGAAGGCTATTGGCTGAGCATTATTTCAGCCTTTTGAAGGCATCAAAGACTTTAATCAAGAATTTGGAGTTACATCTGCTGATATTCTCCCCATGGGAATCACTCTAAGCCCTTCATGCTCTGGTCTCAACCCACCTTTATAGCCTTATCTCCTTTGTTGCCAGAGTAAATCATTCACTGTTCTCCAAATAATTCCCATGTTTTACTATTTCTGCATATTTGCTCATGCTGTTTCTCCACACCAGCCGCCCTCCAACTTGAGAAGCCTTTCTTCTCATATCTGTCTGCTAAAAATGTATCCATTTGTACTGAGTTGAATAGTGTTCCCTCAAAATTCGCATCTAGCCCAAATCTCAAACTATGACTTTGTTTGGAGATAGGTTCTTTTCAGATGGAATTAGTTAGGATTAGACCATACTGGATTAGGGAGGGCCCGAACCCAATCACTGGTGTCCTTATAAGTCATTGAAAACAGAGGCAGACACACAGAGGATAAGGGCATGTGAAGACATAGGCAGAGATTGGAGTGGTGCAGCTACACTCTTAAGGCAACCCCTGGAAGCTGGAAGAGTCAAGGAAGGATCTTCCCTAGAGCCTTCGGAAGGAGAATGGCCCTGCCAGCACCTTGATTTTGGACTTCTACCCTCCAGAATTATGAGAGAATAAGTTTGTGTGGTTTTAAGTGACCCAGTTTGTGGTAATTTGTTATGGCAGCCCTAGGAAACTAAACATCATTTTTTAAGGTCAAGCTTAATGTGACATCTTCCCGGTTTCATACTTTTCTTGACCTCCGAAGCGATGCTGTAGTAGAAAGATCACAAACATTGTTGCCAGAGAAATCTTCGCTCTAATCCTGGCCCAGCTAATGACTGGATTTCTTCATCTGTACAATGAGAATAATAATGCCTATATAATACTGTTGTTGTGTCAATAAATATGACTCTCTCTACCTCTCTTAATTGAGTCACCTGTTCTGCCTTATATTGCAATAATTTTGTAATAAGAGCATAGTTCTGTTATTACTAGTTCAGGTGCTGGAGGGAGCATGGATAGGTATGCAGTCAACTTTAAGATACTATATTTAACAGTACAGTATACTATACAACAAAATTGGGGCTGGCCTGGTGGCATAGTGGTTAAGTGCATATGCTCCTCCTTGGCGGCCTGGGGTTCGCAGGTTCGGATCCTGGGCATGGACCTTCACACTGCTTGTCAAGCTGTGCTGTGGTGGCATCCCACATACAAAAAAAATAGAGGATGATTGGCACAGATGTTAGCTCAGGGCCAATATTCCTCACCAAAAAAAAAAAAAAAAAAAAAGAATGCAGTACCTACCAACGGTAGAGACAAACAATGTTCAAGGACTCTACCTTTCCAAACTGGAAGTATCAGGAGTCCAGTTTTCTGCACTGGGAGTTTCTAGCCATAAGTTTGTACATATAGTAGATACCCCTCATCTGTGGTTTCAGTTACCTACAGTCAACCGTAGTCCAACCATATTAAATAGACAATTCCAGAAATAAACAATTCATAAGTTTTAAGTTGCGTCCTGAGTAGTATGGTGAAATCTCACACTGTCCCTACTCTGTCCTGCCCAGGATGTCAATCATCCCTTCGTCCAGCAAATCCACCCTGTGTACGCTCCCTGCTCCTTAGTCACTTAGTAGCCATCTCGGTTATCAGATCGACTGTCGTGGTATCACAGTGCTTGTGTTCCAGTCACCCTTACTTTACTTAATAACGACCCCAAAGGGCAGGAGTAGTGATGCGGGCAATTCAGATATGCCAAAGAGAAGCCATAAGGTGCTTCCTTTAAGTGAAAAGGTGAAAAGTTCTCAACTCAATAAGAAAAAAAATCATATGCTGAGGTTTCTAAGATCTATGGTAACTTTTATTATAGTATATTGTTTTAATTGTTCTATTTTATTATTAGTTGTTGTTAATCTCTTCTTGTGCCTAGTTTATAAATTAAACTTTATTGTAGGTATGTATGTATAGGAAAAAACCTTCTATATATAGAGTTCAGTCCTATCCATGGTTTCAGGCATCCACTGGGGGTCTTGGAATGCATCCCTCGTGGATAAGGGGGGACTGCTGTAAACTGAGTTGTAGAAGAGAAATGGGGAAGTCTGCTTTACGCCCTTGAACTCTAGAGTTGTAAGATCTGGGGTGGATTTTGTCTCAATGGCTAAATGTGGAGCAAGAATTTTGGAAAAGGTAGAGCCCTCTACTGATGGCACAGCTTCTGTATATGGCACTGGGACATCCTTACGCTTGGCTGCACGTTATGAAAAAGCCAAAATTCTTTCATGTGGCATTCTGGTCTCTCTTCTTCCGGGACACCTTCCCAAAGGCCTCACCCCTCAAGGATTTCTGTTTTTTCACTCCTAGAGCCTTCTCTGCCAGGCCACAAGTTGGGGCTCAGCATGTGCTCCTTGTCCTGAGTTCTCTTTGGTTGTCTGAACCCTCACTTCCCCTGTCACCAATCTTTTTAAGATTGGTCAAGAGTAACATCATCCCCCTACATTCAGTCCATCATCTCCTTTTTCATATATATCATCAACATTATTTGAGAGCCTTTTTGTGAAATCACACTGGGGTGTTTATAGGCATTGACCTGTACTCTGGTTGGCATGGCAGAGTTAGTAAGCACAACATGCGTGCCCCCTCTGTCTGGATAAGCTCTTGTGTTACTTTGCTAGGCTGTCATAACAAAATACCACAGACTGGGTGGCTTGAACAACAGATATTTATTTTCTCACAGTTCTGGGGGCTAGAAGTCCAAGATCAAGGTGTCAGCAGAGTTGGTTTCATCCTGGGGCCTGTCTCCTTGGCTTGCAGATGGCCGTCTTCTCCCTGTGTCTTCACGTGGTCTTTCCCCTGTGCAAGCACATATCTCTGTGAAATTTCCTCTTCGTACAAGGACCTCAGTCACATTGGATTAGGGCCCCACCCTAATGACCTCCTTTTACCTTAATTACTTCTTTAAAGACCTTATTTCCAAATATAGTCGCATTCTGAGGTACTGGGGGTTAGGACTTCAACATGCAGACTTTGGGTGGACACAGTTCAGCCCTTAACAGCCCTGTAGTTGTTTTCATGATCAGGATCAAAAGGCTTTGAGATTGCTTTTTGATAAATTTATTGTTTAGCCTTGGTTCTCCAAATACCACATCTTCTAAGAGCTGAGATTTTAGGCTCATGGTATATACATGGAAATTAGGCTAGCACGATTCACAGGTCTTGCTCATCAGGAGAGGCACACAAACCCCAGGAGTTAACACTTGTTGAATACCTACCATGTGGCAGGCCCTGTAATGGGATTTATTATTCGCTCCTCACAATCACTCAGCATAATAGATATTTATATCCTCATTTTTCAGATCTGGAAATTAAGGTTTAGAGAGGCTAAAGTGATTTGCTCAAAGGCACAAAACAAGTCAGTACTAGAGTTGGGATTTGACCATAAATCTGTCTGATTGTAAACCCATGCCCTTTCCACATGCATTCCTTATCTGGAATTGAAAAACAAGTTTGTTTTTTCTCATTTCAAGCTTTTGTATTAAAATAAAATATACTTTTGTGAAAGAGTTTCTAGATGTTCACCGTCATCATTTATTCACACTTCCATTTATCATAGTCCCGTGCTTGACTATGCATTCTTTCCAGTATTGCCTCACTTGCTGCCTCTATTTTAAAGCTTGTCATGCAAATTGCACAACTGAAGAACTAGGAAATGATGACAGTAAAGTGGTTAATTATAAATTGAAAAAAATATTGGGGGGTGATGCTTCAGAGCGCCCTTTCAGCCATGCTGGCGTAATGAAGTGATTTAGATCTGTCCTGTGGCCTCTGCCGTCAAGCTCCATTTCGCTTTGTCACAACACATTGGCTTGAAGTACCGAAAATGGTCTGTTCACGTGCATTGTTCCCTATGGAATTTTGTTCGCAAACTCTGAGTGTGGTCAGAGAGTATACAGGAAAAGTCAGGAGCATCTCAATTCTCTGGACATTTTCTATGATTGTGACATATTTTGTGATACTATTTCTACCCAGTGAATGGTTCAGTTCCGAAGGACGAATTCTTTGCAAAGGAAGGGGATGTTGACAGTTCAAGTGACAGTAAAAATACACTTCAAAGGGTTGGAGGGCCAGTTAAAAATGATGATGGCCATGATAATAGCCATGCTTCCTACTGTTGGAGTCTTTATAGTTTACATGGGCCTTCTATATCTCATTTGATTTTCACAAAAGCATATTGAAGCAATCAGTGAGGGATTATTATATCAGCTTTCCAGATGTGGAAATTGAGGTTCAAAGAGGTTAAATGGAGTCAGGGCAAACTCCCAAGTCTTGTGATTACCCCTGACTCCCTTGCTAAATTACTCTTTATAAGTCCAACACACTGAGTTCATTCACTTTCAACTGTTGAGAATTTTGGCCTCCTGGAAAACCTTATAAGTAGAATTGGAACCATAAATAATTGCTTACTAGTTTCAAATGCCCAGCGGATGTCAATCAAGATACGGGAGCTCTTTCCTCTGTAGGCTATGTGAAGCAGAACATTTAGTGAATTCGGTTCATGCTTCAGCCTTCTATCCAATGCTTTCCTCTCGCTGCTAATAACTCATAACAAATAGCCACTATTTATTGAACACTGGCCATGTGTCATGTGTTGTCTTTGCATTATTTCTCACAAGAACTCTGCAAGAGAGAATTTACCGTACCTACCTTACAAATGGGGAAACGGAGGCTTGGGAGCTGTTAAGTAACTTTCCCAAGGTTACACAGAGAATAGGTTTCAGGGCCAGAACTTGAAATCATCCAGTCTGTCTCCACCATTGCTTTTAATTACTATACCACTTTAACCCGAAGGAGTCCATTCCTGAGGAAACAGGTTGACGGAAATAAATAATAATCTTAGAAAAATGCATTAGAATATGTACCTAGAAAGTTAAATTGTCAACTTATCTATATCACGTAATTAGGTAATAGTCTTCTACGGTTGGATAGAAAGCTTACAGTAGAAGCCAAGCTTCTCTGGGGGTGACCCACAGTCACTATGACTGCAAAGAGGGTAACTTCTTTGCTTATTCCTGATACAAAAATACTTCTGACCTCCTATGTCTCTAACCCACCGAATTTTTTTTCATATACATGTTATTTTTAGTTCATGCATAATCACTTAATTGAAAACACACTTACCAATATAAAAGTCTTAGTTCCTGGGTGCTTTCTTGATGAAGAGTTAATCACTTCTGTTGGCAAGTGGTGTTAATAAGCATCACAATAAAGAGCCCTGGGCAGGTAGATCCTTCCTCTTAGGAAGTCCCCTCTATTCCTGGAGTGAG
Source organism: Equus przewalskii (assembly GCF_037783145.1). Lineage (NCBI taxonomy): Eukaryota > Metazoa > Chordata > Mammalia > Perissodactyla > Equidae > Equus > Equus przewalskii. The sequence continues at coordinate 111,461,765 of NC_091863.1, read as the reverse complement.
CAGGAGTACTTAGCTAAACTACTTCTTTCAGACTCCACTGCCTGAATGATCTGTCAACATCTGACTCCTTCTTCTGTTGCTACCTTAGATTTACCTTCATCCTGCAAGATGGCAGAGGACAGCATCTGTGGTGAAGGAGCAAAGGAGCAGACCTTACACAAATCATCTTAGTGACTCCATGTGCTTTTAAGACTTAGGACTTTGCCTAAAAAGAGGCTCAGTGAGTGTCCCATGGACTCCTTGTGCAGCAGTGAAAAATGCCATTTTAGATATAAAGATGTAGGAAATTAAAGTCCAAGCTCACCATTACACTACAGATCCATCATGGGACTCTGCTTTTATGACTATAGCAGCTACCTTTTCCTAAGCCGTTCCTTGCAGGTGCACTCTGATTTCTCCCCTATGTAGGCTGCCTCTGTACACGTAATACCTCGTCTCAGCCCACCCATCACCAACAGGAACAGACTCCTTAGAATAATGTTGACCAACAGCTTTTGTGGGAGGTTAAACTGGGAAAAAGAAAACTATGTATTGGATAAATAGTAGACACTTCAATACACAAGACCAGAAGGAAGGATGGACAGTTTTCAAAATTAAAATGGCTTTATTAATCCCATGGTGGCTGTGGAGTGGTGAGAAATGTTTACTCTTAAAATTGTAGATTACCTCTTTCCTGAATGGAAAAATACTACTGAGAAAATTGCTACTGCTTTTCAGCCACTAAAAAATTTAATATCTAAGCATATTTGAGGAGCAGCAACACAGAAGCTGCTTTTTAATCTTTCATCCTGAAATTAGCCTGCTTGGCTCTACAATGCAGCATATGATCTATCGGCTGCTCAGGAGTGCTTTAGAGGATTTTCAAGCTGGAAGGGCCCTTAGAGATGATCCAGTCTAGTGGTTCTAAAACTTTTCATCACTAAGGACACCTTTAATTAATTTCCCCCTGCATTTCATGTTTTGAAATATCTGGCCTACTAAACAAATTACATTAATCACATCATAATTTCTTTTCCCATTGTTTGTTGCTCAGAGCCGTTGATAACTGCCCATTCGAGCATCTGGTCAGCATGAAATAATCAATGTGACCACAATATGCTGATAGAATTTTTTCCCAGAGCAGAGGCACTGGCTGGTTGAGTTAGCCTGAGGTCTTCTAGATCTCAGGGATCTTTACAATCCATCTCCCTTAGGCTTATTGAAATGTTAAAAATAGCCCATAGACTCCCATCATGACCTTCTTGTAATCCTTGTGGAGAGCCATTCATCTCCTCGTTTAAGGATGGACGAAGAGACTAAGATTTAATAACCAAAGTGATTGGCCCACCGTCACACAGCCACTTAGTGACGAGGAGGACCAGAACTCATGTCTCCTGAGTCTTGATCCTCTTTTTTCCACATCCTCTACTTTCATGTGCCTTAAGTCTAAGAGCTTAATGTTATCTTATACTCTTTGGTGGCAAGGGCTTTTTAATGAGGAGATGGGAAGGAGAAAATGGAAAATTATATTTGGGGAGCTTTGAGGATGGCAGTGTGGAGTACAGACCTTTTGGATAACAGAAAGCACCATGGAAGCTGAAATGAGAGGGTAGTTTTGTGGAAAGGGCACATGCATAGGAGTGAAAAATATGTGGGTTCAATGTCTGGCTCTGCCACTTAGGGGCTGTGTGACCCTGGGTCGTTCGTTATTACCCGGACTTATGTGTCTGGCACATGTGGACATTCTATCAATATTTGTTTGCTGAATTGGTGGAATAGAGATAGTGATGCTTACCTCATGGGGTTGTATGTGGTTTGAATGAGATGATGGACTTGGAGTTCCTGTAATGTGTTTAACACATAGGAGATGTAAAAAAATAAAAATCCACCATGCATTCATTAAATAACCTGTAAAATAATATTAATAGCCAGCTCTCAGTCCTAAATTAGTACCCAGCCTCCTCTCGGTGAATTATTTCAGGCATCTCCCTATAAAATATCTGAGGTGCTGTTGCTCTTGAAAAGGTTCACTTAAGCAGTCAGATAGTGTCCATATTATGCTGTTATACTTGCCCAAAGGCACAGAGTTATTCTCAGCGGTGAAGTTCATTCCCCTCTTTTGCCTTCATCCCCTTTACAGTGATGATCTTTGCTAAAATGGTTACAATTTGAATAAGAATACCCCAGGATGGCTCATTCCCAGTCCTTCTAGATGGAGTCATAGTGAAGATCCACTTAGCTTTTTGGTTTTTCCTTTTTATAGCCTGATGGCTGTTACTGTTCAGATGCCCAGCAGTTAACAATGTGGGACACATCCACTGGTCACTCTTAGTTAATGACATTTTTGACAGACAGATATACCTGCTTCCCAGTAGGTCAGATAATAAAGCTTCAGTGGTGAGTACTTTATGTGGTTTTCATAGGAATTCAGGTTTGGGAGCCCTGGCAAGCTCATACTCTCTCAGCTTAGTGAAATGTTGAGACACGGACTTAATTTTAGGGCTTTGGTTGCCACATACTGTCCTTCCTGTAGGGTGCTCTTCACGTCAACAAGGAGTTAACGCACGTTCCTTAAGATTATCCGGTCAGGCCCTACTACACATTCCACGTTGTTGCTTGCTGGAGGCCTCAGCACATCCTCATCGCTGGCCATGGGCTGTTGGGGCGAGCCAGTGACATTCTCACGAACTGTCCCAGAGCCCACTTTGACGCCCAGGAGAGGAACAGGTTAACTGGTCTTTGATCAGCAGCCCCCTCTCATGCCCCCAGGGTGCAAAAAAAAGAAATAGATAGTTTGATTCTTATGGAGGGTTTAGAACCAATAGGAGAGAACAGGTGAGTTTTTTTTCCCTCGGAATTTTGGGTAGAGTTGATACCTAAATTTCATGAGCAAAGTAGAATGTTGGCTGGTCTAATGCTTGCAGAAACTGTTTGTAAGGCTCAAGTAAAATTTTTCAATCTTGTAAATAGCCTAGAGCAATCTCAAAGATGAAAAGTTATATGTTGAATGGCAAAACAAACAAACAAAATACTTGAAGAGCACTATGTACAATGAGCCAGTATAATGAGAATTTCCCCAGTTTCGTTTTTATTGCAATATTGAGGGGTTTTTTTTCCTTGTGAACTAAGGGGACAGAAAATACCTTTGAGTCTAGTTAAGGACGGATTCTTAATTAACTGTCCAGAGACTTGTTGTGTGAGGTAGAATTCTGAGAGGTTCTTTTTATGGACAGGAAGAATTAGCTCTGTAGCAGGCAAACAAAAGCACCCATTTCTTCTTACTGGCTTTTCTAAGGAAGTCAGGGCAGGAGGAAAGAAGCACCAAAAAGGATATTATCTCATTGCTCAGATGATCAGGTTTATTGGACCCAGAGCTCTGGCTGATTCACAGCTGACCTTGGGTCAAGGCTTGTAGCCACCTCAAAGATGTTCCCTTCTTTGCCAAATTGTTGTGTAGATGTGTGCGTGTCTTAAAAGTATACTCCAGCCTTGGCTAATTGAGGGACCTGCTTCCAAATGGAGATGGCACTGGGTGCTTATTGACTCAGGCAGGCATTTTGCTCCAGAAGAGGGAGTGTACAGGATTGGGAGCGTGGCCTCTGGAGTCTGAGCTCTGAAATGTATTACACATATGGCCTGGGACAAATGGCCCACCCTCTCTCAGCCTCACTTTGCTTGCCTGAGAAATGGAGAGAATAATAATACCAACTTCCAAGGGTTGTTTCGTGGATCAAATGAGATAATCCATGTCAAAACTCTTCTCACCATGCCAGGCATATAGTAAGTAATTGCTTAATTAAAAATAGACGATAATGACAATGTTTTGCAGAATAAGGACTGTCTGGGCTTGTAGACTGTTTCTTTGAACATGGTGTTAATGAGAATACTTCATCTTTTGGTCCAGTGAGTCTTACTCGGGAATAATTCTGACACAGGTCTACAGACTGCAGATTTAAGCTCTATCTGGTGCTCCTTTCCATTGTGGCATTGGTTTCAAGGGACTCCCAGTGAAAGATGGTTTGAGTATACACACAGTAGTGAAGATGGGGCCTCAGACACCTGTAGATCAGCAGAAGTGCCACTTTTTCAGAGAAATAAGAGGCCATGGATACAACCCAATCTGGCATCGAATGTCAGGGGCAAGGTCCTCCCACTTGAATGCCATCATGTGAGGTTTAAGGACTTGCTGTCTGTACAACAATGGGGATTGCAATTTGTGACATAGGAAACAAGGTCTGTGGTTTTTTGCCTTTAGTAGATGAATAAGGGGGGAGGGGTCATTTGACTTAGGTTCTGCCCTGGGCCAGTTGACCTATGGCTTGGTTTCCATAAATAAATTTTCACTAGCAGCTTTGGCAATGTCAGCAGGAGACCAGGCTAGGTCCAGATTCATTATTTCCTCACACTATCTCAACCAAACATGAAAATCTTGGGATGAATCTAAATGTTTTTTTGTTTTAGTAAATGGCTTTATATACCAGCCTTTCTTCCCCAAGCCCTTTAAAAGCGAAGTAAAATTAAAATTACACTTAAAGCCATCCACCCCACGGCAGGGAAACCTCAGCAAATGCCTCTCAAAGCCTAATGGACAAGCTTCTCATCAGAGCTTTTCTGGCCTACACCTTGCTCTGAACTCCAGCCCACACGAGGAGCTGGGTCGAAAAGACTGCATTGTGTTCTGCATGAGAAACTTACCTAAGCATCTAGGTTTAGGGCCTAATTTGTAATTAGACAGTTTCTTGGAAGTACATCAAGCTCAGCCTCAAATCAGAACATCTCTTGGGGAGAAATCTGTATTTAGATGTTTCATTTAAAAATTCATCATTGAATAGCAAAGTATTTTGCTGTAACTCATACTTGATGCATTCCAAATTCTCCCTAACTCTTTTTTTTGGTACAATGATGTCATTAATAATGGATGGAATGGGGAAGGCGAGAATGTGCCAGGGGCTCAGCCACAAACAGAGGGCAGCACAGGCAGATAAGTCATGGCTCTTTGGGGCTGCAGACTCCAGTGAATCTCAGGCCAAGAGCTTGCCACCCTGCCTCCCTTTTCTGGATGCCTGTGATTTGCATCCTAGAACTGCTCTTATTTGGCCAGGAGAAATGTCTTTTTAAGTAGTGGGCAGGAAATGAACTGCTAAAAAGGTATTTGGCAAGCAGATTAAGTTTCCCCGAAGGTTGGAAGAAGGACTTACTTTTTGTGTCTATACTGACACCCTACACATCCTCTTCCTCCTCTTCTCTCCTCATCCCATTCCAGTCATCCCTCCATTGAGACTACTCTTGTCAAGGTCACCAGTGATCTCTTGTGTTGCCCAATAAAAATGGTCTTCTCTTTCCCCATTTCATTTGATCTGTTAGTAGCATCCGCCAGTTGACTGCTCTCTTTTCTTGGTTTACTTGATTTCATGTTCTTTTGGTTCTCCTTCCTCACTGGATATGCCTTTTCAGTCTCCTTTACAGGCTTGCCTCCCTCTGACCTCTCTCTAAATGGTAGGGTTCCTTAGAGCTTGCTTCTGGGTTTTCTTCTCTTCTCCATCTCTACCCTGCCCCGGTAATCTCATCTACTCTTAGTGCTTTAATGTTTTATGCAGTTGACTTCCATATTTCTTTCTCCAGTCCTAATCCTTTCTCCCAAATGTGTTGTGCTAAATAGTCTCTCTAAAGCAGAATACTGAAGTAGGCTAATTGTGAAGAATACTGATTGTTTAGTCGCGTTTTCTTTTTCTCCTTGGCCTTTGATGTCCCATTTCTCGATCATTCACCTAGAGTTACTCTTTCAACAAATATTAACAGAGTATCTACACTGTGTCAGAAAGTGCTGGCTGCTGTAGAGATGAGGGGTTGGAGGATAGCAAATTACAGTGCTCTGAGATTTGTGATTGCATGGGATGGCAGAGAAGTGTGAATTCATTCATGTAGTTATTAATATGTACATAGCTACATACAAATATTCATTCAGCAAATATTAACTGGGAACCTACAACATACCAGGTGCTATGCCACACACTAGGGATACTGTGAGGACCAGGGTACAGCTCCTGCTCACAGGCAGCCTGTGGTTTAGTTAGAGAGTCAGAAGGCAATCATAAGGCAATGTTAAGTGTCCCACAGAGAAGATATGGGTGCAGAAATGAGGATAGATGCGGGTCTCAAATCTAGCCCACGTGTGTTTTCTGCGTGTTATTTTAAGATATGTTAGAAATATTGGTATTTTCAAGTTCCTGCCAACTTGCCCCGTGATATACACAAAGGAACGCTTTCTGGGGCTTTGGTTCCCAGCGTGACTGTGTAACCCTAGCCCCAGTGAGCTGAGCTAAGCTTTGAAGACCAGAGGGGTCATTTTGTCTAAAGTCAGTCTCTGGGTTTCTGCTAAGCTCCCTAAAGGAGAACATGGAGATAGGCTGGAGGGAAAGGAGGGCTCCTCTAGGCAAGCAGAAGGGGGCCCTGGGACTGCTCCTGTCACACCAGCCATGTAAGAGGACAAGGCGAGAGAGAGGGCTTGGCTTTGCAGGGAGGTGTTCCCTCAGCAGAGAGAAAGCAAGCCAAAGTCACCCTCACTTTCACCTCCCCCTCACATAGACGCAGACCCTGAATCCTTTTCCTCACCAAAGTGTAAACTACCCTACAGCATTGTGACCGCTCCCCTGCCCCATGGCCTTGCATTTATATGATCGATCCTTGAGGGCTCCAGTGTCCAAGGGTGAGGGAGTGACGAATCATAAGAGCTCCCCGTGGAAACCAGCATATGTGGGTTTTCACGGCAGTTTTCCCACAGAGAAGGTGTGCTTCCACAGAAAGGAGCATATAAGAGTTGCTCAATTATTTGTTGAATGAATGAATGTATTATAGTGTAAGTGGAGTTAGCCAGAATCTATGCTTGCCAGCCATTTTGCTAGACACTAGGAATGTAGAGATGAATGACACCAAGTCCCTGCCCTCGAGGAGCTCAGTTCTCGGTCTAATGCAAGAGGTCGAAATGTTAACAAGTAAATGCCACTTGGTGTTATAATTGTTATAATAACAGCTAATGCTTATTGAGCCCTTACTATGTCCAGGTAATGCTTCATGTGAATTATCACATTTCTTCCTTACAATAACTCTGTGTGAGATCTTTTATTAGTCCCCACTCTTCAGATGAAGAAACTGTCACAGTGAGGTTAAATTTTTTAAAAAAGTGACAAAGCCACGACTCAAACCAAGCAGATGGGCTCCAAAACTCTTAAGTGCTGCTGGTGTCGCCTTTGGGTCTGGACTGAACCTTGAGGGAGTTGTGGCGTGCATCAAGTAAGATCACTGAGGGAGAGCTCTTTTCCTGCAGAAGGAGGCAGCCTGGGAATGGAGCTTTAGCGAGAAGCAGTAGAATGTGGTAGGCTCGTTGGTCTGTGGTAGCACGCCCTGTGTAGATTATGGGGCCTTCTCTCCAAAAGACGATTGAGCCTTAGTGAGGATTTTGAGATGATTCATCTTTGCTTAGATGCAACTTTGGGACCTTGGAATCACCCAGTGTGCCTTGTCCCTGTCAGTGGCTCTAAGGATGCATAAGGGACCCAGGAGAAATGGTAGAGAGGTTCAGTCTTCACAAGTCTTTCTTGAACCCTCAGCCCAGCCAGGCTGTAGACCTAACCACTCGCATTTGGAAGCAGTAGGGCTTACAAGTGTGCCTCATGCATATCAAAATGAAACACATACCACATAGGTTCTGTTTTTCTCATTTATGACATTCGTAAAAAGACAATAGTATATTGATGTCGAACAAAGCAGTTGCCAGGAGTTAGGGGAAGGGGGCAGGTGTGACTAAAAAGCAGTAGCATGAGGGAGTGTTTTAGACTAATAGATTCTGGTGGTGGTTCCCGGAATTTATACATTTGTTTAAGCTCTGAGAGCTGTACACCAAGAAAAGTCAATTTTACTGTATGTTAATTTTTAAAGCAAAATTTAAGAACCAAGCACAGCCCGCATATTTTATTTTTGGCCTCTTAGTTCCTGTACAAATACATGGATGCTCAAAGCCTTTGATGGTTTGGCAGGTTTGGAAGAAGGATAATAAAAGGGAAGATTGCTTGAACTTGGCCCCTGATTCTTTTTCAAGTCATGAGAAACTAATTTATCCTCCCATGTACCATCTCTGTTGTTAAGCTACTGAATGCCCTTATTTAAAAAATGCCGCTTGGGCCATATGGGATGATGCATGATGATAGCGCATGCTCTGCGGAAGTAGCGTGAAGTTGGGTGAAAGAGCGTTTTTGACCAGCAGCCCACAATCCTCAAATGCCCCACTTCCCAGCTTCCTATCAGTGTTTGACATGACTTCAGTTCTTGTTTGTGCTTGCAGCACAGAGCAGGTAGACCTTGACTTGCATAGGCCCCGACCCAGTGGAGGGGTCACCAACCAAGTTTTATGCAAAGACTAATGACTCTGGAACCTTCAGTTCTGGTGCTATTGTGCAGAAGAACCACTCATATCTGCCAAATTGGGGAGTTGTCCTTTTCCCCTCTCCCTCTTATTGTTTTTTCCCCCGAAGTCTTGGTGCGCTATATATAGTCCAGGGCAGGAGGAGAAGAGAGGGAACGATGTGTCACAAATTATATTCTAGCTGGACTAGCTTTGGTAATATGCATAGTATTGTTTCCAAACTCCTCCTCTTACTGGCTGTGGGACTTTTGGTAAGGCACTTAAACTTCTTTGATTCTGTTGGAGGAGAAGGCATCCTTTCCTGTTTCTTGGCTACGGGCCCACTCCCTCCTCTGAACTCCTTTGACATTTTGCTTGGGCCACTCTTACAGCTGTTGCCACATTTTGCCTTATCACATCATTGTTTCTCTACTTTCTGTATTCCTAGTTAGTCTAGAAGCCCCTCCAGGGCAGCCAGGTCTTGCTCAGAGCACTATGCAAAGTTCCTTGTGCATTGCTGGTATCCAGGATTTAGTTCTTGAGTTGAAAGTTAAAAGCAAAAGAAGTTACACTGAATTCTAAGAAAGCAACCTGCTTTTTTTTTTTTTTACTTAGAAAAGCAAAACTGAATCTGTTGATTACAGAAAATTTTTAAATATTGATCAGCAAAACAGAGAAAATTAAAATCATCTGTAATCCACCATTTAGGTGTACAAGTTCATCACTTAATCTGGCTTAATGTGCACAGTGACTATGGTTGATGCTGTGAATCTAAAGATGACCATAGCATAGTCCATTTTCCTAATAACCTCACAGACTAGTGGGGAAGACAGACACATGAACTTAGTCCTGCAGGCAGTAGGGAGCCAGTACAAGTTTTGAGCAAGACATTGACAAAATGAAAGTATTTAAGGAATATTTATCTGACAGCAGTATGCAGGATACTGTGAAGAAAGTGAGGCCTAAATCATAGAGGCTGGTTAGGAAGCTGTTGCTAAGAGGCCACATATTTTACTATTTGGCCTTAAAAAAAGACAATGTCATTTAACCAGAGTAATCTCTTTCCCAAGTTACTCACCCTAGGGACTTCCAAGAGTGAAACTTGGAGGGTAGCCTTGCCCCCTCACATTTACTGAGCAACAAGGGACTCAGAGGACCCCTCAGTGTAAGGGCAGCAAGCATTGCTGTCTCTTTCTGTCTGTCTGACTAGTGGAGCTCCCAGGCCGCACTGCAGATCCTGAGTCCTAGGGAACATATCTTTAACCCACAAGGCAGCCATTGGTGTTCCATGTTAAGAAATATCTTGGAGAATCTTTCCCAAGTCTACCACTGTTACCCTCCATGAAATTTAGATTTTCTTAAAAATCAGGATACTCCTGGTCAGAAAGGTATAGAACCAAAGACATTTCAAGCTAGAAAAGACATGGAGACCTCTCATTTTATAGATGAGGAAAGGGGAGCTGGAGAGGTCATACTTGCCCAAGGTCTCATGTAGTGAGTAAGTCACAGAGATGGGCCTCAAACTTAGCTCCTGACTACTTCCACCACAGCACAGAGACTAAATGTAAGTTGCTTACAGGCCAGAAGAAATGGCCAAGCCTCTGCAAGCTGAGGCCGTTGAAAGTGGGGGACTAGGAACAAAGGCCAGACTAAAAGGATTCTTGTTGATTCTTGCAGACACAGTGCAGGGATTTAAAATCAACCAAGGAGTAAACAAACTCAAAACTTAACCAACCAACCAACACATCACACCCCGACGGACTTTTTTTCCCCCTTCTGTTTTTTCCTGGGGTTACTTTTCAGTTTGTTTTGGGGGTTTTAATGGCTCAGTAAACTGATCTGATGTGGAAGGATGGGGTTAGTGGGCTGATTTGCTGCAAAAGGTCCTAAGCTCTTGTGCCTTTACACGTGTACTTCTTATCTTCGTGGCGATATTTAGGTTCAAAAGGTCTCTGTTGGGAGGAACAAGTGCACCCTGGAACCAATCTCAGGAACAGTAAATGGCCATGTGCTCCATAAGAGATGATGCGTCATTGGCTAACGCCTGTCTTCAGGAGAGGTGACCTACCCTCCACAAAGGAGTGACCTTCATCATGGAGGGGGCTTAGTTTGCTGCTGGCTTTTCATTCTGTGTGGCCGCCTAAGCTGTTGGGCAATGCACATGGGAAAATCTTAACTACAGATTCAGAGCCCATTTCTTAGAAACTGAGTTGTGGTCATTCTTTCCTATTTATATACTTTGTTTTTGTTTGAGCACATAAACCTACTTCTGAATGCTGCAAATTGTCCTTTATTAGGCTCTTCTTACTATTCTCATATGTGTTTAGGGTACAGCTGAGTAGAGTACACATGAGGTTTTGGAAACAGTAAATATTCCCGTCTCCATATCCTTGAGTAAAACTAGAAATACGCAGGCTTTTGCGTATCAATTTACAGCAGCTGATGACTCTATTCACATATGGCTGTGGTAGGTATGTCGGAGGCCTGGAACAATTTGGCCACAGAGAATTGTTTTTAGGTTTGGAAGAAAACTCAGCCCCTCAACTAGATAATGTGACATGTTCTATTTTTAATGAGTGTATGTTCCTATTTCAGCTTAGAGGTGTTGGCTCATCATTTTGATTCTTGACAAAAGGATTCTGCTTAGACTCTCAGCTCCCTGGTGGGTTAGGGTTTCACAAAAACATCTGCACTAGAGCAAAAGGGATTCATACTGTCTTAGACAGTGTTCACTAGTGTTCACAAGAAGGTTTCTATATCTGTAGCTAGAAGAGTCCCTGTCAATCTCTACTCCCCAGCTGTAGATGGGCCTGCAGCCCTCACTGCTGGCTAGGGACAAATCAACAGCTATTAAAGATGAAGGTCCTTTTCTATCAGTAAAGAACCAAGTCTCTGCTGTAGCAAATGGGCTATATCCAGCATTCAGGTATTCTAGTATCTCCTACAGCATGTACTCACTATCGCTAAGCATTGTGGGTAGTTAGGGAGTAAATAGCCCCAAAGATTGGCCTTGAGGGAAAAAACTTGACTGGAATTCTGATTATGGTAGAAAATCCATTTCAGCTTACAATTCGTAAGAAATTTACTTCAAAAGAGAATTGATTTTAGAGATGTTTTATTTCTTGTTTCTAGTGTCCTTTCTTTTCATTTTTTGTTTTCTGCAGACAACCAATTATTAAATGTAGGATATGTGTGTACCTCGGTGACCCAAGTTGCTAGGGATACATCGAGTGCTTCAGCCCAGAGCAGCTGAGGGAGGTTTGGGGCATCTCCACAGCCCTTGACTTTTCAACTTCAATTATAAATCCATTTGGTCAAGTTGTAGCTGAAGCTGTGTGTGGTCCCTGAGACAGGCTTTTGGTAAACAGCTGCAGTACAGAAGCAGCTCAGGCTTATTTGTTATCATCTCTACTAAGCTGCTGAGATAACTGCATGGGGAGGGTGATTTAGCAAGTGAAAGCCGGTAGAGTTTTACTGTGTAGATTCTTAGGTTCATGAAGAAAAATGATTCTTAGCAAATGACTATTTTTCACTTTAAAGAAAAAAAGATTAAAAGACTTTCATATCTGTCCTCCTAAGTAGCAATAGAATATTTTGTTCATATATCTTCATTTCTGCCTCTCTCTGGATTTTGGGAAATCATTTTGAGGAGGAAATTTGCCCCATCCAGAAAGGAACAGATCACATTTTCCATTCTATATGCTTGTTACTATCCATCTACCTTGTTTCTGTGAACATTAAAATAAACAAAAGCCTACAACCTAAAATTTGCTCTTTCTAAATAAATGAACAGAGTAGTTATTAGTTGCATTCAAGCAGCTTTCAGATAGAAACATTATTCTATTATGGCATAAACACAGCAGAAAAAAATCAGACACCCTCGTAAAGCACGTGTTTCACTGGGAGGTTGACAAATATGTTGGCCTCAAAGTAAACAAGCCATATTCTCTCAGACTTGATGGAGCTCATTAACTCTTTCAGGACACTTGCTGCTAGGCACCCAGTACCCTGCTAGCTTGAGTCCATGGCTTCGAAGACTATCAGTTTCTTGCCAAAGACTGGATCAGGGACAGAAGAAGGCAAGTTTCGAATGCACACTGCGTTTGTTAGGCAAGTATTTATTTAGTGCCTGCTCTAGCCCAAAAACAGTGGTAGGGACTAGAAGTGTACTGAGTAGTGGGAGACAGGGTAGTTCCTACCTTCAAAGAGCTTACAAGCTGCTGGGAAGATTGAACACACACACACACACACACACACACACACACACAAAGCTAAGGTAGGGAAATAATAGTTCATGACAGTGTATGACTGAGGACCAGGGTGAATATGTGGTCCCCAGTTGCTGTAGGGTAGTTTAGGGAAAGGAGGTAAACACTGTGGACTCATGGAGCCAGGGAGGGGGCTCTGGTAAAATGGAGCATGGAGCTTGAACTGGACTTAGGAGAGCTGGTAGACTATTGTAGGCACAGAGCAGAGGGAGTCATGATGTTGCCCAACTAAGGTGTAGTTGTTGAGGACCCCTTACTTGCTAAATGCTAGAGGCAGAGTGAATAATAAGCCAGGCATTGGCTGGGCCATCATGGAGCTTATCCTTTAGTGAAGACAATTATTTTAATTATATTTTACTGGCTGAGTTATTATGAATGTGCAAAGTGCTATAAATAAGTTGAGGATCCATTTGAACTGCTTCAATAAAAGGGGCGATCAGATTGGAATAGTCTATGAGTACAGTCTGCCCTGGATCCTGTGGCAGGATGCAAGAACTAGAAGGCCAAGAACCAAGAATACTCGTTCCATCACCTTGGGTCATATAGACACTCATCACTGCTTATAAAACTGCTTCAAGTTTCTCTCTTGTCTCCTCTTCCCCACACCAAGCACACACATAGACACACAAATTTTTTTTGGTTGTTTTTTTCTGCTTTCACACAGTTATGGCCACGTCAGCCTCAACTTTAAATCCACTTCCTAGTTCAAGGATCGAACAGAGATTGAATGGAATTCCTGTGTTTCAGTGCCAAGATGGCCTCATTTTGATCAATTGTCCATTCTGATCCAATCAGCTATGCCTTATGGGGCAAGTCATATCATTTTGAGAAGAGAACAAGAGGAATGATTGTCATTTCAGGTCCAGGTGGTCATTGTTGGGAAAGAGAGCAAAAACCCAAGCAGAGACTTAATATCTGACCCAAGTATGTTGTGTTTGATAAACAGTGGTGCGACTGGTATCACTGAAAACCAGGCTTGCTGTGGTGGGAAGTAGTGAGAATGCAGACTAGAAAGATAAGTAGAGTGGGCCTGTGTTTTAGAAGATTGTTTTAAGTGTGAAAGGGGGAAGTCTTTGTGTCTCGTTGGTATTGAGGCACATTCTGTCTACCCAACGCACAGAGAAACTATGGAGAACATTCCTGCCCTGGAATGGGGAGTTGTGGGACTGGAGTAAATAAGCGTTTTCTGAGATTGCTTCTAAGTGTATGGGTCTTTGACTTGAGGCTCCTACAAATTTCTCTCTGAGAGGAACTTTGGTGATTTCTCTCTCCCCATGGGGTGTGTACTGCCCTCTGGGGATCAGGGGACTTCTAGGAAGTTAGGGCACCCTTGGGTCTGGCCTTCTACCTCCTGAGAGCACTGTGCCAACACTTTCCCACAAGAGGACTATGTCCTTCAAAGGCAGAAATGGAAGAGATTCAGAAGTCTCCTCTGACTCTCCCACTCTAGATGTAGTGCAATACGCAAATATAATGATTAACCAGTACCTCTTTTCGTGGAGAAACCCTCCCTCCAGAGTGGGGTCAGTTTTTTTTATAATGCCTATTTCTCATCTTAGAATATTTAAATTATTTATTAAATTTATAAATTATACATTTATAAAAATTTAATACAGAAATTAGAATATTTGCTCACTATGGGAGATTCAGGAAAGTACACAAAGTGCCTGTAACACCAAACACCCAAAGAAGATCAAGTTGGCATTTTGTTGTATTTCTTTCCAATATTTTATACATGTCACATATTATTTAAAATAAAATTATGACAATGTGGCACATATAGTTTTGTATCCATTTTTTTCCTTAGCAGTATATAATGAGCATTTGCCCATATCAGCATATATTCCAGTTGTACATAAATATATTTAAATATTCACTTATTTGGAAAAATTTAAGTGTCAGCATCCCCCCTTCCCAAATAACAATGTAACTATCTTTGTGTGTAAACATTTGACCACATCCCTGTTTCCTTAGTCCAGCTTTCAAGACTTGAAATTACTAGGGGAAAGGATGTGAAATTTTAAAGTCTTGTTACATAGTTCCAAATTGTTTGCTAGAACGAGTGTACCAAGATACACTTGCACCAGCAGCACATGAGAGTGACAGGCCACCCCATTGTTTCTGGTGCTAAATAATAACATGGCTTGTAATCTGTATCAGCTGGATAGCTGGAAAGCTTCTCCAGGGTAGGGACCATGACATTAACTTCTTTAATGGTGCTCAACATATATCAGGCACAACATGCATGTGAGCTGAATAGACCATAGTCAAAAGGGAAGGTTCTAAGGCCTATTAGGATGACATGTGATTTGTTCCAGGTCTGTGGGGAAGTCAAGAGAAAATTAATTTAAACGTGTGTGGCAGGAAGTAGTGGAGAGATGGGAGGGAGAAGCAAAGGACTAGTGAGCAATGATGCTGCTAAATGCATTGGAATTTAATATAAGCAGATAGGCCCAGGCAGAGAAACTTGTTAAAGATACAGTGTGGTCTGCTCCGTGCAGCAAAGCACAAGTGCCTACGGAGTAGACTGTGGATTGTTGCAATGTAAAAATCAGCAGATTGATCCCTGGACCCCAGTCAGATAGGTCTCTGGATCCCCAGGGCCTAGGACTAAGTGAGAACTGCATAGGCTACAGGGAGATCGGGTTGTAATAATAAATGTCCAATTTTTATTCATTCATTCTTCAATTTAATAAATATATTTTGAATTGGCACTGTTTTCTTAGTGGGGACGCAGGTATGAGCATAGCATTGGAGCTCTCGTTCTGGTAGTGTGTTCAAATGCATTAGGTAAGGAAGCTGGTACAAGGTTTGTACTCTGGCTTAAAGGAATCATGTTGGCTTTCTAAGAGACTGAACGACCAAGACTCATTCACTGTTCTCTGGCCACATAGGCCTCCTTGTTGCTCTTCAAATGTGCTAGGCATGCTCCCACCTGAGGGCCTTTGCACTGGCTTGCGTGTGGAATGGTTTGTTTCTCAGATACCCACTGGAGCAAATCCTTCATCTCGTTCAAGTCTTTGCTCACCTTTTACATGAGTGAGACCTACACTGACCACCTTGTTTAATAGCACAACCTATTTAAAACCCTGAACTCTGGCACTCCTGCTCTCCCTTGTTCTGCTCACATTTTCCTTTTTCCTTCAAATTATACTATACTTTTTATTATACTTTATAATTTATTTATTATGCTGATTACTTGTTGCCTCTTTTTCTCCACTTCTTCATGAAAGTGAGGATCTTTGTCTGTTTTGGTCATGCTGTATTACTGGAGACCAAAGCAGTGTCTTGCACACAGTAGGAGATCATTATATATTTGTGGAATGAGTAACTGCTTAGGTGATCAGCAGGGAGCATTGAAAAGGATGTTCAGAAGAGCAAGGGAGACAGTCCTCCATCTGCTGGACTCTGGACTGTGGACTCCAGATCAAGGGCTGAAGAAACACCTACTCCATCCCTTGGGGGTTGTGGTGATATCAGCAGGAGAGATAGGACAAAATTTTGTGGAGAATTTGGGTTTAGAGTGTCCTGGGCAGCTTTGTCATGGTAACAGTAATGCCAGCATCTCAGAGCACTTTAAGTGAAGCACCTCATCCAAACGTGAAGACCAGATTTCCGTGGCTGCTGCTGCTGTTGCTACTGTTGAGCCCTTCCTGCCCACTCTGATCAGTGGTCTTAGCAAACAGGTGCACTTATCATTTACAGAGCATGGCCCATAGCCCAATTCAGCCCTGCCTTCAATACCAGGACAAGAGAGGATTATAAGGAGTTGATTCACTAGGGGTTGACTCTTTGGGAAGTGTTCCAAAAGCCTCAGTATGGGCAACTGAGGGGATGGGGAGTATAGGGGTATTTCTGAGCAAGTTTTGAATTCTTCAGTGAACCTTAAGGCTGTTACTCATCTCTTTTGTGGTGTGGGTAATGGGATGCAGGGAGAACTACAGCTGCTTTGTGCTGAGTCATACGCTCGTATTTGTACTTTGCCTTGCATGGAGGAGTCCAAGGTTGCTTTACAATGATTTGGTTAAAATTAGCACTGTCAGAGAGCTCCTTAAAGAGTCTTGTGAAAAGTCTTCCAAATAAATCAACATAGGGTTTAGTCATCCTCCTTTCTTCTTTCTTCAACTGGAAATGATTTTAATGGGAAGGTGAGCCAGTAAGATCATTTTGGTTGCCAGTTTTGAAGATAGAGGTTTTGATAAGGCAGGGTGGTAAGGTAGAAAGGGTCACATAGAGGTAGAGGGTCAGACACTAGCTGTGTCACTAACTTGCTGTGTGACCTTGCATGAGTTTCATAACTTCCCTGATTTTCATGTCTCATAAGTAAAAGTGAGGCTAACAATACCTACCTTGCTGAGAGGCACTAGATGTGTAATTAAGTAGAATAATGTATGTGAAGCAGACTTCCTGGCACTTATGGGCCTTCAACAAATGGGAACTGAAATTATATTGATAACTGCCTTTCATATATCCTTCAAATAAACATGTCCCAAACCAAGCTCACCACTCCCTACCCTACTGTGCCCAGTGAGAATCGCTGCTCCTTGACTTCCCTGTAGCTCTCAGGGAACACCATTCTCTCAGATCCTTAATGGCTAATCTCTTCCTTTCCATCACCATTACCAATACTGTAGTTCTGCCCCTCAGCACTTCATACATGGACTATTTTACCAGTAGTTTTTCTTAAGTTCCCACTACCTCAACTACCTGGGAGTTCACCTACTAGGGTGGTCCATAGCCCTTGGTTAGGATGTCCCTAATAGTTTCCATCTTATTCTGCTTACTGGGTGGTTATATGAGTTATTTTGGACTAGTATAGTACTGCGTTGTCCTTCAAAGACAGGACCTTGGTTGTTATATTCTGCTCCCCAACCTTTGACACAGGCTGGCATGGAGTAGGCATTCTTTAAAGACTGCCTAGAATTAAAATATAAGGGAATCTGTGAGCAAGGTATCCTGAGGGTGTTAACTATTACTGTCACTATACGAAGTGACTCTATTTCTTTATTTGCACGTATGTATGTCCTTGCTACCTGCATTGTTGCCTGTTTTACTCCTGTGTCATGTCAGACAGGGATAGATGCCCAGACAGCTCATCATTCCCTAAGTTATGCCTGCAAGAGAGCAGGGACCTTGTCTTTCCTATTATTCATTGTTATGTCGTCAGCACAGAGCCTAGTACTTCTGGTAACCTTCTTTTCCAAATGTAAGAAAATTCTGCCTGAAAATGAAGCCAACGCAGGGGAAAGAAAAGCTAGAGATGGAAAAGAGAGACAGAGTACTGCTGACATTGTTCAGATCCTCAGATCTTGTCATGCCTGAAGCCAACACATGCCCTTGGACATCCCATTTGTGAGCCAATAAATTCCCATTGTTACTGAAGCTAATTTGAGTGAGTTTTCTGCCATTCGCAATCAAAAGAGAACTGACTGTCACACCTTCTCTCCTCTACTTCATAAAGCTTCAGGAAAATCAAAAGGAAGTATTCATCAGCGAAAGGTTATAAATTCTGGTATTAAAGCTTCCCCGTGGTTATCTTTTTCTGCCTTGATCAATTCAGGATATGCAGAGATAATGATGCCACTGGAGACAGAATACCTTGGTAATGGGCTAAAGAGCACCTGAGGTGATGGTGAGGTTGCTACTTTGGATAAAGGAAGTGACATTTGATCTGACATCTGAATGATGAGAAGCAGCCAGACACATGCTTATCTAGAGGAAGAGCATTCCAGGTAGTGGAGACAGCAAGTACAAAGGTCCAGAGAGGGAAAGAGCTTGCTGTTGATGGGAGAACTCTACAGAAGGTCCTCGTGGCCAGAGCGTCATGAAAGAGGAGATGGATGGGAGTGGAACGGTAGCCAAGAGTCACCTGCATCTTTTAGGAGAAGGCATGACCTGGGAAGTGATGGACAGCCTGGGCATCTACCCTTGTCTGACATGACACAGAGTAAAAATTGGCAACAACAAAGGTGGTAAGGAAGGCCTGGATTCATTCAGTAACATCACAGGGTGGCTTGCCTGGCTGGCACTGTGTCGTTCAGTGTAGCTGTACAAGATGGTGTCTGCAAGGTTGTAGGAGCAAATCAATTGCTGTACTACCAACCTAGAAAAGTCAGTGAATCATCCTTCTGTTTTGATCATATAATTAAATGTATTCTGTTTGATCTTTTAGTAAGTTAGGAGAGCTGGAAATAAATGGCTCAGGTTTGAGAAATAAAGTAATCTCTCACATTCACCAGGGCTTAATTTAGTGATTGCCTCCTCAAGGCTCTGCATGGGCCAGTAGTACACCCTAGGTTAGCGTGAACACCTGACTCTCAGAATTTTGCTTGGTTTCCAAAGGGCAGTACCATAAAATATGAACTCAGAACATTAATAAATTGGTATTATGAAGCTCATCATACTTCAAACATGCTGGTGATTTAATAGAATGTGAATATAATAGAAGTGTCTTTTTCTTTTTAAGTCCTGGGACATTATGCTTGCAAAATACCTTGAAATCGTGTTTATTCTCTGGCACTGAAAGCATCCCTAAATCATTAATGTGCACATGTTCTGAATAAGGAAACTGCCATTTAAGATTTTGTAATGCAATTTAATCCATCTCAATTCAACAAACATATATGAAGTGTTTGATATGGATTTGCAGTCTAGAAGGAAGATTCTGTTCCCATTATGGAGAATGATTGGATGAGGGGCAAGGGATGAAGCAAGGAGTCCTATTAAGAAACATTTCTAGTACTCTGGAGAAGAGAAAATATTGGCATGAGTTACAAAAGTGACAGTGGAGCTCATAAGTGGGCAGGTATAGATATTTAGGGGCTAAACTATCAGGACTTGGTGACAGATTAGATGGGGAAAAATAGGGAGAGATGAGAATCAAATGTGTGTCTATGGAGTCAGCAGCTTGGGGTCAACTGACTGGGGAAATGATGGTGCTTTAGTAGAATTGGGAATCCTTGAGGAAATCTAGTTTGGGAAGATGGCACCTGGTGGACATCTGGAAGGCAGGTCTAGAGCTGAACATCAAGTTAAGTCCTGAAGATGCAGCTTTGGAGATTAACCCCCTGAAGATGATTGCTAAAGCTATGGAAATGGATGAGCTTATCTAGTAAGAAAATAGAAGACAAGTCCCACAGATTGAGACTTGCAAAGTCCTATGCAGGCCACTCTGGAGTAACCCACCATGCCTTTCCCCATGAGGTGATTTGAACCATTGGGTCCATCTTGATATGTGATTCAAGCCTTATACTGCGGAAGAAGAAAATTTATGGGAACATTCAAATTCTGCCACTGGAAGCCTGTTTGATGGTTGGATGATGGACCTTAAACATCGAGAATAAACATTGCTTCCACTCAGGATACAGTTAGAAATCCCTAATTTGTCATTTAAGCATTTTCAGAAATGGGAAGTGATTTCTTGGGGAAGTTTATTTGGGGGCATCGCCAGCAGCAAAATCAACTGTTGACACTCTCGACTATAGACCAAGATGAAGAGCAATAATGCAGATGTTTTGTATCTTTTGTAATTCCATGAGAACAATCTGATTGGTCCATTTCTCTGGTTGTTTTATATATGTAAATTTTATCTCCCCAATGAATTTTCAGTTCTTTTGAAACATAAGTTCTACCTCATAATTTTTGGATCTCCCCATAGCTCCTAGCACAGCACAAGACTAGTTTAACATACATTCAAATATCTCTTATGGAAAAAACTACATCCCAACAAGTAGAATTACGAGGCTAGACAGAAAGTTTCTTGAAATACTATCAAGTCTGCTCACATGCCTATGTGCAATATTGCAATCAACCTGTCTCATAAATATTGACTTTCTTTTTAGAAATCACAAGCTATGCTTCTTAGGCTGAGGTAAAGAGGTCATGTGGAGAAACCTATAGCTTTAAGGGCTCTTTATAGCCGGAAGTTGGAAATACCAAGGGAATTAACAGTACTAGAGATGGGAAAGAATAATTATAAGACTCACCCTAAGGAACTTGGTAGTAGCGTTTCTTATAATACGTATCCCATCAACATTGTAACTAAAAAGGCAGGGCCACTTTGGAGTTAGAATTAGTACCATAAAATTAAATAATAAATTTGCAAAGAATTTGATAAATGTCCATAGCATCACCATCTGAGTTCACAGTAAAGTGAGGCCTTTACATACTTAGGAGTTCACATTGCACAAATTCTGCATGGTAGGAATGATGAGTGGGTGAATGCTCTAACCCAGTTCATTTTTTTATGACTTCTTAATTCCCTTCAAGAACTTCTGAGACACAATGTCATGGTCAGTAGAGTTTGCTTTTGATAGAAGTAATACTTAATGGTTGAGTAGATTAATATTAGCTACTTCTTGAATGTTTGCTATGTACCTGGCACCATACCAAGTGTTTCATATAGATTACTTCATTTAATCCTTAAAATAACCCTTTGAAAGAGGTTTTATCATTTGATCTTTAAAATTAGTGCCAGTTCTTTTATACCTAGTTGGGTAGAGCTACATCTAGTTCATGGAGCCTTATCAAGAACTCCATTTGTCTATGGATATGAGATAGAGAGTAGGGAAGACTAAGAGAACTTGGAGCATTTTTCCCAGCAGTTATTCTCACCATGCTCCTTGACGTCTACCTTTCTCTGTGATTAAAACATTGAACAATAGTCATACAACTCTGTGGCAGAGTTGATAGCATATGGCTTATCCTCATTTACCTTCTATGTTATAACATTTTATGGAATTATCTAAAGATTAAATGATTTGATGTTGCAAAGCAAAGAAAACCATAAAGATAGACTTGTCCATGTAAGAAAGCCTCCATGGGTTAAACTGAGTAATCTTTGGCTTATTTTGTGAGGACATGTCAAATTAATTTCAGCTGAGGTTATATACAAGGGAACAATCTTATCATCATCATTATCATCATTTCATACCAGCCATTAATCACATCTGTACTATATGCCAGGCATGCTTACATCCATTATTTTAATTAATCTTACAAAAAGAAATCTCTTTAAGGCAGGGATTATTATGCTGACTTTATAAAAGAGGACACTGATATTCTGAGAGATTAAGTAACTTTCTCATGGTCACACAGCTAGTAAGTGATAGATCTGTGATTTGAAACTAGGTATGTTTTAGTCACTGTACGCAAGACTTCCCTGTGTTACTCCTTTATAGCCACACCTGTCCCCTCTTTCCTCTCCCTCATCTCTGGCAACTAACCTGTTCTCCCTTTAACCTGTGTTTTTTCTGGTACTATTATTGTTTATTATGTTCAAAAAACAATTCAAACAATATTGCTATGGAAAATAATATTACCTACTCTTACATGCCTATCAAAAAGATAAAACAGAAGTTAATATTTTGCCTACTTTGCCTCAGATCTACCCCCCTTTCAATTTTTTTAAAAATGTTTTATTTTTAAATAACTAGAGATTCATAAGAGGTTGTAAAGAAATGTACAGGGAAGTCCTGTACACCCTTCCCCAGCTTCTTCCAGTGTTAAAATCTTACCCAACTATAGTGCAATATCAAGACCGCTGGTACAATCCAGAGCTTATTGAGATTTCACCAGTTATCCATGCATTCATTTGTGCACGTGTGTAGTTCTATGTTAATTTCTTCATATATGTAGCTTTGTGTAACCACCACCACAGTTAATACACTCCACTGTACACACGACTTCCCTGTTAGTCCTTTATAGCCACACCTGTCCCCTCTTCCTCTCCCTCCTCTCTGGCAACTAACCTGTTCTCCATATCTACAATTAAGTAATTTCACAAATGGTACATAAAAGGAATCATACAGTATGTAACATTTTGAGATTGAATTTTTTTCACTCAGCATAATTTCCTTGAAGTTCATCCAAGGTGTTTCATGTAGCACACTGTGGTATGGATGTGCCACAGTTTAGTTATCCCATGAAGGACGTTTGGATAATTTACAGTTTTTGAAAATAAGTCTTCATTTCTCTCGGGTACATGCCTGAGAGTGCAATTGCTGGGTCGTATGGTCTAGTCCATGTTTAGTTTTGAAAGGCACTGCCAAACTATTTTCTGTAGTGGCTGTACCTTCTCCTTCTTGTTAATTTACATTTTCAAGATTATATTTGAAGTGGAACTTCTTTTTATATGTTCTTGGTCATTAGGGCTTTCTTTTCCTTGAAACTCCTAATCATATCATTTTTTTCTAATGACCTTTTTGGCCCTTTTCTTTCCAATTTCTTACTATTCTTTCTTTATTGCTTATAGTAGTCCTTTTTTTGGTTAAATTTATTACAAGTATTTTCCAGTCTGTGACCTGTTGAATTAATTTGCTCATGGTATCTTTTTTACGTACACATTTTAAGTTATAATGTAGTCGTATTTATCGTTCTTTTCCTTTATGGTTTGTGGTTTTTGTGGTCTTCGATAAGTAATCCTTTTGCAGTTTACTCATAGGTAAGTCCCTTAGGGTCTCAAACAGTCTCTTTGCTCTAAATTTGTACACAGTATTAACATTCCTGCTGATTTGATTTTGAAGCACCTCACATATTAGAAGGAATACATTGGAAGGGGTAAGGGAAATTCTATTAGATAGATACCCTAATGACAGCAAATGATGGGGATTTTTAGGCCGTCTCAGTTAATTGTACTGCTATCTGCAAGTCAGTTATTCACTTCTATTCATTCTTCAGGACTCAATTAAATATCTACCCCTCTGGGAAGACTTCCTTGACACTTCTCAAGTCTTGTTCCAAGCTCTTCCTTCCAAGCTTCTCACATCACTGTCTGGTATCCTCATTTTAGCACTTCTCACACTGCATTATAACTGCATGTTTACTCACCTATGTCCTGCATGGGCCTTTGGCTCCATGAGAGAAGAGGTTGTACCTAACAGTTGTATCCCTCAGTGTAGTAGTTGACCCCATGGTAAGTGATCAGTGACCTTCATTGAATATGGGGATGAGGGAGATCCATTTTACAATAAGCAGACATTAGACCTCATGAAGCATAGTAGCTTGGTGTACTTCGTGCAGGAGCAGACTCTCTTGTGATCCAGGACTCTCTTCCTCATGGGATAAGCAGGCTGGCCAGAGCTCTGTGGGCTGAAATGCTTAAAGTAGAGAATGGGGTCTGAGGGTCACAGGATACAGTGTGGGGGTTTCATGCTCAAGGCTGTGGACAGCCTTGATAGTGGAAGTGGTCGGTTAAGCCAAACAGAGTGACAGAAAGCCAAGGTCCAGTTCCCGAAAGATCATGTATGAACTACAAGTCTCAGTGTCAAGAGCCAAGAGCTACATGAAAGTAATATTGAAGCACAAGTAGATAGGGAGACTTACAGAGTTTTTTCTCCTCTGGATAAGGAGACAGAGAAGTATATCAGTTGTTTTGAAAAGGTTTTGCTCCAAGATGGTTAAATTATCTGGTGGTATGGCTCCCCTCCGCTATTAGATATGGACACAGAGACACAGAAACATGTTCTTTCCAAGGTAGATGGGTCAGACTTTATAAAATTCCCGGCAGCTCCTTATTTCAGATGAAGTAATCATGTACTTACCTTTTGGAAGGAAGGAAAGTGATCATGTACTTTCCTCATCGTAACTCATGAGAATTGTCCTGCTGGCAGGCAAGGAGAAAATAGGACCTCTTTTCCGGTAGCTCCTGCTGCTACTGGACTTTGACTGCTATCATGAAGCAAGAAGGCTCTTTTTAATTAGAGCGCTGAAAGCCTAATCTTATGTGCTGGCAACCTGTTGCAGCTGAAATATACACTCCTGGATGCTGCCTGGAGCAAAATATGCCTGTAGCAAGGCAACTTAAAAGTAAAAAGAGGAAAATAAAGAACAAACTTCAAGAAAGCATGAGAGACACGGTGAACAGTTTGATAATCTTTACTGAACTTGAAGCAGTTGTCCAGAAGTTAGCTATCATTGAGAATTTGTGGTAAATTATAGGAAAGGAAATTCCCTTGGGTGAGACTTGCTGCTCACAAAGTGAAGGCTCAAAGCTAAATGTGCATTTACCTAAGTCTTAGACTGCTCAGTTATTCAATATAATGCCACTCCTTTTTTTCTTTATTTCTCTTTATTCTTGCATAATTAGTAGTGCTCTTTGAAGCTACGACATAACTATAGTCATGATCAGCTTCAAAAAAAATTTCTCATTTTGCGCTATCTTGCTCTTCCTCTCTTTCTCTCTCCTTCACTTTTGCTCCACCTCCCCCCCTTTTTTTGTAATTTAGGGACAATTTGGTTCAAGTAGAAAGAGATTTGGTCTAGAAGCCAAAACATGTTGGCTGTGGTCATGCCTCTGCCGCTCACTTACTATGTGAACTTGGGCAAATTCCTTTTCCTTTGTAGAATTCAATATTCCCGTCTATCCAAAGAGAGGGTTGGACGACTTGATCTCTAAAGTTCCTTCTGCTTCTGCTCATATGTGTCTCATTGAAATGTGATCACTACTTGATTAGATATTGATGTGATGCCTGACTGGCAAGCAGTAATGTGATCATTCTCCTAACTGAAGCAGCTTTTTTAAAGCATCAATTTGTCAGAAAGAAGTTAACGTGCTCTGCTTGATTCATATTAATATTTCTACTAATGATATCTTTGTCAACATCAGAAATGGCAATTTATAATCACTGCAATACACTGAAAGCTAGCCCTTCTCTGACTCATTGCTGCCCCCTTCTGATGGTGGTCTATCAGAATGTGGACCCTTTCTTTGCATCATAATCCAAACATCCCTGCAGGTTTCCTCACATTATGAAGCCTGCTTCTTTTGCGGTGTAGTTTACCAAGATCGGAGATTGCAAACGGGTTCATTTCACTTGCCAACTCCAATCATCTTGGTGAAAGATGTCAGGAGTCTGTGCTCAGAAGCATTGTGAGGCCTGTTTAGCCACTATGGACTTAGAATTGTCAGAGTGGCCAATATGTTAGGAATTTGTCATCCCAGACCTGGCAGGAGATTTTCAAGTCATCTCCTGCTGTCTTACAATCGACTCACTGGGGATTATGGAGCAGATGTTGCTGTACAATCAATAGGCCTCCCAAAGCTCTGGAGGCACCTTTGTACAACACCAGCAGGACCGATTGAAGAAAATTACCCAAACATCACACAATTACTTGCTGTTCACACTTTGCAGCTTCTTATGATCTGGGACAAAGATGTATTTATAGAAGTATTTGCTATGAAATGGGTAGGAAGCATATGTGATCAGTGAAAGTACTAGGACCAGAAAAAAATTAGTGAAACCAAGACAGTTTGCCATATAAATCTATCTACCATTTGTTCTATGCATACTATATGCCAGGCATTTTAAAAGGCACTTTACTTCATATCTAATCCTCCTGGCAATCCTATGATGGAGATGCAGAAGTTTTAAGTAGTTTTCCAAAGTTCACAGGGCAAGTTATGAATATTTTTACCTCTCTGAAGTGTGTGTATGGAAATTGATGACAGTGATGAAGAGAAGGCCATGAACTTATCAACATGAACCCTTGAGGATTTGGGATTCCTCACCTGTAGATCCCTTCTGACAGTGGAATATGACAAGACACAAGCTCTTGTTGAGGCTTCAGTGGATCAATGAATAACACCCCTTCATTTTCCCTCCAAGTTCTGAACAAAATGAGACATAGTAGTGAGGTAGATGGAGAGGAACATATCACCTTGATTTCTGATAAAGCTGTTTAGAGATCATGGCTTAGGTCTGTGGGCAAGCAGACCAGAATGCGTGTTCCTTCAAGCAAGCAGATTCCAAGAGAAAGGAAAGAGATGAGCTAAATATTGCCAGGTTCCTTCTTCCAAACTTGTAAAATAGACTGGTTACTCCTTCCTTGCGAGGGAGCTAGTGGAAAGAGGCCAAGAGTGTTACTAAAGGCAGTCCCTTCACATGGAATTATGAAGATGGTGGAAAAAATCTCCCCTAATGAATATAGAGTGCAAAGTTGAATGGCCTGAGTCAGCCACAGGGAAGCCTGGTTATTCAGACCAGAACCAAGAAATATAGTCCTTAGTTTGAGAATCTTCTGGAATGCCCAGTAGGGTAGGCTAAGCAAGGAATCTTAGCATATAAACCCTAATGAATGACTCTGAGTAGCAATTTTAAGGTGATGCCTCTGTCTAGCTCACCAAGTGTCCCTCCTCATCATAGACAGTAAAATCCTAGTGATGCCCCAGAAATGCCGTAGGCCCCTCCCCCAGGGCTGAGACAGGGCTAGCAAGCCTTATAACGACTGCAGTCATGCATATAAACTGCACATACACACAGTCCTTGGAAACAGAGCTAGAATTAACCTAAGGGCAAGAAGACTGCTGTCCGCAGCACTGTTCCAAGACCTCTTGGCTTTCCAGCAGAGATGGTCATATAGCCATGGCAGCAGGGGTTTGGGAGAGGCAGTCATGAGACTGGGGATGATAATGGTAAGAGTCTTAAGTCAGCTTCTCCCTGAAGTAGACCCTGAGCCAGCATTTGAGTTTAATTAGGAGGTGATTCCAGGAAGCACCATTAATGGAGTAGGGAGGTGAGAAAGGGAGGCAAGGAATGTAAGCCAATACAGTGTACATTATTTAGCAGGTTCTTACTAGGGGAAGCTGGGGTTCAATCATCCTTGGATTGTGGCAGTTGTGCAGACCATGCCTCAGAATTGAAAAAACTGGAGTATTTATTCACCAGCTCCTATCTGTTAAGGCTATTCCTGGAAACATCAACTCCCTGGCAATTACTAACTCTCTAGCCTACCCCATGCCCAGGCTGAGCAAGTTCCTTTGGCCAGAGAATGCACTCTGGCAGGCAGAAATTGCAGATACTTGCAGTAGAAAGCTGTCCATGTGTACAGGAACAAGGTGTGCCAAGGAGATATGGGTGGGGTATAGACAGTTCCGCATTTGCTATAGGACCTGACCAGGTGGGTTTTCTAAGAAGATAAGCCTTTGCATGGAGCAGTTTTCCCACCACTTCCTTTCTTCCCCAAGGAGTCAACACAAGTCTCCCAACCTAAGTATGAGGGGATTTTTTTGGTCCAAATAAGAAAGATTGCTTTTTACTTCTTTTATTTTTCTGTTTGTAAGGCAAGAAAGGTCGGAGAGCAGCTCAGAAACAGTAGCGAGGTCTTGGCTTTACAAAAGCTTTGGAAACCATTAGTGGGTTTGGAAGCTGTCAATGTGCTGTCAGGCAAATTGGTTTTAAAGAAAAAGGGCAGAGAGAAATGTATCCTGAGCCTTCGGTGCCCCAGCCCTGCCATCTAGGGAAACTGAGAAGGAATGCAGCATGAGGGGCTAGGCTTTATTCTTGGGGAATGGGAGAAGGAACAGGCAGAGGCCAGGAAATTGGCTTAGATCACAATATAGAGTAGCTGCAAAATAATGGTGGGAGGAGGAGTCAAGGAAATGGGTTGGGGTCAGAAAGGACTGGAAGGTATTTGTGTGAAAGGCAGTGGCTGCTTAGGGGGCAGGAGTGGGTAGAACCATATGGTCCAACGACCTTTTGCCTGGATCTCAATACATTCTTGGCCATTAGCTGCTTGTGGTCCAGGGGTGTGATAGGAGATGAGGGTGGGGAGCTGTCTTGGGAGGAGCCCTAAGAGTAGAATCTCAGAGAACTGATGTTTGATTTGTAATTAGTGAATGAAGTTTGTCAAAAGCACATGTAAATTTTCCATGGCTTTTTGTATTTTCTTTATTTTTAGAACCCAGAAGGGGAGGAATTATCTCAGTGGTAGCCTTGATCTCATTAATGAGGCATTAGCTCACCTGGTTCAAGCACGGTACAAATAATACTAACAGCATAGCGGTGAGAACCTTCCCTCAGGGTTGGTCTGGATTTAATCCTGGGGTGGAGGCATGTTGTTTCCATTAAATTATTTCTTCCTGGAGTCTCAGATTTGCACCAAAATCTCAAAACAAGCAGTTGAAGTCTTCCAATCATTAAGGATTGGCAAAACCAGTCAAACAGTATTATTTTGTTAAGGATGCTTTAAAAATGCTACTTGTTTGATGTGGTATTTGTTTTTTGTTTGTTGGTTGGTTTTGTTTTGTTTTTTTCCTTCCCACCCTGTTTATTGTTTTAATTCTGGCTAGTTTAATTCACCATATTTTCACAAGTCCTACAGTAACCCAGCTCTAATTGGGGCTTCTAAATAGTGGAGGCTTTTTCTGCCTAGGTGCAAGAGAAGAAAATCATAACAAGGTCCTGTCCTGAAAAGGGGAACGATGCCGTCTGATTACAAATGGATTTTGAGATGTAATGAAACAGTGTTTGCAGTTTATTGCTGTGGAATTATAGCTTGGGTTTGAATGAATTGTCTTTGCTAAAGGTTTAATAAGCCAGGATAATATAAGAGCGAAAAGCACTTTCTGAGGAAATGTCAGTGTCAAATACTGGGTGCAACCAGAGGAAGGGTCAGGACGCTCTCTTCCAGAGACTTGTGTGGAGGCCTTGAAGGAGTTCATCTTCCCTGCATGCAGCCTGAGAGCTATCCCACCCTTCCCCCACCCCACTGCCATTTTGAATGCGGACTTCAAGGCAAGGTAGCAGAGAGCCTGGGTGTGAGACTTCAAATCTGAAACATTTGCAGTGGCATAAATCCATGGCCTTAAACACAGCTGCACAACAGAATCACCTGGAAGCCTATTAAAATGCAGATTTCTGGGCAGCGTTGCCAAGATTTTGATACAGTTGGTGTTGGATGGGGTCTGGGCACCTGTGTTCTTTAATCTGCTCCTTGGCTTGCCCAATTTTGATCAGTTTGTGTCAGTCCCTTACTCTAAATGGATTACATAATGATACGTTGATAGAAGAGTTGTGGACACGCTGTTGTGTGGACAGCTGGCTTGTCGATTAATAATGCCTTCCGAGCCTTAGTCTCTGAAGTCAGTGTTCTGTTCTCAGATCTGCCTTTGATTTGAAGGATGACCTTTAACATCACTATAGTTGAGTCTTTCCCTGTCTTCTACATGGACTTAACCACTCTTGTTTAGCATGCTAAATGCAAAAGGAAAATGATTGTGAAAAGTTCAAAATGTAAACTGCCATGGAAACCCAGTGTCAGTAAAACATGTATACTCAGCAGATGAAGGGGAAGACAGATAGGGAGGACAAAACTATCCATTCATCAACCTTGGATTAATCAGTCTCTGCTTGTCATCTTAAATAGAGTGATTTAAAAGGAATAATAGATTTCTGGACCAAATTTGCCTGGGCTACTATTTTTTATGTCAGCCCCAAGCATTTTTATAAAATGTGCCATGTGACTTCTGGAATATGAACAAAGACCAATCTCCAAGAAGGTGGGAAGCTATTTGCTCGGGGACCTAGGAGGGTCACTCCCTCTTATTCCTTTTCCCAGGAAGGGAAAGCAGCTGTTCTGTCCGGATCTGTGTCAGGTATTTATATATCCACTCAAGTCGTGGAATTGTTCCTGAGTACCTTCTGGAGACTGGGGTTTTTTTCTGGGTGTTTATTATTCTGAGTGTTTCAGAGCATATAGATGTGAGTAATACGCAGTCTCTGCTTTGACAACCTTACAGTAATAGTTGGGAAGTTTGGGGTAGAGGTGAATTATTAGTTGCCTGTGATACAGGATAAACTATTTGCCATGGAGGCTCAGAGCAGCAAGAGGTCCCAGCATATTGGAAGAATGAGCGTATACTTCATGGTGGGAAAGAAGATTTAAGATGGACTTTGAAAACACGCAGGATTTGACCAGATGAAGGCATTCCCGCTACAGAAAACAGCTAGAACAATGGCTTGACGGTGGGCATGGGCAAGGTATGTTTGAAATCATCTTCAAAATTTACTGGAAGATTTCCAGAGTGTTCTGGCAAAGGAGTAATTTCTCCTTTCTTGGTATAAGTTGGGGTTCTTCTTACTACTTAGTCATCCAAGGATTTGTTAGGCATCCGGGCATTTCAACACCTCTCTTGTATAAAATGGGGCCCTGGATGCCAGGGCTTGTGAGCTGTGGTAACGAACAAATAGCAACAGTCCTTCAGGCATGGGGGCCAGCTGTTGAATACTGCTAAGGTTCTAGCACTGGGACGTGTTACTGAAAAGAGACCAAGAGGTTTAGGAAAGCCAAGCAATTTACGTATCTCACAGGTAAATCCGAATGCCTAGGCTTTGGAATCAGATCGCCCTAGATTTCAATCCTGGTCCTGCCACTTACTTACCAGTGTTATCCTGGTTATCCTGTTGTATTACATATAACAGGTCTAGAGTGTAGCTATTGAAGCTGATGCACTGTAAATGTTCAGTAGATAAACTGCCTGAGTCATGTGTGTAGAGGCCAAGTTTCAAAGAGGGGTGGTAGATGCCCACCTGGGTTTCCATAGAGCCATAGTCTATTTCTCTTACTGTTTTATAAAATATTGTGTTTCCTTCACATCTCAGCTATTTGCTTGGCTTTAGCCAGGATCAGGATGCCCAGTTAAATGATCCTGATCTGGCAGAAAGAAACACCATCTCTTTAGAACTTGCAGTGACTTCCTCATTTTGGGATTCTTTCAGCTGATGCTCCTGCCTTGCTATGCTTTGACACTCTGGCCTCTACTCGAACTTTCTAATCTTGCTGGCCTTGTCCTATCTGCAGGGGAACCTGACCCCAACCCTACCAAGGTACCAATGTCACCTCTAGTCTAAGCTACCTTGATGTCTTCTTAAATGTACTTTGGTCTTTGCATGTGGCACATGTTGCTAGCCTATCTTATGGATTGACTGTTGGTGGTCAAAGGTGACCAACCTGATCATGACTGGGGGCCTTGAGCACTAGCTTGGGGCCAGCCTGAGTGCTTCAGCTGTACTCCTCAGCCCTGGTGATTCTTTTTTTGGTGAGGAAGATTGTCTCTGAGCTAACATCTGTGGCAATTTTCCTCTATTTTGTATGTGGGATGCCGCCACAGCATGGCTTGATGAGCAGTGTGTATGTCTGTGCCTGGGATCTGAACCAGTGAACCCTGGGCTGCTAAAGTGGAGTGTGTGAACTTAACCACTACACCACTGGGCTGGCCCCAGCCCTGGTGACTCTTGACAAATGATGCTCCTTAGGCAAAGGCAGGAGAATCTGTGAGTCATAGCTTGATCTTGTCTCTACACACTCAGAATAAGCTGATGGTCCAGAATGGCTCCCTTGGGCCAACCTAACACTCTTGGCCTGCCTTGAACTGTCCATGGGGCTTCTGAGCAGCTTCTAGACTCCATGATAGGCTGAGAAATTGGTGGTGTAAGAGCTACAAATATAAGAACTTAACTTCGTTTAACCCTGTGTTTATCAAAATTTTTAGATCATGGTCATGTGCACCCTGATTCATATACACATCTACCAAATATCTATTAAAATACCTAGAAAATAATTAGTCTAAACTTTGGGAAAATGTCCTAATTTAATCTTCATAAACATGCTGTAAGATGGATTTATTATCTCCATTTTATTGATGCAGAAAATGGAGTTCAAAGAGATTACAGGACTTGTCCAACGTCACCTAGTGAGCAAGTTTCAGAGTTGCTTACACCAATTGGAAATCCTGCTGCTCTTCTACCACACTCATTGTCTCTGTGTGCATATGCCCTGCCATTGTCCCCTGTGACAGAAATGTCCTGTTAGCACAAAATTGGGATACATTACCCTTCCATAGGCTACCCATGTCAATCAGAAGCCAATAATAATGCCCCGAATCTTGGGGCATGGATAGGCTCTACTTTGGGACTGAATTGAACTGGGACCATGAAACAAAGTCAGGAAGCCTTTTACTGATATGTCATTAATTCTCACACCCAGGAGCTTGCCATGGGGCTGCTGTCATCTTTACCTCTCCCTAGGCTTGGAAGAATTCTCAAATGGGAATAGCACAGACCACAGCTTAATCACCACCTGCTCTACTTGGGGACTCTGTCAGCATCCTCCACACCCACTCGCATGCCTCCCAAGTCTCTAGCTCGGGCTGGGAGTGCTGGTAGAGGCTTTTGCAGTGCTGATTGTTATCTTCATGCCCCAGGGATAGGGAAACAGCATAACAACAAAAATCCTTCTTGTTAGAGGATTTGATCTCCTTGAGGCACAGAGGAAAACCAGATAGAGACAACTGGAAGCTCGCTGACCACCCGCCCACCCCCCACTGCAGCGAACCCAGTTGCCCACATGTTTTTTTCAGTCACATCACTTGAGTGGCATTTAGTGTGGCTAGCAGACATGGGTTCAAATGCTGGTGCCTAGCTGTGTGCTTCTCTGAGACTGTTTTATCATCCATAAGAAGGGGATAATACTACTTATTCCCGTTTAATTGTGTAAGGATTGTATGTATTGTCGTAAGGATTAAATGAGATAATTGATGCACTTTGTTATATATGTTTTTGATGAACCCTCTAAGGCAGGATTTGAAATAAAGAAATTGCTTCAGCTGAAGGCAGATGTTATGAATAGTTTGTTATTAATCCCACACTTCGGCAGGAGTGGCACTTCAAGATCCAAGATCAGGACAACTGTGAGTCACAAGCAAATGCAGAATAATAGCACCACCTGCTAGCTCTTAGACTGAGTGTCAGAACCCTACAGAAAGGATTAGCTCTCTCAGCACACGGCACCTCTGGTCAAGATGACTTGAAGTACCGGTAATGTCCCAGCTCTTTAAATTGCCTAAATTTACTAATGTTACCAAAAAAATGCGTTAGCAACACAGAATGTTGGAACTGGAGTCTCCTCCTCCAGCCCCTGCCTCTCCTTTCATAGCTGAGGAAGCTAAGGACCCAAAGAAGGGACTGTACCTGGTTCGAAAGTGATACAAATAAAAAAGGATAAAAATGAGATTCTATCCCTGATCTTTTATGTGATGTCAGTGTTCTGATTTGACACGCTTATTAGATAAAATTTGAAGTATATGGAAAATGACAAAGAAGAAAAGAAATCTGTAGTCCCACTCCACAGACAAATCCACCGTTACCATTTGAGTGTATTTTCTTCCTATCTGCTCTCAATGCATTTTCTTCCACCTACCTAGAGACGTATTAAAACCCATGGCTTCTGATGGCACACTCAAGGCTTTCTCTAGCATATCAGGCTGCCTTTCTAACCAGGATCCTTATTTGATAAACATAGTTAGGCTTTAAGTTCTCATAACCAAGTAAAGCTGCCAATGAACCTCCAAATGTGTACGGCTCATTAAGAAAATAGGTGTAATGATGAGATCAGGAACAAATCAGATCACCAGGATGGTCCAGAGCAGAGAGCCAAGTTGGTACTAGACTCTCAGGGGAATCCCCAAAAGCGCCCCACCAACCCTGGCCTCAGGGAATGTGCTTGGGGGCATGGCCTCCATCTGAAGCTGGGCCTCTAAGCCTGTGATCATCCCAGCTGGAAACTGAGCAAAAAATGAGAAGGCCACATGGGATATTTCCTACAATCCTGTTAATGTCAGGAATGCAGTGCCTAGGCCCTAGGGCATTTTGACTCAGCTTCTGTTCTCTCTCCTAAGGCTGAATGACTAGAACTCCAGCTGCAGCCTGCACTTTAACTCCCTGTTCTCTTCCCAGCACGCAGTCGTCTTATCAGTCTGTTAGGGAAGGGGGAGGAGGAGCTAGTGGAGATGTGGCTGAGGGGGACTGAGACAGGTCAGAATGTCCTTCCAGCCAATTCTGCCTTAATGGAAGTGATGCTGTACCATCCCATGCACTGGGAGAGAGTAGGAGAAACCACCCTCCTTGCTCCTGCTCCCTTCGCTAAGCTGAGCTAAGAAGTTCCCCTAAGGCTTTTCCTAACAGGCATCCATGTCCTGTGCGCCTCGCTGTCCCGCCACAATTCCTGGGGGTGGCGGGAGCTAACTCTCCTATCCTAGCAGACTTGAATGGTAGGACATAAATGGGATGGAGAGCCATGTAGCCTCTTTGTTACACGGCAGCTTACTGAAGCAGCCGTCTATTTTTAGAAGAGGAAGAAAAAGGTAGCAGCTTACTCTTTAGGGATCGGCAGGTGGAATAACCATCTGCCAGACTTTAACATTCCAGTTTTTTCAGCTGGGCTGCAAATGAGACTTTTTTGCCTGCCTCAGTGTGATGCTGTCAGTGTAATCGCACATCCTTGGGCAACCAAACATGGATGCTGGGAAAAGGAGACACAGAACTGATGGCTGAGGGAGCCTGTTAGATCGATTGTCTGAGTGATTGAATTAGAAAAAAATAGGTGGCCCAGTGACTAGGAACTTTGAAACCTCAGGTCCCTGCTCAAATGTCACCCTCAGTGAGGTCTTCTTTGGCACTCTGTTTAAAGTAGCCCCTGTCACTGACTCGCCCTGTATCCTGCATTATTGTTCTTCCCTATACACATCATTACCTGACATAATGCTGTTTTATCTGTTTATTATTTTTTCTATTATCTATCTCACCCACTTGAATGTGAGGCCCAAGAAAATAGGGACTTGGTTTTATTTACTGCTGTGTGTGTCCCCAGGACCTAGAACAAGGCCTGTTCCACGGCAGAAGCTCCGGAAATATATGTTAAATAAATCAGTGGATCAGGTGAATGAATGAACTTAGTATTAGCAAGACAATGGGTATACCAAACACAAGGACAATAACAATAGCAGTTGATATTTATTGAATGCTGCACAGTAACTCAATCCTCTTAGCAACTCTGTTCTATACATGCTGTCTTTATCCCCATTTTGCAGTTAGGAAAAATTAGACTTGGGGGTTAAGTGGCTTGCCTCTGTGAACTTGGGGTCACAATGTGAGTCGATGGCAGAGCCAGGATTTGATCATGGCCAAGAGCAATCATTCCAGACATACCACGCTGAGGATTCACTTGATAATATTTTGAATTGGGTTATTTGGAATTTCTTTCCATGATTCTTACCCAACTCTATAAAACTCTTCTACTAAACTGACCACATGAGATACATACATTTCATTTGTATCTACCTAACCTGTGACACCCATGAACTTGTCATCCTAAACCCAAACTAGCAGAACAGAATATTGCCTCTTTGCTCTGTGGCGGAAAGAGCCACATTCTTTGGCACAGTTGTGGCTCAATGGTGAAGCCATACCGGCTAGATAATGGTAGTTCCTTTTCTTGAAGATTTGGGAATAAAGATGAATGATCATTCTGCCATGCTCTGATGTTGACTTTCTCTTGCTGGAGACATGGCCTAGACAACCCTATGTACTGACAAAGTGTTTTACAAAGCCAGAACACGTTAGGACCTCTTAGTCACTTTTTTAGTCACTTTTATTCATGAAATTGCAATTTGTATGCATTCCCTCTCCGAAAATAAGATGCAACAGAAATATATCAGACCCAAACATCACACCGAGTAAAAGCAGCCCACTGAGCTCCCCAAGGGCAGTGTATATTTATACGTGCATCTGAAAGTCCCCAAGGTCCCTGCAGAGGCTCATTTCCTTGTGGGGGCTCCCAGGCGCTGTGAGCCTGCTGGCTGGGGGGTTGCATTGAGTCTCATTTTCATCCTGAGCGTAGCTTATCCACACTGCAGCACCTGGTGCAATCCATTGTCAGAGTAGTCACATCATTGTCTTGTGCTTATGAAAATTAAAGTCTCTATCATGTGTTTGTATTATAATTAGCCAAATAAAGAGTTCTATTATTCCTTTTAGAGGAGACCTACACATGAGCAAGAGAGAGACTCTGTTTTTCCATGGAAGATGCAAGGGGTCACTGCTTTGTATTTAAGGCAGGCTGCAACCCCATCTACTCTGTGGATCCTGTGCTCAGTCAGCTCCCTGTCCCAAGAATACCAGATTTTAGGGAAATTCTGTGCCACCCAACCCAGTCTAGACTGAGATACCTTCTCGGTGTTCAAACCACTAACAGATTTCTCGAGCCGTTCTTTTTCTCCTTCTGGTTGGGTCATGATTATACTTACATCTATTATGAATTCACTGAGATTTCAAAGTACTCTTCAATATTTCATATTGATTTGTAGATAATGAGTAAATCCCTGATAGAAGGAGTACAGACTCCTGCCACTTAGATTCCTGTCACATTAGAGAAAAAAATCTATTTTTTACCAAGTTTCACTTTTCAGTATATTCCATCCGTTCGAGTCATACATCGTCCAGAAAGAAAAGTAGCCCATGTGATTTGTTCTCTTGGGGTGCCTCATGTCTCTTCTCCCACCTAGCTTGGGAGTTCTCACCCTGGCTCTATGTTAAAATCACCTGGGAGTACTTCGAAAAATTAGCAATGTCCAGGCTCTACTGCAGGCCGTGTAAACCAGAATGTCTGTACCTAGGATCAAGAATCACTGAACTACAGAATTTTCCCTATCCATTCCCCTCCTACCCCCAAAGAGTTCTGCTGTGCAGCCAGTGCTGATTAAGAACAACTGCTCTAGAATGGAAGTGTCTTAAGGGCAGGCCCTGTATTTGAATGCCTCTGTTTTCCCAGCGTAAAGCAGAGGACCTAAAACCTGCCAGGCGCTCAATGCATGTATGCAGAGGCTAATGGATATTCTAGATAATTCAACTTGAACCAATGACCTTGTATCCTTGCCAGAAATATTGATGCAGTTCTGACCAGCTTTCATTTTGACACTCCCCCCACATATAAATACTAAACCATATCTTCCTAGAAATTGCAAGCTATTTCTTTGAAACCTTATTTGTTACTTCTATGTAACCAGACTCAAAGTATTCTGACACAAGCCAGTGTCCGTTTGATCTACTAGTTTGGGGCTTGGGGACTTCTTGTTTGGAAGGAGCAATAATCATGATGAAGCCTGATAACCACTTGGACCACGCCTTACCATTTTATGAAACAAAGATACAGTGTGAAAATAGATGCTTTAACTACTTGAGAAAAATTCTCAGGCCCACCCGCAATGTGGGTGAGCTACATGGGGAGCCTCCAGACTTCTCTCACACTCCAGGGGCCTGGGTTATGCCTCGTTAAACAGCTGCCGACTTCTCTGCACCAGGGGGAATGGCTTCCCTGGACTAGGTTGATTGCTGTTCAGCTGAGGGAGTATAATTTTATTGGTTCCTACTCATTTTGCCATTTAAATTTTTTATAGACTTGTCAGTTTCCTTGTCTTCTGTTCTGCAATAACATTTCCCAGCAGTATATCAACCTTAAAATCTGACTGTTGGCATATTCAGTAATGGGAATTTGGAGAGCTGCTTTTTGTTGATGTCCTAGAAGTTTGTATGCAAAGGACAATCGTCGATGCCTGGTAACTAGTATTTTTTTTTCCCTGTTTTCATTTATTAAGCTGCTTTTAAACTGGTAGGGACTGGAAACTCTTTGACTGGGAACTAGATCATTTTTTCTCCTTTTTCTTTTCACCATTCCCAGAAACAATAGCAGATCTCAGCTTCTAAGAAATTGATCTTTTCTTACTATAACAGATAATGAAAAATTGACTCTATTTTTAATCCAGTTTTCTAGATTCGAACATTCATCATCAGCTGTTGCTCTTTTCCATGTAAGATTCATCACATTTTTTTTTGTTTGTTGATTCTTTTGATCACATTTAATTAAATGTGTTTCTTTAAACTAGGAGTATTTGGTCAAATGTGGTGATGGGTCTCTCAGAGTCACCTATAAATGATTTTATGGTTTTATTTAAGCTTTTAGGTTATGCTACATACAATTTGTATCTTGCTTTAAATACAGAGGCCATTACCAAATATACTCAGAATTCCTTCATAGATTTCAAAAAGCCATTGCCTGAATAAATGTATTTATAGTAGTTAAGTATTTCTACCAAGGTGTTCCTTATGCAGGGTTTTAATCACTATGATTTTCTATTCTTCCTCCTTGTTGTCCACTGACAGAAAGGTGGGGAGAAGTCGAGCTCCACGGTAAATGTTTTTTTCCTTCCCTAAAAACAGGTAAAAAGTTGATGGCTAGAACGTTGAAATGATTAGTTAAAATGAGATTATGAGAGTATCTGTGGAAAGGAAGGAAAGTTGCAGAGGTGATGGAATCCCTTTAGAAAAGGAGGGA
Organism: Equus przewalskii; assembly: GCF_037783145.1. Taxonomy (NCBI): domain Eukaryota; kingdom Metazoa; phylum Chordata; class Mammalia; order Perissodactyla; family Equidae; genus Equus; species Equus przewalskii. The sequence goes on along the minus strand of NC_091863.1, from coordinate 111,423,179 downwards.
TGGTTTCCTTCAGAGAACAGGGAGCGGATCAGATGAAAATGAGATTGAATTACTTGAATAAGTGAAACATTCCCTTAGTTTGTTTTTCAGCTGAGAGGCCATATTAAGAACATTTATGTGAATAATACAAAACAGGGGCCACATTCACCCCTGCGTGTAACTATCAAAATGACAACTATTGACTGCTCTGCTCTAGCAGTCAAACAGAAATATCGGACATCCTTAAGTCTTCAACTCAGTGGGCTAAGACGTTTGGATGGTATTAAGACATCAGGGAAAGGCGATTTCAAAGTCACCAGTTGGATGCTCAGAACCGAGAACAAACTTCCCTTAGTGTTTGTTTCTGTTCCTTTACTGGTCTTTCTCTAAATGTTAACAAGCATGATTGGCTTAACAAGTCTAAAACTATTCATTTTCTCTACTTTCCTCCCCAAAATTGTAAGAAACTTAGAATGTTTTAACTTTGAGTTCTCACTTACTGTGTACCAAATTATTGTCTACCAACTAGGGTAAGGAATGCAGACATGAGGTTCCCATCAGTAATTGTGGAGTGTGTTGTGGTGCAAAGAGCACTGGCCTTGGAATTTTCCCTCATAGGAAGTGCTCAAGAAATGTCCAATGAGTGTTTGAATTAATGAATGAATCATTGCACCCATAATCCTATGTAAATGCGAAAAACCCAGTTCCCGGACCTCATGTTGCTTACACTTTAGAAGGGAAGCCATTACATTGGTTTGTAATTGTTAATAAGATATAGTGGGAGCCCGAGGAAGGACTGTGAATCAGGGGAATATTTGCAGAGGCAGCAGTGCTTGTACTGGATTTTGAAGGATTATTAGGAGTTTGCCACGGGGATAAGGCATGAAAGAGAAAAAGGAAACATTGTGTATTCAAAGGCTCAGAGATTTACAAGAGCCTGGGACTTGTGGAGATCGGCATATCGATGGCCCCTGACAGGGGCTATGCTATGGACATAAAGGGAACATGTTAAAGCTGTAAAAGAAAGAAGCGGAACCTGTAGTCCTCTGCCCTGGCCCCTTCCACAGGCAGCTCTGGCCCCAGCACACTGAGCTTCCCAGTCTTCTGTGCAGGTTTCCTGGTGATGTATGACAGAGAGAGGTGTAAGATGGCCACTGAGACATGAGGTCTGTGGCAGAGTTACCAGGCCTGGGTAAGATTTCAGCAAACAGTCTCACTCTCTGGGTCATAATTAAATCAACGGTATCAGTCCAGATGCTAAATACTGAAACTCGGGAGGAAAGAGGAATTACCAACTTAAAAAAGTGTGCCTTTCAGCATACATTCACTGATTATGTGCCAGACAACGTGCTGGAGATACAGCAGTGCACAAGACAGACCATGTCCTTATTCATGCAGAGATTATGTGCCAAAGCGAAGAGACATATAATAAACATGCAACCCAATGGAGAGCTAATGTCATAAAGTCATAAATGCTCTGAAGAAAATACAGCAGGATGAACAGGCAGAGTAATTAGGGAAATACTTCTTTAGCTAGGAGGGTCTGAGGTGGTATTAAGAGTGAAGCTTAAATGATGAGAAGTGTCTAGCCAAGAAGAAAGATGAAGAAGAGTGTTCCAGGCAGAGGGCAGAGGAAGCAGAAAGCCTCTAAGGCAGGAACAAGTGGATTATGTCCAAATGACAGAAAAGAGCAGTGAACCAGGGGGAGAGTCAGAGGAGATGAAGCCAGGAAGGTGGGCAGCGGCCATGTCATCTAAGGCCTTGTAGGCCATGCTAAGGAGTTTGGATTTTCTTCTAAGTAATACGAGAAGCCATTGGATGGTTTTAAGCAGAGAGGCAACACAATCAGATTTTGGTTTTTAAAGGCTTGCTCTGGAGATTGTGTGAGTAATTAAGTAGAAAAGGGCAAAAATGAAAGTGGGCGGGGGGCGCTGGCCCCGTGGCCGAGTGGTTAAGTTCGTGCGCTCTGCTTCAGGCAGCCCAGTGTTTCGTTGGTTCGAATCCTGGGCGCGGACATGACACTGCTCATCAAACCACGCTGAGGTAGCGTCCCACATGCCACAACTAGAAGGATCCACAACGAAGAATATACGACTATGTACCGGGGGGCTTTGGGGAGAAAAAGGAAAAGAATAAAATCTTAAAAAAAAAAGCAAGTGGGGAGGAGTCCAGCAAAGGAATGATGGTAGCTTGGACTAGGATGGTGGAGTGAGGATAGTGAGAGTGATCAGATTGGGACCTAATTTGGAGGTAGAACCCATAGGATCTGCTGATGGATTGGAATTGAGGATGTGGGACACAGAGAAACCTAGGTTCATTAGGTGGTACCTTTTACTGAGATGGGGAGGATTGGCAGGAGGAGCAGAGGTGAGGGAGTTCCAGTTAATATGCCAAGGGATAGGATAGGAATTGAGATATTGCATGAGGACATGTTGGAAAGGAGTTAGGACATGGTTTTCTGTGTAACCCTGAGTTAGTGGAGGTTTGCACACTAGTAAGTAACATGATCAGCTTCTGTAATTTACAATGCAGCTGGCTATTCAGTGGGAGCCCCGAAATGTTGACAACGTATAGTAAAGGTGATTTTGACTCATATGAGCAAAAAGAACGTTGCTGACTTCCTAGGCCTGATAGGACCTGTGGTCATATACAACTGAAAGTCCTATTCTTTTTCTCTGCTAATATTGTCTTTCTCCAAAACTTAGCTCCTCCTATGATTATAAACTCAGGGCACATGCACATATACTCACACACATGAAGACACTGACACATTCATACACACACATAATTGTATTATTTCCAATTTTCTGACTGAAAGTGAGCGACTTCACTTAGGGAGCTGGCCTAGCTCTCTGCTTCATGCTTCTTAATTACAGGCAATTTCCTGGGGATATGAGAGTTAGTTACTCATTTATTAGTTACCTTAGGAAGGGCTAAAAATAAGCTTTTTGTCATAAATACACTGCATGGAGGTTACTTATTTGGAGAAATTCAAGGTGGAGGATAGCCGACTCATTCTTGTCTTGGCCTATCACGTAAATAGTTATGAATCTTCTAACTCTGGCTGCTTTCTGGTTGGAGATCCATAAGGCTTCTCTGGGCATGTGTCACTTGGGCCAAAAACCTCAGTTTCTCTTGAAATTTCACCAAGCTTTCCTGGAATGGCAACTTTGGCAACCATTGCTCCAGAAATGGAGAGAATTGTACCAATGTGACTGGATTTTTGCACTAAGGAACAGGTTGAAAAGATGGCATTCCCCAGCTTGGAAGGCTGCTGTGTGGGATGGGAGTGCAGTGTACAGCCTGGGCAGTGTGCTCTGCTGCACATGGCAGGGGATTGTAATCGGCTGAACAATCATGACATTGAAAATTGGATTTAAATGTAGGCTTCCATTTCCCTGTTTCTCCTACTCACACTTATCAGCCTCAGCCTACAGCCAGCAAGTGTTCAGTTTCTTCAAGTTCTGATAACCCACCCCCCCACACGCTTTTTCTTTTTTTCCTCCTCTAAGCCCTTCCAATATGCAAGCCACAGCAACATTCAACTTAGCCCTGCATAAAGAACTGAATAAAGGCCATAGAATCTGAGAGAGAACATGAGAGAGCATTGATTCTGGGTTCTAACTCAGTGGACCTGACTGTTGGAATTGTGATGGAGCAGGGAGGGGAGGCTGAATCCACCAGCATGAAGGCAAATGCCGGAAAGATCTTTTCTCAGTGAGAGGAATTGTTCCAACAATTTCAATGTGACAGTCTCCTCATGAGCCCTTGCACTGGGCCTAAACAGGAGAATAGGAGTGAAGAGAAGGGCAACAACAATAAATCACCAAACAGCTTCACTCAATTATTTCTCTTCCAAACTGCCAATTGACTACAGAAGGCATACGATGCAAATTCTCTCCTTTCCATCTATAAAATTGCTCTGATATTTTATGAAGATGTTAAAAGAAATAATTCTCTTTTTGATTTTCTCCCTCTCATGAATCTCCTCCTCCCCAACAAAATTTGGGCATTTAATCATTTCTCAGTATTCTTTGAACCTTCTATTAAAAAGAGCTATGAATGCTTTAAAACAGTAAGAGGACACAGAGGAAGAAGGGAGTCTGGACATGTTGACTGAAGGCAAACTAATCCCTGTGCTTTTCCTTCAAAGAACTGAGGTATATAGTGGGTCCTGGGCCTTCCGGGGTCCTTGTACCTAAAATGTTTGCCTCAGTGACTGAGTAGAAGGAAGTGTGACAAAACCATCAATTCAATTCACCACTAGTATACTGAGCACCTACTTAGTACCTAGAAAAGTGCCTGGCCTGACCCCAGTGGATGTTTAAGAAATATTTTTGGATCAACTGTTCTTAGCTTTGACCTTGTGCTAGTCACTAATGACACAGAGATGAATAACATTGGTAGTACTTGTCCTCAAACAACTTACAGATTTTAGGTAATTAAAAGGTATGTAATGCAGAGTGGCTAGATGGATTGAAAAACAAGACCCAGCTATATGCTGCCTCCAGGAGATCCATGTCAGCTCTAAAGACAAACATAGGCTCGAAGTGAAGGGATGGAAGGTGATACTCCGAGCAAATGGCAACCAAAAGAAGTGGGTATAGCCATACTTATGTCAGACAAAATAGACTTCAAGCCAAAAAAGGTAACAAAAGACAAAGATGGACATTATATCATGATAAAGGGAACAATCCATCAAGAAGACATAACATTTATTAATATATATGCACTGAACATAGGAGCACCAAAATATATAAAGCAAATATTAGAAGACCAAAGGGCAAATTGACAGCAATACAATAATAGTAGGGGAGTTTAACATTCCACTTACATTGATGGATAGATGATCCAGACAGAAAGTCAACAAGGAAACATCAGGCATAAAGAACACACTAGACCAGATGTACTTAATAGATATATACAGAAAATTCCATCCAAAAGCAGCAGAATACACATTCTTCTCAAGTGCACATGGAACATTCTCAAGGATAGACCATATGTTGGGACACAAAACAAGTCTTAATAAATTTAAGAAGATTGAAATTATATCAAGCATCTTTTCCAACCACAACAGTATGAAACTAGAAATCAACTACAAGAAGAAAACTGGAAAAATCACAAATATATGGAGATTAAACAACATGCTACTAAATAACTATTGGATCAATGAAGAAGTCAAAGGAGAAATTAAAAAAATACATGTAGACAAATGAAAATATGACATACCAAAATCTATGAGATGCAGTAAAGACAGTGTTAAGAGGGAAGTTTATAGCAATACAGGCCTACCTCAAAAAAAAAAACAAGAAAAATGTCAAATAAACAATCTAACCTTACACCTAAAGGAACTAGAAAAAGAAGAACAAGTGAAGCCCAAAGTCAGTAGAAGGAAGGAAATAATAAAAATCAGAGTGGAAATAAATGAAATAGAAACTAAAAAGACCATAGAAAAGATCAATGAAAGTAAGAGCTGACTTTTTGAAAAAATAAACAAAATTGGCAAACTAGGTAGACTTACTAAGAAAAAAAGAGAGAAGGCTCAAATAAATAAAATCAAAAACAAAAGAGGAGGAGTTACAACAGATATTACAGAATTACAAAGGATCGTAAGAGACTACTACAAATAGCGATACTCCAACAAATTAGAAAATCTAGAAGAAATTGATAAATTCTTAGAATCATACCACCTTCCAAGACTGAACCACAAAGAAAATGGAAAATCTGAATAGATTGATCACCAATAAGGAGATTGAAACAGTAATCAAAACTTCCCAAAAAACAAAAGTCTAGGACCAAATGGCTTCCCTGGTGAATTCTACCAAACAGTCAAAGAAGATTTAATACCTATCCTTCTCAAACTCTTCCAAAAAATTGAAGAGGAGGGGAAGTTTCCCAACCCATTCTACAACGCCAACATTACCCTGATACCAAAACCAGACAAGGACATCACAAAGAAAGAAAATTACAGGCCAGTATATCTGATGATGAACATATATTCTCAACAAAATATTAGCAAACTGAATAAAACAATACATTAAAAGGATAATACACCATGATGAGTTGGGATTTATTCCAAGGGTGCAAGGATGGTTCAACATTCGCAAATCAATCAACATGATATACTACATCAACCAATTAAAGAATAAAAGTCTTATGATCATTTCAATAGATACAGAAAAAACATTTGATAAGATTCAGCATCCATTTATGATAAAAACTCTCAATAAGATGGGCATAGAAGAAAAGTATTTCAACATAATAAAGGCCATATATGACAAACCCCCGGCCAACATCATACTGAACAGGGAAAAACTGAAAGCCATCCCACTGAGAACAGGAACCAGACAAGGGTGCCCACTCTCACCACTCCTGTTCAACATAGTACTGGAAGTCCTAACCAGAACAATTAGGCAAGAGAAAGGAATAAAAGGAATCCAAACTGGAAAGGATGAAGTAAAGCTGTCACTATTTGTGGATGACATGATTTTATGTATAGAAAAACATAAGGAATCCACAAAAAAATTATTAGAAATAAACAAATACAGTAAAGTTGCAGAGTATAAAATCAATATACAAAAATCTATTGTGTTTCTATACGCTAACAACAAACTATCAAAAAGAGAAATTAAGAAAACCATTTCATGAAGAATAAACATGGACAAAATGTCCGTTTTACCTAAAGCAATCTACAGATTCAACGCCATCCCAATCAGAATCCCAATGACATTCTTTACAGAATTAGAACAAAGAATCCTAAAATTCATATGGGGCAACAAAAGACCCCGAATTTCTAAAGCAATCCTGAGAAAAAAGAACAAAATGGGAGGCATCACAATCCCTGACTTCAAAACATACTACAAAGCTACAGTAATCAAAACAGCATGGTACTGGTACAAAAACAGGTGCACAGATCAATGAAACAGAATTGAAAGCCCAGAAATAAAACCACACATCTACGGACAGCTTATCTTTGACAAAGGAGCTGAGGGCATACAATGGGGAAAAGAAAGTCTTTTCAACAAATGGTGCTGGGAAAACTGGAAAGCCACATGTAAAAGAATGACAATTGACCATTCTTTTTCACCATTCACCAAAATAAACTCAAAATGGATCAAAGACCTAAAGGTGACATCTGAAACCATAAGGCTTCTGGAAGAAAACATAGGCAGTACACTCTTTGACATCAGTATTAAAAGGATCTTTTTGGACACCATGCCTTCTCAGAGAAGGGAAACAATAGAAAGAATAAACAAATGGGACTTCATCAGACTAAAGAGCTTCTTCAAGGCAAATGAAAGCAGGATTGAAACAAAAAAACAACCCACTAACTGGGAAAAAATATTTGCAAGTCATATATCTGACAAAGGCTTAATATCCATAATATATAAAGAACTCTCACAACTCAACAACAAAACATCAAACAACCCAATGAAAAAATGGGCTGGAGACATGAACAAACATTTCTCCAAAGAAGATATACTGATGGCCAATAGGCACATGAAAAGATGCTCATCATTGCTGATCATCAGGGAAATGCAAATCAAAACTACACTAAGATATCACCTTACACCCGTTAGAATGACAAAAATATCTAAAACTAATAGCAACAAATGTTGGAGAGGTTGCGGAGAAAAAGGAGCCCTCATACACTGCTGGTGGGAATGCAAACTGGTGCAGCCACTATGGAAAACAGTATGGAGATTCCTCAAAAAATTAAAAATAAAACTACCATACAATCCAGCCATCCCACTACTGGGTATTTATCCAAAGAGCTTGAAGTCAGCAATCCCAAAAGTCTTATGCACCCCAATGTTCATTGCAGCATTATTTACAATAGCCAAGACATGGAAGCAACCTAAGTGCCCAGCAACAGACGAATGGATAAAGAAGATGTGGTACATATATACAATGGAATACTACTCAGCTGTAAAACAGAACAAAATCATTCCATTTGCAATAACATGGATGGACCTTGAGGGAATTATGTTAAGTGAAATAAGCCAGCGAGAGAAGGATAATCTGTGTATGAGTCCACTTATATGAGGAATTTAAAATTATGGACTAAGAACAGTTTAGTGGATACCAGGGGAAAGGTGGGGTGGGGGGTGGGCACAAAGGGTGAAGTGGTGCACCTACAACATGACTGACAAACATTAATGTACAACTGAAATTTCACAAGATTGTAACCTATCATTAACTCAATAAAAAAAAAGAAAACCATTTCATTTACAATAACAGCAAAAAGAATAAGATACCTAAGAATAAATTTAACCAAGGACGTAAAAGAACCTATACACTGAAAACTATGAGACATTTCTGAAAAAAATTGAAGAAGATACAGAGAAATGGAAAGATATTCTGTCCTCATGGATTGAAAGAATTAACATTGTTAAAATGTCCATATTACCTAACGCAATCTACAGATTCAGTGTAATCACTATCAAAATCCCAATTTTTCACAGAAATAGAATAAAAAATCCTGAAATTTATATTGAACAACAAAAGATCCTGAGTAACCAATGCAATTTCGAGAGTAAAGAACAAAGCTGGAGGTATCACACTCCCTGATTTCAAACTGTACTACAAAGCTATAGTAATTAAAACAGTAGGGTATTGGCACAAAAACAGACACATAGATCAATGAAACAGAATAGAGAGCCCAGAAATAAATCCATACATATATGGACAACTAGTTTATCACAAGAGAGCCAAGAACATACAATGGAGAAAGGGAAATGACTTCAATAAATTGTGTTGAGAAAACTGGACAACTGCACACAAAAGAATGAAACTAGATCACTATCTTACACAACACACAAAAATTAACTCAAAATGGAATAAAGACTTGAGTGTAAGACCTGAAACCATAAAACTAGAAGAGAACAGTATGCTCTTTGACATTGGTCTTAGCAATATCTTTTTGGATATATCTTCTCAGGCAAGGGAAACAAAAGCAAAAATAAACAAATGGGACTACAATCTAAAACGCTTCTGCACAGCAAAGGAAACTATCAACAAAATGAAAAGACAACCTACTGAATAAGAGAAGATACTTGCAAATCATACATTCAATAAGGAGTTAATATCCAAAATATATGAAGAACTCATACAACCCAACAACAAAGAAACAAACAACCCAATTAAGAAATGGGCAGAGGATCTGAATAGACATTTTTCCAAAGAAGATATACAGATGACCAACAGGCACATGAAAAGATGTTCAACATCACTAATTATTAGGGAAATGGAAATTAAAACCACATTGAGGCATCATCTCATGCCCGTTAGAATGGCTATTATCAAAAAGACCAGAAATAACAAGTGTTAGAGAGGAGGTAGAGAAAAGGGAACCCTTGTGTGCTGTTGGGGGGAATGTAAATTGGTGCAGCCATTATGAAAAACAGTATGAAGATTCCTCAAAAAATTAAGATTAGGACTACATACAATCCAGCTATTCCACGTCTGGGTATTTATCCAAAGAACAAGAAAACACTAGTTCAAAAAGATATATGTATCCCTACGTTCATTGCAGCATTATTTGCAATAGCCAAGATATGGAAAGAACCTAAGTGCCCATCAAGGGATGAATGGATAAAGAAGATGTGGTATATATATAAATGGAATACTCCTCAGCCATAAAAAGAGGAAATCTTGCCATTTGCAACAACATGGATGGACCTTGAGGATATGCTAAGTGAAATACGTCAGATGGAGAAATACAAATACCATATGATTTCACTCATATGTAGAATATAAAAAATAAAACAAAAGAACAAACAAAACAAGACAGAAACAAATTCATAGAGGTAGACAACAGATTGGCAGTTGCCAAAGGGGAAGGGAGGTGGGGGGAAGAAGAAAAGGGTGAAGGGGATCAATTATGTGGTGATGGATGGAAACTAGACTTTTGGTGGTGAGCATGCTGTAGTACATATAGATGTTGAGTTATGATGTTGTACACCTGAAACCTATACAATATTATAAACCAATGTTACCTCAATTTAAAAAAAAGAGGAAAAGAAAAGGTATACAATAGAATAAACTAGTGCTCTTACTCCCTCCCTTTCGCCTTGTCTCCAGCTCCACTAGGAAATCTTAATTTGTGTTGTTATTGTTAATGTCATAAGAAGCATTTTTAAACAGAAGAGCAAATATGCCTCGTGATGCTGGAGAAAGATCCCATGGCATTTATTTAGATAAGTAGGATTTAAGTTCAGAGGCAGCTGATGTTGTGGCTAAGCTTTGTACACGTGGAGCAATTTGTCAGCAGTGCTACCAAAAGCCTGAGCGGATGTTCCCCAATTCAGCAGATGTCTCTAAGAGTCCTTTGAATGTTTGACCTCATCAAGAAAAAGCAGAAGCATGGGCTTTTGGATTCCTTTATCAAAGCGGGAATACTCATGGTTCAGATCTGAATCTGGACCAGTGTCCTGGTCCTGAGATGCATTCACATGACAGACTGCTATGACTGACCATGCAGGCCCTAGATGTGGTGTGACAGCTAGAGCCATCAGCCCCATAGTGGTTTGGTGGCACAAGCTATTTGGGCATGTGCCCAGGCCTCTGCTGTAACCAGGTTAATCAGCAAGTGTGCTCAGCCCCAAGTGGCCTCCTAAAAGTCTCTGGAACCAGCACGGTGGAAATAGTGCTGGCCCAGCAGACAGAAGTGGGGCAGTAGTACAGCATCTACTGTGGCTCACTCTACTACTCTGATGCTTCACTGGTGAGTTTCCCTTCAAGATATCTAACAACCATGCCTGACGTCATGTGGTATTAGGACCCACTCACATAATTGTTCATAGTAGTTAGTGATTTGTGGAGTCTGAACCATTCCAAGCCAGGGATCCATGTTCACTTAGCCGAGCAAGGCTGAATTGAGCCTGCCTCAGAACTTCCGATCGGATTGAGGATTTAGACACTCACCATTGTCTGCCATCATCTCCATTATCTTGTTACTCTTCTATCCAGTCTGCTACTGATGCTGAAGTACTGGTTGAAGGATACATAGGAGCCATTCACACAGAGATGGCAGAGGAAGAGTTGGGGGAGGCATTCCAGGCAGGGGGAGTATCATGTAAAAGTTGGAGATGTGGAAGAACATCGGTTTCTCATTTAACAAATAAGATCACTGAGGTATAGAGGAGTTAGGCATCCTGCTAAAGTTCACATACCTAGTAAGTAGCAGAGCCCAGATTTAAAAGCATATGTATCTAACTCTGAAGCCATATGCTGCACATATGCTGCTTCATGAAGGTCAGGCTGAGGAGTTTGGCCGTATCTTGTAAGATGTGGGGAGCCACTGAAACGTTAGGGAGGAGATTTACATAAAGAAAACAATGTTTAAGGAAGATTAATTTGGTGGCCATGTGCAGGCTAGATTAACAAAGTGAGAGGCTAGAAATAGAGACCAGTTGGAGGACGCTGTAGAAGCCTTGTCTTATTACTGTGTGCTGAGCCATTGATATTTACTTCCTCTATCATAATATTGATCACAGCTGTATTTTTTAAAGTTGGTCTTCGCCCTCTATTCTGTAATCCTGATCAGGATAGGGGCTGTATCTCTCTTATTCACTGCTTTATCCTCGGTGCCCAGCACTGTTCCAGGCACGTAGTAAATATGTGTCAGGTGAGTGAATGAATATGAATGAAGGACAATAAAAGAAGATTTGAAATGGTTCAGCTAAAGTAAAACAGATAAAAATTTAAAACAGTAGAGTGAGGATGATAACAGCTACCATTTCATGAGCAGCTGTTATGAGCTAAAGCAAGTGCGTTAACTATATTTTCTCAATTTATCTTCACAGCCACCATGGAAAGTGGGTCCTGTTATCATCCCTAATTTAAAGCTGAGGAAATTCCCTTTAAGAAGGGTTACAATGGAGTGTCGTGATGATAGTTAACAATATTGTATTGTATTTTTGTAAGGTGCCAAGAGAGTAGGTGTCAAATGTTCTCACCAAACACACAAAGGTAACTATGTGAGGTGATGGAGGTGTTAACTAACCCTATTGTGGTAATCATTTCACGATATGTACATGTATCAAATCATCATGTTGTATACCTTAAACTTACACCATGTTATTTGTCAATTATATATCAGTAAATCTGGAAAAAAAGAGAAGAGGTAGAATGATTGGCCACAATGCCAGGAAAAGGCTGAGCTAGCATTTGAACCCAGATCTGATTAATTCCAAAGCCTGTACTTAGAAGCACTCTGTTTAGGTACTTGAAGAATTTGGGGTTGAAGATTGAAGCTGGGAAGTTAGAAAAGAGAGAAAATGTTTTCTGAGGTCCCTTTTGACTTATTGATCAGTGATTTTGAAGATTTTGGTTTTAGACCTTTTTTGAGGCACCAGCAGGCCAGCCCAGTACAGATGAGATTCTCAGTAGACTTCTGATGATAGAGAAATGGGGCTCAGATGAGAAGTCAAGCTGGGGGCAGAAATTTAGCAACCAATAGCATGGGGGCAACAGGTGATACTCAGAGTCTTTTCAAGACAAAGAATGTAGAGTGTGAAGACCACAGGCGCAAAGCCTCCACCTGGGTTGATAACTGTAATCAGCCAACTAGAGGAAGAAGAGGAGCTGACAAATGATGCGTCTTACTCAAGGTCAGGCCCCTAGATCAGTGTTGACAGACAACCCAGAGCTGCCGGAGGAAAGCGTGGAGAGTAGACCTCTGGATGAGCATCTGGGTAGGGCACAGGCCCAACGGGTTTATTGCCTGGGTTGGAGCAGGGACCTCAGGTCCTCCTTCCAAAACAGTTCTAGGCAGGAATATGAATACCAAAGATTTGTTCTGAAGGAGATTGCTGTGAAAGAGTCACTTAACACACTTCCAAAATAGGTTGTCAAGTAAGGGATGCCCAAGAGAAGTATAGAGCATATGTAGAGAGCCAAATGGTGTGTTCTGTATTCTCCATCTGAATGTATAAGTGTGGACATATTGGGGCCACTTAAGTGGCAAGACAAAGTACAGCCTTGGGAGCTGAGTGAGGGGGAGTTGGAGGAAGGAACAAGGGATTATTAGAGTTTTATGCTACCAAGAGGTCATATGGCCAGTAAGTGTACTGGCAAAAGGCCTGGAGGGAGGGACTCATTAATTGCCCTTGCTACATTAGGCGTGTATGAACGTCCTGATGGTATTGCTGCCCAGAGAATTACTGAGTCACTATTGTGCCAGGGTCTTGTTTTTGGAGCTCTCAAAAGTGATCTTGTGGTCATTTCCTGGATGCTTACTTTGGCCATCTGTCAGAGGGCAGAAATGCCTATCCCCACAGTGGTTGCTGAAGCAGTAGGGGCAGCACTGATGCCCGCCCTCACCCGGCTGTCTGTATAGTATGGCCCTGCAGACTCACGCTCAGCTTCACCACATTTTTTCTGCTTTGCATTTTGAGTGGTCCCTGGGCTTGGATCCTCATGATGTTATTAACTAGAAGGTATCCCTAAGAAGAATCGCTTCTTCAGCATGGCTCTTCGAACCTGCTTAGGATAAAAGATAAAGTGGATCCAAGAAGCTGATAGTCATGCTAGCTGGACCAGTCCATTCCATAGACTGAGACAGAAATAGATTCTTTCAGTTTACTAACAGCTTACCAACTATTAATGCAGCAGTTTTCATGGTGAGTCCTCCTCACTGTGGCTTCACTGCCAGGAAGAAAGAGAAAGAAGACCCAGGGGTCACTAAAACTTGCAATGACCAAAATATTAGCGCACTTCCACACAAACTACCCTCTGTCTGTCAAGATCTGCCAATGTGGACCCACTTTTTCACTCTGCCCTTGTGTGGTGGGCATTCCAAGGGAGCACACTCTATGTGTACCTTGGCCTTCAGTGCCAGCAGCCACCTGGTTGCTTCTAAGTCAGAGTCAGCCTGGATGTAGGATAACAGCTTTGGCAAAGAGTACAGCAAGGCCCTTATTATCTGAGGCATATGAGCAATTGTTGTTTAATGTAAATCCTTGTTTAGCTTTCCAACTCTTTATTGTTCTTCTATTGTGCTTAAAAAGGATACTGATCCACAGAGGGTAAAAGAGAGACAGTCATAGGCTCTTTGTTCCCTAGATCCCTTTCTCCTCTACTTCTATCATCTTGTGTGTGGGCCAGGTGTATTCATCTTCTCTGAGCGGTAACATATAGATCTGGGGTTATTAAAAAGAAATAAACAGTGGCCGGCCCCATGGCTGAGTGGTTAAGTTCACATGCTTCACCTTGGCAGCCTCAGGTTTTGACCATTTGGATCCTGGACACGGACCTAGCACTGCTCATCAAGCCATGCTGAGGAGGTGTCTCACATAGAAGAACTAGAACCTACAACTAGGATATACAACTAAGTACTGGGGGGTTTTGGGAAGGAAAAAAAGGAGGAAGACTGGCAACGGATTAAAATAAAAGATTAAAAAAACCCAAACATAATATTGGATAAACACACACACACACACACACACACACACACACACACACGAGTGAGTGTCTCTCAGAAGTCTCAGCACTGGTTAGATGTACCCTAAAAATTTGAGCCAAAAGGACTCTGACCCAGGGGCAGTACTGCCTTCCTACAGGACATTTGGCAAAGTTGTGAAAGTGTTTTTAGTTTGTCAGACTGACTAAAGGGAACTATTGGCATTTTGTGAGCAGGTATCAGTGTTGTGAAATGCTCTGCATTGAGTGGGGATGTCCTGCCCAACAAGGAATTATCAGGGCCCCAATGCCGTAGTGCTGCCCTTAGAGGGAAACACTGAAGAGGAAACTGGTGAGGAGGGCACAGGAGATTTCTTACAGGATTTCTAGTGTTATCAAAGATCTATGAAGAATGACGAGGTGGTGCTTCTCAAAATGTGATCTCTAGATCACCTATATCACAATTGCCTGGAGTGCTTGTTCAAATACACTTTCTGGATCCCACCCAAGACCTGCTGCATCAGCGTCTCTGGGAAAGGGACCAAGGAGTCTGCATTTTAGCAAGCACTCCAAATGATTTTTATGTGCACTGAAGCTTGAGAACCATTGGTCTAAAGGATCTTTCTTTCTAAGGACGAAGAGGCTTATATATATGAATTAGTTTAGCCCTCAGCCTATATGTAAAGTCAAAGAGAAAACCAGCTATCCCCATTGAGAAAAACGCAATTGGGAGTAGGTTTGGACAATAGAAAGAGGTGTTTAGGGGCTTGCCTGGTTGCTTAGGGGTTAAGTTCAGCACACTCCACTTTGGCAGCCCGGGTTTGCGGGTTTGGATCCCAGGCATGAACCTATACCACTTGTCAGCCATGCTGTGGCAGCAACCCACATATAAAATAGAGGAAGATTGGCACAGATGTTAGTTCAGGGCTAATCTTCCTCAGAAAAAAGAAGAAAATGAGGTGTTTAGGATAGATTGAGGGAGATAGAAGGAATCCTTATTTCTTCTCCTTTGAAAATATTTAGAATCTCATTATTTTAAACATGGTCCCAGTCTCAAAGGGCTTAAAGATTCAATTTACAAAATACAACCTACAAAGTTAGCCAGGAAACCTATGAGAGGGGCTTGCCTGGTGGCACAGTGGTTAAGTTCGCACGTTCTGCTTTGGCGGCTCAGGGTTCGCCAGTTCGGATCCTGCGTGTGGACATGGCACTGCTTGGCACGCCATGCTGTGGTAGGCGTCCCACATATAAAGTAGAGGACAATGGGCATGGATGTTAGCTCAGGGCCAGTCTTCCTCAGCAAAAAGAGGAGGATCGGCAGCAGTTAGCTCAGGGCTAATCTTCCTCAAAAAAAAAAAAAAAAAACCTATGAGAAAATGTTCAACTTCCTTCTCTAGTAATCAAGGAAATTCAAGTTAATAAAACATCTATTTTATATTTCACATATTGGCAAAAGGTGATTTCATGTATTTGTTTGTATTTTACTGATAATACACATTGTTGAAGAATATTAAGTTAAGAAAGGTATTGAAGTATACTGCTATTGGAAAGATATATTTAAACAATCTTTCTGGAAATCATGTTGACCACATGTAGCTAAAGCCTTAAAATGCATATATCCTTGGATCTTGTATTTCTACATCTAGAACAAAAACTAAGAGATTTCACTGTCATTTGTATGCACTTTGTCAGCAAATGTGACTTAGATTTTCATTGCTGCCTTATTATAACAAAAATGGGCAAATTTTCCACAATAGGCATGAGCAACTTTAATAAGCAGAAATAAGTCAATTTAAATATGTCTGTGGCACAGACTAGAGGCAGGGAAGGATGCAGAGTCCTTTCCAATTACATTTCAGTAATTTGGTGGGATGGTGATCATAGATTTCATTTAACATAATACGATCAGTTCTGTACACACCAGCTCATACCAGTATAGCATTACCTAAAAAGGAAATTTGGTAGTGCTTGCTTTCCCCTCTTGGGTACATTCTATTATTGGTCTCGTATTGATCTAATGCATATCATTCCCAACGGCAAGGTGGTTGGAATGGAGTAGCTACTTGGGCAGTAGTGGTAAGTTGGGCTTTATTTATTTTAATTTACATATCATGAATATCAAATAAATTGGATTGACCAGCAAGTTTCGATAAGGCATCAGAAACCTTTGTAAATGAATGTCACTCTTTTGTTTAATTTTTTTCTGAATATGCCATTTGCATTCTATTCCCTTGAGTTATTTATTATTTCTAGCCCTCATAGAATGGCAGAATTAAATCTCTCTAGTTCTATTTATGAATACAGTACAGATGCAATAATATACTTATGGGGTCATTTTGGCAGGAAGAACTTGGTTTTCCAATAAATGAGATGCAACTAAAAGTATTCATTAAATTCAAAACCACTAAGACCATACTAATTCCATTTAGAGACTGAGCTTGAAAACGTGAATCATCATTATACATTACATTTAAAAGACATTGATTGCACTTGTATGCAATAAGACTTTACAGATTCCCAGGAAAATTGAAATGAGTTGCTGAAAATAACAGGAATTGGTACACTGGAGAGTTAGCAAAGTAAACAGGCTGTAGATAGTGTCACAACAATGCACTTCACTCACTTCTTTTGATAAAGGGAGTTAGATTCTAATTATTTGTGAAACTGTCACTACAGCCTTAGTAACAATAAGATGATCTTCATAATCAGATACCTCTGACTCTCTACTGTGAACCTGGGGTTGATAAATAGGGTGCAGTAGCTTAGACACTGTTTTTCTTCTTATTTTGTTTGTAATGAAATATTGAGTGTGGGAATTAGTCAGATGGACCTGGAAGAAGATTCTTCCAAATCAAATATGTGACAATACTAAGAGGCTTCTATGCCATAGGAAATAGAATTTAGAGGCTAAGGAGACCCCAAGGGAGCCAACCTGAGACATACATCTATCCCCTGATTCTGGTGGAGACTATACAATAGCCACTGGAGCCCTTGCATGGGGAAGTGTAATACACAGTTCAGGCTAAACTGACTGGATTGTTATCACACAGTCAGTGGCTCACCAGCCTTCTTGGTAGATTGAACTGATAGTCTTTTATTTTGCAATGTTTTGACAGTCACTGGCACCACTTAGATTGTCTCTGTTATAATACAATCTCATTCATAGCTGCAATTCCTAATTATGTGATAATGTGATAATCACTTTGATTTTCACAGAGCCTTTTTTCTTATAAACTCCTGGAATATTCACACCAATTTAAATTTTCTCCTTAGAAGAATTGTGTAAGATAAACGTGGAAGGTAGTGCAGCTCCTCAGACTTTGCTCCAAACCCCTTGGGACCCAGTGCATTTTGGAATACAGCACTATTTTGGAATGAGAATGGCAATAACAAATATTATGAAATAAAATCTATTCCTGACCACCTAACCCCCCCGATCAACTCTTGTGGGCTTCTGCTCATTCCTACGCCAAGACCTCTATATTAGCTCAGGTGGTTCCCTGTACTGAAATGCCTTTTCTCCTCTACTTTGCTTATTCTTAAGTGTCATTCAGCTCAACCTCCTCCATGAAGGCTTCTCTGACACCTGCAGTTTATACTGATCCTTGTTCTACTGACCTCCTGCAGCACTTGTCCTTAGTACCACTGATTCCCTATTAATTGTTCTCTGCTTCATGTGATATACATATATGTTTCACTGGTATGCATTGTTTGCTTTTGGCTAGGCACTGTACTTACTATTTTATATTGATCATGTTGCTTAGTTCCTACCACTCAGAATTGTCATTTTTCCCATTTTATAAGGTTCAGAGAGGTTAAATAACTTGCCAAGGCTACATAGTTCATCAGTGGTGAAACTGGGATTTAAACCCAGTTCCCGTATGAATTCAGAACCTATACTCTTTATTTATTTATTGTTTTTGGTGAGGAAGATTCGCCCTGAGCTAACATTTGCTGCCAATCTTCCTCTTTTTGTATGTGAGCTGCCACCACAGCATGGCCACTGACAGATGAGTGGTGTAGGTCTCCACCCGGGAACTGAACCTGGGCTGCTGAAGCAGAGCACTCTGGACTTAACCACTAAGCCACTGGGGCTGGCCCATATACTCTTTAACTACTACCTTATTGGTATTAATCTGTGCCCTAAAAGAGCTCACACTCAAGCTGGGAGGATAAGAGTTTGACATCATGTATTTCCTTGTTATGGACTGAATGTTCGTTCCCCCCAAAATTTGTATGTTAAAGCCCTAAGTCCCAATGTGATGGTATTAGGAGTCGAGACCTTTGGGAGGAAATGATGTTTAGATAAGGTCATGGTGATGGCACTCCCATGATGGGACTAGTGCCCTTATAAGAAGAGAAGGCAAAATTATTAAAAATAACTATAGCTACAATAATCTGATAATGGATACATACTATAAAAAGATGTAAATTGTGACATCAAAAACAAAATGTGGGAGGAGAATGAAAGTGTAGAGTTTGTATGTGATTAAAGTTAAGTTGTTATCAGCTTACAATAGACTGCCATAACTATGACATGTTTTATGTAAGCCTCATGGTAACTACAAAACAAAAACATATGGTAGATAGACAAAAGATAAAGAAAAAGGAATCAAAGCATACTACTATAGACAATCATCAAATCACAAAGGAAGACAGCAAGAGAGGAAGAAAGGAACAAAGTATCTATATCATCCAGAAAACAACTAACAAAATGGCAATAGCAAGCCTTTGCCTATCAATAATCACTTTAAATATAAATGGACTAAACTGTCCAATAATAAGACATAGAGTAGCTGAATGGATAAAAAAATATGACTCAACTATATGCTACCTGCAAGAGACTCACTTCAGCTTTTAAAGATACATATTGACTGAAAACGAAGGCAAAGAAAAAGATATTCCATGCAAATGAAAACCAAAAGACAGTAGGGGTAGCTATACTTCTATCAGACAAAATAAACTTTGTCAAAAACTGTAAGAAGAGACAAAGAAGGTCATTATATAGTGATAAAGGGGTCAATTCATCAAGAGGATACAACAATTATAAATATTTATCCTCTTGTCATCAGAGTGCCTAAATATTAAAGCAAATATTAACGTATTTGAAGGAGAAATAGACAGCAGTACAATAATAGAAGGAGATTTCAGTACCCCCATTTCAACAATGCACAGTCCATCCAGAGAGAAAATCAATAAGAAACACACTTAAACTACACTATAGACCTAATGGACATAAGAGACATATACAGAACATTCCATCCAACAACAGCAGAATGCACATTCTTCTCAAGTGCACTTGGAACATTCTCCATGGTAGATCATATGTTAGGCTACAAAAGAAGTCTTAAAAAATTTAAGATTGAAATCATATCAAGCATCATTTCTAATCAATAGTATGAAAGGAGAAATCAGTAACAGGAGGAAAACTGGAAAAGTCACAGATATGTAGAGATTAAACAACATGCTCCTGAAGAACCAATGGGTCAAAGAAGAAATAAAAAATTAAAAATATATTGAGACAAGCAATAGTGGAAATGCAATATACCAAAACTTATGAGATGGAGCAAAAGCAGTTCTAAGAGGGAACTTTATAGCAATAAATGCCTACATTAAGGAAATAGGAAGATTTCAAATACACAACCTTATTTTATACCTTAAGGAACTAGAAAGAGAACAACAAACTAAGCCCAAAATAAGTACAAGAAAGGAAATAACAAAGATAAGAGAAGAAATAAATTACATAAAGTCGAAAAAGAAAATAGAGATGAATGAAACTAAGAGTTGGTTTTTTGATTAAAAAATTGAGAAATCTTTAGCTAGACTCAGAATAAAAGAAAGAAGACTCAAATAAATAAAATCAGAAATGGAAGAGGAGACATTATAACTGATACCACAGAAATATAAAGCATCATAAGAGATTACTATGAATAAGAGACTATTATATGAACTAACAAATTGGATAACCTGGAAGAAACAGATAAATTCCAAGAAACATAAAACCTACCAATACTGAATCATTAAGAAATAGAAAATCTGAACAGATTAGTGTTGAGTAAGGAGATGAAATAAGTAATCAAAAATCTCCTAACAATGAAAACTCCAGGACCAGATGGCTTCACTGGTGAATTCTAACAAACATTTAAAGAAGAATTAATATTTATCCCTCTAAAACTCTTCCAAAAAATTGAGTTGGAGGGAACACTTCCAAACTCATTTTAGGAGGCCAGCATTACCCTAATACTAAAGCCAGACAGGATACTATAAGAACAAAAACTATAGGCCAATATCTCTGGTGAACATAGATGTAAAAATCCTCAACAAAATACTGGCAAAACAAATATAACAGCACATTAAAAGGATCATACCTCATGATCAAGTGGGATTTATCCCTGGGATGCAAGGATGGTTTAACCTATGCAAATCAATGTTATATACCACATTAACAAAATGAAGGTTAAAAATCACATCATCTCAAGAGATGCAGAAAAAGCATTTGACAGACTTCAACATCCTTTCCTGATAAAAATATAGAAGGAATTCACCTCAACATAATAAAGGCCATATATGACAGACTCACAGCTAACATCATACTTAATGGTGAAAAGCTGAAACCTTTTCCTATAAGATCAGGAACAAGACAAGGATGCCCAATCTTACCACTTCTGTTCAACTTAGTACTGGAAGTCCTAGCCAAAGCAATTAGACAAGAAAAATAAATGAAAGGCATCCAAATCATAAAGGAAGAGGTAAAATTATCTCTGCAGATGACATGATCTTATATATAGGAAATCCTAATGATTCCACCAAAAAATAATTAGAAATTATAAATGAATTCAGTAAATTTTCAGGATACAAAATCAACATACAAAAATCAATTGTGTTTCTATACACTGACAACAGACTATCTGAAGAAGAAATTAAGAAAACAATTCCATTTACAATAACATAAAAAAGAGTAAAATAGGAAGAAATATAACCAAGGGGGTAAAAGATCTGTACTGCAAAAACACTAGTGAAAGAAATTGAAGAAGACACAGATAAATGGAAAGATATCCTCTGTTCATGGATTACAAGAATTAGTATTGTTAAAATGTCCATATTACGCAAAATGATCTCCAGATTCAATGAAATCCTTGTAAAACCCAATGGTATATTTCATATAAATAGGAAAAGCAATCCTAAAATTCATATGGAACAACAAAAGACTTCTAATAGCTAAAGTAATCTTGAGCAAGGAGAGCAAAGCTGGAGGCATCACACTTCCTAATTTCAAACTACATTACAAAGCTATAGTAATCAAAACACTATGGCATTGGCATTAAAAACAGACACATAATTCAATGGAACAGAAAAGTAGACCAGAAATAAACCCATGCATATAAGGTGAACTAATTTTTCACAAAGGGTGGCCAAGAATATGTAATGGGGAAAAGATAATCTTTTCAATAAAGGGTGCTGGGAAAACTGGATATCAACCTGAAAAAGAATGAAATTGGGTCCTTATCTTGCGCCATACTCAAAAATCAACTCAAAATGGATTAAAGACATAAATATAAGACCTGAAACCATAAAACTCTTAGAAGAAAACATAGGGAAAAAACTCCTTGACTATGATCTTGGCAATAATTTTTTTCGATCTGACACCAGAAGCCAAGGCAACAAAAGCAAAAATAAATAAGTGGTACTACATCAAATTAAATAATTTCTGCACAGCAAAGGAAACAATAAAATGAAAACACCACCTACGGAATGGGAGAAAATATTTGCAAGCTGTATATCCAATAAGGGGTTAATACACAAAATATACAAGGAACTTACAATTCAATAGCAAAAAACCCACAAATAACCCAATTCAAAATGGACAAAGAACCTGAATAGATATTTTTCCAAGAAGACATACAAATGGCTAAGAAGTACATGAAAAGATGCTCGACATTACCTGTCAAAACCACAATGAGATATCATGTCACACCTGGGAGGATGGCTATCTTCAAAAAGTCAGGAGATAACAAGTGTTTGCAAGGATGTAGAGGAAAGGAAACCCTTATGATGGGAATGTAAATTGGTACAGCCATTAAGGAAAACAGTATGGAGGTTCCTTAAAAAGTTACACTTATCTCCGACTTCCAGCTTCCAGAACTTTGAGAAATACATTTCCGTTATTTAAACTGTTATAGCAGACCTAGCAGGCTAAATCCCTCCTCGTTGGGCATTGGAGCAGAGCTGGGAACTTCTTTAGTGTTCAATATTTGTATGTTACTTGAATGCTTAATAATCGAGAAGCTACTGAACCTCATTAAAGCCCAGCACAGCATATCTTAGTTTGGAACACGGTAAGTGTACTGAAAACATTCCTAGGCTGATGTATTTCAACACCAGATTGTGTAATTAAGCAAAAAAAGTGCTACAATTTGATCAAGTTACCTTCTCTGTGCCTTAATTTACTCATCTGTAAAATGGGAATAATATTAGTACCTCCCTCATAAGATTATTGTGAGGAATTAAAACATGTCAGTAGTTAGTACCTTGCAAAGAGAAAGCCCTATAGGTCTCTACTATTGGTATTGTTGTTGTTGTTAGTGTGTGCAACTTGATACGAGTTGGAGAGGGATGGTTTTGATAATGATGCTAGTGATCCTTATGTCTTAGAGAAAGAGACGCCCTATCACTGTCTCATATGCAACTTGGCACAGTGCTTGACACATAACAGGTACTACAAAAATATTTGTAGAATGAACAAGTTATGGAATGATCTCAAACCCTCACAGTGCTGAAATATCTATGTAGAAAAAGTTCAAAAGGTAGAGGTTGGATGACATCTTTCCCTCATGTTAAAATGAGTGGCTTTCCAATATACACTAACATCCAGTCTTTCCCTCCATTCTGAACCCTGAAACCCAATTTCTTGCTCAGCACCATGGCAGGGTCCCTCTTTTATGACAGATCTTTCTCTTTTTTTGCCTTGATATACAGTTATAAGCAAGGATGCCACAGTAATAACTCTGTTCTCTGGCATATGAATGAGAATGATTTTTTCGGAGCTCTCCATGCCTACTGCTTTGAGTTATTTGCCATTTCCTTTATGGGCCTGTTGAAGAGAACTGGCCTATGGGATGTGTCATGAAAGCCCCATGCAGTGTCTTCTCTAAGACACTGGGGAATTTTGATTGGTTTTCTTTTTGTAGGATTCTAAGGAGATGCCCATCTGAGCTTGGACAGACTGCCTGTTGTTACCCTTGGTGTTTATCATGATGGCACCAAATCAAAGGACTTTTGTACTATTGGGAGGAAAAACAATCAAACATTCTTGCTGCGAGAGACCTTTGAGACCATCTGGTCAACATTCCCATCTAGGGGCAGGGACCATGTTTGCGTTTTTTACCTTTGCGTCTCCAGTGCATAGCACTACGCTTGGCATAGAGTAGGTGTGTGATAGACATCTGTTGATTAAATGAATATTTTGCAAGTGGAAGACTGAAAATATTTTATGTTAGCCTATTTGGATTTGGCCATTTTCCTCAATACTGCAGCAAAGAAAAGCTTTTCTCTCCACCTGTACCCCAGCCTGGATTATCCAGCTCTGTTCTGTACTTCACACATCCTTAATTTCTCCCGTTATAGCACTTGCTGTACTGTACTGTCTGTCTTGCTGTCCCCACTCTCATTCCTGTAGTTCTGTGTCTGTCTTGTCCACTGCTATATTCCCAGTGCTGAGAACAGTTCTGAGCTGATGGTTGGTGCTCAAAACATATTAATTGGGGGGGGGCCAGCCTGGCGGTGTAGTGGTTAAATTCCCATGTTCTGCTTTGGCAACCCAGGATTCACTGGCCCAGGGTTTGCTGGTTCGGATCCCAGGTGTGGACCTATGCACTGCTTATGAAGCCATGCTGTGGCAGGTGTCCCACATATAAAATCGAGGAAGATGGGCACAGATGTTAGCTCAGGGCCAATCTTCCTCAGCAAAAACGAGGAGGATTGGCAGATGTTAGCTCAGGGCTAATCTTCCTCAAAAAAAAAAAAAGAAAAAAAAGTTAGATGAATGATTTTAACCATGGTGGACAGCAAAAACAATCCAGTGTCATGCATCACATTTATATCACACAAAGGACTTGTAGACAAAGATATCAGAAGAATGGTGGCATTCATGGGACTGCTGCCAGGGAATGGTTAGTCATAGAGTTTCCTCATTTGGCACATAGGAACAATAATGCTAGTGAATTTCCAGGAAGGTTGTAGAGATTTGGTGGGAAGATCTTCTAAAGGGAGCTAGCTGATGACTTTCATAGTAACATGTGAAATTTTGCTTTTCCCCTCACCCTGAGTCCTGTGAGCAGGCAGAAGGAGGAGGAAGAATAGAAAATGCAAGTGATTTGAGAAGCAAGCAGAGGTAACCCCTTTTCCCTCCCCACCATCCTTGCTAAACTAAAAGGAGCACTAACTGCCAGCCATCAACCTTAGGGAGTCTGGGAAGCTCCACCTCAGATGAGGACCTGCTGGACATAGGTCTTAGAGGATCAGAGTAGTCGAGCAATAAGCCAGGTTGCAGGAATTGGAGAAATGGGAGCCTGGGGGCTCAAATGCTACAGGCAGAAGAGATGGTGAGGGTCCAAGGACAGGAAAGTTCCCTTGTAATCATAATGAGGTAGATGGGTACCCACAAAGACTGAGGTTGAATGCTGGCTTTCTCAGTTTGAATATCTGAGAGTTTGTTATTGTACGTTTTTACTGTTGAATGGTAGGGCTTGCAAAGTGATATTCCTAAGAGCATTGGAATGGAATGATACCATATAATGGCAATAATCTTAAACTAACAACTGGAGTGTTCTGTAAAAGGGTGAGGCAGAAAGAAGGATCATTTCCATTATTTCATCTACTTCTCATTCATTCATTTACTCACCCATTCATTCACTCATCCAACAAACGAATAAACTGTTCGCGTAGGTTAATAATTGGCCAAGGGACAAGTCATATAGTGGTGAATAAAGTAGACATGGGGCACTTCCCTGGTGGTATTTACAGTCTAACAGGAAAATGAAATCACCGTGCAAATATAATATAATTTGAGTTCCATGGAAGACATATGGGAAGAGCTGTAATAGTGGGAGGAGCTATGGAGAATTAGAGACAGGGTCTTTTAAGCTGAGAATTGATGGAGAAATAAGCATTACCTAGAAGGGAATAGAAGGAGAAAGGAAATGATAACAGACACTCTACTAGGCAGAGGGAACTAACATAAAAAGGCAGTCACAATTGAATGGGTAAATGCTAGGAGAGGGGAAGGAGAGGGTACTGCAAGAGCCACTGTCTAGTCTCCAGACAACCTTGAGAGGTGGGCAGGGCAACTATTATTATCCCTTTGGATGCACAAGGAAATTGAGACTCAGACATATTCTTGTCTTTAATCCATTTAATGAGTCATTATTGAGCACCTACTAGGTTTAAGTCACTGTTCTGGGGCTGGATGGACATGTTTAGATGTGGTCCCTGTCCTCCCAGAGCCTGCTTTCTAGTGGGGAAGTAGAGTGAGTTAGCCTAGGTCACAGTTGTTGGTAAGAGGTAGGGCTGAAGCTTGAAGTCTTCTGACTCCAAGTCCAGTGCTCTTTTCACATTGTCACATTGTGTGGCTCAACAGGAAGAGGCTTTGTCAGTCACAACCATGATGACGTGGCCAGATGAGGCAGCTTAGCTGTTGTTTTAGCAGCTGGTGAGGGCTTCCTTAACATTCATTGAGCACATTGGGAACCTGGGACTGTAAAAGGTACAGTTGACACAAAAACAGAATTTGGGGACAGCTCATTTGTGTGACAACCATAGCTGCCCCTTTTTGAATTATTTCTGTGTGCTAGGCATTTTACAGACGTCATGTATCTAATCCTAACAACAACTCTATGAGTGAGGTACATACTCATATCCATTTGCTCATTTGACGAATCAGGATGCCGAGGCTCAGCGAGGTCACACAGCATTGCTAAGCTTGCTCAGTTAGTAATTTGGGGCTATCGAATGCAAACCATGCAGTCTGATTCCATAGCCCGTGCTCTTAACCAGCACGCTGCGCTGCCTCTATCTACCAGACTAGAAGGAAATAGATGACACTAGCCAGAGACAAAGGGGTAGGCTGGGAAAAGGCCAAAGATTGCTTTTTCTGGCAGGACTCCTAGTCATTGGAGAGCAGATTGACCACATCTGCTAATTTCAGATGTCAAGTGACTATTGAATCCTGGATTCCTACCATCTTGTCCATTGTGGTCATAATTTACAAGGCCTTTCTATCCTCCCAGTATGTCGTTTTTTTTTCTCAGTAATTAAAGCTACAAAACAGAACCCTTATACAAGCTGAATTTTAGAGGCCTGCTGAAAGGCCAGATTTACCTCAGACCTTATGTGTGTATCTTGCATTTTGAAGTCCTTTCATATTCAGAATCTCGTGGGATCCTCACAACAACCCCAATGAGGTTCCCCCATTTTATAGTTGAGGAAATGTGAGGTTGAGAGAGTCTACGGTCATGTAGTTAGTAAGGGTTTTGGAGCCATCGTGGGGCAACTTTGCTGTTGGAAATGAGTGAAAGCAAACCCATTCTTTGGGAAGCTCATCACAACTTTGCAGTTCTGTTTTTGCGTCCCCATTGAAATGAACTAGTTAGTAAAACATTTGACTTTTCAAAATTTGTACTATGTATGCAGTTGTGCAATGATATGCTAAGATTTCTTTTTCATTCCAGATCCAAACAACTCATTCAGTAAGTATTGATTGTGTTCTTAAACACTATATGACATATATAGAAGGAATACAAAAAGTAGCATGTATTATTTTCTAGGTTACCTAAAATAAGTGGCATATATGGATAGCTTTAGTTGATGGAAGCTACATGGATTTCTCTTCAGATACAGCTTATTGGGGTGAAGTTGGGGACTCTGGTCTCTTTTGGGACATACAACACACCTTCACTCCTTTTGGATTTTATTTGTCTACTTGGTAAGTGTCAGTGGATTCTTTCTTGCAGTGTCTTGTCCCTCATGAGTGGCAGGATTGGTCGCTTTACACATTTTCACTTTCAAAACAAACATGACTCATAACCCATGTGGATATGATGACTGTGGTTGATTTGGTGAACATTTGAAAATATGAAGTGGGAATAAACAAAACCATTACTGTAAATGTTTTTTTTGTAAAGTGAATCTAATGCACTGGAAATGGTGTAGATGAAGTAGAGGGGGGAAATGTGAACACTGGAAATATATTCCCGTTAGCTCAAGCTTAAGGGGGAAGGGCATTAGAATTAAGCAGATATTCATCCACTTATTCAATAAATATTTAATGAGCCAGGTGTTGTTCTAGGCACTGGAGATACAGCAATGAATTTTAAAAAAAGACAAAAATTCCTGCCCTATTGGAGCTGACATTCAAGAGGGGAAGAAGAGACAATAAACATGAATAAAGCATATTTTATGTCAGATGGTGATAAGTGCCGTGGAGAAAACTAAATCAGGGATGAGATGGAGATGCTAGAGTGTGTGTGTGTGTAGACGGGGGCTAGAGAAGGCTAGAGAAGAAGACATCTGAATAATGACTTGAGGGAGGTAAGGGAGGAGGTAATGCAGGTATCTACACACAGAGAGCTCTAGGCGGAGGGATCAGCAAGTGCAGGGACCTGAAGATGAGAGCATGTTCAAAGACCAGCAAGGAGACCAATGAGGGTGAGTGGAGTGAGCAAGGGAGAGAATAGTAGGAGATGAGGTTAGAGAGGTGGCCAGGAAGCTGGCCAGCACATGATAGGAAATTTTGGTTACAAGGCAACTGGTAGATGTTTGACTAGGGTAATGGACACTGTTGGTGCTCTGCCCACATCCCCTTTAGCAGTCGTGTCTACCTATGCCTTAACTGCTGGGAATGTTGGTTGCTAAGGCTTATAGTTGCCCCCTTCTCTGTAGCAGGAGCCCTCTTGTCCAAGAGGTTTTGCTTCCTCATTCCTGGAGGCAGCCCTCAGCCAATGACAGGTTCAATCCCTTTGCCTCAAGATGGGACCAACCCAGTGCTGCAATTCATGCTCCGGAGCTCCTCCTGGGATCAGGTTAGAGCTAGACTCCAGCCGAGACCACAGCCTTGCTTGGTTGGCTCCTTCCCCTTCCTGCTCCTGCTCACTCCCATTCTGCCCCAAAGAATCCCTGTCCCAGCATCTGCTTCTAGGGAATTTAACCGAAGACAACCAACTTTCAGCAACACACTTTTAGAAAGTTAATATGCTGTATTTTTATCCTCAAAGGTCGACTTTGGGTTATGTTTTATTGAGCTAGGCACCCTGGATGGTGAGGCAGATCGCTCATGCCAGTCTCCACTGCCTTCCATTGTTTTAAGGAGCCAGAAGAGATATTTGTGAGATAGCTTGGGTAATTGCTAGGCTTTCACTGACACTGTATGGCCTCTGTTTCCAGTAGTGGGCCTGGCTCACGTGGAGTCATCTCCATTCTCTCACTTTATTCTCCTTATGCCCAGGTGTATGCATTGGTGACATGCTAGACCAGGGCACAAGGCACAGGCCTGAAACTCTCACCTTAAATTTATCCCAGCTGTGTATGAAGTGGCCAAGCTGAGTCACCACAGACTGTGCAGCGAAGCTGGGTGTGTGAGAGAAGCCTACTACACCTCTATGTAGATGCCAGGCACCTGCTAGGTTGGCACTGTGCCCCATCCAGCAGGAGACAGTAACATTGGCCTGGGCAAAACACCCTTTGTAAAGCAACTGCCTGGGCTTGGATGGCATCTGTAGGGCATCTGACTAAGGAGGGTTCCTCCCTCCCCAAACACTGAGTAACGCATCTACCTCTAAATGACAGTATTCACACAATGGGGTTACATACACCCGCCTGTATTTAGATTCATGCCAAACCCAGGGGGCACAGATACTTATCATTTTCTTGTCAAAACATGGAAAAAAATAGGGATTTGTTGCTTTTGAATTCAATAAGGAAAAGCACTGCTATCTCCTCCAGAAGCTAAGTTTGTGGAGGTGCTTGATTAAACTTTTTGTTTCCCTCTGGAAGTACAGTTCCTCACCCTGTTTTTTGGGACCCCCCTTCAACTCTCTTTGTTGTTGCTGTATTTAAATTTAAAAAGGCAAATGAAAAGAGTTGTCTGGGGTAATTTGCTCTCAAGAGGTAATGCTGACAGATCTTAATTGAATAAGCCCTGTCTAATGGTGTTTTCCTTCCCAGGGTGGCTTCTAAGTTTGCCGTTAGCCCCCAATTTGCCTAGCTCAAAAGGTTTTCAGGCTGTACACATTGTGCATGGTGTCTAGCATGGTGCCTCATGGAAAGAAAAGTCTATGTTATCACATCAACATACCCTGCATACATACACCTTTTCTCTCTCTAGAGCTGTGTAAGATAGGACTAGAAGGAGCCAAGATCGATTTATTCATTGATTAAGCTCCTGTAGACATTCATTGGTCTGCTCATCTCTGTATGCCCCAGACAGAGAGAGTCTAGCATAGATCTGGTACATAGTAGGTTCTGAATAAATGGATATGTTAATGAGCTTATCGAATCTAGGAAATTCGTCTGTGTTAGATGCTAGATTTAGGATCAGAGACCTGGTTGTGTTCCTAATTCTGGCATGTATTTTCTGGGTGACCTTAAGCAAATAACTCCTGGAGCCTCAGCTTCTCTTACTGTAACAGTCAGCATAATACTTGCCTTGTTTACTTCACAGAGTTGTTAGGAAGACCAAATTAAATCAAAATGAGGGACTGTATGGGGAAATACTTTTGAAACTGAAATGCAGAACACATTGAATTGGTTATTATTCTACTGGTAGCACACGTCGTTGGGTTTAGGTCTCCTCTGTATCATCATGATAACAACATTCAGTGTTTTTTACTCACTGCATCAAAACATTTTGATAGCATCCAATAGAAATGATGCTGATTGTTGACAAATTTCATTTAGGATAATCACTTCAGAGCAAGCAGAGCACAGAATTATGTTGAAATGTTGATTTTAACCTTTCCTAGTGTGTATAGACACATGGATACAAAATATCTTCCCATCAAATAAAAATTCACTCTGTTACAACACTAAAGGAGTTGGAGGAAAAATACCAACTCTTCAGACCCAGTGTACTGCCCAGGGCACTTGGGACTCATGGAGAGGGATGGGGAAAGCACTGAAACCCCCAGCTATTAGATTTATAATTGGGCTAGATCAGTTTCAAATCTGGAAAAAGAGGAAGTAAGGTAGGGGGGCTGGGAGATGATAATGGGAAGCTCATATCTTGCAAGCTTTGAATGGGTCCACCTCTTGATTTTCCTGTTGCTAAAGCATCTGTAAGCTTTTTCAAATCTAGCATTCTGGCAAGACACTTAGGAAGATTCATAAAAATGATCACATAGGAGGTGGAATTTAAACACGTCGAGAAAGAGAACTGATTGGTGGGTACCAGGGGAAAGGGGAGGTGGGGGGGCACAAAGGGTGAAGTGGTGCACCTACAACATGACTGACAATAATGTACAACTGAAATTTCACAAGGTTGTAAACTGTCATAATCTTAATAAAAAGTAAAAAAAAAAAAAAAAAACATGATCACATAGGAAGAGTGCCTAGGACCCAGTAAGCATTCAGTAAACAGTAGCTGTTATTGTCATTGGTGTTTTATTATTATTTATCATCATCATCACAACATGAGAGTGATTGAAACTTAAAGAGTCTACACTCTAGGACACCCACCCGATTTAGTGTTTACTTTTCATGCTCTACTCCTATAGATTGTGAGAAAAGTCCTCATCTCTCCCAGCTATCTCATTTCACAGAGAAGGAAATGGATCCAGTGCGGAACAACCCTGCTCTAGGTCCCACAACAAGAAAGGGGCAGAGGCAGGACAGAACTTGGAGCTCACTGCATCATGCAACTTCTTTCTTGTCATTGGCTGTCCCCTGTGGCTCTTCCATCACCGTCGGAGATATGGGCATTTTGTAGCCTGGTGATTTATGAGTCTCACCATCAGACGATCCTCTGAATCCTGTGTTTCTCCTAACTGCATATTCCTTTGATTGCTATGGGCATTTCTACTTTAGAATAGTGCCCGGCTCATAGAAGCTGCTCAATAAAAATTGTGGCATGAATGGATGGTTTCTGATTTTCCATTTCCCCTAACTGAAGTAATGAGCTCATTGTCTCCTGTGTAATCTGCCTTTTGGTGATAATGACTTGTGACTCCAAGTCCCTGGTGGTATGCCTTCTATCCCTTTGAAGAGATTGAGCATCCCTCTTAGCTGTGCTTGCTCTCCTAAGTGCATGCCTTGGTATCTCAATTTGGAGATGAGCTTAACTTATGAGCATGAATGAAAGATTTCTTTTATGAGGTAGGATCACATGTGTTACTCTCTGGTCCTCTGCCTGCCACTGCCTAATGCCTGACTCCCATATGCTGGCTGAAGATATGCCTAGATACAAATGCTGGCTGACAGAGATGAAGTTAGGCTTTACTTCCAAACCAGAAGGGCTTACTTTTGCAGTCCCTAGAAATTTTGTGTTAGAGAGAAAATATTTGCACTAGGCTGATTTTATTTGCTTGGTGCACAGAAGAGTGGCAGTGAGATGAGTGCTGACACTGCAGTAGAAAACTTCTTTGTTGAAGCCAATCACCAGCCTTGGACAGCTGATGCTAAAGAGTACAACACCACAATTTGCCTGGGCTATGTCTTGATGGAGCCATGTGTCTAGGTTTCTTCTCCATATCACATCTGCTCTGTGCCTGACTTGGAAGTCCAGTTGCAAGTGGTGGCTGCCACTGTCCTAGAGAATAGAAATGTTTTTATTAAGTAGGCTTCTCCATCTT
Organism: Equus przewalskii; assembly: GCF_037783145.1. Lineage (NCBI taxonomy): Eukaryota > Metazoa > Chordata > Mammalia > Perissodactyla > Equidae > Equus > Equus przewalskii. The sequence goes on along the minus strand of NC_091863.1, from coordinate 111,390,960 downwards.
TTCTCCCAGGCTCAAAACCCGTGATCTAGGGAAGTGGCTTTCAAATCTCCTCATGTGAGGAGGGCATTTTGAGGGAGAGGAAGCAGAGGATGAAAGCCAGCAGCACTCCCTCTATACCCCCTCATAAAACCAGTTCATGTATTGGGTTTCCATGCAAGAGTTTGAAAAAAGTGTTCTGCTATAGAAGGAAGTTTGAAAAACACTGGTCTGGTGTATCAATTTAAGACGTAGGTGCCAGATGTCCTCTGTTCTGAAACCAGCCCCATTCATGTGTCCTACAAAATGAGAGCTGATGCTAACCATCAGTTGACTTTGTGTGGCCTGAATTTTCTGAGCTATAAAATGATACCATGCTTTCCTTGATATAGCACCTTACTTAGTGGGGAGCTAAAGGTTTTACTGGTTGTCAGTGAAGAATTTGGAGCTCCATTGGGCATAGGTGAGAGAGAAGGAGAATTAGTTTTTTAGAAAGTCATTTGATTCCAAACTTCTCCTCTTAAAAGGATTAGTGTATAGAACAACACTGTACACCAACTAGACCTAGGAGGCATATATAGAACACTTTGCCCATCAGCAGAATACCTGTTTTTCTCAACTGCACATGGAACATTCTCTATATAGACCACATGTTAGGTTACAAAACAAGTCTTCACAATTTTGAAAAGATTAGAATAACCCAAAGTATCTTCTCCAACCGCAATGGAATGAAACTAGAAATCAGTAATAGAAGGAAAATAGGAAAATTCACAAAATGTGAAATTAAGCAATGCATTCTTAACAACCAGTGGTAAGAACTCACATGAGAAATTAGAAAACACTTAGAGACTAATGAAAATGAAAACACTACATACCAAAACTTATGGAATGTAGCAAGGGCGGTGCTTAAAGGGACATTTATAAATGTAAATGCCTACATTAAAAAAGAGGAAAGATCTCAAATCAGTAACCTAACTTTACACTTTGAGGAAGTAGAGAAAGAAGAACAGACTAAACCCAAAGTGGGGATAAGTAAGGAAATAATAAAGATTAGAGTGGTGATGAAAAATAGAGAGAGTTGAAAAATAATAGAATCAATGAAACCAGAAATTGGTTGTTTGAAAAAATCAACAAAATTGACAAAACTTTAGCTGACTGACAAAGAAAATAAGAGAGACGTTGTAAAAATAATGAAAATCAGGGCCGGCTCCATGGCCTAGTGATTAAGTTCGTGCACTCCGCTGTGGCGGCCCAGGGTTTGGATCCTGGGCATGGACATGTCACCACTCGTCAGGCCACGTTGAGGCAGCATCCCACATCCCACAACTAAAATGACATGCAACTAAGATATACAACTGTGTATGGGGGAGCAGTTTGGGGAGATAAAGCAGAGAAAAAAAAAAAGCAAAGATTGGCAACAGTTGTTAGCCCATGTGCCAATCTTTAAAAAAAATAATAATAATAATGAAAATCAAAAATGATAATGGGGACATTATATTCACCTTACAGAAATAAAAAGTAGTAAAAGAGGACCATACAGAATAAAAAGGGCTATGGACAACTGTATACCAAGAAATTGGATAACCTAGATGAAACAGACCATTTCCTAGAAAAACACAACGTACCAAGACTAAATAATGAAGAAATAGAAAATCTGAATAGATGTACAACTAGTAAGGAGATTGAATCACTTCTCAACAAAAATTTCTCAACAAAGAAAAGTCCAGGACTAGATGGCTCTACTGGTGAATTCTACCAAACATTTGAGGGTGAATTAACAACAATTCTTCACAAACTCTTCCATAAAATAAAAGAGGAGAAAACACTTCCTAACTCATATGAGGCCAGCATTACCCTGATACCAAAGACAGATGAAGATATCACAAGAAATTACAGACCCATATCCCTTATGAATACAGATGCAGAAACCCTCAATAAATATTAGCAAACCGTATCCAATAGCATATTAAAAGGATTACACACCATGACAAAGTGAGATTTATCCCAGTAATGCGAAAGTGGCTCAATGCAATATTTCACATTAATAGAATGAAGCAAAAAAATCACATGATCATTCTAATTTTTACGGAAAAGGCATTTGACAAAATCCAACACCCATTCACGATAAAAACTCTCAGAAAACTAAGAATAGACGGGAATGTCCTCAACATGATAGAGGGCATTTGTGAAAAACCCACAGCTAGCATTATACTCAATGGTGAAAAACTGAAAGCTTTCCGCCTAAGATCAGGGACAAGACAAAGACGCTCACTTTCACTACTGCTATTCAACATTGTATTGGAAGTTCTGGCCGGAGCAATCAGGCAAGAAAAATAAATAAAGGGCATCCAAATTGGAAAGGAAGAAGTAAAACTATCTCTTCACAGATGACATGATTTGGTATATAGGAAATCCCAAAGAATCTATAAGGAAGCTACTAGAGCTAATGAACTAATTGAGGAAAGTTTCAGGGTACAAGATCAACATGCAACATCAGTTGTGTTTCTATACACCAGCAATGAACAGTCTGAAAAGGAAATTAAGACAGAAATTCCATTTATAATAACATCTAAAAGAGTAAAATATCTAGGAATAAATTTAACCAAGGAGGTGAAAGACTTGTGCAATGAAAACTATTAAATATCAATAAGAGAAATTAAATAAGACCTAAATAAATGGAAACATATCCTGTGTTCACGGATAGAAAGACTTAATATTGTTAAGATGTCAATACTACCCAAAGTGAAATATAGATTTAATGCAATTTATACCAAAATCCAACAGCTCTTTTTTGGCAGAAATAGAAAATCCAATCCTCAAATTCATATAGAATTGCAAGGGGCCCTATGTAGACAAAACTGTTTTGAAAATTAAGAACAAAATGGAGGACTCACACTTCCTTATTTCAAAACTTACTACAAATCTACAGTAATAAAAACAGTGTGTGGTACTGGCATAAGGATAGGCATATAGACCAATGGAATAGAATTGAGAGGTCAGAAATAAACCCATCCATCTATGGCCAGTTGATTTTTTGACAAAGGTGACCAGTCCATTCAATGGAAAAACAATTGTATCTTCAACAGATGGTGCTGGGACAACTGGATTTCCACATGCAAAAGAATCAATTTAGACCCTTACCTCACACCATATACAAAAAGTAACTCAAATGGATTAACAAATCCATCTAAATATAAGAACTAAAACCATAAAGCTCTTAGAAGGAAACACAGGGGTAGTTCTTCATGTACTTGGGCTTGGCAGCAGATTCTTAGATATGAGACCAAAGCATGAGCAACAGAAGAAAAATTAGATAAATTGGACTTCATCAAATTAAAAATTTTTGTGTAAAGGACATTATCAAGAAAGTGAAAAGACAACCTACGCAATGGGAGAAAATATTTGCAAATCATGTATCTGATATGGGTTTAATATCTAGAATATATAAAGAACTCTTAAAACTCAACAACAAAAAGAAAAAAATGAGCATAGGACTTGAATAGGCATTACTCTGAAGAAGATATATAATGTCCAATAAGCACAGGATAAGATGCTCAACATCATTAGCCATAATATTAATGCAAGTCAAAACCATAATGAAATACCAGTTCATACCCATTAGGATGGCTGTAATTCTTTCAAAGGAAAATAAGTGTTGGTGAGGAAGTAGAGAAATTTGAACACCTGTACAATGCTGGTGGAAATGTAAAATGCCACAGCCACTGTGGATGACAGTTTGGCAGTTCTTCAAAAGGCTGAACATAGACTTACCATGTGACCCAGCACTCTTAGTTATATACCCAAAAGAATTGAAAACAGGGACCCAAACAGATACTTGTATATTAGTGTTCATTGCAGCATTATTCACAATGGCAAAAAGTTGGAAACAACTCAAGTGTCCATTAACAGATGAATGGATAAACAATGTGTGTATGTATATATACACATACACACAATGGAAGTTCTGATACATGCTACCACATAGATGAACCTTGAAAACAGTATGCTAAATGAAATAAGCTGTACACTCAAGGACAAACATTGTATGATTCCACTTAGACAAATTCGTAGAGACAGAAAGTAGATGAGAGGCTACCAGGGGATGAGGAGAAGAGAATGGGGAGTTATTCCTTAATAGTTGCAGAGTTTCTGTTTATGATGATGAAAAATTTTTGGAAATAGATAGTGGTGATGGTTTCATAATATGGTAAATATAATTAATACCACTGAATTGTACACTTAAAAATGGTTAAAATGGCGAGTTTTATGTTATACATGTTTTACCACAACAAAAAGTATTATGAAGAAAAAATCTTTTCCAATTAAAAATGAAGTTATTCAAAAGTGGCTATATTATTTCAAAGTGACAGTGTTTTCAAATAATCTTTTTCTCTGAAACAGAAAATAAAGATGACCACAAATGAGTGTCTTCTGAGAATAGAAAATTGCTCATAAAAAGGAGTCTTTTATATTTCGTATTTAGACTGACTTTACTTCAAATGGAAGAAATATTACTTGCACTTTAGTCTACTGAAATTCTATTTAGAATTTTTTTTCTTTTGTTGTAACCTTTCTGAGGTGACTAATGGTAAATATTGAGATACTTGTTTTTCTTTATCATGATAATCTTTATAGAACACATAGGGAGAGAGATCCATCCTGATTACTCTGGTTCATCACCACCGCCTGTTTCTTTGGTCATAACAATTAAAGCCTCAGAACAACAGCACATGCACGGCTGATACAGTCCCTACATCCCATAAATGTTTGGAGGGCGTGGCATAGCTGGCTCCTCTATTCAGGATCTCACAAGGCCATAATCAAGCTGTTAGCTGGGCTGTATTTCTTTCTGAAGGTCAAGATCTTCTAAACTCATGCGATTGTTGGAAGAATTTAATTGTTTGTGCCTGTAGGACCAGCCTCCCCATTTTCTTGCTGACTGTCAGCTAGGGGCCATTCTCAGCTCCTAGAGACTGCCCAGAGTTCCTTGCCACATGGCCCCCTCTCAGCCCTTCCCGCATGGCAGCTTATTTTTTCAAGGTCAGCATGGAAATTTCTCTTTTAATACTTCCACCTGATTAAGTCAGGCCCACCCAGGTCAATCTTCCTTTTGATTAACTTAAAATCAACTGATCTGGGACCTGAATTACATCTTAAAAATCTCTTTAAACTTTGCCATCTTGTATTGGCTAGAAGCACATCACAGGTTCTGCTCACATTTTAAGGGAGGGGATTATATATTATATTTATTTATTATTTTATTAATTAATTATAAGGAATTGGCTCACACGATTATGGAGGCTGGAAAGTCCCAAGATCTACAGAGTGTGTCAGAAAGCTGAACACCCAGGAGGCTAATAGTTTAGTTCCAGTCTGAGTCCTAAGGCCCAAGAACCAGGAGAACTGGTGGTGTAGCTCAAGTCCAAAGGCCAGCAGGCTTGAGACCCAGGAAGAGCTGATGTTTCAGTTTGAGTTTGAAAGCAGGAAAAAAGCTGATGATCTGGTTAAAAGGCCATCAGACAGAAAGAGTTCCCTTATGGGAAAATCAGCCTTTTTGTTCTATTCAGGCCTTCATCTGATTGGATGAGGCCCACCCCACCCACATTAGGGAGGACAATCTGCTTTACTCAGTCTACTGATTCAAATGTTCATCTCATTTAAAAACTCTCTCAGAGAAATACAGTAATGTTTGACTAAATATCTAGGCACCCTGTGACCCAATCAGGTTGACACATAAAAGTAACCATTATAGTATTCTTCAATAATTCCATGCCCTTTTCCCTGACAAGTGGGGCTAATCCAATTATTATGGCAACAGGACTCATCTAGTTCCTGCCTTTCCCATGAACCTGAGTTGGGGCTGAGGGGCTTTCCTCAGGCCGTTTCCTACAGCCATTGCTGGAGCGCATTACCAATGGGGTTACCGTGTTTTAGTCTGTGTGCCTCCAGGGAGCTTCTGCGAGAAGAGAAGTAAGCTGCACTTGCTCACCGGCAAAGAGGCAAAGATGAAGCCGGGAGCAGAGGCAGGAGGCCTTCCCTTCCTGGAGGTTCCCAGCTAGGCGTGCCTACTGCCTCTTCAGCTTGCCTTTGCCGCTTCCTCCGTTCATTGCAACCACCCTAAATATGGATATCAAAAAGAAAACTGTGTTCCTTTTTGGCTCACCAGAAATCTGGTAAGGGAGTCCCGAAGTTCCCTACAGAACAGAGGGAAGTATAAAGAAATAGCTTGCAGAAAAAGGTTGGCAACCCAAAGTAGCATGTGGGTCAGTCTATGATTATTGCCACTTCTGGATCTGAGGGTGAGCCACCCTGGTGTCAGCCCAAAACATTTTGTCAAGGTTGCCATAGCTTGACCTGAGGATCTCTTTGCCACCTAGAGACTGACTCAAGGGTGATATCTCAAGCCTCTGAGAATATCTCACATGCATTAAGCTTGTCTTTATGGAGTTGTCAGTTAAACAAGTGTTATGCAAAGACATTGGGAAAGAGGAAAGAACTGCTCTTTAGACAACTCTGAAAGATTACCAATTGTGATGCTTCTGCATTTCATAGGAACTCTAAATGTACCTCCTCCACCACTCAGCAACTAAATGCCTAATTGGCTGGGAGAGAATTTGTGTGGAACATTCTGCCCTGGCTTTCTTGCATGCAATCTTGAACTCCACTGAATTCTCCATTAAGGAGAAAGCAGAGGGCCATCTTTAGTATGAGAACTGGGACATAGTTCCACTCCCCCACTCCTCAAGCTTGTGAAGAGTGGTATGTTTCAATTTCTTTTTTTTTTTTTTTTTTTGAGGAAGATTAGCCCTGAGCTAACTGCTGCCAAACCTACTCTTTTTGCTGAGGAACACTGGCCCTGAGCTAACATCCATGCTCATCTTCCTCTACTTTACATGTGGGACGCCTCCCACAGCATGGCATGCCAAGCGGTGCCATGTCCGCATCCGGGATCCAAAATGATGAACCCTGGGCCACCGAAGCAGAATGTGTTCACTTAACTGCTGCGCCACCGGGCCAGCCTCTCAATTTCCTGGTGGTGCCAACAGGCACTCCTCAAATGACTAGGTTTCTCGGTATGAGTCTAATTAATGTAAACATTAGAGGCTTGTCAGAAGGGACTAACTGGCAGGGACCCTCAGAAAAGACAGGGAGGTCAGATTTGGGAATCTTGTGCTGCCTCCCAGTATGGACACTTTGCTCCAGTGCAATCTAAGAGGAATGAATTCTCATCTGCATTAATGTCCCTATCCCCGTGTATGACCTATATTATCCCTCTCCATTCCCTTCTTGCTGCTTTGAAATAGGACTATTGACTGGGGTTCTTGTGAGATATAAGAAAATCATCAATAGCTAGTGATTTCCATGGCAGCAGAAGGTATTTATTTATTTATTTAAAGATTTTATTTTTCCTGTTTCTCACCAAAGCCCCCTGATACATAGTTACATATTTTTAGTTATGGGTCCTTCTAGTTGTGGCATGTGGGACGCTGCCTCAGCATGGCTTGATGAGCAGTGCCATGTCCGCGCCCAGGATCTGAACCAGCAAAACCCTGGGCTGCTGAAGTGGAGTATGTGAATTTAACCACTTTGCCGTGGGGCCGGCCCCTATTTATTTTTATTTTTATTTTTATTGTTTTTATTATTGTTGTTTTTGGTGAGGAAGACTGTCCCTGAGCTAACATCTGTGCCAATCTTCCTCTATTTTTTGTGTGTGGGACACCACCACAACATGGCTTGGGGAGCGGTATGTAGGTCCAGCCCCAGATCCAAACCCATGAACCCTGGGCTGCCGAAGTGGAGACTGTGAACTTAACCACTATGCCACCAGGCTGGCCCTAGCAGAAGGGTTTTTTTTCTTTTATCCCCGAAGTCCCAGCACATAGTTGTATATCCTAGATCATTCTAGTTCTTCTATGTGGGATGCCCCCACAGCATGGCTGGATGAGCTGTGTGTAGGTCCACGCCCAGACGCCCAGGATCTGAACGGACAAACCCCTGGCCGCCAAAGCAGAGCACACAAACTTAACCACTCAGCCACGGAGCCAGCCCCAGGTTTTTAAATTAATGCGGCTGCCTGCTCCTTCCATCTGTGAAGGAGCAAGCTGGCACACACTCATGTCTCCTCTCCCTTCTACGTCTTCCTGTCCTCATTTCTCCTTTCCATTTCTCTTGGCCTATGAGTGCAGGCCTCCTGGTACTGACCTTAGCCGTGAAAAACAATGGTAACCGCCATGAGCCAAATTGGCCAGAAGAGATTCACATTCTGTAGAGGATTTAGGACTTCTCCGGTACTCTAGAAGCCATTATTCTGAGCATTCACAAATATTGATGGGAGGTTTTTGGGGGAGAAACAACACTTTTCTTCCTCTGTTCAAATTGTGAACCAATTAAGAAACAAGTCATAAGAGAAAGATGTATGAACAACCAAATATCACCTTTATTTTAATAAAGCTAATACTAGGAGACGAGGCTTTTATCTGTGAAGAAGTGGACATTTTAACGATCAACCCCATAATTAGACACATATATCAACTCAGTCATAGGCAGCTCTGGGCCATAGCAGACTCCTGTCTTAGTCTCCTATCCCTCACCTGGCACGGGACCTCCACCTGCAAAACTTAATGCATAGAGGCGCAGAGCAGAATTTATGCTTTCTGTTGTGAGCTGGCTCCCAAGGAGAACAGAAAAAAGGAAGGGGCTAGGCTAGGGATGCTAATTTTCCTTTTAAAAGCTCACCAGTACCCCATCCAGAAAAGAGTGAATGATGGGCAGAGAGATGCCTGCAGTGTTATTCTAGTGAGCTTCATATTGAAGAAAATATCAAGGAGAGGGAAGAACCTCCCCGCAAATTGAAGTAATGGAAAAGACTTGAGAGATCATCTGGTCAACTCCATTTGAGGAAATCCGAGCTCACAGAGGATGTGACTTGGATAGTGAGGGGTGAGCTCCTAAGCTGGGCTAGGAGTCTAGGCGCCTCGGTTCTAAGGTTTTCCCACCATTCCTTTCCCCCACTAGCACCTGAAGTGTTAAGTTTGTTTGCTGGAATCTTTGACATAATGACAGAAGGAAAATAGATTTATAGAAGAGAAACAAGAATGGCATAAAGGCTCAAGAGAATCAATTTCTCAAGAATGTTGTTATGCAAACTGCCCATCATCATCTCCATCACTGCTGCTAATACTCTCCTGCAGCATTAATGTTTGCTGGGTACCTACATGATCGTGTTCTATGTAGACATATTTCATCCAGTAAGAAACTGCAGAGGAGAGCTAAGTGTGAGGAGAGGTCTCTTCTCCTATGCCTAAAGAGTAGAATTCGCTAATCTATAGTAAATATTGTCCCTCTGGGCAGTGTATATTCCATGGAATTACCATTATCAAGAGGTATCTATATTAAATAGTGTTGTTAGATGCTGCATACTGTTAGTCATAACTTCTGTTCGTAAGAGTCTAAATTCTTAGAGTGTGTATCCAGAGTCCAACCACTTCTTCGCACCTGTACCACTAAGTACCAACTACTATCATCTCTTGCCTGGATTATATTGTCTCTAACCAGTCTCTACACTTCTATCCTTCCTCCCTGAAGTCTGTTCTCTACATAGCAGCAAGAGTGAGCTTTAGAACCCATAAGCCAGATCAAAGCGCTCTTCTGCCTGAAACCATCCAGTGGCCCCCCACCAGTCAGAATTAAAACCAGAGTTATTACAGTGGCCTCCATGAGCAGGCTTCCTGTCACTATTCTGACTTCACCTCTTCAGTCTCTCAGTTCCAGCCACATTGACCTCCTTCGTTTGCTAAAAATGCTCCTACCTCGGTATCTTTGCATTTTGTTCCTTCTGCTGGGAGCACTCTTCTCCTGATGTCTCCATGGCTCACTCTCTTCTGCGCTTCCTTCAGGCCTCTGCTCTAATGCCACCTTCTCAGGGAGGCTTTCTGAATTATTTGGATGAGACTAGTTTATACTGCAGTAACAGAAAGCTAACTGACATGTCAGAAGCTTAACTTGTACAAGTTTACTTCTTCTGTATATGAGTGTAGCAGCAATTCAGAGCAGCTCCCTTCCCATCAGTGACTCAGAGCCCCTTGGAGTCTCATCTGACCGATTTACTATGTTTACCACCCTCCCCTGCCCCAAATGTGTAAACTTCATGAGGACAGGTGTTTTTGTCTACATTTTTTTCCATCTTCTGTACACTGTGTAGATTGAATAGTGCCTGGTAGTAGGTTATATTTGTTGAGAGAATAATGAGTATTTGTTGAATGAATATTGAAAGTTAGTATTATGAGAGGGAATGGAAAGTAAAAATGCCAGAGGAAACATCTTTGTGTATATTTTCTTCTCAGATTGAAGATGGTGAAGATATGTCAATTCCACATACAGTGTTTGATTATTGTTATTAAAATATCTGTAGAAGCCTCATAGCTTTAGAACCTATTTAGGTTTTCAGCATTAAGGTTTGGATGTTGTAGTAGCTTTGTGTTGCTGCCATAACAAATTGCCACAAACTTAGTGGCTTAAGCAACCGAAATTCTTCTCTTACAGTTCTGTAGGTCAGAAGTCAGACACGCATCTCCCTGTCCTAACTGAGGTCTTGACGTGGCTGCATTCCTTTCTGGAAGCTCTAGAGAAGGATCTGTTCCCTTGCTCATTTTGGTATTTAGCAGAATTCAGTTCTCGATAGGTTGGAGAGCCCTATTTCCTTGCTAGCTGTCAGCTGAAGGCTATTCCTAGCTTCCAAAGGCTGTGTATTCTTTGGCTCATGGCCGCCTTCCTCCTTCTTCAAAGCCAGCAGTAGCAGGTTGAGTCCTCTCACACTTTTAATTGGCCTGCCTCTTCCTTTTCGTCTCTCTGACCTACTCTTTTACCTTCCCCTGTTGGTTTTAAGAGCTCATATGATTACCTTGGAGCAACCTGCATAATACAGGCCAATCGCCTACGTTTAAAGGTCAACTGATTAGCAACTTTAATTACATCTGCCACCTTGGGTAACATAGTCACAGGTTCCAGGGATTAGCACATGGGCATCTTTTGAGGGGCCGTTATTCTGCCCACCACAGATACACAAACTAACATGACACAAGGTGTAGTGAGTAAGAGTCTAGGCTCAGGAGGCCTGAAGACCTGGGTCTGAATCCCAGTTCTGCTCCTTGGTAGCTGGGTTACTCTGGACATGTTCCGTAACCTCTTTGACATTGTTTCCCGTGTGTCGAATGAGGACGATAATGATACCTGCCTCCTCGTGTTACTGTGAATACTGGAAATAATATGTGAAAGTGCATAGTTCACACTAGGCACTCAGATTTACTCCTTTTTCAGATATAACGTGAGCCTTCCTAGTGTTCTAAATGTGAGCACCAAACCCAGCTGAGAGCCCACCTCAGAAGACCTTGCCTTTAGTAGGATAGAGGAGGCCAAGTGCTCCTTTGCTGAAGCCTCAGTTAACCAGCTGGATTTGTAGGGAATGAGGGGGAAGTTTAATCTCAGTGTTTATGATTCCTTTACACCTAAATGATTAAATGCCGTTTTAAGGACGTTTGATGGCTCGAGGCTTTTAAAATAATCGTAATGCCTTTTTCTTAAACAGAAATGCTGCCCAGCGTAAACAAACTCAAATACCATTTGCTTTGAGATTCTTCCCAAACAAATTTGGAGTGGGTTCTAACCTGGCCCAATATATTCTTCCATCAGTAAATCCCGGCGGGGACAGCCCTCCTGAGAAGAAACACCAGGTCTATTTACTGAATGGGGAGTTGGAGACTGCGGCGGGCGTGAGTGCAAAGGAAAGCACTCATTTAATTGGAATGTTTCTTTTTTAGAATTATTGTCTGTGTTTCAGCTATTTTAATTGGGAAATTTTGTTTAATGCTTTCCATTAGCTAAAAATAAGCCTCTTTTAACTGTCTAAGGGGGAAGAATTCTTCCAGGGCATGTAGGTGAGAAGTGCATTTCCTGGAGGTTTTGAGGACAATTGGAGCTTGAAAGTTGATGAATATGCTGCTGTGGCCTAATTGAAGTAACTGCCTTTTGAGGAGCTTGGTGCAGCTCGTGACTAACTAGGGAGAGGAGGATTTAACCAATGCATATTTTCAATGAAACAGGACATTCCAGGACTTATGTCTTGATGTCTTGATCGGTTGGGAAAGCCTTCTCCCACTTCTTTTCCTCTGCCTTCTTTCTTCTTTTACTACTTTTGGAATCACTGGCACAGCCACATTACATGGAATGCCAGGTGCATAAAGCCACAAGGACACACACATACTTTATAGTTTTGGAGAAATGGTTTTTATAGATCAGCCCATATATTGGAATTTGCTTTGTGGTTCCTGCCAAAGGGTCGGTCAAGATGGGCTGCTAATGTACTTGAGTGGACTTTCATCCATGTCGCTGTGTGGGGAAGGAGGCACCAGTAAGTGACAGAAGCACATATGATCACAGAACACTGGCAGGAAGGGGAAATATGAGAACTCTGCTTGCTTGAAAATAAGGGTAGCGTTTCCTGACTAATAAAGTAAAATGAGTTTGCTACTTAGACACCTTTTCGTGGGCGGGGGGAGTATAGAGACATAGAGGTGAGTTTGATGGCACTGACCACTCTGCCAGTCATATAATTTTTTTTTGAGGAAGATTAGCCCTGAGCTAACATCTGCTGCCATTCCTCCTCTTTTTGCTGAGGAAGACTGGCCCTGAGCTAACATCTGTGCCCATCTTCCTCTACTTTGTATGTGGGACGCCTACCACAGCATGGCTTGCCAAACGGTGCCATATCCGCACCTGAGATCCGAACCGTGAAGCCCGGGCCGCTGAAGCAGAACGTGCGAACTTAACTGCTGCACCACCGGGCCAGCCCCAAGTCATATAATTTTTAAGCAACATTACAATATAATTTTCCAGTCACTTATCACTAGGACCAAGGAATCCCTGGCTGTCAGCAGAGCCCATGAGGTGAGGTATCCTGAGCTCTCAAGATGTCCCAGGAGACTTGGAGCAACCATGAGATTTGAATAAGGGATTAGCTTTCAAAACATGAAATAAAAATATGAAGGGCCACAACTAGAAGGACCCACAGCTAAGATATACAACTATGTATAGAGGGGATTTGGGGAGATAAAGCAGAAAAAGAAGATTGGCAACAGTTGTTAGCTCAGGTGCCAATCTTTAAAAAAAAAATATGTAGGACATAGTGCTAAGGAGTAGAGCAGGACTCTTCTAGCATGCCACGTGGAGAAGTTTGGTGTCGATGAGCACATTTGCTAGGGAGACATGGGTGTAATGCTTGAGAGTGCACTCTATTGTCTATTGGCCAGGAAACCTCAGTCCTCTGAGATTTAATGCTCTTAAAATGGAAAAGACTGATAGGAGAAAATAGGCTTTCTGTAGCAATTTAGCCTGCGATGTTGCCCAAGAAAGGTCTTAAGATCAAAGGCTGAGAAGATGTCAGGCAAGAAAGTATCTGTGAGTAGTTATGACATCATTTTGTGAGCCTAACTGGAGCTCCTGTACTAACAGTTATTAAAAGCAAAGGCACGTCTCTAGCCTCACACACACACACACACACACACACGTAGAAGGCAGAGCTGGCTGGAACGATATGCATGGGGCAGTGAGTTATCTGGGAACCCTCCGCTTAGCTTACTGTGTCTAAAGAGAAAGACCACTTCCTGACCCCCATGATTATGCATGGAGGAAGAGGCAAAATTTGGTCCAAATCAATGCCTGGAATCAACCTGAAAGTAATCTTTAAAGGCTGCCTAGATGTTTCAGTCCCTAGGACTCTGGCAAGAAGCACTCTGCATTAAAAACAAAATGAGTGAGACCAAATAAAATTTTTCAATGAAGCCAGTCACAATTAAACATTTCCAAGAAATTCCAAATGGCATTCTGGACGAAATACCATTGTCAGTCAATTTATTATTCTGTGAGCAGTATAGGCATCTTTTTTCTCCCGTGGGTCATTCCCCCTGCTTTGGTTAGAAAACTAAAATGAAGGCCATGTGAAGCCTTGTCTGGACTAGCAAGAGTGTAGGTCACTGACATTTTTATCTTGGTAAAGACGCTTTCACATTGACTTGGATTCCACCTCAGTTAATACATAGGGAGTACTTAATACATATGGAGTACCTAACAAGGGCTAGGCATTGTGCTGGACGCCTCCACCCACATCATCTCTTTTAATTCTTAAAACAATCCTGTTAGGAGTTAAACACTGTGATTCAGTTTGGTCATCTGTAAAAGGTAGGAAGTTGACATACCCAAGGTCATGCAGTTGGTGGCAGACGTCTTCTAAGTCCAGTGCTCTTTCCTCTTCCCCATGGCTGGGTTGCCATGAATATACATTTAACTGCTACCCAGATAGTTCTTGGCCTCAGGGGAGAAGGGAATGAACCCATACTGAGTACTGACTATGTGACTCTGTGCCAGGCACTGTTCTAGGCGCATCTCAGACTTTCATGTGCATAGCAATCACCTCAGAATCTTGTGAAGATACAGATTCTGATTCTGTTGGTCTGAACTTGGCAGGGCTGAGAGCCTGCATTTCTAACAAGCTCCCAGGGGATACCTATGCTGCTGGTTCAGGGTCCTCACTTAAAAATAGCTATCATCCCATTTGATGGGTGAGGAAACTAAGCCTCAAAGAGGATACATGACTTGCCCAAGGTCACACTGTTGAGACCACTTATGGTCTTGGAGTTGGGATTTGAAACCAGGACAGGTTGATTATAAGGCCTTTACCACTACACCCTACTGCATTCCCTAAGCCTTTTGAAACTATCTCCTTGAGAGATCTACTTGTATTCCATGCTTAATTAAGGGGCCTAGGACTTAAAAGTCTTAGTTTCTTCTAGAGCACTTCCTTCTTTTCTCAGGAAAACATCTCTGCAACTAATTGTGCTCACGCTTGTAACTCTAATTTTTCTCTTGCTCCTTCAATTAGACACATTGGTTTGCCACCCTAGCTGTACCTTAGAACCACTTGAGAAGCTTTTTACTACCAAGGCCCATACTCCACTCAGACCGGTTACAGCAGAATCCCTGGAGTGGGGCCCAGGCATGGGCATTTTATGAATGCTGCCCAGGTGATTCTGATTCTGCAGCTAGCGTGGAGAACCCCTGAATTGCAGGGTTCAAGGAAGCAGTTTCCGGAAAATGTAGCCCAAACTCCTCTTTTGTGATGTCATAAAAGGCCAGCATATTTGACTGGCCAGTCACCAAGAATGGTCCTAATGAATTCTTGGTACCATTTTGTTTTGTGACTGTGAGCTTGGACTGCGCTGTGGTTGAGGTTGCAGCATATATATAGTTTGAAATGGCTCCGTGTGGACTCCGAGGGTGAGGAGCCTATGTGGGGAGCTGATGAGGAGGGACCAGGATGGAGAGATGCAACATCATAGACTGGCTTCGGGATAAAGACACGAGTTCTCATCAGCCCAAGACATTGATCTTAAGAGGTGTTAATAAGAATAGAGCTTGGTTTGACTCAGTTCAGCAAAATTGGCTAGTGAGGAGATAGTCATATTCAAAACCAATGAGAGCGGGGTGGGGGTGGATTCATGCTATGGTAGAGCGATGGACAAATCACTGTGGTTGCTCAGGCTGGAATGGGGCTGCTGTGTAGAGATGTGTGCTGCTATACAATTTTACACAGTGAATAGCACCACTGCACAAGGGTGTGTGGCAACCCTGAGCTGAAGTGTGGAAAGAAATGAAAATAGTAAGATAATCAGGTGCCAGAGCCCACCCTCCAACAGGGAGAGAGGGATTGTTCACTGGGGAAAGTGAGGAAAGGCTTAAAACAGTCACTTTTTTTTTTTTTGGCGAGGAAGATTGGCCCTGAGCTAATATCCATTGCCAATCCTCCTCTTTTTGCTTGAGGAAGATTGTTGCTGAGCTAGCATCTGTACTAATCTTCCTCTATTTTGTCTGTGGGATGCCACCACAGCGTGGCTTGATGAGTGGTGTGTAGGTCTGTGCCCAGGATCTGGACCATAAACCCCAGGCCACAGAAGTGGAGCACACGAACTTAACTGCTCCGCCACCAGGCTGGCCCTACAACAGTCATTCTTAACTCTAGCTGTGCAGTGAAATCACCAAAGGACCTTGGAAACTTACCAGTGCTCTGGCCTCAGCCTGGAGATTGTGGTTTAATTGGTCTAGTGTGGCATCATGGGTATTTTAGTTTTTAAAAGATCTCCAGGTGATTCTAATGCTCAACCACAACTGAGAACCACTGGCTTAGATTGTGTTTGTACTGTGTGGAGGAGAATGCAGACAGGCAGAGATAGCTGGAAGAGGGAAAACGAGCAGCTGGGGCAGTCATTCTCCAAGTGTGATCCCTGGCCGGCCAGCAGCAGCAGCCGCACTTGGGAACTTGTAGAAATGCCAATACTCCCCACCCACCACAGACCACCTCAATCAGAAACTTCCGGGGAGGGGGCCCAGCAGTCTGTGTCTTAACAAACCTTCCATGTGAGTATGATGGATGCTTAATTTTGGCTTGTACTTGAACAGGGTGCACAATGGGGAATGCAATGACATAAGGCTGGAAACCTGAAAGTAACAGGCTGCTGTCAACTCTCCTGACTGTGCCATTGAGATGTACAGCAGTACCCAGTGTTCTAGGGTGGAATGTAATTCTCTCTGGTCTTGCCATTTCTTTCTTTTGTGCTTGAATTGCAAAAGGGATAAAATATGTGTCATTCGTGCTGGGGCAGAGGACCTCTAAAAGTGCACTCTGCTCTGCAGGAAGAAGCTACCACTTTTCTCCTTAATGGACTCATTTCTGTCTTCAATAGGGGGATGCAGGCTCGCTGGTGACATGGGTCTTTAGACGGTGGGAAGGCTGGCCTTCAAGAAAGCTCCTTAGATAAAGCCAGAGAGGGTTTCCCAGCCCCTCTTCTTATTTCTTATCCCCACTTGAGCCAGGTCTTTGGTTGGCCGGACCCCACCTGCAGGTGCCCAAGGATACTCACCTAGTGTCAAGCAACGCCATCAGTGCTACTCAATGTCATCACTCACCAGAGAAAGCCTTTGCCCTAGGCTGAGTAAGGGCCCCACTGAAGTGTATCACTTGTGCTGTACATTTTGCCAGCCAGGGGCTTTCTGTTACCGGGATGATTGTCATGTTTAGTAGTGTGTTTCCCTCTCTTTTTGGTGTGGACTGTGTGGGCCAAACTCCCCTGAATGGAATAGCTGAGTCCTTGCAGGATGCTGAGCATCTCAAGGGTCACACAGGGACTTCCAGGATTGGTACTACTTCTTTCCAAAGAGGTTTGTAGACCAGAGGGGCTTTACCCGTCCTCACATCCAGTGATTCTCAGCTAAGGCGATTTTGCCCTCATCCAGCTGGGAGGGATATTTGGCTGTATCTGGAGACATATTGGTTGTCACAAGCTGGGGAGGGATGCTATTGGCATCTAGTGGATAGAGGCCAGGGATGTTATTAAACATCCTACAGTGCACAGAACAGCCTCTCAAAACAAGGAATTATCCAGTCCCAAATGTCAAAACTGCCAATGTTGAGAAACTCTGGCCTAGTCTAAATCACTTCTTCTTCTTATTTTTTTTACTGAGGAAGATTGGCCCTGAGCTAACATCCATTGCCAATATTTCTCTTTTTCCTTGAGGAATATTGCTCCTGAGCTAACATCTGTGCCAATCTTCCTCTATTTTGTATGTGGGATGCTGCCACAGTGTGGCTTGATGAGCAGTGTATAGGTCCATACCCAGGATCTGAACTTTCGAACCCTGGGCCACCGAAGCAGAGCACGTGAATTTAACCGCTATGACACCGGGCCAGCCCCATAAATCACTTATTTTTGAAATGAGAAAACTGAGGCTCAGAGAGGTGAAGTGGCATTCCAAAGGGCACCCTAAATGTTGATGGTGAGTGCGGGTGGGGATCCTGGTTTCCTAACCATCAGAGTGCAGTGCTCAACAGTCCCATCTCTGTCACAGACAGTATTTCCTCCATGGCAGCTACTACTCTGTGTCTGCCAGATGCCGGGCAATGTGCTGAACTCTTTCCATTTATTACCACTTCTTCTTAGCACATGCCTTCAAGGTAGACGTGACTCTCCCCAGAAGTGATTCATCTACGCATGCAAAGCTACCATGTGCAAAGCGTTGTAGGCCTTTAGGGAAGCTAAGGTAATACCAAAAGAGATGGAGACATCTTGCCCTCTGGGAACTTGCATTCAAGTTGTGGAGGAAAGACATATATATGAAAATAATTATCAATCTAACTTTTCAGTGAAAGCCTATGATAACCAAAAAGCTGTCCCAAGACGTGACAAGATAAATTTCCTAAAAAGTTATGTGGAAATTAAGAGTTAGAGTGAGGTGACTGTTTCCTTGAGCTTTGTGGGAAGGCTGCATGAAGCAGAGGGCGTCCTTCATTTGGTTAGTGAGAATTCTTTGAGTATATATTATGAGTGAAGCACTGTGCTGAACCCCACATGTAGAATGGCAAATGAGAGAAATAGTGTTCCTGCTTCAGAGAGCTTGTGTTCTTGTGGGTAGTGTCAGAGAAGAGACACATACATACATAAATAAAATAATTACAGATCATGCAAACCTACCTAAAGTGGCTGAAAAGACACCTCTGAGAAGGTGGCAAATAAGTAGAGCCCTGAGGGACATGAAGGAGGAGCTGTAGTGAGCAGTAAGCACAAGGCCTTGAGGCAGGAAAAATCCTGGCATATTCTAGAGAATAATGGACAGCTTGTGTGAGCAAGAAGAGAGGCATGTGGTGGAATTGAGGAGATGGGGGGTCGCCATGGTAGGGAGATCACATTTCATTCTCCTATGAAAAGAGCAAAACAGCCTGAACAAACAGAAAATTAGGAGGAAGACCTAACAGTGCTTTGGGGGGGGAGGGGAATGGAGATGGAGGAGATTGCAAAGGAGAAGGTAACTGAAATTTCTAGAAATATTTTAAACTTGTTTTGATCTTGGCCAAATCAAATGATCAGTTCCGTTCAGTGGATCATTAGTATTGATCAGTTCTGTTCAGGGAATTATTTACTTAAGTTACTCATTTATGTTTAAACTTGCCATCTGGATTGTATCCACTGTGGCAGAAAAGCTTAAATAGCATATACAAATAAGTAATAGTTAGCTGGGAGGCAAAACGGAGATATTGAGCTAACTCATCCTGCGGTTGAATGTACTGTTGAGCATGACAGTTGCTGAATGACGTGGAAGAGGAATCGCACTAACTGCTCCTTTTCCTTCTCGCTTTCTTTCTTATTATGTAAGGACATCTGATAATCTGTATATTTTGCCATATTTTCTGTTTCATAGATTTTTTTAACTATTTAGTTGTTGGAGTTACTAATACACTTCTGGTAACTTTGATTGGCAGTCCTGTGGCTGTATTTGTTTCTGTTGCCCTGCTGATCTCAGATTTGCTTTGATTTAAAATCATGTATCATTAATTAAGTATGTTGAATCATCTTTGTTAAGAGTTCATTTAAAAGCAAAAAACAGCATCATCAAATAATTGAGGGCTTGTTTACTGCTTCCAGCTTGAAGCCATGAAACCTTGCAAATCACAGTGGCCTGGGGAGGGGGCAGGTGCCTTTGTAGCATTGTCTAAATAGTTCCCTAGGCTGTCTCTGGTTGCCTTTCTGTCTTTGAATAAAGAAAGAAAAAATTTTTGGAGATAGGGCTAATCTTTGAAGCTAAGAAATACTGAAGAACCTGACCCCTGTTCAATATGTCAATGTTTGTACAAAGCAGTTATGCTTTAGACTTGCTGGTAAACACACTGGAATCCCAACTTCTAGGCTGGGCTTTTCCAATATCTGTGTGACTTGTCAAGCCACTTGCCCTTCCTGAGCTCTATTTTCCTTATGTTTTAAGACAAAGGGGTTGTATTAAATTATCTGTAAAGAAACTTCTTTTTGGAATGGCATCAAGAATTACGTTGTAGTGTTTGTGATACAACTAAATACTTGGGTAGCGGTTTTATGTAGCCAATGTTATATTTATTGATAAGTTATAGAGTAAAACAAGAACTGCATTTTCCAAACATAGGAGGGATAAATGATTAACTTCTTTAATTAAAAACGCATTTAAAAGGTACATTGCATTGGCATTTTTTATTTCATCAATGATTAAGTTTTGATGTAGATTAGTGCTTTTGTTATGTCTAGTTTGAAATGGGAATATTGTATTTCTGTGGACATGAGTAGCTCAGGCCACGTCATCAGGCTTAGACTTAAACTCTTCCCTTGCCATGACTGCCCTCCCACCCTGTCCTTGATCTTGGTGAATGCTAAGAAGCCTCGAGGAGAATGGGGATGATTTAGTGCCAGTCTAGCACTGCTACTAGGAAACCAATTCTAGATGCAGGCTTGCCCACCTAATGGTTAGTCAATAGTACACCTTTTATAGCAGGAACTAGCTCTTCCATAAATTGTGCTCATAGCTCTCATCCCGCCACGAAAGTCACTTAATTCTTGTCACTGCTTTGTCTGAGTATGCCACCTGTCAGTGTCTGCGTGTCTGTGGATGTGTGGATTTGCATGTGTGCACTTGTCTCCTCCAACTCTTTACTACTCTTGTGGGACTTTGGAATCCTGAGTCGGGGGGCTGTATGATCAAGGCCGAGGGCGCTGGCTATGTGGGCACAATTTCTGGGCAAAGGCCTGCTCCTTGGCAGCTGTTGTCATGGGGCTCAGCAGCCTTTATCAAAGCATGGGACCCCGTGGTCTGGAAATCAACCATGAGCCACTCTTACCATCTTATTTGTCTTGAAGAATCAAGTTGAACCTCTGAAACTAGAGAAAGCTTTGTGTAACCCACTGTGTACGTAATCACTGGAGTCTTTGGTCCACCTCCAAGATTGGATGAATCTGTTTTTGGGAAGGGCAGTAGGAGTCATTGAATGGACAAATGGTTCAAATGAACAGGAGGAGTGGTTTTCTGATGACAGGGCTGTGTGCAAGAAGAGAATGCGCTAGGAGGGGGGAAAAGGCAAAAAACATTGGACTAACTCAGGGAGAGAAGAATCTCATTCTTTTTTCCTGTTTTGATGAGATGACTTCTTTGCAAGCCTACTCTCCCTTTTCTAGAGCTACTGCCCTTTGGAAGCATTGCATCCTCATCAATTTTTTAGGGAAGTAGAATTCAGGTACCCACCTGCCTTAGTGCTGGGGTCCTGTGTGAAGTTCCCTGTTAGTCCTGCTGCTGTCAATTGCACATGCAGCCACTGTCCTACTTGAGGGAGCCCTGGGAATAAATGGATTTGACATAATAGTTTTAATTTTCCTCCAAAATAGGCTCAAGTTCAGAGATCTTGTAGACCCAAGCGAAGTGTTCCCTATACAATGCAATGCCACTTATGGTTTAAAAGTCCAAAATGTTTCTAGCTCTTGTGTCAGCATGACACCAAGCTATTGATGGATTGACTATTATTTTTTCTGTTTTGCCTGAATTGACTGATGTTTGGGGCATTGAGTAGAGACAGCCTGAGACCCAAATCTGAGCCATTAACTCCCAGATGTTCACTATTTCCAAGGAAATGTTCTGTGCCTGTGGTTATTATTCTGATGGCTCCTTAAATGCTCTCATCTTGGCACCTTTTGCATTTGCTAAATTCAATTTGGAGAATGAACAGGAGAGAGAGAGAATTTTGTGGAAAGCAATTATCCTACACTTTTGTGACCTTCATCCTTTCCCCATTATGATGAATTTTTGGGCTGGTTCTTGTATCAGTCAGCATATCGCTTTCACTAGAATTTTGTTGTATGTTACAGATAACCAGTTGTAGCTAATTAAACAATAATGATGGCAGTGCAGGGCATTTTCTGGGAATTAATGACCAGCTGGGAAAAGCTGATGACTGGAGAGTCAGCCAAAGGCTATTAGCTTCAGTCTGCCATTAATCTCCAGAAATGCCAATTTGTGACGTCATTGTTGGTATTGAAAAATGAAAATGGAAGACAATTTACTGATGTTTATCATGTACTTCTGAATAAGAATTTGCCGATGTTATCAAAAAGTCGTTCATTTCTTTTTTATCCTCCAGTTGTCCTTTAATCTTAAAATATTTCTTATGTACAGTGTATGAAAATGGAATTTCTCAGCTTCTATATAATCATGGGTGTTCTTTCTTTTTTTTTTTTTTAAGAGTTCCAAGTTTGGGAGGTTTTCTTTAAATATTTTGGATGGTAAAGCCAGAATTTGTCTCCAGCTGTGATGGTGGAATTTGATAAGTGTCTATATTATCATAACTATCTGCTCATGGCAGGAAATGGTTGCAAATGTTTTGAACAGCAGCTGTTGCTAGCAAAGATGTGCATTCAACAACAAGATTCTAAGAAGTTATAGTCACATTCGTAGTAGATGAAGGGAACTCTCTGCCAGGAAAAGCTGTGGTAGTATGTCTATATAATATTTTTGATTACTGATGCTGAACGCTAGAGAAAAATAGAAAGAGAACTGACTAAAATATTCATCACCTTCTTGCATAATTTAATGACTTATAAAGGAAGACAACAATTCCACACACAGGCAATCTATCAAGAACTTGTTCTAAACTCGCAATACTAATTTAAAAGTTAGGTTGGTTTTTATACCATTTTTACCCCAACATGAAAGAAAGTTTTTAAAGCCCATTAAGATCCCAGCCAATGAGCCGGGAATGTTTGGCCAAACGCAGAAGCTTCAGATCCCATCTAATTTCAGCCATCAGCTGTTTATATTTTGCAAGCACCACAGCATTATTCTACCCATAAGAAGTTTGCTGGTGGTATCAGTCATCCTAAATGCATGTTAAGTGTATGCATTTGGGGGAGTATAATGAGTCAGCAAGTCATTAATCACAGCTTTAGAGGCACTGACTCACGGCTGGCAAAATGGAATGGCCTCATTGGGAAGGGTGTGAAAGAGAAAAAAATCCATTCTAAGGTCAGTTCCCCGTTTCTGCAAATGCAGATCAAATTTGCA
Source organism: Equus przewalskii (assembly GCF_037783145.1). Lineage (NCBI taxonomy): Eukaryota > Metazoa > Chordata > Mammalia > Perissodactyla > Equidae > Equus > Equus przewalskii. The sequence continues at coordinate 111,368,034 of NC_091863.1, read as the reverse complement.
CCCACTTTGGTGGGTGGTTATCAGGCTAAAAACTGTTGCAGTGGACCCTGTAAAAGCAGACACCTTGTTTTTGCAGAGAGGAAATGCTAGAAATTCACAATCTTGCTTAGGAAATGTACAAAGGGCCTAGAAAGAAAATGTGAGCTGATAGTGGCTTGGTGTATATCTAAGGCCAAAATTAGTGAGCTGGGCCCTGCTCTTCCAGAATTCAACCAGATGGGTCTCTGATCCAATGTTGATTATTAGGCTCTCGACTGGAATTTCTTATCTTCATTAAGGAGTTTTGAATATCTAAAAAATATTTGCAACAGCCCCAGTTCTCTTTGGAAATCAAAGAATAAAGAGCAGCACGCTTCATTCTTCTGTTAGATTCAGGATATACCGCATGGAAGTCAGGCCCTGGCCAGGAGGAGACCAAAGAAAGAAACGTAAATGAATACATTGATAATTGGTGGACAGTAGCCAGTTTCACCTGTAAATATTCATATTATGTCTCCGATTGAAACATGTAAAGTCTATATGGTGTTTATTTAGATGCAGTATGGTTATTGGTGTGAAAATATTTTATCACACTTCTGGCACAGTGTAACGCTTAAATTTTCCTTGTGGTAGCAATAGAGGTGTATATAGTTGAGTCAGCTATTGCCAGGGCTATAGGATTTTCAACTAAGCCCCTAAAAATAAAATCACCCAGCTATTAAATGCTTTTCTTTGAAACTTTTCTGGGGAATGTTTTTTCTTTAGTCTTCCCTGGGAGTAGATGGGATATAAGACGTTCGCTGCCTTCATGAAGCTCTAACTTGAGTTCATTTTGTTATGTGGTGACCACAGTTCTGGATGACGCCCCCCCTGGCACACAGGAATACATTATGTTACGGCAAGATTCCATCCAATCTGCGGAATTAAAGAAAAAAGAGTCCCCCTTTCGTGCTAAGTGTCACGAAATCTTCTGCTGCCCGCTGAAGCAAGTACACCACAAAGAAAACACAGAGCCCGAAGGTTTGTGCACGACGGACGCGTGTTTTGCTTGTTTTCTCTTCTTCTTCTTTCTTTCTCTTTCTTTTTGACTGTGCGTTGCCTTCTGGTGTGCTGTGTGCTGTTCGGTGCCTACCATAGTTCGGAGACCCCTTGGCTCCCTGGTGAATGTGTTATGCAGTCTCAGATGGGACACTGCATAATACAGTCATTTCCGGCACAGCACACAGCATCTCCTGCTTCTCGTAGCTGAAACATTTTCAGCTGGTGTCATTACATTGCCCCATTTTGGCTGCTAAAGTTGCTTGCTCTTGTAGCCAACATCTGGCCAAGTCTGTTCCCATCACCTTGCATTCCTGAAGCAGCGGTCGGCTGAGGAATGGCACTTCAAAAATGAAATAATGAGAAGATTGTTCCAAATTTTCCAACTCTCCTCCACTCCATAAAGCTTCTGCATTGCGCTCGAAGAATGCTCATGATCTACCTAGTTCGCTGAAGCAGGCCCAGACTTCGTATGTAATGCACGCCCAGTTGCACTTTGCCATAGTGAAATGCATGCCTCAAGGAAACGATGAGTAGTTTATTTTTCTTTTCAGCTCAAGTACAGGATTGGAAAACCACTTGCTGTTACTTAAACCGAGGTTGATAAGGTGTTCATCGCAATCCATGCTGCAAATCTCTCTCTAAAGTACCTTCTCTATCCAGAAAGAATATTGGTTCATTTTTTCCAACATTTTTGCATGTATCAACAGGGACGTTTTTCACATCGCAAAATGTGGTAAACTTTTTGCCATGTGTGCATCTCAACTTCTAAAATGACATTTGAGAAGTGTACTGTGTATGCTAATTAAATACTTAGTGTAAAACTGCCCGTGTTCCCCCCATATCAAATGGTATCAATGCAGTTTACCAATGAATAAGATTGGAAGTGGCAAAATTCACCTCTGCTTTGGCAGTTGGTGTACAGTTTGCATAAATGTTTCTGGTACAATTTCTAAAAGCAACCTTGTTCTCATTTCAGGTTGCCCTATTGCAACATTATGGGTATCTTCATTACAACTGTCTTTCTGACCTAGCAAAGACTGCCATGTGGTTCTGTTTAAAGTTTGGTGTGTAAGAAAATCACCCCAAATTGACTCTAGTCCATAGTTTTGGAAGCAAATTTTTACATCTTAGTCTCTTCTTCTCCTTACTTCCAAATCGAGTTTTAAATGTTCATTGGCAGAAAATGAGAAGTGTGCATTCTTCTATGTTTAATTCTATTTCAGCAGTGGAATAGAGCACTTGCATTTGTTTTCTACCCATACTTTGTTATCCAAGCTATTCACTTTGGGTATGAGTTTTGATGTCAACACTCATTCATCTGGAAATGTAAATGGTGATCCTTTACAGTGAGTAAAATAAATCTTTTCGTAGAGAAGATACTAACTTGAGTTTATGTTTCAATGAAACAAAAAATTTCAACCAGTGACAATTATTTTACTATATGTAATGCATTCCAATATTTTCTGCTTTCTTTTCTCTGAAATTATGTGTGTCTGTGTGTATATATATATTTGCAACTACAAAAACAGTATGTGTATTATAGATATATACTGTTTATTGTATAATTATATATATTAAATATATATAGCATAATTAGATATATATGTATTATAGATACTATACTGTTTTTCTACTTGCACATCAGTCTGAAAAACAGAATTTGATTTGGGTAAGAAAAATAAGCCATGTAAGAAGCAGCTAGTTAAATTCAGTCAAGCAGTTGGTTTCTACTCACTTCAAGTTGCTTTAGCAATACTCAGATTTAAAAAACCAGTTGAATAAGTAAATTTAAGATCCCGTCTCTTTTCTTACTATGTATAATTTTGACAGGAAGTGTTAATTTTCAAAATATCATCTGGAGTGTATTGTGAATACTGTTATGAATGTTTTCAGATATTAAGAATTCTTTAGAGAATGGATAGCAGTTAAACTCTCTTATGCAAGGTTTGGATAGTTTTTAATCTGTCATTTCATCTACACGTTAAGTGGCTGCCATCTTGCTTAATGTGGCTGTCATCTTTTCACTCGTATACTTTGACATGGGCCTTATCTTCTTTCAGATTGAAGATTTCTCTTAGTCTTGCTCTTCTGCCAGGTCCTTTGGAATAGTGAAGCTAATATTTCCCTCCTTATTCCTATGGGTTATTTGTAAATAGTATTAGTTTCATTAGAGGTTTTCTGGGATGATATTTTAATACTATTTACAATTTTACTGTACCCCCTTCAAACAAGGTCCCACAATGTAATGGTGAATCCGGACCTTGAAATGAAAACACTTGATCTTTGCACGAATTGACAGGATCCAGAAGACCTTAGATGGGGGTGAAAGGAAACATGCTGTGGAAGCGACCGTGGATAAATAAACAATGCCAAGAAATTAACATGCTTACTTCATGTAAGATACCGAAGCTCGTCATTTCCAGGAGGTGAAGTAACTGTGGGTTTGGAAGGTTTCAGTGGTCATTCTGGCAACCTGGAAGATTTTTGCAAGACTGATTTTTAAATACTATAAGGTACAGTCTTCAGTTCTCTCTTACAGTTGCTGTAACATTTTATTATAACTAGTAGAAATAAAAGACCTCTTTCTTCCAAATGGATAGAATCTTAGTTCTAGACAACATTTGGAAGAGAGTTCTCATGCTTCTGTGCCAAAGCATGAGCCCTTAATTGACCTTGGCTGTGAATGCCCACCAGTTCCACTGCAGGTGAAGGCAATGGACAGGGTGGTTAAGCCATTTATTGCTTGATCTGTGCAATGCCGGTACACCAGTATGACCTCTTCTGATGTGTTTATACAATCTTCAAGTGAAAAATTCATTTAAATTTTGGAGGAAAATAAAAGTTTGAATTGGATAAATTTTAGAAATGATTAAGTTAGGTCAAGGAGCTTTATGTGTATTATGATACAGCTGCAATTGTTTTATTCTTTACTGAATTGATAAAATCGACCAACTATTTTTGTATTATTATCAGCAAAGTCTTAGTGTTTCTTTTGATTGGTGATGTCTTGGTATGGGCCAAATTATTTCCATAGTTCATGACCACCTGAGATTTGCTACACATAACTTATTTACAATTGTTCACAGGCATCTATCTTTTTAAAGACATTTTTGTATCGTATCTAGGGCCCTCATAATCCATGTAAAATAAAACATAGAAGGATTGAACTATCTCACTGGCTTTCCAGGATATACTAATCCCAAATTACACTTTGCCAAAAACAAGTTTCTATTTCCGAGTAGCCAATTCCAAAATAAGTTCTTTAATCTGTTCCAAATACTTGTGATTTTCAGTGATGTGATTATTTCCATAAAAACCACTTATGATGTAATCTTATGTGAGTACTGGAATTTGGCTGAAGAAGCACATACAAATATCTGAGAGTCTAATTTGGCCCAGGACCAGCAACGCTCTTTGTTAGAAGAAAGCTGCATGGAGAGTGGAAATCATTACCAAAATCTTTTTCTTACTCTTCCAGGAGCCTTTAGCAAGAGAAAGTATAATCTTCATAGCTTTAGTTTTTGTTCATTTTTTTCTTTCATTGTCATGTATGTCAAAATGAAATCACTGATTTAGAGTAACTTCTGAAAGCCGTTCTATTATCAGCATAGTTTCTGCTGCCTAAATGCCAGTCATTGGGCATTTACCGTTGTTTAAAGATGGTTCAAAAAAATCACACCGAGATATACATGCTTGCAGGTAGATACTGTTGAAAATCTACAGAGAAAAATAAATCATGGATTCCCAGCATTTACTTTTAGGATTGAAAATCATGATTACAACAATAAACTTGAAGGAGTTAACACAATATAGGAAAATATTACAGAGCTAGAGATTTGTCACCATCTTTTAATCAGGCATTTGGTCTCTTTTCTTCAATCCTGTTTTCATGTGATTTAAATATATACATATACATTCCATCTCCTTCAGGACATCCGTAACCTTTTTATCCAGCGAGGCATCCAACTGTAGTGAATTTGGTTGGAGGAGAAGAGAAACTGTGTTCCAGACTGGCGATGAAGTTGAGCAGCGTTCGCTAACCAAAAGAAAGCAAAATTGTGTGCCAAATGTTAAGGGGGCGTATTTGTGACTAGCACAATGACTGTTACTCTGATAATGCCTTGGTTTCTTTATCCCTGAAGGAGCATATGTCACCATGAATATCAGTCTTACCTAAATGGTAGGAGAGGAAGAAGATAGAAGAATTAAGGAACATGCTGAGGGAAATGTTTTTATTTTCATTTTTACCTTTTCTTCAACTCTATTGTCTCCTGTTGTGTTTCTTCCTCGTTTTAATACTAATTTACCTTTTGAGAAAAATGGGTCTAATACTATTTGAATTAATAGTTCAATAAAACTAAGCAATCTCTGATGCTTGACACCTGAAAGTGTCTTGACTTTCGGGCAGGATGTAACTGGGTTCCTATCTGTCCCCTTGAGGATGAGAGTTGAGGGGATATTCCTATTTTATTAGGAAAACATGGGGCCACATGTTTGGGTGACTCTGAAGAGATAAAAGACTTTATTCTTAATCTTTTCATTTCAAAATAACTATAATTGAGGGTTATCCTCCCTTTGACTTATGACCTGAAGGATGACAAAACAACACTAGAAAGTTTTCTTTGCTCATTGAAGCAAATGGCAGCTTATTTGTAGAGTTACAGGAAAGATTAAAACAGTGGTCCATATTGAAATCAAATGAAAGCCCAAATCTGAAGGCCTTGGTGATGAGCAATGAGGAAACACTATCCTCGCCCCAAAAGGTGTTCAAATGTATTTTTCTTCTTTGCATGTCAACTACTTCTTAGAAGACAACTTAATGTCCTAGTAACATTAGGAAACTGGTAATGACACTGAAATACATTCTGTCTTCTCTCCTATTTCCCCAACTTATGGCAGCAAACATGAAATTAAGTCGTATTTGGGGGATAGTTTTTACTCTCTGGAAAACTCATAATTTGATCAAGGAAGTATAGTTAACATCCATTAATTTGATTTCAGGCCAGGATGGGCATTTATTATTCTTATTAGACACATGCATCTCAACTCAGTCCCCAGGCTGGCTTCTACAGGAGAAGTTAACAACCATTCATTCTTTAATGATTCAGTTTTTAAAGCTACAGGCTTCCATTCTCACTTGAGTCTAGGTGTTCTCCTCAAGGTGGTGGTGGTGTTTTCCTGAGAAGGAGTGGTCTCTCCTTTACAACTCTCTTTACTGAGGTTTCCATCGGTTAGTATTGGAGGCAGGTATTTCTCCTGTATGAAGCCAACACCTATGACCCGTTTCAAGTATTTATGTTTAAGATAACACTGCTCTGGGCAAGTGCTCTGAAAGGTCTACTGGATGAAAATCAGTATATGGTGGTGATTTTGATTTTTAAAAAAGTCAAAATCTAAGTGCTGATACTTGAAAAAATCTGGAAATGATCCGTCTATGCGGGTGCTGCCCTATTCGAAGCTGTTACATCAGGGATTGCGTTGCCAACAAGCTTCTGGGGGTCTGATATCAGCAATTCTTGTTTTTTCTCTTCACAGTCAGTTGATAAACCACTTAAGAAAATCTGCCTTTCTGACCCAGCAGGGTATGACCCGGATAGGTTCTGTTCCACATCCAAAAAGGCATAGCCTGAATGACTTTTAGCTTTTGCCCCAAATCAAGCCCAACACTAGTATATGGAGGTCGGCCTGTATTAAGGAGGTATATGAGTGTCCTGCTACCTCAGCCTCAGTTTTAACTCTGTCTTTTGTTTCAAATGATAACTTGCTTGCCTGGTTGAAGAGAATGCAGGAATTAACTATACTCTCTTTCACATGTTCTTAAATAATTATCGGATCAATACTTTCCAAACTGATTCATGAAACACTGATTGTATGGCTTTGTGAAAAGACAGATTCTGTGATCAAATACATGTTTTCCAAATTCCACTCCACTCTTAGAGAGTCACAGTGCGTAAGAGTATATTAAAGGTTTTGAGGAGTCTTACAATTGAGAATCTATCTTACTTTGGACAATTCAGTGGTAAACGACATCTTCCAGCTGCCAGACCCTTTTTATTCATAGGACCTATTAACATCTCACAGCACTCTTTGGGAAATGCCATGCTGGCTCCACTGAGCAGTGTATTCTCATCAGAGCTAGGCTTTGAGAAGTAACACACTTTTGAAAATGAATTCTGTTCCTTTTCTCTCTGACCCCCATCTACTATCTTCAGGGAAGTGCTACTTAAAGTGTGGTCCATGGATCAGTGCTGGATCTGAAATTGTGTTACCAGTCCACGACAACATAAGGAGCTTGTGCCAGAATGTAAATCAGTGCATTGCTTCCTTTATCAAGAAAGTATTGCTATCTTGCTGTGAAAAATACTGTCAGCTGAACTAAATGAAAAATGTGCCTGGTGACAAAGTTCACAGATCAGCACTAAGCCTGTGGACCGGACTTTGAGTAGTGCTGCTTTAGATTACTTAGATGATTCTCAACTTTGGCTACTCATTGGGATCACCTGAGGACCTTTTAATACTATTGATGCCTGAGCCCAACATCAGACCAAAACCAACCAACTAACCAATAACTGTCCAAACAAAAACCCTGCAAAATCTCTTGTGGCAGAGGCTCGACGTGGATATTTTTAAAAAACTCCCCAGGTGATTCTACTGTGCTAACAGGGTTGGAATCACTGCCTTAGAAAAAAACCACCTTGGCGTAAGGTCTGTTGTGTGATGTCAGCTGTCAATTCAGAATTCTTATCATGCTGATTGCATGGGCCTCTTCAGGAGGTGCCCTGTGATTAGAGGGCACTGCTGGACAGGGAGCACTTATATGACCTTTAGAACTTGTGGCCATGTAAGGTATCCATCTCCCCCCCACCAACACGCAGATACACACACATACCTTTTTGAATTTCCCTTGCCTCTTTGCCACTCTGCACTTTCAGAAAAATAATCAGGCTTCTCCATAGGAGTGTGGTAATCTGCCACCTTGTGACCGACATCCTTTTTTGCAAGCAATTGTTGCAACACTTGTTCTGCTCTGAAAGTATGATTCAGCTTGCAAATGTGGGCGGAAGAGTTTCTCGGGACCGTGTGTGAGTGTACTTAAAGGAGAAGATGGAGAAGAAGAGCGTATCATTATGCCAGAAAAGTACTACTCTTTCTTTACTTGATTGCTACTGCACTAGGACCAGATTGCAAAAGTTGACTCAAGCTGCTCATGACCTGGGTATCTGTCCCTGAGTTACACAAGAGGCTGTCGTCATTGAGGCATTGCCCTCTTATCATATAGACGTCACCAGCTACTGCAGCATAAAATTATTATAGTAGCATGTATGTGAAAACTGACTTTGACTTGAATGGGAGACTTTAATTGCTACCCATGTTTACAAATCATTCCTGGTATTTTAAATTACACTGATTCAGGTATTCATTTGTTATACTCTACAGCATTTCTTAGTATGCTTACGAATACGCAGCTTGAATAATGCCCGTGGGGAAAGTGTGGAACAAAAGATGTTACATCCTGCATTTTATCAACACTTACCCTTGTCTTGCTTCACAGCCAATATCCACACTCACTCCAGCACATCAAAATCACATGTCCACTTCCACCCATGTGCTAGCCTATTTCTACTTATGAGCCCCAGCTATTTTAAGTTATATATTCTCAGAACAGCTCCAGGTCAACCTTCAAGCATGTCCAGCTTTGGAAGCAACAAGTGTACATTGGTTGGAATTCCAGCTCTACACGGAGGAAGGGAAGGAGAGCACAGTTCCACTGGGCTACTTCCACATACAGTGAGAGCACTGTGCGTGGCCCCTTAGAGACATGGTCACAAAAGCCCTGCAAGGTAGTGGCCGCTACCAACATTTCATAGATGAGCAAACTAAGATACAGAAGGGTGAAGTTGCTTCCCTGATAAATGACAGGACTTGATCTGAACCTGGCTTTTATGGCCTCCAAAGCCCAGGCCCTTTCCCCTCGATGCCTCCTCCATGTGCTCAGTTTCCCCCTCTTGCCCTATACATGGATTTGTTGTCTAAAAGTAATTTTAGTGCAGAAAAGACATGTTAGGTTTAAAGGAATAAAATACTCTTTACATTCCATTCTCAGTTTTGCTATGATAAGGAGTTGTCATAAGCAGAAGGGACTTGGGAGGTACTTTGTAATTCTATGGGCTTGGAGTTAGGTGCAGTGCCGCACAAAAGAAATGATTGAAATGACCCTTGCCCTCAAGGAGGGTCTTTGTCCAGGACACACGAAGGAAGAGTAGAATGATTAGTGAATAGCTGAATTCAATTTAAATGCAATAGAACTGTCCCTTGATAGCCGGCCCCAGGGCCGAGTAGTTAAGTTCCTGCGCTCCACTCCGGTGGCCCAGGGTTTCGCCGGTTCGGATCCTGGGAGCGGACCTAGCACTGCTCATGCAGCCATGGTGAGGTGGCGTCCCAACATAGCAGAGCTAGAAGGACCTACAACTAAAATTTACAACTATGTACTGGGGGGCCTTGGAGAAAAAAGAAGGAAAAAAAAAAGATTGGCAACAGATGTTAGCTCAGGTGCCAATCTTAAAAAAAAAAAAAAAAACTGTCCCTAGATAAAAATCATAAACAGATCACTTGCCTATCTTTCTTTGAGCTATGGGATGCTCTTCACCTATAATAGCAGAAATGAGGAAAGATTACTTCCAATTATTGTAAAGCTGATCCTATTGCTTAATTTTTTTCTCAACTCAATAAAATTGCCACTACTGATAGCAAGTTAAGAAGAGTTGTCTGAGCCCTTTGGCCATTTCCATAGGATTAGGTATTACCTAGAGGTTTAGATATTCACGATGAATTCTCTTTGATCACTTATTGGAACCCTACTCTTTTGCCTAAGGTAAATAATAATGGAAACAATAATTGACAATTATCCAGAATTCACTATGTGCCAAGCACTTTACCTAACAGTATCTTAATTCTTAGAAAAATCTTGGAGGTAAGTAGGTATTTTTTTTCTCCCCATTTTATGGATGAAGAAAGTAAGACTCAGAGAAGTGAAATAACTTGTCCAAGGTCACCTGACTGGGAGATGGTAGATACTCAAGTACCAATACTCCAATGCAACTTGTCTCACTCCAAAGTTTGTGGTCTCTCAATTATGAGAATATTTCATAACAAGGCTGGCCCTAGAAAGAGCTCCCATTTTTGTTGTCCTGTTACTCCAGTATTATCTTATTGAGACACGTTGCCGAGTATACCTAAGTCAGTAGAAGTAGAAAACCTTGTGCCTACTGTCAGAAAAACAATAGATTAAAAAGGTGGCTTATTCTTCAGAGAAAAAGAGAAACAGCCAGATTTAACTTTAAAATGTTTTCAGGGCAAATGCTCTTCAAATTTGACTTGGTCAAAATGCTTCACTATCTGCAGTGTCAGAATTGGGATTTATTCACTGTGCTGGTGTACAATTATTCAGCTGCGGGCCAGTTCTTAATCACCTCAGGCCAAGTGACCTTCTACTTCAAAGCCTTGTCTCACAAAATATCTGCTGACCCAAGTCCCTGAATGACAAAACCTTCGTTACATAATGAGGACTGACCTAAGGCACATGAAGAGAAAGTCTCACCATACTGAGCTGGGTCACTGTCAAGGTGTTCTATGTGACTTCCACAAGGAGTGGGCTTGCATGCAATGGTCCACTTCACTCCAGAAGCATGGAGAAGGAGGTCCTAGGAATTTGTGTGATGTATTCTGTGCAGGACATTCTATACGGTTTGGTTAGATGCTTAGCTATCAATTTTTTAGCATCTTTTATGTGCCAGGCACTTCGAGTTTATTATTGCTAATCTTCCCAACCCAGGAGGTAAGTGTCATCAATCTTGAAGGACATGATGGGCAAACTGGAGTGTAGAGATGTAAAAGAACTTGTTCAAAGTCACACAGCTAATAAGTGTCTTAACTGAAAATGGAAGCCAAGTCTTTTTAGCTCTCGTGTCTGATCTCTTCTACCACGCTCTGGTAGAAGTGATCTGCTGCCTCAGCTCGTCCTGTACCCTGACCCCTGACTCCCCCTTTCAGGTGCAAGACATGAGAAAAGAGCTCAATACCATCATATCCACTTCTGGTGAGAGCTGCTCTTTAGAAGGAAGCTGCAGAACTATAACCTCTCAGCAGAGTACACTCACCCAGTACATCCGTTGGGAGTCTTCCCTCATGCGTTTCCCCACATCCTCGTTGGAACGTTGGTATAAGTGGTAGACAAAGGGTTAAAAAAGCACCAGTCCTGAGATTAGTCACATGTTCTTCTCCTTTGTTCACCATACGAACATCTACTAACTCCAGGTCGTTTTTCCAAATGGAGTAATGCTTCAAACCCATGGTTTTCCTCATGGAAGCACTAGACGTTAAAACAGCTGTAACTGGTTCTGCCATGAGCTGCCTCCTCAAGGAAAGCGAAGGGGTGATGCAGAGCTCTGGGAGTGCTGTGTTTCTGGAGAGGGGTCCACACAGATAGCAAAAGCCTGTTTTTAGGTCATTCAGCTTTGGGCACTCCCAGTGAGGGCTCAAAGTTTCCATTCTTGCTCAGGATTTTTGTGCTCACCTTGGAGTAGAGTGATCTTGTGCACTAAGGGTGGGTCACTTTTTTGGGTAGACTGTCTGAAATTCAGTGAGATTATAGGGACAAACCTGTCCATATTGGGGTTATTTGCTCCTTCTTTTCCTCTCTCTTGGTTTGAGCACAGGTGACCTCCCCTGGATTATGTGCAGACCCTTGACAGAGGACCTCAAAGGGGCAGGAGCTGTCTGAGTTCAACTCTACCAGAGACCTGCCATTGCCCCCATGGTGGCACTGTTGTCTCTGCCCCTTCCAAACTCACAAAATACCGGGATGCATAAAGTGTGTCCCTTGTGGTTGCCAGTTGGCATTGAAAGAGGGTGTGAACACACACACACACACAGTCACACCACTAGTTAAAATAATTTATTGAGGAAAAATACTTAAAAGCAGAAAAATAGTAGAGCTCATATGGTCCCTCTACTGGAGACCTACTAAGATACACTCAGCCCAGCAAAGCCCGGTCTAATCACAGCCCTCTCTGGGATAATGAGGGCTCAAACAGGCCATTCATACAGCAAAGACATTTGTCTAGCAGGCTGCCTCAGGCTGTGAGCAAAATCTACTTCTTTTCATGCAATAAGGAAGCACAAAGGGGTTTCAAAAAGTAGGGTTATAGATGCTGCCAGCCAGTATCTTTGCCCTTTTGTTCCTTCTTCAGCCATTTTTTTCTCTGAAAACACTTGATTTTTCTCTGAAAAGATGGCATTTTGGATCCATGTTAGAAGATTCATGAACTGATTCAGTAAATTTCTAATTGGCATGCATGGTTAGCTGTTCACTTAGTGGATAATTGGTTAAATATACCCAGAATATTTACTGAGGGAGGGAAAAAGTCCCCAAAGCAAATCAGAATAGTTTGGAAGCCTTTTATTCTAGTGCAGCTTTTTCTTGGGGAGTAGTTACTGGTGTCTTAAAAGAGATCTATCTCCCTTCTCAATTAGGATTCCATTTAAACAGACATCCTTTATTTTGTCCCTACTGAATAGAGCTTTATTAAACAGATACCGTAGACATAGCATAGTGTGTGACAAGTACTGAATAAATATTTATCATTACAATTAACTTATTCAAATAACAAATTTTGATATTCTGAGTTCAACTGGCCATTTGCCCTAATTCTAGGCAGCAAGTGACTGACAGTGCTTCCAATCACCATAAACAGAATTGATGTACTTGTCAATAGATATTTATTGTCTTGTATAAACCAGGCATTATGCTGGTTATTAGGCACGGCATTGACAAGAGGCACTATCTCTGCCCTTGAGGAGGAAAGGCTAGCTAGAAAGGCAGACTTTGAACTAGTCTATCAGTTGGCTCTTGTATTTTAAGTTACCCTAAAACATAGTGGCTTAAAACAGGAACAAATGTGCTCTCTCTCGTAGTCTATAGGTTGGCTAGGTCTGCTATAGGTAGTCTATAGCTCTACCGACCTAGGCTGAGCATTGCTGATCTTGCCGGAGCTCGTTCATACATTTGTGGTCAGCTGATGAACCAGGGTGGTTCTCAGTGTTGTAGGATGGGCTTGGCTAGGACAACTCAGCTCTTCTCCATGTGTCCCCCAGTGAAGTCCCATGAATCAATTTTTTATATTTCATTCATTCAGTTGTTCACTCAACACTTACTGAGCAACTTTTCTGCGTGTCAGACACTGCATGGCCCTGCCCTCAAATTGCTCAGGAATGAGTTCTAGGCTGGTGGCAGACATTTAAGACTTATTAGCCTATGGATGATATGAAAACCATGAGAGCAGAGGAGACGACCTAGGGAGGAAGAGTAGGTAGAGAAGTGAGCCCTGGGGTGCACCAATGTTTTAAGGTGCTATAGAAGATAAGGGACTCCTCAGAAGTGAAAGAAGGAAAGAAAGCCAGGAGTATGAGGTGCTAAAGAAACCAAGGGAAGACTGAGCTTCAGGAAGTAGGGATGGATCAGGAGAGCAGAGTGCAGTCAGGAGGTACTAATGGAATGCAAGCCTCTCATATATCCCTTTAACATCTAGACTTTGTAGCCCAATTTGTTTCAATGCAGAACAGATGTCTCTCCACTTCTCACACCCTTGTAAATAACTGGCATAAATTATTGATAGGGGTTGGGTTAGCACGACCCTTGAAAGATGGAGTGATGAGGAATCAGAGACTGCCTAATTGCTAAAGAAAGAGCAGATCTTTGTAGAGATATCATTGATTTTTCTTCTCCATAATGCATCTAAAGTTTAAGTCTTTGCCAAGACTGATTTGTTGTTTTGTTGTTTGCCCTTTTTAATATAGCCAAGCTTGCTCAATATTTCTTTGATAGCCTAAAAATACTGGACCACTGGGAATTCAAATTAAAAGTAAATTGCCTCTTGAGTTCAGTATTTTAAAACTGACATACTTTGGAGTTGTATTAATATGCTGCAATCAGGGATGCCATTACGTGAGTTTCCAATCAAGCAAGCTTTCTGCCAACTTTACCAACATGTGTGCTCTTGCTAGACTACAGAAATTGATTCCTTGTCTAGCAGTGAAGGTTTCTTGCTGAATCAAAGAGCTAGTGTTTAAAAAGAACAAATACATAGTGTTGTGGTGACGAACTGGTGAGTTGACAATATGATATAGAGCCTATATAATTGAGCTGAGTTTCTATTCTAGGATTTACAAATTTGGATCCCAAGGAAATATTAACTTACTGTGCAAAATTGGATAAAAGTTTTCTGTACAGGATATCCCCTTATCCAAGGTCAAATAACTCTTTCTTAGTGGCTGCAAGAGAGGAAAGAAGCTTTGGTTTTTCAGGATGAGAAAACAAAAAATTAACTTTTCATAGTGTAAAAGGGATCAGAGGGTTTTGGGGAAAAAAGATCCTTTTGAGGGAAGACTTGTACTTGGATCACCTCTTTATTAAGACTACCTTAGGCTACTACCCATTTCTAAACTAAGACCAGAAACTACAGCCGCTAGACCCTTTTAGCTCAGTGCCCTTTTTACCAAGACAGGAAAATGTCATCGTGGAAAATACTGCATTCATGCGCCTACCCCTAGCAACATTCAGTTTTTTTCCTTAGCCTTTCTAATGCTACTCTCCTTTCTACCTGTGTCTCAATTAAATCTGTGTGGAGACAGTATCCTGTATCTTAAAATGTAGCTTGGGGTTTCAATAGTGGAACATGGAAGCTAACCAAGGAGACTATATATTTCTATAGCTTGTGAAACCCTTTGATACCTGTCATCCTTTTCTCACTTGTCTGCTGGCCCTGAGAAAGGGCTTTGAAGAAGAAGGAGAAATAACTGCAGGTAGGGGGAAGGTTAGATTTAACATGTAATCTGAACTTTGTCTTCTCTCCTCTTTAGTTCTATTTCTGCTTGCGATAGAGGAGTGGACATTAGGAAAATCAGGAAGGGACCTGTGTCCCTGGAGTCCTCCAAGTGGTAGTATTTCTCGTCTTTATGTACTGGTGCCTAATTTTTTCCTACATAGAACACTTAATCAAATCAACCAACACATTCAAATACTTGATAATGAATAACATTGGGTTAAAAAATGACACCAAATTAACATGGGAAACAGAAGTGAGAATTAAAACCAAGTGAGCATATTAGTTAATGCTTCTTTCCTACTGTAAAAGTTAGTTGGCATATCTATTTTTTCCTTCCATTAGTCAGTTCCAGACCCTGTGTTGGGCTAGAACAGGGTTTCTCAACGTTAGCACTGTTGATCTTTTGGACCAGACAATTCTTTGCTATCAGGGGCTATCCTGTACGTTGTGGGATATTGAGCAGCTTCCCTGGACTACTCTACACACTAGGTGATGGTAGCAATGCCCCTCTCCCCCCATTGTGACAACAAAAAATATCTCCAGACATTGCCAAATGTCCCGTGAGGAGAGAAATCACTCTGTTAAGAACCACATGGCTATATAAAAATGGTTTGAATGGGTACTGAATTGACTTCTTGTTTTATATTATCTCAGAATGGTTCAAAATAAGACTCAATTTGTTGCTAGGTTTCCTAACAACTTTATGCAAGTCAGGATGGAAAATTGACTAATAGATACTCTTGAACTCTGGCTTCATAAAACTTTCAAGTTTTTGCTGCTTTCAGCTGGGCAGTTCAACATTTAAAAGCTGGAGTGCTTCGTGGCCATATGGTGGTGGCCATGGGCTTCTCCTTGTCCAGATTCTTTCAGAAACTAGTGATCTTGATTCTGGGCTAGTTTTAAGAAGAATAAAGCCCAGGGTGGGGGTGGGGAGAAGAAAAGTAACATTTTCTGAGTACTTGACTGTCTTCATTCCAAAAATTCGTTGATATGATCAAATTAGCTCAGTAACTTGCCCAATGTCACACCATTGGAAAAGGGAGAATTGGCATTCAAACCCAATTGTCTTGCCCGTGCTGCACTCTGCTTTCTCTCAAAGGGAAGCTCTCGGGACCCACCTGAGGAGGATTAGGAGGTAAGCATGCATTACCTTTGGTGACCCTATAACTCTTCCTTTTAGTGCCTCTAAACTTGACTTCAAGGACCTAATGCTGTTATGACCCTGATATGAAGAATGGCCTGTTTTTTACCCTTTTGTGGAGAAGTATTTTGGAGCAAGGAGGATCCCTTTACCACAGACAGAAAGTCAGAAGCTGTGAATGAGAGAGAATAGTTGGTTGGTAGACCAGCACCCTGGTCACTGGTCTTCACACCTCTATTTCCTGATTCGGGATCACAGGCATCAAACTTCACATCACTCTTTGATTTACCATCCCTCATCTTGGGGCTGTCCTGGCATATATGCTCTCCTCCTTACATCCCCTTCTTTCTCTTCCAGACATATGGTGAGAAGCAGGTATGAGAGAGGCTCTATTCTGAAAGGAGCCAGGTATACTTTCACTTACCTTTTGCTTTTCGTTTTGAAACCCACTGTTTCATTACAATTTCCCCATGTAGAGAACTACATGAAGGTAGGGGTTCTTGTTGTGCACATCGAATTTTATCATCCATCTATTTCCATGTTTACCTGTTTCAGCTGGAAGTTGAATAACAACCCATATCCTCCCAGTGTGTAAACTATTGCATTAGGTACAATGGTGGGACATTTATTCATCTAACTAAAAGTTTAGAGGGTGGTAACCTATCATCCATAGAATTGGCACCACTCTTCCATGAGCACCATAGCTGCTCTAACATTCCTATACCTATTCCGAATGCTGGTGGTTTAGGTGATGGAAAAGTTTAATGAATATTTAGAAAAACAGAGTGATGTGCCAGTTTGAATGGAAGTTGGAGAACCTTATGGAATACTCCCTCAAGGCAGGATCTCTATCTCATCTTTCCTCACCCTTGTCCACAGCATCTGGCAGTGGACAAGGAGCAGCAATAACCATATCCACCATTTCTTTGAAGGCCCAATCTAGGCCAAATACCACATCAAGTTTCTCTGATAACTACATAAATCCTATAATGTTGATATTATTTTATCCCAATTTCATACCTCAGGTAACCAAAGCTCAGCGAGTTTAGGTTAGGTAGAACTAGAGAACTCAGTAGCTGTTAAAAATACAATTTGATTTGAATTTTGAACTATAAGTGACCTAAATTGGTCTTTTGATATATTGACTACTCCATCTGAGGATTCACCTAGGTTGGTGGCTTGAACTGTTGATTAAGATGTGGCTAAATTTAAATCTATATTCTCTAGTTACAAAATAATTTATTCTAGAGTAATAGCTATACTAGACACATAAAACACTGCTTTTGTAAATCTCTCATTAGCTATAAAAATATGAACTGCGTAAATATGCATTCAAATCTGTTTGTCCATAAATAGAAGAACTGGTTTTTTTCAACTTACTATGGAAAACACAGCTCATCACTGTAAGTTTGAAGTTAGGCAAGTTCAAAACTCTTGAAAGCCTTTCTCAAGTCCAGCTTCAGCTTTTGCCTTCCCAGATCTATTCCCAACACTCCCACCCTGACACTCTCTTAGAATCAGTTCTTCCCTGTTGATTTCCCGGCAGTTTGCTAAGCCCCTTCATTTTAGGTCTTATCACTCTTTCCTAACATGAAAGGGTTTTGTCTTTCCATAGAGGGAAAGACCCATGTCTTCTTACTGGCAGATAGTAGATACCCAATACAAGCTTCTCCACTGAAGACTGCAGTGCTGCCGTTTTAGAAATGAGGCAGGGTGCCATATCGAGTAAATAGAATCCTCTGTTACTTGTTACTACACAGAAGAATACATCTCAGAATTGGAAAATACTGTGTGTTACACATTGCTGTTAAGGGAATGTTTGTCTTACTAGTAAGGGGCTTTCACAGAATGTGCTGCACAATAAGGTTTGTCTCTTGAGTACTGTTTTACCTTAATGGAAATTTTTAAATGCAGGGTGAACAGTAGATCTGTTACTTTGTCAAGGCAGTTGACCTCCACATAGAATTAGCTTGCCGGTTACTTTGGGTTAAAAACATTTGTGTTGTTGATTGTATTTTTCTGTATTTTTAGTTCTGAGCTGCTTGAATCTATTCATATATGTCATTTCTTCTATTGCCTTCTGCTGGATGCAATTAACTATAGCATAAACCACTGTACATGATATCCTGCAGGTCCTTCAGAATTTGTCTTGGCCAGGGCGTTCATGAGAGACAGCTGTAGTGGAATGGAAAGAACATAGAACTCGTTGAGAAAACCTGCATTTCCCCCACCTCTGACACTTGGTGGGTGACTGGGGAAATGAAGGTAAAATAGAAATAGAAATAGTAATAGGTTTGAAATTATAGGGCCGTCTTGAGGATTGATTGACCATAGTGCCTGAAACATAGCGTGTGATCAATAAAAGTGAACTATCTTTATCATTGTTAACGATGATGAAGGTTGAGCTCTGGGTGAGTCTTTTAACTCCTCAGGCCATCCTTAATCCAATCCAGCCATTGCCACGTATAAGTGGACCTTCAAAGTCCTTATCAGTTTTTAGCCACTGTCTCAAACTACTTACTGAGACCCTTCTTGCACTGTGCACAGACTCATTCCTGAGTCACGTATTCTGTCCCTGGGGCTTAATGAATGCTAGTTATTCTTATTGTTCTTCAAATTGTCTTTACAGCAACATTTCCAACGTTACCCAAATAAAATGCTCTCCGAGGAAAGGTCCCAAGAGTAAAAACGGTTTGAGAAACAGCTGCTTGCCATGTCCCTGCCCTAGAGATTTGCAGTGTGCATTAGAATATTAAAGACTCTGAGGAGTCCTGTATCTTTCTTATTTTCTGCATATGAAATTGTTTTTGCAATTACAGTATACCTCCCCCCAATAGAAGCTCTTCTGTTCTTGCTGTCTTCATTTCTATATGAATGACCCTTATCATTCTTCCACTCTTTCCACTTCAGGGGAGTCCTTCAATAGACAGGGGCTATGAGGTTGTAGTCGCTGCGATCAGGCCACCAGGACCATAGAACATGCCAATTTGTACACTAGAAGTTTCCAGGTGGTTGGTATTCAATGCCATTTTCTAGCTTGTTTACAAGTTCTTTCAATATGACAACATGCTCTGGTAGCTGGCAGACTTTTCTTTCGATATCAGCTCAATTTTAAAGTGTAGCCAATGGAACAGGGAGTGTAATCTCATATAGAGGAGGCTATATGTCATATATATACACCCATGCTACGATTCTGCGTGTCCCAAGCTTTATGGCTTGTTTTTCAGTTTACTATGCATTAGTATGCCAGTGTACCAGTTTGGTGCCATAAGGCCCATCTTGAAATAAAAGTTGCCTATAGCTATTGAGCTAGGGTCTCTTGGGTCATAAGTAAATGCCACTTTAAGTATTACTTTTTGAGCATTTCAATTTATAAAAGAGGTAAATAGGAGTAATTTTTCATTTTACTAATGGATCCAGTGCAAGATTGCTTTGTAAGGCCTTTCCAGAGTATATTTAAATAAGCATTGATTTATACGCAACTTTCCAAGATCAAACCATTTGATTAGGTAAAGGAAAGGATAGCTGCCATGGGCTATGTGGTTTAATTCCTTCCCTTAGCAACATTCTTTGCATCTGATTTTTTTGTTTCTGCATAATCGGCAGATCATGAAGAGGCTTTCATGACTAGAATATTTTGTGAAATATTACCATTTAGGTCTTTCTTTTTACCATTAGAGAAATTTGTACTTTAGACCTGTGTTTTTGTGTTTTGTATTCCATGGAAAAGCACCATTCTTTGGTTTTGATTTGGATAGATTTTGTTTAAACACTATAAATGACTTTTAGAGAATTGAGTTGCGCATTTAAACGGTGTGCCAACTTTTAGGCCACCTGGGTGCCATTAGTACATTGTAGACATATGTTGTCTAATGATATTCATTTAGTCTAAAAGAGATAAGAGGTTTTCAGAAACAGCGAACTCATTCCTGAGAGCACCTAATGCATTGGGTGAATCATCCTGAAACTGAAGAGTTATAATGTGTACTAAGGTCCTGTGGGAAATGGCACAGCCAAATATTTAAGAAAGGACAGATATAATGATCTTCTAGAAAGGATCTTTATAAATAAGAAAGCTGAACTGATGGGCACTGAGAGGATGGATTGCTTTTCAATCAGGAAAAACTTTTTGTTAGATGCTATTTCGGTAAATGCCCTCACCTATGCTGCGAGGAGCACCATTGGAGGTCATATTTTCTAGAAGCCCTCACAGGTTAGTGCAGTGTAGCCAAACTATTTCTTCATTCCCCAGGGAGTTAGAAACTCCCTGTTTAAGAACCAAATAACCATCCTGATGTGAGTTTGGCTGCCACCGTGGAACCGAGTATAGTGCAGAGCTTTGGACGCTATTGTTGGGAAACCTAGAATTCAATTTTTATCAGACTGCCTCTGGAAAGTGTCATTTTGTCTTCATGAGCTAAGCGTGTGCCTACTCAATTATGATATCAATTACCTACATTCTTAGTGTATACGATATGCCAATCACTGTGCTTTACATACATGATTTCATTTAATTCCCATTTTGCAGATGAGAAAACTGGAGCTTAGAAAGGTAACCTGCCTGAAGTCACACAGCTTGTAAGTAGCAGAACTGGGACTCAAACGTGGGCAATCAGAGCCCAGAGGTCAAGTTCTTTCCCGTAGCAGTCCATTTTGAAAGGGTTTGCATGCTTATCATGGGGGCCTGAAAAGGTAAAGGACATGTTACCTTTCCCTTTGAAGCAAAGACAAGAGGAAGCACTGAATTATTTTTGTTTAGCTGCTCATTATGGAGCACCACTATGTGCCAGGTACCATGCTAAGGCTTTACATGCATTATCTTTTGTAATCCTCCCAACAATATTGTGAGTTTCAGCTTATTATTTGCCCCCAATTTTGAGATGAGAAAATGGAGACTTGGTGCGTGAATTTAAACTTACTTGTCCAAGGTCAACTAGCTAGTAAATTATGACCTGAGATTTGAACCCATGTCTGTCTGACTCCAAAGACCATGGTCTAACTACTATGTATACGTTGCCCTGGTGAGCACCTCCCAAGACCATCAAAGCAGTCATTTTGGCTGACACATTTATCACTCACAGCCGAGATGCTGCAGTGATGGATAGGAGAAGGGAAGATGAATGAAGTGGCAGTCCTACCTTCCTGTGGTCTTTTTCAGTGGGCCAAGAATCATCCTCTTTAAGGGAACACTTTGCTTAACTCCTGAGGCTAGTGGTCTTGTCTGCATTAGAAATGGATTAGGAGCTACCTGTGTGGTGGAGGAAATGCCCAAAGGAGAAAATGTTTGAGCACGAATATCATTCTTAAGCACAAATTGAGTAGGGCATATAATTTCCTTGCAGCAAGATGTAATAGTCTGCTCACTGAAGCAGAAAGACAGTATTCCTTTTCCTTAGGGGTTGTGAAGCTACAGGATAAGTGAAGGAAGGGATGTGAGTTGGAGGCTTTTTAACATAGAAAATCCTAACACTTCTGATTTTTTCTCTTTAAAGGCCAAATGTTATCATATTATGGGCTGTTTGAATATGCTTAGACAGAATATAGGCAGAATTCTGTGAAACTTGTCCTGGATTGTGGCCGAGATCTTTGACACACCTCCATTTTTTTTTTTATTAATGTTATGATAGATTGCAACCTTGTGAGATTTCAGTTGTACATTATTGTTAGTGACACACCTCCACTTTTAAGATGTACTTTTTATCACAAAGAATGAGAAGTCATTATTATGCATCCTCAGTTGTCCTTTAACTTTTGACCTCCGTAAGTTCAGTTTTTACAAAATGTATCATAGTTAGCTATGTTCTAATTTTTTCGGTTATTTATACCCTGGGACATAATAAAAGAAAAATTTTGCCTATTAATCCTTTACACTGGAAAGTGAGTAGGTAAAGTGCATCCAGGATATACAACCTTGCCACTGAAGTCATCAGATCAGTCATGGATACTATCGTCTGTCTCTTTCTTCTCCCACAACAGATGTCCCAAACCTCTGCCACTTGACTCAAGCCTCTGCCCCATCTGAAGCCTACTGTGTTACTCTGGGTTATCCAGAGAAACAGACCCAATAGGAGATATATATATATATAAAGAGAGAGAGAGAGAGATTGACTATATGAATTGGCTCCTATGATTATGGAGGCCAGTAAGTCCCACAATCTGCCATCTGCAAGCTGGAGAAGCAGGGGAGCCGATGTTATAATTTGTTCCAGGACCGAAGGCCTAAGAACCAGGGGAGTCAGGAGTGCCAGTAGATGAGGGCAGGAGAAGGTGGATGTCCCAGCCCACACAGAGAGCAAATTCACCCTTCTTCTGCCCTTTTACTCTATTTAGGCCCTCGATGGACTGGACAATGCCCATTGACATTGGTAAGGGTGATCTTCTTTACTCAGTCTGTTGATTCAAATACTAATCTTTTCTGGAAACACCCTCACAGACAAACTCAGAAATAATGTTTTACCAGCAATTTGGGAATCCCTTAGTCCAGTCAAGTTGATACATAAAATTAACCATCACACCTACTCAACAGATGAACTCACTACGTTGTGGAAAAAAGTCCAGGTGAACCCCCTCAGCTTCCCTCTTCTGCACCTTCAAACTTGCCGGCATTTGCAGTCACCCTCTGTCCCATTCCCCATCTCATAGGAAATATCTCTCTTCCTGTTCAAAGTTACTCCTCCTTTCTGCATGTACTGTGGATCACATTCTTCCTGCCCCTTCAATGACCTTGATCTCAATCAGTTCTCTCTCCCTTACATTTCTAGCTCTTTCCTTCCCACTGGCTATGCTGTCTTTTGGAATATAAATATGCTCAGGTAAAGGAGCTCTGGAGCCTTTTGGTGCTAATTGGCAGGGGTAGAGGATAAGGGGAAAATGAGTTACAGGTTCACTCCCATGCTTCAACTATCCCCTGGACAAAAATAATCCGTTGGTGAAATGTTCTGATCTCTTAAATGCATACAATGATATGGACGTGATATGGTTCTTTTGAGGATCAAATTAAACACTTCATATCACTGAACAATGTGTACCACCAGATATAGAAACTAGAACCTAGTAAGTGCTCAAAAATAATGACAGTTGTGGTCATGATATTATTTATAGTACTTACAGTAGTAGTAGGACTAATTGGCTGGGGGAATTGAACTGAGATATCTTCAAGTTGCCCTTTATTTATCCAAGCACAAGTCTGGATCCCATAACCCCCTGTCCAATCCTTTGTCACAGGGTTTAATACATTGTAACTGTATCTAAACTCTCTCCCAGTTTCATTTCCTCTCAAAGCCACCCTTGTTCCAGGCATACCAGACCACTTGCCATTCCCCAACCATGCTGTGGACGTTCATGCCTCATGATTCTGTTTATGCTGTTCCCTCTGCTTTCCATGTCTTTCCACCTTCTCCACAAGACCTAGACAGGTGCACCTTGATCAGTGATGTTTTCTTCATCCCCACATTACTCTGGGCAGAGTTGGTGATCCCATAGCCTTTATATGTATTGTCCCAGATTTATGTTCATTGTTGACTTGCTTTTCCATCTGCTACACCTGGAACTCCTAGAGGACTAGGGTGAGTCAAGCTTGGTATCTCCAATGCCTGGGTACTCAGGAAAAGCCTAATGATTATGGTAATGGACAACTACTATGGCCTCGTCACACCGCCCACCAGTTGAGAAACTGCATGGTCCCTTTAACCAAATTTTTTATCACATTATTGGAGATTCTTTTTTTTCTTTTTACTTTTAAAGCCATGAAATATCAATACTCCTTTCTTAGACATTCTAAAGATGGGAAATTAATACAATATTCGGTTCCCTCTTTTTTGTTCCAATTGATGCTGAGAAATAGAACCTTTTAGTTTCTTGATTATAAGGGGGAGTTAGCCTCTTAAAAATAATTGGCTCCAATAAGCAGAATCCCTTCTCAGCCACTCTTCTCTCACTTCTTTGTGAGGATTTTAGTGATTCCACATTAATTTGAAAGACAGCTCTGCCATCTTCCTTGCTCAGTGTGTACAAGACCACTTAGCAAACTGGGAGGCAGTAATTATCATCAACTTACTCTTTCATCCAAGATGCAAAGCACAGCTTCAGCATTTAGCAAAGAGTTGCAGACAAGATAATTCGATTGGTTCAGGCTCAGTCCCATTGGCAGGGTCAGAGGTATGATGCTGGTAGGCAAGAAATTGATTGAGGAGGGAGGAGGCGTTTTGGGGTCCCTTAGCCAAGGGACTCGATTGTTGCTTACTTTAGAAGTTGGCAACCTTATGAC
Source organism: Equus przewalskii (assembly GCF_037783145.1). NCBI lineage: Eukaryota > Metazoa > Chordata > Mammalia > Perissodactyla > Equidae > Equus > Equus przewalskii. The sequence continues at coordinate 111,343,724 of NC_091863.1, read as the reverse complement.
AGCTAGTAGTTTATTCACATCTTGGTCAGTGGCTACAGATATCCTAAAGACCTTACTTTGCTTTTCCTACAAGCAGATCAGACCCTTTCTTCCAAGAGTGGATGTCCTACTTACATCTTTACTTGTTGGCAACCTCAAGCTTAGAAGTAAACTAAAAGGTCAATTTATCAAAATATTCCCTTTTATTCTTGCTTGAATCATTTCAATACTGTCTATACCTCTATCTTGAGCATAGTGGTAAATATCTCCAGCTGGGCCACCGACCAGATATTTGACCTTGGGTGTGGTATTTAACCTCTCTGAGCTTTAGTTTCCACATATGTGAAATGATCATAACATTAGTACCTACCTGTTGAGATCATTGTGAATATTTAATGGGAGAGAACAGAGGGAAAGTTGACTTTTATTATTACGAATTGATTTTACTTTTTCCTCCCACCCTGACCCCCTGCAGAAGGACCCTGCAGGACAAGCTTCAGTGCCTTCAGATATGTGCAAACATTCATTAATGTCCTCCAGAGTTTCAATGAAGAAGCTTCATCTTGTGACCATTACCTCCAGTTGGTCACTCTTTCTTTTAAGAATTTGAATGCCAGGATTCAATCAGGAGCGAGTATGGTGAAAGATATTGTACATTGATATCAGTTATCTGAAAAGTCTTATGTATGAGTAAAATTACCCAATCAGTGAGCAATCTGACAGATTAAGGCCTGGCTGCAAAACAGTGATCTGAACATTTTGAGAAAGTCACTTTAGTTTCAGGGGCTGCTTTGATGTGTTGCAGAAAAGAAGTTATTTCAGAGAAAATATATTTTCTGTTAGAAGGCTAAAATATCAATTTTTAAAAAGTTTTTTGGTTTGGTGTACTAATCTCTTAATTTTTGTATCCTCTTTTTTCCCGTTCTCACTTTCTTAAATCAACTATAATACTTGCTTTGAAAACAAAACAAGGTTTTCCAACATTGTCAACATTTTGAGCCAGATAACTTTGTTGGGGGGAAATGTTCTTTGCACTGTAGGATGTTTTAGCAGCATCCTTGGTCTCTTATCCTTGACATACAAGTAGCACACCACCCCTGCCCCTGAGTTGTGACAACCAAAAATGTCTCTAGAATGACAAATGTGCCTTGGAGGGGCAGAAACTCTCCCATTTGAGAACCACTGATTTAAAATATTTTTGAAGCCTCAATGCCAGAACATGGGAAGAATTCTCTGTTTTAGAAAGAAAAAAGAAGAAAATGTTGGGCAAGGCAGGTTTTCTCCAAAGAATGATATGGGTCAATCCCACTCAATTTCCAGATATTTTTGTAGGGTTTATCTAGTATAAGGAATTAACTGTGTGTTTTGACTTTTGTTCCTATTAATTGGTTTCCCTTTTCATTTGGTTCCTCATCATCTGGACATAGGTTATGCCTATGTTTTAATTTCTGCTGTAAATTCACAGATTACACACCTGGGCTTAAGAGTGAATTTGGAAGTCAAGTATTCCCCATTTTCCCCTCTAGATCCATTCTCCTTTTTTGGACCTGCTCTGGCCATAGAGTGTGGGCTGAGTGAATCGTACAGAAGCCCTTGCCTCTGGCCTCAACTGGTTCAGTTAGAGCAGGCCAGCGGGGAGCACTGGCAAGAGGTGGGAGGACAAGAGGGGAGAAAGGTTGGGATTCCTCTACGTTTGGCTACAGTTTCTTTCAGGTGGCCCTTCTTCCAAGGGTGCAGCTCTCCCTTGCTTTCAAAAATAACTCTCTCGCCAGGCCCCTTCAGATTTAAGTGGGATAACAACTTTCTACTCTTCTTCGTCCCTGGGATCTTCACCATCTCATAAGGGTTCTCTGAGTGTTGCCCGTCTTTCTATAAATGGTCCCTTAATTCTATACTCTTCAGTTACTTGCTTGAATGTGCCATCTGCTTCCTTCCAGAAAGCTGCCCATATAAGATGAACCTTCTCTTTCGGGGAACCCAGGTAGCTTTTGGTGACCTGTTTCCATCAGGGTATTGATTTCCTCTCAGGTGTCTTATAAAGTTCCCATCCCACTATCTGTAACTCTGGTCTGGCAAAGTTGTTGACAAATCTTAACATTACTACATGTAACAGAGTGAAGGTAAAGAATTGCTTTGATTCCTTTAATAGGAATAATATGATAGTTACACCTGTCCTAATTCTGCAGGAAGAGATTAAAGAGATTTTCCATTTGCTTTAGAGTGGTTCTAACCAAGCAGATATCCTGGACAGAGGAACTACCACATTTCTTGACTTGATCTGACCTTGAGGTTCAGTTTGTATTCATGATCATGTGATCTTCATCATCAACAATAGCCACCCAATACTGCATGCCTCCCATATATGAGGGTCTGTACTAGGTGCTGGGTATAGGGGTGCAGAGTGTATGAACCTTGATCCTCCTTCCTAGATTGAAGAAACTGAGCTGGGCACATAGACTATGGGAAAATCATTTGATTTTTTTCTTTTTGAAAGTCTTGAAATAATCTTTCTTTTATACTCTTCCTTCTATCATTCAATCTGATCACCATTGATCCCCCAACTCTGTTCCATATAGTCAACAAATCATAGAACTCATCCCTCCAAAGCAGCACTGTCCAATAGCAAAATAAAGTGAGCCACATGTATAATTTTATATTTTTTCGCAGCCACATTAACAAAGTGAAAAAAACAGGTGAACTTAATTCTAATAATATATTTATTCCAATATGTCCAAAATATTGATTCAACATTTAGTCAATATAAACATTTTTAGTGAATAGTATATATTTTTTTTTTGAGGAAGATTAGCCTTGAGCTAACATCTGCTGCCAATTCTCCTCTTTTTGCTGAGGAAGACTGGTCCTGACCTAACATGCATGCCCATCTTCCTCTACTTTATATGTGGGACGCCTGCCACAGTATGGCTTGCCAAGTGGTGCCATGTTCGCACCCGGGATCCGAACCAGTGAACCCCGGGCCGTCAAAGCGGAACATGCGCACCTAACCACTGCGCCACCGGGCCGGCCCCAATATTATACTTTTTGAATACTAAGTTCTTAAAATTTGTATATTTTAAACTTAGAGCACATATCAATGCAGATACCAAATATTCATTGGGAATATTTAGTCTGTATTTTGATTTTATCAAATTTACTGCTGAAAAAGTAGACCTGTATTACCCAAGTTGTTCCAAACATACTTGAAAATTTTGCAATAACTGAATTGGATAGTAGCTTTTACATTTAAATTTAAATTAATCAAAAATTTAAGTAAAGTAAATATTCATTCCTTAGTTGCATTACCACACTTCAAGTATTAGTGGATATCATATTGGACCACGCATGTCTAAATTATCTCCAGAATGCATCTCATCTTCTCACTTCACTGGTAAAGCCTTAGATGAGAGCCTTCCCATTGGTTGTTTGGGCTATTACCACATTCTCCTATCCAACCTCTTTGTCTTTAATCTTATGCCACCTCACTCAAACCTATCATCCTCACTGATTCCTGAAGGATTTTGGTGAAATGTTTATCTGATCACATCATTTCACTGCTTAAGAATTCTTCAGTGCCCACTGTTGACTGCAGGATAAAGCCCAACTTCCTTAGTCTAGCCTGCTAGGCCCTCCCTGACCTGGTCCCTGTCAACCTCCCCAGCCTCTGCTTCTGCCTGTCCTCCTGCTCTTCAAACACACTAGACTAGTCCCCATTGTCTAAGAACATCATGCACAAACAACTCTCCACAAATTCACTTGCACTAAGTTCTCCCAAATCTTACTGTTTATTCAGGGCCCAAATGAAATGTCATTTCCTATAAGAAGTCTTGCACTGGCCCTTCTGCCAGGCAACATTAAAGTCCCCATTCTTATCTCAAATAAAACACTTTTCCCATTGTAATATCTTCAGATGTGAGTTGATCTGGCTCATGAACTAGTCTGGAAGCTCAGAGCAGGGGTCAGCAGAGTATAGCCCATGGGCCAAATTGTGTGTTTTTTAATAATGTCTTACTGGAACGCAGCTATGCTCATTCATTTGCATGTCATCTATTTCTGTGTTTATGTTCCAGTGGCAGAGTTGAATAGTTGCAATAGAGACTGAATGAATGACCCACAGGGCTAAAATATTTATTATCTGGCCTTCTACGGGAAAAGTTTGCCTACCTCTGCCCTAGAGGTTGGGGATTCTGTCTTATCCATCTTCAGTGCCTAGCATGGCACCAGGCACATAGCAAGTTCTCAGAAACGTTTGTGGAATTGAGAAATAGATGAATTGAATGAAGTTGGATTGATGAGTTGAATGAAAGTTGATGTTTTTATCTGTAATTGGTTAGATTTTTGAGGACAGAAAATCCTTTTTTGCTACCTCTTTAGAATTCTTAGTAATATCTACCTTATTGCCACTTTATAACTGCTTAAATAAAATAATTTTGTTTTACCACCTTCATTTGTTTTTTTAACACTATGTACCACCTGCCTTTTGTACTTTAATTTCTGTTTTGTTTTACTTGTTTCTCAAGGAAAGAAATTGATTAAATCCTGAGAAGTTGAGTGCCTCCAACACACTGAATTGGCAGAAGCTGTAAATTCAAGTGTAGGCTTGATCTTTGGCCTAATCGGTTGCTTCAGATAAGACGCTTGACCTAACTTGTTAGTGTTATTTTCTGATTCTTTAGTGCAAGTTACAATGTCCCACCTTCAAGTTATTGCTTGAAGCTGTGTGAATACAATATGCAGTTTTGTAATGAGTATTACTAACATAACATAGATTTTCCTAGAATAATAGAAGCTATGTTTCCTCAAAAGAGAATGGAGAAATAAGCAGTATATCCACTAATTTCAAACAGTGCTGAGAGTCGGCCTCCATCATTAAAAGTTCCCCGTTTGGGGGAAGAAACTATTGGCCATCAATAATCCCATCATAACTGAGTAGTAACACCAGATGACCACTTGGCCATCACTCTAATGGTGCATTTTAAAACTAGAATTCTTACAGCACACATTGCAATTTGCTTCTACACTTGAGCCATACCTTTATGAATGAAGAACTTGAAGGATGGATGAAAGGCTAGAGATCTTATAGAAAGGTCTGGAGGCTTTATGTCATGAGGGCAAAAGATGGAGAGGCTGTTACTGGGAACTTCTATTTTTAGGAGGATTTTCTATTTTGATAGTGGGTAGAAGCATTCATTATCCACACCCGTACCCACACTCAGCCTTATAGTTTTAAGTTTTTAGCTTGCTCTTTTCTCAGAATTCTTAGGTGAATGACAGATTCCACTTGTGGAACACTATATGCCATTTTTATATCTTCATATAATTCATCTCTTGTTTTCACAATAACTCTGTGAGTTACATACTATTATCTTCCATTTATGGATAAGGATACTGAACCTCTAAAACACTAAATGCCCTGCACCCAGGTGTCATAACAAGTAAGTGTCAGAGCTGGGATTTGAACCCAAGTTTCAGGAGCCAATGGTCTTAAACACTCTAGAGGCTGTAATATTTTCTGAGATGAAAGGAATTAGGCTTTTAAAAAAAAGTACCCCTACTGTGCTTTGAAATATTTTACCTTTTTCATTGGAAGGATTGAGTCATATAGCTAGAAGGGGCCAGAGAAATCACCTAATTTAACCCTAAGAGATTGAACAACTTGCCCACATTAGCTCAGCGAAGTTATAAATGCAATGCACTAGCCTCCCGACTCCTAGTCTAGTGCTCCTTACACTACATCCCAATTCACATTTCTGGTTGGATGTAAGCAAGTGTACACGCATTTTATTTTATTTTAAGATTAAATTTAAGCAAAGTACTTCTGCTGAAAGAAGAGGGAAGAAAAGACAAGAGTACTCCGAAAGTAAACCAAAGATGATTTATTTTTACCGTATTTTCGGGGAATCTAGCCGTGGATGCCTGCACACACCAAGCTGCCTGTTTAAGAGTTCTGCTGCTGATAGCCTGGGCTACTGTGAGCAACTCTGTAGAGCTCTCTGAGCCTTAATTTCTTATTTGTAAAATGAGGAATCTGGGCTAGGTGTAATCTAAGTTTCTTTCTGGCCAACAGTTTATGGTTTTAAGAGTGTGACTAGGGGGTGCCAGGACCAATTAAAGGAGACAGATTTTGTCTCAATATAAGAAATTCTTTCAATGGGCATGACCTTCCTAAAATGAATTGAGATACCTTAAGAGATGAGGAATTTCTATAGTCAAGCAGAAATGGACAGCGACTTGCTGGGAATACTGTAGAAGTTATTCAGACATTCTATTAACGATTAGATTACAATTATGATTATGCTTTACACTCTGCGAGAAGATTATGTTGACGTTTCCAGGAATAACCACAGCATCTGATCCTGTGGTCAACTACGTACTCATTCAACAGCTGGCTATTGAGTACCTTTGAGGAGTCCAGGTACCGTGCTAGAACTGGGATGTCAAGACTTAGGACATGCCTTCTGTCTCGAATGTCATAGACCAGGAGTCAGCAAATTATGGCATATAGGTCAAATCCCACCCAGAATCTCTTTTTGCAGATAAAATTTTTGGAACATAGCCACACCCGTTCATTTGCATGTTGTCTTTGGCTGCTTTTGTGCAATAACAGCAGAACTGAGCAGTTGCAACAGAGACCATATGGCTCACGAAGCCTAAAATATTTACTATTTGATTCTTTATAGTAAAAAATTGCCAAGCCTTGTCATAGACAAACATGTACATCTTTAACTTCACTCTAGTGGCCTAAGTACAAAACTGGAGGAGGCACCAAGACAGCACATATAATTACTTCTTCTTGAAGAGGGATCAGAAATTTTTCAGAAAAATGAAACCATATTATCATGCCGTCTTTGAGTGGGAAGAGACCTTAGTGGTTGTAACTGTCCTAATTTCCCATCCGTTCCTTTACATGTTGCCTCTACAGCATCCCTGACATCCCTGATAGACTGACATTTCTTTAAGAAGGAAAGTATACATGCTCCCGGCAGAGTAGTGTCAAAATTTTATAAAATTTGGCCTGCCAATTTATGCAGAAGAAGCATGAGAGATCCACAGGTGGCCTTTACATTCTAAAAGGGATTAAGAAAGACCACTCTCCATGTTACTGTTTGAATTTCAAGTGCAGCAAGTTCAGACTCTTTATCTGGCCCATGCTGATGAGATGGATCTGTAGGAAACTTGAGGGAATAAGGGCTTGGGGCCTCTCCTCTTTCCTGTACAGGAGGATGAAAGCCCAGTGTCTGGGGCCAAACTTTTACCACCCTGGCAGTACTACGAAGTCCTGTGAGGCAGGACGGACTCAAAGGTACTCAGTAACTGGTTTTAGGGAGACATGAAAGAATAACTAGAACCACTTCCATCACTTTTACTCTAATATCATACAGGACCTCCTGGGGTACGCACAGTAGGTATTCTCAAGATAAATGATGTTGACTGATTGACTGAATTCTTCTAGAATTTATGTTTAGTCTGGAGAGGACTACAACTTTGTGATTAATGATTTGTTAAATATTCTGTTCACTCATACTTTGAAAACCTTGATTCCCTAATTATTTTTAAAATGCAGTGTGAGATGGATACTACGACAGTGAGAGTCCTGGAAATTCTTCTGTTAAACTCATGAAGGTCTTCTTAGAGGCAAAAAACATCCTTTTTGCTTTACTTTTAATTTTGACATGATTTCAGACTTCTAGAATAATCACAGGAGCAGTACTCTATAGTACACTATTGTTTATAGTACAACACTGTTTTCTGTATTTTTGCAGTTAGAGCACTGCAATAAATAACCCTGTGCTTATGTATTTTCATATTTTTGGAGATATACGTTCAGGGTAAGTCCTTGTCAGTGGGATTGCTGAATCAAAGGTAAGTACAGATTTAGTTTAGTTAAGTATTGCCAAATTCCCTTCAGAAGGGTTGTGCCAGTTTGCATTCCCACCAGCAATGTATGAGAGTGCCTGTTTCTCCACAGCCTCACCTACAGAATGTGTTATACTTTTAAGTTTTTGCCAGTCTGATAGGTGAGAAATGGATGCTTAATATAGTTTTAATTTGCATATCCTTTATGATGAATGAGGGTGAAATTTTTCATAAGCTTAAAGGCCATTTTTCTGTCTTTTTTTGGTGAGTTATCTGTTCATATTTTTGGCCATTTTTTTATCTGGAATTTGTGGTTTGTTTCCTTCAGATTTTCAGAATTATTTATATGTTAGAGATATTAGGCATTTATCTGTCATACATATTACTGATATTTCTCCTGGTTTCTCAGTTATCTTTTCACTTTTTGTGGTATTTACTGACATACGTTCGTTTTCTTTACTCATATTATGTAGTGATATTTAGCAATCTTTTCTTTTGTATCTGGATTTGGAGTTCTAGTTAGAAAACCTCGTTACACCCATTTTAAAAAGAAATTCACGCATATATTCTTCTAGTTCTTGTATGCTTCACTCTGCATTTAGGTTCCTGATCCATTTGGAACTTATTCTTATGTATGGTGTGAGGTGTGGATCTAATTTATCTTTTTCAAAATGGCTAACCTTTGTCCCAGTGCCGTCCATCAAAAACTATCTTTGCTCCAGTTATTCAAGATATCATCTTTATTATATACTAAAGTTGCATATTACCTTGGGTCTATTTCTGAACTTTCTATCCTTTTTTGCTGGTCTCTATTCATGTGCTAGTACCACACCTACTCAATTATAAAGAATTTATAGTATGTTTCATTGTCTAGTAGGGCTAGTACTTGCTCTAGTTTTTGATTTTGGTGTTTCTATGGCTATTGTTAATTTTTCCATGTGAAGTTCAGTAATAACTTGTCTAACTCTGTAAAAATCTTGTTGATATTTTGGGGGAGATTATATTAAATTTATAAATTAACTTTATAAATTGGGTGAACTTTTTATACTGTTGATTCATCCTATCAAAGAATAAGGAATGTCTTTCCATTTCTTTATGTCTACTTTTGTGTCTTTTATGAGTGGAAAAACTTTAAATTAAGAAAGTTAGATTTTTCTTTGAAATATTGAAGTTATTTAGAACATGAGAAATATGTTTAAGATCATGCCATTTATATATATAACGAGTAGAAGAGAGAAGAACAAATTTGTTCCAAGCCCATTTCAATTGTAATCCAAAATGGAAATATCCTAGTGTACCATTTCCTCATTCATTCATTCTCACCAGTGACTAAAGCCAGAGAACAGCTTATCAAAACCAAAGAGAATAGCTGTAAGGGATGACAGTTATGATAATAATCGAGATTCAAAAATATCTTAAATTGCAATGTGAGATGGATACTATGACAATGGGAGTCCTGAAAATTCTTCTGATAAACTCATGAAGGTCTCCTTAGAGGAAAAAAGTCTAGAATGATCACAAACTCAAGAAGTGGAGAAAATCTACACTAGGGTTCAAAAGTAGAATTGCATAGGTGAAGTCAGGGAAAAACTGCTTCAGCTGCAGTGATTTTGATATCTGGAGGAGGAATCTAGATTGACCTATAAACTAAACCGGAGCCAATACTTTCTATGTAGTGGCTGTTAAAAGAACATATTCATCCAAGCTGCATTAAAACACATGTGATGACCAGATCAAGGCAAGCAGTGCAGTGCTTTGGTTGGACTAACCTGTAGGTAGCACTCTCTTCATTTGTGAAGAAGAATCATAAATTAAGGAGACATGGACAAAGTGGAGAGAATCTGGAGGAGAGCACCCATCAATGTCAAGGGCTCCAGAGAGCATCTGCTCTGAGGAATAGTTGAAAGAACTGAGGATATTGGGAAAAAAAGAAGACAAAACTTGGAGCTCTTACCTGTCTTTTGATAAATGGGTGTCAGGAGCTCAGCACTGCTCTAGAGACCAGAACAAGAAGCAACAGGAAAGTGACCGGGGGCAGCTGTTGGTTCAACTTGGATTTCCTAGTGAAATTTCAGTTGGCCAAAGAGTTTGTGGGGGAGGGGGAAGAGGTGAGAAAAGAGGATAGAGAGAGAAAGAATGAGAATGCAAGAATGGACGATGATGGAGCAACAGCAGAAGCAGAGAGGTCAATTATGAGGATGTTGGCACACCGTAGGCAGAAGACGATGGTGATTTGGTCTAGACTGCTGAGTGACAGTGGAGACGATGAAAAGTGGTTGGATTTGGAATATCATTGTTGATGAGATTTACGGATAGGTTGGATGTGGGAGATGAGAGAGAGACTGAAATGAAGGATGCATTTTTAGGTTTTGCAGTTGAATAACTGGGTGCCATTTACTGAGACAGGGAATATTAGGGGGAAATCGGGATGGAGTAGTGGTGGGATTGGAAACCTAGAGTTGTTTTATGATCATGTCAATTTTGAAATGTCTACTAAGCATCGAAGTGACCATATTCAGTATGTAGTTGGCCTTATGAATGTGAAAATAGAGACAAGTCAATACTGAAGCTGTTGACGATTCACAGCTCTAGATGGTTGATTTTTAGAAGTTTGACCTAGAGGTAAGTGGTTCATTACTATGTATTATCTAGTGTCTGTTCTAAAGGAGCTTCCAGTCTGGTTTGGGAGGCAGAAAACCATTTTAGAACAATTCGAGAGGTAAGCAATTAAAAAGAGATGTTGTAGACTTGATAAGTGCAAATAAAAGCCTGAGATGAAAGAGATCATTGAAGACTGCAGTAGAAGAAGGCTTCCTGCAAGAGGTAGCATTTGTTCCAGGCCTTGAAGGCTGTGCCCAGGGAGAGAGGAAGGATATGACCATTCAAAGCTCTGATAAAATATAGTGTGGCCTTAGTTTTTTGTGAAAGTGTGCCTCAATATGGCTTGACTTGATGACTTTGACATTTCCTGAGAGTACCCTGGGTGCTGTGCTCCACTTTGCTTTGGGGTGGAAATGCCCCAATTTTGCTCATGGTTAGTGAATAGTGTTTGCTCGTGGTTAAGGGATGTGGACGTTGGAGTGCAGCAGGGCACATGACTTTCAAGGAATCTCAAATATTTGTGCCCTGCGTGGCCTATCTCTAGCAGCAGAGATAATCACCTCCTCATAGGATTAAACCCTCTGCTTGGACCAGGATGCAGAGTGGTTTCCTCAGAGTAATATCAACTCAGTTTGTCAGGTGGAGAAGCTATGGGAGGAAATACACATGGGCAGGTGGGAGAGCACTTGGGGAGAAAAGCACTTCCCACACTTGGAAGTGTTGACAGGTTCTGCACTAATGCTCTGAATATAGACAGCAGGTTGTGTGTTTCTGCTAAGGCAGCTGCCACCAACAGGAGCACAGGCTGTGCTATTCTAGGAAGCCGTCATAATCTGATTGTAGCTCTTGCTCATTTTACCTTGTGATACATTCTTTCACGTGAATCCATATTGTCCAGTTCCAAATTCGTGTCCTCACATCCCCACCCTGAGATATAACTTGGCTTCTCTTCTCTATACTTGCTGAAGGCATGTCCTACAGTAGTAGTTTTCAAATTCAGCCTTTGGGAACCCTAAGGATTCTGAGCTGTGGAGTGCTAGGAGACAGATGATGAAGTTAGGGGACAGATGTAATCAGGTTGGGACTAAAGCCCACCTCCCCATGCATACCAGCTCTGCTTTTAATTGTTTTGTATTTCAGGTTCTACGTATGGTTTCAGTTACATAAAGTGTGAAATTTACTGTTTTGAAAAGTATAAATTATGAATTGAAACTCCTAATTTAACTAGATTCTTTCATTAAATTCGGAGATTTTTTCACAATTGTTTTCTTACTGCTGGTCAACATAAGAATATCTTTATTTTAATGATTAGTTAGGTCATATAGCAAGAAAAATAGGAGTTTTAAGGGGAGAATAAGCCTTCAACAATAGCAACAAAAATGACTAGAGTAAGATGGGTATGGAGAGTTATATAACCAATATACACCAATGAACTGAATAATTAAAAGAGTATTTTGGAAAACTGTTGCTGTTTAAGGATCTTTCTTTCATTAATCTAGCCACTCATTAACAGCCATTTATTGAATACCCACTATGTGTCAGGCACCATGCTCCGTCCTGGAGCCTCAAAGATGGACAGAGCTTATAGACTTTTTTATTCAGATAATCAGCCATCCCAGATTTTTAACAGTGCCCCCTCCTTCCCCCATCCCTCTAGGATTAAAAGTGGTTAGGTCCTAACATTTACAGAACTCCACTGCCTCTATACATTTTTGAATCATGAAATTATAATTTGCTTTTTATTCCAGCCACTTAGCAGAGGATTGATTAATTAGATTGTAAAGCCTAACAGATTCCTCTACCCCCACCCCCTACTTTAGATTGTTGGAGCACAGGTCCAATCAAATACTGCATTCAAAACATACAATCCAGGGGCTGGCCTGGTGGTGTAGTGGTTAAATTCACATGCTCCACTTTAGAGGCCCAGGGTTCGCAGGTTTGGATCCCGGGTGCAGACCTAGCACTGCTCATCAAGCCATGCTGTGGCAGCATCCCACATGAAATAGAGGAAGATTGGCACAGATGTTAGCTGAGCGATAATCTTCCTCAGGCAAAAAGAGGAAGATTGGCAACAGAGGTTAGCTCGGGGCCAATCTTCCTCACACACACACACACAAAAAATACAATCCATCCAGTCAATTTAATAAGAGCATCAGCCACTTTTATACTTAGATTCCTTCTCAATGTATGTTTGTGCTAATGTTTGTCACACATTTTATGCCATTATCTCAAATCACTTTATTTCAGGTATAATGTTTCAAGTGTCTGAAAGTATAGCAAAGGATTTTTGAAAGATTTTTAAGGACAGGAAACAAAGAGCTTTCTTTAGACACTAGTATCTGAAAATAACTTGGCATCTGATATTACCTTGTATGTTTATTTCCCCAAAGTCACCATATATAGATGATTTTTGTTATCCATATCCAAGTGTATTTATTTAAAGTTGAATGTATAAGATGTTATACATATACTAATTTGTATTTGATAGCATAGATAAACCCATGTCAACTTGACGTCTGAGATTAATTTTGCAACTACTTGAAACGTCTGCCTTTCCATTTGGTTGGTATCAAGTAATTGTTATGAATCTTTTTTAAAAAATCTCAAGTGGATCATGATAACATTAGGTAGTATGAAATAATATTGTTAACTTTTTCCCTACTATTAAGTTCATATTTCATTATTTCTTCAAAAGTAATGTGGGGGTCTTTTAGATGCCACAGTCTGAAATGAGGTTATAAGACTATAGATAATCTGTTTTGAGGGTTAAAATTATTTGAATGTGGGTCAGTGGGAAAGACCATCTCAAAAATTGAATATTCATCTTTTTCAGAACTTACCACAATATAGCAGAAAGCAAGACTGAATTGAACCGTTTCTTCTGATATACTTATACAATGTAGATTTGAATTGCAAAGAAGCCTTTTAAAAATAGGACGTGCGTATACAAGAAGAACCTAAGTCAGCTTAGCAAAACAGAAAAGCACATGGATTATATAGAGAGAGTGATATATTCTGTTAATGATTCTCCTTTTATGAACCAGGAAGTACTTGAAAATGTATGTGGTTTCAAGTGTGTGTGTGTGTGTGCATACACATCCTACAGACCCGTATATAATATCATACTAATTAGTGATGAAGAATTATGGTGAAAAGCGTCACTGGTCAAGCATTACTTGCTCCAACTAATGATTATGTCTACCTACCCTGGGTGCATATAGCTGCATATTGAAAATAAAAATCTGTTTCTGAGTGATGCTTTCAGGCCCACAGTGCATTGCACCAGTCAAGCACAGGTGACATATGACAGGTAATGATGGTGGTAGGAGGAGCTATGACAACAAGACAAAGAGCATTTTATGAGAAAATGTAATGCCACATTTAAAGCATGTAGCTGTCCATGAGAGTAAAGTGAGTGGTGCCAATAAGCTAAATAAAGGGATTTGAGAGGGTAAATTAGAAGCAGAGTGCTTGCAGTTTAGCTTCAACACTTTTTCCTTGTTAGTGAGCTAAAGATATTTTAAGTGAATGAAGAGGAAAATTTAAATTCTGTGGGAGCAAAGTGTGTCAGGTTTTATAAGGTGCATTAAGTCTAAATGTGGTAACATATGCCTCTCTTCAGAGGGATCACCTAGAGAACTGACTCCTTTCTGGAACTCAGGCAGAAATGATGGCACTGACAACACCAAAGTGGGCGTTACTTTTCAGAGTATGGATTTTTGTTTTCATTTGCTTCTTAGTCCCAAATCAGACTCGGTGCTACTGCTACATCTGGCATCAAGTTAAAAGACCAACTTTGCTTCTGGGCAGCAGAGTTAGACTAGCTCAAGTAGAGAGGAATGACTCAAAGTGGGCCCCAATAAATGTAAAGCAACTCCCAACCCCCAGCAGTCTGGACGCCCGTCCTGACTCAATTTCCAGGCCCCTATCTTCTACCTGCCATGCTAGCTATTTGAAGGGATCGTAGAGATTTCTACTCAAATTCTTTATCTAGTGCGTGGATCACCTCTGAATCACCTCCTTGCTTTCAGCAGTGGCAATTATGCAGCTAAGATAGGTCATGCCTTGACATCCAAATAGAGGAAACTTCAAATCCTAGTGATTTGAATTGGGAAGCTAGAAATGAAGGCAGAAAGGCTAATTAGAAGGTAGATACACTATAGCAAGAAAGACATGGTGGGCCTGAACGCAGGCAATTTCCATTAGAGTTGGACAAATGTAGGGCTAATTGGGTAAAATGGTTCAGGAGAACTTAGTGGTGTTCTGGATGTGTGGCTCAGACAGAGCGGGGAAAAAATGTTGAGCCTGATGTTTCAAGCCTTGGTCCCTTGACAAATGGAGGTACCCTTCACAGAAAGGCATCAAAAGTGAGAGTTGGTTTAAGATGTTGAGTTCTGTTTCAAATATTATGAGTCTGAGGTGCAGACGGAACATTGCATTGCAGAATTGATGCTTTGGAGGAGGGTCAAAATTTGAGAATTGTGTGAATAGTACGTGAGTAGAATGGAGTAGGTGAGCACACTAAGGGAACACAGGTAGAAAGAGAGGACGAGGAGTCAAGGATGAATCCCCTGTGAATATCTGGTTTTACAGCAGAGGAAGAAAAGGCAATGATAAACCAGTAAAAGGAGACAGGGAGCAGTGGTAAGAAAAGTAGGAAGAGAATCAGGGCAGCACAAAGTCATGGACCAAGGTAAGAGAAGAGTTGGCCAATAATAGTTGATACTTCAGAGATCAAGGAGGGTGTAAGCTGAGACAAAGCCATTGGATTTGGTGGTTAGAACTCCATTCTCTCCCTTTATTATAACACAAATGAATCAAGACCATCGTCACCAACAAGTCCTTAATAATGATATACCAACTCCAGTGATCAGTGACTGAAAGGCTTTGGAGAAGTAAAGTGCTAGAATTTTACTTAGATTTATTCACTCAACAAACCTTTATTGAACTATTAAATACTACGTGCTAGGCATTTTGCAAGATGTTAGCTCTGTGTTGCCAATATGAGTTAACAATATTAGCAGTGCCCTACCCCCTGCCTTATAGCTAGGTCTTGATGTAATTATTTTTATTTATTTTCTTCTAAAGATTGGCACCTGAGCTAACGTGTTGCCAATCTTCTTTTTTTTTTAATTATTCTCCCCAAACCTCCCCCCACCACTGAGTAGTTGTATATTCTAGTTGTAGGTCCTTCTGGCTGTGCTATATGGGACACTGCCTCAGCATGGCCTGATGAGCAGCACCATGTCCGCGCCCAGGAACTGAACTGGCGAAACCCTGGGCCACGGAAGTGGAGCGCATGAACTTAACCACTCGGCCATGGGGCCAGCCCCTGATGTAATTATTAATAGCTCCTCATTTCATTCTCAAAAATGTCCTGATTTGGACAGTAAATTATATTTATAACTTGTGGTCCACTTCTCTAGACTCATCTGGCCTAGGCTAGCCCTACAATTCTTTTTGCCTGTGCAAGGGCTTTCTGAACTCCACTGGAATGGAACCCCATGTGTGCCATGTTGCCTATGAATGGAGTAATTTCTGACATCATTGTCTTTATGACATGGGTTGTGTGTTCCCAAACATACGTCTTACAACATGGATAACATATCTTACAACATAGGCTGTGTATATGCCTGAGGCTCACTTGCCCCGGACCTGCTTACTCCTGTGTTATCTGCCAAGAATCCATGACAGCCATTCAATTTGAATTCATCTTGATGATTCAGAGTAGATCCCTCACTTACGCACAGGAATAACTCGTGGTACAGACTAGCCTAGATTCATTGTGTTTATTTTAGGACTGTAGGCATCTTTGCCAAATCGTACAGCATGAAGAACAAGTGAGGAGGCAGAACTGACTTGGCTAAACCAAAATTTCTCCAGTGTAGAAGTGTGGACCAGGATGCTTTTAGCTGGTCCATAAGGAGTTAAGTGTGTCAGCCAGAGGCACTTGGAAATCCAGGCTGTGCTTATTTCTCAGGTTTATAAATAACTTAAGCCTATGTAGGAGTTAATTAATTTGGCTAGATTCCACCTAAAGTTTAGCTTCTTGAGGGAATAACTTGACCCTTCTTATACTCTGTGTTTATAGTTGTAAAGAGAGCTCCCAGCAGAATGACTAAAACCTCTCTTGGATTGTCTGAGTTTGACTTCTTGTGTACGTCTATGGAGAAACTCTAAGATGTCAGGCACAGCACAAAATGTCAAAATACCTCTTCAGTTAAGGACAAACACATGCATTATATTATTCCTGGCTGCAATTATTTATGAATCTGTTTTTTTCTCTTTCAAATGACTGACATTCTAAAGTGGGAGGTAACCTGTTACTTGGTGACAGTAATAGAGACTGTTAGAAGTACACCGAATTTTGCTCACTCCATTCTGACCTCGCCTCTCCCTGGAGAATATTTTAAAAACAAAATTATTGCCTTTGTGACAACAGGTCAGTTTCTTCACCTCTGAGGTTCCCCATGATTAAATAAGAATTTACAGGAGTTTTCTCAGTTGTCAGAATCCCAGAACACAGGAACACTGAACAGTAGGAATAAAAAAGACCAGTTGTCGTGCTGACAGATCTTACTTGTAACACTTCTAAAAGGATCTGACAGATTCGACTGCAGGTAAGCCCTGTGAACTGAGCGTAACAGATGAAAATGAATTGAGTCGTTTGATGTCACAATGCAAATGAAGTGTGACTTCGTAGAAAGTACTCGTTCTAAATGCCATGTCCCTTGCGTCATCCAGTCTTCCCAGCCACTCAAGTGGATGCATCACTGAATATCATGACAGAATCTAGCCCATTAGCTGTGATGGCAGCTTGTATTATTTTGTTGACTTCATTTTAAAAAAATATGATCCCTAGGAATGATTCATTTAATAAATGTGACTAAATTTTATCCGAAGTTACAAATAAATAATGGTTGGGAACAGTCACATCACTCACCCAAGCAATTTTGCTATAAGATCCGAGAAACCATTTGCAGATAAAGTTAGAAGCCAATGAAGTACATTGAGCTACGAAACGCATTGGATTTCACCATGTCCCCACTTTGAGAATTGGTCCAGGATGGAGAGGAGGCTGTTGCTCTGAGCCATCTTCCACTTAGGTTACAGCATTGAGCATGAAAATAGAGCTCACCCTTTACTGCTGAACCAGCTCAAGGAAAAGACGACAATGATAGAACTACAGTCTGAGGTCTCAGGACTGAATAGGACAACAACTACCATTTAGTGAGTATTTATTTTTTGTCAGTGATATTACCTGTAAACATGCAACGTTTAATTTAATCCTGACAACATATCAACGAGATAGTATCTATCATTGTCCCAATTTTGCAGATAAGGAAATAGAGAAACTTTCTAGTCATCTCAACTCAGTGGCTCTGTGACTTTGAGCCGGGCCAGAATTCACACACAAGGTTTTTAGACCAAAGCCCATGCTCATTTCTCCACATCATGCAGTTTCAGATGAAGTGTAAAGGCAAGGCAAATTGTCCTAATTGAAGCCTAGTTGAAGACCTCACGTTTATAGGTTAATACATCCTGTATGGTATTGATTCCTGGTTTGTTAGAATCCTTACTTTCAGATCTGTCAAGAGTTTCCTGTCACATGTGCGAAAGGTGTTTCCAATCACAGGGGCTTTGCTAGGCCCTGATGCCACCCACTTACTCCCTGTGCCTTACAGTCCAGGAAGTTTGGCCTGCAGCCTGCATTCTAAGCATTCTGGATCCCCTGGCTGGGAATTTGGCACAATCAAACTGTGCAGCCCTAGAGGTAGACAGAGCTCTCCTTTTGTGTGTTTGCAGATGGAGGCACCTCAAACTATACTCAAGGCTTTTATTAGTTTCCTCTGGCAGCCATAAAAAATTACCAAAAGCTTGGTCTCTTAAAACAACAGAATTGATTCTCTTGTGTTTCTGGAGGCCAGGAATCCAAAATCAAGTTCTTGGCAGGCCTGGACTCGCGCCAGAGGCTCTAGGGGAGAATCTGTTCTCGCCTCTTCTAGCTGTTCAGGGCTCCAGGCGTTCTTCGGTGTTTCTTGGCTTGCAACTGCCTCACTTCAGTCTTTGTCTCTGTCTTGATATCAGCTCCTCTTCTTCTGTGTCCTCTCCTCTTTTCTCTCTCTCAAATATCCCCCCTGCCTTTCTTTTATAAGCACATTTTTAATTGGATTTAGGACCCACCCAGATAATTCAGGATGGTCTCATCTCAAGATCCTTAATTTGATTACATATGCAAAGACCCTTTATCCAAATATGGTAACATTCACAGTTTCAAGGATTAGGATGTGGACATGTGGTTTGCAGGGTTACCATTCCACTCACTATAGAGGACTCATCATCCCCCAACAGTACCCTGAACTCTGGGGAATCAGGCTGCCCAGGGCCAAACTGAGTCACTGGGAATATGAAGATAGGATTGTGGCTGCGCTCCCTTCCCACTTTTCTAAATCTTGCCCTGTACTCATCATGCCCTACAGTGCTCACGCTTTCCTGCAACCCTATGGGATCAGGCTCAGGTCAACCTAGGTCCATCCGTTCATGGAAACAGAATAGTTTAAGAGAGAGAGCATGAACTTAGGAATCTGACAGGAATCTGGGTTACAAGTTACTCCAACACTTTCTGGCAATGTGTCCTTGGACAAGTTACTTTAATCTCTCTAGGGCTCAGTTTACTCACCTGCAAAACAGGAATGAGATGAAATCCATTTTGGTCAGAGGCTCCTGTAAGAGAAAAAAATACCTTGGCTTTGGAGACAGAGAGACATGGGTTTGTTTCCTGGCTCTGAAACCCACTAACCATGCAATTTGGGGTAAGACACTGAAACTCTCTAAACTTCGTTTCCTCATCCACGGAATAGGGATAACATGTCTTAACTTACAGAGGTGTTAGGATTTAATAATAAAATGTACAGGAAATAAAGTTGGTGTCAATGCATGTTTATTAAACTTATTATTGTTGTTGGTGGTGTCATTAGCTACAGCTTACAGAGTGCGGGATCTGTGCCAGACATCCTACCGTGCACTATGGAGCAGTGCAGAGATGCGTCTTGGTTCTCCTGCAGAGAAGGTTAAACTTAGAAGGGGAAAGATGGTATTATTGTGAGAAACTAGAAACACCACTCAACTCATGCCCCTGGTAATTAATTCCTTGGGATATAGTTAAGTCATTTTCACTCTTGGGTGAAATTGCATACATTTGAAGAATTTAGAAAGGAATGAAGAAGCTGGGGGTGAATTAAGTTTTAACGAGCAAACATTTTAACTATGGTGAACATTTTGATATCAAGATCACAGATCAAAGTTAATGTCTTTCCTGTCAAAATTCATAGATTTTATATATGTCCTGGGGATAAATTGAGGAATGTAGATGACTAACAAATGAACCCCTTTTAATTGCATTTCACTTTTCTAGCTGAATGCTCATGCAATTTTTCTTCTTGTTTTACTGGCAAATTCCAATTAGGGTCATTAGAGTGACAAAACCAGCTTGACTGTTCGTAAATATCTTGCTTTGTACAGAAATTAAAGTGTTTCTGCAGACATCAAGATATTACAATTCAGACCACCAAGGGAGCCTTGCAGGGCAATAATCTAGGAGTCCACATTAGCCTTGTTACTCCCTCCTTTAATTGCAGTTAAATACAAAACAGCTGCAAAGTCTTCCAACACCAGGTCAAATGCAATAGCACAACCAATGGTAGAGGAAAAGGACTTCCCTAAATAAGGCAGCCAGTTAACAGTGTGACATACAAAAGGCAGGCCTTGCCATCATCGGGTCAAGGAAGTACAACTTTTGTTTCTTGAATGGACAAATCCAGGTTATGAGGTTCCATTCTTGTGCTCGTTTATTCAATAGACAGTGACTAAGTACTTTGAAAATGCACCAGCCTCATGCCAGGTGCTGGCAATACAGAGATAAAGAAGACTCATCCTTAACGGATAAACTCAAACAGTTATTGTGAATCACTGCTGTGCATTTTTGGAAGGGTATGGGCAATCTGCTGGGAGAGTGCACGGGAACAAAGCATGTCTCGGCCTGCGGAGTCAGGGGAGGCTTCCCAGAGGAGGGGCCACTTGAGCTGCATTTGAGAGGATGGATGGGAACTAAGTAAGGCTGTTAGAGGCAGAGATTTTACTGGAGACAGAGGACAGAGGCACAGAGTATGAAAATACAAAAAAAGCATGAGATGGGTGAAGGTGAAGGGAGAAAGAGTTGGCTCTTTGGGTCTGGACCTATTTGGGAAATGTTCCTGAGGCAGATTCACCAGGACCAGGTGATGGATAAGATATAGGGAAAGGAAGAGGGAGTGGAGTCAGGAAGGCTGGGAGGCTTTAGGCCCGGGCGCTGGGTAGGCAGTTCGGGCTTGCCCCAGCGCACTTGCTCTGTGCACCAAACTCTGGGCCGCGAGAGCCAGTGCTTCCCTAAAGCGCCCGAAGTCCCCTCTGGCTGATTAAGGGCTAATTCAAATATCAATTAATCGTTCCTCATTTAATTTCTTTTAAAACATTTTCACAGTGCAGGTAATGAAGAAAAATCTTCTCCTTCGAAAAGTCAAGCAAGATCCACCACTTTAAAGAAATTAGTAAAACTGTTGCAAGTTGTAAGCTTGTAAGTGGGCAGATATTGGCAATTTGGTTCAGGAGCTTGAGATTTCTCTATCTCACAAAAGAAGAGAAGAAACGCCCAATGTTTGGGGATTTTTTTCTTTTTCAGAACTACCTATTACACTTCATCTCTTTGACCTGGTGCTAGAAGAACTGGTCATTTGTTGTGACGTGGGAACAAGCAGTTGATTATGGAATCTTGGTGTTAACAGGGACCATTTCAACAAGATTAAAGTTCAAAGAGGTTTTGTGTTTTTCCCAGGTCACACAGCTAGTTAGTGGCAGATCTAGCTGGACCAGAAGACAGAAGGAGGGTTTTCATTGCCTTTCCTTTGGTCAGTGCTGCCCTCTGGCCTTGGTAGTGAATGATGTTTTCATCTGGCTAGCTGGTGAGAAAGACAGTAGGAGGTGAGGTAAAGAGCTATACCTGGGAGTGGGGGTCCGGGGATGGCTGGAGCGGGTGGCGGATTCTAAAAAACCTTGGAGGCAGAAAGTTCTCTGGAAAGCAGTCAAGGAAGGCCCAGATTGGCAGACGGATTGACCCATGGTTGGGAAAGAACTGCCAAGGGCTTTTAATTTCCCTCAAATAAAACAGTCTCCTTCAACTCAGGTGCAGATAGAGTGGGTGTTTATATGTTAGTTTCCTTGTCCTCTCACCCAGTGTTTTTTCTGGAAAATGGAGACTGAAATCCCTCCCAGGCTTTTCCCACAGGGCTAGTAGGAAAAATAGGTAGGAAAAGGAGTTTGGATTATATTCTAAGTCCATTGTGTAGTCCCTGGAAGATTTTAAGAACAGAAATGAATGATTTGATTTATTTTGTAAAAAAGATTACTCTGGTGTTGAGTGGAGAATGGGTGGTAGGGAGTTACAGAAGCTAAGAAAAAACATCAGAAGCAATTGCTTTAGGCCAAATGAGTATGGTGGATCAGATGAGGATGGTACTATCAGTGATGGATAGAAGTTGACAGAATCGGGATACATTTTTGGAGGTAAAATAAGAAGGATTTGTGGAAGAATTGAACATGAGGTGAGAAAAAGAATGGAATCCATCCTAGATATTTTACGTGAGCAACTGGGAATGGCTGGGGGAGATTTTTGCGGGTAAGAACCATGAGTTTGGATCTGACCGTGTTAGTTTTGAGGTGCTGATTAGACATCCAAGTGGAGATGTCAAGTAGGCAGTTGGACATATGACTGGAAATGTAAGCTTGGGAATCATCAGCATATAGATAGTATTTAAAGCTATAGGACAGAATGAGGTGACTTAGGGTGAGGAAAAAAAAGAGGCTGCAAAACAGATTGAGGAGAGGCCAGTGAGATAGAAATAGAACCAGGAGAGTACAGTGTCCCGGAAGCCAAGGGGAAGAACAGGTTTGAAAATGGATGGAATAGTTGGCAGTGTCAAGTCCTGCTGGGAGTCAAGTAAATTAAAAGCAGAGAAGAGACCACTGACTTTGATTACATGAAGGTCGTTGGTAACTTTGGCAAAAGCTGTGTCTATAGAGTGGTGGAGACAGAAACTGGATTGGAGTGAGTTGAGGAAAAAAAAGAGAGGTTAAGAGTGGAAATGGTGACTGGAGACTACGTATAAGAGATTTTGTTGTGAAGGGTAACGGAGAAACGAGGTGGCAGCTGGAATGGAGATATAGGGTAGAAGGAACTTTTTGTAAAAATAAGTGATAACTAGGGCATGCCTGTTTGCTGATGAGGATGATTAGATAGAGAGGGAGAAATTTAAGATGCAAGAAAGAAAGGGAATATTCAGAGGGAACGCCTGAGAAGGCTAGAAGAGATGGGATGGGTACCAAGCACAAGTAGAGGAGTTGGCCACACAGAGAAGCAGGGACATTTTTCGACAGTGCTCCTGCTTTGTTAATGAAGTGAGGCAAGAAGATCATCTGTGAGGGAAAGACTGGATGTCGGATGTGTTTGTAGGTTTGAGAGAGGAGAGAAAGCTGTGAAATAGTTGTTTTGGAGAGTGGGAATGTGAACATTAAGGCAAGTGTGGTAGGATGTTCAGGCAACACAGAGGACTCATTTGAAATGTATGACCATGGTTTTAAAATAAAACCTGTCAACACAGCTGCGTGTTTTTTCAGGCAACATTCAGCTGCTAAAATACACAGATGAAGTAGACAGAGAGTAGAGTTGACTAAAGTTAGGACTTTGCAAGGCAGATGTGATAGAGGGAGAGAGAAATTAGGGAGTTAAGCTTGTTTGCAAGAGAGTGAATATGATGATAGATTGCTGACTCTCACGTCTGGATAGAGTGAAATGAAGACATGAGGTAGGTGATGAACTGTGAGAAGGTGGTAAGGTCAGTACCTTGCAGGTCTTGATGACGTTAATTACTAGAATAAGATTTACTATGATCGATGAACTGGAAGGAAAGGAAATAGGCAGATAGAGAAAGAGGAGCCAAAAGCTGAGATTAAGGAGTGGCCAGTGAGGGAGGTGGGGGAAAGAGTGTTTCCAGAAGGAAGGAGCAGTCAACAGGTTGAGACATCAAGTGAAAAAAGGATAGAAAGGTGAGCATCAGACAGAAGGACAAGAAGTTCATTGTTAACCTTGACAAGAACCATTTCAGTGGAATGATAGGACGAGTTGTGGTGGATTGAAAATTGATTGGGCAGTGAGGAAGTTGAGACAGAGAAGTCAGAAGACCTTTTCAAGAAGTTTGGCTGTGAAGGGAAACTAAAAAAATAGGTGGTAGCTAGAGAGGAATATGGAGCCTTAAGCAAAGAGCTTTTTAAAATTGAGCATCACTTGATTGTGTTTTTTAATTGAAATTATTTTTGAGATAATTGTAGATTCACATGCAGTTGCAAGAAATAATACAGAGAGAGTTTTTGGACAACCTGCCCAGCTTTCCCCAATGGTGACATCCTCCAATAACACAGTACAATATCCCAGCCAGGACATTGACACTGGTATAAAAACACCAATCCTACCCAGATTTTCTCGGCACTACCTGCACTCACCTGTGTGTTTATATATTAAATTCTATACAATTTTATCATTTGTGTAAGTTGTGTATGCATCACCAACTGTCAAGACTCTGCGCAGTTCCAACACCACAGGGATCTCCCATGTTGCCCTTTTGTAACTGCACCCAGCACCCTGCTGCATCCCTCTCACCAACCCCGTCAGTCCCTGACCACTTGCAACCACAGCTATGTTTTCTATTTCTATAATTTTCTCATTTCATTAATGCTATGTGAATGGAATCAAGTGCATGTAACCTTTTGGAATTGTCTTTACTCATTCACCATAATTCCCTGGAGATTCATCCAGGTAGTGTGTGTATCAATAGTTTATTCCTTTTTATTGCTAGTTCTATGATATGGATATAGCACAGTTTGCTTAACCATTCACCCATTAAAGGACATCTAAGCTGTTAGGAGTTTTTAGCTCTTACAAATAAAGCTGCTATAGATGTTCGTGGACAGTTTTTTGTGTGAAGGTGGCTTTGATTTCTATGAGATAAATGCCCAGGAGTGCAATTACTGGGTCTTATGGTAGTTAACTGCATGTTTAATTTTTTAAGAAACTTCCAAACCACTTTCCAGAGTGGCTGCACCATTTTACATTGCTACCAGCAATGTTTAAGTGATCCAGTTTCTTGGCATCATCACCAGAATTTTGTGTTGCTATTATCTTTTATTTTAGTCATTCTGATAAGTGTATAGTGGTATCTTGTGGTCTTAATTTGTACTTCCCTGGTAGCTGATGATTTTAAATATATTTTCATGTGTTTATTTGCCATCTGTATATCCTCTTTGGTGAAATGTCTCTTCATAGCTCTTGTCCATTTTTTAATTGAATTGTTTGATTTTTACTGTTGAGTTTTGACAGTTCTCTAATATATTCTAGATACTCTAGATAGTTTTTGTCAGATGTGTGGTTTGCAAATATATTCTCCCAGACTGTAACTTGTCTTCTCATTCTCTTCACATAGCCTTTCACAGAGAAAAAAATTTTCTTTCAGTACTTGAAAAGTATTGTGCTGCTTCCTCCTGTTCTCCATGGTTTCAGATGCGAAATCTGCTGTCATTTGAATTGGTGTTCCTCTATGGATAATGTGTTGTTTCTCTTTGGATGCTTTTAAGATTTCTTCTCTGTCAGAAATTTAATTATGATGTGTTTTGGCATGTATTTCCTGGGTTTGTTCTGTTTGTAGTTTGCTCAGCTTCTTCAATCTGTAGATCTGTGTCTTTCACCAAACTTGGGAAGTTTTAAGCTCTTATTTCTTTACATATTTTTTCAGCTCCATTTTATTTCCTCTCTCCTTCTGGGATTCCCATGATATAAATGTTGGATCTTTTGTTGTTGTTCCACAGGTCTCTGAGGTTCTGTTCATATTTTTTCCAGCCTATTTAATCTCTGTTGTTCACGTTGTGTGAATTCTGTTTATCCATTCTCAAGTTCACTGATTCCATCCTCTGTCATCTCCACTCTCTATTGATTCCATCCAATCAGATTTTTCTTTATATTATATTTCTCATTTCTATAATTTCCATTTGGTTCTTTTTTATAATTTCTTTTTCCAAGATTTTCTGTATTTTTTCACTTGTTCCTAGAGAATTTATAATTGCTGTTTAAGCAGTTTTTTGGTGGCTACTTTAAAATCCTTGTCAGATAATTCCCACATCTAAGTCATCTCAGTATTGACATTAGTTGAATATATATTTTTTTCATTCAAGTTATGATTTTCCTGGTTCTTGGTATGACAGGTGATGTTTTTATTGTGTCCTGGACATTTTGGCTAATATGTTCGGAGACTCTGGGTCCTATTTAAATCATTTCTTTTAGTAGGCAGTCATTCTGTTTAGGTTTGCCATGCAAGCCCTGGCCTGCTTTGTGGGTTGTGGTTCCAATGGCAGTTTAATTTTTTAGAGCCTGTGGAGTGTTATTTTGGTTGACTTGGTTTATCTGTTCCAGGGGGGCTCCCACTGGTTCCTGCTGGTGCTCCCTAAGGGGGCAGATGTTTTCCTAGGCCCACAGGGATTAAGAAGCTTCCTGGAAGGCTGCTTGTAGTGGCATGGTCCCTCCTGCCAATTCCACCCACTTGCCCCAACATCCCTTGGCAGGGGGAGGGATCTCAGGTCCCTGTGTCCCTTTATGCAGACAAAAATACCTACAGTGCAGGATGCTTCTTGAGGTAAGATCCCCCTAGATGGTGTTGCCTGGTAACCTGATATCTCTCAAAGTGGGAGAGATTGTCAGGTCTGCAGGGACAAAGAAGCTTTCTGGACTAGGCCTGCTTATTATGGTAGGATGCCCCTTGCCAGTGCTGCCTGGCTACCTGGTGTTTCTCAGTCTTGAGCCAACAGGGAGGGAGAGCACTTACTTCCCTTGCTGGTGTCACCAGGCATACCTCATGTTCTCAGGAGGGTTACTGTTTGGTCTGGGGGGTAAACAAGCCTACCTGGACTGCATTCTGTTGTTTATCTGGGCATCAGAAAATGCTAGGTCTGGGTCACCTTCTGTTGGGTAAGGGTGGTCATAAGACACCCTGCACTATGCTGTTCCTCCAGTCTTGGGATCCTAGTCCAGTTAGCCTTCCTTTTGTCACCTTTCAGAGCTATTCTTTGTTTGCCTCCTGAATTATTCCCAAAACTTATAGCTGTACTTTGTACAGAGAAGCAGAGAGATGCATCTACATCATCTTGTCTGGACCAGAAGTCTGATTGTGTTTTAAATGCCAATAAGAGGAAGTAGAGAGAGGACAGTCAGTAGAGTGAAGTCTCACAAAAGGCTAAAAGAAAAGGATCAGAACACAGATGAGAATATCAGCGTTAGTACGAGATGGGGAGGAGGGAAGGTGCAGATTCAGGTGAGTTTATAGGTTTGGTAGCACGAATTTGAGGAGTTCTTATTGGATGGGCCTAATTATTTTTTCTGTGAAACAGAGGCAACATAAGAGCCCAGACCCTGGAGTTTCACATTCTTGACTGTGAACCCCAGTTGCACTTCTTACCCAGCTGCAAGACCTTTGGCAAGACACTTAATCCCTCTGTGCCTTATTTCCCATAAAAGGGAAATAATAATAGCATATATCCTCATAGGAATGTTGTGATGATTAATTGAAATGAATTAATATTTGTGAAGTGCTT
Organism: Equus przewalskii; assembly: GCF_037783145.1. Lineage (NCBI taxonomy): Eukaryota > Metazoa > Chordata > Mammalia > Perissodactyla > Equidae > Equus > Equus przewalskii. Next base: position 111,316,565 of record NC_091863.1, on the reverse strand, counting down.
AGAATCAGGTGTTACATAAGTGTTTGTTTTCTACGAAAAATATCCCATAGGGCTCTTATTGTATACAGCATTCAATAAATGTTACTATCATTTTCATACTTATTCTTTTCAGCCTTAGGTCATTTCCTTGAAGTAAAATCATTGGTCAAAATTTGCCAAACTCAGCTCAGTCCTGTGCTTTTCATGGAGAGGCACCATGTGAGGGCAGGCATAGGCATGTGGAACCAGTCTGGGCAAGAATAGTGGGGGTGGGGCAACTCAATTCCAAGATGCCATTGGAACATCTACTTCCCTGGAAAGCTATGGTGAGTGCATGGGGCCACTCAGCTCCCCCGACCTCAGTGCACATTCTGCTGGAGCACTGCTTGCCTACAGTGTTATATACACTGTTATATACAGTGTTATGTACAGCTTTTCTGCCCTTCTTTTCCTTAAGCCTGGGTGTTCCTCCAGTGTAGGGACCATCAATAAGAGAAGCCTCCAACCTCTTCACATTGCAACATGCCTTCCATATTAAAACATACACCCTCTCCCAAAGAAACATTTGAAAGTCCCTGAGAAAACCATCATTTTCAAGTGTCTGAAATGTGTTCATATGAGCAGTCAGCTACATCAATCACGAAACAAGTCATGGTTCTATTTGTTCTGTGATTGTGGAAAAATCGCAGGGTCTTTCATCATGATAGAAAAGGAATACAAAGAATTAGGAGTGCCATCTTGTGGAGTGATCTATCATTACCACCTAGGAGTCACAAAATGCCACCAATGGGAGCTGAGTATGTTTTCTTTATATCCCCCAAGGCCTAGTGTGGAAGAAATGCTTGAGAGTTATTTGCTGAATAAATGATTGAATAAGAGAAGGGGATAGGGCTGGAGTGGAGACTTGCTTTGGAAGGTTAATCTGGATGTCACCTTGATAAAATGTCTGATGCACTGTCCACTTGATTTGGAGACCTTTAAAAATGGTGTTGTAGATACCCCAAGGCGTTATTATGTACCTGCCATAGAGGAAAATGAAGAATAAAATATTTGTATGAAGAAATAAAGGACTGCCAACTTTTCCATGTTCTGGCCTTGTCAGTGGTAGGTGAGTAGACTATCTGATGGTACTATTCTCTTCCTAGAAGTATCAACGTGCTACAAGTTAATAAAGGATTTAAAGAGCATGAAGAATATGGTTGGTTTCAGAGCTAGTAGGTCTTGTCTGTATTCTAGTAGGTTGAACTAAATAAAATTGACAGTCAATGATTTTGACCTATAACAGTGTCAGTTTCTTACATATCAGCCTAATATTTCAAATCAGTTCCCTTAAAAAATTTATTCTGAACATATGTTAGGTCTCGATATTCTGCTAGGCCCTGGAGGATATGGAGACAAGTAAAACGTGGGCCTTGCCTTCAAGAATCTCACAATTCTGTGGGGGAGGTGGACACATATATAGCATGCCTTGTATTCTAGTCGTTTCTGTTAAATGCCAACAGTGTTGGGTTAAGCCCAAATCTATAGAGGTGCTACAAGAGCTCTAGAAGGCATGACTCTAGCACCAAACTGCCTGAGTTTGAATCTTAATTTTGCTACTTACCAGCTAGGTGACTTTGGACAAGGTACTGAACTTCTCTATACCTGTTTCCTGATCTATAAATTGGCATAATATAGTGCCTACTGCATATGACTGAAGTATGGATTAAATGAGCTAATATGTACAAAGCGCTTAGAATAGCTCCTATCACATAGCAAGTGCTGTGTAAATTTTAGCTATTGATATCATTCATCTCTATTACTGCAGCATTTGAGTTGTGCTTTGAGGGTGCATTAAATTTCACTATTCATTCTTTCACTTTTTTTGTTTAACAGGAATTTTCTTATTGAGGTCCTACTTTTCCGAGTTCCTGTGAGGAAGGGGTGGGAACACCATTACCTACTACTTTCGACTAGATCATCATCTCCTTAAAGTCTGGGCCTGAGGCAGGAGCTAGAGCAAAGGAATGGGAAAATGAAAGGGCAGAGGACAGTAGTACTGTTGTCACCGGAATGTATGGTGCATGCGGGCTTGTGTCAAGACTGTGGCAGAGTAAGCCAAAGCCTAGATTTTTGGAATGTACTCAGGTGCACACTTGGGAAGGTAAAACCCATTGCGAATTGGCTTTAACAAAAGCAACTGAAATAGCTGGAGAGAAGCTAAACAAAATAAAGGCAAGGGTGTGTCCCCTTGCTGGCATATACTATCTCAAGTGTGCTTTGTAGACACTTGAGGAATGCTGACTGCTCTGTGTTATCGAGCTGTGAAATCACACCTCCATGAAATATATTTTCTATTAAATTGCTTAATCCTGAATTAATTTTTGTGCCATTGCAAAAGTATTGACAGCTAATAAGGAAGATTATAAAAGTTAACTTCTATGAAATATGGACAGTCCAGATCTTACTTTGGTTGTAATGCCTTAGCCACCTAACAGTAGATTGTAGCATGGCTTTATGAAAAGCGAATAATGCTCATCATTTGATTGTTCTGTGCTTCAAAGTTCTTAGGCTAGTGAGCAGTTGTTTTTGGTGTTTAGTATTTCATAAAATGTCCAAGTGGGGACAGTGACATGTTTGCACACCCCTCCTCCAAATTGGCCACTGAAATTTGGGAAACCCATCAGCTTCTCTCATTGTTGAGTCCACCTTTGACCATCTATAATATTTCTATATTTTATACTATTGTTTTATATATTTATATACTATAAATATATAACATGTAACTTTTCATATAGTTATTCATATATATTCATATATATAATACATCTAATATATATATTCATAACTAGCTCTGCCAGCAAGACTCAATGAATGATACTTTGTCCAGATTCCTATTAGTAACTAATAATATGAGCAGTAACATCAGCTTACTCCAGGATCTATTTGTAGTTAGAGTACTTCATGGATTTTAAAAGTTTTCAAAGCTAATGACCTATTAAATAGGTCACAGAGATAAAAGGAAAAGTAGCTTGTCCAAAACCATAGTAGATCAATTTGGGGTAGGGTTTGAGTTTCTAATTTACAATCTGGCTATCAGAGCATGCTTTTGAATAGAAAACGAGGTACAACCTCTGCCCATCTTTCCGTCTTTGCAACTCACGAACAAAACTAGCGAAGCTTTCCCAATGCCAATGTTAACGATGGTTGAAAAGAGCATGGAGTTAAAAGACAGACTCATAGAATAAATAATCATTGAACATAGACAGCATCAAAATTCTGTCTGGGTAAAACATTTGCTGTTGTGGTGGGTGCCATAACTTGAGAGCACAGGTACAGCCTTGAGGGTGAATTGTGAGGTCGGGAAGCACCCCCCACCACCACCCCCGCTTCCCCTAACTCTTATTCCTGTGTTGTAGTTCCTCCTGGTATGTACTGGAGGAAGGGGAGCTTATCGTAGATTTCTCCAGACTTAGAAATAATACCAACGACAGAGGTGATGATGATAATATTAGCAGCTCCAATTTTTGGAATGTTTACTCTGTTTAGGTGCCTAAGATGTGTTATTACATTTGGTTCTTGCTAAAGCCCTGACACATAGGTACATAGGTATTTTTATTCTCTTCATTGTAATATTCTAAAAACTTTATTTTAAAGAAAAATTCTATATTTTCTCTGAAAGCAAAGAAATCAAAACCTAACAAATCAACAGCAAAAGTGAAGGCCTTTCTACTTTTCGCTTTAAATGTATCTGTTATCCCAACCTCCACAGAATTTAGCAACCTGACCTTGACATTCAAAATCCTTCCAAAGTGAGTTTGCTCGCTTCCTTTCTGAGAGAAAAGCTGCTTTCTCTTCCAGAATCGTGACAGTATCCTTTCTCCTTGTAAACTCCATCCTGTTTGTCAGGGAAGGACGAGAGAGTGTTTTCCTGTGTATCCGCTAATTACTGCCCCAAATGCCCTGTCCCTTTCTGGAGGTGCATTACCAGGAAGATCTGGATGTCCTATTTTAGCTGTTAACACACAAAGGCATCACATGTAGTCTTGCCAGATTTAGCAAGCAAAAAATAGAGGATGCCTAGTTAAATTTGAATTTCAGATAAACAACAACAAATTCTTTTTTTTTGGTATAAATGTGTCCCAAATATTGCATGGGAGATAATTATACTAAAAAAATTTCATTGTTATCTGAAATTCATATTTAACTGGGCATCCTGTATTTTATCTGGCAATCCTAAATGCTATTTGTATTTTCCAAAGTACATAAATGAAATAGAGCAGTAAGGCCAGTTTAAACTTGTTTCAATTACAGTGGGAATCCTACAGAATGAGCTCCACTTCCTTTTGAGACAAATGAGCAAATGTTCAATTTGCATAATGGGCCATCAGCTGAGTACAATCAACTTTTATAATAATTTAATCTAGAGAAAAGAAACATACTGATTATATGCAGGCCATGCAAGTAAATGTCTCTTTAGTTGACTTATTTTAGACTTATAGTGTTTCAGGTCTGTAAGGGCAGTGGAGGTCAATAAGTGTCATGTTCCTTCCAAATCCCCTACCCTGGCCCGGAACCCCATTTTTCTATTCCAGGGTTGCCAGCAAAAAGGTGCCAGGCCAAAGGGGTCGGTTGGGGCTGAAGTCTAACCCATATTCTGCCTCTCAATCCTTGCACCTAGAGGAAAGGGCACCCCCCACACATGCACACATGTGCCTTGCACTTGCCAGAGCATGCACTCCCAGGCCGAGCCTGCTAAGAGCAGGCGCCTGTTTTTTAATAATTTGCATAAAGATACCAGACTGTTGGCCCTGATTCACGCAGACATTTAACACTCATTTGCAAAGTCACTACCGAGAGCCAAGCACAATCTTCAGTTCTGGGAATACAGAAATGGGATGGGGCATGGTCCCTTCCTTCTAGGAATGCAGTCTGGTGGGAGACAAACAAGTAAAAAGATCATTATAAAATGTGCCTGGGCCAGCACGGCAGCGCAGTGGTTAAGTGCGCACATTCTGCTTCTCAGCCGCCCGGGGTCTGCCGGTTCGGATCCCGGGTGCGGACTTGGCACCGCTTGGCAAAAGCCATGCTGTGGTAGGCATCCCACATATAAAGTAGAGGAAAATGGGCACAGATGTTAGCTCAGGGCCAGTCTTCCTTAGCAAAAAGAGGAGGATTGGCAGTAGGTAGCTCAGGGCTAATCTTCCTAAAAAAAACAAAAATGTGCCACGTTACAGGGTGAGCACAGGGCATGATGGGAGCACAGAGGAGGGGAAGCTGTTTCAGCCCAGTGGCATGAACTAAGAGGCGTTCTCAGAGAAGCTGGAGCTTGAGCGGAATCCAGATGGAAGAATGAGGTTAATGAAGCAGGAGGGGGTTGAGGGGAGAAAAGGCATTCCAGGTGGAGGGCAAAGTGGCACAAGCAGATTCACAGCGGCATGAAACTGAATGCCATGCTCTGGAATCCTCTAGATGCTCATTTCAGCTGTAGTGAGAGTGGGGGATCAGGGATGCCAAATCAGGTAGGGTCTCTACAGAGACAATGCATTTGGGAAACACTGGATCAAACAGTGCCCTGCGGGGTAGTTTTATTCTCTGCTAAACGCACCCCCGCCCCCCCAGTGCCTATAATAGTGACTGGCAAATAGTAAACACTCAATACATATTTTATTAAATGAATGAATGAACAAGTGATTGAACAAATGACAGGACTTGTCAGAGCCTTTGATAGGCCCAAGTATGTTATAGATTTCAAGAGAGGGGTCTAGTATACAGCATTTCCACCTTATTTCACCACATAACATTGTTTTCACTGAATAATATATTTTCAAAGAGTATTGTTTATTGGAACACATTTGGGGAAATCATGTTCTAAAGGAGACGTGCAAATGAATAGCTACATGAGTGTATATAAAGTTAGAGAAATCCAGGTGAACGTCTCAGGGATTACACTGAGGTGAAATGCTTGACTTCCTCTGTAGATTCACCCTGGCACTGGCTGATTGATGGCAGCAGAGGAGGCCAGACACAGGGGGAGCCAGCTCCAGTCCCAGGGGGCTTTGCAAGACCTTTTCAGGGACAGTAATTGATACTCACTTTTTCCTTTCCTTCATTTACAAGTCCAAATTGTGCCCCAGCTAATGAGGAAAATACCTAGCTTCCCTATGGGTCAAATGTTCCCACACCACTGCTAATCTCTGAAACAGTGGTCTCGAGATAATAACAGCATTTATCAAGCGCTAACTTTACATCAGGCGTTTTCTACATTTTACCTCATTGATTTTCCATGACAGTCATGGGCATGATAATGCTATAATAATAATTACTTATTGAGCGTTTGCTCTGTTCAGACACTGGGCTAAGTAAACTTTACAAAAATTATCTCTTTGAATCCTCATACCAACCCAATCCCTTTATAACAAAATGGAAGCACAGAGAGGTTAAGTAACTTGTGCAAGGTCACACAGCTAGTAAGTGGCAGAGCAAAGACTTGGACCTGGATCTGTCTAACACTAAAGCCCACATGCTTAACTGCCCTACCATCCTGCTATTGGACCTACTATAAATCCCTCATGATGTATAACCAAGTAGAAGTTGAATGCAACTCCTCTCTATATCCACAAATGTATCTTGGAGAAAACGATCCTAACCCGTAACTACCATGAAATAGGATCCATTTACAACTACTTGCCAAATAATCATGGATGGAGTATGGATCATGCTATGTATGTGATAGATCAAGGTTGTTGACAGTGTTGTTAGATTAGAACAGTCAGCTGAGTATGTTCCCTGCTGATTCATAACTGGCAGCTGACACACAATGTTTACCGTGGCAGCACAGCACAGTCAGAGCCCATCTGGGACAGAACCAAACCAAACCAGTCAGGACCATGCTGTGCTGGACCCCAAACTGCTCAGTCTTTCCTCCTCTTCCCACAGAGTTCTAGGGTTTCATGAGTCAGCTTCATGCATCTTCTCACACATAGAGCGAAATGAAAGGCAGTAGGCTGATTGTGAGGATTAATGAGGTGGCGCCTTCTAGGCTGTTGGCACAGAGACTGGCCACTTGTGAGAAACTTTATGTTTACTATACTACTTTTGCTTTTTGAATAAAAAAGCATTTATTCACATCCTTGTGTAGACTTTTTTGTTTTGTTTTGTTTTGTTTTGTTTTGTCTTGAGGAAGATGAGCCTTGAGCTAACTACTGCCAATCCTCCTCTTTTTTGCTGAGGAAAACTGGCCCTGAGCTAACATCCGTGTCCATCTTCCTCTACTTTATATGTGGGATGCCTACCATAGCATGGCGTGCCAAGCGGTGCCATGTCCGCACCCGGGATCCCAACCAGAGAACCCCAGGCCGCCAAGAAGCAGAACGTGTGCAGTTAACCGCTGCACCACCGGGCTGGCCCCAGCATGTTTTAAAATTTGTAGTAAAGTATAACAGACATTCAGAAGAGTACACACATAACTAATGGTTAATGTTGCCAAACTAAACACACCTGGATGCTGAGTACCCGGAGGAAGAAGCAGAAGGTTACCAGCACCCTGAGAAGAGCCACTCTGCTTACTGACCCCTAAGGGTAACCGCTGTCCTGACTTTGAGCAGCCTGGAAGCTCAAAGCGCAACAACGGCCTGTGTACAAAATGTCAGACAGGAAATTTGGACCGTCCGCCTCCAGAGCTTATCCCTCGGATAATGCATGCCTAAAACTGTAAAGCTTTCCAAATTCCGTTGAGAGAAGAAGGTTTCTAGTTTTTTAAAAGAGCATTTGATGATGTCTAAAGAGAAAATGATAGTGCCTAAATAGCCAGGCCTCAAAGAGTGGCCATGGCGGTGGAGAGGGGAGTCTGAGATGACGCCAGGCTTCCTTGCTGCTGTCCCTGGTGGGGCTGATGGCAGTAGTGCCAAAGCGCTAAGGGCCAAGTCCTAAACCTCTGTAGCTTTGCAGTCCCTCTCGAGTCCCCTTCTCTGAGCAGGTGTTCCCAGGGAGGGAAAAGCCAATGAGGAGGCTTAGTTGGCCAGCTAGTGTGGGTTTTAAAAGCAGCCAGGTTTTACAGGGCCAAGATGACCTTTAGCTGTGCTGATATAATCACTGCCAGGCTCTGCACTATCTCACTAGTCTCTAATTTGCCAAACTGCCCTCTGCAATTGTGATCCCTTTTCATAGATGAGAAAACTGATGCTCAGAAAGGTTAAACGCCCTGGCCAACTTCACACAGCTAGTAAATGGCTGGACCAGGATGCCCATGTCTGGTTGATGAGAGCCTCTGCTTATAGCCATCATGCCCCAAAATTCAAACACCTCTTAACTTCCCCGAGAGTTGCTTTATTGGAGAATTCTTGACTATGGCCCCCAGAATTTCAAAGTGACGTCTTGAATTTCTACTCTTTTGGGGATGGTTCAGAAGGAATTTGCAGGGCCTCAGAATGATCATTGATCACATCAGTTACTCCTGATGACGCGAGAGAAAGGCTGAAGTATCCCATAGGGCCTCGCTTCTCCAAGTGTGGTCCGTGGACCAGCAGCATGAAATGTAGGATCTCAGGCCTCACCCCAGACCTCCTGAGTGAGAACTTGCATTTTAACAAGATCCCTAGGGTACTCATACACACACTGAAGTTTGAGCAGCATAGTTGAAGGCCAGAGAACAAAGGTCAGTGTACTCTGCTCAGGCTGGGCATATGTGGAGTTTGTATCTATCTTGGGTAAAAGACATGGGAAATATGAGCGAGATTATTGATCTCCTCATTTCAAGAAGAAGAAAAAGAGGGGACTTGCTCCTTGCTGAGGCAATGGATGGTTGTGAGAAGATTATAATAGGAACAACCTCCCTCATTCACTTTGCTCTCTGCAGAAACACGCTGTCATTAGCATTAATTGGATTTACAGTATTCACACACATGCTGGGGAAAATAGACACCTTAATTTGCTGCAATGTAAGAAAACATCAGCCATCTCAGCTATGCCATTATAGACATTATAAATCATGTGAACGTGAAAAAGATAGTTAACCTCCCTAAATATGGGCTGCATTATTTGGCTTATAATAGCATTCTGACTAGGAACAGCAAAGAGAAGTAGATTTGCACTGAAATTATGTCAGCAGGGAGGTTGGAACTGCTATTCTGAAAGGGTTTTTCCTACTCTCTGAGTCATTTTATCATCAGTGAACTGACCACTGTGCATGTTATCCTTCTGGAACTTTCAGCTCTATGAGATGATGAAGTTGATGTCCTCTAATAAAGACCACATCACAGTCATTCAGTCACTTGTCCAATAAGTATTTATTAATCACCTATTATGTAGCAGGCAGAAATCTAGGTGCTAGAGATGAAATGGTGAACAGATCCAGCCCTTGCTCTCATGAGTGAGACAGACAGTTAACAAATAATATCCAGTTTACACTTTTAAAAATGTAAGTATTGGTGTCTAATGCTAGTGTGCACAGGCGTAGGGTGCAGACAGAGGTCCACGAGGAGGAACCAAACCAGTTGTGTGGACAGAGGGGTGAGCTGAGGAAGTACTTGCATGGAGAAGTGGCATTCAAACTGGGGTCTGAAAGGTGAGTGGGTGCTAACTCGGTGAAGTGGGCAGGAGTAGAGTGGGAGTGGGAGTGTCCTTCCCAGTGGAGCAAATAGCACAAGCAGAGCTCCTTTGGTGTAGAGGAGAATGGAACATTCAAGGATCTGAAACAAGTCCAGTAAGGCCTGAGAGTAGAGAGAGAGGAAGAGTTGCCTACACGTCAGATCATGCAGGGCCTTGACAGTCGAGTAAGGGACGGTAGTGCTATCTCCAGGACAAGGGGGAGACCTCAAAGCATTTTTAGTGGGCTCAAAGAGATTGAGTATCACTTTTTCTAGGCCTCAGCGCTGGAAGGGACAGAGTGGGGATTCAAACCCAAGCCCAACTGACTCCTGAGCCAGCTTTCTTAACCATAACAACATAACACTTGTCCATTTTTACATGGCTGTGTTTTATGTGACTCCTCCAGGCTCCCTCTAATTCAAATTGTATACCTTGATTTGTTTTGAAATATGTCTTGGGTGCCTTCAGCTGTGTGACAAATGGGCATTGGGGCAGGATGCCCGGCATGGTACCAAAAAGATGGAGTCCAGCTTTCCACGTCAAATAAGCTGGTGAAGTATGTAAGAGAGGACAGGATGGCAGAATCCTAGAATCCTACCTGAAGAAAGGCAACATGTGTAATTAAGGGGAAGCCATGCTTAATAGATCTAGCATTTTTGAAGGAGTGACTAAGCAAGTAAATAAGAGAGAGACAGCCCATGTAATAAAAATCACACTGACGTGCCAGGCATTTTTATTTTTGCATTTAAAAAGCACTTTGACATAGCTAATTACTTCTCTCACTGGACCGCTGTGAACACTAAATGGGATGATATAGTATTACCCCATTTTATAGATAAGGAAAGAGGCCCAGCAAGCTTGCAAGACTTTTCCAGGTTACATGTGAAGCAAGTGGTAAAGCTGATATGCAAAGCAAGAGTTCTCCAACTCCCGAGTCCTTAATCGATTGTTTTGCCCTTCAGAGGCTTAGTATATATATTTATTGTGTTGAATAGATCCTTGCCATTATTGTGAAGGAACTGATTGAAAAGAGGAAGTAACAGCCGTCTCTCAGAGGACCTGGAGTTTCTTTCCTACCTCTGTGTTGCCTTTCAAATAATACTCACACAGGCACATTTATATACATCATCTAACTTGATCCCTACAAAAGTCTTAAGATAAAGCTACAGCATTTAACAACAGCATTTTGTAAAAGAGCCTATCGGAGCCCTAAGAAAGGGCTTGGCAAACTTTTTCTATAAATGGCTAGACAGTAGATACTTCAGGTTTCACAATCTCTGCTCCAACTACTCGACTTTGCCACTGTAGTTAGGACGCAACCACAGACAGCACAGAAACGAATGGGCCTGGCTGTGTTCCCATAAAATGTTGCTTATGGACTCTGAAATTTGTATTTCATATAATTTTTATGTGTCATGAAATGTTATTCTTTTAATTTTTTTCAACAATTTAAAAATATAAAAACCATTTTTAACTTGTGGCTGTGCAAAAACAGATGGCACTGTGCTGGATTTGACCTTTGGGCCATAGTTGGCCAACCCCCACACTAGTTGGCGAAGCAGCGGACCTAAGGGCGCACACCTGGTAGCTGTGGTACTATTCGTAAAAAGTTGGGTGTTTACAACAGCGGGGGTTAGAGGTTTGCCCTACACCCAAATTTTATTTCAGGCCGAACAATAGAATTTGATTTTATCTAGCTAGAGTATCAGAAGGTTAATTTTACTTGCTTTAATCTGGTAAAGCTGTCAAGAGTCCGTTGGCCCAGGTTCAGGCTTGACATGCCACCTAATCATAGTTTGGTCCTGTGCTGCTGGACTGTTCTCATGGGGCCGTGGATCCCTGGGCAAATGAAGGTGCTTCTCAGCTCAGGGTACAAGCTAGAAACAGTTAGCAAACGCTACTCATGCAGAGGGGAAAGAGGCTGATTTGGAACGACAGGATCCATAGGATTGACAGTGTCTTCCATCCTACTGTGCCTTAGCACGGGATGGAAAGCCAGGTATCTGGCTGATAACCACTTGCTTCTTTCTAAAGAGCAACCAGCTGACAGCGTGAGCACTTATTGTACTTATGCTGCCCTGATTCAGCCACTTCCCTAGCTCTGTTTTCTCTCTACCCAATAAATAAATGCAAGAGTGACAGTGCTGTCTCGTTGATGAGGATGTATTCTTAGCGCTGGATGTAGCACAGAACTGCAACTTGCCACGTGGAAAAAGAATGGAAGGCCTTGTTTTACAGCTGGTGAATTAAGGCAGGGAGGGATGGTGCACAAAGGGAAAAATGCCAACTCTTTAGTACCCGCTGCCGAAGCACCCACTCATGTTAAGGTTCATAATTTAGGACAGAGGATAATACTGTGAATGAGGATGCCAATTAGCTGTTACCAGAACATTCAATCCAAAAACAAATGTTGACTTTAAGGTCTTAGCATCCAATTATCTTGCTTGCTGTACAAGAGACACAGTGTCTTTACAGCTACAACAGCCACGCTTTTGTGCTCAGGCAAACGTAGTGGATGTGACATGGAAGGACTGCAGATACTTGTGGAGTGAGTCTCCAAACCAGCAAGGACACACTGGTTTCCCAGCTAGAGTTGTATGTATTAAGGATCCACTTAAATAGGGGAAACCTCTCCATATATGTATGTATATATGAGATATATATCATATATATGTATAGTATTTTATATATTTATATTATATATCTAGATAGATAGACAGACTTTAACTAGAGAGAGTGGAGCCCTCTGCTTAGCTCACAGCAAGCTTGGCAAAAATAGGTTTATGTATATGTTTACGTATATGTATATATATTATACAAAATACCTATGCAATTAAAATGAACCCACTGTCCTTTATTCATCTTCTCATTTAACAAGTATTTATTATATGTGCTAGGTCTTTAAGGAGAGATTTTGTTGGAGGTAGTATCTATGAAATTCTTCCACATACAGTTGATTATCAAGTCAAAGGACATTGAGGAGTCATAAACATGGAGGTGCTACCTGAAGCCATGGGAAAGGATGAGACTGCCACATACAAATGTCTAGAGCTGCGCTATCCAAAATAGGCACTAGCCACATGTGGCTAGTTAAGTTTATATGAATTGTAATTAAATGATATTAAAAATTCCATTCTTCAATCACACTAGCCACACTTAATTGCTCAATGGCAGCATGTAACTTGTGACTATTATATTGGACAGCAAAGGTATAGAACATTGCAGGAAGTTCTATTGGACAGCACTGATCTAGAGAGAAAGGAAGGAAGAAGAACTGAAGAGAGATGTTGACAAAACTCTGGGTACCACCACAAATGGGAGTCAGGAAGTAGAAAATGGGGCAGTAAAGGAGACAATGGAGGAGATGGAGAATCTGGAAAGATAACCAGGATAATATGGGGTCAGGAAAGCCAAGAGTAGGGGAATATCAAAGAGCAAAGTGTGATTCTCAAAGTCAAATACTGACAACAGATCTTTTGAAGTTAACAATTGGAAACTATCCTCTGGATTTGATAAATAGGACACTTGGTGCCCCGTTGGTGGGCATTGATGATGGGGCTGCTTTATGACAGACACTGTGCTGGACAGTAGAGGGCCCCAGTCCCAGTCCCTGCTCCCAAGTCCAATGGGGCAGACATCACACACAAGTGCACTATCCATTTACTCTTTGAGGGTCTGACTAGCCATTGGCTTTAACAGTTGGGCCAGGAGCATGCCTCCTGACAAGCCTGCTGCCTCAGTGGCCCTTTCAAAGCCTTTGGCCTTGAACATTTCCAAAGCAGTTCTAGGAATGGTGAAGTGCTCAGAACTCTGGGAGAGCAGTACTGTTCATTTCAAAAGTAATGACTGAGTTTGGTAATGAGAGTAAAACGTCGTGTCTGTGACCTTTGTCAAATTCATAAATAATTGTTGGTAAGAACTGAATGGCAAGTGAGGGAGGACCAGGCAGCATTATAGAGAATATTCAACCTCAAGGACCATAAAAAGCATTGGCAAGGGCCCTTTTAATTGACTTAAATTAACCCCCGGGGTTTTTTTAGGCACAATTAACATGGTAATTCTGCTGAGATCAGAGTCAGAGAAGAACGGAAATCTGCATGTTCAGGATTTCGATCCGGTGCCTGTGATAATGCAATGTATGTCCAGACACGTGTTCCTAGAAACTGGAGGGAAGTTTAGCTTTCATTTTGACCTATCCTTTTCGGATTGTTCCAGGTTTTCTTTTACTTATACCTTTGTAGGCACCACTTATGGTGAAGTATTAGAGAGCCTGGGTTAACACAGTTTAGATGTGGGTTCTAATCCAGCTCTGCTGTTGACTCAGTGACCTGTTGATAAAGTCCCTATGTATATTAGGGACAGGAGGAAAACTGGAGGCCTTGACAGTGAGTTGAAGTGGATTCCAGGAAGAGGTGGGGTGGTGTGGACAAAAGCAAGCCTTGTAGCTCTCAGTTTTCTAATCTCCAATTGTCTGTTAATTTCCTCTTTTGTTTCGGCCACACCCCGCAACACCCTACCCGACCCACGTTGAGGGGGTCCTAGAATCTCAGTTTTCTAAGGGGGCTCCAACCTTGCAAAGTGAGGCTAACACCAAGGTGGGTTTGAGGCAGCTGCCCGGTCCTCTTCCCAAGAATCAACACTGGAACTCAAAGGAACGGGGGATGATTCATGTAAAGAAACCACTTTTCAAACATTTGCGAAGGGCTTTCTACTCCTTGTCTTTCTCTTCAGCACCACTGTGCACACACATGCACACGCACACATTCATTCAAACCACAGAGTGCCTTCCCACCTATTCAGCTTAGGATGCACACAAGGACTTGTTGAAGGAGGGCAAATGTGTTGAGCGAACTACAATGTAAATAACTTTGATCTGGATTAACTGTGCATTGTTTAGGGACTCTGACATGAGCGTTTCCAAGATAAATAATGGATGTTGAGGTTGGCAGAAGTTCAGGAATGAGATTATTCCTTTAATTATAGCCATCATCTCCTCACTTACCCCATCCCACCCTCATATGCCCCAGCAAGGCATACATAGCATCTAGCACAGTTCCTGGCACATAGCTAGGACTCATCAAAGGCCACTTTTATTCATGAAATAACTGCACTAATCATTGTTGGGAATAGATTCGAGGTGAAATACAGGATCCTGACCTTCAGTGTTAACAGTAACAATTGCCATTTATTGAAGGCCTATTGTGTGTCACCTGCTTTACGTGAATCATCTCCTCTTAGCCTCATGACAGCCCTGCATAGCCCCAATTTACAGATGAGGAACTGAGGTTCAGAGAGGTGACATAATTGCCCAAAGTCACACAACTCCTAAGTGGCAGAGTCAATCCAGGTCTCTATGACTCCAGGGGCTGTACCCTTTCCAATTTTACATACTGCATTCAGGAAGTAGGACAAAGGAGACAATGAGGAGCCCAGGATTAGGCCACAGAGGGAGGCAGGAAGGACTGCACTGAGCAGGGTTAAAGGTCATCCCATTTCCCTTGTGACCCAGGACCTGGGATCAGTGAGCTGGGCCTTTGTAGCTGCTCCACACATCTTCTTTCTCCTCAGCCTGTATTAGAACTTCATTGTTCCCTTGTTGGGAGAAACAAGTGATGCGAAAAGCGCTCTTGAGGTGTCTGCGGATGCAGTGCCCTGCTTTGCTTACTATAAATAGCTCCCTCTCAGCCAGTTGCCATAAATGGCATTTTACAGGGAAGGTGACCAGTTTGAAATAAGCCCTAAGGAGATGTCAGGACACCAATATTCACTTGGTATATGCAGTGTTTCCAATCTACTGAAGAAAGTTAGGAGTGTTGAGATCTTGAAGCAAAAGTGGTTTCATCAGCTCGTGATGTCATCCCAAGCCTTTGGTCTGGAGGTCTACAATTAACCAGAAATTTGCTTCTTTACTTATGAACCAAAAGCCAACAATGACTTAGACCAACCTGCAAAGGAAACTGAGTGTGGGCTGTGTACAGTAAACATTTTTACCCTCTTAACTCCCACTCATTATAAAAGGGCTTCAATTTGCTCTTTGCTACCTGTTGAGTTACCTTAAAGAGTTAATGTGCAGCCAGGGAACCTGAAATGTGAACGCATTTGTATTAAAGTTTGTGCAGACCATCCCAAGGTGATTAAAAAGGGAAGGGAGACGTGAATTTATTCACATGAGCCACTTTCATTATTTTCCGTTAGTAAATACCCAAATAATTGATTGTGGATCTATTATTTAATTAGCATAAATGAAATGACTGTCATATAAGATAGAATGCATATATTGATTTTGGCTGCATCCTTTAACAAGGATAAATGATTTTTGCTTCTGAGAGTTTCTGTAATCAGAACTTGCTGCCACGCGGAAAGAGCTGCAGGACCAGAATGCTTCAGGACAGGCTGCCGGAGCTGAGCAGTTTGAGGAGCGGGCACTTGGTGTGCCAAGGGACTTGCATTTTCTGTGTGGAAGGAGAAAAGACCAATTCATTTCAACCATTAGATAGTGGTAACTGAGAAGAGAGTCTGAGAGCGAGAGCAGAGAGGCGTTGAGAGCTTGGATGCCGGGCACTAGGATCCAGGAGCTTTCTCTGTTTCCCTGGTCAGTTCAGTGGCCCAGTAGCAGAGGTCTGGGCTGTTGGTTCCTCTTGACTGTGTCTAGGAAAGACTGTGCATTGAAAGGTCTGGCCCTTGTTTGGAGACGGCTCTATGAACCCAGGGCAGGCCCCTTTCCCCTGCAGGGGGTGCACGCCCACAATTTCTACATTGCGGGAGGAGGACTAGCTCACAAATGCCCTCTAAGCTCTGATGGGAGGAGAAAGCACTGTGATGGTGACATTTAGGGATTGCTTAGGCTTCTCCTGCATTTGCTCCTCCCGTTCCACCTTGACTTGGAGGAGCAGACTCAGCTTCCTCATTGCTACCAAGAAAAAGTCCAGTCACCGCAAACTCAGAGCTGCAGCATTATGCAACATGGGTGTTTGATACTGCATGTGCCAGTTCAGCACAGTACTGAACAGTGCAGCCTCTTGAGTCTAAGTGACCTGCCCCTACTACTTTTAGGTGTACAGTTCTGGCAAGTCAATTAACCTTGCTTTTTGTCATGTCATAAATGGGTGTGGTAACAGTACCAACTTCACAGGGTTGCAAAAGGAATTGAATTAGATCATCCGTGTAAAGCGGCAGTCGCAGAACCTCGTATAGAGTGGGTTCTCAATAAACTTTCCTCGCTCCTCACCCCCTTTTTGTCTTCTGGCTGCTTCCATGTTTCCTCGCCCACCCCCCATTGCAGCACTCAGTACGTGTCTTTCTCATTAACGAGAGCATTTCAAGGTCAGGGATCCTGTGGGAAGCATTTTTGGGGGTCCTCCAGCCCCTGCTCCTTTGCAGTGTCTGGTATATCACCAACTCATTATTGGCTCACACACATTTCTAGGCACAAAAGAGTTCACTGAGAGCAGCTAGCTCTTCCTTCAGGCACATGGCTGAAATTTTAATGATGATAGAAAACAGTTTCAAGATAGTTATTTTTAGGTTTTCTCAGAAATTCGCTGAGGTGCCATGCTGGATTGAAATTCACCTCTACGTGCATATTCAACCCTACTAAGTTCAGAGAATTGCAAGCAGCTTGGGAAAATATCCCGTGGCACACACCATGGGTAAAGCACAAAAGATGGGGGCGGGGGTGAGTAGAGGGGTAATGTTGGCAGGGAGGGGGACCCTGAGGTAGCAGTGATCCACATACATAAAATGTAACGTGACCTAAGACTCGAACCATGATGTCAAACATCTTCCTAGGGCAGCATGTGATGAGGTGCCAAGCCAGTAAGTGCCACACTCAGGGCGCAGACAGGGTTGTTTCTCCTCTCTTTCATCCCCTGCCCCCATCTACCCCCTGCTCCATCTTTGCTTCCACAGCCTCTTGTACACAGCTCCATTAGAGGACTCGCATCACGCTGCACCATTGTGATTTGGAGAAAGAGACCTTACTACAGGTTGTGGTGCCCAAGGAAGCCTTCGTGGATGACAGGGGCTTAGTTCAGCCTAGAAGTAGGTGAAGGATTGGAATTAGACAAAGGGAAGGAGGGCATTCCAGATGGCCTATACAGTGGGAACCCAAGCTTGGAGCCAGAAATATGCATGGTCCTTTGCCGCAGAGTGGAAGGCAAGGAGGGGTGGGGGGGATGGGAGAGAGGGATGAGCAAGACTGTGAGCTCACCAGGATGACTGAAATGGGGAATTTGCAACCCATACTGAGTGATGCAATGGTATAATTGTCCCCCAGGCAGCCTGGCGTTCACGGAGGCTGTGATCTGCTAAAGGGCTGGGGTGGGCAATGTTGAAATTAGCCAACAGAAAGAGATTCTTTCTCTAAGCTTTGCTGAGGCTCCCCACCCCAGTGAGTAACATATGGCCCTGGCAAGGTCTTTGCTTTATTTGGGCCTGTTGCTTACCCTCCCCTTGCTACAAATTGTTAGGGAAAAAACGAAAAGGCAGCTGTACTGCCTGAAGGAGTAATCATTAGCTAATGCTGCCATCTCCAGGAACCTGCCCGCTAGTAACCAGCGCACAGCAGGCCTGTTTCAAGCTGTCTGCCCAGGCAGGCTCCTCTCCAACCCCCACTCCAGCCCCCACTGGCTGGCTTGGCTTCTCCAGCCTCAAATATTGCTGGGCAGCTGGAGGGAGGGATAAGCTGCCCAGGGCTCCTAGAATCTTTGACTGCCAGCTGCCTTCTCTTTTGTCTGGTCTGACAGGGATATGCAAAGGTTGGCACCTGAAGGATGTGAAACCCCTTGTATTAGTTTGCTGTCTGCCATAATGAAATACCACAGACTGGGCGGCTTAAACAACAGAAATTTATTTTCTCACAGTTTGGGGCCTGGAAGTCCAAGATCAAGGTGCCAGCAGGTTTGGTTTCTTCAAAGGCCTCTCTCCTTGGCTTGTAGATGGCCACCTACTAGCTGTGGACGTTCCTTTGTGAGTGCACACGTCTCTGGTCCTCTTATGTGGACACCTTTCTGTTTGGATCACGGCCCACCAGAATGGCTTCATTTTCACTTATTCACCTCTTCAAAGGCCCTATCTCCAAATACACTCACATTCTGAGGTATTGAAGGTTAGGACTTCAACATATGAATTTGGGAGACACAATTCAGTCTACAACACCCCTTGTAGGGTGATGAGGGCACCCTGATTCCTTGAGACTTTGGGTAAGCTCGTTCCCTTTCTGGACCTTTATTTCGTAGTCATTAGAATAAACGGTTTAGAGCTAGAAGTTTAGAAATCTTGTCCAAAAATAAGTGATTCTACGAATTACAGGTAAGTTTTTCAGAAAAGAAATGCAAATTTGTGATGATTTGCTAAGGAATGGATTTTCGCAGTCCAGACTGATTACATATTCTGAGAGCAAACTAATACAGCAATTTCATTATAGAATTTGAACTTGATATATATCTTCATTAATTTGTTTATTAAGTAACCATATTTTAGTGCCATATATATGCCATGTGCTATACTAAATGCGAGAGAAAAAAGCTGAATGTATTAGATAATATTTTCTATTTAGCTCTAATTATAACTTTAGACATGTATGCCACAAGAAATTGTTGGACCCTGAGGTGTAAAAGTCAGAACCAATATTGAGTTTAACCATTCTTCTACCTTTAAGAGTGAGTTTGTAAGTGTAGTCTTCAGGCTTTAATTCCCCATACATAGTTCTCTAGTTTATCTATTTATTCTTTCATTGATATGTGCATTCCATAAATATTTTAAATATGCGCAGTGTGCCGGGCACTGTGCTGGGTGCTGAGGATACTATGGTGAATAAAATCAGGAAGGTTATTATTGCCCTCATAGAGGTTACAGTCTAGGGTGGATCTGAGGCTATTTTGTTTGTTTGATGAAATGTGATGAGTATATAGTAGAAGATATGTCCACCCCTGGGTTTGGTAATTCACTAGAAGGACTCCAGGATTCAGCGTATAGTTGTTCTCATGGCTAAGATTTAGCAAAAGGATACAGAGTAAAGTTAGCAAAGGGACAAGGTGCATGGGGAGAAATATGGAAGAAACCAGGTGCAAGCGTCTAAGAGTTCTTTCCTGATGGAGTCACACAGAAAATGCTTATTTCCCCCAGCAACAAGGATGACAACACATGTGAAATGTTGTCTACCCAGGAAGCTCATTAGGGACCCAGTGCCCAGAGTTTTTATCGAGGGCTGGTCACGTAGGCACCATCTGCCTGGTACATACCAAAATTCCAGATGCCCAGAAGGAAAAGAGGTATTCAGCGTAAATCACATTGTTTGTACAAAATTGTTTAAATGCAGTAAGCCACTTGTATCACTCAGTAAAAGTTTAATATCAGTGTAGGGAGCTGTTTGCCAGCCGAGTTCCCACACACCAGCTAAGGGCCAACTGTGCAAGCAGGTCTTTCTAAGGACAGCAGTGTCAGGGCAGTTAACTTGGTGAAGTAATGTCGGAGGGAGTCAAGGGGTTAATTTTCCAGAAGTGAGCATCTCAGATAGCAGCAAGGAAAGGTGCAAAATCCCAGAGGAGAGGGAACATGGCTTATTCATGAAACTGAAAGAAATTCAGTCTGCCTGAGGGGAGAGGGGAGGAAGTCAGGTTAATCAAGCGGACAGTATTCGTCATACTTGTATTCATTCATTCATTCAAAAAAATGTTTACTGAGTGCTTATCATGTGTCAGGTCTTATTTGCAGCGCTGAGGATACAAGAGGGAACCAAACAAACGTTCCTGTCCTCATGGAGCCTACATTTTAGTGCATGTTATTTGCCATTATTGAATTTATACCACATCCATTTTACTGGAAGTTCTCTCTCCAGTTTTAAGCAGAACCTCAACATTTAAATGTATTTGGGATGCTCCCCAATTAGAGGAAACACAAGAATGTACCTTTTATCCAAAATTCCTGCTAGGCCTGTGTGTTAATAAGCTACCACACGTACATCTTAAATGCTGATAAAGTAGGTTTTAAGTGGGAGCCATTTCTTGCTGCTACGATCAGAGCCTTTGGCCTTATTTCAGCTGTGGGCCTCATAATCTGGATCCATTTATATGTTGGCAGCATGACTTTGTTGTTGTTGTTGTTGGTGGTGGTGGTGATAACAAGAATGAGGAATGATCTGTTAGCTATTCAGAGAGCAGTAAGACACAACCGGTCCAGAAAACAGATTAATCAACTTTATGCAAACAAAAGAACGCTGTCAGAAGCCTGGTAGCTGATCAATTTTGATTAAGTCAACAAGAATACCACTACTTAACAGACTGAACTCTTCTCGTTAACTGTCTGCTGTAGTCAGCCAGGACGCATCTCAATCCTGTCTCCGTATTATGTCACTGATAGTGGCTCTCATTTTAACTTGAGACATTTCATGAAAGAAAAGTTTACTTTCACAGAGTTCAGTCTTAGACTCAAATATTGCCTGATTTGGTCATATGACCAGAAAGATGAGGGTGGCTATAGGATTCATATACTCACCTCAAAGGTTACAGGAATCTTATAGTTTGGTGGTCGTTATTTTCAGCCGAATTAGGCTCTCTGGAAATTCTAGCATACTGATAGGGTAGATACTTGATAATTCACACACATCCTGATCTGAGCACTCTAAAACTTTAAAGTATAGCTCATAGTAATGAAAAGGGATAGCACTTCTGGAACTGTGGCTTCATTTCCACCAATAAAATAAATTCTTACATATTGGGTATATTCTTATCTGATAATTAAAACTGAGTAACTGACAGTGCCTCTCTTTTTGCTGTAAGTGGCCAAGAAACTCGGAGCAAGGAAAGAAACAACACTCCAAGTAAGTAATATTGTCCCTAGTATTTAATTCTTGGAAAAGACAAAAATTTGAGATATGCTGACATGCACATTGAATGACTGCTTGAATTCCTTAGTGCCTAGAACAGTGCCTGGAACCCAGTATGCTCTCAGTAAATATCTGATGAATGGATGAGTGGATGAATGGATGGATTAAACATATAAAAGCAAAATAGTGCTTACGGAGTGTGTGAAAATTGAAGCTAACCTGTAATATAGTCAGTTATCTGGGTACATATTTCAAATTTTAAAATTCTTTTCATGTTTCAACTATAAAAGAATCATCATCAATAAAAATGAGTAATGGGAGGTGCTGATTCAAACATAGATCCCTCTAAGTTTTTCTGACAATGAGAAATGGCCTCAGAGGATAAATGTCTGGAAAATAAATTGTTCACAAAACTATATTTTAAATTAAATCCATGGTCTGTGCTTTGGTCCAAACAATGCAAAGGATTTGTGCTCTTCAGAGTGGTGTAAAACAGAGAGGCTCAGGAGCATGGGCTCAGGGAACAGATAGTCCTATGTGTGAATTCTAGGAGGTCGGGGCTAGTGAGGTCTTGTTTATCATTATCTCTACACCAGTCATTTACAAACTTTTAGATCACACACCTCTGCCTGAGTGTGCATATTTATGTATGTACAAATTATGTACATGTATATATCTACTAATATATTTTATAATGTAATTATATCCTAAAATATATACAAGCATACAAATAAAAAAGGATGACAAAAATAAATACAATTGAAGTTCCAGTGTGTTCTTCCCACATCTGACTGTCTTGCCCATTCCTGAGACTCATGCATCCCACTTGGGAGAACAACTTTCTAGACTGTGGTTCATCATAGGTGCTCAAGTGATCATAAGATTTGTTGAATTATTGAATGTGTCCAAGTCCAAGTTCCTGCTACTGACTGAGTGAACCTGAGCAGGTTCTACTCTCCATATTCTGGACCTTTGTATCATCATGCATAAAACGGGATAAATTAATAACGACTGTATTTTGGGGTTGTTGTGAAGAGTAAATTAACAATCTAGTAAATGTTAATAATAATTGCTATGTTGATGATGATAATGATGATAACAATGGCAAACATGGTTAATTCCCTACTTCTCAGATGAAATGATATTAGGCTCCACCCTCATGAGACCATTAGTTTTGACCATGGATACCCCTCATATATTCCACTTGATATGATACATTTTGTACATAAGGAATTGATGTAGGATCTGTTCCTACTGGAAATTCTGTTCCAGCTTGTGAACACAATTTCCTGCTAATGGATGTGGAGAAAAGCAAAAAAGGAAGAGGTGGTTCCTGTCTTTAAGTACATCTCCAAAAGTGGTACCTTTCAACAATATGGGTTAATAAAATTGAGAAAAGGGTCCTAGTGGAAATGGTATAAAAGCAAGACTACAAGATACTTAGAGAGTTAAAGGGTGGCATCTTTGTGTACTAACTCCCCCAACTGAACTCTGAGACATAGAGTGACCCTCCCATGCACCTCCCCACCCCTGTCTGTGCCTCTGAGCGTGAACCACTTAGAACTAAAGCAGGGAGGAAGCCAGGAAAAATTCTGTGGGAACTCACATTTCTCTTCTGCCCCCTGGAGCCCAGATTCTTCTGGTCTGTTGAATAGTGCATGGTTACACTGTGGTTGGTAAGGGGACAATGGAGGGTGCAGAGAACAGAAGAGAATAAAAGCAGTAACTTCCTCACCTCCTTTCTTTCCTCAACCCACTACACCTACCACTTTCTCCAAGGTTGTTACAGGCCTTGTGATTACAAAAGTCAGTGAACACATACAGCCCTGAGCTAAGTTGGCCTGTCAAGAGTATCCTGAACTCTCAGGAAGCCCTTTTGCCTTCCTGAAACTCTCCTCTCCCTTGATTTCTGAGATACCACTATTTCCTAGTTTGTCTTCTACATTGGGTCTATTCCTCCAAAGTCTCCTTCACTGCCTCTCCTTCCTCTGTTATAAATGATAGTGTTTCTCATGGTTTCATCCGCAGCCTCCTATCAGTTTACACTGTGCATCCTTCCTAGGGCATCTCATCTACCCACCTCCCATGACTGCAATTACCATCTCTTTGCTCTTCACTCCAGAATCTTTATCATGAGTCCGGGTCCCTCTTCCATATTCCCCACCTACTAATTCTAGATTGTCTCCACTGTCATGTCTCACAGGCATATCCAAAACTGAATTCGTGCATGTGTGTGTTCACGTGCATGTGTGTGTTCACATGCATGTGCACACACACAAAAAATTAGTTGGCAAAGAATCAGAAAATACTGCCTTATAGTGCCAGCTGTCATTCACCTTTTTTAGTTTCCTCACCTGTAAAAATGAAAAATTGGGAAAATGAACTCCAGTGTTCCCTATCTTGATGAATGGCTACACCCCAACCATCCAGTTGCCCAAGTCAGAAACCCTACAGTACTCCTTGACACCTGCCTCTTCCTTACCTTGCATCTCCAGTCCATAACCAAGTTCTGTCAATTCAGCATCCACAGTGGCTCTGAAGTCTGTTGCCTTTTTCTCTATTGACAGTGTCATTGACTTAATTTAGGCTATCAACATTGCTCTCTGGACAATTGACATCCTCTTAAAAGGTTTTCCCTGCCTCTAGTCTCACATTTGCAGCCACTGTACTAGTCTTCACACTGCAACCACTTAGATCTTTCTAAAATGCCAATTGGATCAGGTCACTCCCTTGCTTAAAACCCTTGTGTGTTTCCCCACGGCATACAAGATTGTGTCAAATCCCTCTCTGTGGTCCATGAGGCACCACATGATCTGGCCCCTAGCAACTTTCATAGCTCCATCTCATCCTATCTGTGGAAATCTGTGCTCCGAGCATTCCAAACCGCCTGCATGTCTCAACTTTGTCAGACCATCTCAAGCCTGCATGTCTTTGTACTTGGTCTGTCTGCCTGGAATTCTCTTAGCCCCACACATTTTCTTGCCCCTTCCCAACTGACTTGATTAATGACCACTGGCCTTCAAAACTCAGCTCCCACCACCTGCTCTGAGTAAGGCTTCCCTGGCCACCGAGGCTAAGTTTGGTAGATGCCCCTCTCTGTGTTTTCATATTGCCTGTGCCACATCTCTGTCATTTTACCACCTTATAAGGTAATTATGAGTGTTGGTCTCTCTCCTGGGAGCTAAGAGCTCATTTAGGGCAGAGGCTTTGTCTGTTTCCTCTGGGTTCTGCCCGTTTCTAGAGTAGTTACTCTCTTCACCTGGTTGCCTCCTGCTCTTCCTTCAAGTTTCAGCTTAATATCGCCTCTTCTGAGATGCCTTCCCTGACTCCAACCTCCCAAACCCTGACCAATGTATTGGATACCCCTCCTCTGTAACTCATAATTTCTCCTTTGCTTTTTAAATGCATTTACTTGTCTGTCTCCTCCGCTAAAGGTGAATTCCTTGAAGGAAGGGCCTAGATTTTATTCAACATTGAGGTGTTGCTCACCCCAGCCTTGTATGGCAAACACAGAGCCAGGTATAGATTAGGCACTTGTTAAATGTTTGCTGCTTTCATTTTTTTATTTGGAGATTGCAATTTTGCCTCATTTCTATTTCATTAAAATTGCATTATCATTTTTAAACCGCTCCTGGTTGCATCAACATTTCCAAGCATTATATAGTTTTACAAGTTTAGACTGCTATTTTATCCTCTAGGTGGAGGTGTTTGGAAAAGAAATGGCAAAGTTATATATGCTTTAGAAGAAATAGGTACTGTATTAATCTGCTAGGGCTGCCATATCCAAATACCAGAAACTGGGTGACTTGAACAACAGAAACTGATTTTCTCAATTCTAGAGGCTAGGAGTGCAAGATCAAGGTGCTGTAAGGTTTGGTTTCTTTTAAGGCATCTCTTCCTGGCTTGTAGATTGCTATTTTCTCTCTGTGTCCTCACATAGTCTTGCCTCTGTGCACACATGGAGGGCGGGAGGGACAAAGAGAGGGAGCGATCCAGAGAGCTGTAGTCTGTCTTCCTCTTCTCATAAGGACAACCACTCCTATCAAGTTAGGGCCCCACCCACATGACCTCATTTAATTACCTCCCTAAAGACCCTATCTGAAAATTGGGGGCTGGTATTTCAACATATAAATTTGGGGGTACATACAATTCAGTCCATAACAGGTACACATCCCAAGGTTATCAAAATTCTGTGCCATTCAATGAAACGCTATTTAAAAATTGTCTTGGAGCAAAAGCAGCAGGATTGGTTGTAATGCCAAGATATGATCAAACTTCCTGAGTTTCTGTTAGCTCATGTGTCAAAGGAGGGAGCTTATGCTGCTGGAGCAGTGAAGGGACAAGTGGAAGCCCCAGGGAACCCTTGGGCTGGAGAAATGATATTTGAGTTCTTTCCCTTTCCATCCCTTCATTATCTCAGAAGCCTAGACTCACTGTGACAGGCCCAGAAGCTCCATTCTCTCAAGGTCAAGTGGACTGCCTTCTTCAAGGACTACAGTTGTACCACTTTCTGGGTACCAGGGATTCAAAACCTCCTGAAGGGAGCCCGAGCCTGGAAACCAGAAATACCAGGAGCAATGGACTTGGCCCCATCCAGGGCAACTTTCTGACCCATCCCTCCATGGCCATCTGATACATAGGTGGAGAATACAGTGCCAACCTGGGATTAGGACATTTGGGAGGCCACTAATGGGGCCTCTTTCAATGATTCCGTGTATCATACCTGCTAAAGAGGCCCGGGCCCAGGAGACATTAGCTTGGCAAGTCCTCACAGTCTTTTCCACTAAATACTAGTATTAAGGAACATTAGTACTTATTGTGGGAAATAAAGGATTCTGGGGGCAAATTAGTATGTTCAATCCAGATTTTCTCACAGTTAATAGGTTTCTTTACTGTAGCCTCTATTAAAACCTTCAGCCAGCCAAATCTGTAATATGAATCTCCAAGAGTAGGGTGTGGTAAACAGCCTTTCCCAAATTTACTGATTACAGGATCTTATCGGTCAGAGAATCTTGGTCTGATTAGTGTTCCAAGGACTCACTTTTAGGAATGCTAACTCTGGGAGAATCATGTAAAAAGCCATTGCGTGAGGTGCACCTTAACTCAAAGGAATACTCCAGGCCTAGCCCTACTGTCTCCCTCTCAGCACCGTCTAGCCATTGGCTCCCAGTAATGCCAAATCCACTTGGCCTCCCATCTTGGCTGGGCCTTCTCCTGTTCACTTGTCTCTTTCTTGGCTGACTTAGAAATTCCATGGGATTCTGCTGCCAGCCTTCTTTCTAGGCACCACGCTTTCCAGTGAGAATTGGCAGGTTTGCGGACCAGGCGCTACGGACCTTGAGAACCTGGCTAGTTCTCAGATCTATCTGTGGAGCTTAGACTCTGCCCTGGTTTGGAGGGAAACAAACTGCTGAAATCATGAGATACCTTTCCATCAGGCTTTCCTTAGCCTAAGGTAGCCCACCCTACAGAGGTGCTGAGGGAGTTATGTGCCAGCCACCTTTCTAAAGACTAATTTGCCTGGGTACACGGAACAAGGAAGAGGAAGATGAAATAAATTAACTTTTATCAGCTGCTTACTATGTGCCAGGCTTTGTAGTAAGCAATTTACATATATTACCTCATTGAGTTCTTACAACCACCCTATGAGATAAATACAATTTTGTTCCTGTGGTCATTTTATACAGGAGGAAACTGAGGCTCAGAGAGATGAGAAGACAGGCCCAAGGAAGCATAGCTTACAATGAGTAGCAGAGCCAGGATTCAAGTCTATGTCTCTATGGCGCTGGAGTCCATGCTTCTCACCACTTTGCTCTGTTGCTTCCTTGTGAATCTTCGGATGGGATGGAGCCCATCTGCATTGTGCAGGTCAAATCAAAGAGTATCTTAGATGACTATTTGAAGTAACCACTGCTTGCCTCCTCCCCCAACTTAAGAGTCAACTGTCTTGCAGTCACTAGAACTAGTTTTTTTTTATAGACAACGATCCAGGCTTTGGTGGGTCTTCAGAGGGAACTGATACTTCCAGTTCCGCCCTCACATTAAAGCACTAATTTAGAGCCTCATCCTCTCTCACCTGTATCGCTTAACAGAGCCCCCTGTCTCCAGCCTTACCCCCTCGCCCTCACATTCCTCATGCTGCAGCCCAAGTTACCTTTCTGAAAGCAGTTTTAATCTGTTCTAGTGTAAAACCCAATCGCCCTTGGGACGAAATCCCAACTCCTTAAACCAGCTTTCTAAATTATCCCCTGCCTAATTCTTCAGTTTATGCCTCCAAAATCCTCTCCTCTGTGCCTGCTCTCATCTGTTAGCCTGTGGCCATGCCAAGCAACTTCCCATTTCAGGTGTGTCCCATCTGGTTTCAGAC
Organism: Equus przewalskii; assembly: GCF_037783145.1. Classification (NCBI taxonomy): domain Eukaryota; kingdom Metazoa; phylum Chordata; class Mammalia; order Perissodactyla; family Equidae; genus Equus; species Equus przewalskii. The sequence goes on along the minus strand of NC_091863.1, from coordinate 111,288,828 downwards.
ACCTAAGTCTTCGCTTTCTCTACTTTTTCTACCTAGAATACCTTAGCTCCTTCACCAACCCCATCTGCCTTGGGAACAACTGTTCAACTTTCAATGCTCAGGTCAAATATCACCCACTTTATGAAGCCTTTGTTGTTCCCTCACACTGTCTTTGAATCTTACCAGGCCTGGTTCAGCCTCCCAGCCTTGCACTTTTGAAGATGGCCGTCCACAGGTACTTCTCAGCATTGGACAAGCTCCTCCCTAGGAGAGACCTGGGCTTATTTGTTCCTGTGTCTCAAACATCCAGAACAGGTCTAGCACATAATAGACATCCAGAAATGTTTGCTGAATAAAAGAATGTCTAAAATAGGCAAGTATTTGACATTAATTGTAAAACCGGCTAACAGAATCTTCAGATTAAGTGAAGAGGACTATAATCGAATTTTTTGTTCCTGTGGTCATGCGATATGAATCTAGAAAAATCTAAATGTTTAATTTCTCCGTCCATAAAGCTTTGATAGGAAAATAAAAATTGTTGAGGGTGAGAGGATTAGCATGCAACTGAAATATGCTAGCTCTCCACTAGGGGGTGCTATGAACACAAAGAGAAGCCATTCTCCATTAATTTGTTCTTCCTCGGAGAGAAACTGCAGAAACCAAATAACTTTCCTATTTTCCCTGCATTGCGTACAGTTTTGCAAGAAATGAATAACTTTCCCATCATGCTTGAAAATCATGTATGCCTGGAGCAAGTCTTCCTGCTAATAAGATGCATATGTGTGTGTGCACATCTGTGTGCATACACACACACACAGACACACACACACACACACCCCCCGCTAGCACCTTTAAAAGATCCAAGCAGCAAATTTAAAGATGTATGATTTGTGGTATCTGAAATTTGTTCACTGACAAATGTAGGCGTTATTTACTACAGTGTCAGAAGCAGAATCGAGCAGAATAAAGCATGTGCTCTGTTGCTTTTAACTCGACATAGAATAGACTACTATGGAAGAAGACCTGTCCAAGTCTCAGAGATGAGGTGTCAGTCAGCTCTTGTTACAGCAGTACCAGCTTGTGTGCGCTAGTTCAGTTTTCATTCTTATGAGACCATAATGGAGGAACACATACAACACGATCAATCTTTGGGAAGTTGTAGTTTGTATAAACAGTGACTTAGGCAAATCAAATCTTGTTTTACAACATCATAGCTCCGGTTTCTGCCTTCAGCATATCCTTTTTGGCCTTGGATTCTGAGTGACATTTTTGAACTGTATTCATGTTTATCTTCCCTTTAGATTCTGAGCTGTGTGCATATGTTTCCCATTTGCATCTCCTGCATATGACAAAGGTACATTGTAAAGACTTAGTGTTCATGGATTGCTTGCTTATTGATCAGTTTCATAAAAATGCTGCCCAAAATGCTGTCAGGAAGGATAATGATGAGATTATAGGGGATACAAGTGAATGAGCAAGAAGGGACTAAGGGGAAGAGAAGGAGACTAATGTTCATTGACTGCTTGCAGTGTGCCAAGCACTGCCCCAAGCACTCTATATGAGTTTCTCATTTAATTCTTATAATAACTCAATGAAGACATGCTTATCACTCCGATCCCACCACCTATCTTTTTGCGCAATTGGGGCCGTTTCATTAAAATACTCAATTAGTTGGCATTCCTGGGATTTGAGCTGTGGGCAAAATAGCCAATGGGCTGTTATTGAAGCTTATTGCCGTGTTCATGGGAGTGGGAGGAGATGTGGATCTCCCTGGCTGCCTCTCTGCTCCTGCGACCCTGTGATAAAATGAGAAGGAGGTGCTGCCCTTGGTAGTTGACAGCAGTGAAATGGTTCCTGTCTTCTGACTGAGGTGGGGGCTGCCTGTGCAGCATTTCCTTTCCTCCCTGGGACTCTTTAGTATTGTCAGAAATGAGAGACATGGGCAGTGCTGATGGGCTTTGAGCAACTGGATTCATTGGAGAACGCTTTATGCAAAAGAGACACAGGATCATGAAAACTCTGGGAGAAACCATAAAGGGTATCCAGCTTAACCAGCAGGCAAGCTTTTAAAACTCTTGCTAGTATTTCAGCCGGTTGCCAGCTGAGTGACCTTGGCCAAGGAACTTCACCCCTCTTAGCCTAAGTTTCCTCATCTACAAAAACAAAAAACAAAACAAAGAAAACCATACAGGGTTGTCATGAGAATTCAAGGAGAAAACATGTACTCCAGGAACATGTTAGATACCCAGTACTTTTTATTTTTAGATTCACGGTAAAATTGAGGGGAAGGTACAGAGATGTTTCATATACTCCTGCCCCCATACACACAGTCTTCCCCATTATCAACACCCCCCACCAGAGTGGTACATTTGTTACAACTGATGAATGTACGTTGGCACATAGTAATCACCCAAAGTCCGTAGTTTACATTACTGTTCACTCTTGGTGTTGTACATTCTATGGGTTTGGACAAATGTATAATGACCTGTATCCATCATTATGGTACCATACAGAGTATTTTCACTGCCCTAAAAATCCTCTGTGGTCCCCTTTTTCATCCCTCCTCCTTTCAAACCCTGGCAATCCCTGTACTGTCTCCATATTTTGCCTTTTCCAGAATGTCATAAAGTTGGAATCATACAGTGTGCAGCCTTTTCAGATTGCTAAGTGGCTTCTCTCACTTAGTAATATGCATTGAAGGCTCCTCCATATCTTGTCATGGCTTGATAGCTCATTTCTTTTTAGCACTGAATAATAACCCATTGTCTGGAAGTAGCACAGTTTATTTGTCCATTCACCTACTGAAGGACATCCTGGTTGCTTCCAAGTTTTGGCGAGTATGAATAAAGCTGCTATAAACCTCTGGATGCAGGTTTTTGTGTGGACATAAAATTTCAATACTTTGGTACTTTTTAACGAAAAACCTATCTGTCCTTGCTCCCATAAATTCCTCTCTCCCATAACCTCTTCCCAAAATGAGGGATTGGTGCAGCCAAGATGCCCAATTTGCAGCAAAATGCTCTTACTAATTAGCCAATAGGCCGTGATGGCACAGCAAGTAAACAATGTACTACAAATCTGTTTACATCGGCTTCTGCAGACATTTTGAAACAAACTGTCAAGGGGGCCTGGAGACAGAGCCTTGCATTTTAATGGGAAATGATTAAACATCAGGCATTATTGCTTTTGATGTGTTTGGGCTCTAAGAGGAGGGCAGAGTATTGATTAGGGCCTCCAGGAAGGCAGGAAGTTTACTCGGGCTGCTTGACCACAAGGCAATGAAAGCTTGGAGATCTGTAACTTCTTGGGCTGAAATTAAAGGCCCTCACTAGAGAGTTAACTAGATTTGTCAGCTTCTGTTTAGTTGGACTCTGCCTGTAGGGGCAGATGACAGATGGCGACTTCAGAGGGGTACTATTGGTTGATGGACAGAGAGAGAGAGTTAGTTGCTAATGGCATCTATTAGAAAAGGATGAGTGACACAGCACTGAGCACTGACCCCAGTATTGATTCTATCTGGATTAAAATCACTGTAAAGGAAGTGAAGGCTGCCCGTGCAACCCCTCCCTAAGTCAACTAATGCAAAACGGCAGCCTACCACCTGCAAATATGTATGTGTCAGAATTATGGCAGCCACACAGGCTCATATTTCTAATGCACCATTTAGGATACACCATTCTCTGTTGATTTCATTTATTCACAGGTGCTTGTCAGATCATATGTGGCCCTTGCCCTCTACCTACTTACAATCCAGTAAATGAGAGATCATGTAAAAAACTGAATGCGATCAAGTTTAATTGTCCAATGATAGACGTTTGTGTTGGGTACAGTGAAGGGACTAAGTTGGCCACGGTCAACTTGAGAGGTGTGGAGAGGCTGGAAGAAAAGTCTTCCTAGTAGATGTTCTACTTGAAAGATTAGTAGGCAGACAAAGGGAGAGGGGCGCCCCAAGCTGGGGGAAGATCTTGCACAGACCTGTGGAGGTGTGAAAGAGCCTGCTACATTCAGAGAACTCATTTAGTCTGTTGTGTGGGGCTGAGAGTGGTACCCTGAGCCAATGGACTGGATCAGCACAAACCTATACCTCCTTGATACTCCTTAAAGGATGGGAGCATCTTATCCCTAAGGTTTAGAAATGGAAATCAACAAAGAAGTGATGAAGACATTGAAATATATCACCACCTAAGGCTAAGTAGAACAGGCGAGCACTACCAGCCCCTGTTTCTTTCTATTGCTTATAATCCTTCCGTTTCTCACTACCCGAGTATGCCAATTGGAGAACGACGCTTTCTTTCAAAATGAAAACACCTTTGTGAGAGCTGTCATTTGTCATTGACAAATTTGTGTAAATTCATTTAATCAGATTGCTTTCCTTTATAGCACCTGACCAAGATCAGCCACATTGAGGACTTGGAAAATAGGGAGACGTGGAATGCAAGAGGAGGTAGAAGCATGGGGTAGAGAGGGGGCTGCCAAGGCTAACAGGGGGTTACTCCTACAGTGGAGTTACAGCTGCTAGAGAGCAGCCCTGAGTGGCTGAGAATTAGTTGAGGGAAAGGAGAGAAAGGATAGCAGAAATAAACTTCACCTGTCTTACAGTTTGGCTCCAGGTCAATCCTCACTTTGTTTATTTCTTTGCAGTCTAGACATCAAAAGATTCGGTTGCTCCCATCCCAGGGGTCCCCCTTCCCCACTGCACTGAGCAGTGCAGCCCCTGCAAGGCCATAAGAAGCTTGGCATAGCTAAACAAAAGACTGAGTCTCTTGATTAGACCTGATAAGACCACTCATATTGAGATGACTTAATTTTGCCCCTTGGGAAATGCCTTTTTTAAAGAGCTCTTACATTGGCCAAGAGACACTGCCTCCATATTAGGGTTTTCTATTTTTGTTTGAAGGAAGTTGGCATCTCTCCTGTGTAAGGAGTTCACTGAAGGCAAAATTCTTCCATTAGCCATTTTGGTTTGTAAACAGGGATCTGAGCATATGCAACTGTGTGCCTGGTGGCCTGAGCACCAGTTCAGCTTCCCAGTCAAAGGGCAATGTGGAAGACCTCATGGCCACACTCTGAAGCTGATCAGCTGCACCTCTAAGCATGACTGACTACTTAACAAATGGTTTTTTAAGGGAGGGGACTGGCTACATCATTTGCAGAGCTCAGCACAAAATAAAAGTGTTCAAAAACTTTGCGCTTTGTTCAAAAATTGTTAAGAATTAAAAATAGTGACAGCAAAAAGTGAAACCAAGTGCAGGGTCCTTCTCAGAACAGGGTCCTTTGCAAGCTCACGGGACACATCTCCAGGGAGGCGGCTCTGCTGAGGAACAACTCTTCGGCCCATTTGGGTTCTGAGGGCTCCTAATGTTCAGGACCCTGGACGGCAGGCAGCTGGTGGGGGATGGGGGAGGATGTTCGATTTCAGGGCAGAACAAATTTTCTCCATCCTCTGCCTTCTGCTGAAATCTCATCCTTACAGCTAAACCAATTTCGCTTGAGGCTGGATCCCTTTGGGAGGGGCTCACATTTGCAGCTGTTGTCTGTTACACTCTTAGTGGTGGATGGAAGAGTGGAGGGAGAGAGCACGAGGCAATTTTGATTATGCAGAGACGCTTAAGGGGAAAAAAATTATGTAAGTTTATGGAATGCTTTTGGATATACATAATCTTCCTTTCCATACAGCACTGAGTATGGGTGATGGGGCTCAATAAATATAGCTCCTTGTGGGTGTCAGTATTTCTTCAATATTCATTGATAGTGACGATATTCAGACCCTGAGACAGATTTCCTTTCTCTCTGACTCAAGGGAAGTTTTCCCAGAGCCACACAGAAGGAGAATCCAATCTGTTCAATAGGAAAGACTCATTTGCTCCCGGAATAACTAAATTTCCATTTCTATTTGAATTTTTAACCAAAATAGTGGATCTTCCATAAGGCAAAAATAAAAAGAATGGCAATTTGGTTTGTTGTTTCACTTTTCCTTAAAATTTTAATTCTTATATTAACACTGTTGAGTGCTTCAGTAACATCTATGGTATAATGCTAAAATAGTCTGTGTTTCTTGTTTTTTGTTATAATTAGCTGAAAGCCTTGTCATAGGCTGCTAGTAGGTTCTCTGAATTTTTAACAAAGGACTTCCATGTGAAAATGTCTTTTTTGGCAAGAAACTCAAAATTCAGGTAGAATCTCAACATTTTACAAGTAATTGCTACAGAGGATTGAGCAACTGTAATTCTCATAAATGTCTAATTTGCTTGAGCATTTTCTGCTCATCAATAATTCAATTTCAGAATAAAAGACACATTTTCTACATTTCAAAAGCTATTGGGGAGCCTTTCAGACTACCAGGTTCCTGACAGTGGGAGAAGCGTCTACCAAGGAAGGCAGCTAGCTCCAAAAGCTTCTCTAATGTGCTGAGGGATCCTGTTACAGACCACTTTTCGTAATTCTAGAAGGCAAAATAAAATTTTATGCTTGGAAATAATAAGTTTAAGCAAATAGTATGGGCAAAGCTTATATCTGAGTCCAAGCAATGGTCTGATTATTGCCAGAAGAATACTGCTACATGATGAATCATTAATGATCTGTGAGAGTCATAATGGTCTGTCACTAATGCCCATTAATGATCTCTCTATACCGCGAGTATGGGCTTGATGTTTCTGGCCAGTACCTTGGAGAATACTTTAGATATGCCTTAAACTTTCTCTGATCTCCTCTCTCTTTGTCTGCTCCCAATGTAGACAGCAATTGTCTGGGTAGGACCAGCTTATAAAGAAGCATGGCTTTGTTAAGGAAGTCGTATTCAGGTAAGATTTATTTAAGCAATGTTTTTGAAGGACATAGACTTGAAAGCTTATCCTGGGCATTAACACCTTTGTGGAAATTAAGAAAATTATGCCGCGGGCCTTTCTGTTGAGATCTTTTCTTTCCGGATGGGACAGGGGCTCTTGAGTTTCCTTGTGCTCCATGATATTTGGCTGTTGAGCATAGACTCTTTGAAAAATGATTCCTTTGTTTTTTATTTCCTAAGAGGAATTTTAGATATTAATTGTTATAGAACAGTGAATGTGTATATCTGTCTATTTAAAGCTTTATTTGTATTTAGAAAGCTGTGACACTAGCTGATTCAAGAGAGATTTCCTACCTCCAGATTTGCATTTACTCTATGCAGACAACACAAAACATTAATTTGAATTTCTAAAGGAAGAAAAGAGAATAAATAATTATAATCAGCTTTAAACGTATTTTGCTATTAGCTTAGGAAAGACAGAGAAGGCAACATAAAGCTAAGGAAAGGTGGACACAATCACACATTAATTCTGAGAATCTTATTAGGTGTATCTGCAGGGCAATCATAGAAGATAGGCACTCCATAATGTCTAAGCAAAACTAGGAGAGGATCTGTTCCTCCATGGCGGCGAGGGAGATGCGGCAGATAGCTAAGGGAACCAACGCCCAAGAGCCTCCGGCTCACGGAGAAAAACAAGATGAGAGAAGATTGCTGGAGCGGTTGTTTCAAGCCTCTGAAAATAGCAGGACAGGGATTCTTTTGGAGGGTCGAAATCACTCCACTGGCTACTTTTTGATGAGGAATTTTAACGCGTAAATAAATGGAAAATGACACCTTTTCTTGGGAAACTTTTTTCCAGTCTTCATATTATCTGAACGAAGTAGCCTCCGCAAGCAAACGCTTCCCCTGGAACGCTTTGCATTTTATCATTGAACGCGAAAGGATCCCGGAGAATGCTAACCCCTCTAAATGCTTTATTTTGCAAGAACGTTTCGTCTAGATGAAGGATTACTCTTTGCAATTTTGTTTCTTCAAAATCCTTCCCCCGTCCTGAAACTGCTGAGTAGCGTGTGTTTATGCACGGCATTAACTGGGATGAATAGGCTCTCCTTTCTGAGTACTTTGCAGGATCTCCTGAACTACTCGGAGTGGTCCCGGAGCATGCCCAAATGAAGGTTCGGATTGATCTGTCATGTTGCATGGGCGTTGTTTATTTGGTTGTTTTCAATCGATCTCCCCATGAAAAGGAGAAAAAAGCTCATTTGAATGGTTAGGGCATCAAGGGATTGCCCTTGTGATGAAAATAATTATAGAATTTGTGAGGTCGGTTCAGCATTTCATTTTTTGATTACACAATTCATGCCTCTAATAAACCCACCAAAATTTCCACCTGTCATATGGGAGACAGCTTATAATCATCCCTAAAGGAAGGGACTACTATAGACCTCTATGCCTCTTGTCTCAGGATATGGTACATGTGGCAGAAACATTTAAACTCAACACTCTGCTGATAAAGTATTTGAGTGGAATGCATATATTAATTCTTTGCTGAGTAAGGTCTGTGACACTGGTAATTCTCATGAAATGATTGAATTGACGTGTGCGTGTGTTAATTGGAAACGATCGGATTGCCATCTAAGCTGTTTGGTTAGATTCAAGCACAAACCAACTTTGTGCTTACAAAAGACTTCTAGATTGATTGATGAAATGTTGTAAATAGACGTGTCTGTTTTAGATAGATGTATGTTCATGGCAAACAGAGCCCCTTTGCAGAAATGAATGAAAGCTATGGGACAGATTGACAGTGACTGGGGATGCTGCAGTTTCTCTTTGAAAGAAATGTTAAAAGTACCTGATGTGACATAGGGTAAGCTCTGAGTCCATGGTAGCATAGTGCAGATGAAACCAGAAGAAAGGATTATGCACCCAAAGAATGAGAAGTCCCAAGAAAGGTCAGGTAGTTTATCTCTCTGCCTTTAGACAGGAAAACACTTCACTCCTCATATACAGATGAGACTATCCCAGCCACAGCCCCCACAAGCTCTCTAAAGAATTCATTTCAACAGCTCTCAAGGCAAGAACATTCACCCTAAATCCCCCATCTTCTGTCTAAGTCTGGTGCCTCTCATTTGGTCGCCAGGGAAGCTAAAGAACAGACGGTAGCTGTGCTCTGTGTAACCCCTCACAGCCTGGAAGCCTTCATGATCATGCTTAAGTTAGGGAATGTAAGTTTCTTTAGCCTACCCTTTTAGTCTTGTTTCTAACAACCCTGTTTTAGCTCACCCATTGACTTCTCTGTTTATGTCTTTGCTGTGCTGCCTTCTGCTTGTCTGTGACTGCTTCCTCAGCTCATCAAGGTCTCTTCATGCTCTTTTCTCTTTCTGGCTGGTTATGGGCCTTCTATTCAGTGACCATACCTACACCTGCCTAATGGTTCATGTATCCTATTGACTTAGAGTTTCCAAAATTAGGAACACAGGAAGACAGATTTCCCTCTCTTCAGGAACTATACAATCATTTTCTTATCGAAAGGCACTCAGGAAATGATCTATTTATTAGTTATTTTTTTTTAATCAATAATCGCTTAGTCCCTTCTTCGGGGGATTCAGGTGTGTAATTTCAGCTGTTTCATACATCGCTCGTTCCAAACAGTGAAGCCATTATCACCAGGGCAGTGCCTCAAAGTGCCTTCTCATAATACGCAGTTCTGACTGCCTCACCCTGGGCCTGGTGCTTGGTAAATAGATACTCAGTGTTTGTTGAGTGAATCAATATGTCCACAGTGGCTGCACAGAACACTTAAAAATATTTCAATATATTTGCTTTGGACAAATGATTAAGTAATCTAAACTGATTTTATAAAACTAACCGGAAAGGCTGTCTTCAATTTGTGTCTTTAGAATGTATAGTGGAAGTCTATATTTGCCTTTTGCCATTTGCTTTAGAAACTGGAGGCTTTCGACTGGAGGCTTTCAATACTATTGGAAGTGAAGAGGTCTTGGGTGGTAAGACAATTCATCCCAGCAGCTAAGCTCTTGTGAAGGAAGGAGAGGATCCACAGGAAGCAAGTGCCTCTCAGGTAGAAAAGGTTCTGTAAGTTCACCTTGGGATGCCAGCCCCGGGAGAGAAAGATGAATATGCCGTAACGTTTCTTTTAATTCCAGCAGTGCCATTGGGCATGGCCTAAAAGTATAAACATATCTCTATCGACAGAACAAATATGCTTGCTTTATACAATTAGACTGTTTCCAGGAAATTACATGTAAATCAAGTTCCAAAGTCCGCATGAGGTATGTAATAAGGAAAGGAGCCTTTTTGTGAATGTTTTCATAAAGTGAAGGTTTAATTTTAGAATAGATATATTTAACAGATTACTCTTTAATCTATCCATTTGAAAATCTGAATTTTTCATACCAGAATGAAAACATATCTACATTCTGTTCGGAAGGAATTCTTTGACCAGAGCTTGCTAACATATATTTTAATATAATAATGCCTCATTTCTGAGAATGTTAAAAATGGTTGCATTTAAATCTTCTTAATTTGTTTTGCAAGTTTCTGAATAACTTATTAGTGTTTCCTATAATTTAGCAGCTGTTATCTGGTATGACATGATACTGTTACCTTCTAAAATAGAATTTTTTTTAAACCTTACTGAAAGGAAGTTGTGACTAACAGGTATGTCCTTTACATATTTAAATACATTTAAATACGTACACATGTCTCCTGGACCCGTGACAACTCCCTATGTCTCATTCAACGTGTGGCTGCAATGTCCAAATATTGACTCTTTCCCAACATACTCCATCCTTTACTCTGTTCTTAGAGGACGAAGAATTATGATTTGGGAGCCTTTCCTTGCATGACAAGATGGGTGTTATTGAGGCATATTCTAGGGATCCAGAAAAGTCAGAGTTGGAGATGTTTACTAGGACCCCTTCTTTGGTTGGTTGTGTGCATGCATCTCTGTGTAAATACCAAATACTCTGGCATTCTTTGTAATATTCGTTGTTCCACTCAGGCCTAACTGCATAGTTGAGTAAGAGGAATATATTTTTTCAGCTCTAATACCAGCTAATATAATGTGATACTATAAGGTCTCCAAATGCCACATTCATCACGTTCCTTCCCCATGTAAAAACCTTTACTGGCTTCACTCTGAATGCCAACCAGCTGGGGGGAGGGAGTGGTTGACTTTATTCTTTAAGCAAAGCCCACAACAGTCTGGTTCCACACCTTTCCAGTCCTATCTCCTTCCTTCCGTAGAAGAACTGCTTCAGTCAATCTAATCGCTTCCATTACACCTAGAGGAATTTGTCTAATTCATTAATATGTACTCTACACAGTGCCCTCTCTGTGATGTCCTACGCACTGAGGACGGTGCCAAGATAGAAGAGCCATAGTCTCTGCCTTCCAGGAAGGCACAGTCTGGTTGCCCAGCTAGCTAATACCAGACACACTGTGATGAGTGCTGTAATGGAAGTACAAAAAGCCACAGGGGATCAGGACTGGGATAGATGGATAGATGCCTTCTGCTTGCTGGATTTGGGATGGGCTCATTGAGGAGGTGTAATTTAACCAGGGACTTAAATGTGCATGAGACTTTGATTCATGTCCTCTGAGATGCCTTTCCTATCCCTTCCCCCAGCCAAATAAGACTTCCTCACCCCTAGAACTCTCATAGTACTTGCTGGCTAAACCAGTCATGACGCTCATTCTAAACTCCCTCATATTGTATTGAACTTTGTGCTCATTCTCCTTACTGGATTATAAATTCCTAGGAGGCAAGGCTCCTATTCAACTCTTCTTATTATCTCTCTAATTAATAGCACAGGACTCATAACAATAGTAACTTAAAATGTCATTTATGTGGGGGAAAAAACCCTTCTGATTGGGTCTTGAGAATTCCTTGACTTCTTTGTTAACCACTGCTACACGGTAGTATGCCAAGATAGAGAACGAAACTAGTCAAGTTCGTGATTGCTGAGCTAGACTGGCCTGTATATGAGCCATGAAGATTCCTTTTGCCCCTTTTCATTTACTCAGCAAACAGGCACTGAGAACCTCCTATGTTACAGGCACTGTGCTAGCTTCTAGATGTACAGTACTAAACAGAACATGGGATATATATAGTCTAGAAGCAACTCAAGCAGCCTTTTTGGTCCCTTTCTCCTAAATTACATCATAACCCTGTCCTGTAGATCTTAACACTCGAAAAACAAGGAAAGGTGAACCCAAAGACAAGAAGTCAGATTCTTATATTTTTCCTCTCCATAATATTTCATTCTCTATTTTTGTGATCCACTTGATCCTTATTCTTGGTCAATAATTTCTTTGTTTCTGCTAATTAAGAAAAAGAGGCTTAATCAGCCTAATGGTTAGACTGTGTGACCAAAAAAAGAAAAAAAAAAAAACAGCTACCATTTGTTAAGCATCAACTGTGACCCAGTCCCCAGCTTAAATAGTTTCCAGGCATGACTCTTAATTCTTAACCGCAACCCTGCAAAGTAGGTGGGTATTTTCCTCATTTTACTACAAAGGGAACTGAGGCTCAAAGAGGTTAAGTAATGAGAGAGAGTTCCCCAGTTAGTGAACCTTGGAGCCAGTCTTTAAAACAGGTCCATGTAATGCCATACTATCCCAGATATAATAGATTTTGAGCAAATTTGGTTTGTCGATTGGCTGATTGTTACTGTTCTGATTGCAAGATCTTTATATATTTACAATTCTAATGTGAGAAGTTGGTAGTCTTTGGTTACTATCATTCCCAAGCAGGTGTCTTTATGTTCCAATAGCAATTCTATGAATGCTTTATGCTTAATAGAAGCAAAATTACTGTTTTGATACAATATAACTCACTCTCCTTAAACATTTTTTACATGAGCACATATTCACAATTCATCTAAATGACATAGAAAACTTAGAATCTCAGTTAAAGTTATGGTTTCTCTCAGATGCTCAAACTTCCAAGCATCCAACTCAAAATTACAATTTCAACTCATTTCAATATAATAAAATAATCTGACCTTATAGACATATTAAAGCTGACTCATAACACTCATAACTCGTGAAAATATCCAAAGTCACATTTCAAGCATTAGCTTCAGTGTTTTCTAACTACATTGTTTCTATATAGTAAACTTTTATATTCTGGACTGAAAATTCTGTAATCCAGCTGTTCCCAAACTTTAGTGTGTACCTTCAGTATCCTCTGTGAAAGTGGTTAAAATTTGAGATTCCCCGCAGATTTGGTGGGAACTCGAGAATCTACATTTTACCAAGTACTCCATATGATTCTGGAACAGGAAAACCACATATATCTCACTTAGAGAAATCCTCCTGTCCATATTCGTCTTCACTAATTCTCTTCCCAGTCTTCATTTTTGTCCTTCCCTCACCAGCCTCCCACATCCACATACAGGAAGTTGAGTGCATATTACTTTTTAAAATTTTTTGCTGTTTAGGTATAATTTACATACAGTAAAGGGCTCAGATCTTAAGTAGACAGTTTGATCAGTTTTGAAAAATGCATACATTCATGTATTCTATATTCAAGATATGGAACATTTACATCACCCCAGAAAATTCCCTTATGCCCTTTCCTAGTCAGCACCCGTCTGCTGCTAGAAGCAGTCACTGAACTTATTTCTGTCATTGTAGGTTAGTTTTACTTATTTTAGAACTTCATGTAAATGGAAACATTATAGTATGTGCTTTTTTGTGTCTGGCTTCTTTCACCTAGAATAATGTTTTTGAAATTCACCCATGTGTCTGTGTGTATCAGTAAGTCATTACATTTTATTGCTGAGTAGTATTCTATTGCATGCATATGTATGCCAGTTTCTTTACCTATTCTCTCATTGAGGATTGTCTGGACTGTTTCTATGTTTGGCTACAATGAGTAAAGCTTCTATAAACAATCAAACCTTTTTGTGGACATAAATTTTAATTTCTTTTGGACAAACACCTAACAGTGAAATTATTTGGTCATAAGATTGATATAAGTATACCTTTTAAGCTACTGTTAAATCAATTCCTATCATTTTACACTCCCACCAATAAGAGTCTGATTGTTCCGCATAATTACCAACATTTGGGGTTGTCAATTATTTTCATTCTACCTATTCTTGTGAGTATATAGTGGTATTACATTTTGGTTTTAATTTGCATCTGCCTGATGACTAATGATGTTGAATACTTTTTCATGTGTTTAGTGGCTATTTGTATATCTTCTTTATTGAAGTATCTGTTCAAGTGTTTTGCCTATTTTTCACTAGGTTTTTGTCTTATTATTGAGTTGTTCACAACAACCTCTCATTATTCTTTTAATGTCTGTAGCATCTCTAGTGATGTCCTCATTTCTGTTTATTATACTAATGCTTTGTATTTTGTCTCTCTTTTTCTTGATCTATAGTGCTAGTGGTGTAAAATTGTATTAATCTGTTCAAGGAATCAACTTTTGGCTTTTGCGATTATCTGTTTACTATGTCGTTGATTTCCTTTCTTGTTTTTATGATGTCCCTCCTTCTACTTATTTGGGATTTAGTTAGTTCTTCTTTTTCTGGTTTCTGAAAGTGGAGATATAAATCATTTATTTTACAACTTTCTTCTTTTTGAGTAAAGGCATTTAAAGCTTCACATTTCCCTATAAGGACTACTTTAGAGTCACTTCATTTTTTGATATATTATACATTAATTATTCAAGTCAAAGTATTTTGTAACTTCTTTTTTGAAATTTTCTTTTACCCATGACTTATATATTAATTAATTTATTTAATTTGTTACTTTATTAATAAAAAGTGCTTATTTATTAATGAGATATTTGATTTCCAAATTTGGGGGGGTGGTCTTTTTATATTCTTGATATTGATTTCAAACTTGATATTTTTGTAGTCAGATAACATCTTCTATTTGATTTTGACCCTTAGAAATTTATTTAAACTTGTGTTATAGTTGAGCATATAGTCTACTTGGTGAATATTCCGTGTGCCCTTGAGAAGAATGTGTTTCCTGCAATTGGTTAGAGTAGTGTTCTATAAGTTTTGATCAGGTCAAATTGATTGATAGTGTTGTTCAATTCTATATTCAGATTTTTTTGTCTACATATTCTATTGATGCCTTAAAGATGAGTATTGAAACCTCCAACCGTGATTGTAGATTTATCTATATTTTCTTTTATTGCTATCAATTTTTGCTTTAAGTATATAGTACCTTTGTTAGTAGGTGCAAACACACATAGAATTTATATTCTTGATAAATTGACCATTTTATGATTATGAAATTTCCTTCTTTATCTCTGATAGTATCCATCACCACGAAGTCAGCCTTATCTGATACTGGTACAGCCGCATTATCTTTGTTAGGCTTAGTGTTTGCAATATGTATATTTGCCATTGTTTGGTGTTCATCCTCTGTGTCTTTATGTTTAAAGTGTGTTTCTTATAAATAATGTATAATTGAGTCTTGCCTTCCAGTCCCCAAATTCTGCCTTTTATTTAAGGTTTTTAGACCATTTATGTTCATATCATAATTATTCATATGTTTGGATTTAAATCTTCCATTTTGGTGCTTTGTTTCTATTTGTCCAATCTTCTCTGTGTCCCTTGTTTCTCTTTCCCAGCATTTTTGCAGTGAATCAAGTATTCTTTTCATATTATATTCTTTGTATTACTTTTAGCAGTTTCACAAGATTACAGTGTGCATCTTTATCTCTGCTACTTTCAATATATATTCTATTACTTCCAAAACAAGGTAAGAAATTTGCAGCGTTGTTCTTTAAATTACCCCACTCACAACTTTTATGATTGTTTTCTCATATGTTTTATTCTAGGTATGCTGTATACTCCCTTGTTACATTATTATCATTTTTTACTATAAACAGTCAGTGGTCTCTGATGTGATTTCTACATACACACACATAAACTCACACATACTATTTTTTTAAATAATGATCCTATATATTTACCAAAACATTTACTCCTGGTGTTTTTCATTTCTTCCTGCATAATTAGATTTCTTTGTGGTATAATTTTACTTCATTATAAAGAGCTTTTTTGAGCATTTCTGGTAGTGCTTAACTGCTGCAGAAAAATTCTTTCAGTTTCTTTTTTTCCTGAAAATTTCTTTATATCACCTTCATCTTTTTTTTTTTTTTTTTTTTAAGATTGGCACCTGAGCTAACAACTGTGGCCAATCTTTTTTTTTTTCTGCTTTATCTCCCCAAATCCCCCCTGGTACACAGCTGTATATCCTAGTTGCAGGTCCTTCTAGTTTTGGCATAGGGGACGCCGCCTCAACGTGGCCTGACAAGTGGTGCCATGTCCGCGCCCAGGATAGGAACCCTGGGCCGCCATGGCATAGCGCACTAACTTAACCACTCGGCCACGGGGCAGGCCCCCACCTTCATCTTTGAAGAATAATTTTTACTGCATATGTAATTCAGGTTTGACAGATTTTATTTTTCTTTCACCAGGTGAAATAGTATCCCATTGTCTTTTGTCTCTCATTGTTTCTGATGAGAAGCTATATATTCTTCTTATCATCATTCCACTGTATGTAGTGTGTCTGTTTTCTCTGGATGTTTTCAAGATTATCTCTTTATCTTTGGTTTTTCATAGTTTGACTCTGATGTGCCTAGTTTGTTTTATTAATCATGCTTGGTATTCTCTGACCTTCTTGGATATTTAAGATGTTGTCTTTCATAAATTTTGAAAAATTGTTGGCCATTATCTTCTCACATATTTCTTCTGCTCATTTCTCTCTTTCTTCTCCTCCAGGGACTCCAATTACTCATATGTCAGATAATTTGCTGTTGTCCCACAGATATCAGGCACTCTGTTCCAGGTTTTTTACTGTTTTATTTCTTTCTGGATACTTTCTATTCACATGTTTCCAAGTCATGGATTCTATTCTCTGCTGTATCCAGTCAACTGATAGTCCCTTAAAAAACGAATTCATTGTCTCTGATACATCCACGTTTCATTTCTAACTTTTCCATTTTTCTCTATTTATACTTCCATCTCAGTGCTGAAATTCTATATCCATTCATGCATGTTATTCCAGTTTTCCACTCGATCTTTTAAAAATTTTATCATAGTTATTTTAAAGTACCTGTTGGATAATTCCTTCATCTAGGCCATCTCTGGGATTGGTTGTATTGACTCTTTACCTCTTGAGAATGTTTCCTATTTTCTTCCTATTTTGTAAGTCTTTTGTTTTGTTTGTTTATCTAATTTCTGTTTGAATAAAAGTCACTATGGGTAAAAGAACAGAAACTAAGGTAAATTATATCAGTGTCCAAAAATGAGAATACCTTTTCTTCTATTAGGCCAGTAGTTTTTGGTTTGGGATCCAGCTACTGTTAGATTGATCTGGATCAAGTTTCGTTGTTCCTTTAGTTATATTCAATTCACCACAGGTTTCACCTTATTTAAGAGCAGGATCACAACCTTCTCTTTAGCAGGGCTTTCAATCTGAATACTTGGATAGTTTGTTTCTCTTCTCCTTCCTTAACCACTTACTCCAGCATGCTCTGTAGACTGGCTCTGTGGACAGGCTCCTCCCTGGCAGGAGGGGATGTTCTCTCTTTTATCTCTTGCTCTCCACAGCAGTAGAGGGCTACTGGGTGGTACTCACTGTACTCAAGGTACTCAGTGCCTGTGGGGTTTCTCTCAGTTATTCTCCTTGCCCGATCTGTACTATGCACCCGGGATTTAGGGGACAGAGTGTCTCTCTCAGCTTTCCTGCTCTTCCTCCAATGGCAGGTGACCACTGTCTCCTACTCATTGTAAAGCTTACAGTATGGGAGGAGTTTTAACTCATATTTTCTGGGTTTTATTTACCATCATATCTTAGACTTGTGCTTGAGTACCATTATTGCAGAAATAATAGTACTCAATACAATGTTAGTAAAATAACTACTAACCACATAATATTCCAAAATTCTATGCATGCTTGACTAAGCAATAATTGTACATAACGCCTAGTTAAACCCAGTCTTTCCAATTTGGAGGTCAGAGTTTGTTCATAGTAAATTTTCAATGAAAGGTCTTTGAAGAGTCAAGGGGCTATGGCTCAAGGGATAAAGTATTTGGGTATGGGAGAAAGGAAAACATTCTCTGTGTCTATACATATTTAAATGCTAGGTGAGAAATTGACTCCCCTCTTAAACTTTGGAGAACCTGGAGTTATAACTCACAAAGCCAAAACAGGAAAGCTGCAATAATTGTATCAGCTTACAGTGGAGTATAACCAAATAAGCCATTGCATGATGGATTATGATTCATAAAAGGCTTTTATTTAGTACAAATGTGTCCATATTTTACTGCATATAAGGTTCCTCAACAGAGTATGAATTCATATGTTTTTCTTCAGTTTTTGCTAACTGTCGCTTTGGAAAGGATAATATAATATTAAAATACTGGGTGAGTAAAAGTGTCTGTTACATTTAAAATATAGTTCTCCTGTCTGTCTTTTTTTTCATATTTAGTGTTATGGCCTTGTTGAACTTGGGAGCCTTGTTTGTTTTTTTTCCAAATTGAAATAAGGAGTTATATGAAAGTAATATCCAATGGGAAAAACATAAAAATCACAGAACTTATATATTTTTCCAACCCTTTGTTGTTCACTGTAATGCTTTTTGGAGCATTCCTTGTGGGCCATACTTCCAAGTATCTAAAGACAAGGAAATATTAATCATTAGCTTCGTTTCACATTTTACTGGGTACATTTTCTTAGTAGATCACAGAAAATGTATTGGCCTCACTCGTATCCTATGTATTTCTAGGATAAAACTAGAAGAACTGTTCACCCATAGAATTAAATAGGGTGAATTTGTTCCAGTTATTTCTTCCGTGCATCTCATTGTATTTCATCATGTAAAAAGTGATGTGATTATGGGCTTTAGTCAGAATGTTATTTTGTTCACTTAAGATTCATTCTCAGGAAGGCTGAACAAATTTGAATTTCATATGAAAGCTTTCTGTATGTGTTTCAGTAACTCCTTCCCTTTCTATCAGAGAAAAGCTTCTTGTTGGAGAGATCTGCAGATCTCCCTGTGCCTGTGGGGCTTGGACTAGCAGCAGGGGTCCCTCACTGAAGGCTACTGCTTCCTGCACCTCATTAGTGGGAAGGCCATGCGTATTTCCCAAAGAGAACATTGGCCTTGCAGTTATCCAATCCTTCCAGAAATTTGACACTGAGTAAAATTTGCCTTCATCTCTCACTAGAAAGCCACTGAGTTAAAAAAAAGAAAAAACATGAATTTTATTCTTGCTAAGAGACAAAGCTTGGAGTGTACAGACCACAGGTTGTGGAGACAGACTCTAGCATTCCCCAACTCTGTGATTTGGGCAAGTTGCTTAGTCCTTCTAAGCCTCACTTTCCATATCTGTAAAACTTGAGATAAGCATAATACCTACCTTGCTGGGTTATCTATGGATTAGAGATAGGGTTTGTAATGAGTGTGACACTTAACAAATACCAGCCATTATTATGGCAGCAAAGCATTGTGTTAAAAGCAGGGACTCTGCAGCCACACTATTTGGATCCAAATCATGCCTCTGATATATACTAGCTACCACTTAGCTAAGTTGCTTAACCTCCCTATACCTCAGTTTTATCATCCAAAAATTAGGGATAATAATATTACCTATCTCATCAGTAGGACTACATTAATTAATATATGCAAAGGACCAGTGTTTGGCACATACAGTAAGTGCAATGTAAGTTTGCTATTATTCTTTTCCATTCCAGACAGCCCAGACCAGGGCAGGATCAGGAGATGGGAGACCACTGGAGGTCTCAACAGAATATCAGTCACTTCCATTGGTCTGTAGTAGATGGGAGGCTCTGACTTTTTGTCAAGATATGTGTGCAGATAAAGCTGGCTTTAATAATATATATCAACAAGAAGAATAACAGAAACAGCAACTATAATTTATTGTGTGTGTACTGTATGCCAAGTACATGCTAAGCTCTTTACAAATATTAACCCATTTAGTTCTCACAGTTACCCTAGGAGGTAGGTACCATAGTTATTTTCATCTTACAGTTGAGGAAACTGAGGAACAGAGAGGTTAATTGGGATTTTTAAGGTCACACAGCTAACATGCTACAGAATCAAGATTTACACTTAAGTTTTCCAGTTGCATTAAGTGCAGAGCCTGTCCCGGGTCTTCAGGCTTCCTGTGCCTCATGACTTCTTCAATTTGATGGAGTAACTGCATATGATGAACAAAGAATTCTATGGCTGTGATTAACTCCCATGACCATTGTTTTTCTAATTAATGGTGGGTTAACTAAATTCAAAGAGGTTTTGTATACATAGGGCTCTTATTTTATAGATGAAGAAATAGAAGCCCAGAGTGTAGACAGAGTTTTCCTAAAGTTCCAAGACTAATTAGTAGGAGAACTGAGACTCAAACCCAGGATTCTTGTTTCCATCATTCCATCACGTCTGTAGTTTGAAAAGTGGAAATGACAGTTTACCTGAACACAACTAAATACCGTTTCTAATTATCACTTGCAAACTCATAACAAAAGTTGCCTTATTACAATGCCTAGTCCTTAATTTTGCAAATGCAAAGTCATTCTTTGTCCATTACCAGTAATATCAATATTTTTGCAGGGAGGAGAAAAGGAGCTTCAAGCTTCCTGGGCACGTAAAAGTAAATATCACTGGGAATGCGTGCCAAATATCCTTGGTTAGGAAAGAAGCCATTATGTTATCAATAGTCTTTGCCCTAAATGGCATTTCCTTTGCTGCAATCACAAACACCATGTGTAGCCAGCTCCTCTGAAGAAGTAAAGACTTGAAATTTGTAATGTCTGATGCTGGCAGTCTTAATGCTAAGAAATCTCACAGTACAGCTTAGGAAGAACAAGGGTGCAGTTTCTGATTCAATGAGGCATAAGGGAGATATTCTTGACCTGTGTCAACTTCTTGTGCTCTGATTGTTAGATTCAGGGAGCTGTATCCCCTGGTAAATAACCATATCATGGGCTTCACTAGCCTTCACTTGTTGCTTTTCTATTAGCAGTGACAGAGGATGTGCATGCCTCTCTCTACAGACTCAGCAGCTGTCTTCTTGCTGCCCTGTTGGTACAGTATCATTTGTGTACTCAAGATGGTCCCATTAACTCAGGAAATTGTAAAATTGGAAAAGAAAGAATGAGTGAAAAATAGGTTTTATTTTAGACATAACTTTTCCAACCCCATTGAATGCTATTATTTATTTCCCCATAGTTCAGGTTAAATAGAAATTCTATTCGGACTACAAGGCCTCTGAAATGTTTTCCAAATCAAGATGAAAAATAAAACAAACCACAACTTGCAACAAGTATTGACCTATTATTCACAAAAATAAATGAATTGAAGCAAGCCATGATATGCAAGACAAATGAAACTCAAACTGGGTTTTAATAAACTTTAAAACAATTTCCATAATTTTAGGTTCACAGAAAAGTTTCAAAGATAGTACACAGAGTTCCCATATACCCTTCATCTAATTTTCCCTAATGTTAGCATCTTAAATCACTATGGTACATTTGTCAAAACTAAGAAACCAACACTGGTACATTACTATCAACTAAGCCCCAGATTTTATTTGGATTTCACCAGTTTTTCCACTAATGCCCTTGTTTTATTCCAAGGTCCCATCCAGGATACCATATTGCATTTAACTGTCATGACTTGGGCTTTGGTCTGTGGCAGTGTCTTTGTGTCTTATTGTTTTTTAGCTTGGACTGTTTGAACAGTATCTCCACTTGACTCATGTGTCCCAAAGATAAGACCACTGACTATTCCAGCAATTCACCTCGTTTACAAATTCTGATCTGAATTTGTAAGGACCATACATGCAAAATTCTACCTTAAAACCACCTTATGACCAACCCCAGCCCATAAACCCTGTGGGTACTCTTTGCTAACTCTCCCCTTTTGAGCCACCATCGAGACTGTCAAGGGGGTACTGTCTCTTGCTCAGCATGTTTCACATATCCAGCTTTTTATGACCAACAAGTTTCTCTGGTGGTCTTTGTGATGGGGTTTCAACAAAGGGGTCGATAATGATCTAATTCAATCATTGACTAAATGCAAGAATCCCTTCTACAACATCTGGTAAGTGTTTACCAGGTCTGTATGAACCCCATATCTCCTGTATGAACACTGCCAATGACAGGGCACTGATTGCCTCTCAAGATAATCCATTCTATCCATTTTTGGACAGCCCCTATTGTTAGAAATGGCTTCATCAAAGTGAGCCCTAATCTGTTTCCTTGCAGCTTCTCTTCATTGGCCCTCTTTCTGTCCTCTAGAAAATCAAGATATTGGAAGGGAAGTAAGCTCCATCTACAGTCTCACTCCAGTGGTGTGGAAGGTGTCAGACACACTTGGGTGGTCCAGCTTTGTTCAAATTGTGTCACTTGATAGGTGTCTGAATTCAGCATGTGACTCAACGTCTCCTCTCCAGGCCAGGCTTATTGTGAAAATGAAATAAAATAACACATATGAAAGCACCTAACACATTGCCAGGCGCAGAGAAGACTCTTAATGATAGTTTGTCAGGATGATCAACTCCTGAATACCCAGAATGAAATGTACCATTTATGTTGTATTATATTACTATTTTCTCGGCTCTTCCCGACAGCGATGAATTCTAACATTCCCTTCTTATTAACTAATTTCCTGAAAGATTTAATTTTATTTTTCTGTTGTCCCTTTTTTCCTCGAGGCTTAATTAAGCTGTTACTGAACAGAACCAAAGTGTTAAATAACCTGAGAGGATCAACTCCTAACATTCACGAATCCCATATATCACCAACATGTGATTAGTCACGCTGTAGTGGATGGGACAATTTGGCAGGGATTAGCAACTACCCCTGCTAATCAACAAAATATGCAAATTTGGCCCTGCTCACGGCATTGATCTAAATCTCCATGGCAACACCAGGGTTAGCTATATACATGTGAAGAAGTAATTTCAAAGCTGCAAAGTATGAGAGAAATCACCGCAATAAGCATCAAGGAAAAACAACTGAGTAGTCGTCCCACTTCTTGAAGAAATTCATGCAACTTTCTATGAGTTTAGTGGTATCTTTACTGTTCCTGAGCCTCTACTACCGGAATGTTAATTGGCAATGATATAAACAGAAAAAAAGCAATAGGGAGTAGGAAAAGGTCAGAAATGATCCACAAAATATATAATCCATCTGTTTGACCAAATAACTATAAATTAGGATTATTTGCATATCTGTGTGTAGCAGGATTGTCTGGGTTAGTGTCCCACCACTTATTAGCTGTGTGACTTTAGGCTAGTGTTTAACCTCATGGTACCTCGTTCTCCTCATCTATAACATGGGATTAATAATAGTTCCTACCTCATAGAATTGTTGTAAGATTTAAATGTCAACATATGTAAAGTGTTTATAACAGTGCCTGGTCCAGAGTAAATGCTCAAAAAAACGTTAGCTGCTATTATTGTTATCACTCTCTCGTCATTATTATTATCCTGCTAGTTGCTCATGATTCTGGAATATCGACTACTTTTCAGTTTTGTACCCTGTGAAGAAAATACACGGCGAGAAAGGTTATATTTTCCATTTTCTAATTTTGTTTGTGCTGGAAAAGAGACTTGGAAATGTCAGCACTGGAGAGGTTTTATAGGTATTATCATTTTCAATTTTAGTAAAACACTTAGGAAAATGGTAACTGTGATTCTGGTTGAGGCATAGGATCCAAGTAAAGCCACATTATTGTTTAAACTATTCAAAATCTAGAAGCAGGCGGATGCCTGTAAAATACGATGTGATCAAAATTGAATTAGTTGACCTCAGAAACTGAATCACCTCTTGATCTAATTACTGTGTGTGTATGTGTATATATATATATATATATATATATATATATATATATATCTGAAAAACAAACTCAGGCCCCTGCCCCCTCATGGACCAATTTTCTTTGTGGTCTCAGCTCATTCGCCTTGCCTCTGTCTGTTGGTTGATTAGGTTTCTAGTCCAAGCAGGATAATTGCAGTAATTCAAGTTTGAATTTAATTTTCAGGCTTACATTTGATGAAAGATTATTCTAATAGATACTGGGCTACTCGCTTTGTGAAATCAAAATTGTTGCTGCTTTTTTTTTTTAAAATGCAAGCAAAACTGCTGCCGATCACCACCCAGTGGTTCAAAAGCTTTTGGAGGCAGCCTAATGGGGCTGAAAGGGAATAAGACTAGGAGTCAGAAACCTTGGGTTTGAAACCCTGCTGGCCTCCTCTAGTATCTGATTCTTCTTCCTTCACTCCAGTGTCCTTTTTTTAATTTTTCAATCTTACACCTTTTTGTAAGCAACTACAATTCCTCTTTGAAATGAGGTAGGGCCTAAACTGATTAGTAAATAAAATAGTTGTGTGATGGTAGGCAAACCATGACCTCTTGGTGAGAGAGTTTTCTGGTATATAAAATGGAGCCAATTGAAACCTTCTCTGGCTACCTGACCCTTTCACATGATGATCAAATAAGATGATGATTGTAAAAGGGCTCTGTCAAACCTTGAAGTGGCGTATACAATCATCCCTTAGTATCTGCGGGGGATTGGTTCCAGGACCTCCATGGATACCAAAATCCACAGATGCTCAAGTCCCTTATATAAAATGGTGTAGTATTTGCATATAACCTATGCACATCCTCCTGTGTGGATCTCTAGATTACTTATAATACCTAATACAATGTAAATGCTATGTCAATAGTAGTTTTACTGTATTGTTTCGGGAATAATGACAAGAAAAAAATCTGTGTATGTTCAGTACAGGCACAACTGTCATAGGCCTTTCGATCAGCAGATGGTTGAATTTGCAGATGTGGAGGGCCCATTGTACTTCTAAAGAATTATTTTAATATCAAATATGACTAAAATATGGACCAATCTAATTACTAACCTGATTTAACTTTCCCTTTCACAAGGATCCAGTAGTCCCCTGCTTATAGTTCAATGCCTGAACTATAGTTCTGTTTTTAATTAAAACATGGCCTCACTCTAACAGGCATTTACAGGAACCTGCTCTTATCAAAATGGACCTGTCCTGCATTTCATTGCTTTGGATGCCTACTGTCTGCTTTCTAAACAGAGAAAGGGAGAGTCAGCTAATTCATTTAGCCATGAAACTATCATTTTTTGAGTCCCTACTCTGTCTCGATATGGGGTTCCAGAGATGAAGTCCCAGTCCTTGCCTCAGGGAGCTCACTGTTTGGCGGGCACGACAGACAGGTAGACAGAAATGAGTATTATAAATGCCATAATAGGTGTGTGTGTAGGGTGCTATCGAGCAGAGAAGAGGAACCTGTGTCTTTACATGGGGATTGTTGGGAAAGGTTTCCCGGAGGAGATTATGCCTGAGATAAATCTTGAAGAGCTTGCTGAGTGGGAAGGAGTAGAATTTTCTAAGATGTGGCCGTTGGAGTGGCTAAAGGGCTGGAGGGGGTGTTTGGGGAGGGTAAGCACTTTGGTATGTCTGAAATACATTGTGTCTGAGGCAGGAGGTAAGGGAGACAAGGAAGTCTGGGGCCAGTAAATGGATGGCTTGTAAGTGGGGAGCCCCTGAGACTTGTTAACAGGGCATGGCATGATCAGATTTGTTGATTAGAATTGTAGCAGTGAGCAGAGTGGTTTGATCACAGGCCAGAGAGAAGGCTATGGTGGAGTTCAGGCAAGAAATGAAATAGGAATAGGTGAAAGTCTTAATAGGAATTTAGGAAGATATTAAGAAGGTAGAACCTGCAGTACTTTGTTACTTCTTGGTTGTGAGACAGGCAAGGGAAGAATTCAGGATAATGACCAAGTTGCTGGCTTGGTTGAGATGGGAGATGAGTCAGGAAAGGAATAGGATACAAGACACAACCTTAATAGCCTCAAGGAATAAAGGAAAGGAGCTGGTTTGGGGAGGTGAGTTCAGTTTTGGATTTGTTTAGTTCGAGGTCCTGGGTGGCATTTGGGTAGAACTATCCATATATAGATCTCGGAGGGGCTGTCTGAGCTGCTGAAGGTGAAAGGGAGGAAAAAGTTTTCCTTGACCCTCTTAGGGTCCCTGGCCAGGTCTGAAAATTAAACGAAGACAAATTAATAAGAGGAAAACATATAAATTTAATATAAGTTTTATGTGACACGAGAACCTTCATGAGGAAATGAAGAAGCAATTAGAACCAAGAATTAGACCTGAGTATTTTTATGCTAGGTTTGATGAAGAATAGACAGTCTTGTAGAAATACAAAAGGTCAAAGAGTATGAGGTGAGTGTAGTAAACTGAAGCAAACTTAGCAAGGCCTTTCTGTTAGGATTCCTCCTGGTGTCCCTTTGTCTTCAAAGATAACGATGCTCCTTTCCCCTGGGTGCGAGGAGGGTGAAGAGGACACTTCTCACATGAGGCTCTTATGACCTGTTTCAGGGGAGAAGGGAGGAGGGAAGGTCAGAGTGACTTCCTGCACTTGTCGTTTCTCAAACTCCTTCAGCTTAAAATATTCAATATGCCAAAGTGTCATATTTGGGGTAGCGTGTCCTGAACCCCATCAAAGACCATGGAGATTTTTGGAGTTGGTACAGTAGAAAAGGTCGTTATTTCCTGCACTATTTATGAGGCTAAGTCTGTATTGTATTTCGAGAGTCGGCAAAATATCATCTCCTTTTATTTTTATTTTATTTATTTATTTTTTGAGGAAGATTAGCACTGCGCTAACATCTGCCGCCAATCTTCCTCTTTTTGCTGAAGAAGACTGGCCCTGAGTTAACATCCATGCCCATCTTCCTCTAATTTATATGTAGGACACCTAACACAGCGTGGCTTGACAAGCAGTACGTAGGTCCGCACCCGGGATCCAAACAGGCAAACCCTGGGCCGCTGAAGCAGAATGTTCGAACTTAACCACTGCGTCACTGGGCCAGCCCCAAAGTGTCATCTCCTTTTAGAGGCCTTTCCTGACCTTCCAATCTCAATTAGCTTCTGTATTACTCTTGAATAGGATTCTGTCCTTTTGTTTTATAGCAGTGATCGCAATTTATAACTACATATTTATGTTAATTGTTTACTCTCTGACTCTTCATTAGACTGTAATTTCCCTGCAAGCAGGATCACATCTGCCTTGTTCACTGCTGAATACCTACAGCTCAGTCTGGCACATAATAAATGCTCAAGGAACATTTGTTGAACAGATGAATGAAGAGTAAATACCTAGAAAGAGGAGAATGAGGAAGAAAATTAGAGGGCATAGGTCAGAATTCTGAAGAACTCAAATGGTCAGTAAGAGGAAAATGAGATTGAGAACGAGCAGTCAAATATAGTTAGGAAGAAAACCAGGAGAACATAGTCTCGGAGAAGCCTATGGAAGAGTGTCAAGAAGAGAATGGTCAATAGCATCAGATACTGCTGGAAGGTTGTGTAATGACTGAGAAGCAGTCGTTGGATATAACAATAAGAACATTAGTGATGATCTGAGTAAAAGCAATTTTTGTGTTATGGTAGAAGTAAAGACTAAATAGAGACTTCTAGTCCATATGTTGAACTAAGGTATTGCAGAAGCCCCATCTTTCCATAAAAATGTAGAAATAGTGGATAAATATTACCTTAAGTCTTTGACAATACACAAGAAAATTCAAAAGTGAAAAAGGACAATCTCCAGGTGACCGAAACAAAGCAGCAATTCAAAGCCAAAGCAAAGTGCAACAGTTGAAGCTAAATGGCCATCAGGAGTGTCAGAACTCGAGCTGTACCCTGGGGCTTAATGTGAAGCCACAGTCCTGACACAGAGCCGTGAGCTTCCTGCAGAAAACCAGGAGCCAGGAAGTCCTGCCCAGTTCAAGATAAATCAGGACTCCAGGCCTAGGGATGCAGAATGTAGGCACAGTGTCCATTCTGGGATTAGACCATAAGAAATTGAAACCCCACTTCTGAATTTGTACTAAAAATCTGGGAAATTAAAGGTAAAAGCAAAACTGACCTGGATCCAGTGAAATCCACAGAGTGCTGGCAGAAAAAGAACACAAAACTATAGAGATAGACACCTACTATCCAGGGTTCAAGTGGGACTTCTACAGAAAACAAGTCTCCTGCTGATGTTGAGCCCACAGTCAAATTTATAGACCAAGAAGAGAAATAAACCATTTCAGGGAGAGTCAGCAGCGACAATAAACAGGGTAATCCCTATTTCTGAAAAGTTGGGGCCGGCCCGGTGGCGCAGCGGTTAAGTTCGCATGTTCCGCTTCTCGGCGGCCCGGGGTTTGCCGGTTCGGATCCTGGGTGTGGACATGGCACTGCTTGGCATGCCATGCTGTGGTAGGCGTCCCACATATAAAGTAGAGGAAGATGGGCCTGATGTTAGCTCAGGGCCAGGCTTCCTCAGCAACAAAGAGGAGGACTGGCAGTAGTTAGCTCAGGGCTAATCTTCCTCAAGAAAAAAAAAAGAAAAGTTGTATAAGGCAATATGAAAGAGACTTTAACATAAATATCTTCAAAATTTTCAATAGGATCAAGGCAGGACTAGGATCCATAAGGTATGAGCAGCACATTGTGAAAAACTAGCAGACACATTAGAAAAGATGAAACAGAAATTGTGAAAATTATATATGTGTGTATGTATGTATATATTCATATATAATTTTTAATATATATTATTGTAAAATATATAATATATGTATGTATATCAATGAAATAAAAACAGAACCAAACAATAGACTAAACCCAACTAGAGGGGTGATTAGTGAAGCACTCAGATTCTACACAGAAAGATAAAGAGATGGAACTAGGAAAGAGAAGTAAGGAGTCATGAAGGAGAGAATGAAGTCTCACGTACACCTAATGGAAGTTTCAGAAGAAGAATAGAGAGAGATTTAAGGAGAGCCAGTGGATGGGGGGTTGATGGCTAAATTTCCAGAATTGAAGAAAAACAGTTGAACAATTGAAGGAGCACAATTGAAGAGGAATGCAGTGAGTAGGAATATTTTTAATGTTTTAAATATATTCAAATATCAACCAAATATGAGTTGTCCCTCTCTAAAAGGGACATTGAAATTTATATAGAGAAATTACTAGGAATATATGTGTAGACACACACACACACACACACACATAATATAATATTTAATAAAATCAGAGTGCATGGTGAATGTGAAGTAAGGAAGTGGGGATTGTTGGTAAAGACAAGTTCTTTTCAAGAATTTTGGCTATGAAGGGTAAGAAAGATTGAAGAGGAGCTGAATGAGCTTGTCTGACATATTAATTTATGCTATATGAATAGCAAATTCAGCTCAGCAACCTTATGTGTACATTTGCATGCACACACATTCATAGAGCCAGTAGTATAAAATGGCAGCCGACTTTAGATTGAGGGATTTTCCAAAGCTGTTCCTTCACTTGAAGCCACTCCAGCAGCCCGTTCAGTCATTTAAAATGTCACCGTTAGAGGCGCTCTATTTTAGAATGTATAATATTGCCTCCATAAGATCCCTATTAGAATGAGCCATTTCCTGCGGCAAGTGGGGGGGGGGTTCATGAGGACATATTAGTGCTCATTAACCCAGCACTGATGAAAGTATCTGATTAACTAGCTATCTTATTGGAAAGCATTGGCCCAGGGATGGGATGCAGGAAGGACAATTTTAATGAAGGAGAAGAACTAGGACAGCCTGGATCCTAAAGTCTTGTCCGGACAAGCAGGTTCCTTTGGGGCCTCATAAGGACAGTAGGCATCTGGGCTGAGGTGCTGGCTTTACAGCATTGCCGGAGGCCTGCCTGGAGTGTACACACATGTACACACACACACAAATGTACACACACTATGTTGTTTTCGTTCTTCTTATAGTGAGATAGGGCACTATTGTTTTCCTTAACAACTCTAAGTATATATTTTTTCAGACCAAAGGATACCAAGATTCTGATAGAGAAAGTAGGCACTGGTATTTTAGGGGCAGGAAGAAGAATGCAGTAAGTAGGAAGATTTTTTAATATGTTTTCAATATATTCAAATACCAACCAAATCCCAGTTGTCCTTTTCCAATAGGAATACTGAAATCTACATAGAGGAATTACTAGGATTATCTAGCCTGGACAGTCATCATTCCATAATCTTTAATTCATTTGTTAGCTTGAAGTTTTATGATCATCATAATAAAATTATTTAATAACTGCCCACATGCAAATCTCTGGTCTCCAAGCTCACCCCAGTTATTGCAGGAGGAGAATGCCTGACTCACTGTGGCGTACGTGCCAATTTAATTTTTATTTTGATTGGCATCTTTCCAAAGGGATTACTTCTACTAAACCCTCTGCTGATGGCAGTTGTAATTCGATAAACTATTATATACTTGAACATCACCATTGACAATATGTCCCGAACAAGATCAGTGGGAAAGGGAAGACAATTGGTTTACAAGCAAGAAATAAACAACTCACACATGTCCATCAGAATATCCACATAGCACATTTTATTTCTCCTGATACCCAGAATGCTTCATGACCTGCCAGTAATCAATATTTCACAGAAAAGTACACTCTTGGAGAGTGGTTACACTGGAAGATCAACTCGTTGCCAAGTGATTTGAAGTGTTAGGGCATAAAAAATCCAAGGTTTCGTAAATCCTCTCAGCTGAGGGGAAGTAATATGGCCTGGTAAGAAGTGTTCAGCACCAGGAGTCAGTTTAACCCAGATTTGAAGTCTGGCTTTATCCAATTTCATTCCCCGACTTCCTAGCTCTTCCTCATTCTCCAAAATTCATCTTCAGTGAGATGGTTTTGTGTGTGTGTGGTTTTATTTTAAAGATTGGCACCTGAGATAACAACTGTTGCCAAACTTTTTATTTTATTTTTTTGCTTTTTCTCCCCAAATCCCCCCAGTACATAGTTGTATATTTTAGTTGTGGGTCCTTCTAGTTGTGGCATGTGGGATGCTGCCTCAGCATGGCCTGACAAGCGGTGTCATGTCTGCGCCCAGGATCCGAACCGGTGAAACCCCAGGCAGCCGAAGCGGAGCACGCGAACTTACCCACTCGGCCACGGGCTGGCCCCCAGTTTTGTGGGTTTTTTCCTTTTTCTGAAGCTGACTCCAATTCCTGCCCTCCTGTCCCCAGAGTTAGCTGTGTCTGCTTTTGTGTGCCCACAACACTTTGGACATTTGGTACTACTCTTACAGTGTTTAATCACATTTGTGTTTTAGTTATTTTCTTTACTTCTCTTTCTCCTCCACTCGAGGCCAGGGACAATCACTAGAGAGTCAATAGAGCACTTTTAAGAACATGGGATATGAAGTCCCAATGCCTGGCTTTGAATCCATTTGGCTCCACCACCTCCTACCTGAATGGACTCATTAACCTCTCTTAGCCTCAGCTTCTTCATCTGTAGAATGAGGATAAGCTCATGAGGGTGTTGTATTAAATGAGTGAATAAGGATACAGTACTTAGAATAGTGCCTGGGATATAGGTAGTGCTCAATAAATAAATTATAGCTATTAGTACCTTTGCATCCTTCAGGGGGTAGCTCAGAAAATGGCAAATTGTTTGCAGTCAATTCCAAACGAATGCACAAATGAATGAATGAATGAACAATTTGGCCCAGGACAAATTCATTTAACATCTCTTGCCTCAGATCTCTTCTCTAAAATGAGACTGTTAATTGAGCATCAAGGCCCCTGTTAGGAAATCAGGTTCTAAAATTGCTTGAGGTCTTCAGTGGTTGCAGAGAAGTTACTAAATAATTTCAGTCTCTTTCTACTTTTAGCTGTTTGTCAGAAGGGAAACGTTAGAGCAAGTTAGTTCGAATGGATACTGGAGAACCCCCTGATTGCAAAAGGATAGTCATGGGCTTCAGACCGTGGAAGTAAATACACTGTGTGTAATATTTTTCTCTCTTTTGGCTGAACTCAAGCTTCCTGTAGCTGAAAGCAGATGGCAGACAAAAAGCTTACAGTGTGGAAAGCCAGTTTTCTCTGTATGGAAAGAGCTGAGAGAATTGGGAGTGCCTTAACTTCTTATCTCTGCTAAGTAGTGATGCAGATAAAGGCCAGTAAGTGTCCTTTGGGTCTCATAGCATTCCAAAGCCCCAGATTACCTGAGTCAGACCAGGTCCTGTGTCAAAGTGCTCTCTGTGCTGAGGCACTAAGAATGACATTAAGCAGTGATTTATAATTATTTAATTTTAGTGAGAAAGGTAGTGATGCTTTCTTTAAATATTGTTCCAAGAAGTTATTGTTAAAAGTGTGTGAACTATATTCATAACTATAACAGGTCATATCCATTAGGTCATACGCTAATAGGTCATATCTAGTCTTGTTTGTTTTGTTTCATAATTCAATTTTGTTTAAAAAAAGAAACAAAAAACATAACTGAATTGAAAGTCATGCCATATTCCGTCTTTTTCTGTTACCCAAGCTAAGAGACAGCCATATCCAGGCACCACTGTTCAGTGACCTAAATTTCAGACCCAGTGCCAAGGAGGAAACAATCGTATTTAAAGGGCTTGCTTTGTACACATGATTGCCTGAGATTCTTTAGTTTAAATACTGGCACTGCCACCTGGGTACAGGCCAGGAAACCATAGATATATCACTTAGTCTCTCTAGACTTCACTTTTCTCATCTGTAAAGTGGCAATAATGATAATACCTACCTTACAGGTTGTTGTAAGGGTTAAAAAATAGTGTTACAGCACTTAATTTGCTTGTCCAATTATAGCCACAGCATTGATTGAGCGTTATCACTATTTGAAACCCAGTTTTGGCAAAAAAAAAAAAAAATCTTAAGCAGAGTGGCGAGTTTAAAAACCATCTAGGGCATCTGCACAGTTCTTAGGTAGATCATGGACTTGTCCTTCGTCCCCTCCCTAGAATCTGGAGGAAACCATTTCCTCCAAATTCAGCATGTTCTCCTGCCCAAATCCTGGTTGGTGTCCAAAAAGAGAAGTGTTAAGACTCTTAATCCCGAGAGAGCACTGAAGTAGTTTCCCGTTATCTCTCTGCTCCTTTAAAAAATGACAACTGTTGATAGACAATTGGTGGAAGCAGTGCCGTTGGCAATCCAGAGTTCCCTGTGCTGGTTGCGAATCCTGCCCCCTTATCCTAAGTAATAATGAACATTAGATCATTTGCAAATACTGCGTTCCCTTCCTCAATCTTGA
Source organism: Equus przewalskii (assembly GCF_037783145.1). Classification (NCBI taxonomy): domain Eukaryota; kingdom Metazoa; phylum Chordata; class Mammalia; order Perissodactyla; family Equidae; genus Equus; species Equus przewalskii. The sequence goes on along the minus strand of NC_091863.1, from coordinate 111,255,915 downwards.
GTTTAGGTCATCTTCCTCAAGAAATCCTATTTCTTGAAACAGCTTAGATCCAGAAAAATTACTGATTGTCTGCTTTTGCCTCAAATCCTCCATCATGTTTTTCCTAGCTTTTCATTTAGATTACTTAGTTCACCAGGCAAGAAATGAACCCAGTGTTATAGATATTTTGCCTCTGAGTCTTGCACATTTTTAGTCTGCCATAAATGTTTCATCATAGAAACACTTCATTTATATTTGCTAGCCACCAGTCAGTTCATAAAATAGCAAATATTCCTTCAAGATATTCAAATATTAGTGAATAAAACTGAATCGAACTCAAAGAAGCTGGTGCTTTTGTTGGCTCTGAATGCTCTGTCACCACTGAGGCAACCCATTTGGTTAAGAATGAATTTATTGGATGTACAAAGTTTTTCCCACATGTTGGATGAGAGAAACTTTCAAAAATGGATGTGACTGCCTTGACCGACATGCTCAAAGTTCACCCAAAATGATCTTCCAAAGGCAAGGGCACTAGCTATCTCCATGCCCCATCAGACAGGATCTTAAACTTTCTCAATAATGATCTTGCTGTCCCTTTCCCCATGACCACTTCTTGGTTGCAGGTCATGGGTATACAAATAGTAGTGTAGTTTTTATGATAGAATGAGAACCTTGGAGACATCATCCCACATACCCACTGAGATAGATAAAATTTCTGTTGTATTCATAAAAGCTTCTATAGGAGAATCAGCAATTAATTATGGTATTTAACAACCCTTACTGAGACGAATGTTTCCCTTGTACAAAACTTTAAATCCCCGTATGTTGGAGCTTAACCTCATTTCCTTGTGTTCTCTCCTAATGATCATGAGAGAAACCTCCACCCCAGCAATCCTATATTTTCTCCAGGTTTTCTTGATTAAATGACCAAGCAGGTAATCAGAGGCCTTGAACTCTTGATGTTGCAGCTGCTATGGCTAATTAAGTGGCAAAGAGCTGAATTCATAGATATGATTAATACTGTCAGGGTGCTTTATGGTTTTAATGTTCATAAATTATGACTGAACAATGAAATTTTTATGTGGGTTATAGGATTTTTCTTCTTCGGGATTAGAATTAACCAGTGTGTTCCCAATTGATTTTAGGTATAAACTAGAGGTGACTTCAGTAAATTCTATAGCTTAAGTATTTAGAGAATGACCTCAGAGAGAGGACATAATGCAGACCAAGCCACCATCCTAGTGCAATGCAAGCCCAGGGTTCTCTGGCTTGTCATTCTGAATGCAAATCAGGAGAGCCAAACAATTTCTAAAAGAATGGTCCTGGAGACCTTTGTTTCTGAAGCATAATTCCCCCAAATGATCTGACTAGGAGAGACTCTTTGCCAGCTAATAAACGTGTCAGGTTATGTTACAGAATACAGTAGTCACACTTTCTGTCCCTGAAATTCCAGTGTGACATTGACAAGATTTCCTTAAATGCATTTTCTTCTTGCTTGGAGTTAAGTGGCAGAGCCTTTGCTAATGGCCTTTCTCTAATCTCCTCATTTGTATTTCTATCCAGTTATTTCCCTGGGCTTTTGGACATAATGAGACCACAAAAGGTGGTACTTGCTGCCCAGTCTCTTAAATACCCCCTCTGCTGCCCTACTCAGTTAATGGTGAGATCTAGTGTTGCTTGACCTTGTGCACGTGAACCAGCCCCTCCTTCCTCCCTTTGAGCTCATCATCAGCCCGGGACCTGGTAACCAGTCACTCAGATGTTTTGATGGACTGTTAGTGAAGATGGAGAGCAAACTGGCAAGTGGCTCCAATTATGTTTATCTTCACAAAGGGAGGGTGTTTGAAATCTCTCGTTTTCAGAGTTTCGGAAAGACAGCCAATTCCTTTCTGCTCAAAAAGTACTGAGGCTGCTCCTGATTAGGCTGTCTGAATTCTCTCATTTTTACTCATCACAGTCACATCTGTTTGGGTTTCTCTCTCTCTCCTGGAGATGCCTCTTGAGAGCAGGTCCCTTCAGCTTCTTTACAGCTCATCTGAGGCCTGCCAAAAGAGATTGGCAGGGAACGATCAGCATTCTATGCTCTGATAACTCACATAACTCTCCCTTAAAAGAATGCTAAAACCTGGTTCTCAAGTGAAGCCATGAGGAATGGGGCCAAAGAGACTTCTGTATTTCTCTTTGGAATCCAATTTAGACTTTATGTTCTGGTAGGGTGGGAAGGGAAAGGGGAGAGAAGTATGAGGAGGGGAAGATAAAAAGGTAGGAGGAACATATACAAAAGAATCATAGACTCCCAGAGCCAAAAAGACTTTAAGGAACGTCTCATTCAGAGGTTTTCAAATGTTTTGTTTTTAGCAGCGGACTCTTTTTATTTTTTTCATAAGAAATCATACAATGAGCCCCAGCATATAAAAGAGTGGAGGTGCTGCAGTTGAAACATGGTGAGGGAACTTATATCACCTCCATGTACTCTCAGGGCTCCGCAGAATACAATTTGAAAGTCACTGAGTCTAAAGATGGCTAAAGACTTTAAAGATCGGAAAACTGAAACTCCAGCAGGAGAAATGACATGCCCAAGCTTACACAGCCAGTTAGTGGCAGAGACTAAAGTGGATTAAAATGTATGCCTCCTGTCAGGCTAGAACTCTTTGTGAGTTGAGTTGGAGAAAGGAGCTAAGGATGCTTCTTTCCTTAACATGGTCCAGGACAGAACTTGGTGGACGGTGCAGTGGAGGGACGAAGTCTGGGAGAAGAAAAGGCAAGTGGACCACCCAGCATAGAGGAGTTGGGAGCCCTGGGGTTAAGCAGGGAGAATTGAAACTGTGAATCTAGAGGAGATCCCAGGAAGTTACATAGCAAAGGTACAGTGTGAACTGGTGGGAACTGAGCAAGACAAGAGAAAAAGGCACTTTGGAAATAAGCGTCAAAGGAAAGTTCTTTATTCTTCCTCCCATTAAAATGCCATACTACTGGTCTGGAGGGGCAGTAAGGCAGAAAGAAAAGGCAAAATATGCTTTTCTAGGGTAGGCTGCAATTCTTTCCTTTACTGCGCCTTCCTAAGATGAATGGGGTTTTGGCACAATTCTCCTTTGAGGATTTGAGAGTTATATTCACACTCTTCTCTGAGTTCGGAAGCACTGGAGAAATACATAAGAGAGTTAGGAATAGATCAAAATATTTGTTTAATTAATGGCTAAGATGATTGCACAATTTGATTTGGACCCAAAGTCAAAATGGCTTTCCTTCACTTTCCCCCTAGTTGCTCCCCCTCTAGTCACAGGCCTCTGTGAGTTCTCTTACTGGAGGAGAGAAGAGAATGCATGTGGTCTGTAGGCAGACAGATCACAGAGATTTAGAGGCCCCTATCTCTAGCCTCACCAATCATGTGTCATTTCTTTTCTTGTCCATGGAGATGAAAGAAGACAGGGGGTGATATAAAAAGGCAGAAGTACATTTTATGGACTGACAGGAACATGTGGCAGGGAGAGAGTCGGGTTTCCCTATACCCCTCATCTTTCAAGATTAAACAATTATTAATTTGAAGAGAGAGGTTAGAGCAAGAAAGGTGTCTATAAACACCCATAGAATCATCCAGTTATCACCTTGGCCCAGGGGTTCCTTGAGGTCAGGGCATAGAGTTTAATTCTCTAATTTATTAAAAAAAAAAAAAGCTGAGGGTGGTGGATAGGGGTGAGTAACAGAGCTGATGTATTTACATGTTTGTGTTTCAACTTTGTAATGATGTGCCCCTCCTCATTATATATTCCAGAAGTCTTCTCTGCATCTATTTACCTCCAATACCCACCTCAGAGTGGCCATACACGTAACTGTCCAGGCATCCTGAAAATACTTTAGGAATGGTGTTTGCACAAGCAGTGAGTGCTTCCCGATGGAGAAGTGGAGGAAAGAGTGTGGGAAAGCCCTCCTCATTTTCTCAGTACCATCTCCTCATACTTCCCAAGTTCTCTCCCTTGCTTGAGTCAGAACTCCGTCCTTCTTTAGCTTTTTCACGTCTGCTTTGGTTCAGGGTCCTAAGAGAGAAGCAAGAAGAAAGAAAAAAAGGCCCTTGGGGTTGGTGCTCAGCAGAAGGTAAAAAGAGGCAGAGAGCAAGTAGAAACCTCTTAACTGTCCCTCCCACACCCCAGATATATGGCCCTGGTCAGAGCTTCTTCTGACCCCTCTTTTGGTTGGATTATTTCCCTTCATGGTACTTGGAATTTGAGTTGCATACATTCTGACCCAGGAAACATCCTCCTACCCTTCAGAATCAATATAAATCATTTGTCATTTATTTTCAACAAACATTTATGGGGCATCAACTATGTGACAGAAACTGTGCCGGGAGATGGGAATTTAGTGGTGACCAAGACCCAGTCCCGATTTTCAAGGCGTTCAAAGTCCAGTGGGAGCAGAGCAGGGTTCTCCCTCCATGAATTGAAGTCTGAATGTGGATACTTGCATTGCCTTGAGGTGCTAAAACTCTCTTCTACCTTGTCCTCCCTTTTCCTTTGGGAAAACCAAAAGCACAAACAAGTAGACTAACCTGCAGGGAATTTCAGACCAGTTGGCATCATTCTCCTGTAACTATCCATCTCAGCCCCTGCAACCTTCAGCCCAGGCTGCCTTTGCAGACGCATGCTAGTGCTTCTGATAGGGCAGGAGACATTTCAAGATTGGGGAGAAGTGGAAGGGAGGGTGGCAGCAGCCTCCCCTGTGGAGCAGTGAAATCTACAGAAGGGTCAGGTCAGCTGTCAGCTCTGATGGGCTAAGACGCCTGAAAGAGTTTCCTAGTTGGGAGCTCAGGCAAGAAAAGAAGGGCTGGAGCCTGGGCATTTGGTTTTGCATCTACATCAATTCTGAAAATATCTGGAAGGGGGCAGAGGTCCAGTAAAGAGAGTGTGGTGGCAGCTCCAAGATAGAGCAGCCCTACTGTGGGGGGCTTCCTTTTGGGCATCAGAAATGCAGTAAAATAGTAAAACAATCGTGTCTCTTTGAAGGTGGAGATGTGGATGGGCCATTCTCTTTTGTTGCATTCTTGACCTCAGAACTCCTCCTTTCTTCTTCTCCAGATTAAAACATAGGGAAAGGACAGAAATTGTGACTACAGCGAAGCGAGCAAAAAGACAGACTTGATTCCTGAATTGGAGGGAAGGGAGGCTGCTTGAGCTTGAGCAGAAAAAAAAAAAAGTAGATTGGAGATGGGCCAGAGCTTAAAAAAAGAGGCTTGGCTCTGCATTTCCCAAATACTGCTTATGGTACACGACCCCAGCTCTCTGCTTGGATCCCAAACCCGAACGGAACGATGAGGGGCCGCAGAGGAAAAACGGGGTACTGAACGCACAAATTGGCATGAAATGAAAAGTCAGCAAAAACCACTGGGTGGCAGCGTGGTGTGCGGGCGCAGCTCTGCAGTGCCTGCTGCTACTGCTGCTGCCGCTGCCGCGAGGGCTGAACCCGTCTGGGAGCCCTGGCCTCTCTCCTGAATGGCTACAAGTGTCGCCATGCGAAATACCTCAGCTGGGGCCTCGGTGTGTGGGGATGTTGTGAGTCCCAGCCTGGGGCAGGGGGCTGGCGAACTTCCCAAGGGCTCCAGGCCGGGTGTAATCTGGCCAGCTAAGATTCAAACACTAACGAAACACCCTACCCCGCCATTCCCCATCTCCAAGCAACCCCCCGGCTCCTCCAACCCAACCACCTCATCCCGGTACCTCCTCCATCGCTGTTTCCTCCCGAAGCTCCTTTAGGGAAGAGGAGGGGAGAAGGATTTGGGCGATGTGGCAGTGCCTAATTCCCTACAGGTGTTAGCCCAAGCGGTCCGCCGGGGACTTGGGGGGTGGGGCGGGTGGGGGCGGCAGGCGGCCGGGAGCCAGTGGGCTGGGCTCCGGGAGGGAGGGGCCGCCGGGGGAGGGGGCCTAGCGGAGGCCGTCGCGCTCTTCCGGAGGGTGCCTGCGGCGACTGAATTCCTGTGCTGAGACTGTGCCGCGCCCAGGGCAGCAGCAGCAGCAGTAGCAGTAGCAGCAGCAGCAGCAGCAGCAGCAGCAGCAGCAGCAGCAGCACCAACAACAACAGCGAAGATGCGAGGCCATTACCTGTTTGATCCCTGTCGGAAAGCTGGCATGGGCCAACTTTTCCCGATTGTCAGGCCAAGAAGTTGCAAGGACTAGTCGGAGGCTCGGAGGGGCCAGGGCGAGGGCGCGCTCCCCGCGCGCTTCCTCCTTCCCTCCTCCCTCCTGCCGCCCGCGCTCGCGGCCTGCCTCCGCCCGCGCTCTCTCCCTCCGCCCGCCTCCCTCCTCGGCCCCCTCCGCGCGGCACAGGGCGGGGGGTGCCGCGAAACTCCGACCCGAGCCGCTTGGACTCGCACAGTGTCCTCGGGGCGCAGGGGCCGAGCGCACGCAGTCGCGCAGCTCTGCCTCCGCCTGCCAGTCTCGCCCGCAATCCGGCCCGCGGCTGTGGCGTCGGCTCGGACCCTGGCAGCCAGCAGCCCGCGCGGGAGCCGGACCACCGCCGGAGGAGCTCAGACGGCATGCTGAGCCCCCTCCTCGGCTGAAGCCCGAGTGCGGAGAAGCCCGGGCGAGCGCAGGCTAAGGAGACGAAGGCGGCGAAGGCGCGAGACCAAGCGGGCGAGCCCGGAGGAGCGGGAGGAGGAGGCGAAGCCAGAGAGGGGCAGCAAAAGAAGTGGTGGTGGTGGGCGTCGTGGCCATGGCGGCGGCTATCGCCAGCTCGCTCATCCGTCAGAAGAGACAAGCCCGCGAGCGCGAGAAATCCAACGCCTGCAAGTGTGTCAGCAGCCCCAGCAAAGGCAAGACCAGCTGCGACAAAAACAAGTTAAACGTCTTTTCCCGGGTCAAACTCTTTGGCTCCAAGAAGAGGCGCAGAAGGAGACCAGGTCGGAAGGGGCTCTTGGCTGTCTTTTTTGTTTTTTGTTTTTTTTTCATACTTTACGAGCGCGGAGGGGCTGGAGGGCGTGTATATGTAAGCGTAGGTGAGTTTGTCGGTGGCCCATCTTGCGCGAATGTGGCCACCTAGCTGGTGTGCGTGCGTGGGCAGAGATCGCTTTCTCGCCTCCTTCGTAACAGTAACAGGCTTGCTGCATTGCAACTGCTGTGGGACAGGCGCAGAGCCTGGGGCCGTACCCTGCCCAGGAGGCGCGCCCTCAGCTTCAGACATGCCACATGTGTGCATGCCCCTAGGCCCCTGGCAGGCGTGACCCAGACATGGCTGTCGTGTGTGTGTGGCGTGGAAATTGCAGGCGTGGCGCTGGGCAGACACCATGCCCCCCCCCCCCCCGGAGAACCTGGGGAATCCCTTCCTTGCCTTTATGTCTGCAAGTCTGACCCTTCCCTTCCAGCTTCCACCCCTAGGGACGTGGACTTGCGCTATCCAGGCATTCTGTTTCTTTGATCACTTTTAAGCTTATTGGGACAGGCTTGACTTGTGGTGCAGCTTTGAAATATTTGTTGGAGAGGGGGGAGTGGATTCCTAGAACCTTATGGCAAAGAGCTTCGTGATGTGGTCCGACTAGTAAAACTGTGGTTACTTGCTACTAAAATGCAAGATTGAAGAGAGAACTTAAACTCATAGCCAGGGTCCTTTTGAACCTATTTGGTGGTAAGAGTAGCGAGATATTCCAGTGCAAGAGGAAATTCGCACAGCTCTAGGTGTCAGGTTGCGTCAAGGTAGACCTTCATGCGAACATGCGGCTTATTTGGCCATTCTTGACCAAGTGAATCCTTCACGCTGTTTTCTTACTTTTAACTGGATAAGTATTATAGAATTTCAGACTTATTCATCATCTGTTATTTCTCTGTTTATGTGTTCTACGCACCCTGGAATGAAAATGCAAACATACATTTTCTGTTTGCTCAAAGTTTTTAAGGCATTAGCTGTAAATTAGACCTGTTTTAAAAAGGCTTAAGCATTTGCAAAGTGTGAGTATGTGGTCCAAATAATCACATAAATATTATTTCAATGCAGGTGTCTGTGTTAAATAAAAGCGAATTTTGGATAACACAGCTGTTACTGGTAAATTAGGTACTTTATTAATCTATGGTGATTCATAATTGAAAAACATTTTAATTAAGACCATATTTTGGATAATTATATTTCTGATATTAAATTAGAAAATACGTATGAACTAATTTTCTTTCATCTTCACCAACAAAACCCTGCTCTTTTTGCACCCATTTCCCTATTGATAATTAATATGATAGGGTGTGGTAATGGTTGTTTTATTCTCTCCTCCCCCCTTCTCTCTATCACTGCTCAATTTTCTAAATATGTGTCTTTTGATGGGATTCCAGGTTACTTATGCCCTTTCAACCTTCTTAGAATGGAGGGGACTATTTATTTCAAATTTCAGTGATTCTTAGGGAAATCTTTACTAGTGTGTTTTTGGTCCCTGGTTGGCAAACCACTCTAAATTATCTTTGCATTTCTCCTTTTCCTTCCACATGAAAAGTGGCACATTGTTAGAAGGCAGAATATGCCATTTGCCAACCCATTCCGAATGCTCAATGAGATAGACTGCCACTCTGTAAGCCAAAGGACACGCTCTCAGAAACTGTAGCTGATGTCAGAGCTTTAGGACTTTACCAGTGTTACCAGGTAGAAATCAAATGTTTTTTCAGTTTGGAGATTTATTCTACAACTTGGAGTTTCTTTCAGAGGATTCTTTAAAAGTATAGTTTGACTTTTTTCCACTAAAATTTGTAAAGAAAATTAGAATTTTGATTTTTGAGTCTTTTCAACTACTTATGCACAACTTATCAATTGATCGAAACCGTTGTTCTCTTTGCAGAGCCTCAGCTTAAGGGTATAGTTACCAAACTATACAGTCGACAAGGCTACCACTTGCAGCTGCAGGCAGATGGAACCATTGATGGCACAAAAGACGAGGACAGCACTTACAGTAAGTGACTGCAAAATAAATAGTATATCCCAGCGTGTTGTTGACATTGTGTTTTCTTTCTCTATATTTTAAAATAAACCACTCTTGCTGAATCCTGCAGTGAATGCAAAATAGAGTTGTACTATATCATCCTGTTTATGCACGTTAACCTAAATGAAGTGGAACATGGAAATAGCTAAAATAGTGAACTATAGCAAATACTGTTGACACCATCTGAAGAACAATCCAAATGTCATCTCCATGGTAATCTGGATAGATTTATGGCTGTCCTTTGGATTTTATTACTTTTTTCCCACAGAAAATTTACTCACCCACACACTGATCCTGAAATAGCACGTTATCTCTACTCTTAAGAACCCGTCTCATCCCAAGAGAGAGGAGTGGTTTCAGGTCATGAGAAATCATCATTACAAGCTTTCACTTCTGCTCCCCCCTCCACACATACTGATAACTCTGAGACTAATTGGGATTTTAACATTGAGATACCTCGACAGGTGGGTAAAGCGATTTCTTTTAGTGCTTTATTTTTAGCCATGGTTTAAGTAAAGACCAAATTGGAGACCATAATGGTGAACCTAAAATGGAAATATGTCAAAATAAAGTCAGTTTTATTTCTAGTTATTGAAGTAAGGTGATTCCAAGATGTTCCACAACCTTTTATTACACATGCTTTATGTATTTGGAGTAATAAAAACATAAACTCACAAAGAGTGAAACCCTCTCTTCAGTGATAATAATTGGTGTTTTCTTGCAAGTTACGGATTTCTGCAGACCTATGAAATGTTCCAGGAGGCTAAAACACCTAGTTCTCACAATTCATTCTCTATTTTCGCTAATTTATATTGCATTTTCTCTCAGATTTTGATGATTTTCCAGAAATATTACCATTGTCAGCTAAGACAGCAGTGAAGGAAAGCCGGTGTGGATACTAACAAGTCCTCTGCAGCATTTATAGAGATGCTTGGCTATAGACAGCGAAGTTGGAGACAAGGGTCCCAATGTTAAGTGCTAAAGAGTTTCACACCTTTTAAGAATGCTTCCTGGACTGATGGCCAGGCTATGACTTCAAGAGGAAGTCACCTTTAATTACCCTTGAAGAAAACTCTGTTGGCACCTAGGATGAAAAACATTCATACTAAATGGTTCTTCACTGTTTTGTAACATGCTATGTTACTGTTGTGATATTAAGTTTCTACAATGAGTGTCCTAGATGTTCTTTTATGCGTGTTCTTCTATTTGAAAACAGTCAAATGTAAGTAGAGGGTTTTGCTGTAATTATGTAACAGACATTAGTACATGATGATCAATAATAAAACATTCCCATAAGTTGTATGTACAAATCGGTGTTTGAGAAGGAATTAGGGGGTATAATCTGCTCTGTTTTCCAAAGTACCTCAGCAGAATGGATCCTTTGGGTATTGGAAGGAGGGTCATGATTAGCTGCTAATGATCCGCACCCAGTCAACTTTTCTCCCATCTATTTTTAACATCTTCTCCAGATCGAAATCAGAGAAAAAATTGAGTCCAGCGTTCACATGTGTTTCCTGAAAAGGAAAAATTTTTTAAAAATTAGACAATTCATTTGCTGTGCTTTATAAACAGCGATATGCAAAATGCATCAAGATCACACTGTATGTAGTCATTTTAGGATCTACACATAGATACACATACATATAAAGATACAGCCACACACATGTACACACACCTATACGTATGCAAATCAAGGCTCCATTTCTGACTATGGAGCTTTAAAATCATGTCAGCTTTTACTCTTCATTTCCTACATATGTGTAGCTTCTGCCTTTGGTTTTCTTATAATTCTGACTGATATGCATGGCATTTCTATGTACTAATGATATTGTAAGACCTTTAAAGAGCATAGCCAGAATCTGTGTTTAGGCAGAATGAAGTGATGAGAGGTAAGTCAACCAACTGTAAGTATTACCATAGCACGAAGCATAAAAATGAAAAGTATCTGAAAAGAAATAGCAGGTCTGTGGGTCGTGACTCAACTCCTAATGTCAGGTGTGTCCAGAGGCGAGGGAGCAAGCTTATCTTCCCAGTCGAGGATATGGTAGGGCATAAGTCATCAGGAAATAAGAATGTTTAGTGATGAACATGATCATTAAAATGGAAGTCTAGCCATCCAAATGTATTCTTTTTCTGTTTTCTACAGACAAGCAATTTCCTTGGCATTAATTAATTAATTATTTGAAATGAGTGGAACACGAATACAAGTTTTTTTTCATCTATCATGCTTTCATTTATGTAGTATTTCCTTAATATGTACTCTTGTTGTTCATATTTTTTATTTTTATTAATTTTTAGTGCTTTTCATTGTATTTTTCTCATTTAGTTCAATTTGATTGATTTTACGATATTTTAATTCTGACATGGTAAGCAAGATCATGATAAAACAAATCAGTCCACATTTACCGAGATACATCTATTTCTAAAAACATATGTTTGATAGTGTGCATTTAAGCTGACCTTAGGTAGATTTATTACAATGGTAAATGTCAGTCCCATAAAATCTCACTGTGAGCAAGTCAGCCATTGTAAATTAAGTATTTCCCCCTGAAAACGAAAAGATGGTAGACATTTCATAACAGCAGTTTTATTGTATCTGCTTTGGGTGCAGTGAGGGCTGTTTTAAAAGAATAGACAACTTTCCCTTCAAACCCACAGTAGTGTTACCAGTGCAACGTCTCAAGTCTTTCCACTCTCCATTAAGATATGCTTTTATTAATTACTCCCTTTGAGAAATTGACCTTAGCCAAACTGATGAAGAAGGTTGGACTCAGGGTCATATTCAGCAAAAGTTGAGTATCAACTATGTGCACATCTCTGAGAAAATGGTCCCTTCAAAGTAGAAGGAGTTTGTTTTTATGTAGACACAACAGAGAACAAACAAGAAACAAAGGCCCTTTTATTTATTAAAAAGCTTCTTTGGGGACTGACCCCATGGCTGAGTGGTTAAGTTTGCACGCTCCGCTGCAGGCGGCCCAGTGTTTCGTCAGTTCGAATCCTGGGCACGGACATGGCACTGCTCATCAAACCACGCTGAGGCGGCATCCCACATGCCACAACTGGAAGGACCCACAACTAAGAATATGCATCTGTGTACCAGGGGGCATTGGGGAGAAAAAGGAAAAAAATAATAAAATCTTTAAAAAAAAAAAAAAAAGCTTCTTCAAGACTTTGACAGAAATGGAAGAAGAGATTTTAGGCATTTAATGAATTTGTTTTAGATACACAAATGAAATAAATTGTTTTCTTTTCACGTTTAGAATATTTTCATTCTAATGAAAATAATATCTTAAGTCCATGAAGACGTACTCCAGATTTAGAGAAACAAAGTCATATGGGAAAATATTGATTCTGTCCAAGCTCACCCCTGATATAATTTCTTTGCATTTGTATCTGGAAAGACTGTGACTTTAGACAGACTTAAACCAACCCAACTTATGACGTATCTTGAATGTCTAAAGAAAAGCAAAGATTGGATACTATGACCAACCATTCTCCACTTTTGCACATCTCTTCATGCTTTTGTTTTGGAGTGGTGTCTTTTGTTTTTGAGTCGGGCTTCATAGAAATTTACGGTACGTAGTGAAAAATTCATGTTCTACTAAATAGTTAATACCATTACTCAGGAATAGATAATCCAAGGCATGGATTACTGATGTTCTTTGCTTCTCTTCCTCCTACTGCTATCTGATGTTTGGAATTTGAGCATTTTATTGCTCATTAAAATCCACATCAGAGAGTGGTTGGGGCACATGGTGAAAATCAAATTTCACTCTTTTTCTTTTGCTTGTTTCAAGCTGCATTAAGAGAACTAAGGAGCTTCAGAATATTTTAAAAAATGAAGTTCCAGAAACAATTCTGAATTTCATTTATCATTCTTGGTCGTCTGTTACTATGACTAAACTAAGATTCAGATGTGTTGGTGTTCTATTTGTCTAGTGGTATGTAGTGGTATAGTTTTAAACCAAACCCATATGAAGGTTTTTGTTTGGTTTCATTTGGTTTTATAGAGCTCAGAATTTTAAAACTATGAGGTTTTCTATAATAGGATTGTGATCTATTACATCCCAAAATATAACATTATCATGTTTTCACCACACAGATTGCTGTCAATCCACAAATGTGTGTTGAGCACCTGCTGTGAGCAAGGTATCATCAACACTGAGATATATCATATACATGACATGCTAAGAGATATCAGACATCTTTCCTGTGCATTGCATTATCAAATATAGCGTGAGATTCTGGCTTGCAATCTGTGCAATTACTTTCCTTTACCTCACGTAACAGAAGGGCACAGCTTTTAATATGATGAGTATTGAATGAAGTGCCATCAGTGGCATGTGGTAGGAACACTTGTATTTTGAACTGTACAATATGTCCTAGCTCCTCTTTGATAACACCCTGATTTTAAGGGAAAGATACATTGTAGGCTCACCAAGAAATATTTAGTTCTTCATTAATATTTCTCATCCATATTACCACATCTACTACAGCAGAATGTATATGCGCCAAAATAAGAGATCTCAGAAAAACTATTCTTACCCATGAGGTGACTCCTTTACATTCTTGTTCACAGAAATGATAGCAGACTGATTTATCATCCTCAATAGACTTACAAACCGAGGCAGAAATCATCAACATTGGTCTATGACTCTTGAGAGAAAGGTACACAGGCTATTTTCAAAAGATGTGTGTGGCAAGCACTACGTTTTAAAAATGTACCGTTTTATTTTTATCCATGGTGTAGGAGGGAGTAGACAGCTGGTAGGGGGAGGACGCCCACTGGTTTTCTCCAGTGAGTGGTGTGTGATTGTGAGGAGAGCCTGGGTGTAAGTTTCACGCAGTCAAACCTTCAAATGGAAAAATGAAGGCCCCTTTGGCACCACCCGGCTGCCCACTTACAACTGTCCTCTCCCCATTAAATAAATAAATAAATAAATAAGTAAATAAACCTCTTAAGTTCATCATTTTTATTCCTATAACCTTTGCTCCTGGAGATTGAAAGCTAAGACCCCTTTCAACCCTATCTCGGAAGATGTTGGCTCTTTAAGAAATACTACTCTGGGGGCCGGCCCCATGGCCAAGTGGTTAAGTTCGCCGCTGCCGCGGCCCAGGGTTCGGATCCTGGGTGCGGACATGGCACTGCTCGTCAGGTCACGTTGAGGCGGTGTCCCACGTGCCACAACTAGAAGGACCCACAACTAAGATATACAACTATGTACGGGGTGGGGAGGTTTGGGGAGATAAAGCAGAAAAAAAAGAAATACTACTCTGGGAACATGAGAGTACAAAATGACTATTTTTTAAGGCCTGGATTTATTTTGGGGTTGTTGCATTGGAAATAATGCAGATCATTTGAACGATGGAGTTGGACTAGTGTCTTTTCTAAGATTCTAGGAATCTCTCCCCAACTGGTAGATGGTAACTGCCTGTAACTTTCAGCAGTTATCCAGGGGAGCAATTTAAACCTTAGTTTGTTAAGGCTAAAGCTATTTAAAATATAGACCAATTCGTGGAGCTGGCTCTTCCAGAAACATCAAGATTTCCAACCTCCAACACTATACAAACCATGGAATTATCTTCCGTTTTCTCCAGGGTGTTTGAGAATATGTAGTTATAGCCCCAGTTATGTGACTGCAACCACAAATCAAGTATACGAAAAAGTAGAAGCGGCCCCATCTATCTGAGTGTGTATAAATCTATATCTGTCTGTTCTTACCAAACACACATTACTTTTGGAAGACCAGACAGTCCTGCTGGAAACATTGAAAAGCTATGGAATACAGAATTATAACATGGTTTTCCCATTCTTTTTGATTTCAGCTCTGTTTAACCTCATCCCTGTGGGTCTTCGAGTGGTGGCTATTCAAGGAGTTCAAACCAAGCTGTATTTGGCAATGAACAGTGAGGGATACCTGTACACCTCGGTAAGCCTTTCACTGTGGTCATGATTTGACTATTCTAGTTTTCATTTGATGCGAAATAAAATATGCTGCATACGTGTCATCAGTGAGGAATTCTTGTGATGTGAGGAAGAGTGTTCTTGATGGAAATATCTCATTTGAAAGGACAAATTAAATTGCAGTGACAATTTATCTATTACTAATTAATCATTTGAAGCTAACATTTTTGTTATAAAATCAAAGATCCACAAAACATTTTTGCGTTCAGCGGCATTTGGATTATTATTTTATATAGCATGTAATGATCTGTCTTGCTTTGCAGCTGTGGGAAGCACAGCTATTTCTGTAACTCAGTTTAACATATATTTACCCATGTTTACTCCCAAAGAAATTAATGAGACCTCTTTCTCTGATCAACTCTAGGACGTAAAGAGCGGTTCTAGAAGTGTTTCTGTTTCTTATCCTCAGTTCAATTAGGTCACAATTGCTGTCTGCCTCTACTTTAAATACTATTTTTTTCTTCAAGCACAGTTCAAATTTCCCTTACATACAAATTCCTGCTTGCTTTTTTTCTTACAAGAGGTAACTAAGTAAAAAATGGAACTTTTTTCGAGAAATTTATAAACAGTGTGGACAATAATTGACAATTCAATTAGGAACATGGGGCCAAATGAAGCTTTTAAAAAAATCTTGACATTTAAATATAGGCAGAAATGGTATGGTACCAGAGTTAGGATTTCATTCTTGTCAGTAGATCGAGTTAGAGATTACAGGAGACCACTTTTTATATGAATATTTTTTAATCTTTGTTTTGAATTTCATGTATTTTAGGAAAAGGATAGGATGTTAAAAATGGAGAATATTGCTTGCCACACTTCCTACTCAATAGCCTTAAAGGAGGCTATTGCCATGACTATAGAAATCCATTCCTCAAACTGCAAAAGTGGTTCCCTGGAGCCACTCTTGTTCTCACCTCTTCCCTCAATTCGCTTCAGAGCCAGGTGTGTAGAAAGATTCTTGGCAGCCATGGTAGAAACCATGTCATAACCCTGTTTTTCGGAAGTCAGGATAGGATAGAGAGGTTGGACAGGAGTAAGACCACACAGGGCTCATCATTTGGTAAACTGGATAGTCCATTTCATTTTTATGATAAAAGATTAATTATCAGCATAATCATCAAACGCTGGTCACTATTAGCATTCCTATCAGGCCATTTCAGCTGTCTTGTGATTTAATAAATGCAAGGGTTTTTTTCTTTTTAAAATTGAAAGATTTGGGTTTATTGCAAACTTTGTGAATTCTGTCACTTTGTTAATACATTGCTATTATTATAAATGATAGGAAAGGGGATTTGTTTTTCAGATTTGTGCATTAAGGTAAGATATTTTAATAATGGAGGATTTTAATTAACCTCATTTACATCAACAGACTACCTCAACAGGTCTAGATGCAAAGGTAGGTTTTTAATGAAATAAATGACTGCTTTCTGAAACTACTATGCAAGCATGGGAAGGAAATGGAATATAGTGAGCGTACTTTTGAGAATGTAAATACCAGATGGCATAGGAAATAATTGCTGGTAGGGCATCCAGTATTTCACTGAGTTATGGTCATCATCGTGGTGCCCTGATGAGACGGGTTGATTTAAAAAAAACCTTGCAACAGTAAAGTTAAAAAAAAATTGGGGAATAATAGGATGAATTACAGTGAGAAAAAGTCATGTAAGTATGATGTCAGGCACCCCCACTCAAGAAAATTAGGGCATTCAGTGTTATGCTTAGGGAACTGATGTCAAAAATTCTTAGCCTACCATTTAAGTTAACCATTATTCTAGCAAACAGGTAAATATCAATGCAAGCTCATTTCTAAGGGAGGCTTCTCAGGGGAATCAGCACTGTAGATTGATGGACTTCCTTTACATGAGGGGGGAAGCCAATAGACAGCAAAACATGGGACATTTTGTATACATTTCCTGTTAAGGAAAAGGAATCTTAAGTAAGTATTTTCTCTTAAGGAAAAGAAACCATGTTTTTGTTAAGGAGGAAAGATGTCTGGTTGATAATCCTAGAGTTCATATAGGGAAAAAATATCCAAATTAGTCTGCTCCAGGAAAGAATCTGAATGTTCTCCAGGATAAATTTTCCAGTTCTTCCAATTACTCCTTATTGATTCTGGTTTGGAGTCCCTTCACCATGTTGATCAGTATCCTCAGTGTGTGCCCCATTTTGTTATCATCTTATTGAAAGTGTGGTGCCAAGACTCTATTAGGATAGAGTTTGTCTTAATGACTTTAGCAGCTTGTGTTGCTGGAACCAAAAAGCTAAATGGAATATCATGCCTCTTCAAAAACAGAGAGTAATTAAAGAGAAAGGCTCACTCTTCCCTTACATAAAACCATGGCAATTCTGCTACTGAAATACTGTATGCAGTTTTAACTGCCACTTAGCAAAGAGAAAATTGGATTGGACAATGACCTAAGGAGGAAGTCAAAGTAAGAAGAGGAAGTAGGGGCTACTGATTTGGGTAAGTAAAAAACATCTTAGGAAGTTATTGAAAGTAATCTTGGTGAGAGATGACTAAGGTCTGCCGTTCGCAGTGGCACTGGCTAAGAGGAGATAGATTCACAAGATATTTTAGAAGTAGAATCATTTGGATTTGGAGGGAAAGCAGGACCACCACGTATGGTTGAACATATATCGTTGCCATTCACTGCACAGAAGGAAATAAAATATCTTCAGGCAGAGACTTTTTTTTAAAAAAATGCTCAATATTGGGTTATTAGGTACCCCAATGGAGAGGGAAAATTTTACCTTTGCAATTGGGTTGATGGTGAAGCTATTAACCGAGATGGAGAATATAGGAAAAAGAGCAGATTTGGGAAAGAAGGTACCTGAGTACAGCTTGCAATAGATAATTGGAAAATATGAACCTAGAGCTTGAGAAAGGGATGTGAGCTAGAGATCAAATGTGGGAGTTATCACATGTAGGTGGTGACTGATGCCATGAGAACAGTTGAGAGAATATGTAGCATAAGAAGACAAGAGGGTGTGTCAAATATTAGGGAATGCCAGGATGTAAGTGGCCAGCAGTAGAAAAAGAACTAATTTTGGTAGGTATCATGGTATTTATTGCAAAAGCTAAGTGGGGAGAGAGTTTTCAGAAGAGTGAGCAATGTCAAATGCTTCAGAGAAAACAAGTAAAATACGAACTAGAACTGGGGCTGGCCCTGTGGCCGAGTGGTTAAGTTCGTGCGCTCTGCTGCAGGCGGCCCAGTGTTTCGTTGGTTCGAATCCTGGGCGCGGACATGGCACTGCTCATCAAGCCACGCTGAGGCAGCATCCCACATGCCACAACTAGAAGGACCCACAATGAAGAATATACAACTATGTACTGGGGGGGGGTGCTTTGGGGAGAAAAAGGAAAAAAAATTTTTTTAAAAGTCTTAAAAAATAAAAAGAACTAGAACTATACCGTATGAAGGTCTTCAGTGATCTTGGCAAGAGCACTTTCCGTGGCATAGTGACGGCAGAAGTCAAACTGTAGTGACTTGAGTGAGTGGGAAGAGAGAAAGTAGAGGCTATAGGTGTAGAATTTCTAAGAGAAGGGGAGACATGGGTGAATATTTAGAGGAGGACACATGATTAAGGAAGGCTGTGAGGATTCTTTGGATAAGATACTTGAATATATTGGTTAGTAGAAGGGAAAGAGCCGGTAGACAGGGAGGAATTAAAGATGTAGGAAATGGGATCCTTTATGGCTTGGGGCCCCGAAGGAGTCTGGGGGAGTGATGGAAGTGAATATAAGTAAAAGGGTTAGATTAACCTTGAAAAGAAGCGTCCCTGCTTCTACAGTAGGAGGCAAAGTGATGAGGACAGATGCAGACGTAGGTGTAGTAAGTCTGCAGGTGATAAATGAGGAAGTTGAAGGATTTCCAGCCAGATGATTTGTATTTTCCCAGTAAAGTAGAATGAGAGGTCATCTGCTGAAAATTAGAGACACAGGGATGGCATGGGTGAATGTTTGGAACAGCAGTTTTGGGAATGGGGAGAGGACACAGCCTCATGACCAGGGGTGGGTAAACTGAGGCCTATGAGCCAAATCCAGCCTACCACCTGACTTGTAAATAAAGTTTTATTGGAACATAGTCATGCCCACTCATTTACTTATTGTCTATGGCTGCTTTTGTGCTCTAACAGCAGAGTTGAATAGTTGCAACAGAACCCTTATGGCCCACAAAACGTAAGTTATTTACTATCTTGCCCTTTACCGGAAAGTGTTTGCTAACCCCTAGTCAGATAATGTTTCTCAACCTTAGCTACCTATTAGACCTATGGACCTTCAAAACAATTCCATTCTCTGCTACACACAAACCAATTCTATCAAAATGTCTAAGGGTGGGGTGTGTGTGTGTGAATATTTTCTAAAGCTCCTCAGCTGATGCTAACGTGTAGCCAGGGTTGAAAACCACTGAGAAAGGGCTAAGAAAAATGATTGCTGAATAGCAATGAGAAGCCCCCCAATGAGGTCAGAAACCAAGAATTTATTTGCACCTTGTCCTTTATCTGAAATTTCTGAAGCTGATCTTTTTCTGCTATTGCAAACAAATTGCCTTTACATTTCTGAAGGACTGTTTCTTGAGATGAAGGAAAATGCTGATCCTTGGAAGAGCTGTCTTATTTTATTTCCTTTTCTCTTTTCTGTCTTCTTTTGCAAGTCGACTTCTACATCCCTCAGTTTCTTTTAAATTCAATTTTACATTTTTACCATTTCTTTTCCCCTTTTGTCCAGTAAATAAGGAAACAGTACCTCCACCACGTTGTTTTTGCTGCAGAGATAGCAATTTCCTTTCCGTGATTAATCTCAGGGTTCTTGCACTGCACCCTCCCCCCTCCTTTTTTTTCTTGTTGCCATGGGGGACAGACGTGATGTAGGCTCAAGTGGCAGTGAGAAACCATCTGTGGCACAGAGAATCATAATTAGCCATTATTTCATAACATATTTACTTTTGTTCATGATATAACTAAGTCTTTCTAGAACTGTAAGGAAATTATTCTTCATTGTGCATAGAGAACTTTGTTCATACCTTTGCTTTTTCTTTATCAATAATAAAGAGTTGTACACAAGCTTTTGAGAGTTCCTCAAAACTTAATAGCATAAATATTTAGTAGTATAAAATGATTTGTAATACATATTTCAAAATTACTTGAAATAAACATTAACTATAGAAAATCAAGAGTCTTAAGTGTGAAAATATTAATGCCCTAGTATCTATTTTAATAGAGAAGTAATGACAGATATTAGAAACAGGATAATAAAAACTCAAAGCTACACCAAAAGCATTTTCGTTTGATTTTGGAGTGTTCCAGAACTCCGTAGCAGAATTTTAACCTGCCTAATTACTTACCTTTCATCAACACTAGTTTTCTGTTTCCAGAGTACACAGTGTGGGGTTGTTGTTGGGTTTGGCGTAGCTAATATGTAGACAAGTAGAAATCGTTTGGCAACCAAAGCTTTTCTATTCAGATATTCCTAGAGAGGACTTATAGGAGTGATTTTACTGCCGTGTTTTATGGTCCTGGGACTACCACAGCAAATTAGACGCAAGACCAAAAAACCGGTCTCTCTGAAAGTCAGCTTGATGCCATGAGAATGAGGCAGGATTCTCATGCATGCTGTTAGCATGCCTTACTGATCCCAGGGGCCCAGTCAGACTTGGAATCTGAACTATGGGGGCATATTTTCCTTCTCTACTGGATTATTTTCACATGCCTTAAACTTACCAAGTTTCTTCTCCCATCATAGACGTTAATTTTGATGATTCAATAAAGATGTTGTCTGATTTTCCGCTAGATAGTTCTAGCTTCTTTTTTTTTCTTTTGCAACTAGTGAACAATCCATTGGGAGGCACTTTGAGTAAATAACCCACTGCCGAGAGCCCAATGTTTAACATTATATTTTCAGGAGTCCCAAACTTCTTAAGAAAAGTAAGATAACTAGTCAATAAATTGAGAATGACCATTCATTCTTAGATATGCCATCTCAGTTTACTAAGAGCTAAATCGAGATAGAGAAAAATTAGCACATTTTTCCTAAGGTGAGCAAGTGTCATAAAAAACAGGATCCAGCAGCAAAGGATTTTCAGGGTTCAGCATTCTAGTCACTGAGCTTGAATACCGTTATTTAATGGAAAGTTAGTTTATATCATCCAGGTGAATTAAAATTGGTTATAATATACGTTTTAGTTTCATACTGTGGGTTGGGGGTTGGTTTATAAGATGCCTCAGATGTTCAGTACATTTAGCTGTCAACTGTGAGCTTAGTCTTGCAGATTTGTTTAGTTCGTCTGATTTCAGTGTGTGACAATTTAAGACCTAATTTTCAGTGATATGACTTCACAGCTCTAGCCCATATTCTAATATAGAAAGGATGTTAGAGTTTAGATGAACTCATCGATCAATTCAGAGTGATGAATATACTCCTAGCAAACATTTGTAGCAAGTAAAGTGTTTGAGTTATGCCAAATCTGTATATCAGCAAATTCATATAATTTAGCTTCTAGGGTTATTATCATAGAGGCTTATAAATTTAATAGAATTAAATGGAGGGCACTGGTTTAAATATTATAGCTATTTAGGGAAGTGGAATTGACTCAATTATAAAAGGAAATAGATTTAAATTAAACACTAGCACTATCATATCCAATTTGGAAGAAAATGATCATTATCAAATCAAAATTGATTCCTTAGGTGGATTTTGCATATAGCCAGTAGCCATCATACATAACACCCCCTACAAAGTGAGTAGACACAAATAAATTCTAACTTATAATTACAACTTTTGCTTATTTGTGTACTTCAGTTAATTCACAAATTGTTGAATTTGATTTATTTAATATAAAATTAGAAAAGTGTTGACTATGAAAACTTAGGGTCCAAATTTTGGTGTCTACATCTAAGAATCTTTTTTGTTTTCAGAGACTATGGGATTAACCATTTTTGATGGGCATCTTCGGTTTAGACTGAGTTGTAAGGGTAATTATACACGTACACACATATTTCTGAGTGGTATTATTAAAAATGGAAAAAGTAGAAAATGAAATTATTTTACAGGAAGAAAAGCAGAGAAGACAAGCACATTGTATTTGCCTAATGAGTGGCTCTGCTAGCTCAAGGAGCTAAATTTTATGTTTTAAGCAGGCTTTCAATTATTATATTGATGCTGAGTTAGAAGTTGTTACAATTATTGTATTGGAAAATATACTGAAGTAGCTTTATTCATCTTGGATATTCCTTTAGAATATCAGTGAATCAGCATAATTTTCAAACCTAAAATATATCTCCCAAGTCACAGATTATTTCACATGTTTAGTTCTCTTTGCAGTTAATGGAAATCTCATTCAAATGTGAAAGAAAATCTAGCTTGGCATTATTTGAATATAAAATTAAATAAATCAGGTTGGTTGTACCTTCAAAGTCAAGTTCCTTCTCTTTATGGTCTCTGTAAAAAGATAACCAAAACTGGTAAGTTATTTGTGGTGAAAGTCTAGTTTCTTAGGTGCAAGAATTACTGAGAATGGTACTTTCTCAGAAATTAAGGAGAAAATAGTAGTTGTAGCTAAATAGAGTAAGATTGGCTCTGTATTTGAGGCCAAGTTGAAAAATAATCCAAATGAAAGGTCATGGGGCACATATTTGAAAGAGTGCCTGATGGCTTTAACTCAGAAGCTAAATTCATATTTGTAGGAAAAAAGCCAGTCTCTTGGAGCTAAAGAATAAAATAATTGGCAAAAACAATGAAGAAGAATTTTAGCAAGTAAAGCCAGATGTAAGGAGGTAATGCACACACACATGCACACACACAACACACATACATGAAAGACAAATAAAAGAAACCGATCTTGCATTCATTGCCCTGTTGATATTATGGGATGAGTTCCTTTGGAGTATATTTCCTAAAATAATTCTGTTTTCTATACATACCTTATGCTGACCATGTAATGACTTAGAAGTTGCTCTAGTGACATATTTGGCAATGCTTAATGGCTTTATAAAACAGAGCAAAAAGACTTTTTAGCTATATTTTATGAAATTATCCAGTGACTCTCATGACTTGGTGCAGACATTGTTTCTAGTCCCTGCCTTCTTGTTTGTATAATTTTTTTCCTGTTTTTTCTCCCCAAATCCCCCCAGTACATAGCTGTATATTTTAGTTGTGGGTCCTTCTAGTTGTGGCGGTTGTATAATCTTAATGCACAAGGTGATAGGAAAAATAGAGACCATCAAGACCATTTTGCTTATTGCCTTTCTTTTCATGAAAGTTGTCTTTTAAAATAGTTTATGTACTAAATCCTATACTCATTAAGTAGTGACTGATTGCATTTTTCTTCACTCCCCCTCAGTCATGGAGCAATGCCCAGCAAAAAATTACCTTTTAAATAAATATTTATTAAAATAATTGATATGTGTATAATAAAAAATAAGGACAACATATCTTTTTCAGGCCTTTCGAATATTTAAAATAAGTTAAAGTGCCCAATTGTAATCTTTCATGCATCCTCTCAAGTGTAAACATTTCAAGATTACATAAGAAAGTGAGTTACTGTGACAGGAAAAAAATTGAAGGCAATAGCACTGGTTTCAGTGGTTACACTGCTTAAAGGGAATTGTGACTTCTGAACAGGGAAACTTTAAATGAAAGCATTTCTCTGATCATTATAATAGCTGTAACCAAGGTTAATAACTGGCAAGCCCCTGACTAATGCATTTAATATGTTTTGCCCAAGCTGAATGTGTGAATAGATAACACGTCTATGCTAAAATTCTGATTAAGTTATTCATCAGGTACTCTGATGCTAACTGCTTTTGACAGTCCTGGAAGTGGAACTGCTGGGAATGCCTCAGTTGATTTCCTAGCTAGATTTCGTATATAGCCAGTAGCCATAATATATAACACCCCCCATAAGGGCCTCAGATGTGTGTAGGAATTCTGGCTCAGCATAATACAGGAGTACCCAGAATTAGAGATGATGTCCATTTTACCCAAGAAAAAAATTATTATAGACATTTGGAAAATTCAAATGTAAATAACAACCCCAAGATGTTATAACTTAGACTTCAATAATACAGAAGATGAAAAACGCTGAACGGAGGGAGAGTATGAATCATCCCATAATACTTTCATAATTGACAATGAGATACCAGAAAATGACAGTGATAGCTTTCTGAAATGAGATTCCAACAGGTAAAACTCCACTGTATATGGCAAATACTAAAACAAAAAAGCCTGTGCATGACAAATACATTGCTATAATCTGGCCACAAAATCAGCAAGACTATGACAACAAAAGTGTTTAGTTGTTGGTCTGATTAAAGAATTCTCAAAAATATTGTATACGGTATTCCCTGCTTCCTGCCCTCATCATAACAATGATTCACTGTAATACAAGTGTTAACAAAAGAGCCTCTTTGCAGGCTATTTGCACTGAAGAAGATAGAGGTAGAGCCTAGAGGAGACCTGAAGCTGAGAGCTTGTATACTGTATCATAACCCTTAAAGTAAAGATTTCCTGTAAACTTCCTTCATTCCTCTGGTCTTGAACGCCTAGTCGTACATCTCAACTCCCAGAGAACCTGAGGCATGGTCCAGGAAAGTTGTCAACCAATCAATTACTATATCTGTTGAACATCCACAAGGTACTAGGCATCCCAAACAGTGACCACGTTGGTCAACAGCTGGAGTTTACAGTATATATAATGAGATTTGTCCTAAATTCAGAGCCCTAGTTGTTAATAGTTGATCTACTATAGGAAAGATCAGCATAAACTATTTCTCCCCAACTTCCGCAGACTAGCAATGCTATTTTTAGTCCAGAACTCCCTGTAAGAAAATTCCATATAGGGAAACAATTTGAATGCCCTTAGAGATGGGAGTGGGTGAGGGTGCATCATTATGGAAATTTACCAGTTGTGTTAAACAATATATGTTGGGTGTTTGGCACCACAGTCTTCAGCAGATCACCTTAAGACCACGTTTATGTGTCATGGTAAGGTAAAACTGAGTACGGTGGAAAAATGGTTTTCAATTCTATTGAGAAATGTTGTGAGTTGAAGTACTTTAAAAGTTCTATAAATGTGCACCTCCACTTGTATAACACAGGTGGATTACAGTGGATTCAACCATGCAAAACTTCAAGGTATATCAGAGTTCACCTCATGTTTTTGGTCAAGGACACAAAGAAATCTTACCTTACATTTCTCTATAATTTCATGTCGCAGTAACAGGCATACCAAAGAGAAACAGTGCTGACCCACAGGCAGAGACACAACTTCTGGGAGCTATAATATGCAAGATATATTAACACCTGACATTTTGAGGAATACAAAGTGTTCATTTCTCCGGAATGGAATTATCATTTCCTACCAATGACTTTCGTGACTGAGGAGAAAACGGAGCAAGGTTTTGACCCTGCCATCTCCTCTTGCTCTGAGATCCCTTTTACTCACGTGCCACTTCTCTCTGATTAGATGGGTGGTTAACACTAGAGACAATAAGTGGATAAAAAGCACGTTTATTAAAACTGTTTGTTACATTTACATTCCTAATATCCTTACCAGCAAGGGAAGCCACCTAGCCAATTCATTATATTTCTTTGTACTCCTCTGTTCCCAAGTAGAATTATTTGCTCAAACAAAGAAGTTCTGCCTCCAGTAGGGCTATCAATAAAACAAAGTATTTCTATTTCCAAAGCATATTTGAATCTAACAATTCTTAAATTTCACATAAGATAATAGGCTCAGGAAACACTAAGTGCTAGTGTCTCTGATCCAGGCACAAAACTTTAGTCAGACCAATAATTAATCTTGGGAATAGAGGTCCACAGCACCGCGATGGGTGGTTTTGCTTCGTGCTTTTCTTTCCTCTTGATTTTGCTCTGGTTTCTCTCCACGTGGAGGGCACACAGAGCAGCATTTTATTTTGCATGGTTTGGAAGCTCTTTTAGTATGCCTTCTCTCCAGATTTTGAGATGATGCTTTTTTTCCTCTCCATAATTCATCCTTTGATTCACCACCCTTCATTACCAGCAGCTGTCTTGAACCTCTGACGCCTTGGCAAGACTAGTGGAGTTTCGGCATCAAGGGAGGTGTTTGGTTTGGTTTCGTTGTTTTTCAGTGTCTATCCCGCATTCTGGTGATGTTCATCTATTTGCGCGAACCACTCACGGTTCTTGCTGTCCGAGAGGTAAGCGCTCTGCCTGCCAGGGCTCGCACCTGGATGTGGACACGTGGAAGCATTTGTTTTGCAACAAGCTGCCTGGATGCTAGTTTTGTTTTTGTAATTGTGTACCATCAAAACATGCAAAAGATGTGAGCAAACAGGCAAGGAAAAAGAATAGTAAAGAAATATGAGAATTCCACGTGTTTTAGGAACAATTCTAGACTAGATTTCTTTCAGACCCGGTTACCTTTCCTTTTGACAGTCAAGAGACCTCAGTCATAGCAGTTTCAGTGAGCCAAAGTAAAAATGAAAGGCAGTTTCTTCCACAAGGTTGTTAGTACTCTCTGAAATTCTGACTAGCCTCTAAGTGCTAGGGTCTACCCTCAGGGTTTAACAGTGTGGGAACACTTGGCCCAGGCACCTCATAACCCCCGTCTCCACCTTACTGGTGAAGATATGCCGTAAAATGGCAGAAATTCAACGAGTCAGTAGAGGAGATTATATGATGGCAGATATTTTCAAATAAGTTTACCATCATTGCTTTTTTTCCACATTTGTGCTAATATTCATACAAGTAGTTATGCAAACGGATTTTAAATGGTTTGATTATATACCTAACAATCAGGTTTTCCTATTGCTTCATTTAGCATTTTCTGCCAGAATATTTGACAAAATGTTTTTTTATCGTAAATATAGGAGCATTTATACAATAGTCTTTTTATGTGGTCAGTCTTCCATTTGAGAATGGAAAGTACTTGCCATTTTTGTCAGGATAATTGTGAACTGCCTTAGTGTAAAAATTGGAACCATAATGAGATTTGATTGGCGCTCTGGTAGGTTATTGTACTGGCAAAATGCTGATATAAAGAAAGCTTGCTGAAAGAAGATGGACAATTAGTTGGTTTGGATTGTTACTTTGCTTTAACCACCCATGCTTAAGTGAGTGTTTTTTATTATTTCCTGAAGTATTGTTACATATCATTGCATGGTGACGTAAGTCAGCCTTTGAGAGGCTTTACAAATATACATTCTAGCCTTTTTCTATATATAACTAATCCTCAATTATAGGTGTCATTTACACAATTTATTTGAGTCATTCCTTTAATATGATATCATTTTCCTGGCTGGCATTATAAAGATTTCATCAAATACAAAGTTCAGTAAACTAAGAAATTCTCCCAAGACATCAATGTCATTTGTATAGAGGTAAAAGCATATTATGATCTCTCTATATGAAATGTGTCATGCCAGTATGAGATATCAAACCCGCTGATTTACCAAACAAATAGCCTCTATTAGTAGTTAAATCCTGCTTTTTATATGGCTCAACACTCCTCAACCTGAGGGATCTCAAACTTCATATGGTGTTTTCAAGTCAGGGGAAATGAAAATAGGGCCCACTGTGAAAAAACCTGGAAAGTATCATCAGCAAGTTGCTTATTTCTGGCACATTAGTTAATTACTTCACAAATTGTTCATCGTGTTCCCATTTCACTTTTATAAGCACAATAACACTCTCTTTTTCTGAATGTTGCCAACATTTAATTTCTTAATGAATCAATGACTATTTCATAGGTTATAAATTAACATATGTGTTCACCCAACCGAGTGGCTACACTGCATTTTCAAACATTTGTTGGAACATTAGGGAAAAATCAATACAACCAGCATCACTTTTGCATAAATAATATATTTTCTCTTAGAATTTAAGATTAAACTTGTTCTTAAAAATTAGCAGCAAGATGTTAAAAAACAATATTTTTCATGGGGAGTTTATCTAGTACAGCAGTAATGGAGAAAATTTGTCTTTTTTATGAGATTTTATTAAACCTTCATTTGCTGTTATTGTTGCCACCCAACCTATTACCATTTCGTCATGAACTAGTGTTTCATGCCTTATATTGAGGAAATTAATCTATCAGGAAACCACATGCAGAGCTACTATATTAGAATCCATGATGGGTCAAAAGTTCATGGGGGACCCTTGATATAAATGCACTTTCTTTATATGGGAGGATCCCATTTCAGAGAGTTTAGTTTGTGTCATGCCAAAGAAACTTTGCTAAACAGAGCTTCCATTCTAAGTTTGCCCATCTCTAAGACTCCATAGGTAGAATTATAAAGACAATCCAGTGTAACAATAATATCAAAATACATAATATTAAGTATGGTGATTTATTCTCTCATAGCCCTGTTGCCGACATCACCTTATATCACAGTATGTGTACTTGACAAGTGGTCAAGAAAAACTACTGTATTTGAATTGCTATTTTGTACTGCTGAATTAAATGCAAAGTCAAAATAGGTGTATTTTTAACAACAAATAAATCGTAGCTTGAAATTCATCATTTTGTCTATTTAATTTTTTTATCATTATGGCCTGGAATCACACTGAATGAGTTCTTTGTCATTCCAGAAGTTGTAGGTGTGTGCGTAATCTTTATATGTGAGGCAGTACTGGCCAAGAAACATTAAGTGACTTTCTTGAAAGATATGTGAACTTTTCATGAGCTAGTTGTTTCATGAGTCTCAATCTTCGGCAGAATTCCAGCATCACTGTCTCTGATATGATCTTGTGACAGATTAACACAGTTTCCAAAGGTCTTAGAAAGTTTTTCTTGCTGTTATGGTATCGACAGGAGCCCCCAAGGCAACTGTGTTCCTTTAGCGGTCATCCCAGTTGAAAAGAAAATTGCTCCTCTAGACAGTTTTATTGTATCTCTTTGTGGTTGCTAAAAGAAGCTTCCTTACCAAGTCAATTTTATTTCCTGCTTTTGATTGAAATTTTATTTTATAAGAATACCTAGTAGTTTATTTTCTCTTCAGGTATGACTTTCTGAATTCAAATGAGATAGGATGTCTCTGTTTTTGCTTTCTTATTTGTTTTGTCGACAATCATTCCCTTTTCTCCTGAAATGTCCATGGAAGGGCTCACTGCCTTCACATTTTTATTTAACAAAAGTCCCTTGATAGAAGCTGAATTACATGTCTTTAGGGCCATATTCTGTTTGGCTTCATTAAGTCAATTGTAAATATACAGATTAAAGAAGTATCTGATAATATCAGACTATTTCCTTGTAATGTTACAACCTTATAAAAGCCTGCATACGCACCACAGAGCCTCAGTTTGTGTTCTCAGAGCATAATGTGTGTAATATTTTCATGTACCTCTTTTATTCCCCAGTTGTTTCTGATGTGTAAATCTGGTTTCCCCAGATCGTATTTTAAGCTATTTGTGAATAAGAATGGTGCCCTCTGCTTCTTTTATGTTTCCCACCATACTAAATTCATTATTGAATACCTTGTAGACACTCTCCTAATATTTAGTAAATAGATGATAGAAAATAATTTTACTATGTAAGAGACCAACGATTGAGAGAAAATAAATGATTTCTCTCTTTTACACAATAAGAGATGACTGAATCAGGAATGATGCAGTTTAGTAAAGAGCCATTTAGATCCAAATTACATGTATGTTTCCATGTGTGTGCATGTGCACATCTCTCTCCGTTTTCTTCACGGAGGTTTATATGTATACCAAGTCTTTGCCACCATTCCAAAATAATGCTGAATAAAATGCTATTTGATTAATCATGTCTTTTTTTATATATACATGAGAAACACTGGTTGAAGAAGTAGTAATGTCATAATTGTCCTGGGAGTCACAACGTGGGCACACTGAACTAGAAATCTAAGAATGTAGCTACTAAGCCCTATTCAAATGAATGTAGGAACTGGGCAGCTTCCTCCTTTTGTTAGGATCTCAATTACCTCAAATATTATATGAGAGTATTAAGTTTGATTCCTATGGCCCCTAGAATCTCTTTTGCAAGCAATAAGTCCCTCAACTTTGCATTCATCATTAAATTTTTAATAAAATCCACAGCAGTGGGGTTGAGGAGAGTGCAGATCTGATGAGTACTCCTCAGTACTGGTTGACCAGGGGATCACCTTTGAAATAGATGGGTTATACCTGGGGAGAGAAACAATTATTTTCTACTCATGATCAAAACACTGGACATGGGATTCTAATAAATCTTTCATTATAACACTATTTTATTTTTCTCTGCTTTGATTGTCTGATTTATTTATATAAAAGTAACATTAGGATTCTACTAGGGGCATAATTTGGCTTGACCAATAAAGGATAACTGTGTGTGTCTTCTAATTGCCTCCGCTAATTGTCCTACTCTTCATCCTGCTGTACTATGGAAAATGTCACATTTCCATGGTCTGCGACTTATATAATAAATGAATGTGTGAACAGTATCAAAATAGAGCAATTTACTGTATGTAAAGGGAAATAGACAGCTTTTGAAAATGGAAAGGTATATAACTAGGTATTTCTAAACTAAAAAAATTCTCATTTGGGCTTAGAAATATGCTTTTATGGTTCACATAGTTATTATATCATCTAATGAAGGACTCATTTGCCTAGTCTCTGTTCTTGCCCCACTGGTAATGACCCAGGAAATAAATCAAGTGGACTTAAAGCTCAAATCTCATTACCCCGTACAACAAGAGAAAAATATATGATTTTCTTCCTCTGTTAATATCAGGTTTTTCTTTGTGCTGGTTTGTTTAGTTTCCCCCATAGTGCAGTCTTCTAAACATTTGTTACTTCTCTTTTCATGCAATTTAAATTAATGTGGATAATTGTAGTAGTTAGAGGCTTTACTCTCTCAGATGGTAATTATCCATTCTATAGTTTCATTCCAAACCCAGTAAAACAGTATTAGAAAAGCTGATATTTATCAGAAGGGATCTCTGGGTACAACTGAATATGCAAGACTTAACAAATGTATAATCTTAGGTCAAATTAAGACAAATTTACTCTCAAAGTTCCCCTAGTTATATACTGTGTTAACGGGTTTTATTAGTGTTACTGTAAAATATCAGCAAGCTTCTGATATATTCATGGGAATTTTCTCTTCTATGAATTTTTCGAGTCATAATTCCTTAGAGTTTATACATCTACTTTTGATGGCAAGAAAGCATGCTTGAGATTTCTTTGGAGGAATTGTTAGGAAATACAACATCCAAGCTTTGGTGGTCTGAAGGAAGAGGAAGGGCTAATGAACCGAGTTTGACTTAGTTTTGCTTATCTATTCCTTTACATTTAATTTCATCGAGAATTGAAAATGCTGGCATTTGAGATTTCTGAAAATTAAACCTGAGGAGTTCTGTCCTATTCCCTCATACATGAGCCAGGAAAAGCTGTTTCTTAGTTTATAGTCTCCTTTCATCGATCTCTAAATGGCAGTGAAATTAAAGATAAACTTCGAGGACATCAAATCTGTCATAAAATTCCTATTTATGCACAAATTAATTCATTCTGGAGAAACGCAGTAAGATCAATGTGTTCCCACGTTTCTCCTTAGAAAACGTATTTGAAGGTGACAATGTGTATAATTCTATCAGGAACTGTGAGGATTCTGAGTACATTTAACTTGTAGGACAGTGCCGAGGAGTTCATGATGTAGCTTTCCACCGTTGACAATTTTTTCCTGACTGACGGAGACAGCCCACCTCAGTGGTACAACCTTTAGAGGCACTGTGAATATTTCTTAGACACGGCAATGCATGAAATTTTCTATCTCATAACATATTTGTAGACATGTGAGGAAAGGAATTACAGTGGTAGCCACAAACAGCCTTTTTTTGCATGTTCATGGGGTCACAGAAAATAGGGGAATAGAGGAACTCACCTCTGAGCCCCAGTATAGACATCATAAGCATGTGTATTCTCCACTATCACTTGCCAGCTGTGTGGCCTTGGGCAACTTATTTGCATTTCTGATCTTCAGATTCCTCATGTGAAAAATGGGATATTACCTATACCAGGGGTTCAGTAAGATCACTTATGTGAATTGTCTGGCACATATAGGTGCTCAATAAATGTTTGCATGCACATCACTGTGGTTGAATGAATGTTGGACTAAGGCAGCCTTCTATGTAACAAAAGTTTTGGAAATATTTTTTGAGGCTCATGCAATTGTAGAGTCTAAAATTTAATTTTAGCTTAGAAGTGTGGCTTATGGAAAAGCAATCAGTTTTTTAGTTTCTTATGAAACACTTTTATAAAGAAAAATATCTCTGTGGGTGCTTTGTTATTCTGTTTTACTTGGTTGAGTGTACTTCTTTGTTCATTATAGGCTGAAAGCTCTTCTAAGTTAAATGAACTGAAGAATATCAGTGGAAAAAAACAAAAAATACTACACTCGTACAAGTTCATGTTACATAACTCTGAGATCATTTCAGAGCTAAGAAATTCCATAGCTCACCTGTCTGTCATTAAAAACATATGGTCAGTCACGAACATGTACAGACAGGGCATCATGATAGTCTCACAGTCGTAGCTTTTGTATTTCTAGCTTTGTTGTGGACCCAAGATAGGCTGTGAATGCTGTATGCCATGTATCAGAAGGGAGCAAAGAGTGCGTGAAAGCTACTAAAAGAAAAATTGACATGACTGAATCTAACAGCTTAGTTATCCATTTCAAGGGATAATTTATTTGGAATGCTACTTTATTTCCTAAGATATCCCATAGTTCATCACCATCGCTGCTGTTCTGCTTGTAGACATGTTCTATCAGTGCATGACTATAACAGGCAGGACATAATATAGTGAAATATGAAAAGCTCTCTCAGAAAGAATCAACTAAATTTGAAGGAAGATCTGTTTTTGCATGTTAATCATATTCCTAACCTTTTAAAATTCTGATTGGCTGATTTATGAGTTGGAGCTCATAATTTTGTGAATTCCTTATAAGGAAATCACAACAGTCTCCACAAAGATGATTCACTCGAATTCAGATAATATATCATTTCTCTCTTATAGCCTTTTCTTATAGATTGGGAGACTGAGGGTGCAAGTAAGGCTTTCTGAATACAATGATACACAGTGGGGAAAAAACATGTATTCATGGACATAAATCATTACTAGACATTTAATTGGGTTTTCCAAGTGCGTTAATCCCATCCATGTTTTAACATGCCTTTGAACCCAGAGTGGCCTCATAAACCTAGCCTGTACCTAGATATAGTAGGGACTAGGTATCTGTGGGTTGACTGAAAAATGGGTTTTTTAGCCTTTTCTTCTTTATGTCTTTTTCTGTTCTCTCTATTCTTTGGTCACTCCCCCAGTACTTCTATACTAAGCCATACTACTACAGGTTGAAGATGTTTCTGTTCATTCAAAATAAGTATTTCTCATCTAGAGCAAAACCTTTGATTAATAGTAATGATGCCTTAGCAACTAGCATGTATTTTCTCCATAATTTAACAGGAACCTGAATTCCTATAAAATGCAAAGATTGAGAGGGTACAACAACAACAACAAGAAAAACTCTTGGAGGATTTAGGCCCCAACTCTTAGCTCTTGTTCCCTATAAAAAGAGGCACAAACCCCAAAATATTCAAAATGGTTCTTACTGCCTGGTAGAATCATATGTGCTGCTTATTTTTATGCCTTTATTAAAGTTTCTAAAGTTAATTTTGTGGTATTACCTTAAACAATATTAAAAAGCAAAGCAATGTGCCCTTTAGACAGTATCTAAATTACCTCAATTTTTCACTCCCCTTTGTGCGTAGAGATGTTGACTTAATATGTGACATTGTCACTAAGATGGATATTAGATGATCACAATTGCCTCAGTGTGAAAAAAGGGAGTAAAATAAATAATAATAAAATAAATATAAAAATCACAAGAATTTTCCTTTCACAGAATTATTGTTGCGTGTGGTATACAATGCAGAGTTAAAAATATAGCAGACTGTTATGATTTCTCAAGATTTTTGTAACAAAATCATGAATAGTTCAAATTTAAGAAAGATTTAGATTTCATTTATCCTTTGCCTTGGAGTTGAGTAAATCCTGTTTCTTGGGCTAGGTGACCAGGACTTTTAAAAAAATGTGTATATCTAACAAACGTTTGTGTTTGGAGCTATTCACAGCACTTTAGCCCTGCTTTTGCATCCTACAAAGTGCAGCTTGCTTCATTGGGGAAAGAAAGGACATAAGAAAGTATCCATAGTATTAACAAGCTCATAGCCGCAGAAGTTACCAAGTAGCAAATTAATAGGAACAATGAAATGATTACTTGGGAAAGTGGCAACAGTTAGGGGTGCTCTTCAGAACCATAACCATGGGAACTTCTAAATGTTTGTCCTCCACTGTTAGTTTACCTTGTATTGTATAGCACTATTTAGTTCTCCCTTGATTGCACCTCCTCTGAAGGGGAGATAAGAGGAACCTTTCTCATGTTTGATTATCATTCTCTCCAATACCACTATCTATTGCCCCTTGACAATTTTTATCTTCTAGATCATTGTTACGCCCACCAACATTACGCTTGCTATAAATCTTGATGATTTCAGTAGCCATGTAGATGATTCTCAAGTGGTCAGTTCCTTGAACTTTTCTCTGGTGATCTTGTCCATCCCATCTCATTCATCCACTCTTATGGAAAACTTTAGACTGCCATTAAAAGTAACCTTTACCCTCTTCCCCATCTCAATTTCAAGCATCCCACTCTTTGACCTTTACAGTTCATTCCTTCTACTCCCCAGATTCTAACAATTTCTGGATCCCACCAGGAGAAGTGTATGTTACTCTAAAACCTTTCCACAGTTCCTCAACCTCCCCTTCCATTTCCTCACTTATCTCCTTCCCCAGCTTATGTGACACAATCCATCATGATAATCATTCTTTCATACACCACAGATTTAATTCAGTTTTCCTTTTCTCCTCCCATTTTAATTGACTGGCAACACCCCAACCCTTGTTAAATTCACATCTATGCCAATTCAACATCTGTGCTAGTGCTGCTGGAGGAAAACATAATCTGCTGACTGGTTTCTCTTTAATTTCATGACCATTGCTGGACCATCAGTGCTGCCCAGTAAGCCTACTCTACAGATGTGTTGCTGATTTTACTTTGTTTTCTCATCTATAATATGGGGATAATAATAGAAAACTATGTCGTAGGGTTGAGAGATTTAAATATGTTAGCATATATAAAGCCCAAAAAACGGTGCCTGGTACTTTAAGTGCTTAATTTCTCTTCCTCCTCCTCCACCCTCCTCCTCTTCCTCCATTCCCTTCTCCTTATTAGTATTAGTATTATTAGAATTTCCCTAGTCGAATTACTTTTATACCAACCTACTTGATTATTTCATGCCTTCTTTCTCCTGAAATACTGAATGTCTCCTCCCCCTCCTCATGCTAAGATTCTTGTTACACAGAGAAAATAGAAAGTCAGAACAAAATTTCCTTGTGCTTCTGCCATTGTATCTACTTACCCACTTTTATCTGTGCCCACTTACATTGGCCCCTGTTATTATGGATCACAAGGCCAACCCTTACAATTTTGCACTAGATTCAACTCCATATATCTTACTCAAGGTTACTACTCCAGAAATTGTTCCCTCCTCTCTCCCATGTCACCAAATTTCTCTAACATGTAATCTCTGCATACAAACATGCTCTTATTTTTCCCATTTAAATAAGAAAAATCTCCCTTTATTATACATCACTCACCAGCTACCAATCCATTTATTAGTTTCTTGTTACAGCAAAACCTCTCAAAGAATTGTATACTCGCTTTCACTTCATCATAATTTACTCAACTCCAGTCCTCAAACTTCCTCTTATTTGACCGAATAGTGGTAGTTGATGCAGGTCACCACTCCTTCCTCCTGAAAACCCTTTCTTCACTTAGCTTCCAGGACACCACACTCTCTTGATTTTCCTCTTCCCTCATTGACCAATCCTTCTAAGTTTGCTTTGTTGGTTCTTATCTTCCTCAACTTTAGTCTCTGGTGGGATCCAGGACTCAGTTCTTGAACCTGTTCTTTTCTCTATCTATGTTCACTCTCTTGATATACCATTCTCATGACTTCAGATACTATCTATAGATGGGTGACTCCCCAAATTCTCCAACCTGGACCTCTTACCTAAAATCCAGAATCATATTTCCAGTTGCTTCCTTGACCTCTCCATTTGGATGCCTAGTTAGCATTTCAGTTAACTTGTCCAAATAGAAATCTTCATATGCCTTCCTTGAATTTGCTCTACCCACAGTCTTCTCCATCTCAATAAATGGCAACCTCATCCTTCCATTGCTTAGGTCAACATTCTTAGAGTTGCCTTGCCTCTTTTCTTTCTCTAACGTTACATACCCAATGCATCAGCAAATCTTGGCTTTTCTTTCAAAATATATATACTTGAGAACCAAACCAGTTCTCATCCCCTCTATTTCTACTTATTAGGTCCACCCTCTCCTAACTGGATCATAGCAACAGCTCCTAATTAGCCTACCTTTTTACATCCTATGCCTCCCCACTCTGTTCTCCATACAGGCATTTTTTTCAAATGTAAGTCAGATCATGTAACAACTCCTCTGTTCAGATTCCTCCAA
This sequence comes from Equus przewalskii, assembly GCF_037783145.1. NCBI lineage: Eukaryota > Metazoa > Chordata > Mammalia > Perissodactyla > Equidae > Equus > Equus przewalskii. The sequence continues at coordinate 111,219,455 of NC_091863.1, read as the reverse complement.
TGGCTTCCTCAGAGTAAGTTCCAAAGTCCATAGTATGAACTAAGACTGTCTATAGCATGATCCCTCAGCTATCTGTCTGACTGCACCCTCCTAATACTTGCTAGCTTCTCACTCACCACTCACTATGCTCAAGTCACATTGTCTTTCATGCTGTTCCTTCAGCATATTATATGATGTGTTTCTTCTGTGTCTTCTGCCTGGACTTGTCTTCCCCAGATATCCCCATTGTTCACTGTCTCAGTACCTTCATGTCTCTGTTCAAATATCACCTTATCAAAGAGGCTTCCCTGACTAATTTAAAATAGCACTTTGAACCCTCATTCTCCATCTTCCATTGTCAGTTATTTATATAGCACATATAAATAGGTCAAGTCATGGTAAATATATTGGATGTATATTTGTTGAATAAAATGTTTATTTTCATATTGTTTGTATCCATATACTAGAATATAAATTACTTGCAGGCAGGAATTTTGTTCACTGTTTCTATTAAATCAATGAATATGTAAATATTTATTTATTGTCTCCCTCTATAGAATGTCAGCTCCTTGAGGGCAGGGTCTTTATTTTGTTCAGTGATCTATCCCCAGTGCCTGGAACAGTACCTGGCATATAGTGAGTGCTCAATACATGTATGTTGAAATATTTAATTAATTTATTAATTTGTTAAGCTTGAAATGACTTCCAAGAGTAATACTCAAACTCAAATAAATGTGATGAATAAATATCCAAGTGCTGTATGAGGAAAACATTGATAAACATTGACTGTTTTTTTGAGATTCATATTTATCCTACTCCTTGATATAAGAATGCTGATTTATTAAACAACTGGTAAATAGAAATATGAAAACCCACAGGTTTTTCTTGCTAAGAGAACTCCACTGTATGAAGCAAAGACGTCATTCGGCCTAATTTATATTCAATTCTTATAGTCCAACCATTGATTTCTTTCTCAGTTGTTTAGATTTGTTGCTAGGAAACACTATGAGTGTTTTAAGTATAACATTTGTTTCCACTGAGTTATGTAACCATGTTTAATATGTTTTTAATATCCTTTATGATGTAGATTAATAAAGGAGATGATGGTGATGGTGACGATGGTGGTGATGATGTGTGTGTGCCACAGCTAAAGAACAACTTTGAGACTTTCTGTTCAATTCTCACACACACACACACACACACACACACACACAACCCACTCACTACTAAAAAAGAATTACAAAGTGGGTCAGTCTTATAAAGTATTTTTAAAAAGATGCAATTACACTTATTTCCTAGCTTAACTCAAACTGTGCTAATTCCTTTTTTAGTAAGGGTCCAGAAATGACATGATTTAGTGAAATGATGTATAATTAATGTCTCAGTTGTTTACATGTGAATTTAAGTTATTTGAGGACTTCAGAAAAGTTTGTTCACAAGTACTTTTTTACTTCTAGTTTTTATTTTATATGAAAATGAAAAGAAGTTAAACATCATCACAAACTCACCACCCAGGGTTTTTGGTGCCTGTCACCCATGTGCCTCTCTATGTGTATATACACATGTGTGTACTTGATTGTACGTAAACGTGATAGTTCTCTATGTGTGGTTTCCGGCATTTGTTTTTTTTCACTTACATCTTGTGCACATATTTCTATGTCAATAAATGTACATGCATATCATCATTTTTAAGAAGTGAATAATATTCTATTGTATGTATGTACCACAATTTGTTTATCCAATACTCTGTTGATGAATGTTTAGATTGTTTCCTTTTTTATTGTTATAAAACAATGCTGTGGCGAACATCCTTATATATGTAGTTTTTTCATTTGATTTGCAAGTATTTTTAAAGTTTCTTCTTCGGTGTCGTTATTTTGTACTCTCTATATAAATGGATCGCTAAACAAAAATAAGATTCTATCCTATTCTGTTTTTAAATTGTTGTAAATTTCAAAGTAGTGAAATTTAAATAAATGAGATTTTACTCTGTACTTTGCCCCAGAGCCCCCTCTTAAAGTATGTTCAAGGGGAATGAAAGGGCTCATTAACAGATAGAGCTATTTGAGTTAAAGATCAAATCTGTTGAACATTTTCCCTTAAATATACCAATCTTATCTTCTTAACATTTTTTGTTATAGTTGATGCTGACAATAAAAACTTTGGAATAAGCTATAATTTGTGCATCCATGCATATTCAGGTCTGAAAATGAAAGAAGAATATGACAGGTTTGCATGTAGCAACTTCCCACCCACACATTTCTTTCCTTTCTGATTCTGACACTTCAGCATTTGAAACAGTTCCCATGAGCAATACTGAGATTCAGACTATTTAGATCTAAAGGGAAAAAAAAACACAAGATCTCCTTCTGCTTGTATCGAGCACCTGAAAACCTCTTTGAAGAAGTGCTGAAATGTACATCATGCTGTTATCTGTTTTGCACACAGGAGAAATCCTAAAGGTATTTTAGGGAGAAGCAGGAGGGGGAATCTACAGATATTAAGGACAGCATAGGGCCTGGAGTGAGGGAAGGAGCCCCAATCCACATTACTAAAGTGACATATTTCCAATATATTTTTGTCAACTTGTATGTGGATTGCATGTCACTTTCATGCAAAGATATCACATTTTGTTCACAGCTTTTAGAAGAAGGCACGTAAGACAGGAAAAGAGAGAGGACTCTTCGTTGAAAAAAGTGTGGGTTTACCATCAGATGAAGGGGTTATTGGTAGTTGTCTGAAGTAGACTGAACTTTTGTAACATTAGCCTGTTCTGTGCCATATAGAACCAGCCTAAGTCCATAGGAGTACATTTCCTTCCTAGTTATTCAAACCTCACTACAATAGCCATAAGATTTTTTCGTCCTTTATCAAAGAATATCAATATTGTGAAGGGCCTTACAGATCATTTGGTTCAATCTCCCTCTCCCAAAAGAAGGCCTCCTCTTCCTTTCCAGTGCTAAGCCCTCTGTCTTTCTCTTGATTGCATCCTTTCTCAAAGCCATGTGGACCTAGATGCATCAATTATCCTTTTTCCCGTACGTTCACTATCTGCTTGACTACTGGCTTTTCCCCATTGGCATACAGATCATTTCAAAACTACCCATCCTAAAAAGCCCCTCCTGGGACTCTGTTCTCCCCTCAAACTGTTTACCTGGCTCTTTCCCTTGATAGCCAAGAGCCAACTTAATCTGTGTTTACTTTTTTAAAATTTTCTCATCTACTTCTTAATTCCTCAACCTCATTCTATCTCCTACTCTCATTACCATCCTTAACCTCCTGTCGCTAAGGTCACCAGTGACCACCCAATAAAATCCATCATTCCTTTCAGTCCTTACCTTATTTCTCCTCTCTGCAGCACTGGACCATGTTGATCATCTCCTCCTCATTGAAGCTAACTCTTCTCTTTGGCTTCCCTGACACGGCTTTCCATCTGTTCCACAACACTACTATTTTTCTTTTGATTCCTCCCTTTCCTTCACCTCTTCTTCGGTGTTGATGTCTTACCTACCACCAGGTTCCAGCCTCAGTGGCTGTCTTCTATTCTGCTTGTATTCTCTACATTATTAAATCTATTCTCATGGCTTCAGTTACCATCCATATGTAAACAATTTACCTCTTTAGAACCAGAATTGTATATCCAACTGGCTACTGCACATCTCCATTTCACTATCACTAATGACCCTTCAAACTGAAAATACCATCAATGGATCATTGTCTCTATCTCCCAAATAGAACAGAATACCCTGCTTCTCACCCTGTAGTAACAGCCTTTTGGTGTCCCAAGTTTAAGCAGACTCCAGCATCATGAATAAATGATACTTAATATTTGCTTTCTAGATGCTTGCAGTGGTTAAGAGGGAGGGCTCTGCCAGACTATGTGGATTCGAAACTCAGCTTAACTGCTTATAGGGTTTGTAATTTTGCATAAAGGAATTAAGCCTTCTGTCCTCTAGTTTCCCCATCTATAAAATGGAATAATAGTAGTATAGATTTCATAGGGTCCTCAAGAGAATTAAATGAGATGACACATGCACAGCGTTTTAAAGTGTTAAGCACAGAGAGTTAATAAGTGTTCGATCTTATTATTTGCTGTTACAGCCCATGTAGTGACATGCTGACTTCAGGCCAATATGTAGCAGTTTATAATTCTTGGAAAACTACGAGGATCTTATCATGTATTAAATTGTCATATTTTTCTTTTTTTCTAAGACTGAATTAATAAGAGTTATATAAAGTCCAAAAATACAGTTATTTCCAGGGACAAACTGATCCGCAAGGACACAGCCTACCCTCATCAGCCAGTGCCCATCGCTGCAGCAGGACAATTCAAAAGGAAAACATAACTCAAGGAGCTATCCATTTCCCGCATAGAATCACAACTGAAGAGAGAAAATCTGAAGTGCAATGTTGAATCGGCTGCTGTTGGGAGACCCTGGTCTGCACTCTATCTGTATGCTTACTGAAGGGAGCGCAGGGCAGGGTTTCCCATACAGAGGGCACAGGCTACCACCGCATTGCAAAGGTTGATCGGAACTTGATTCCCAAGCCACTTCCCCTGGAATCTACCCCACCAGTCCAGTGCTTCATGAAAATTCAAGTGCTCTGCTCATAAGAAGAAGCTCAACCCTGATAAGTTTCTTCAGGAGTCATTGAAATGTCCTTGTAACTTATAGTCTCAGGTTGAACAAGAATTTTAACTTTCTAATTGAAGTCCTCTCCCTCCTTTTCCTTCTCCCTCCCTCTTCTCTCTTCTCTATGTCTGAAGGAACACTGGTCTTATGCATGTTTATTTTCTGTTTATCAATATAATGTATGTTCTTTGTAGAAAATTGGAAAATACAAAAAAGTATCCACAAAAGAAATCCACCTATCCAGAGAAAACCATTGTTAACATTCTATCATAGTTCCTTATAGTGACTGTCGGTTTCTCTTTCTCTCTCTCTCTCTCTCTATATGTAGATAATATATATATATATATATATATATATATATATATATATACACATCTGTAATCACTCTATGCATACCATGTTTGAAACCTTTTCTCATTATCATGAATATTCCTTCATGTATTAAAATATTCTTCCATATTTTCATTTTAATGGCTGAATAGTAAGTCTGTTTAGGCTGTTTTCTGTTCCTTTGGTTTTGTTTCTGTGAAACACCAAAATATGTGCAACCTACATGTCTAGGTCAGGGAAGTTGAGGCCTTGAAAAAGTATGAGGAAACAGAATGGTTAATAACGATCTTTTGCTTACAGATTGTGTATTCTTTGACCTGCTCATATATAATAATAGTAATCGACTTCTATCTAACTCTGTAAAATGTGTCGTGTTTTCACATTCATTTCTTCGTTTAATCCCTGCAGCCCCTTGTGAGGTAGACAAGGCAAGGGTTATTATTATGTCTTTGTAGATGAGGAAACTGGTGTTCAGAGAGACAATGTGTTTTGCCAAAGGACGTGTAGTTAATAAATAGTGGCAGAATTGGAATTTGAACTCAGATCTTCTGATTCCGAATCAATCCTCTTTCCAGTATATTTTGCCATGTCCCAGCTTCTTCACTTTATGTAAGTGCTTCTTACTAACATTTCTTATTCAAATAATATCCTTATATGTTTTTTGGTCATAACTTAGGAGACTGTAGCTTGCTCGCCACTTTCCTCATTAGCAGAAAACTGAATATGCCAGATTCTGTCAATAGGAACACAGTTTGCCTTTCAGAAATGCAAATATGCTGTGTATTAATAACCTGGAAAAAACTCTTAGAAGCTGGATTCCTATCGATGATGTTTATGAGGTAACTTATATAGCAACTCAGGCTTTTCTCAGGAAAAGGAAAATCTAATCTTTTTCTCTTTTACAGTTTAGGGAGGCTAGACTGCAGTCATTCAGAGTTTGACTATCTTGATTACAAAATGTGGATGATCAGGTGAAGACACACAATGTAAATGCTGGGGAGTTAAATTATAGGAGAAAAACTTCCTATCAAAAGTTCTTAGAGATAGGTCACATGTTAAAATAAAAAGACTCTGACTAAAGAGTGCCAATGAGAATAGCCCACCCTATAGCCAGCCTTTAAGTTGTTGTATGTCATCTAGTGGTCTTCTCAGTTAGATTCCCGGGCCGTTGAGGAGCAGGAGTGAGAAATGCATGTGTGTGAGAGAGACAGAGACAGGGATACAAAGAGAATGAGAGAGAGATGAGAGAGACTAAATGTGCCTATACTCAGAATGGGGTTCCTCCTCACCTGCTTACCTGAGAAACTGATGACCATTTGCCTCCCAGCCCTGTATCAGCTCTAATTTAGTTGATGGCATTATTGCTCCTTGCCTTTTTTTTTTTTCTTCACAGCAGATTGCTGTTCTTTTTTACTTAAAAATAGTACCTTTTGATGCTCTGTTTTATGCTGGTGCCTGTTACAAAAGTGGTCAGGCACCCACTTTTACCACCTGTTTTATATGAGGGTGAAGACTGCTTTTCTTTCAAGAATTAAGTGCCATTTCATCTCAGCTAAACTGCCTGCATTTAATGAGCGCTTCTAGAATACTGAAACAAGCTATGGAAAAATCATCTGCATATTCTTCATAAATAGAAATGAAATGCTTTTAATATTATCCCTTTGCTCAGATTAATGTTTGGGCATTAACTACAGTGTGCTAGGTGCTTAAGATACATTTCAAAAGGCCCAGCCAGAAGGGCACATTGTAGGTACACAGATTCTAAGCATTTATGACATCTTCCAAAATTATTTTCCCTGTGTCTTCTTAAAAGGCACAGGTGGTGGCTCATTCACTATCCCCTCAGACCCAATAGGAGCAACTGCAGTCAGTACGGTGGCTATACAGTACACGGGGGTGAAACTCCCTGGATTACATAGTTAGACCAAGAATCACTGAAATCATAAGAGCCTTGGCTTGAACCAAAGCCAAGAATCAACGTGATATTTGAAGGTGAATTGACAAAGGTTCTCAGACCTCACAAGACCAAGGAGAGGCAGACAGCCTAGCTTTGTCCCTTCAAATTAGCTATGAATGAAGCAATTTTAAGTTTAGGTAAGGCCTAGATCTTTCTTTGGGGTGATCTCTGGAAACTGAACTTGAGAATACTCTCCAGGGCTAGAGGTTCTCTAACGAGACTAAAGGAGCAAACTCCAGAGCACTAAGAACCCTTTTCATAAAAACAGAGATCTTGGCTGTGTTTCCTCACTTCCAGGGAGCTCACTGGACCCAGCGTGTCCTTGAGTGTTGAGGTCCATGTGCAGCTGAATTTAAAACCAGCATAGGAATAAAACTGAGTGGGCCAGTGTTGAGGAGGGTAAAGGAAGAGAAGGAAACTTCTTTCATATACTTTTGTGTCTTTGGACTTCTCAGAGCCAAACTAGTTACTAGTTGTTGCCTGACTTCTTAGAGCCTGACCACTGTTGGCTATTTGTAGAGAGAGAGATTGAGTTTTTTCACCTCTTTCTTTCCCATTTTCTTAGTCCTTCTGCCACTGTTTCTTTTAAAAAGAGGTAAATAATTTTTCTTGGCCCTATGTAGGAAACCCTCTTGGTATTTTCTAACTGCCAAGTGTTCTATAACCAGCCATCTGTGAAAGGATTTTTTTTCTTAAATTAATTTTTTATTAATTTATTTTTCTTTTCTTTTTCTCTCTCTCTCTGCCCCCCCCCCCCACACACACACGCACACACACAACCTCAGACTAGTGTTTAAGGGTTAATGAGCAACTGATCTCTCTTATGACAACTTCCTTTTTTCAGCTGAACTTTATCCCTTACTTTTCTGAATATTTTCTCCTAAAATATCTTAAATGAGGTAATTTCACTGAAACAAAGGAATAGTGTGTCATTTTGGAGCCTTACAGGTATTGAATATAACATTTTAGAACTGACTAATAATGTGGAATAACTTTGATCTTCATGAAGGCCCTGGCCAAAAAAAAAAAAAGGAAAGTGAGATTTCACATTGTTGTCCTCAAGAGATTGTGTTAACCCAAGTTTCCTCCCAATCTGGATAGGGAGCTTCATGCCATAACAATTTTCAGACTTCACTGCATCAATCAAACAGATTGTTCTTGTAGTGGTAACTTCCTGGGGAATTCGCCAGCTGGGAGTTTTTACCATTGAGCCAAAACAGGCCACTGGAACAGCCATACTCTTTACTTATTCATTTATGGAGCCATTTAAGAAGATGCTCTTGCAGCAGCTGCCTGTTTGTAAGAGCAGCCTTGGGGGTGTGCTAAAAGAGACCTAAATGAGATTAGTAGATGATCAGATGACAAAGAACACCAAAGAAACAGGTGAATCACAGACGAAGATGCTGTGGGATTTTCTGAAGGGCTTCCCCACCGTGACTCTGACAGAACTAAAGTTTCAGCTGCAATGATTTGAGTGTTAAGTATAAAGCGTTAAAAATGTAGACAAGAGTGTGCGTGCCCCCACCCATCTTTCTTTCTCGCTCTTATGCGCACATGCACACACACACACACACACATGCACCAACCCTATCTTATTTCCAATATAAATTTGGATTTTAGATAGTTGGCCAGTTTGCTTTTTAATAAATGAAACGTGCGTATTTGAATGTCTGTGACTAAGGTTGTCTATGACCATATGTCCATTCATTTACTATATGCTTATATGTTGGAGAGTGAGAGAGTAGTTGAGGATGACTCATTTGGGACTAGATACAGAATGCAGATATAACTCAAATATTGCCATCCTCAAGATTTTAATGGATGTCTGTACACAAAGCATGAGTTTAGAAATGCTCTTCTGGTTTCTGGTGTGGATTTAATGTGCACTCTTTCATGAAGGACGTCAGTTGCTTTTTAGATTTTGTTCCTTAAGACTCATTAGTCAACTTTCAACTATCTGTGTATAAATAATCAAGGTAATGTTAACTACTTTATGGATTTTGTTGAGCACTTTGGCTCAGAATTGATTATAAGCAATTAGGACATGGAAAATTGTGATTCCTATATGTAGAAAATTCTCAATTCCAGACCATCTCAGCCTTAACGCACTTCCTAATGCTTCCTCCCTATATGAGTAGGCTTAAAAATACATAATCATTTTAGTATTCACCTAAGCAAAATATAATTAGGAAGATAAACTTCTGCCCTGAATACCATGTTGCCCAATACAGAACTTCGAGAGAAACAGATTTGAGGTAATCTGTTCTCTTGGATCGTTTATGCTGATTTTTTTTTTTCGTTTCCTTAGTCCAGAATCTAGCTTTTGGGAGTGAGGAAAAGCCAAGTCTTGTCCAAGCTGGAGCTCCTTAGAAAGCACAGGTAGCTTAGAAACCCTGCATGAGGCTTTGGACCAGAAGATAAATACGGAAATAGGAAAGCTGGGAGCCTTCTGGAGCACAGGGACACTCCTACTATCATGTATGTCAGCTGGCTGGTGACAGCTCCCAGCAACTACTCAGTAGGCATCAGAGCCTCTGCAACACAGCTGATGAATTTTCTGGACCTCAAGAGGATGGGAGCTAGCTGAAAGCCATTCCCTCCTTCTTAATGATTATCCATTAGTACACCATGTTTTTTTATTGCAGAATAGATTAAAAACAATTAGCAAATGGAAAACTGAGGAGGCCCTTGCTGCTTTTGGTGTTTAGAAATAACTTTTGAACAGAATCAAAATACTCTTTTTCAGAGTCAAATGTGCCATTTTACCTGAATTACATTTTATTTCTCTGTCATGGATACATGCTTTATTCCATCTAAAAATGGAAATTTTCTGGACATGGATTCAGTTTATCTATTGCTGATTGCTGCATTTATTTTCAGATCCTTTTTAGAAAGCATTATTTAGTAAGCTAATTTCTCATGCTGAACAATGTATATATTAAAATGATGGTTGAAGCATATTCCAAAGATATCTTTTAAGTCATACATGGTTCCAGTCACATTGCATATGGAACCCTATTAACTGCTGCTGAGACAGTTTAATCATTCATTGTTAACTGGGAACATTTTTGATCTTACTGTCCTTGTCATTGCCTATCACTGTAGTCTTGTGTAAAAAGGAGCTTTTTATAGGAAAAAAATAATAAAATTAAAGGAACAATGGATCTGATTTTATCACTGCTTAGCAAGTGAATTATTCAATGCCTGGCCTATAGAAATCCGAGTAATGTCATTAGGACCTCATGAATTTCAACTTTAATAATGTGGAATTTTTTATATTTCTCACATAGACTTGGATGAAGCTTCATGTAAATTCAAATTCCCTCATTTCTTATATTGAAGCTTTGTTTGTTTGCATTTTTATTCTACTTCCTCCAAAGAGAAGCAAAATTTGGTTAATATGCAAGTTAGAATTTTTATTGAGGATTGTGTTTTATTTTTCTCAAAGACTAACGTGGTAAAGAAGCTTAGAACCACCTGATGAAATTTGTGTCACATTTAAAGAAATAGTGCTCAATGAGTGAGATTTTGTCATGAACTTTTTCACAGCTTGATTCTATTTTTCATTATACCCCAATTATTGAGTCAAATAAAATGAAACCATTCCTATAGAATGAAACACAAGAAAATGGCAAACTACCTGTGAAAATGAACAAAGAAGTGTTGATCTTCAACTATTCCTATACCTTATTTTTCAACTAATCTAGCAATTCCTCCCCTCTCTTTTTTTCCCCAAATTAATCTAAGGCAGATAAATTAAGTCACTGTCTAATAATGTTGGTGAAAACAGAAGACCATATGAGAAACAAGGAAAACCTCCAAAGGGAATTGCAGTGCCTCCTGGACTTCCTACTATGGAAAGCATCTAATAGAATTAAGTAATGCAGCAGCAGAACGTCATGAGAGTTCACAGTGAAATATTTTCATTCATCCCACTGGTGCTCCAAAGCACCAAGTGGGCTCAGCATCAGAACTTAGAAAACTAGAGCCTTCCTTAGTTATAGGTCTCTCTGTAAAGAAAGAATCATAATTTAGATTTATGTAAGAGGCACAAAGCAAATCATTATTCTGTGTCCACAAATGCCAATTGTGGAGGAGCATCAAGCATCTGAGGGTGAGACTGAGGGTCATACTGCTTCTAATAAACTTCCCCAAGCTTTTATTTTCAGTGTGCAACAAAAAGAGAAGGTTGAGGAAGACACCTGTGATAAGGATTGTGGCAAAGAGGGAAATTGACGTGGACATATACTAGCCAAGTAACCATGTAGTTTGGATCACTTGCTATTCATTTACTAACCCAACTCCTCCAATAAGTGAGTAGTAGTAGTAATAGTTGACTTTTGGAAAGACAACACAGTGTACGTATGTATGTTATCTAAAGGAGCAGAACTCCTCAAACGTGTTTCCATTGGACCTTTGGACTGTACAAGATGGCGTTTGGGGAAGAAATTATTCTTCCTAGTTATATTTTTCTTAGGTGGATACTAAAGTGAGTGTGTATTCCCTATGTAACTCCCTCAAATATAGTAAATTTCAAATCACTTTATTCTAAAAGTGAAAAATATGTTACATAGAAAGAGCAACATTCAGATAAAATGTATGCCATAGCATACTTCTAGGAAGGACACTCCAAATTGTTGGCTAGTGTAGATTGTTTAAACAAAATATACATGTAGATTTAAAAAAGATTATAAGACTGCCATCACTTATTCACAACCCACAAGATTTTCAGGGAAGGCTGTAGCATTTCACTTTTAAAGGAGTGGGTTCTAACAATGGTTGCCTTTTACAAATTAAATTGGAAATCCAGGTAAATTTTGTTTCCCCTGACCAATGTTTAGTTAATAAGCTATGTGATACCTTTGTTTAAACATGAATACTCCAAGCATGCATCAAATTAGTTAAAGTACATTGCTTGTGAAAACAAGAAGAATGGTTAAGTTTATAATGTCCATTTTACATTTCATTTTTAAAAAGTTACTTTATGGAACATTTTTGGCCCATTGATTTAGAAGGTGTTAATGTGATGGTGAAGATCTGTCATTTATTTTTCTTAAGCCACTACTCATGTCCTTCACATTTCAGAAGGATTAGAGAAATAAGAAGACCGACTTTCAAGATTATATAAGGTTGATAGAAAAAGCAAGTTGGCATTTCACCATCGGCTTGAGCTAAGATCCTATATTTTGACTTATATCATTGAGGTGTGATGTGGGCCAATTTCTTTCAGTTTAAGGTATTTGTCAGAATATGCAGGAGATGAGGGTTTACTCATACTTTAAAAAATAAATTGGGCTTTGAAGACAATTTTGAGAAAAAAATCAAGCTGTGATTATGTGGCCTTGTAGAAATAGCATTAATCATCCGTTAACTTGTAAATGAGAAAGGTCAGTATCATTCTTTCTATTATATAAATTATGAAACCCAAAGTTCAAAGCATTTGATAAACTTTAATAAGGGTCTTAGTTAAATCTGGGACAGAGCCAAAGGTCTCGCCTGACTAGAGCTCCTTGATCTAAAAGAACATAACTGGACTTATATAAGCTGCTCCAGACACTTGAATGCTCATCTTTCAGACAAACTGGAAAGTTATTTCCTGTGATACTTTATAAGAATGATTATTCTCCTATACCAGTAAACTGAATTCAAATTTGTCATAATTCTAAGTTTTGAATTATCTACCTAGTCAAAATAAATCAAAAAATTTAATTCAAAAAGTACAGTTAGAGGGGTCAGCCCTGTGGCCAAGTGGTTAAGTTTGGCACACGTTGCTTTGGTGGCCCAAGTTCGGTTCCCAGGCACGGACCTACACCACTCATCCGTAGCCATGCTGTGGTGGCAACCCACATACAAAATAGAGGAAGCTGGCACAGATGTTAGCTCAGGGAGAATCTTCCTCAGCAAAAAAAAAAAAAAAGAAAAAGTACAATTAGAATAATTGGATTAGCTAGTTGCTTTCAATTTAAGCATGCATACAAAAGGAAACGTAGTTTCAAGGATTAGTTTCTCACATGTGCTGCACAGCCTAGCTGATAGCTGTTGTAGTGATGGCAATTTCTATTAGTAATTACTAGTTGTATTTGCTCACACAACTTCCTTTAAAGGAACTTGTCTGTTTTGACAGGCTCACATTTTTTTGCTTGTTCTGAAAATTACTTGGGAAAATTACTTGAGTGCAGAAATTTATTTTTCCTTCTCTCTTAGAAAAAGCATCCCTCCCTCTTGAACACAAATATTGTAGTCCTGGTGAAATCTAACTGCTCAACTTCACTAGTGAGTTTTGTCTCAGTGAGGTTTTGTAATGACAGGTGGGAGCTTATTTTAAGTCTCCACTTTCACGACTGATCCTCAAGAAAAGAAAACAACCAGTAAGGCATAATAAATATTTCACTGTCAACTTGGACGTGATCACTTTAAAACTCTGAAACAAATCAGTAAGGCAAACTCTTCATTAGAATCTTCTGCTGTCTTATATAGTAATTGAAGAAGAAACAGCATCAGTAAAAACCCATATTAATGAAATATTTCAGGGTGTGATTTGTGGCATCAGTGCATTACTCATATTGGGGGTTGGTTGTTTCTTCCAGCAGGCAAAATATTGGGAAATAAACTGGAATTCTGTTGTGGTTTACCAGAGTAAGCCTTCATAAAGGCCAGTCATCAGTAAAGGATTTCGTTTCTTTAAGCATATGGTCACAGCCATGAAGTGAAAAATTGAGATAGTAAAAAGTAGGCAATGTAGTGCGAGCATCACATGTAATATCACTGTATAACATTGGGTCAAAATTTCTAAATAGTATTTTCAAATAAATTATGCATACCCAGGTGATTTGAGGCAAAAGCTCCTAATATTGGATTTTGGGAGTAAGGGCAAATGCCCAACTTTGAATGCTTATGCTGGTATGAAGTCAGTGATTGCTGGAGATATATCTGTGTTTGGTTCTAATAGGATCATTGAAGAAGACAGAGCGATTAATGTTATTTTAATAGTAGTTGCAGTCACATAGACACCTAATCTGTACGTTAGTGGCTGTAATGGGTTGTGTTTATTCATCATAAATGAGACCCAAGGAGATCAAAATTAAAACTAAAGATCCAACTAAATCTTTTCATTCGTTTCCAAGAATCTAGTGCAGTACCCTGCCCATAGGCAATCAATTAACATATGCCAATTAATTAGCTTTGTTTTTGCTACGATTGATTTCCTATGATTCCTAAAGAACGAGGCTTCATGCGAAGGGAACAATATAAAGTCGTCATTTTACCTATAATTGAGCTCAGCGTGTACAGTGGTGATCTGTGAGATGCTGTCCTTTCTGAAAAGCTTCAATGGGGTCATCAAATACAAGAGATTATTCCATTGAACACTATCAGTCAGGTTGAAGAAGTCAGGCCTTAACAATCCTGTAGCTGGCACTTTATTCCTTTCTGTATATGGCATTTCCATGGTGAAGATACCTCACAGTGTTTCCATATTAGGATTTCCCAGCCATCTGTGTTTTCCTGGACATTGTGCCTATTTTCCAAGGTTTAGAAGCGTCTCTGCCTATCATTCGTTTTATACTTTAGTAGTACCTACAGAGAGGATTGAAAAGGAGGCTGTGTTTCCCCCTGCCTTTCTTTCTTGTAATCATTTTTACCCTTCAGCATTAAACTAGTGACCTGCTAGCATCTGCCCAGAAGATTTGCTAGTGTTAGACCCATATGCTTCTGGTCATTAACAGTGTGGAATAGCTGTTCCAAGTCGTGTCATTCACAGGCTGTCATAAGAACCCCAAGGTACTGTGCTCTACTCTTCCAATAAGCTCAGCTGAACTCCTTGCCGACCAAGAGAGAGTGCCACAGGATGGTTCTTGTTCTCTGTTCCCATCAGTTCTCAGAAACCATTACAGCCCAGAGAAAGCCTTCTTAGAAAACTTCCCAAAGCATGTCTGCTATTTTCCATTCCAACACCTATGGGATTTATATATGATATTTCATCCTGTTCCATAGGATAAGTTATCTCAAGCCCTGTGCACATTACTGATGTACTGCAAGTGTTTAATAAATGTCAGCCATTTCTATTATCGAATATCCATTATTATGGCTGAGCCTCTGTAGTGGCCCACAGGATAAAATAGCTGTGAAACTTGGGTCTGGGATGCTCTTACCAAGCAGCAGCTCATTCTCTGACTAGATTGCTATGTGTTCTCAAAGATCCCATAGGGCACTATGATTACTCCTACTTCAGTACTCATCTTGCCAACAACACTTGCACATTTATCTCTCCTGCTTCTTTAACCAGATTGTAAACTCTGAAGAAGAAAATAGCTATGTCTTGTCCACTGCTCTATCTAGTGATTAGCATAGTGTCTGAACGTTTCCTGCGTGTAGTAGGTGTTCAGTAAATGTTTGCTGAATGAATGAATGAAATGTCCTAGTATCAAAGGTACTGAATGACTCCCACAGACTGAGAGTGGTCCCCAAAGAAGGTGTGTGTTCTCCAGTTACATTCCCAAAATGTAGAGTTAGCATAATCAACATATGTGCTATGCATACATGCAAAGCATTAATATTAGCAATTATGCTCCAAATATTAACCTCAGCTTGGATGCAACATAATTATCGCACTTAGATATTAATTACAAATCCTTTGACTGGATAGTAAATAGCTATCCTTTCATCATCATTGTGCAATATCATTACTTATTGGGTAAAATATGCTTAGGGTAGCAGCCCCTAAAAGGCACTTTCCCTCTCAAGTAACTGTCACACACACCCATCAACTGTGGTAGGTAGCCCCTTCTTAGCACATCTTAACCCTCTTTCCCTTTTCAGTTTTTCCACCTGCTATTGATAGACTCACCAAATTATACACCTAATCTCAGCTTCTCTTATTTTCCTTTAACTGGTTAGTAAGATCCTGAATAAATGTTTCTTGCTCCTTTTTTATCGTTACTCCTATTCCTTTCATAATAGCTTCCTATGGTATATATGTTGCCATCCATCCAAGCAATAATCTACTGATTGCTGATACTTGACAAATACAGTCCCTGCTTTCTTTGAGCTTATAGTCAAATGGGAGAAACAGATCGAACTGCTAAGTACAATCAAGTGCCTACTCAAGGTCCCCTTTTTACTAATATCTGACCACTACCAGATGAGGACTACCATGAACAGATCACTGTTGCAGAGCAGCGTTCTAGCAGTATTTTTAGATATGGGCATTCACAAAACAACAAGAAAGGCCTGGGGACTAGGAGGTAGACGAGAAGGAGGAGCACTAGAATGAGACGCTTTTTTAGTAGTCACTATCCAAATTTAAGCTCTTGCAATTCATTGCCTGGCAACGGGAGAAGCGGCTTCACTCCTCAAAAGCTGAGAAAGAGCAGAGGAGTGGAAGAGCATTTCCAGAGAAATCCCCTGTGGATTTCTTAGCCAGATGTTTACAAACTAGTGTTTAAATTCTTGAAGATGGAAGATCCTAACCTGTGTTCTAAGGACGACAGATTAAGGACAGAAAGAAAAACAGACTTTACCCAAAAAATGAGTTCGCAGAATTGCAGTACCTGCCACCAGCCCATTTTAAGAACCAAACGCCCACATCATCCACCCCGAAGCAGATTTGATGCTGACTGCAGGCACGAAGTGATTGTCAGTCCTGCTCTAGTTTATACATGGGAGTGATACGACTTTGTTAGCAGCCATCACTGCACTGATATTTTATTCAGGCACAAAGTAATTGTACTTTATATGAATGCAAATGTCCCAGAATACTGCCATTTGTTCCTGAATTTAAAACATCTGCTTTAGAAAATTCTATTCCTTATTACAGACTAAGCAGCCCTTTACAAATCTTAACCTATTTAATCCTCCCAACAACCCTATGAAGAAAGTACTACTATTTCCCCCATTTTAAAGATGAGGAAACTAAGGCCTGGGGTTACAGTACTTGCCCAAAGTTACCCAGTTAGACAGACCTGTGTTCTAATTATTGCTCTTCCACTTTCTGACTTTAAAACCTGTTCTCTCAACCACTATGCAAAGTTGCCTTAGTATAGAACATAAAACAAAGAAGGAAATAGTGTACAGTACAACAGTTCTGGGCAGCTATTTGCCGTTAGCCTTTAGTTAGGATTGTTTATCCACTTTTCCTTTTCCCAGTGTGTTGAAATGAAGAAGCCAAGATGTTTGATCGAGGTGAGCATATCTTAAAAACCAGGTTTCATGAAAAGAACAACTTGAGGCCTAATATGCTTGTTGCCTGATTCTACTTTTTTTTCTGTTTTTTTTTTTTTTTTTTTTTAGTTTTCTCTTGCTGGTTTTCTTTTTTCTTTTTAAAGATTGGCACCTGAGCTAACATCTGTTGCCAGTCTTTTTTTTTTCTTCTTCTTCTCTCCAAAGCCCCCCAGTACATAGTTGTATATTTTAGTTGTGGGACCTTCTCAGCCTGGCCTTATGAACGTTGCCATGTCACACCCAGGATCCGAACCAGCGAAACCCTGGGCCGCCAAAGCGGAGCACAAGAACTTAACCACTCGGCCATGGGGCCGCACCATTCTATTTTATAAAGATCCAGCACCTAGTCCATTAGTTTATATCCAAAAGGGACTATCTTGCAGTGAATACCACCAACCTCTTCTTTACACCTAGATCAGGGCCCTAAACTTCTGCTACTGGCTAAACCATCCCAGGCATTTGGTTAGATACGGTTGCTCCAAGTCCACTTACTAGCAAGGCATGTTGCCAGGGAGTCCTCTTGTGCCCACTTGCCTCACATAGTCATGGTCGTCCAGTGAGTTTGGAATACTGGTACAGTTGACACTTACTGCTGTTGACCAAGTTAACTAAGTTTAGCTAGGTGAAGTGTAATTCACAATTTAAATCATTCTTTTATCTCTCTCCTTCACTATGCTTCCTTTCAAATAATTCCTTTCCAAACAACATCTGAAGTTTGGCACTAAAGTGATTTTTCTATACTATTGTATTTTATAGCACATTGTAGCATTTATTTCTTTTTTAACATCCCTTTTTCTTAAAAATCCTTATCTTTGTTTTGGCAAATTGAAAACAAAATGTGATCCATAGCAAAGAAATGAAATAGGAACCCTTCTACACTATGATATTCAGCCTGAGATACCTGTGTTCTACACGGGACAATTTAAGCACAAGTCATAGCAAGTTTTAAGCCCCCATGAAAAACACATCAGAGTTCAGCACTAGGTTCCTGGCTAAACTCTTCTTGATATTTTAGTGTTTTAATCTTTATTTAATGTATTTTAATTAAATCATCAAAATAATAGCATCTCCTTTGGAAAGATGTATTCTTCATTTATTCTTTTGTTCAGTACAATGAACTGACATTTCTAATATGTTGAGGAGAAGATTTCACTTTCAAATATTACTGAGATAAGCCCTTGAAATTTACTGGCCATCAGGATTTGCTGCTTTCAATGATGAATTGTGGGCACACTTTTAAAAGGTATTCTCCTTACCTATTTCCTTTCATCTTGACCTACCGTTTTTTATGAATAGCCTTTCATGTATAATTCAGGAGAATATTAGTAAAGGTTAGTTTTGTTTCTTTGGGCAGAGATGCTGGTTTCTAATTATAATGCAGTTTGTAACCACAGTGAAAATGAAAGCCCTGATAACTATATATCAGTAGGAGCCTAAATATCATTTTATGACAAATCTCATTCTTTAATACTTCTGCAAAGTCCTTAATAACCTAGAATGTTTTGTCCCTTCAATCTGTCAGGCCATCAATCCATTCATTCAGCAAATTTGTATGAGATGAATACAGAGCTTGAGGCACTGTTCTGAATGCTGGAACACAACATTGAACAAAACATAATCCCTGTCCTCACAGAGCTTGTGTTCTAGAGGGAGTAGACAGACAGTAGACAAATAAACAGATTAACATATAATTTGCTTTGGAGAATAGACCAGCAGGGTTAGGGGGACAGGGTGTGTTGCGAGATAGGGGCAACTTACATATAGGGTGGTCAGGGAAAGCCTCTCTGTAAAGGTGGTATTTGATGGACAAGAGGGAAGGTCCCAAGTGGATATCTGGAGGAAAAATATTCCAGACAGAGGTAGCAGCAAATTCAAAGGCCCTGAGGTGAGAATATGATTGGCAAGGGGGACCAAGCTAGGAAGTCAGTGTGAGTGACATAAAGTGAAAAAAGAGGGCAAGTGATAGATGACAGCAGAGAAGTAGCCAGGATCATGTCACATAGGCCCTTATCTTCCAAGGCAAGGACTTTGGTTTTGACGCTCACTAAGATGGGAAGCTGTTGGAGAGTGTTGAATAGAGGAGTAACGTGATTTGTCTTATGTTGTAAATTAATGTTTTACTACAAGTATGGCTTTTATGGCACTAGTGGCCAGCTAACACAGTCAATTAGCGAATGCTATCAAAGAGTCCACAATCTGCCGCATCCCTCATTGATTTTGCTTTGTTCCACAGCTACAGAATGAACCTCAGACTTTAACCAAACATCGTAGGCATTTGCTCTGTGGGTCACAATGGAATTAGCAAGAATGTGTAATTAGCTCAGGCCATCCCATCCGTACTGCAAGGAGAAAAAAACCGAGTATGTTCATTTAACTCAGCCATCAGCAGTGCAGGAAAAACAACTCCCACTGAAGTGAGTCAGTAGCATCATCATAAACCAAAGCAAGCATATTATGCCTTAAGTGATGGCTCAGTGGCCTTAAGGAAGTAATGCACCTTCCTAAGCACCTAATTTACTACCAGGTGCGACTCAGGCTCAGGGGAAATCGAACCCATTATTTCTTACTCAAAATACAGTAAGTAACTGTGGATAAACATTAAAACTATTTAGAAGAACAGAGAGTTAATGTTGCTAAGAAGACAAATATGTTATCTGCAGCAGTTCTCACACTGGCTTTGTGTGTATGTCTGTCCTCCACTGACTGGTTGCTGTTTGCACACCCATCTGTTTGCTTTCTCATTGGAGTTGCACAGGTAATTCGATGTGCTTGCACACAAACACCACAGTTCTGATGGCTTCACACCTGTTTAATTTGTTTCCTCTTGTTTCTTTCTAATGCTAGAAAATTAGCAAAGTCCCTGACAATTGGGCATGGCCTATGGAGCTGCCCCCAAAGCTATGAGGTTTGAAACACTGTTAATGTTTACTCAAAGTATTTATACTGTTGTTTATTCGGGTCACTTAGCTTACAGCCCCCTGTTCATTCCTTTTTCCTATGATTTTCACCAAATGTCTGACTTCTGTAAACATTCGCTCAATAGATTGGAACTGCAGAAAGTATAACTTCAGTGACACCAAAGTGTGTTTATAGCATATTGGTTCTGGGGATTGGAGTACTAGTGATCTCACCATGCAGAAAGGTGATTTAAAAATGGAGCTTTATTATCTTGTATTGGCACCTAGTGTACAGTATCACTTCTAGTTCAGTATAATTAAATTGACTTGTGTTTGGCTAGTCATAGAATGTACTGCTTTTATGTTCTTCTAGCTATTATCACAGTGGCAACTTTGGTCATTCTGGTGTGATTCTGAAGGATCTGTTTTTAGGTTTCAACATAAGCTGTTTCCATTCTACTCTGTACCTTGACCTAGGATAGTTACACTTTTTTTCAGAGATCGGTAAGTGCTTAGCTGCTGCTGATGATGACAGGAGAACACTTAACTATAACAGATGAAATTACCAAATGAATTCTTTTGAATGGAATAAAGGCTCCATCAGGTTATCATAGTACAGAGATATGCATCCACAGTAGGTCTGTCTCTTGCTTGGCCACTGTAGACTGTGGAACTCAGTTTTGATCTGTTGTCCCTCACCGTAAGAACACACTTTGGGGCGCTGCATGAGTCCTGGCTGCAGCTCAGGAAGTGCTCTTTAGACAATTGTCTGAGGAACGCATCTGCTGTTCCCAACGTGCTGACCAGCATGAGTGTCAACATGTACTTTAGGAAAAATAGTGCATGTGATAGGCACTCAAGAAATTTCTGTTGACTTGAATGAGTGTAAGCCCCCCAAAATGGTATAGAAAATGATCTGTCTTCTAAGTCAACCAGAGATGATACTGCACATTCTGCAAAATAATAAACATTATGTAAAGATGTTGTTCGTAGAAGCTGGGACTCGCTAGGCAAATGACACATTGTGATTCTGTCCACAAACCAATTCCTTTCTGGAGCCAGAATTTTTACCTGCTTTACCTAGAGAACAGTATCGAATAGCTAGACTCATCTGAAAATGTTTTGTTTGATATGAACCAGCACATGTAATTAAATGTCTTCTCTCCTTGCCTGAATAATTGGCGTTTGAGAGTCAACCAAAGAACAAGTCCATGTCTCCTTTTTCCAAGGGTGGGCTTCAGAGCAAAGAGAAGATGGATCCATGACAGGGCGGGGGAGGGAAGAACTGGGTGTTGAACCCACACAACCCTCTCCCTGGAGACAAAACTTGGACAGCAAAGGAAAAGGATGTACATCTGGTACACCCTGTCTCCCTTACCATCATCCCCTTTCCATCAACTGACTTTAAGTCGGAAGTCAGCATTTAGCAGGTTCTGCCTGAAGCTAAGTGAGGGAGTTTAATTCTGAGGACTGTGATTCCCCTGAAGGGCCACATCCTTCTCTTTCTCTTGGGGAAGGAGTGTTGTTTGTACCCTCCTGATGCTGAGGGACGTAGTAGGCACCATCATGTGGCAATATCCCAAATTTATTCTATCTGAGAGGTTAAAAAAAGAGAAGTAATCCAACTGCTGATGCGAGTCATGAATAGATGATGTAACTTATGATGAGTTGGTGATACAATTTATCATCTACCAATCACAGGTTCTTAGAATAACCTTTGTACGGGATCAATATGAGCCATGAAACTAGATACGAATATATTATGAACATTTAAAGTTTTAGCCCCCTTGATTATCTTTAAAGTAATATATACAGCATATTTATGTGTAGATTTTTTATCACCAGCCATCTGGTAAAAATTAGTATGAGATAAATAATTTAGCTTCCTTCTGTTCAGATACAATTTCATTACTCTCTTCCTTGATGCTGCGAACAGTCTTCAAAAATAATCAATTCTAAAGTGCTTTTGCATTCCGGCTGAAGCTGAGCCTGGAGGTTTCTGACATCCTGACGTTTGACTCTTTTTCCTCTGTATGCTGTGAAAAGAAGAGCTGCCAATTATTAGGAAGTGGCCCCCAAAGAATTGCATACCTGGTGGCAGCCTCTTGCACACGCACACTGCTAAATCACAGTGTGGGGACCCATGACATGCAGCAGCTTGGATGTTCAAGAAGTCATTCTTTCGAATTAAAAGAAATAATAATAATGCAGAGCTTAAGAAAGCAACTTGGGAAAGATTAGTTATTATTCTCTGTGACCCAGTAACTCTCTCTAATCACAGTGAAAATTCCAGCCTCTGAAGCTCAGTAATTGGTTTGGAGGAAATATTTTTCCATTCATAAGAAAAATCTCTGCTAGTTTTGGTCCTGGCCTTATTTCTCCAGTCTGGCTTGAGTTGAAGAATTCTATGCTAGAGTTGTAGGAGAACATGTGCAGGATTGGGGAAGGCCTTGAACACCAGACCAGCGAGTTTGGATTTTCTCCTGTAGGCAGCAGGGAGCCATTAAAAGATTTTGAACAGGAGGAATGTAAAAAATAGGACTTGATTTGGATGCATGTTTAGTATAAAAGTGCAATGATAAGATATATTAAGGGAGTGTTATGGTTCTGTTCACAGCATGAATATAACTGGAGAATTCGTCTTGACTAGCTGTCTACTGCAGCTTTTACGGCATGCAAATTTTCAGGGCCAGCTGTGTAAGAGCTTGATGGTAAAAGAACAAAGTAAGAATTGATAATGTGAATATGATTGTAACGAGAGGCAGTTTTGGTGATCAAGGTCATTGGTAACGCAGAATAATAATCATTTTAAAGGGTTACTCTTGAATTATTTGTTATTTTGTTTGAGTTCTTTGGAACCACTTCGATGCTGTATAATTACCTTAAGTTTTAAGTGTTCCCTGCAGGGATAATTTATGCATTTTGCATTCTCATGCAAATGCCATAACAGTCTACACTGTTGAAAATGAAAGCTGGAAATTATTCCAAATAGGTCATGGTTGTGCAAAGCTTCTGAAGTATTAATCATTTTCATATAGTCCCAGTTTATATTATATTCTTGCATTGTGTTTTCAACTATGGTAATACTTAGGTAACAAATATGTGAAAATTTAAATTGCGTATTTTGATAACTGTAATTTGCCTATTTCAAAATTTAATGTCATCAAAACCCTTTTTAAAAAATTAATTTAAAATTGTTGCAGTATTTTGGGAAATACAGAACAAACCAAATTTAATTTAAACTAAGCTATTGAAAGCTCATTTAGGAATTGTAGCTGGATACTTGATCTCAACACACCTATAAAGCACTGCATTTTTAGAATTCAGGCTTCACTGCGGTGGTTTCTACATAACCATAATATAAGGTGATGATGATAATAAACGACATCACAGGTGGGGGCAGTTTGGTCTAAATAGAGAACCATTGTCTTGTTTACTGCGACATCTAAGCATTACATTTCTCTTATGAAAATATAATTCACTTTACGATAGCAACCTTCGTATTTCAAAGTGTCTTATTTTAATGAACTTTCACAGGACTTCTTTGCACTGATCCTGAGTTTCTCATGAGACCTGGATTTCTTTTTTTTTCCTTCAGAGATAGATGTGCATTACGCTAAGGAAAATCTCCAGGAAGGTTTACTCCTCTGTCTGTCAGGCTCCTCCATAAATACTAATGTACAGAAAAACGTTACCTGCGCTGGGCGGCCTCTCAGATTTTACCCTGAGCTCTGAGCACAACTGGGAGTTTGGACAGGAAATAGAAATTTTCTCCAACAGATGAGAGAGGCAGACTTAGTTTTTTACCTTCCCCATTAAACCCTTGGCCACGGGGACAGTGGGATGGTAGGCGTTCCTCAAAGGCCCCAGGATTATGAAATTGGGAAAAACAAATCATCACATTTACTTTCTCTGTTTTCACTTCCTCTTGTCTTCCTTTATCTCTTTGTACCCCCCTCCTGCCATCCCTCTGTCCCTCTGTCTCTCTCTGTCTTGAGCAGACAGGCACACATACACACGCGAGTCTGTTTGGGTTGATTTATATTTCTCCTTACCTGCTACCCACATCTGTACCTAAAAAGGCAGAAGCCTAGTTTCAGTAAATGTGCTCTGGATCACCCTTTAAAAACTTCTAGAGTAGAGAGAATTTCACTAGAAAGGAAAAAAAACCCAAATGTGCTAAAATTCAGCCGTGAACATTTTGCAGTAGAAGAATGAACTTTTCATGGCATGATGTAGGAGAAGGTTAAAGTAACATGTTTATGTGAGATAAACGGAGGGCTGCCTGGCATGGTAGAGAAAGCAGCAGGCCGGGAGCTGGTGAGCTTGGCTTGTACTCAATGTTGAAGCCCTTCCTTCCTTCTGCAACCCAGGACCAGTTAGGAAGTGTCTTAGAGATCAGGTTGCCTTAAAATAGGGGCCTCTCACATGTCAGCACCAGCTACCTTAAACTGATTCCAGCTTCCTCTAGAAGGAGCTGCTTCCCTGTTCTGAATTCATTCTCCAGCAGAAAGTGTAAAAGCCAGGTCCAGTGTATTAGCATCTTTTGCTCCATTTCTTCAACTGTGAAAAAAAAAGCTCTCTAAAGAGGAAAAAACAGGTCTACCAAAATCATTATAATCATTACCTTTGTGATCATCATCATTATTAAACTGTCCCTTATCTGTCACTTGAATGCTATAACTGTTTAAGCAATTGTAGAAAACTTTAAAAGTAGGCACTGCTTAAACGAAAGGTTCTATTAGATGTTTCATTATTGTTGTTATTAGTAACCTACATTATGAAAGTCGAACTAGCAAAACAGTCATTTAGAACAAAAGAAGTGAGATAATAGTGTTGTACTTTTTGTGGCATAGTAATTAAACTGAGACATGTAAATATCATTTGGCCCATTAATACTGGATTATTTTGCAAATCTCTTTAATATCTTGTGGGTTCACTAATACACATTATAGTAATTCAGATTTTAGAATCTTAGGGTATTTTAAGCCCCAAATTAAAAGCTCATGTATTGTTACCCTTGAAAAGGAATCACTGCTGAAAGCAATTCTCACACATACATTTCATATGTAACAGGAACCCCTCTCAGAAATGGAAAGATGCTTCTCTTCTCCATTTGTTTCCATCAACAACCACTAGTTTTGATACAAGTTTCAAGTTGGGAGTGGGGTGGGAGATGCTGCACTTTCTTATAGATCTCACAAACTGGGAGTTAAGGCGAGGGAAGGGATGCCATAGTCAATGAGCACTTACACCTGTGCTAGCTGCGTTCCATGCCCTCTGCAATCTTCCCTAGGAGGCACATGGTGCTGTTCTCCTCTTACAGATGCAAGAACACAGGTACGTTGCCCAAAGTCAGAAATCTGGAAGGTGGAAGAGGCAGATTTGAACAGAGCCCTTCAGTATTCCAAGAGGCAGGGCACTCAAATAGGAGGAGGGGCCAAACCTTCAGCAAATGTTGGAACTGGACATTTAGAAGAGAGTTGACATCACAGCTGTTGACCCACAGTGACTACCATTTGGATGAAAAGGCACACTTGCAATTGAGTTTATAAAGAAATGACTTGTTAAAGGTTTCTTTCCTGTGGTTTTCTCACTTGTAAGGTGGGAGGACTCCTCTCTCAGGCCAGAGGGATGTAGATCCACTCTGAACTTACTACTGAGAGCTGCTGTCAAAATTGAATCAGATCATTGTATATGCCAAGGGGCCTCCCACAGTGCTTGGCATGCAGTAGGCTCTCACTAAGTAATAGTTTAAAATGAATTCTTCCATTTGAGTCTTAATGAATCGACTTCCCCCATTTAGACTTGTGGTAAGTGACTGTTGCTAACATTGTCTCATTAGCTACGTTAAAGGGGCAAATGAGGGTAGAAATGCACTCTTTTTGTGGAAAGATTACTCTCTTTACAACTTCCTATCCTCAGAAGTAATTTGCAGGTGTAATGTGATGCGGCAGTCCAATACCCCTCTGCAACACCTTTCTCATTCTTGGTTTATAGATGAGGCCTTTGCACCTTGCCCTGTGATTCCAGGTTTTATGGTTTGCAGTGGAAAGCACACATTAGCGACTTCCATTTGAGCAGTCGCTGTTGTCTAGCGTTGCTTTCCTACCTGTTCAAGAGAAAAGATAAGAAGTTTCCTTGGAAAGTCTTTGAAGGAGTGGACTCATGGTTATTGTAAGTGACTCTCTTTTACAGAGACAGGCCCTATCAAATTTAACACAACCGCTATCCAACACAAAATTATGATCCTCAAACTGCCCGAAGTACTAGAACATGCTATGCAACCCACCTTGGTATGATTTTATTTTTAATAGGCCCCCTGCCTTGCCAGTTTTTTCAGTTGATCTTCGAGGAAAGAACCTTTCTCCTTTGTGTGACAGTTTGTCGGATCTCTTTGAAAAGTTTTCAGAGTTCCCAGCCTTTGAATTTTCAGACAGGAGCTTGCAACAGCTATTTAAAAAGATAGAACCTACTACGCTTATTCTCTCGCTGCCTACAAATACTTCCAAAGCCATTCTCTTGCAGATGGATTTAGATCCCACTCTGAAGTTATTACAGAGAAGAATACTGCCACAAATTAGAAAACATCCTAGTAGTAACAGAGAATATTTATCCAGTGGGCACAAATTAATTCCAGTAACCAGTAAAAAGCCAGGAAAGTTTATTTTTAGAAATCATATCTGCTATTTGATTCCCATTTCAAGACACATAGGTCAGCCTGGCTATAAGAAAGCCAACATCCAGAGCTAAGATACATAATAGACAAAAAAGTTTTAGGGAGTTATTCACTTCAGAGAAGTGTTCCTCACTTCAAAAAGAAGTAATTTTCCACAGATTTTTGTTAAAAAATGAGATTTAATGTAGTAAGATTTAATGAATAATGTAATGGTCACAGTCTCTCTGCAACGTATCTTATGTAAATGAAGTGTGTCTACTACTGCTTAATTGGATTGCCTCAACAGTTTATCTCCTTCTGCAAGCTTTGGGTCAGGCTAACACCGTCTTGGGCCAGTTAGCCTTGGAGACCTGTGGCCCATCCCTCTCCTGTGTCACAAATCTCAGCAAGTTACTTCCATTTCGAAATGTCTTTGCTGACCAGGTTTGGAGCTGAGAGAGGCCTTTAGATCGTGTAATTTTAATATCATGACAAAAATAACTCCTCTTAGGCACTGTAAGGGATGCATTATTTTTTGTTTTGTCTCCTGCTTTTTTTCTAGCTTATTTCAATGTGTTTTATAAAACAAATTGCTTTGTAAAATTTGACAGCTTGAGTAATCCATTGCATGAGACCACTTTACAGAAATATATGAAAATCCAGAACAAGCCAATACAAAAGACTAAACAAACTCTGGGGCTGGAATATGGTCATATCTGCATCCCAGTTCTGCTTTAAACAGGCCATTGGTTGACAGAGTCCTTAATGTATTTTTTCATTTTTGTTTGTGAATAATTGAGGAGAAAAAGCAATACTGTTCTAGCATATTTTATGGGGTCAACATAAGGTAAATTAAAATATCTATTAAATATCTTGGAATATAAAAATGCTATGAAGAAATTTCATTGTAACCATGGGAGGGAAATTAGTCCATGTGCATATTCTTAATTATAATTTGTGTTCCTTTACCAATGGTTGCTAATTATCATGTGTTCTTTTGAGTCATTTTGTTGTGGGGGATTTTGTGAAGCCCGTACGTAAGTACTGCATTTCTTCGATGCTGTGGCTTGCGGCACTGCAGCCTTTTCAGCCAACTGCAGACAGAAATGAGAAATGAAAGGGAGCAAAACAGTTTTCTGGGAACCAAGCGTGGAGGAGACCACAAAATACAAAGTGTCATTCATGTGCAGCCCTAATTTTGGCCAGAATTTATATCTTCCATGTTAATAAAACACATATAGGCAGACTCTTTCTTTGTAAATTGATTCCACAGTGAAAAAGAACCTTGAAAAGAAAACAAAATTTATTTATTTTTCCCTGGTTTCCTGGGCTTGTATTATCGGAATTAATCCCACATTTCATATTTATGGAGCTTCACAATTTTCAGAACTTCTTTCACATACATCATCTCATTGGATCCTTGTACAACAATCCAGTAAGGTCAGCAGGACTGGTAGGGTTTTTTCCTCCCATTTTACAAAAATCAAGCTAATAGAATTTAATGGAAATGCTTAGCTATTTGCAGACCCAAAGACCAAGAGTGGACGTTTAATGCCTATATCTTGATTAACAGGAAATCTCTTTATTCTTGCAGCTTAAGCATTGTTTTTCTTTATTGTTCTCTCTTCTCTTCCTCCCTCTCCCCCTCCCTCTCCCTTTCCTCTCTCCCTCCCTCTCCAGTTTTTTAAATTGAATTTCTCTGTAGGCTGCTTTCCTCTTTCTATCACCTACTCTCTCTGCTCTCACAGGCAAGTTCTGACTTGTCAGTCTCTACTCCAGCCCTCTCTTCATTTAGTGCCACATTGAACCCTTTTTTGGATCTGTACAAAGGAACTTCCAAGTTCTCTGCATATGGTATTCCATCTTTCATTTATTTCATCAAATGTGTGTTGATCATTGACTTTAAGCCAGCCTATGCTAGGAGCTGCCCTCAGGTATCTCACAGTCTAGAGGATATTTGAGTGAACAAACAATAGTCTGTTTATCATGAATTAATCATTTTGCTTAGCTACAGTGCGCTGGATGAGTATTGATTCCCTCTCCTCCAACCTCTCCCTTCTTGTGCTTTGATCTTAGTAATAATGAAGTTCATTCACGTCAGATATACCCTGGGAGAGAACATCAAAGTCCTGAATATAATTATTAATCCTGAATTTTGAAATCACTGATAGAGGGGAAGCCTATATAGAAAGTATAGGTAGTTACGTTGTCACCCCATGGGTATGACTTATACTTTAAAATTCTATTTTTTTGTTTTTCAACAAAGTTGAAAATCTAATTTTAATCTGTGTATTTTTCCATTAGGCTGAGGAATAATTGATGCACACAAGTCAGACCAGCTTAAATCACCTGCTAACTTTAAGTCTAGAAAATGAATTGTCATCAGAACATGGCTCAAAATTAGAAGAGCGAGCCCTTGCTATTGGTAGTAATTGTTAAATTAATTGGATCATCTAGCTACTGAAAATGTGGCCAGAAGAGAGGAGGTATAAGAAAAGAAAGTGAGAGGGTTAAAGAGAGAGAGAGATTAGTTATGATATGTTTATAGAACCTACTGAAAAGAGGAAGTCATGTTTTACTAGGTTCAATGTTTAGAGTTTCTTTAAATGCCCACTCATATATCTATAAACTGTTTTTGTTTCTGTGTTCTCTGATGCCTACTTTACAAGACTTTATGGGGGAATACAATGAAATGCATTGAGAAATGTCAACGGATGTGTGCACTTGGCATAGCATATACAGATGGGAAAGGTTATATTTAATGTGCCATACTGTTGTCACAGGCTTTGGTCAACAGTCAACGGGCTTAGTGTTGCCATTTTATGTATGGACAACCTCAATAGACTCTGATGCTCTCTCAAGATCCAAGGGAATCAGTGCAGTCCATTTAAAAAATACTTCTTTTGAGAGAAATGTGTTAAAAGGAAGCATTTACAATATACGTGGCAATCCTCAAAACTTCCCATCTTCCTGAGATACAGATGCAAATGAAACACTGCCACCCTATCAGTGGTACCATAGCTGAAAATACAAAAGCAGGGGGAAAAGAGAATGTATAAAATAGCAGTATAAAAATCTGCTCTTAAAGCCTATGTTTGCCAAGTTACTTCTTTTAATCAGGAAGGCATTTAGTCATGATGTGTGTATTTTGGTATCATAGATGTGTTTAGAGCACTGAGATGACAAATAATGTACAGACATTTTTTAGCTCTCACCTTTTTGGTTATGGCTACTGAGGATGTAGCTGCACCTCACCTGCTGAGGGACGTTGCCCTCACTCGGTTCCCTTCAGGGAAGCCACCATCACAGCCCATGCCCTTTCTGACCTGGCTCCAGCTCCAGGGGGCCAGAGAGGTATTGCACCCTCTCCATACTTTGCCCTCGGTGCCAGGGGCAACCCAGGGCACTGTTGCTTCTTTTGACCCTAATAGAGAATAGCAGATTACACGAGTCCAAAGCCTTTTGTTCTGTAACAAAAATGTTTTCTGGCACACCATTGGATCTGGGAGTTAGTTGCATATAATCAACATTACTGATTGCATTAATGCCTTCTTCACTTGCCTCTCAAAGTCTGCGTGGAGGTCTAATATGCCTTGATAAGGGTAGCAGACCATTACCATTTGTGACTGTAAGCATTCTCCAATATGTTCTATTGACCTGATATTGAGGGTTTCAAATGTTTTCTTCTTGTCAGTGATATTTCAACCTCCAAAGAACCATTTCCCTCCTAATAGTGAGTAAATTGGTAAAAAGGGGTATTAGATTTTGCTCCTGGATCTGCTTGTTCTGCAAATGTGTATTCTTCATTCCTTACCCAAAATATGATCATTATAACTAACTGGTATGGATTCCTTAGATAAAAAGGTTCAATATTCACTGCGAAAAAACTAACCTTGAACTTTAAGGGGAATAGAGATAATGATATAGAAGAGAGATTTTAGAGACAGGTTGATTATTTCATGAACTAGAAAGACGTTATTCCTCTGAAAAAAAATGTAGATATGCAAGAGAGGTAAACAACTTTGAAGAGAAATCAATGCACAAAAGGTTAGAAGATATAAAGGACCTTTTCTTTTGTAGTCATGCCAAGTAATTCCTTAGTGACTGTGCAGGGAATGCTTCACATCTTTTTAATTCATTCATTCATTTATTATGTTAGCAGGTATTTATCTAATGCATATTAAATACAAAGCACAGTGACTCCTGCTTCTATTTAGCACCTACTGTGTGTCAAGGCCACTATGGTACGTTTTTCAAGAGCGCTAATAATTGTCTCCAGGTCAATGAAAGGAGATTGATTCCTCACCATATGTCAACCTGCTATCCTCTGAATAGGGCTTCCCTGGTTAAGGTCAGATCAATTTCTATTATTTGTATGAATCACTGCTGAGACAGAGAGAGATGCAACTGCACCCCTCTTCCCTTTGGTGGCCCTTCCCATGTTGGGTGGGATGTTCGCATTTTTCCACATTTGATAAAAATCAAGCCTCTTCTGCCTACTCATTCCAACACTGGATAAAATGACAGTGTCACACACAGAGAACAGAACACTCCTTTAGTTGCTTCAATATTCTTTTTTTGGCCTCGTTTTCCTTCCTCTCTACTGGGTTTTTGAGTCCAAATTTAGTGGTGATGACTAAGAAATTGCCAGGATGTGACAGAGCATGCAGTTCATTGAGTCCTTCCTTGCCATTTTCCAATAGTTGTAACAATTACCAAGTTTTTCCTCCTAATGTCGTAGGTGCCAGTATCTGTGTAGTATCTGTTATTCTTAACAGATGCTAAATCACGCATGCAGGATCTGCCCATGCGGTGACAGCTTCCTTCTACATACAACTGATTTCCTTATATCGTATTAAGGAAATTCCCTGAAGACTTTATTAGTTGATACTTATGAATCCTGGAATTTCCAATACTTAAATCTGAACCTCTGAAATCCAAATCCTATGAACAATAATCGAGTGGTCTACTGTGTGCTAGGCAATATGACAAGTTATTTATGAGGGTGAAAAGTGAATTCAGAAATAAGACAAGTCTCCTGCCATCTGGAGCCAATCAAGCACACTCTTGAGTCACAGGGCCAAGCTAGAGATGTAGATGAAGTTTCCAGGAGCACAAATACGGATGTAATCACTTCTGACTGGGAGAGATCATATATGATTCCAGAGGCAGTCATATGGGAGCTAGACCTTGAGGGATGAGAGCACAGCCAGTAGGTAGAGAGAGATAAGAATGATATCCTAAACAAAGGACATTAATGGCATCTGTAAAGGTGCAGAGGCACACATGATTCTGTGCTAGAAGATGAGACAGAAGGCCCGGCAGTGACTAAATTGTGGAGAATTTTAAATGCCACATCAAGTTGTTGTTTTGACTGTAAGCAAAAGGCAAAACCATCAAAAGTTCCTGAGGAAGAGAAGTTTGTTTTAGGAGGGAAATCTGCTAGCAGAAGAGGAGAGAGCAGTCAAGAGGTTATTACAGCAGGCCAGTGGAGAGGTAAGAAGGGTGCAAACGAGAGCAGTGGCAATGGGAATGGAAGGGAAAGGTCATGGACTGGAGAGCATGTGGATGAGCTTCAAGGCCCCCTGTTTTAAGTGTGAGCAGTTGACAGGATGGTGGACTCTAATTCCTAAGACGGGACACAGAAGTGAAGGTGAGAGGAACTGGGGCTCTATGCTTTGAATATTTTTCTTCCCCCTTTTCTGTTTTGAATTCCTACCCATCTTTTAAGGCTCAGCTCAAATAACACCCTCCCTGTGAAGCCCACCCCTCCCCAGTCCCCCAATCCGAATTAAGTCAGGCTTCCTCTGTTCTCATACAACACCTCCTTTATGCCTCCCTCTCTGTACTTAATGGCAGCACACATATGTCCAGGTCATTTAGGAACATGTCTGACTTCTGCAAATACATGGTAAGCTTTCCAAAGCCACATCTTATTTACCTATGAATTTTTACTACCACCGGGGCGTATACTGGACTGTCAGAAAATGTGTATAAAAGAATGAATGAATGAATGCTGCTGTCACACAAGAAGTGAAATGCAGCCCTTTTGGGGGACCTGCCTTAGAGCACAGAGTGATCCCATCTCTTGGTTTTGTAGTCAGTCATACGGTATGTTTATGTGGCTAAACAGTATCGCTCGCCTTGATCATATATGTTATTCACCATATTTATTTTCAGATGGTTTCTGACTCTTCATGAAAATAAAATCCACTCTCCAAGAATGAGGTTCTTTTTTCCAAATGGTGATTTAATTCCCAAAGAATTTCAGCACCATTCTACGCAATTGTCCTCATCACTAGAGGAAATGTGGAGACCTTTAGTCAAATTTCTTTATAGGCATACCTTGGCTTTCCCTATGTAAAGAATCCTACAAAGAGGAGTTTTCACAGCCCATAAGTAGAACGCTTTGGTTCCTACCATGTGATAGTTGCCTTAGAAGTACATTTCTTCTTGAGTAGATTGAATTGGTGTGAATCTTCTGAGGATCTGTGAAGTGTGCCCCTAGGCTGAGATGACCCCCAAAGATGACTACAGTCTGTGCGCGCTGGAGGCCAGATGAGGGGAATCAGTGAGATCACTGAGTGAAACAGAATTTCGTGGATGCCAAGAAAAAAGAGAAGAAAATTGTTCAATTGTGTAACTTTCAGAGAAAGGCTGCCTCTTTTGAGGATTCTGTCCCTCTTTGCTGAAGTGACTCTCTCAGCGCATTTCAGATCCTGTTGGTCAGATGGTGTAGTACATTACTCAGAATGATACCTAATATGAAAATGAAGGAAGATAGGACCATGGAGGCACTGTTCAGAGAAGCCCGGTGTCCAGAAAGTGTGCAATAATTTTACAAAGTATTGTTTAGGGTTTTATCAAAGGTTATTCCTGATAATGTCTCAGCAAATTAGCAAAACACTAATGGCTTCCTTGGTGCCACTGTCACATGTAGCTCAGTTCACATTTTTCTCATTATCTTCGACTCCAAGTGAATCCTCTGCTACTCTATGGATTACTCAGAGATTAAAATCTGCTATTCATTTCATTTTACTTACAAATGACCATTTTTAATAGCTATTTATTGCATACACACGCATATAGAAAACTTGAAAGAAGGCTTTCTTTTTGTTTTCTTCTGAGACAGTCTGTTGGGTCAGGAACCCTTCGTTTATATGGGCAAGTCCAAAGAAAACATAGCCAAATATGTGGCAGGAAATCACATTGCAGGGTTCAAAGTCTCCCCAGCTACTCTCTCTCGTGTCTGCTTGTAGAATTACTGTAAATCCTTTGCTTCTATATTGATTTGCTGTAACTGTTACTGTAAGGCAAGGATGGGGGTGAGGAGGGAATTTTTTTCTTTTTTAAGTCAAGGTCCAATATCTAAAAAAAATCAATTTGGTTTACCTAAAAGTAAAAGGTAGCCTTTCTTTGTGGCATCCCTTTAGAAATATAGGCAGCCAGCATTATAACATTGTAACGAAGATTTCAGCCTTGGGCAATTGAAGATTATAGTATATAGTAATGGCAGAATCTATGAAAATTAAGTGCAAGGACCAAATGTTTATTTTCTCATATTTAATCTGAAAGAGCACAAAGCTTCATGTGATTGCTTTATGCTTGTCTTTTCGATCTTTGGTTCCTGTATTTGTCCAATACACTACACTTATGTGGCTGGTTCTAATTTCTCCATTACCTTATTACAAAGAGAGCTCATTATTGATCAGTAGCACTTGTACTTAGGGCTTTTTCTAAAGTATCATGTGAAATGTTATATATAGTATTGGTTTCCAATGATAGCAGTTTATGCTATTAAAATAGAACACCGGTGATACACGCTTTAACGAAGTATGTCCTAAATGCCTGAAGGGCGATACCACATGGTTCTCAATGAAATTCATAGTTAGAAATATTGAACTTTGGTTTATTTACTTTTCTTGTAGGAACATTTCACACCTGAGTGCAAATTCAAAGAATCAGTGTTTGAAAATTATTACGTGACATATTCATCGATGATATACCGTCAGCAGCAGTCAGGCCGAGGGTGGTATCTGGGTCTGAACAAAGAAGGAGAGATCATGAAAGGAAATCATGTGAAGAAGAACAAGCCTGCAGCCCACTTTCTGCCCAAACCACTGAAAGGTAAACGTGATCTTATAGGAGCTGTGGATTAAATGAGTATCAGTCTTTCAATTAATCCTTTATCACACTTTTGAAAGTGGAGCATCATTCTACCACATTAAAGCATTTATACAAAAATTTAGTAACATTTTACCACACTTAAAAACATTAAAGCATTGACAATAGTATCTAATCTCCCGATTTTAATTTTTCCATAGTACATCGTGATAGAGCAACACCTTACTTATGTGAAAGTAGCTTAATTGCTAACTCAGGACAGCCAAAAACCCCACATTATGCTGAAATGGTCCCTGGGCGGAAACACAGTTGCTAAAACGTGTCCACATTTAACACTTACTAGAAAGCTCTTTAGGCCCTCTCTAAGGCCCAACAATATTTTCCCAACAGTTTTCATTCACTGTTTTGTTTTCCAGTCATTATTAGCCGATCAGTAGCAAATTAGAAAGGATGAGGGATAGGAATGGGCTGCAGAAGATAGGGATGTTAGAAGTAGTAAGACATGGTGGAGAAGGGATAGAAAATACGGGCAAAGCCGAGCAAGACCTTTAAGAGGTTACCGACCGGGGGCTAGAAGAAGGGTTTAGAGTAGGGGCAGACTGCCCTATCAAATCAACAGTGCACTGCTTAATAGCATATTTTCTGGAGCCAGACTCCTTGGATTCAAATCCCAACTTCACCCTTTACTAACCGGATGGTCTTGGGCAGGTTATTGATCTGTGTGTGCCTCAAGATGCTCACCTGTGAAATATGGGTATGAGTTCCTCCGTCAGAGGACGCGTATGTGGATTAATTGAAATAATGCGTGTGAAGCACTTAGAAGAGTATATAGCACAGTATAAATGTTCCATGAGTGTAAGCTAGTACTGTTATTTACAGCACAACAGTAACGAAATTTGCATTTATTGCATTAAGAATTGTGCTAATACTCAGACTCTTGGAGAGTTTCATTTTAAAGTATGATAGAAATCAGTATTTTCAAATGTTTAAATTTTAATATTTGGCTTGCACAGCATACTGTACATCATATTTAAACTTCTAAGAGCTTTATTAAATGCATTTCTCATTAATGCTCTCATATATATAACCATAAGTGATGGAAATTGGCATTAGAACTCTTTACACGCTACTGCACCAAGGCTAGATTTTGCTTAGATTCAGTCCACTCTCTACTGAGTCCTTGAAAGCAGCATTTTTCATGTTTGGCTTAAAGCATGGAAGCCTAGTAATCAGAAGAAAAGTTTAGGGCCAGTGTGGTGTGTGCATATGAAGGCCTTTTACACCATCTGTCTGTGCTTTTCAGTGGCCATGTACAAGGAGCCGTCGCTGCACGATCTCACGGAGTTCTCCCGATCTGGAAGCGGGACCCCAACCAAGAGCAGAAGTGTCTCCGGTGTGCTGAATGGAGGCAAATCCATGAGCCACAATGAATCAACGTAGCCAGTGAGGGCAAAACAAGGGCTCTGTAACAGAACCTTACCTCCAGGTGCTGTTGAATTCTTCTAGCAGTCCTTCACCCAAAAGTTCAAATTTGTCAATGACGTTTACCAACAAACAGGCAGAATTCACTATTCTGTCTGCCGTTAAACCTTCTTATCATCCGTACTCAAGCCCCATAACTTAGATAGAGCTTGTGCAAAAGAATGCCAGGCATTATCAGTGAACTAAATCTGGGAGAAGGACTGCCCAATTTTCTCATGATCTCACCTATACTTTGGGGATGACAAACCAAAAATATTTCACAGCACTAATGCTGATAAAAATTTGTTCTCCAACCAAGAAAATTTAAAAGACCACAATTGCTATTCAAAAACGAAAAACATAACAAAATAAAATTAACTGCTTAAATGTTTTGTAGGGGCAAACAAAATTATGTGAACTGTGTTGTTTTCTTGGCTTAATGTTTTCTATCTACGCTTGATTCAAATGTATTATTTACTTTGGTATAGTGCAACTTTATGATTTATGAAATTCAATGGTTCTATTGACTCTGCGTCACTTAATCCAAATCAACCAAATTCAGGGTTGAATCTGAATTGGCATCTCAGGCTCAAGGTAACAGTGTTCTTGTGATTTTACCAGTTTTTTTTAGATTTGTAGTATTCTGGTCAAGTTCTTGTGCTGTACTTTGTGCGTAGAAATTGAGTTGTTTTGTCAACCCGTCAGTAAATATTTACTTTAAAAAAAAGATTATCCTCAAGTGTAGATTTCTCTTAATTCCATTTGTGTTATCATGTTAAACTATTGTTGTGGCTTCTTGTGTAAAGACAGGAACTGTGGAACTGTGATGTTGTCTTTTGTGTTGTTAAATAAGAAATGTCTTATCTGTATATGTATGAGTCCTCCTGTTGTTGTATTTGGCACGTGAATATTGTGTACAAGGAAATGTTCAGACCGGTTACCCCTAAACAACATATACTTATACTTGCTTCTGGAAAAGTGTTTAAGACTTAGCTAGGTTTCCATTTAGATCTTTATATCTGTTGCATGGAAGAAAGTTGGAATCTTGGCATAGAGTTGCATGATGTGTAAGATTTTGTGCATTAATAATTGTTAAAATCTGTGTTCCAAAAGTGGACATAGCATGTACAGGCAGTTTTCTGTCCTGTGCACAAAAAAGTTAAAAAAAAAGTTGTTTAATATTTGTTGTTGTATACCCAAATACGCACCGAATAAACTCTTTATATTCATTCAACGAAAAATCCTTCAAAGTATTTATTCAGTGTCTTTTATGTGCCATTAACTGTCATAGAAACGGGAGTTAAACATTGAATTACGTGCATCAGGTCACTACACTCAGGTCATCTACAGTCTAGACATTCATATTAACATGAACACTCTTTGAAGTGTGGTTATTGTACTAATTATTGTACTTGGACTTCAT
Organism: Equus przewalskii; assembly: GCF_037783145.1. Taxonomy (NCBI): domain Eukaryota; kingdom Metazoa; phylum Chordata; class Mammalia; order Perissodactyla; family Equidae; genus Equus; species Equus przewalskii. The sequence continues at coordinate 111,181,774 of NC_091863.1, read as the reverse complement.
ATTGGGGCAGAAAAATTCTCATCCCCATTCAGTGATGGAATTGCAGAAACGAGCCCTATTTCTAGTATTCTCTCTGCCATTCACACTGTCATTTCCCCTGTCTGTTGCTCATTTCTTTCGGTAGAGGAAAGAGACAGGGCTAAATATCTAAAGTCCTTTCTACCTCCAAGAGCTGAATGAAAATGTAAACATTTTTAACGTCAGTGACTTTTCACTAGCTCCCGAAAGCTGCCATTGCCTGGCAATGCATGCTTCAAGAATAGTCGATGTATGAAGGTAAGAGTGGAGGAACAGGTAAAACACAATGGACTGGTGCTTCTCAGGGCATCCATCAGATAAAGTTACGGGAGCCCCAAGCAACATGCTTTTGCATGGAGGGGAGGCTACCCATTCCTAAGGTGTTTGGACCAGATTCGGCAGGAACTGCTAGCCCAACCCAGCTCAGCCCAGCCACCTTATAATTCCATCTTAAGCCCTCATTCTGTCTCACCCTGCCTGAGCTCTGATGTCTAACTGCATGAAGTGAAGCTGCCTGCTGCACTTGGACTCAGGAGCCTTTGTACCATGTGCCATGAGTAGACTCACTCAACCCCCGCCTCCTATTATTCAGTCAGTAGAGAAAAGTAGTGCATTGTCTCCCTCTTGCTCCAAGGACGTTAAGGTTTGGTCATTGACTATTTTGGTTGCTGCTTTTCCTTTTTCGTTGTTCAGAAATAGTGTAGGTCTGCTGGTAATAAAGAAATCAATACATTGGTGTCTCAGGGAAGCCTGACATAAATAAGAAGTGGTCAAAATAGCCAAGAAGAATCCTTTACTCCCAAAATTCTCTTTGATCTTCCTCAAGTTGTTTTTAACAAAAAGTGGTGTTTAAATAAATCAACAATTAAATAGTCCTCAAAAACCTTCCTACAAGTGGTGATACCTTCAGACATCTTCATTACACACACACATACACTTCAGTAATATTTCTCATGATAGAAAACATTAGCCCTGCCATATGCGTATTGAGAGAATAGTTTTGGAAAACGTTGCAAAGACTGTTGGCTCTCAGTCCTTTGTGCATATCAGAAACACCTGGAGGGCTTGTAAGACTCACATTGCTCAACCCCACCTCCAGAGTTCCTGATTGAATATGTCTAGGGTAGGCTCAAGGCTTTGGAATTCTAAGTTCCCAGTGACACTGAGGCTGCTGGTCCTGGGAAACCACACATTGAGAGCCACTGGCATATGCTATTCTCTTCTTTAGAATTCAAAATGAAAAGCACAGAAAGATGGTGTAAAAGACCTTCATATGCACACACCACACTGGCCCTAAACTTTTCTTCTGATTACTAGGCTTCCATGCTTTAAGCCAAACGTGAAAAATGCTGCTTTCAAGGACTCAGTAGAGAGTGGACTGAATCTAAGCAAAATCTAGCCTTGGTGCAGTAGCGTGTAAAGAGTTCTAATGCCAATTTCCATCACTTATGGTTATATATATGAGAGGATTAATGAGAAATGCATTTAATAAAGCTCTTAGAAGTTTAAGTATGATGTACAGTATGATATTATAAAAAGTCTTAAGGAAGCATTCTTAACTTTGAGAAATGCTGGGATAAACAAGCTTATTTGGCCACAAAGCCACAGTTTCACAAAGCACATATTAATGCTGCAGTGGCGTGGTGGTCCTCCAGCCTTTTGAGGGTACCTGAATAATTTGTGGTGTTTAGTCTGCTTCCATGGTTTTAGACTAGACCTGGGAATCTGCTGAATCTGATGCCAACCACAGTTTGAGAATCACTGCTCTATAGTCTAGCACTTGATCTCATGTTGTCACCACTATCTGTGAACGTATATCCAATATTTGCATTGTATTGAGCCTAGGGAACAATACAGAGAAGAAACAACCACTTTCTTCAAGCTACTTGCAATTATTTAAAAGAAAAACATCCACTAGTTTATTCCTCCAGGAGTTGTGCTTGTACCTGGAGAGAAAACATACTCATTGCCGTGGCATCCTTAAAAGATTGAGAGGGGAAGTGATCTGCAGCGCTTTTCTTCACCTCCCTCACCAGCACATTGCCCCAGTTGTAAGCCAATCAAGTTAACTGAAGAATTTTTCAAAGACCCCAGCAACATGTTTCCAAATCTTCTAAGCACCCATTATCCAAGTGAACACATGGGAAAAATGAATATCTAATAGGATCATCTCTCCATCTGCACCAGCTGACTATAACCATTCTGTGGATAAGGGGTGGCAGAATCAGAACAACCATTTTGAATAAATATCATCCAAATGTGCCTTAGAAGACTCATTTAGCTGAAGTGTGTCATACATGGGTTAAATTGAAATGTGCCCTCACTGGCACATCTGCATTTCTACCAACAGTGTTTTCAAGGCAATCTAGGCTTTTCCTGTCATGCTGCTCAAAATTCTTCCAACCTCTATTCAAAGCCATTTCTACATTTTAGGTATTGATTATAGCAGTACCTCACTTGCCAGTGCCAAAATCTGCAGGGATATGGCAGTGGCGTAATGGATGACCATTTCCCATCACAAAAACAAGTGGAGAACTGTAGTAAGGGCAGGCCACTGTAATCCTAAAATTATGAACCTTATTTACAGTGATAAGTTTTCATACTTTTCATTGCTCTGTCTGCCAAGATGTGGTCCCGTGGTTTCACTTGATGCGTTCAGCTATCCTGAAATGAAAACACCTGATTGCCATGCTAGCTTATTCTGTCACCTTGGGTGTGTCCTTTCCTCCTGATGATTGAGGATGCTGCAAGCTATAGTGCCCTCAACAGGACATGTCTCAAATTCTGGGCTGCTTGTTAGTTCTAAATGAGAAAAAAAGAGAAAAATCCAAACTTAGAGAAACAGCATTTGGGTGTTACTCTTTCACAGACCATCACATTCTGGACCTTTCTAATCTCTAAACATTGTGCTGATTTTTAGAGGTTAGTTTGAATTTGTTGCACAGAGAAAAATAATCTATGCCAAATCGGTCAACCCTTTTGCTAATATCACATGAGTACAAGTGTCTGGTATTTTCTTCATCACGTTTACTCTAATAAAAAATGCAGAAAAGTACATGGCATCATTTTGGGGATGTTCTAATTTCTATGTGGGTATTCTTGAAGAGGTTTGTAACAACTGCAATTCTGTAATCATGCAGAAAGTCTTTCTAGAAGATACAACGTGGATGGTTTTCAATATTAGAATTCTAAACTAATTCACCACATATCAATCTAATTTCTCCTTTTCTATTAATTTTTGTTTCAAACATTCTGACTATCTCGCTCTCATCAGTCAGCTCACACATGCACACGCCGACACACACATAGATGTGTTTCCTAAAGGTCTCAGAAATGCTCTGTTCTCTGGGAGGATGAACATACATCTATTCAATAGGGAGACTGGGACAACCAAGTTATAAAAGCCAGGGATCCCTGGCTTCTGAGGCTGTCTCCAAGCTATGACACTTCTGTACACTACGGAGTACTGCCCAGGTTTGTCCCCACAACATGTTAGCATGTCTGCACATTTTGTACTCTAAATAATAGTGCGCATTCTTAAAACAATTTGTTTTAAATTCTGTAAAGTTAACAATTAAAGTAAGAGAAATGTACAAGGGTGATGATTGAGTAAAAGCTTGGCTCCTTTGAGTCAATTGCTCAGCTAGTTGGCTCAGTGGATGTTTATTACCTTATAAGCTGTCAATGCTGCACCGCGTGTAACTGAGGCCTGGATAAAGCATTCACGCAAGGACAAATTGATTGAGGCTGAGTCAGTCTTGCAGAAAAAGAAATATTCTGGGGTTTAGCAACAGGGAAATTTTCTTTCCTTACTGGGATTAATAAAGTGGAACTCCAATTGGCAATAACGATTCAGTTTTACATTCTTCACATATGTAAACCTCTCCGTCGCTAATACCCTTGTACAAACTGGATGATTGCAACCCAAGGGTTCTTTTCTTCTTTAAAAATTGCAAAACTAGAAAGAATTAGCCCTCAAAGGCTGGCTGTACTACAGTTTTCCCTTTAATGTAAAACAGCTGAATAAAACAGCTTGAACAATGTTTGAGTTTCATGGGTCTTAGGGACATTTCAAAGTACATCATCTTCACATTCACCAACATATTGAATGCCAAGTACACACAAACACTGCTCTGTGTGTGTGTGTGTGTGTGTGTGTGTGTGTGTGTGGGTCAGGTGATAAATAAAGAGTCCTGCTACCTACTTTCAGGGAGGATTCAGTAAAGAGATATTCAAATTTTTACATTTCCTTGAAGTCACATGCATCAAGTATAATATCATGTGACCAACCTGTGCTAGAAACCAAATACACAGGTTCTACTTTCTAGAAACTCTCTGTCTAGAGTAGTAGACAGACATGCAACTATCAAATTTAGTCAGATTATGATAAACACTATAACACAATCAAGGTGCCAGGAGAACACAATGGAGGAAGAAGATTGATTAGGGAAATTGAAAAAGTTTTAAAGAGGAGGTAATTTTTGAGTTGAATCTTAAAAGACGAGTAGGAATTCACCAGCTAGAAAGGCAGTGTAGATGACTCTAGACCAAAAAACAATATAAGCAGAGGCACAGAGTCATGAAATACCATTGAGGGTCCAGAAAACATTAATTTGCCTGGTGTAGCTGGACAACAGGAGGCAGAGCCCCTGGTATACAAGTGATGCTTGGGAAAAGAATAATCGCCCCACAATACTTTATTTCACTGTGTCTCATCGCCTGAAAGAGACTGTGAGCCACTTAGGTCTGCATTATTGGAATGTCTCTGAAACCCAGTCGCTCTATATGTTTCGTAGAAATCCAATGACTAAATTATTCTCTTCAGTAGACAAAAACCAAAGGAAATGGTCTCTGAGCAAAGTATGGTGCATAGCCTGCCTTATTAGACCAGAGTGGCTTGGCGATACTAACTCCTCCTCTTCTGTTGAGCAATCTGTTCTTTGCCTGTTCTAAAAAGAATTTGTCTAGCAATGTAGGTTGTTTGACCAGTACAATCATATAGAAAAAGAAAAGAAAGTGGCAAGATGATGCAGAGAAAAATATCTTCAAATTCTTTCCCTCCAAATTGTACGTTTTAATGATTTTTTTCCTTTGAATAAAATTTACTTGGAATTTTTAGGTTTCCAAAATTGTTTAAAATAGCCTCTCTTTCTCCCTTCATCCCTCCAGCTCTCTCACGCACATGCACACACACATACACACACACATAATATTTGTGTACTTCTTTGGGAGGGGGAGTTAAATTTTCATATAATGTAACATACAAACCTCTTAAGTGTTATCAGTTTGTTTTGACAAATGCATACACAATGGAACTCAAACCTCTATCAAAATATAGAATATTTCCATTACCAAAGAAAGTTTCCTTATGCCCCTTCACAGACAATACTCACCCACTCACAGGCCACTAGTGGTCTGATTTTTGTCCCCTTAGATTGTTTCTGTTTTAGAACTTATTACAAATATTATCACACCCGTGTGTGCTCCTTGTGCAGGGCTTCTTTCAATCAGGAAAATATTTTTGAGAACCATCTAGGTTGTCATGTGGATCAGTATTCCATCCCTTTTTATTGCTGAGTAGTATTGCATAATATGAATAGATCACAGTTTGTTTATCCATTTTCCAGTTGACAATGCCTGGGCTGTTTCCAAATGTGTACTGTTCTGAAGAGAGCTGCTATAAACAGTCTTATGCAAGGTTTTTGTGGAAATATACTCTCATATCTCTTAGGTAAGTACCGAGGAGTGGACTTCCTGTGTCCTTGAGTAGGTGTATGGTTCATTTATAAGAGACTGCCAGAACTTTTTCCAAAGTAGTACTATTTTTACACTCCTACCAGAAGTGTGTAAAGTTCCAGCTGCTCCAAATCCTTGTGAACATTTAATGTATACAGTCTTTTTAATTTTAGCTATTCTGGGATGTGTGTAGTGGTACCATGTTTAGCTTTAATCTGCAATTCCCTGGTGGTTAGTGATGTCAAGCACGTTTTTTGGTGCTTATTGGCCATTCGTGTATCTTCCTTTGTGAAGCGTCTGCTCCCCTGATTTTCCCATTTATATTGCATCATCCTTTTATTATTGATTTTAAGGAATTCTTTATATAATCTAGATGCCAGTCCTTTGTCAGATATATGATGTGTTAATATTTTCTCCCAGTTTATGGCCTTTGTATCGATTTTCTTAATGGTGTCTTTTAGTGAGCACAGACTTTAATTTTGATTGAGTCTAATTTATTAATTATTTTCTTTTATTATTATTGATTTTTGTACCCTAGCCTTAGCTTTTAAGTTTACATCTATGATCCAGCTGAAATTAATTTTGGTGTATACTCTAAGGTACTAGTTGAGGTTATTCATTTTACATGTGGGTATCCAGTTTTTCCAGCCCCAGTGGTTGAAAAGACTTTTCTTTCCACTTTAGGTTGCTTTGGTGTCTTTGTCAGAAATTGAATAACCATGTACGTGTGAGTCTCTGTCTAGACTCTAGTCTGTCCTATTGGTATATTTATTGATGCTTATGCCAGTGCTACCCTATCTACATTACTGTAGCTTTGTAGGAGATCTTGAAGTCAGGTAATAATTTCTTCAGCTTTGTTCTTTCCAAGATTGCTTTTGAAAATTCTAGGTCCTTTGCTGGTAGCTGCTGGTGTCCCTCAAGGCTCACTCTTTAGTCTTCTGCCCTTCTACTTTTCCATCTCCTCAAAGTGCTCACCTGATCTCATGTTTTCACTAATCATTGCTGACTAATGAATCGCCAAGACTTAATCTCTAGCTAGATCCAATCATGCTGCAGGCCCATGTATACATTCCCCTAAAGCTTAAACATTTCTCCACATCAATAAAGAAACTCATTAGGCTTTCTCCCAAGCTGTCCCAAATCAGGAGTAAGAGCATGCTTACCTGCTTCAAGCTCAGAAAAACAAGGTCTTTGCATTGCCTCTTCATCTTCCATAGTCAGCCTGTCATTGAGGATTACCAAGTATTTATTTGCTTTTCTTGGTATTTCTTTTTTTCTTTACCATTCTTACTGCCACCTTCTCTGGAATATTCTACCTGGATTAATGCTACGTCTTCCACTATCTCCCCTCCAGATCTTGGCTAGATGGTCCTCTTAAAAATCCCTTACGCCATATTACTCCCTTGTCTGATAATGTATGATCAATCCTAAACCTCTGGATTTGGCCTTGGAGTCTCTTCCACATATGGTCTTCCTCCAACTCTCTCACCTCCTCTCCTAGTAGTCTTTATAAATAAATGTGCTATCTGGTAGCTATTTGAGCCTTTCCAGAATGTCATTCTAAATGTTGAAAATTCAGCCTTTCCAGATATTACAAGGTATAACTATAGAGATTTTCCTCAGATCAGAAGAGAAAATAATTCCTATTATTTAATAGCCACACTACATTAAAATTTCTCACCATTGAATAACCATTTCAGCTCCATTTAGATTATTTAACCAATAAGTCCTATCTTTTCAAAGTGTTCTTGGGTCTGTTGATTGATAAAGCTCCCAGAGCCACTTTTGTTCCCTTCATTATTCTATTTCTTGCTATTCAGCATCAGTCAAGTAGTAGTTCATTAGGTTAGCTCCTCCATGACCTGACCAGTGATGCTGATCAGGAATTTTCTCTTGATTTTATTCCTAGACACTTATGTAGGCAGCAAACTTTAGGCATTCTTTTGTTCTGTTGTTTTGATTTCAACAAGAAAGTTATTTTCAAAAACTGCATTAATAAATACTGACAAATCTCCTTTTTGTATTTTATACATGACTAATCTTCCGTTACAGCCCTTCGGTTCAGGCTCCAGATCATTCCAGCTCATTGTTTCTTGAAGAAATTCATATCATTGTAGAAAGAAGTGTAGCATAATTTTAATTTTATTAGAATTTGGGAGATATGCACTCCAATTCTAGCCATCTCACTCATTTGTTTGATGACCTAGGATAAATCACTTCTTTTCTCTCAGTTTTTTCATTTGTAAAATGAGGGGGAATTGACAACGTTTAAGGATATCCCAGTTATCCTAGTCTAGGATGATATTGGGGGCTGCTATGGTCTGATTGTCTGTGTTCCCCAAAATTCATGTTGAAATCCTAACACCCAATGCTATGGTGTTAGGAGATGGGGCCTTTGGGAGGGGCTTAGGTCGTGAGAGTGGAGCCCTCATGAAGAGCGTTAGTGTTTTATAAAAGAGACCCCACAGAGATCCATTATTTCTTCCTCCATGTGAAGACACAAAGAAGAAGTCTGTGCTGTGGAAGAGGGCCCTCACCTGACAGTGCTGGTACCATGATCTCAGACTTCCAACCTCCAAAACTGTGAGAAATTTCTGTTGTTTATAAGCCACCCCATCTGTGGTATTTTGTTGCAGTAGCCAGAATAGACTAAGACAAGGGACTTTTAGGTATCTGATGGGAGAAAATTATTTGAGTGAAGTCCTTCCCTCAAAACATAGTACCTAGGCAATTCTCAATCTATTTATATGTTAAGACAGCCCTGGATCTAGAACTATTCCACCAGTGGACCATATTTGGACCTCAAACCCTGAAAGTAAAACTTCTCATAGAAAAAGTAAAGACGATGAAATATGCTACCTTTGTTATCAAGACTGGAGACCAAAAAATAAACCTCTTCCAAGAATTATGACTTCATCTGGCACATTCAGTCATTCATTTATCAAACATTTGTTGGGTTCTTACTAAGGTCCGGGTCTTATGTTGGCACTCAGAATATAGGGATGAAATAAATATGTTCCTTGTCCTTGAAAAGAATATAGTCTAATGAGGAAGACAAGATGTCTACAATAAATCACCCTATTAACAGGAATGTAATATAATATTTACAAAATGTTACAGGACCACATTCTGATGTTAGCAACACCATAGCAAATAGTAGGATTTCTGCCACCAATTATGGAACTTGAGTCAGTTCAGTCTCTTGAGCTGTAAGTTTTTTTAAGGAAAACTCATCTGCCCCTTCTTCTCTGGCATCACTAGCGTGAGAACACATCAAAGATTTTACATTTTCTCAGAACCAGAATTGTTCCCACAGAATAAAATAGAAATGTAGTGGGAAAATGCCCTAGATCTGAAATTACTCTTAGTGAGGTTGAGAGACTATGATTTTGAAATCCACTATTAAACGTTTAGAGGGTAAAATTCTAACAATGAACACACAGAAATAAGTAAACCTATGCTCCCACATGATTGCATTCTTATCCTTGTTCTTTCTTCTCTGTCACCAGAAGATAGTGTTTCTGAACCTTTCTTTCTGCCATGATATTTATTCAAATGGATCTACTGTGATTCCTTCCATTTCCTGATTACTAGCTCTGACTCCTCCTCACCTCTCCACAGAAAGAAAGCTATCAGAAGGTAGTTGAGTGCAATGTTACAACTGTGGGAATAAGCATGAGTCTACTCCGATTGATTTCTTTATATTTTTATCTTGAAATAATTATAGATTCACGGAAAATGCAACGAGTACAAAGAAGTCAGTGTGCTCTTTACCTAGGTCCCCCAATGGTAACAACTTACATAACTATTATACAATATCAGAACAAGGAAATTGACATTGGTACAATCCACAGACCTTATTCAGATTTCAGGAATTTTAACAAGCGCTCGTGTGTGTGTGGTTTCTTACAATTTTATCACATGTATAGATTTATATAACTACCGCAACGATCGCGATATGGCACTGTTTCATCACCACTAAGATCTCTTTAACTGTTTCTTTGTAGTCACATCCATTTCCCCTCTCATCCTCCTCATTCATAAAAGCTGGCAGCCACTAGTATGCTCTCCATCTCTATAATTTTGTTATTTCAAGAATGTTATATAAATGCCATCATACACTATGTAACACTTGGTGATTGGCTTTTCTCACTTAGTCAAATTCCCTTGAGATCCATCCAAGTTTTTACATGCACCAATAGTACATTCCCTTTTATTGCTGCATCCTGGAATGGATGTGTCACAGTTTGTTAATCATCCACCTATTGAACAGCATTTGTGTCCCTTCCAGTTTCTGGCTATTAAAAATAAAGTTGCTATGAACATTCACATAGAAGATTTTGTGTGGACATTAGCTTTCATTTCCCTGGGATTAATGCAGTATAATGTAATTGTCGGGTCATATAATAACCACATGTTCAGTTTTGTAAGAGACTGAAAAACTGCTTTCCATGTGGCTGTATTATTTTTGGTTTCACCATCAACGTATAGTAATCCAGTTTCTCTGCATCTTCACCAGCATTTGATCTTGTCACTATTTTATTGTATTTTAGCCATCCTTATAGGTGCATGTGACATGTCATTGTGGTTTTAATTGCATTCCCCTAGTAGCTAATGATATTGAACATTTTTTCATGTTTTAATTTTACATTAATATATCCTATTTTGTGAACGGTCTGTTCATGACGTTTGCCTATGTTCTATTGGATTTTTTAAAATTTTAAAAGTTTGTAATATAGTCTAGGTACAAATCCTTTGGCAGATATACCGTTTGCAAATTTTCTTCTGGTGATTGATTATTAAAAGTATACAATTAAGGGAGACCTTTGCGAATGGTAGAGTAAGGACCTGTAAAAATATCACCCTCCATAAAAGCAATGAGGACACTGGCAAAAATCCTAAATCAACTTTTTGAGAACTCTGAAAATTAACCAGAATGCATAAATATCTCTTTCAACTTACCAATAAAATTACAATAACTCACTTAAAAATGGTCACATGATTTGAATAGACATTTCTCCAAAGAGTACATAAAAATGGCCAATAAGTACATGAGAAGATGCTCAACATTGTTAGTCATTTGGATAATGCAAATTATAACAACACTGAAATTGCCATAAACCCACCCACTAAAATGGCTAAAGTTTGTAAAAATACAATAACATGTATTTGTGAGAATATGAAGAAATTGGAACTCTCATACATTGATGCAGCCACTTTGGAAAAAGTCTGGGCATGCCTCAAAAATTTAAATATAGAGTTACCATATGATACAGCAGTTCCATCCCTAGATATATACTGAAGAGAAATGAAAACATATGTCTCACAAACACTTGCACATAAATGTTCACAGCAGCATATTCACAACAACCAAAAAGTAGAAACAATTCAAATGTCCACCAACTGCTGAACTGATAAACAAAATGTGGTATATCTATACAATGTAATATTATTCAACCATAAAAAGGAGTAAAGTACTGACACATCCACAAAGTGCATGAACCTTGAAAACATTATGCTAAGTGAAAGAAGCCAGACAAACAAGGCCACATTTATATGAAATGTCCAGAATAAGCAAATTGATAGAAAGAGAAAGTAGATTAATAGTTGCCATGGGCTGGGGGAAGGGGAGACTGAGGAGTAACTTTTAACAGGCATGGGGGTTCCTTTTGGGGTGATGAAATATTCTGGAATTAGATAGCGGTATTGTTTGTACAAATTTGTGAATATAATAAAAACCACTAAATTGTACACTTTAAAATTTTAAAAAATCTTTAAAAAGTGCAGTTAGTCAACTTTTGTCTTTTTTTCTTTCTTTAGATTAGCCCTGAGCTAACATCTTTTGCCAATCCTCCTCTTTTTGCCGAGGAAGACTGGCCCTGAGCTAACATCCGTGCCCATCTTCCTCTACTTTATATGTGGGACGCCTACCACAGCATGGCTTGCCAAGTGGTGCCATGTCCACACCCGGGATCCGAACCTGCGAACCCTGGGCCCCTGAAGCAGAACGTGCGAACTCAACTGCTGTGCCACCAGGCTTGCCCCAGTCAACTTTGGTCTTTGTGCTAGTATTAGTAATAAAATATGTCTCACGTCTCTCAAAACTTATATGTCAAGTCAACACCATTGAGATCCACTGCTCCAGGGAACAAAGAGGGAAAGCACTTCCTACACGCTCTGCTGCCAGAGAAACAGACATACCTTTGCAGAGTTCTTTCGGTTGATATGGTCCCTCCCTGCTAGTTCATGTGCTAGTGTGTCATTCTGATGATATAGAACCCCATATCCCTAGGCTTCCTCATATAATAGATAGGGATAATAATAGTACCTTTCTTATAGGTTTCTTATGGAAAGTAAATTAAAGAGCTCAGAACAGGGCCTGGCACATGATGAATAAGAAATGTTCACTAGGTTAGACAGCACAAAAATACAGGTATAAAAGAAAAATAGGGCTTGGATAAGAGCTTAATGTTTGATATCATTGTTATTGCTGCTGCTGTCGTATCATCCCTTTTGGAAACTGGCAGGGACATATTATGGAGCCCACCAGCCTTTGTTAGACAACTCTCTACCCAAATGAGTATGTCATTACGGGGAAAGAAAGATCATTTGCCTTTTTTATTAAATATGTAATATGTGGCTCTGCAGGAATTTGGAAAAACGTAGAAAGACATAAACTTTTAAAAAATATAAAAATCACAAAATTAAAAATAACCACTACATATAAATATAAATACAAATATATATATATATTCCCCCTTGGGAATGTGGAAGCCCATTTTCTATGAGAATTTCAAGAAATGTCTCAGGGCCAGCCTGGTGGCATAGTGGTTAAGTTCACCCGCTCCCCTTCAGCGGCCTGGGGGTTGCTGGTTCGGATCCTGGGCATGGACCTACACACTGCTCAAGAAGCCATGCTGTGGCGGCGTCCCACATAGAAAAACTAGAAGGACTTACAACTAGGACATACAACCATGTACCAGGGCTTTGGGGAGAAAAAAAAAAGAGAAAGAAAACAAGAAATGTCACACACTGAAACAGATGATGTACTAGAATATCAGAGCTAGAAGGAATCTTAATCTACTGTCTGCCATTTCATGCCTTGAAAGCACACACTCTTCTCTCTCTCTCCTATTTGCTTATTCCTGAGGTTCACAGTACAGATATAGGATAATTTACTATTCTTTTGTATGGTTTTGGTTGAGAACTATAGTCCAATAGAAACTTTTTTTCTTTTTGCAGATGAGGAAGTAGCAAAATTGAAAATTTAAATCCTTTGCCCTTGATCACAAACATCCTAAGTGCACCTCTAGGTCCTAGACCGTGCACTTCGAACTGTAGCTCACTGATTGGACCAAGGTGCGTTAGATTCAATGTCAAGTGTCATTTAGCAGGGCATTTGCGTTTTGAACTGAGATATTTAATTTTCCTTCTGAACGTTTATGTTTTTTCATAAGTTTGAAGTGAACTTCAGGAAGTCTGCATAAGACAGGACTTGAATAAAAGTGTCTACCTCTTCTCAAATATACACTTGGGGAATAAGCAAAAAAATTAAAAGGATGGCAAAGGACCTGTTTAATCTCTGGGAACCAGATAAGGATGCTATTCACATACTAGAAATTTCAAGGAATTTCTTCTAAATATTATAAACATGTCAGCATATTGAAGAAAGTCTCAAATCCCAGTCTCACGTTTTCTCTGAAAAGGCATCACAGAATTATTGCCATATGTAGTGGCCATCATGGAAAAAGGTAACAATTACCACCTCGTTTAAAAGGGCAAGGGCTGCAGGCAAGAATGAACCTTAGAGCAGGTGTGAAACAAGCCACCTTGAGCCTGCTTTGCCAATAAAGAGCAATAATATCAGCAAGCAGCTACCCTGGAAGGCCCCAGGATGCACAGAGCTACCAGGAGCAGATAGCCAGCTATACAGATGGCTGCATTTCTGACAACAGCCCCAGGAAGAAGGCCAGACAGAGCCATCAAAAAACTGGAATAGAGGCTAAGCTAAAAGCCATCTGATACAGAAAGCTGTCCCATCACTCAATGGCTTTACCAAACAGAAAGAAGATATCACAGAGAGATGAAAATTTCTTTCTGGTACTTCCCAAAGCACCAACCCCTTCTCCATACTCTGCTCCATCACTAGCTGTTATTTTGAATATATATCAGCCCGTTCTCTTGAAAAACAAACTGGTAAATAGTAATGTATGAAAGGAAAATCCACTCACATTTGTCCGTGTGTATGATAAAAACTGACTAACAGTGTCTAAAAAGATGAGTCTATTTATTTCAGTGGTGGAAAGGTCAGAGGTAGGCAGGCTGGGACTGGCACAGTAACTACTCACGGATGTTATAAAAAATCTAAGCTTTTTCTATTTTCTTGCTCTGCTAGGCTTAGTGTATGGCTTTTCCCCTCATGGTTGCTAGGTGGCTATATTATCTCCAGGCTTCACATCTGAATTTCAGGCAGGAAGGTGTGAATGGGACATGCCAACTTAGTATGCTTCATAGAAAAAGTTTCCGTAAGTCCTACCCTGCAACATTTTCTTGTATTTCATTGGCTATAGACTGTGTCACACGACCACACTCAGCTGCAAGGAAGTCTGGGAAGGTATCTTAGATATCCTGCTTTTTGCAACGAAGGAAAACAAGATCAAGGGTATTATGAATGTCTTTGGGATGTCAGATCCACTGTGTCTACCACTCATTGCAATTGGGGATAAAACATCGTGGACGATCTCTCCTCTTTCAAGAGAAAGGACATACTTTTAAAAATGATTTACAGAAATAATGAAAAATAAATTTTAGATAACATGATTTTAGTGGGTATAAATAAAAATGAATAGTAATAAGAGAATAAAGATGAGAGTACAAGAAAAGAAATGTAGGGAAAGACTTTAGCTAAGACAATGGAAAACTCAAAAGGAGTTGGATGAAATAATGAAAACATGAGGAAATCATAATTCATCAAAAGAACTAGAATCTTTAGAAGAAGCGACAAAGATCAGAATCAACACTACAATGATATTGAGGTTCTCTCAGGATGTGAAGGAAGAAGTTAAAAAGATGATTATAATAAGGTAAGGAATGCTAGGTGTGAGCGACTGGGCAAATGCAGGCAATTCATGCTCTTGTACAAGGAGCCAGAGCAAATTGAGAAACCAAAATAAGTAAGATCCAATAAGGAAAATATTTCTGAAGAAGAAAACATCTGGATATGCATACTGAAAGACCTTTCTATTCCTAATAATGATGAAGGAAGATATGGGGAAAAAAATCAGGGGGAAACTTTTTATTATGACGCTCAAGACAGCAAGCATGCAGGAAAAGAAAGTGAATTCGACGAGTAAGAAAAAATCAGATTGCCTCAGATTTCTGAGGCTTATATAAGATGATGGAGCGTGGTTGCAAGAAAACTTTCCAAAGTGTTTTTTGCTTCAGCAGGTTCCAAGAAATTCTCCATCACAAAAATGTTTTTCCCTTTGGTTTGTTTGATCAAATAAGTTTATTAAATGCTGCAGTTATGTCCCTTTTTTGGTGATTCAATAGACACGATATAAATTTTAAAATTCTGAGAGTTTGTGTGGTAAAGAAAGCACACAAATGTAATTTTTAAATCTATACCTTCCCAAATTTATTTGACCATAAAACACCTTTTTTATGTGGTAATGATTGGTATTCTACAGCCCAGAATGTGTTTAGGGAAATGTTCTTGAACATAGTTTTGAGGGAAATGTTTTAAGCCAAATATCTACTCAGGTAAATTATTAATATTAGATATATTTTCTGAGAAAAGGACCAAGATATTTTTCTGTTTTACATATATATATATATATATAAATATATATGATGAGGTATATATATATCACATACTCATATGTATACACACACACACATATATATACAATGACATTCATCAGCCAAAAGTCACATACATCAAAATTAATAACTTAAAAATGGCAAGTGTGACTTCTGAAATCAGTTAAATACAGATTTCACTTTAAGTAACTTGAATTGCATGTAGCTGATTGTTTAATGAGATATTTCCTGCTGTATCAGGGTGTTTGCAAAAACTCCAAAGGCTGAGATAAATAGATGCCATGAAACCTCTGCATTCTAAAGTGACAAGCTAAGCTATTTATTCGGACTTGCAAAGGGTATGTCCCCAAACTGGATCTACCACCATGTATCCATCATCCATCTCTAAATAATATAAGCAGAGGCTAAGAATTCTTTGAGAGGTTGAAGAATGTGATAAATTTAGAGTTTTGATGTGAAATTGTGAATATTTAATGTGGCTGCACTTTTAAAGCTCAGTAGGGCAAAAGAGAAATGAATTTACCATTGGCTAGATGCAGTCTCTGGAAGGGAACTGGATGGAGCAGCCAAGAGTGGGACCCAAGAGGGCCATCTGGAGGGGCAAGGTGACCCTAAGATCGGTGAACTACTCAAACAAGGGGCTATGGGGGAAGTCGTAAGTGATCAGTTCGAGGTGACCTCACCCATGTGGTAGGAATTACAGGTGAGATATCTCCAATGTAACTTCTCAGAACTCACTAAAATTACCCCATGAGTGAAAAAAATCGGCACTTGGGATCTGCCTCATGTAGAGAACTCCTATGCCAGATGTATGCTGGTCAAGTAAAATCTTTTCTACCTTTTTTTAACCTCTCTTCTCTCACCTTTGTGATTGATCATGGAAGGGGCATATGACAATAGTTAGTGAGCTGGGACAGAAGTGGAGAAAGAAACTCTAGAAAGCCTCAACTTCCCATTCCCCACAGTAGATTTCCCAGGCTGTGATAACCTGAAACTGGGGGAGTGAAGATTTGTTAAGTTGCATGAGGTTTGGGAAGTTGATATTACACTGAACAGGACTCTTCATTACCTGAAAGTCACTGTGTGACTTTTTTGTCACCTGAGAATGACCAGAAGAGATATAGAACATGCCCAATATTTTCTCTAAGGAGATGGGAAGAGGAAGCTGGTAGAGCAAGTTTAATAGGAAGCGGTAAGAAATGGTCAAAGAACTTTCTCTAGTCCCTGCTGAGCCCAGGTTATTCAATAAACAGGTTACATAAAGTTATAAAACATAATTTAAATGTCATAAATAATCCTCAGAAAAGATGCATAAGAAAAAAATCTAACTCAACAGTAATCAACTTGATTTTAAATGCCAGACTGTGAAAAAACACCAAAGAATAAAAGGGAGAGAGAAATAAGAAGTGCAAGTGTAGTTGTAGTAGTGCATAATTCACACAGTATTTGAGTTCCTAGCACGTTTCCCATCCTCTCTTTTTCTGAAAACAGAACCACTTGTTCCTTTTAGAAACCCATTTGATGTGCTTCTAATGGGATTGAGCTTTCCTCTGGCCACTACATTAGGGAGCACATGGCCCAGGTCTGGCCCCAGAACACTATTTTCTGGCCCAATATAATTGTTTAAGAGATGGACATACGTCCCCAGCTGAGCCAGTCGCAATCTTCCTTGGGACTTTTCCTGATGTTGTATGGAAATAGCTGGCCTTATTCTCTGAGATCAATAACTATGAGGATGACGTCAATCTAGAAGTTCTGGGGGCCATGGTAGTCACCACATGAAAGGAATCAGCCCAAGATAAAGCCAACAAAAAGGAAACTAGAACTAAGAGAGAGCAACAGAATGTTGATGACATCATTTGTATCTCTGACTGCGGTATTGCTTACAACTAGGGTCATTGGACTTCACAGTTATGTAAACCAATAAATGCATATCCCTGATATTACGCTGTTCTAAAAACACTTTCACATTTATTTACGATGCTATCATAGCCATAATATTAATATATAACAGAAAATAGGAAAATAAAATCACTGACCAATTTTATGAAAATAGACACAAAAATTTTGAATAAAACCCTAAAAACTGAAATCCTGCAAGATAGTAAATGAATAAAAGATCATAACAAAGTGTCCTTTACTTTAGAAATGCAAGGAAGTTAAAATTAGAAAATGTATTAATATATTCCTCACATTAATAATGCACAGGAAAAATTATATGATTACCTCCAAGGATTCCAAAAGATAAAATCGCTTGTCTTTCTAAAAAGTAAACTTTATTGAAGGATTATTTATCTACAATAAAATACAATTTTAAGTGTACAATATGTTGTGTTCTTATGAATTTATACACTCATATAACCACCAAAACAATTAAGATATAGAACTTTTCTATTATCCCCAAAAGTGTCCCTGTGCCATTAAAGTCCCATTATGCTCCCATAACTGTCAATTCTCCCCAAATACACCCAGCACCAGCTCCGGGCAACTTCTGATCTATTTTCTGTCACCATAGATTACGTTGTCTTTTATGTAGTTTCACATAAATGGCATAATACAGTGTCTGGCTTCTTTTGCTCAGCCTAATATTTTTGAAGTTCATCTGTGATGTATCACGTATCAGTAGTTCATTCCTTTTTACTGCTGAATAGTATTCCATTGCATTGATGTGTTGACGAATATTTGGATTGTTTATAGTGTTTTTGGCTATTACTAACAAAGCTGCTATGAACCTTCATATACATGTCTATGTGCAGATGTATGGTTTTATTTCTCTTGAATCAAAATGTAAGTGTGGGATTGCTGAGTCATGGTAAGTGTATGTTTAACTTAATAAGAAATTTCTAAGTTGTTTCCCAGGTGGTTATGCTATTCTATACTCTCACCATCGCTGTGTGACTGTTCCAGTTGTCATTTACCATCTTTTTCTAAATTTTACCCACTCTAATGGTGTGTGGTAATATCTCCTTGTGATTTTAATTGGGATTTTCTTGATGACAAATGATGCTGAGCATCTTTTCATCCACTTACTGGCCATTCATATACTTTCTTTTGTGAAGTGTCTGGTCAAATATTTTGCCCATTTTTACTTAGTTGTTTCTTTTATTGTAGAGTTGTAAGAGTTCTTTACATATTATATATACAAGAATTTTATCAGTATGTTGTACTGTACTTTTTCTCAAAATCTAAGGCTTGCCTTTTCATGTTCTTAACCACGTATTTTGAAGAACAATATTTTAAAATTTTGATGAGGTCGAATTTTTCCAATTTTCTTTTGTGATTCATGTACTTTCTGTCCTTATTTAAGAAGTTTTGCCTAACCCAAGGTCATAATGATTTTCTCCTCTGTCTTTATATGGAAGTTTTATAGTTTTAGATCTTAGATTTAGGTCTATGATGCAGTTCAAGTTAATTTTTACATATAGTATAAGAAAAGCATCAGGTGAATTGTTTTTGCATCCAAATGTTTCAGTATAATTTGTTTAAAAGACTATCCTTCTCCTCTGAATTGTCTTTGCACTTTTGTCAAAAATCAGTTGATCATATATGTATAGATCTATTTCTGGACTCTGTTTTGTTCCATTGAGCTATATGTCTATATCCACATGTCAATGGCACACTGTCTTGATTACTGTAACTTCATATTGTTTTGAAGTTTGACAAGGTAAATTCTCTAATTTTGTTCTTATTGAAAACTGTTTTAGCTATTTTAGATCCTTTGAATTTCCACATACATTTTAAAATAATCTTGTCAATATTTACTGTAAAAAGCCCTAAATTGATTTTTAAAACAATTTCAGCCTTTATTCCTAATAAAAATTATTACTAAATTAGAAGTAGGTCATTTTCTTACATTTCCGTAGTATGATTGTGTCTGTCTAACTATCCATCTCTCTCTTTATCTATCATCTAATCTATTTCTATTCATGTGCCAACAGCCAATATCATACTCAATGCATAAATGTAAGAGGTATTTCAAAGCCAATAATGACTGCTACAAACATCACTAATAATTAACACTACTTTGGCAAAATGGCATAGTGTTTAAGAACACATGTTTTGACTTCTGACTTCCTGGGTTCAAATCCAGATCCAAGACTAACAAGCTGTGAAATCCTTTTTTTTTTTTTGAGGAAGATTAGCCCTGAGCTAACTGCTGCCAATCCTCCTCTTTTTGCTGAGGAAGAGTGGCCCTGAGCTAACATCCATGCCCATCTTCCTCTACTTTATATGTGGGACGCCTACCACAGCATGGCTTTGCAAGCAGTGCCTTGTCCGCACCTGGGATCAGAACCAGCGAACCCTGGGCCGCCTAAGAGGAACGTGAGCACTTAACTGCTGAGCCACCGGGCAGTCCCCCAAGCTGTGAAATCTTAAGCAAATAATATAATTTATCTGGCCCGCATATTTGCATCTGAAAAATAGGGATGTTAATTTTTACTTACTCCTAAGATTAATATGAGAATTAAATTATATAATGCATGTAAAGTGCTTAACACATGCCTAATACATACTAAGTACTTAGTGGATTTTAACTCAATATTATCACTATTGGAATTTCTAGACAATGCAATGGTAAATAAATACGAGATATAAATTTTAGAAAATAAGAGCCAACTCCTCCTACTTAAAATTCTCTCTTGTGTTGTCTGCTGAGACATCGCTTGCTCTTGATTGTCTCTCTACCTCATGGGCCACTCCTTTCAGTCTTCATTGCTGTGTCTTCCTCGTTTTCATGACATATACACGTTGGAGTGCCCCAGGGCTCAGACTTTGAGGTCTTGCCCTCATATGCAAAATTGTATGATGATCTCATCCAACTCAATGGCTTTAAATTACATTTACAAATAGATGAATCCCAAACTTACATAATTAGCCCAGACTTGCCCCCGAACTCATTATTTGTATTTCGAACTGCCTACATGGCATCTCCACTTGGATATTTACTTGGAAACTCAAACTTAATGTGTACAGGGTAGAACTCTTGATTTCTTCCCCACTCCAAACCTGATCCTTCCTTGGACTTGTCCATCTACTTGATGGCTAGGCCATTAACCCAGTTGTTCAGGCCCAAAACAGATAAATTATACTTCACTCCATGCTGGATCCTCTTTCTCTCATAATTTACATCCAGCCCATGAGTAACTATTATCAATTCTACCCTCAAAATATACCCCTAACCTGAACACTTCACAGCACCTCTGCCACTATCATCCTAGTCATAGCCAACATCATCTCTTGGCTAGACTGCAACCTTTTCTATACTAGTTTCCAGGCTTCCATCTTTCCTCATCAATCTGTCCTTCACCTGGTAGCCAGAGTAATCATTATAAAATTTAAGTTGGATCATGTCCCCTTTTTTATTAAAATTATTCAATGGTTTCCCACCTCACTCAGCGTAAAAGCCAAAATTCCACAAGGTTATACACATTCTACCACCATTACTACTTCTCTGACCTCATCGCCTAATTCTTTCCCTCTTGCTCGCTCCACAGCAGGTACACTAGCTTCCCTACTTTTCCTTGAAAATATCAGACTCATTTCATGTGCTGTTCTATCTGGAACATTGTTTACCCAGATCAAGATCTTTGCGTAGCTTACTCCCTGAATTCTTTCAAGTCTCTTCTCAAATATCACTTTATGAGAGTGTCCTTCCTGAACCACCCTACTTAAAATTGGAACTTCATTTTGCCATCATCACTCAATATCCTCTTTCCCTGCTTGACTTTTCTTCATAACACTTATCACCACCTGATATATTGTGAAGGTTTTGTTTGACTGTTATCTTTTTTTCCGCTGTGAGGGTAGAGTTATCTTCTGTCTTGTCCTGTAGCTGAGGACATATCCCCAGTGTAAGGAACGATGTCTGTTATAAAGTAGGTACTGAATAAATATGTGTTGAATGAAGGAACAGGTGAGTCATTTTCAAGTGACATTATAATCAACAAGGAAATAAAAGACAATAAGTAGTTAAGAAAAATAAAAGTGGATCTATTATAAGAGTGACAGAGGAAAAGTGAGGAAGAACTTGAAATGTGACAGTTAATGAAAAAACAGAGACAAATGAGGCGGAAAAAATAGAACAGTGATAATAATAAAATATTAGAAAGCAAAGGAACTACATTGGGCAAATCATTAGCAAGAGTACAGCATAGAGTGATTGTATTTTTGCAAGATAAGAATGTGAGCTTTATGTTTTTGCCTAGTGATGGGGTAGCTACAGGCTTTGAGGGGAGAGTTTTTTCAATCCAGGGCCATTGCAGTTAGTTCTATTAAATTTTGGAGCAAGAAGAGCTTGAAATCTTCTGAAAAGCATATGGGCACTTGGATAAATACTCTCCATACTGCATTTAACCGCGTGCTTATTTTGACCCTGAGTATTATGCTTTGAGAATTTGCCTGGGAAATAGACCCATGAATAATGGGGTAAGTTCTCTGCTTAATTTTCCATAGGAATAACTATTTTTATATTTTTTTAGCTTTCCTTAAACAGACATCTGAAATAATACTATCTGGAATTTAAAAAGTAGGTTTATTAAAATTAAATAAATATAAATACCTATTTCTATATGAATATAATTATTTAAAAAATATAAAGGTCAAAAATCCTATTCAAAGTGGTAAGAAAGTATAAAATATCAATAATCAAACACGAGTAATGTTAAGTGTTTATGTAAATAAAATTATGATATTTGGCTCCATTAAAAATAAAAACATCAAAATTTACATAAAAATAGGAGAAATCAAGAAAGAGCTTACATGTTCAACAAAGGATTATTTGCTTAATAGAGTGCTCCTTTACCAATATGGAAAAATTAAATAATAAAAAAATTTTAAAAATTCGAGGTGAGTAATCATAAAATTGAAATATTTTCAATAAACATATGAAACTGCACAGCCTCACTAGTTTTTAAAGAAATGGACATTAAGATAAGACATCCTTGGGGCCAGCCTGGTGGCACAGTGGTTAAGTTCATGTGTTCCACTTCAGTGGCCCGGAGTTCGTGGGTCCGGATGCCAGGCGCAGACCTACCCACTGCTCGTCAAGCCATGCTGTGGCAGAGTCTCGCATACAAACTAGAGGAAGATAGGCATGGATATTAGCTCAGGGCTAATCTTCCTCATCAAAAAAAAAAAGGTATGACATCATTTTTTATTGGCCTAAGAAATGATAAATGAATATAAAAGTATTCAAGGTTGGAAAGCTTTGAGGGAATAGGAAAACTCTCACACTGTTGATGAGAGTATAAGTTCATAAAATCATTTACTGAGGGAAATTTAGTAATATGTATAAAAATAACTCAACATTTTGTATATTTCATGACCAGAAATTTTAATTATAGCATTTTAATCCTAGGAAATAGCCATAAAAATGAAAACAAAATTCTACAAAGATGTTCATCACAGTTTAACAAAAAATTAAAGACAGCTGTCTTACAATAAGGAAATGATTAAATCAATTATAGTTCATCCATTTATAGAAATATGTTCAGGTAAAAAACAAATCCAATTCTGTAGAAAAAATTGATATGTATATATCAAAATGTTCACAAGGGTATCTATAGGTAACTAATATTTTCTTTCTGTGTGTTTCTACATTTTCCATATTTTAATTAGTATATACTACATTAAAATTCATACAAAACAATGAATATTGATTTATTAAAACCAGATTTCATGGGACCGGTCTGGTGGCACAGTGGTTAAGTGCACACGTTCCAATTCAGTGGTCCGGGGTTTGCCAGTTCGGATCCAGGGTGTGGACATGGCACCGCTTGGCAAGTCATGCTGTGGCAGGCATCCCACATACAAAGTAGAGGAAGATGGGCACGGATGTTAGCTCAGGGCCAGCTTTCCTCAGCAAAAAGAGGAGGATTGGCAGCAGATGTTAGCTCTGGGCTAATCTTCCTCAAAAAAACACAAAACAAAAACAGATTTCATTAAGCCAGACATTTTATTTTGGGGAAGAATAAATTAAATAGTTCAGTTTGTTTATTCATTCAACAAATAATTATTGAGCTTATATTATGTGCCAAAGGCATGCTATATAAGGAAGTTAAAACTGTAAACAAAATTTACAAAGTCCTCATTCTTATAGAATGACTTTCTGCAGGGGAAGACAATGATTAAATATGTAGTGCAATGCCAGGGGCTATGAAGACAATATAGAAAGGTAAGGTAATGGAGGGTATTTTAGAAAGAGTGACTGAGAGAGAAAGATCACTCTGAAGAGCTACAATGTGCACAAAGACCTGACTAAAGTGAGGTAGCCAACTATGCAGAGATTCAGAGAAGAAATGTTCTAGTCAAAATAGCAATCAGGTGACATCAATGGAAATGGTGGAATAAGGAAATTTGAATAGCTTCTCTTCCATAAAAGCAATGAAAACACTAGCACAAATGATCAGAATCAACTTTTTCAGAACTCTAGAAGATGACCAAAGGCATGGAACAATCTGGGAACATTTATTCAAGACAAATAGTTGAAGCTTGGTAGGGACAGGGAGCTTTGTGGCATTTTAATTTGCCCCATTCCCAAGCCCTTCTTCCCTGCTCCACGGTAGAGTAACCTCAAAAGCCTGGTAGCCACGGGAGGGGACAGAATGGCATTGGAGCTCTGTGAAAGCCTCCTTCTCATCATCATTTAGTCTGGTGGTTCCCTGGAAGACACCATTCCCAAGGTTTGTCTTTATTCCGCCTGACTCAAAACTCACCCAGTGCTAACTACCTTTTATTGAAGGTACTTGTTGAAACAATTGGGTCAGTTGTTTAAAATCATAGCTGGTTGAGGCAATGGATAACAGTTGGGGCAAAGAATAGGCTAACCAAAAAGCTTAAAAGGAAAGCTTGGGAATGAGACATCCATAGGGAGCTTTGAAAAGCTCTGACATATTCCTGGAAATCTAGAAGGCTATGCACATGTGTAGGGCTGTGTGCATTCCCAGGGTGGTATAAAGGCTCAGGAAAGACTTGAGAGCATCTTAAGCCCTCACCTTGAGCTGAGCTTAAGGCTCATCACAAGCAGGAAGTAAAGACTAAAGTAGACTTGTAAACTACGCGCTTGAGTGTGGACGGTGTGCATGAACATGAAAACAGAGACCCTCACCTAACACTGGGAGACTTTTAATTCCAAGCATTTAGAAAATCTCTGTCTAATCATTAGTTGACCAATAATCTAACTGAGCCGAGCCTTCAGTGCCCACACACAACAAATAATTTACTTATAATAAACACGGACCTTTGAGAATTAGTTCAGGAAAGCGACTAAATAAGCAAACAACAACAAATAGCAAAAATAAACTCCAGGGAGGAGGAGGACTCTTATTTCCAACATTGACGCATTATATTATATGAAATTCCCAGTTTTCAACAAAAAGTTATGAAATATGCAAAGAAACAAGAAAGTATGGCCCCCAAACGGTAAGAAAAGTAGTCAATAGAAACTGTCCCTGAGGAAACACAGATGTTGCACTTTAGTAGACTTTAACCATCTTAAATATGCTCAAGGTCTAAAGAAAAGTATGGACGAAGAACAAAAAGAAACCAAGAGAAATGTGTATCACCAAACAGAGAATATCAATAAAGAGATAGGAATTAGGCATACACAGCTATAAATTTCCCTCCAGACAATGCTTTAGGTTCATCTCATAAGTTTTGGTATGTTGCACCAAAATACTAGTGGTGCAATTGGTGAGGAGCGGTTGAGTTTGGGATATATTTGAAGGTGGAGTACACTGAATTTAGTGAAACACTGAATCTGAGTATGAAGACAAAGAGCTAAGCCATGAAGGCACTTAGGATCTTTACCTAAGCAATCTGGTTTGTAGTGGTGCTGTTCAATGAGATGAGAAACACTGGGGAACTCAGTTTTGTGGATAGAAACAAGGGTCTTATTTAGGACATTTTAAGATTTAGATGCTTATTAGATGTGAGTCTGAACGCTCTACTCTAGATAAGATAAGAAAGCCATGGAGTAAATCCTTGTGGACTCCAACATTTAGAGATTGCATAAAAGAGGAGGGAAAACCAACAATGGATGTTGATAAGGAAAAGCCAGTGGGGTATCAGGAGCAGCAAGGAACTATGGAATCCTAAAAGCCAAGTGAAGAAACTGTTTCAAGAAGGAGACTATGATTAACTGTGTCAAATATTGTTGATAAATGCTTAATATAAGGACTGAGAATGGATCATTAGATTTGACACGGTGAAGGTTGTTTCAGTGGAGTAGAGGAGGTAAAAACCTTATAGGTGTAGGAGGTGAGAAAATGAATATAGGAAATATAGCATACATTTTGAGGTGTTTAGCTAGAAAGGGAAGCAGAGGCCTGTGGCAGGATCTAGGAGAGTATGGTAGTTGGCCTCCTGGTATTCACACCCCTGTGTAATCCTCTCCCCTTGAGTTCCGGCTGGATTTAGTGACTCACTCCTAAGAATAGAATTCGGCAGAAGTGATAGGGTGTCACTTCTGGGAGATTAATTTACGTAAAGACTGTCGCTTCTTTCTTGGCTCCTTTTTCTTTCTCTCTCTCTTTGAACACTGGCGCTGGGAGAAGCAAGCTGCCATTCCAACTCTATGGAGAGGACCAAGTGGTGTGGTGAGCTGCTAAGGACCTCAGTCCAATAGCCACGAGAAACCAAGGCTTACGAGCAAATTGGTAAGTGGGCATGGAGGTGACTCTTTTGGCTCCAGTGGAGTCGGGAGTGCAGCACTGGCTGATAGCTTTATTACAGCCTCACGAAGGAACCTGAGCTAGAGCCACCAACTAAGTTGCTCCCAACTTCCTGATCCACATGAACTAGGAGATAACCCATATTGTTTTCAGTGGCTAAGTTTTGGGGAATTTGTTGCACTGCAATAGATAACTAATACAGGGGTGGAGGACTGGGGAAGGTGATTGTACAGTCTAGGAGGGGTTTCTTTTTTTAATGGGGAGATTTTATAGCATGTCTGTTTTTTCTGTTTGGCATAGATCATTCTTATCAGCATACAATGATGCATTGGAGAGGGATGCTAGGTGTAATCTTTGTATAGAGGTCCTGTCCTAAGAGGAAAGGGTTGCTGTTAGATTGAAAAAAAGGATGAGGTAGTGTGTTTGTGCATAATGTAGTTGGGTTAGTAGATTTGACGGTGGGAGGATGTGGTAAATTCTCTTCTGATTGCTTCTATTTTCTCAGTAAAAGAAGGAAGGTCATCTCCTAAGAATGAGGAGAGACAATGAAACAAGATTAGTGATAATGAATTTTTTATAACAATAAACCTACAGTATAAAGACAGTTCATAGAATTTGAGAACAATAAAACTGTTGCCAGCCCAACGTAACTATGATTTCTCTCAGCTGTTGTCAAAATGCTCTTTTAAGCTTTTATATCTCCTATCCCTCTTCCTAAACTACATAAAAATCTAATAAATATAAACTTTTCCACAGCCAAATAGAATGGCTTTAGAAATTCCCAGGAAGTTTCCTTGGTAGCATCTATCTGTGAGGACCATATACACAGGCAAATTGTACTGAGAAGAATATGCATTTGAGGGTGTCATAGAGGACTTTTGGCATTTAGAGATCACGCTATTGAGGTGAACACTGGAACTGGGTCCACTCATGTCTGCTCAGGGTAATTTTAACTAAGTAAACTGGCCTCAATCAGAACTGGAGAACAGGAATTGGCTGGGTGCTCAGCTAAGGATTATTAAGGGTTACAAAATAATGAAAGAATTAGAAATCCATAAATACAAAACCATCTCACAAGCTACACATATAATGAAGCTTGGAATTGACATTCTAATAGCCCCATTGTTGATAAATGAATAAATAAAACACGCCTTAATTCAAATCCACTGCGAAGTTCTCAGAGCATGATTAAAAGGAATTGAGCAGTAATTCAGTGAACTTGCACTGCAAATAGAAAGCTTCAAAGTGTAATCAGTTTTGATGCACAAGGTCTAACTACTATTCCTGAGAAGTTTAGTGTGAGACTCACTTTCATTTTGCCAGTGTTGGTAGGAAACATTTCACATGTGAGTGTGCATACTTGGAAGAAAGTTTGAAATAGATGGAAACTCCAGAATAATCACATTAAGAGCAGTTGAACTGACTTCCACACATGAATCCAAAATTTATTCTCTGTCCTAAGCTAAATCATAGCTCAAGCCCAATGGCTGATGGATCTTCTAACTTTATGTCACATTTATTTTTACCTTTTCTGTACTATGCACCTGGAAATCTTTGTGCTTATATATAGCTTGAAATATCTGAAATCCATATGTAATGATCCCCATAAAGATTACTTTGGTCCCATAAACTGAAAGTGAAAGGAGTATCTTTATAGAAAGGAATGGTGTGCTCTTAGACCACCATGGGTAAATAGATTTCTTCCTCTTCTAAAGTCCCACAATATTTTATGTCATCTCTCTTTTGGCATTTGTTACTTTTTGCCTTGCCTAGCAGTTATTTGTGGATATGAGTAATAAACTTAGGGCTCCTTCAAGGTATATATTATCTTATATTCAGCATCAAATATGTTAGTCATTATAGCCATTGATGAAATATTTCTGACTTTCCTTCCAGAAATGGTAGGAGGTAGATGACATTTGCCTGTTCCCTTGAAGTTAAGTCCAGCCTCATTATTTGTTGGTCAATTAAATGTGAGTGGAAAGTATGCTTGTCACTTCCAAGTGAAAGCTTTAGAACTAGGATATGATCCACCACATTCTCTTTTTCTGGTTCAGAAATAAGGAAAGCACAGAGGTGGCACTTCCTTTGGCATGGGCCTATGAATGAGGATGGTATGCAGAAGATTTCCCCTGGCCAACATGTGATAGGCATGTAGCATGAATGAAAAACACATTTTGGTTGTTTTAATCGTCTCAGATTTGGGGGTTTGTTTCTGCAGCATAACTAAGCCTGTTCTGACTAGTATCTTGTACAACTCATAGCACTGAACATAGTACCACATAGATAACATTTAATCACGAAGGGACTTTCAGATCTGAGGATCAGTTTCATTCTCTGAGGAGTCTCTCAGCTCATTGGCATGGATTACTGTCAGCGTGAAAGCCTATATATTTCTATGATTCCCAGCTTACTGTGAAGAGCACGACATTTGTATGAAGAGGACACTAATGATCTTTCACATCCAGCTTACCCTGCCACTAAGCAATAACGAAATCAACATGATTTTTTGAACACCTGTTCTTCATCAGTGTAGCCACGTATTTCCAGGACATTAGATTTGGAAGATACTACAGGGAGCTTCTGCACTCCTCCTTCATTTTACAGATGACCGTGAGAATGATCATTATAAATGACTTATGATCGAAGAAGGAAAGGCTTAAGGCTGTAATCAACGGCAGAAAAAGGAGTAAATGTTAGTGACTGAAGTACTTACAACCTAGTTGGGCAAGTAAGAGGAGAATATAAGCACATAAATAATGAATACACTGATACAGGCTGTTAATGCAATGGGAGCCCATAGAAGAAAGGGACAGATCTATCTATCATCTATCTGTCATCTATATCTACTATGTATGTATGTATCTATTTTATATGTACATATCAATAACATCATATGAGTTTGCTCCATGGCACTTGGTGAAAGTAACAGTGCATTTATTTATGTTTTTAAAAATCAAATTAAAACTAGCTTAGCCCTTGCCATCAAGATTAGTGGGAAATTCAGTCTCTGGCATTATTCTGAGTTTACACACCATCACTTTGTTACCAGAAAATTGCTGCAACTCATATAATCCAGGAAACTTGGGGAAGGCTGTTTGATTTTTAATCCAGTGTGGTCGCTGAGAAAATAACTAAGCCGTATGATATATTCAAAGACGGCTAGTTCTTCTGCTCATAGCCTACATTCCTTCTGAGATAAGTTTGGCCACCAGGATATCCACTGTTGCTTGGAAAGCTGCAATGCTTAGAGATCAGCCCCTTGCAGACACACAAGTACCCCTGTGAAAAAGTCTGAGAACTGCTAACTGGTGCGTGAGGATGCTGCATAGTTCCAACATTCACAGAGTGTATGAACCTTCCATCCCTTCAGCACTGGGAAATCCAGCTCTTAAACACTTCCCTGTATTGAACAGCTGCTTATATCTATGTGAATCTGGAGACATCGGAAAGGAATAAAAATAAAATGTAAAACCTTGACACTACCAGTGGAAAAAATGTATGAAGGAAATTGGAACTATCCATTGGATACATATTAGGAGAACCATTCACCAACAGAGAACATTTTAAAACCTACACAAGTTGAATCAGTTTCTGGAAAATAAAATGCCAGGATTGCCACAAAAATTAGGAAACTTGCTTAAGCTAATCACATTAAAGAAATGAAATGGTCCACCTTTCCGAGTTCTCTTTTGCATGATTGCCTTTTGCGTTATTTCCAGGGTTTACAGCTGCTCTTGGTGGAGAAGGGTGGGGAGAAACATGGTTATGCAATCTTTTCTGGACCAGAAGTCTCATATAGTATTTTTAATAGTAATAAGACTATGAATAAATCAAATAAAGTCAAATTATCTTAATTAACTTCATCTTTGTCTCATTTTACGTGTACATGTTTAGAATACAAAATGCAGTAGTATACGTGTAGAATACAAATGCAAAATGCATATGATTTCAAAATCATATGATTTATGATATATATTTTTTAAATGGAAAATGAGCATTCTCTGATAGGGATATATGAGCAAAACTCGTGGAAATCACTATATTCAGGTAGAAGGGGAAAACAATATATATGGATTTTCTCCAACTTTGATTGAAAATTAAATTTTCCTTCAATTAAAAAAAAAGAAATTAAATGGTAATCACAAAGCTTCCCTTCAAATGAGCCCCAGGCCCAAATGGTTTCATACCTGTGTTATACCAACTTTCAAAGAGCAGGTAACCTCTATCTTCTACAGATTTTTGCAGAGAAACTCATATTACAGGCCTCTCATATCCTTGATACCAAAAACAGTTAAGTATATTACAAGAAAAAAGTTTAAAAAATTAGAAAACGATTGATATAAAAATTCTTAACATAACATTAGCTAGCTGAACCCAAGTTCAAGAGAAATTAATACAAGACGAAACCGTACATCATGACCAAAGAGTGGCCACTGCAGGTCTACTCTATAAAATATTAGTCTAGTGCCAGAAAAATCTGTCAATGTAATTTTCCATTTTAATAGACCAAAAGGAGGATCACTTTTTTTTTTAAAGATTTTATTTTTTTTCCTTTTTCTTCCCAAAGCCCCCCAGTACATAGTTGTATATTCTTTGTTGTGGGTCCTTCTAGTTGTGGCATGTGGGACGCTGCCTCAGCGTGGTTTGATGAGCAGTGCCATGTCCGTGCCCAGGATTCGAACCAACAAAACACTGGGCCGCCTGCAGCGGAGCGCGCGAACTTAACCACTCGACCACGGGCCAGCCCCAGGAGGATCTCTTTATGGTAAAAGTGCTTACAAAATTAAGAACAAAATGAAAGTTCCTTAACTTCACAACAGTTATCTAATCAAAAATCTAGAGCAAGCATTTTTTTAATGGAGAAACCATATACATATTTCCTATAAAATTGGAAATTAGACAAGGATGCTGTCATCACTACATCTTACTATATAGTACCTTGATTCTGACATGATGTTAATTTTCAAAACACAATTTTGTTCAAATATGATTAATATATGAGATAAATTTGGGCATCATATGAATTTCGCATTTCCTTATGCCTGATTTCTTCCACGAGAAACACTAGGTGAACACAGGAAACCGCACCAAGCTGAACTGAGTCACACAGGAGTATCCAAAATATGCATTCGCACACGTGTGTGCACACACACACACACACACATACCCGAAACATCCCTCAGTTCACCACCTATGTTATGAGCCACACTTGTCCACACCTGGTGTTACAGCTTTCTGCCTGATTTCAGATCAACTTTTTCCTACCACTTCACAAGAACTCACAAGCTGCAATGCTTCCACTGCCCATGTCCACAAACAAACTGAAGATCTTTTTCATATTTATTGAAGTGTTTATTTCTGAACCATTTAACATGAGTAAACCTTTAATACCATTTTCATTAGGTTCCTATTTTTTGTGTGTGTCACTGATAAAGTTTTTGAGTGTTGTGCTCCTAACCCTATTTTCCCCATAAGCCCTGTGGGTTTTATTGCATGATTTTGCATAGTGTGGTACTTTTAAGAAATTCATTTGCTCTGTTATAACATGATAGACTGTCCTAGAGATCCTGCTTAATGCAACAAGAAAAGCAAAGGAAATAAGAGGTATTAATACTGCGAGAGAAGGGGTAAGACTATTGCTATTTGCAGGTGGTATGATAATTAGCAAAGCAAGCAGAAGAGAATTGCCAAACCATTAGAACTAACTGAAGAGTTCAAAAAGGTTGCTTAACACAAGTCAACGTAAAAAATCAATAGCATTTCTCTAGGTCAATAATAACAAATTAGGAAATATAATAGAAAACAAGATACAATTTATAATAGTAGGCAACACTATAAAGTGTGGTTAATCTAATCATAAAAGCACAAAACCTAATGAAGAATATTTAAATATTTACAAAAGACTTTAAAGAATACCTGAATAAATAGAAATATATAACATGTTTTTGTAAACATTTCTACTCAAAGTAATCTATAGGCTTAATTCAATTATAGCAAAAATCAAGCAGTATTTTGGGAATAATTGGGCATACAGTTTCTAAAATTTATAGGAAAAAGCAAATGTCCATAAATGGCTAAGACAATTCTAAAAAGGAAGACCAAAGAAGGGTCTTGCCCTACCAAGTTTTAAAACTTATTACAAAGCTGTATCAGAAATCAAGGACAAGTTATTTAATTAATGGTATTGGAAAAACTGACTTATGTTGAGAAAATGAAATCTGTAGCTGTCACTATGTACAAAAAATTAGACTGATGAAAGGCAAAGCTGTAACTGTATTAGAAGAAAATATAAGAAAAGATCCGTTTATTGTTGCGTTTCAGAAGGATTTCTTAAGAAAGATGCAACAAGCACAAAATAGAATTGAAAAAGTTAGTTTTGACCACACCAGAAATCAAGGCTCTGTTCATTAGAAGATACCATAGACAAAGAACGATGAGGGACATATTGGGGGAAGATCATTTGCAATGTCAAAAACACAAACACAGTAATATCTGGAACAGTGGATCTCAATCCTATCAGATCTAGTTTTCCCTTTTTTATTGTTTTGTAACCACCTCACATTACCCTGAAATAAAATTTACACATAATATTACCTACCAATACAAATAATTAGAAATAATCATTAAAATGTCCTAATCGTTATATCAGAGCAAATAAAAGGAGAATAGTTTATAATAATAATACATGTATTTCAAAATGTAAATGTTAGGGTCAAATACACTAGAAGACATGACTAAGTAGAGAGAGAATTGCATCTATGCATAAAATCACTAGGAATGGGACAGCTACACATGTAAACTAATGTAGGCATGT
Source organism: Equus przewalskii (assembly GCF_037783145.1). Lineage (NCBI taxonomy): Eukaryota > Metazoa > Chordata > Mammalia > Perissodactyla > Equidae > Equus > Equus przewalskii. Next base: position 111,148,711 of record NC_091863.1, on the reverse strand, counting down.
TTATTGAAGTCACAGATTCTGGAGTCTTGTTACCACTGGCGACCAAATGATCAACAAACCTAGGCAATATTTTGAATAACAGGGAGTTGCATTCCTAAACAAAATGAAAGACCATTTTGTGCTTAAAAGTGTCTGAACTCAGAACCTAATATGTTTTATATACAAACAGATTTGTCATTTACGTGAATTTCTGACCAGACATTTGAAAGTTAGGAGGGATAACAACATATTTTGCCTGTGTGTAGGATGTCTAATTTTCCTTGTCTTCACTCGCTAAATCCCAATAATACCCTCCAATCATCTATACAACTAAACATGCCCCACAAACTTCCAAAATGTCCTCTTGGGAGGAGTGCTATCTCCCCTGAGAACAGTTGGTCTGGATATACAAGAAACTCATGCAAATTGGCAAGATAAATAGACTCTGCAGAATAGCAAAGTGGATAAAGATTAAGAAAAGATAGTTGACAGAAGGCAGTTTGAATGAATAGTAAACGTATGAAGAAATGACCAACTTCATTAGTAATTAGAAATATGAAAGATGAAACAGCATAATAATATTTAAAACATGCATAATATTCAGTGCTAGAAGGATATGCATAATCAGGATTCATCAGGTATGCTTGGTAGAAGTGTAAACTGACCAAGTATGATGAAAAGTCATTTGAGAGTTTTTAGAGAAAACAAAAACGTGAATTTCCCAGAACCAAGCAATTCCACTCTTCAGTATAGAGCCCAGAGAAATTACTGCACAGGCACACACACATACATAGGAGTATGCTCATTGCAGCAGTGCTAGTAATAGGAAAGCATTGGAAGCAACCTAAATGTTTGCAAGTAGAGGAATGCATAGATAAAGTGAGGTATAGACAAACGGTGGAATATTATACAGGAGTAAAAACAAACGAAATTGATTGGAGTAGATCTCAACAACATAATGTTGAGTGAAAAGAAAATGAAACGAAAAGAATAAGATGTATAACAACATTATTCATGTAAATGTAATGGCACAATTATATATTATTGTGCATGCTTATATACATAAAGTTCTGTGAGGTAGATTGAAAAGATCCACTTTAAATAGGCAATAGTGTGTTCCTATAATTTATATTATTTCCAGGTATTTTTTTTCTGTGTGGTATAGTATGTATAATCTGACCGCAAAATATGTCATGTCATATTTCTTTTTATTTTGCACATATTTTCAAAGAAGAGAATGAAAGATAATTCCCTGCTCCCCTCCCCTTCCCCTTCTCACCCCTACTCCAGGATAGCCAGGGCTTTTTGTCCTGCAAGTGTGGTTTCCCTTGGCCCAGGTAAGCATTCAGTTGCTGCCATTTATTTTGTTTTGTGTATATAAATACAAAGCCTTAAGTGCACAGAACTGTATTGATAATAATCTTCAGATCATATCACATTATTATTGGACGTTTTATGGCCACTTGCAAAAATATTATTATTATTACTTCCCCTCATTCCTACTCCTTCACTCTAATATAAAAAGGTAAATAGTAGATTGGGAGAATACTTACATTGTTTTTTACATTTAATCCTGTTGATAATCAAAGAAAGGCTTTTTTAAAAAAAAAAGCAGTATAAATTCATTTTTGTCCATTAAGTTTTAAAAAATTAAATACGTCCTAATGTTGGCAGCAGCATGGCAGGACCAGTATCCTCATATGTAGAAAATTTTATCGCAAATTTTAGAGATCTCTTGCAAAGCAATTTAAAAATATGCAATAAAATATTCATACCTTTTGACTAAGTAATTTTACTTCTGGGATTTATGCTTAGGAAATTATTCAAAATGTAGTAAACGTTATGTGGATGAAAGTGCTCAAGACAGCATTACCTAAAATAGCCATCCTAAATGTCTAATAACAGAGAAATGGGTATAGAAAGTATGTTACCTCTTTTCATTAGAATATTATACATTCACTAAAATGATAAGAGTAAAGAATAGAGAGCAATACCTGAAAATATTTTGGCTTTATACTAACATGATTACAACTATAAAAAAGAGATTCATGGGAAGCTGTAAGAAAAGATACAAAAATGTTAGTAGTTATATTAGAGTGGAAAAGGAATTATATATTTACATGAATAAACATAAGGGGTTTCTAACTTTTGTCCAAAACATATACAGATTTGAAAACACAGCTGAACCTGAGAGGACTATCTTGTTTCTATGATAGCAGGCTATAATTTTAAAGTTAGAGGACCATTTCCTAAGTTATCCATAACTTCCAGCCTGTGTCACTTTAAAGGAGTTATTTTCAGTCCTGGCTGTTCAGAAGAATTATCTGGGGAATTAAAAAAGAAATGGTGATGTCCTGGCCAATCTCCAGAGGCTCTGATTGAATTGATTTAGAGTTGGGTCTGAACATCAGGGGCTTTGTTTGTGATATTTGTTTTGATTTGTTTTGTTTTCAATTTTCCAGGTGATACTGCTTTGTAGCCAGGGTTGAGATCACCAATCTAGACAAATTCTGAAAGCCCTTTTTCTTATAAACATCAGCAATTATCACAACTTGGATGCGTCAAAAAAGACCATAAATCTTTTTTAAAAAAGGAATCAATCTAATGTGATGAATTTAAGGAGAATCAATTTAAAATCCTTCTCTCAAATTACGCACCTTCCCTAAAAATCCCACCAATAATAAACACAGTACCTTCACAGGATATGGGCGACGGGGCTCAACATTATCACATGAAAAAGAAACAAAAAAGACTTAGGTATAGTAAAAATGTATCTCACTATAAGTCCACAGTTTAAATATCATAAAAATAGCACCCATGTGGACTGCCTTAATAGATATTTAATATCTTGAATGAGGGAGTTGAGTCCCCCTCTACTCTGCACTTGTCAGACCATTGCAAAGGACTTCATTCTTCTCTGGGTACCAAGTTTAAGATGAGGATGGGCTACAAGCAAGGGACCAGGATGGTGATGGGACATCAATGCGGAATCTGGGGACAAATAACTTCAAGAAGTGGAGACGTAAACGTATCCAATAACTTTCTTCAAATATTTGCAGAGTTGTTACATAGAAAAAGGACCGAACAATTTCTGTGCGTCTAGAACTTAGAAGAGAGATTGTCTCAGCTCTCTGTGGCCCTAGATTCTAGCACTAGGATAAATGGTTGAGGAAGATAGATTTTGGATCAGCATAAAGTTGAAATTTCTAGTAGAACTGCTTAAAGTAGCACTGGACGTCATCATGAGATAGTAAGGTGTGCATCGTTGAAAGCATTCGAGAGGAGCAATTATTTGACACGGATGCTCTATTGAAAACTTAAGCACTGTATAGAGGATTCTGAGATGTAAATATAGATATTTTCTAATTTTCCTTCCAACCTTGAAAAGTTCTATGAATAGTTAATATTCCATATTACCCTCCTTCCCAACTTCAGCTTCAGCATGCGTGGTTTTTGTATATCAAACTTCACTTCTATATCAAAAAAGAAAGAAAAAACACAAAGGAGTGTTCCATAATTAACATCACTTTTTAGCAAGTCTCTTGGGCTTTCCTTTTCAGTATTAGGTGAAAGGGAAGGTTGATTTTTGTATTAGGTTACATCAGATAGAAACCTAATGCCAGATGCCAGTCTCTGCGTCCCCATGGCAGGCACTGCTGGTTACTACCTGTCCAACAGCCATGTTCCACTGCTACTTTGCTAACAGAAACCTAATTTTGTTCAGAATAGGCATCAATGTGCTCAGGCAAGGTGGGTACCCCTGTAATATAAACCAAGCATGGTAACCCCATTGCTCCCTTGCCAGTGATCCGTTCAGGGGCAGGCATGTGACCCAGTTTCATTTAAACAAATGTAAGGCGAAATCTTCCAGGGGAAAGAGAGCTTCTGTGAAAGGTTTCCTCCCTGATGAATAGCAGAGGATGCAGTAGGAGAAAGTTCCCTCTTCCCACTTTTTGATGAGTCCTCTGATGATGTGATATGTTGAGCTGTGACAGGTATCTTGCAACCATGAGTGGGAAGCCAAAATAATTGCAGAGACATCGACTCAGAGTTCTGCCATTATAGAGCCCAGGAGGCTGACTATGGAGTTCTTCTCAAGTGAGATAATAAATCCCTGTTGTTTAAGTCATCTTTTAGTCAGGTATTTTGTTATTTGCAACCTAAATATCCTAACAAATAGGGTCCCAGAAGATTTTAGGTTGAGTGAACTGTAGAAACTATGTGATAAATACATATCTACAGGAGATACTTTTGTAGTTGGGTAGTAGCATAATTACTTAGCCATGGAGGAATATACATTTTATCTATCAATATCTATGTCTGTCTATCTATCTATCTATCTACCTATCTATCGATAAGTCAGTAGCTGTAGCAATGAAATTAAGGGACACCATATTCCTCAATCTAAACAATCTGATTTAATGATCAATTGAGCTACTTTTAGTGTTAATCCCTGCATTGTCTCAACCGTATACCTGCTATATACAATCTTCATCTAACCACCTGAAGATTAATACAGGAAAACTGTTTTAGAGATGAGGAATCAGTGACCCTGAGTAAGGAGTCCAAGGTCACATGGCAAGAAAGTGGTGAGGGCAGTAAGTGATAAGATCAAACCTCATTCGATCTGACTCTAAATCCATGTTTTTGATGAGTACACTATACTGCCCCCATATTGAAAGTAGCATGATAAATGTGAGGAGTGAGAGATATGACTAATACATAAGAGAAAAAGAGAAGGTTACAAGCTCAGTACCAGCAGTAGTGGATAGGATGTGTTTCCCTGGAGTTCAGTGTCAGAAAAGAAAAGCTTCCAAATAGAGTCAACTTACTAGGTACGAGACTTGCAATTAGGTGAGGTAGAAGCAAAGAGGGTACAGAGTGTCTTATAAAAGACTGAAAATGCCTTATTCTTCAACTTTCATGGATTTGTACTCACCACTAGAAACACCAGCTTGAGTATGCTAAATGGAAATGGTAACTTTGTTAACCATATGCTGTCATTTTTAAAAGATAAACTTTTGATTAGAAAATGATGGACCATTTTCTACCATTTCATGTACTACCTAGAGTCCTCTGACTTCTTGACATTTTCATTCAGAATTCCAAATATCTCCACAATAATTTTGTAATAAAATGATTTTCATTAACTCTTTCAAACACTCTAGAAACGTTTATTTAGTTATGTCATAGCAAAGTTCATTTAAATAATATCGTTAAATTCATTAGTGCGAATTGCCTAATACCAATACCAATGATGACAGTTTGCCTAAAAAGTGAAACATTTCAGCTGCATGTAGAAGAAAAGTCATTTAAGTAGGAGTCAAGATGTATAGGTACTAGTCTCAACTGTGAGACTTACTTCATGAGCAAGCTGGGAAAAGTCATTCCACCCTTCTGAGCCTCAGTTTCCTCACACGTAAAACGAGGGTGCTGACACCTGTGCTATGAACTTCACAGTGCTGCTTTAAGGATCAAATGAATCGATAGATTTGAAATTCTTCTGGAAGCAAAAGGTGCTTCACATACAAAATGTTTTATTACTCTTCATTTACACGACTCAGAAATGTCGAATTTTCATGAATCCAAACTGGCCTCAACTATTTCAAGTATGCATACATATATTCAAGATGAAATCAAATGGAATTGTATATTGGTTTGAGGTCATTGTTGGATTTTTAGGTTGAGACCACTTCTTATGGAAGAGATGCGGTGGCAGTGCTGATAGAATTGGGGGCAATAAACACATTCTGAAAAGCAGAGATTATACGGAAAAATGAGTTATCATTAGACAACCATTGTATGCCCAGAGATGTCTATTAGTAACTATTCTCTAAAAGCCCAAAAAAGAAACAGCTAGAGATGTCCATCTTAGAATGATAATAATATATTCACATAATTTTGCAGGAAATCGTCATGGTGTCAGAAATCGATGGTCTTTTTCTTTAGTTTTGTCTCCATTAGAGGCAGAGCCAAACAGTCAGATTTCGTGAAGCCGAGATTTGTCTGCTGCTTAGGTGCCTCACAAGACACTAAATGCCAGAGGGATTTTTGTGAAAGAATTACGACATCGTTTTTAGTTTCTGCCAACTACCGTCAAAGCTTAGGAAGTACAGGCCTTAGGGAGTTTGAAGGATTGACAGGTCTATAGCGGTAGCCCAGCGGTTGAGGGGGTCTGCTTCATTACAAACTGGCTTATTAGTGAAAGCGCCACTCTTATAACTTGTTCATGTATTTACATTAGCTGATATCATTGCTCATGGTCAGCTCATTATCCTCGATTAGCATAAACTGATCTCAATAAAAATTTGCTTGAGCCTAGAGTGACTCATCCGTGATGGTTGTGATTTTATGCAATTACCAGAGAGGCTTTTGAAAAAAAAATCTGGGCTAAATTTACAGTTAAGGGATAACAGAAGTAGTCGATCCTCTCATTCCTCTCTCTTCACAGAAAGAAAATAGTTGCTCCACAAATGAGTACAGCTTTTGTTATTATAGGCCAACTGCAGTGGTGTCCTCTGCAGGTTGTGTATGGTACATTTAATTATCACATAAAAGCACTGGAAAGAGTGATTTTAAAACTCTGATTCCAGGTTACATATTTAATCTTAATCTTCGTTTTCTCTTCTATAAAATAAGGAATTAGGTTTAGATGATCTCCAAGCTTTCTTCAAGCTAAAAACAAAATCTGATACTGGATTTCAGGATTTTTCAGGCTTGTTAATTTGGGAGAGAATAATTCATAGACACATAGAAAACTGAATCACAATCCCTCTCTAGAGCCACATCATTATTTTTGAATGATGATTTTCATATTTCTAAATTCACTCCATTTTTAACTTGTGTAACTTAGCATGTGCACCTTAATGACGAATGTGTGGGGAAACACGTATAAGGCATCGGAATCAAAAGCAACTATGCACTTCAAAAAAAGTTTTATTTTGAGATGTCAAAGCAAATTATATTAGGAGAAAATTGCAACGACCTTCTAAGACAGCTTCATTTCCCATCTATATAAAAAGCTACATGTAATTAGACATACCTGCTCACACATTTTAATAGATAGGACTTTGGCAGAAAAAGTTACAGTGGTTTTACTAATACATAATCTATTAGAAGTGGGATCTATGTTCAATTAGATCTTCTTACGTTGACCTTAATTTCTATGTAGGTGTAATCAAACTTTCAGGGTGATTTCACCCCAAGCACATTACCGGCTACAAGGTATCTGAAGTTCCTGCAAACCAAGAGGGCAGAACTGATTCTAGGGCCTTCTATTTGGGCTCCAATTAATGTTCTCTTTTCATGAAGGTCCTCAGACTCATGATTTGGAAAACCAGAACCAAAGTGCCCTCTGCCTCCGGAGGTAATCTTTTGGAAATGACAAGTTTTGCTGCTCCCAGAACCCAGTCCTTGCCTGTCAAAAATTTAGAAACTTTTAAAATTTAGAAAAATACAAAGAAAAAGAATAGTTACTCCCAATCCCACTACCTATAGATGACTACTATTAACTTGAAAATATATATCCATTTGTTTATATTCATTATTCTATATTTTACAAAAATAAGAGCGTTATATATATATAATTTTGTAATGTTTTTAAAGTGACGTAATTCATGTCATCAAATATGTTTAGAACATGAATGTTAATAAGTATGTATATACATAGTAAATATATATATTCCTTATTCTATATATATATATTTATTATATTCCATTACTCCATTACATGCATGTACGATACATATCTTTAACCGGCCTCATATTGTTGGGCATTAGGGTTGTTTACTATTTTTCCCTATTGTCAATAATTTTCTGTTGAATATATGTATAGTTTTTAATATACATCCATGTTTATTTTCTTAGGATAAAATTTTTAGAAGCAAAATTGCTGGGTCAAAAGGAACATTTTCATTTTTTAATTTCAAACAATATTCACACGTATCAAACAAAATGCTAAAAGTATTATACAATATTTAGTGTTCATCAGTTTCAAGGTTTATGCTGCTCCTAATTTTTGCATATAATTGAACTTTCAGATTGGCTAACACTTGCTGAATAAACTCCATCATGAATTCTGAGGCGTCAATTTCCTCTTGCAAATTTTTGTTTCCTTCTTCTAACATTTATTGTGCTTCCTCTTGAGAGTGTCATCACCAATTTGATAAATTTTCATTAAGCAGGCGTCTGCCAGCATGACGTCATTGCAAGAATCTTCTAAATTTTGGAGGTTTTTTTTTGTACTTATATTTCTTCCTTTACCTTTGTTATTCTATTCTTAGTCCGTGCAAATTTATTGTCTCTTGTTGATCTTTGAAAGTAAATTACCATCTTTTATAGGGACCAGGGTATTAGCAGCACCCTCTGTTTGGACTTGTGCGAGTTAAATGTTATAATCCCAGTGCAGCGCCCAGCATGATGGCCAACGCAATCAATGGGACCTTTGGCTTTGCACACCCCAATGGCAAGGCCTTGGTTGTGGGGGTCCTCAGACTCCTCAGGGACACTCTCAGACAAGGTGAAAAGTTGTTCCAAGCCCACCGAGAGTCCTGGTGCTGCTGCCCTGCCTCCGTCGGCTTGGGGCCTCCATCAGGTTCCTGGAACCCCACACAGTGCCTCAGAGCTGCCTACCTCCCGCATCCCACGCCCCCAGCTCCCTGTGGCCAATCCCCACCTGCTGCCTAAGCACCCAGCACACTAAACATTCTATTCACCCAGGAACGCTTTTTAAAAATTCCTTTGAAACATAATACTAAAGAGCTTCAAGAAAGATTATACCAATTTAGAAATTTATCAGCAGTGTCTGAGAGTGCCTGCTTACACTGGCTACCACTAATCCTGAATACCATCATTCCTTTTTATCTCATGGGTAAAAACTTTTCTGTTTAAATTGTATTGCTTTCATTACTAGTTGGTGTTGAACGTCTTCCTGTATATTTATTTGTCACTGTTGTGAATTGCGTTTTCAAGCCCTTTGCCCATTTTTCTGCTATCAGGTGTTTATTTTAGTCCTGTCAGTATGTATGATTGCCTCATACATGTGTATATTAACCCTTTGTTTATGGATTGTAAAATTTTTCACAGTTTGTAATTTACCTTTTAATTTTGTTTATGATTTTTTCTAAAATATGAAAAAGTTTTAAAATGTTTATGTAAGCTGTGCATGACTTGCTTTTGTCCCCTGCAGCTGATACGACGAAATTGGAACCCTTGACCCAAGTTGGGTTAATTTAGTTCTTTTTCCTGAGAAGTTGAATTTGAAACATTGAGACACAGGGTCACTTACATGACTGAGGAAAGCACTTAAAATGAAATACAATAGAATGCTGGCCCAGAGTTGCCTCCATGGTATGCTACAGTTTTACGCAAGTCAATGATATGGAAGAGGGGAATCTAAGAGATTTCAGAAAAAGCCACTTTGTAGCTATAAAAATGAAGCAGATATATAGAGAAAAGAAGAGAAAAAAGACAGTGAAATGACAGATTTTGGACTTGGGATACCAGATGAGGCATGAAGTAAAGTTCTATACTGAAAATAAGGGAATTAGTTGCAAGTTTTCATATTGAGCATTGAGAATCAACAGTCCCCTTCTCTCTGTTGTCTCCCAAAACAGGGGCCCAAAATATTAGCGATCAGATATATCATCTCTGTGGAAACTGGCCCCAAACAAAATGCTACACACACGCGTGCACATACACACACACATTTAGGTGTCTCCCACTGAAAGAGTCAGGTTCCTGATTCATGGTGTTCTTCACATACAGAAAGTCCTGCTTCCCAAATGTAGAAATTCCAATGAGCTTTTTAGTAACTCACAATAAAACATGAATGGATAGCCAATAATCACTGCACATTTAAGCAAAGCTTCTAATATTAAAGACAGAGTTCAAAATGAACAAAGGTAAAGACTTGGAGGAAATAGAGATAATGCAGGGAATGGAAGAAAACCTTAAATGACATCATAATTTGTATCCCCTGATAGTCAGAAAAAAAAATCACTAAATATGAATAGGATGATATTTTAAAGGAATATTCTGAAAACAAGGTATAGCTCTTGGAAATTAAATATGCAATTGCTGATGAAAAAATTTCATGAAAGTTTGAAAGATAAGTTTGAGCAAATCTCTGGGAAATAGAGGAAAAAGGCCAAAAAGGAATACAAGAGAATAAGGACAAGAAAATTAGAAGATCATTACAAGAAGCCAAACATCTAACTAATTAAAGTTCTAGAAAGGGAGAACAGTAAAATCATACATGAGGAAATTATAAAGTGTATGAGACAACTTCCTAGAACCGAAGGATTTGAGTTTCCAGATCAAAAGAGCCCAAATAGCACCCAGAACAAAAAAAATGGGAAAAACCTACCCATACTAGGCACATCATCATGAAATTATACAAAACCAGAGCTAAAGATTGGATCCTAAACTATTCCACAGAGAAAAAAATAACTGGTCGCATACAAGGGAACAGGAATTAAAATGGCATCAGGTTCCTCAAAAATAGCATTAAACTTAGAAAACAATGGAGATGGCATCCACTTCTAAAACTGGAAGCTAGATAATTAGAATAATCTTCTGAAGAGCACAGCTAAAACAAGTTGGATGGACTATAATACATGAGCAAAGCACAAAAGAACTAGAGAAATGGCCAAAATCTAGGGGGAGGTGAGAATGAAAGAGGGAATCCCAACACTCCAAGCCACTTTGGCTCTGAGGGTATTTTCCACTCTGAAAGGAACAACTGCAAAAACGACCTGCACTTCTGGCAACAATCTAGGATGAGGAGGACAATGATCAAATTCTAGGGTCTTGCTAGGGTGGAAAGATTGAATAAATTACCAGTCACTCTAAGCTGGCATACAAAATGCTGTATCCTCAGGGTAAAGATGAACCAGAAGTGAACCAGACCGTAAATGGTCTCTGGTGGTCCCCACAAACACAAACCTTAAATTTGTATTAAGGTGTTCCAAGAAGAGCAATGCCCACAGGCACCTGCTGTAAGCAAACAGAAAGTCCTCTGGAGGAGGAAACTATCATTCTAGGCCTCATGTCATTCCTATTAATAAAATTTCTGATAAAATACCAAGAAAACAGGCAACTGTAACTAAATACACAAGGAAACAGGACAGCAGGAGGAAGAATCAACAGAAACCACAGGCAACAGAAAGATACCAACTGTGGTAGGCAGTATTCTAAGATGCAGCCCCTTGTAATCCCCAAGATCCTCACCTCAGTTATTCAATCAAACATTAATCTAGGTGCTGCTGTAGAGGGATTTTGCAGATGTAATTAAGGTTTCAAATCAGTTGACTTTAAGATAGGGAGATTATTCTCAGTGGGCCTGACTTAATCAGGCCCACAGAGGATAATTTACTGGGCTCTCTCTGATGAAGAGATTTGAAGCATGAGAGGGATTTGGCAAAGGGAGAATGTCTGTTGCTTGCTTTGAAGATGGAGAGAGCTATATGGCAAGGAATACAGACAGGATCTTGGAACAGAGAGTGCCCTCCAGCTGACAGCCAACAAGGAAACAGTGAACTCAGTCCCACAACTCGAAGAAATTTAATTTTGCCACAACAATGTCAACTTGGAAGAAAACTCAGCTGCAGATGAGAATACAGCTTGCCAAATGCCCTGATTTTAGCCCTGTGAAACCCCAAGCAAAGAATTCCGCCTGAATTTCTGACAGACAGAATTGTGAGCTAATAATTGGGTTTTGATTTAAGTGACTAAATTTGTAGCAATTTGTTATGCAACAATAGAAAAATAATAATCAACAAAGACCTGAGAAATTGCAATGATCTGTAATCAACTATAAAATAGCTATGCTTACTGTGCTTAAAGAAATAAAAGAAAAGCTTTGAAAGATCAGCAGGGGGCGAGAAACCAAGAAAATTGTCACAGACTTCTGCAGTCATCCAAGATAGAGTAATAGGCATCAGATTTACTCTCCTGCTTAAGCAACCAAAAAACTGGATAAAATAGATGAATTAATTGTTTTCAGGCTGGACAACAGGCAGCATAGGACTATTATCACAAAGAGAAGAGAAATGAATAAGGTGAACACTCCAGTTGTCCCAACTTACTGCCAGGAGATGTTTCTAAGCTAAAATGCAGAGGGACACCCAAACACAGCCTGATGGTATTGCTGAATTGAGGAGTCAAAGATAAAAATTCAGGGAGGTCAACACAGCTAGTAATCATGGGGCAGAGTACTAGAGAAGAAAAATCTGCAGAGAGAAAACTCCAGAGATGTGCAGAGGTGTTCCCTTGAGTCTTTGCCTTATTACTCCTGTGCATGCATGAGAGGAAACGACCAGACACAGGAAATAGAATCACTGTAAACAGCACTAGGCTGAACAATTTCCAAAGGTCCCATGGGGCTGAAAATATTTTGTGTTCCCACTAGCCAGAATGGAAAAACTTCATAACACACAGAGCATAGGGTAGAGCTGTCAGAAGGATAGCACCCTAGTAAAGGAGATATATTAGATCTTGGGTAAAGGACACCTTAAGAAGGCTTAAAGGCTCCTTAACATTGGTCTTGGCAAAGATTTTGTGGATATAACATCAAAAGGGCAAGCAACAAATGCAACAATAAACAAATGGGATTACATCAAACTAGAAAGCTTCTGTACAACGAGAAATAAGCAACAAAATAAAAAGGCAACCTATGGAATGGGAGAAGATATTTGCAAACAATCTATCTGGTAAAGGATTAATAGTCAAAATATGTAAGGAACTCATAACACTCAACAGCAAAAACAAGTCCAATTTGAAAATGGACAAAGAACTTGAATAGACATTTTTTCCAAAGAAGATATAAAAAGGGCCAACAGGTACATGAAAAGATACTCAACATCACTAATCATGAGACAGATACAAATCAAAGCCACAAATGAGATATCACCTCACACCTGTTAGAATGGCTATCATCAAAACGACAAGAGACAACAAATGTTGGTCAGGCTGCAGAGAAAAGGGAATTCTTGTACACTGTTGGTGGGAATGTAAATTGGTGCAGCCACTATGAAAAACAGTGTGGAAGTTCCTCACAAAATTAAAAATGGAACTACCATATGGTCCAGCAATGTCACTTCTGAATATATATATATGAAAGAAATGAAAACACTTTCTCAAAGAGATATCCATACCCACATGTTCATCACAGCATTATTCACAATAGCCAAGACATAGAAGCAACCTAAGGGTCCATGGGCAAATGAATATATATATAATATTATTCAGCTATGAAAAAGAAGGAAATCCTGTCTTTTGTGACAACATAGAGGGACTTTGAGTGCATTATGTCAAATAAAATAAGTAGACAGAGAAAGACAAATGCTGTATGTTCTCACTCTTATATGGAATCTAAAAAAGCTGAACTCAGAAATGGAGAGTAGAACGGTGACTGCAGGGGCTGAGGGCTGAGGGACATGGGGAGCTGTTGGTCAAAGGGCACAAACTCTCAGTTAAAATATGAATCAGTTCTGGGGATCCACTGTACAGCATGAGGACTATAATTAATGACACTGTATTGTGTACTTGCATGTTGCTAAGAGAGTAGATCTTAAATGTTCTCAACACAAAAATGAAATGGTAATCATGTGAGGGGATGGAAGTGTTCCCTTATTATGGTAATCTTTTTGTAATATATATTTGTATCAAATTATCATACTGTAAATCTTAAACTTACGCATGTTATATGTCAATAATATCTCAATAAAGCTGGGGGAAAATGTAAAAAAACATAGTTAAAACAAGATGCACCTATATGCTTTCTACAAAGGATGAACTTTAAATGAACATTCACAAATAAATTTAAAGCTAGAAGATGGAAAATAATATGTAAACAACATGTAAGAAGTCTGGAGTGACTGTACAAAACACAATTTAAAAGAGAGTTTTAGGGGGCCGGCTGGGTGGTGTAGTGGTTAAGGTCATGCACTCTGCTTCAGGGGCCCAGGGTTCACCAGTTCAGATCCTGGGCACAGACGTACACACCACTCATCAAGCCGTGCAGAGGCGATGACCCACAGAGAGGAACTAGAAGGGCCCTCAACTAGGGTATACAACTATGTACTGGGGCTTTCAGTAGAAAAAAAAAGAGGAAGATATGCAACAGATATCAGCTCAGGGCCAATCTTCGGAAAAAAAAAATAGAGTTTTACTAGAGAGAAAGCGGGGCATTTCTCAATCATAGTAAACAATACATAAAGAGGATATAAGAATTCTAACTCTGCATGTGACAAAACACAGCCAAAAAAGTCAATGAAACAAATTTGACTATATTAAAGAGAAAAGAAGATAAACCCACAGACATAATCACAGATTTTTAATATTTTGTCTCAATAACTGATAGAAGTAGACAAAAAAAGCAAACATATAAAAGATCTGAACACTATCAACCACCTTAACCTAAATGGAATTGATAGAATTCAAACAGCTGCAGAAGATATATACCTTTTACACACATCAGGAATGTACACCAAGATAGACCATATACAGGGGCAGAAGTTTCAAAAATTTCAAAAATTTGAAATCTTAGCACATTTCTGATTGCAAAGAAATTATACTAGATATCAATTACAATAATAAAGCTAGAAAGGCCCCAATTGCTTGGAAATAAAACAGCATATTTCCATATAATTCATGGTACAAATAAGAAATCAAAAGGGAAGATGGACAGTATTTCAAATAGAAAGAAAATGAAAATACAACATAGCAAACTTTGCGATTGGCAGCTAAAGCGTGCTTAAAGGAAATTCATAGCTATAAAAGCTTATATTACGGAAAAAGTATGAGTAAAAATAATTGTTAATTTCCTCTCTTACAATCCTAGAAAAATAATACCAAATTGAATCCAAACTAAGTAGAACGAAAGGGAATTATAAAGATCAGAGCAGACATCAATGAAACGAAAACATAAAGACAACATAAAAAGGGTACTAAATAAAATGTTGGGTTTTGAAGAGTTTAATAAAATTAATAAAACCCTAGCAAGACTGACTGAAAAAAAAAGAGAGAAAAGCTAAATAACCAATAATAAGAATGAAGGAGCAGATATCCCTATAGATTCTACAGCTATCAAAAGAGATACAGTATGCCAATACATTAGACAAATGAGAGAAAATGTACTTGAGAAACAAAACAATCAAAACTAACACAAGATGAAATAGAAAGTCTAAATAGCCTTATATCTGTCAAAGTAATTGAAGTTATTATTAGAAACATCTACACACCCAAATAAAACCCAGGCTCAGATTAGTTCACTGGTTAATTCTATCAAACATTTCCAAAAGAAATAACAATTTTACACAAGCTCTTTCAGAAAACAGAATAACTCTGATAACAAAACTTGTCAAAAGCATTCCAACAAGAGAAATACAAATCCAAAAATATTGCATCAAATATTAGCAATTTGTATAGAGTAATATATAAAGTAGAAAATACATTATGACTTAGTAGAATTATCCTAGCAATACAAGGTAAAAATATTCCATGTAGTCTACTGTATTAACAAAAAATAAGATTAAATTTTGAAAAATTATATTTCATAAAAATTTCTCCTCCTCACAAGATACCATTATGGAAATGAATAGGCAAGCTATAGGCCAGATGCTGTTTGTCATGGTCCCCATGTTTCCTGTAAAAGCCACAAGCATAGCCAAAGCTCAATTCTTTAAAGGCATGGTAGTATTGCTCTGCCTGATTCTTCCACACCTATGCGACTCCCAAAAGGCTTGCCAACATGAACTCCTAAATGCTCAGTCTCCAAATTTCACCACAGAAATCAAAAAGAGTGTCCGAAAGATCCTCAGAAGCCTGCCTCTGTACAGGAGTCATGATTGACCATTACTTGTTGGCTACTGCGTGGACTGTACAGTCTGACGATGTGGCCGGAAGGAATTGCTGACCACGACGTAGTTCACCCACCTGCTATGGCTTCTTGATACCTTTAATGAATTTCTTTGTTCTGCTGTTCAGTGAAGTATCCAGGAGACTAGGTTTTATGCTACAAGCAACAGTTATAAGTAAAAAAAAGAAAGCAGTTTTAAAACATTAGCTATTTAAGCAACATAGTATGATCTTAGTATAATGATAATTTCCCTGGCATTACCCACCATAGAGGCATTTGCTGTAGGCTGAAGGGCACTGTAATGTGAGAAACCAGAGCCATGGACAAACATACTTCATTTTGGAGTGGGGCGGCAGTAGCCATGCTGGTGTTATCGTTACCGACAGTTATCCGGAAGGGGCTTGCTTGTGAATTCCGATGAATGGAAGAGTAAGATTTGGGCTTGGCTAGTGCTAGGAGGGCTTCATGGCACTTTACGACAAATCCACAAATTTGTGGGGTGAACATTCTGACAATGAGTGATCTGTAAATATGATGTTTAATGAGCATTATGTGGCAAGAAAGGTTTCTTGGATTTATACAAGCACGTATTCCAAAGAGCTGTAAACCCAATCCCAATACTATTATTTTCATTCTTAGAGTATTCCTGTGTAGCAGGCAAAGGCCAAGCTAGGTCCTTCTGCTTTGACAAATGGTGCAAAGCAGAGAAAGGGTGGGTCACCAGGCAGTGGGGAGGCAAGAGGAAACCAGTGTATGGACTGTCTAGTTCTCTGTTCTAACTCTGACTTCTTATCTTCATAGCACTCTTTTGTCTCTCCATGAGGTTTAGCAGGGTATGGTTTTCAGAGCAGTGGCCCAAGAACTGGCAATCAAGTGAGAACCAGGGCCAGCTGGACCTTGGGGAAGCATGCCTAAATATCTGGTATATATGGAAGCAGATATTTGCAGTTACTCATTAAGGGTACGCTGTGCTAGGCACTGTACTTAACTGCAGTTTAAAAGTATAAATTAACTTAATCCTTGTGAAAACCCAAAGACAGAGGAACTCTTATTATTCCCATTTTATAGATGAGGAAACCGATGCTCAGAGGGAATAAATGAATGCCCAAGATCACTTGGCCAGTAAGTGGTGAACTGCTATCTTGATTCCAGTTCATCTAATTCTGTTACTTGGGCTATCTGGACAGCCTGTCTCCAGCCGTCTACGAATAGTTACTGCTCATAAAAATTAATTTCAGATTTCTACAACATGCAATATAACACCTATTTTAAGTTAATATCACGCATGAAAGTGTTTACAAGAATTGTATTTTCTTTTGAGTTCATCACTTGGAACAGAATTTACATAGAATATACTTATACCTTTTAAAACACTTATTCAAGCACTTACAACTCTATGGGGTTCTGGCAAATATATGATCATTAGACTCATTGGTGTTTCATCTAAGAATGAGATTGATAACTGTATTTACAATGGAATACATTAACAAATAAATCCATTTATTAATATTTAATAACCATTAAGAACTGCTTAAATTGCATGCCTTATGCCAGAGAGTAGCTTTTATATAAAATAGTCATGCTTTGCTTAATGACGGGGATATGTTCTAAGAAACTGTCGTTGTGCAAATGTCACATAGAGTGTACTTACACATACCTACACGTGTAGCCTACTACACACCTAGGCTATATGGTACTAATGTTATGGGACCATTGTTGTGTATGCAGTCCATCGTTGACCTAAATGTTGTTATGCAGCGCGTGACTGGATTCTTATTTGTGTGTCAACAAAAGAGGACTGAAGAATATATCGCACAGGAAGAACCACAGCACTAGATAGCTAACAATCCCTCCCTCAAGTCTTTTTTTGGAATGAGGCAGGGTATAAATAAATAATAAATGAAATCAACATGACCATGATTTCTCTTTTGTAGACTTTAATATTTCCTTCATTACTCCTCAATCTTCACATAAAAGCCCCTGGCCCTATTAAGTTCATGCCAATCGCCACGCAGCCCTCTCCACTCCATCCCCATTGTTGTCACCTTTTGACCTTTAGGCTTTCCCCATCACAAATGAAGCTTTCTGTACCTCAGTCATCATCTTCAGCTCCACCTCAACTACTACCATCATTCTGGGAATTCAACATACCCAAGAAGACCCCATCCAAACTTCTGACCTCACAAGGCTTTACTTCCTCAGAGTCAATGAGAAAGTCTTCTTTCTCCCGCCACCTCAATCAGGTACACCCACCAGGGCCACTCCACACTATTACCATTAGAAACTGCTCCTCTGAAATCACTGATTCAAGCACCCTACACTGACCACATCCTCTTTCCCTCCAACTCTTTGTGGAAATTCTTCTCTTGGATGTCTCACAGACACCTTCAGCTCAATTTGACTAAAATTGAGAGGAAGGAGCCAGAAGAACTCTCATAGATTTAAAATCTTTAATAGCATGCGCAGGTGTTAGCAGCACAGGGCTCTTTCTGCTGTGAGAGGTTTTGGCGCCGGGTGAAGCTGTGTAGACTCCCTCCATGCTCTGGAACCCAGTCATCAGCAGTTCTTTCTGGATTAGAACATTTCATTAACTTGAGAATCAGTGTCATCCTCAAAGAGGTGGCTAAGCTGCTGGTTGTTAGCTACTGCCTTCCGAATCCTGCAGCTGTTGTGGGCTTCGTTGCCTACCCACTCCAGAATGTTGTTGGTCACATATTTGAGGATGGCAGGGAGGAAAACCTGGGTGGACAAGCTCAGGTGCTGGGCAGAGTGGTTTTCTTGCTGGAGGCGGTCCACATGGCTCACAGGGAACTGCAGCTTGGTTTTTGCGGAGCAGGAGAATGTCTGCTTCATAAGCTTATAGTTCTGACAGCTTCTTTTTCCAGACATGGTGTTTTGGTCTGATTGGCCTAGCTTGATTGTCCAGCTGGCCTAAGCCTCTCAAGACACCAGATACTAGTACACATTTGCACTCATTGTATCCCCATACAGCAGCCACTCATTGGTCAGCAGGGGCAGCCTTTGTGACACCATAGATATTGGGATGTCATTGGTGTCCACTGGGTCCTAATCAGGCCTCAGCCTAGAAATGTGTGTGTTAGGAACTTGTTTATCCTAATGACTAGACCAGAATGTGACACCGATATACCTGCTGGAATGGCTGATAACACCTAATGTGAATGAGGATGTATAGCAACTAGAACTCATATGTGGTTAGTGGAGTGGAAAAAGCTTACAACAACTTTGGAAAAAGTCTAACACTTTTCTATAAAACTAAACATACACCTACTCTATGGCACAGCCATTTTTCTTCTGGGTATTTATTCAGGAAATATACAAATATATTTACACAAACACACACACACAAAATGTGCACCATAATGTTTATATCACTTTTATTCATGATAGCCAAAACTGGAAATAGCTCGGGAGTTCATCAACAGGAAAATGGATAATCAAACTATGGTATATTCCTTCAGCAATAAAGAAAATGAACTACTGATGCACACAACAATATGGATGCATCGCACAGGTACTATGCTGAGTGAAGCAGCCAGACCTAAAACAGTACATACTATGTATGTATATTTATGTGTATGTGCATGTGTGTGTAAGTTCTAGGAGAGTCAGAATTCTGGTTCCCTCCAAGGTGGAGGAGGGGCAGGATTGATTGTGAAGGGAACTTTCTGGATATGGGTGTGGATTACATGGATGTATCCATTTATCGAAACTGTGCAGTTGAAATGCGTACTTTTTAACATATGCCATTTTTACCTATAAAAGAAATGTACAAATGTAATAAGCAAATAGCTTTGGAAGTAGGAGGGAGATATAGATGAAACAAGAATGGTAGAATGGCCCGGTCCAGTGGTGCACTGGTTAAGTTTGCACCTTCCGCTTCCTGGTGGCCTGGGGTTCGCTGGCCCGGATCCCAGGTGCGGACATGGCACCGCTTGGCACGCCATGCTGTTGCAGGCGTCCCACATATAAAGTAGAGGAAGATGGGCACGGATGTTAGCTCAGGGCCAGGCTTCCTCAGCAGAAAAGAGGAGGACTGGCAGTAGTTAGCTCAGGGCTAATCTTCCTCAAAAAAAAAAAAAAAAGAATGGTAGAATGTTGATAGTTGTTGAAACTTTGCGATGGGTACATGGGGTTTCATTATATTATTTTGCTCATTTTTTATGCTTGAAAACTTCTGTAATAAAAGGTGGGAAAAAAGAAAGAAACAAAGGACAAAAGAATGAAAGAAAGAAGGCAGCCATTATTAATCCATCACAGTATCCTTGTCTAAGAATCCTCTTCGGTCCATTCGTGTGATAACATCTATTTTCCAACCTTAGCCTGTAGCATATACTCCTGAATTTGTTAAACAGGCACACACACAGAAAAAAATGACTAAAACGACTTACTCCAATATATTAAAGTGCTTAGCTTCACATGGTAGGATTATGAGTGATTTTTACCCTTTCTATATTTTTCTCCATCTTCCAAATATATAATTTTGAATATGCATTTCTTTTATAATATAAAAAGCACTCTATACAAAAATTTTAAATATCATTTTCATTGAGTCTCTCCTGTATTGTTGTTATGGTTTCAAAAATTCAACAGGCTTTTCCACATTATCATTCTCAGGAAAGGCAACGCTGCTAATCGTATTATTTGTTAGCAAAAAAGCTTTTGCCAAGGTATGATCCTCCAGGGTACTTTTTTTGTAAAGATAAAAATGCAATACTGCACAGGAGATCTGCTTATTAGACATTGGGCACGCTCTCTGTAGAACCAAAATAACTCTTCGGAAATTTCCTGCCAAATTCACAGCTAAACTGTTATGCAAATGTAACTACATCTAAATTAAAAGTGCTGAGATGATACAGCCAACAGACTTTGAAGTATGATTGCTTTTAGTGGTGTAGGCAGAATGGTTGGGATGTTTTAAAGTAAACAAGATGTATTACACTTTATTTTGTTTCCTATTTGGTTGGGGGTTTATAGTATACAGGAAAGAAAAAATGATACGTGAAAATAAAATAGCGTGAAGGAGAAAGGAAAGGACAGGAGTAAGCGTTTGTGGTAAGGGCATCTAAGCCCTCATAAAACAGAACGAAAAATTGGACATGAGCTTAATTGCAGGTGGAATCTGTAAGCCTTAGAGCTATACACGAAAAACATATGATAACTTTTGTATTACATATGTGAAAGTCTCATTATTTAATTTCTTGTGGTTATGTCTTGCCTCCCCAACTTGATTTTAAAATAGCTAGGTCTCAAGAGCAGAGAATCTATCTTTTGCTTCTAGCTTCTTGTCGTTGGGCCGTAAGCTCTAAGAGAGCATACTCTCTTCTTTATAGTTACACCCTAAGAACCTACTTCAGTGCCTGAGACATAGTAGGCACTCAATATTTGCTGAATGAAAGAATGGCTGTTTCCAATAGCATGTTGTCTGGTGCCTTGCCCATAGTAGAAATTCAGGAGATACATATTGAAGTAGTTATCCATTAATTCATTTCTTCATCGCATGAATATTATTAAGCGTCTGCTATGTGCCAGGTACTCTTCTAGGTGCTGTGGACATGGCATTGAACAAAGTAACATCCTTGCTCCCATGGGACTTACATTCTAATGACAAAATTACCATCTAGACAACATAACAGAATATAATTTTTAATTTTCATTGACATAAGTGACAACTTTCCTTCATTTTAAATGTTACAATACTAAGCAACTCCCAGGTGCATTGAGTCAACATTTCACTTCTATGGCACTACGAGTTGGTAGCTGAATGTGACTAAAAGTGGTTTAAGGTGACAAGTATAAGCACACACAATTATTGCAAAGGCAGGACTTTCCAAGATAACACAGGAAAATTGCTATAGAATATACGGTTCTTGAAGACTACATCCTATGAACCAGGAGAGAGAGAGTTTCCAATAGAAACGGAGATTCCTTTTATTGACAAAGATGAATTATTCCACTATGACTCTTCCCTTTCCATTTCCTGGCTTGTCGAGATCAATCAATACTCCTTAGACAGTACCCATTTAAGGCTCTGACAAGTGTTATTTTTTAGAGGCCATTCTTTAAGCTTCTCATTAATGAAAAGCAGTACTGTAGCATCTTTCGCCACTTCCACTCTGTTTCCTGGCCTTGTTCCTTCTGGTCCTGATATTACAAACAGCTGAACTCAGTACATTGCGATATTATGCAAATATGCTCTGGCAGATTGAGCTAAGAATGGTGTGCATTGGGTTATTTCACTTTATTTGGTGTATAGATGAATTTGGCATTTTTTAATTAAAGTACTTTAAGGACATTTAAAAATACCTCTGCATTAGAAATGTCTTTTCTTATGAAGGTTAAATACAGTAAACACTAGTCTGTGGACAACTTTAAATTTGCTGGGTTTAAAACTAGGAATTCAGGGAGGAAGAAAAAGAGGGCAACGTGAAAGAAGATATTAGTGTATTTCATGATGTCCTTTTGGATCAGCTGGAGAAGCATGGGCTGGATGCCCAGTAGAGCTTGGTGGATTCAGCCCTGGTCGATTTACTGTAGCCAGAAGGTGCTGATTATGGCTTACTGCAATCCTGGAAAGAACTTTCTAGTATTATACTGCAGAGCTGGAAATTTGGGCTTGTCTTGTTCCACAATTTTTTTTTAATTTCACTGAGATCACATTGGTTTATAACATTATGTAAATTTCAAGTGTACATCATTATATTTCGGCTTCTGTACAGACTACATCGTGCTCACTACCAAAAGTCTAGTTTCCATCTGTCACTGTACACATGTGCTCCTTTACCTCTTTTGCCATCCCCCACGCTCAACAAATTTTTAATGACTTGGAGGAGGACATTCACAACATATATATAAAATCTGCTTCTCACAAGAATTTGGTAGGGACAGTGAATGTATTGTTATGACATAATCAGGAACCTTAAAGAGCTCTCCAACTCAGACTCCTCATCTGAATCTAAAAGATGAAACTTGATTGATATAAACAAATATAAAGTTTTTCATTTCTGTTGAAAAATGTCACTTCTTATTTTAGGGGAATCCTTTTTTTTTTTTTTTTTTTTTTTGAGGAAGATTAGCCCTGGGCTAACTGCTGCCAATCCTCCTCTTTTTCCTGAGGAAGACTGGCTCTGAGCTAACATCCATGCCCATCTTCCTGTACTTTATATGTGGGACGCCTACCACAGCATGGCTTGCCATGCGGTGCCATGTCCACACCCGGGATCCGAACCGGCGAACTCCCGGGCCGCCAAAGCGTAACATGCAAACTTAACCGCTGTGCCACTGGGCCGGCCCCTAGGGGGATTCTTAGTCAAAGACCAGGGGACACTTTTCCTTTTCAGGCCCTAAACTGACTAATGTATTATTTTCATAAGGGTAGCAAGTGAAAGATTTTGAGCTCCAAAAGAAAGTTAGAAGAGCTTTGCAACAAAAGGTAATAAAGATAATATTAAAGAACAGTTAGACTTTATTTCTAATGGTTTTTCAAGCCTATGCTGATAGTGTTTCTTTCTTTTTTTAAAAAAAAAAAGTCTGAAAAGTGTAAACTCTGCCCCTCTTCCCCTTCTCAAGAAAACCAAGCTCTTTGAGCATCGTCTGTTTATTACGTTTCGGGGAGAGTACACCTGACTTTTATAAGCAAGAAGATTGATAGTCTTAATGTCTAATTACAAATGTTCCTTTCTCATTTGAGACTTGGAGAAGCGGACTTCTGTACTTAAAAAATTACAAAGTAACCAACATACATATTGTTTCAGGACAGAAAGCAAGTTATAACATTTTTGCAGAGCATCTCATGTTTTATTCCCTTCCCTTGTAAAGCATGAAATGCATAAATTATCATTAGGGAATAGAATGGTCAAGTAGAGTAACACTGCTCTCTAGGAATACGAAAGAGTTTATTAAGCCTATTTTTTAAAATAGATAATGGATTGTCACATGAAAAATGGCAAAAAGCTCCTGGCTTGGAAGGCCAGGATTTTTCAAATGTCTCCTTGCACAGTACTAAAAGAAGCATACTTGAAAAAAAAACACATAGGTTTTTCATTTACTAAAAGTAGAAATGAGTAAAGTATAAAATGTAGCTTCCAAAAAAGCTAGTGTAGCTTTGATTTTATCAACCAAAATGGAATGTCTAAAGAAAAGAGGTAATAGTTTTGCTTTGCTATATACTAGTCAGGCCATCCTTGTGTATTTTGTTCTGTTCTGGACAACATATTTTGAGAGAGATTGACAAACAGAAATATATCCAAATATTGCTATCCATAGAAAGGATGAATCTTCTAGAAGAGATGTGATATGGAGAGCAGATGAAGGACCTGGAGATGTTTAATCCAGAGAAGAAAAGACTAAGGAAAGATATGGTAGTCAACATCAGTTGTTGAAGGCCTTATGGCAAAAAAGGAATGCAATCATTCTCTGGAATCTACAGATCAAAAGTAGGACTGAGGAGTTGAAGCTTCAGGGAGGCAAAGTTTGGCTCAATTCAGAAGAGACCCACACAGCAGAACTCTCCAGAAATGTGGCAGACTATCACAGGAGACAGAGATGTCTCTTATTACTGGATGTGCTCGAGCACCTTAGGAATGGGTTTGTAGAGGGATTCTGAGTATTAGATGGGGTTGAGGCTGATTAGTTCTCTGACCTCTTCCACTTCTAATATTCTAAACTTTGGCAATGGCATAAGAGACCTGGTTTTGAACATTAAAATAATTATCTATTCTTGCCTATCACCTCATATCTAATCAGCTAACAGTTTCTCTTGGCTCTTCCTTTACAATGCATCTTGCTTCATTCTTGTATTATTATTCTACAGTGACTTGAGTATTACAATAATCTCTTAATTAGAAAGATCTATCGAAATAAAAATGTGAACATTCTTTGTGGAGGATTGTTTACAAATATTGCCACAACATTTTTTCCATCTCTATACACACGTCTTTGCAATGTAACTTTGTCACAAATGCCATCAAGAGGTGGCTTATCTTCCCATTCCTTTAACCTGGGATGCTATAGGTTTTCTTTGACTAATAGAATATGGCAGAATTAACATAGTGTGACTTACAAGTCTAGGCCTTAAGAAACTTTTCAGCTTCTGTTCTTACTCGTATCACTATAACCTTGTGAACAGGCCTGGGTTAACCTCCTTGAGTATAAACACTACACAGAAGAAGAAAGAGATCATGTGGTGAGAAAGAGAGGCTCATCCATGCCAGCTGTAGCAGCCCTTAGAGTTGGAGCCCCTGATAGGGAGAGGAAGGACATCTAGAACCAGCTAACCCATCAACAGACTGAAAATGCACAAGTGGGTCCAACTGGTATCATGTGGAGCAGAGATGAATCCTCCCCAAATTGCCAACCCGCAAAAGCATGAACAAATAAATGGCTGTTGTTTTACAGGGCAGTTTGCTATGCAACAACAGAAACCAATATGTGCTCTTATCCAGCAAATTTTGCTTCTCAAAATAACCCTGTGCAAGACATATAAACACATTTGGCCACTACAGTGTTTCTAATATGGATCAAACTAGAAAAAAAAAGGACTGGTTAAAAAAATTATAGTATATCCATGTAATGGAATACTCAGTAGCACTGAAAAGGAATCAGGTGATTCTCTATTTACATATGTGGAAAGATGTCTTAGGTTTATTGTTAAGTTAAAAAGCCATGTCCAGGACAGGGTGAACAGTTAACCACATTTATGCAGATAGACAAGTATAGGCATACATGTGTATGTTGTACGCACGTAGAAACTATCCAGAAAGATGCACAAGAAACTGTTAACAGTAGTTAGCTATGATGTTGGGCTGAAAGTTGAGGAGAGGAAGAGGACTTTATGCCATTTATTCCTTTAAATATTTTGCATTGAGTGTATATTACTTAAATATACTAATTGAAAGATAAATGGAAGTAAAAACAAACACAACCTCTAATTATGCCCCCTCCTTCCAGTCACTACTCCTTGTAACATATGCTGTATAGTATCTCCACAGCAATCTAACTATAATACTCTTTTTTATTTTGTTAATTCTCTGCTCACCAAGTCTCAATAACTCTCTACTGCCTGGCAATGGTCTTCAAAGTGAGGTATGTTCTATGTATATATTTTAGCTCAAATAGTAAGAAGAAAAAAACTCTATTAATATTGAATAGATGGATATACACTGGCACCCTCACTCAGTATTTACGTGACCACCTATTGTATAAGGGAGGCAGGGCATCCTAAGGAAAGGGTGGGAGCTCCACCACACAGACAGACTTATGGTGGTGCCCTCACTCATCCTCTTACTTTCCCTTCATTATAACTGATTACATTTTCTGTAAGCCCAGAAAGGTAAGTTGACTTGTGGGTTTTCAAAAATCTAGCTTGGAATAAAGAAACCTTTACAAAATTGGCAAGTAACTTAAAAATATTCCTCCAAAGAAACTCAGCTTTGAGGCTAATACAAATAACATAAATACAAATTAATGACGAGTAAATGGCAGATCTGACACATTCCCTACTCCTGGCACAAGCTCTTAGTCAGCTGTATGACAAGGTAAAAACAGTGACTATCTAATAGATCTGACAAAGAGTTAGCCAAAAGGGGAAAAAAAGAGAAGATAACTCTAGAGTTTTATTTATTTATTTATTTATTTATTTATTATTTTTTGGTGAGGAAGACTGGCCCTGAGCTAACATCTGTTGCCAATCTTCCTCTTTTTGCTTAAGGAAGATTGGCCCTGAGCTAACATCTGTTGCCAATCTTCCTCTTTTTGCTTGAGGAAGATTGTCGTTGAGCTGACACCCATGCCAATCTTCCTCTATTTTGTATGTGGGATACTGCCACAGTGTGGCTTGACAAGCAGTGCATAGGTCCATGCCAAGGATCTCAACCCACCAACCTTAGGCCTCCAAAGCAGAGCGAGTGAACTTCACCACTATGCCACCAGTCTGGCCCCAAACTCCAGAGTTTTAAACGTATAAAATGATGTGATACTCATTCCAATACTCTACCCAAGTTCATTTAACAATGATGAAAGTTTTGAAGCTTCTGCTAAGGATTCCCAATTATTAACAAAATACGAAATTGAACATGCTAGTTGGAACACATTTGTTCATTTGTCATGATAAAATGACTGAAATAATATATGGGAAAATATGATAACAAAACAGAAATGCACCCTTTGTCAGAAAACACTGTTGGAGAATGCAGAAAAGTTGTTGTAGCAACCCAATAACATGAAGCATTCTAAAAATCATTATGCTGAATGAAAGAAGCTAAAGACAGAGGTATATACTGTATAATTCCATGTATATAAAACTCTAGAAAATGAAATTTTGTAGAAATTTTAGAAAATGCAGACAGAAACATTAGTGGTTGCTGGGGCCAGGATCAGAGACAGGGATGGATTGCAAGGGGGCTCAAGAGAACTTTTTGGGGTAATGGAAGTGGTCTGTATCTTGGTTGTGGTGGTGGTTCCATGGCTGTATGCATCTACCAAAACTTGAACATTTTCAATGAATTCAGTTTTTTGTATGTAAATCATATTTAATTAAAGTTAACTAAAAATAAATATTAGAAAATATACTCAATTGAATACATGAGAGAGAAACTAAGCACTGTGTTCGGTGCTGGAGATACAGTGATGACAAGAGACATGCTTTTGGTCTCTTCATGTAGTGTTATCCAGGGGAAGTGGCTAGAAATAAAATAATCACAGAGAGTTACAGACTCTGTAAAAGGACTAGGAAAGAAAGTGGAGATTCTACGAGAGCCTATGCTGAAAGAACTTAACCCAGCTTGTGAAGTGAGGGAATGAAGGTGGGAATTGGTCCAAACAGATGGGGATTTATGAACTCCCATAAACTTTATAACCTCTGCCTCTCATTTGGCTCATGGCGCAAACTTTTAGTGTAGGATTGTTATGCATATATATCTTCACTCCCTAACTAGATTAGAAGAAACTAGAGTCTGGAGCCCATATTACATATTTCTTTGTATCCTCCTCTTACAGTACCTAAAGAGTTTACACAGTAGGGAGTTCATATTTACCACTGATTAATTTGCCTGCATGTCAAAGAGAATAGAGGCATCCAGCGTTCCCTCCTAAGGGAGATAGTGGCTATGGGAGGAAATGGACGGGATGACTGATCATCCATTCTTATGTCCTCATCCCTTTCTGAGGCCATATACACCATGGCTCTTGCTACCCCTTGCTGTGACTGTCCTCCAGCCTGCTCTTCGGACACACTATTTGGGGGAATATTTAAAGTATCTCAGCCTCTTTCACCTA
Source organism: Equus przewalskii (assembly GCF_037783145.1). Taxonomy (NCBI): domain Eukaryota; kingdom Metazoa; phylum Chordata; class Mammalia; order Perissodactyla; family Equidae; genus Equus; species Equus przewalskii. The sequence goes on along the minus strand of NC_091863.1, from coordinate 111,120,582 downwards.
GGCATTTTCATTTTAGTTTTTTACTTCATAAATTTGATCTGAGCTTTAAAACTCAGCTTTTGCTTTCTAACTCAAACAATTCGGTCACTTTGACAGCCTTGGACACATGGCAAGGGCTCAAGAAATATTATCAATCAGTTGAAATGTCAACCTTAGCCCATAAAAAGGCTCGCTCCATTGTCCTAGAGCACGAATTCAGCGTCTATCTGAAACTGAGTTGAAAATAATTCCCCCAAAGTTATGCTGTGCATGCCATCTTTAAACAGCTCCAGATTTAACTGTTACCACATATAGCTTTTAACAGGCAGTAATTTGGATTATAACCGCAAGCCTACATGTCATCTGTCTTAACATGCTGTTTCAGGTCACTGTTTGGTCAGGTTCCTCTGTTGTGTGAAAATTGGCCATTAGCACAGTTAAAAATAGAGAACTGACTCTTCTATAGATACATGACTTTAGAGGTAGAGGGACGTGAAAATGGTTGATGTCCTAGAACAAAGAGTATATCTCACAGACTTGAAGAAAGAATCTCCCAGAAAGTGCTGCGGGATGTTTTTTAAAGCTACAAGTAAGCAGACAAACCATCAATGGGATTGCCCTCAGCAGGAGCACTGATTACTTTATAGACTGCTCATTCAATTAGAAAGCTTTTGGTGGTAGCTGTACTAACTCAGCCTTGCTCTTTACAAAAAGAATATCAAGGCAAAGCAATGGAATACCTCGTGAAACCAATAATTATGTAAACTGTGGCATGACAGTTATTTCTTATGTAAACAAGGGCATGAAAACTAAGAAAAGGATTGAATTAATCTCAAAACATGGCTCGATACTAAACGTTAGAGTCTTTGTCCCTCAAAATACAGCATCTCTTCAGGCCAAAGCCACTGTGCTTTAGAATACTGACAAAAAATGTTCAAAGTTAATATAGAGGGAAACTATAGACCTCCAGAACTTCAAATCTAGGAACATTGCACTACCAAAACTACCTCGATGAATCATGTTATGAGGTGTAGCGTATGCTGTGGCAGATTGGCTATTACTCATGTCACTATGCTGTATTAGTCTCGATATTGGAAAGAAGACATGAAATATAAAGGCAGTCATTTCTGCATGTAAAAAATCAGAGTGATGGTGTAATGGGAGAAATTGTAAGTAAAAAATGGCAACAGCCAGTTAGCATGAATAATTAACTTTGCTAGAAGGCTCCGGGAGCCACAGGAAACTAGGATATGCTGGGGTATCTTTATGTTCTAACCAGTTATTTCCTTAGCCACCGTGTAAAGTGTCAAAGGCTTCATTCCTTTCAAAATGCTATTTATCTTATTTGTCCTTATTGTTTCAATAAGAATAACTTTCCTTTGCTTAAAAGGTGTTTTTGTGCGGCCAGTCCCGTGGCACAGTGATTAGGTTCGGTGCACTCTGCTTTGGTGGCCTGAGTTCGTGGGTTCGGATCCTGGGCGTGAACCTGCACTACTTGTTAGCCATGCTGCAGCAGCAGCCTAAATATAAAGTGGAGGAAGATTGGGACAGATGTTAGCTCAGGGCTAATCTTCCTCAAGCAAAAAAAATAAGATTGGCAACAGATGTTAACTCAGGGCTAATCTTCCTCAGGGAAAAAAAAGGTGTTTTGTCTTTGTTATCTTGTTTAGTTCCATAATAGCCCTAAGAAATTGGCAGAAAAGGTCTTATCCTATTTTAAACATGAGGAATAGAAGCTCCTAGAAATCAAGAACTTGTCCAGCGTCGTCAGCTAGTATGTGGTTGAGCAGGGACTCAAACTTACATCCTCTGACTCCAAATCACTTTGTAGAACTGCCGCTCTCCCCCTCGTTATTTTTTAACATTTTTAATCTAGTTGTCAAAATGAATTTGCCCTGATTCCTGTGTTTTGAAAACTTTCAAAAGTATTTGGTATGTGGGTTTGGTTTTGTGATTACAGAATGGTGACTATTAGATCAGGTAGAGTATCTGACTCTGTTCTTGGACAAGCTGAAGCCTGGGGTATTGTGCCTGGTTGTAATCCCAAGGGTTGAGGGATCTGGCCCTTGGTCTACAGAGTGTTAAGTGAGAGGATCCAGGGCGAAAACAAAAATTGAAGCCAGATAAACATACAATCCAACCAAGGATTCCAAACAAGACAGTAAGGCAGATGGGCAGAATCTGTGAATGATAAAGTAGGATAGAGATCTGAAATATAGGGCCAGAGCAAAATGGATGATGGAGAGTTGAAGATGGAACTTAGAGGAATTTACTGAGCCTCTTTTTAGTACACCTGCAGCTTTGGCAATCAGTGAAAAAGAGTTTTTAAGGGTGTCACACTGGCTCAGATACATAGGTTGAGCCTGGAAATTATTTCAGAATGTGAGCTGGTAAGGCACCTATTTCTTTCCTTTCAGAATCCAAAGGAGGAATGAATAGATGCTTGATTTTGTTTAAGAACATATGATTAAAAAAAACTTGACGTATTTCCAAATTATTATTTATTGAAAGTTTGTGTATAATTAATTGTACATTAGCCAGTCAAGTTTAAAGAATCGTTTTATCCTTCCCATAATATGCTTTTATGTAAAATTACCAGAATAATATAACATCTGAGACACAGTTGATAATGGATTATGACCATTAAGAAGATTAATTGACCAGGATAATCAAAAAGGACATTTTAAATTTAGGACAATAAAATCATATTTTAAAACTGGTGATTTTCGACTTCCAAAGAACTTATTTGGTATTTGAAGAAATGCAAGGTGTGACTCAAATACACTGACTGGCGTCCGGGTAATCCACCATATCCAGGAAATCGTTTACCTCTGTGTGCTCAGTGGAGTGGAGTGCATTATAGAGAGGTTACAAGTGTATTCAATTTGCATGTGTGAAAACTCCTTAGTAATTCCTGTGAACAGGCTATGTGAATTTAAAGAAGGAAATTAGAATTCGGATCATTTCTAAAGTGCAGCAAGAATGTGGTAGTATCCTTTCAGTGGAACCAGATCAGCTGAACCAAAATTAAAGTTTTCCACTGAATCAGGATGTTTGGCCATACTGTTTTTGGCCAAAATTACTGGTTTCCGTTAAGTGCATGTGCTAACGTTTTTTCAGTGATGCACTGTGTTTCGGTGTTAGCCTCAAGCATACGTGACCTTAGTGTTGTGATTTAGATGACATTATCCAGGGAATAAAATGAGACTGCTGAAAAGGTAGGAATACAAATAAGAATGTTTGACATTCTCTGTTCTAACTATGAAAACCATGGCACTCTAACTAAATCATGACCCAGCTAGACCATGAAAATTCACTTCCAGAAAAAAAGTAATAGTAGAAAATTCAACTATAGAGCTAAGTATTAGGTTATAAGTAAATCATATGAAATAACCATTTGGTATTCAACCATTGTTTACCAAGAGAAACTGTGATTTCGCATGGTACAACACAATATCACCACAACGATACTTCAGTGTATTGCATCAGTTATGCATTGATTCAATTCACATCACAACTACAAGTGTCTATATTGTGCCAGAATTTGTAGGAACATAGCAAATATAAGGAAAACCTCGTACAAACAAGTGGAGAATGAAGGGAACACAAAGTGGGAAAAGTGATTTCAAATAGAGGGATAAAAAAAAGTCCTCATGGAAGAGTTGAGAGTTGGACTGGCCTTGGGTTTTGATAAAGAGACATGAGAACAGGGCTGCAGATAAATTGGGCAAGGTCTACAAAGACAGGCATGTACTGTGATTATCTCTAGAACAGAGAGAGCTGTTGAATAAGTCTAAAAAGCAAGGTTCATAGGATGATTCAGGCCATGTTGCTGAGGATATGGAATAACATGATAATTAGTTTAGGTTTTATTTTGTAGGTTTTATTCTGTGATTCCAGCAACGGCGTTTGAGCAGGTACATGATTAAACATGATTAGAGCTGTATATTAAGAAATCACCCTGGTGATAGTATGAAGGATGGAAGGACGGAAATGACAATAGAGACAGAAAGATGACTCAGGAGGCTTTTGTAGCAAGATTGGGAAAGAATGAGGGCTTGACTTGGGTTAACTTGACCACAAAGCAGAAGTCAGATGTCATCAATATTACAGTGTTACAATCAATAGGATTTGGTGACTACTTGGATGTAGGGGATGGTGAGGGGCAGGGATGGTTCAAGATATGATTCAAGATGACACAGAGTAACTGCATAGGACCGTTAAACAAAATGAGGAAATGAGGAGAGTCAACGTGTTGGATAGGAATTTACAAGGCAATGGTGAGTTTTATTTAAAAAAAAAAAAAACATTGAGTTTAAGGAGTCTAGGAAACATTTACCTGAAAATATCCACCCAACAGTTGGTGAGGTTTGATCTGGAGCCTAGATGAAGGACATGTGCTAGAGATGGAAGTACAGGAAGTGAATACAGAAAAGGAGAGATGAGTATGCTTGAGGGGAAGAGGCAAAGGAGAGTAATGGAATCAAAGTGGTGGTAGGGATGAATTTGGCTTAAAATTGTGAGGAGACATTTCTTTCACTAAAATACAAAAAGAAAATGAGGAAATGAGTGAATAGAGAGGACTTCGGAAGTGGAAGGAAAGGAACTTGAGGGAACTCACAGAAGATGGCTTTGATCTTTTTGGGTCTTCCTGTAAAATTTGAGGTGAGAGTAAGAGGAGGTAAGGAAGGATTAAAAACTTGGCATATGTGGAAAGTGTTCAGAAGAATCTTTACATGAAAGGCAGGCAGAGAGGCATGACTTCCAACATGTCATACTAAGGAAATGATAAGAAATGTTCAAATATCTGTATCTCGGAGATAGTTCAACTTAACGAACACTGCCTGTTTGTTAACTTAGGCACTATAGTTAAAGTCACTGTAACACAATGATGAAATTAAGATGAAATAAACATCAGTTCAAATGTAATTAATTTCATCTACATCTCAAGTGATTTCTTTGAGTGGTATTTCTCAAGTTTTCTACCTTAAAAACATTTTTTTCATGATGCCTGTTTTATTTCTCATTTTTTCCCATACATGATGTGATTTTTCCATCGATCTTTTCTTACGCTACTTAGGAGACAATTAAAAAAATAAATTCTGGTGCCTGCCCCAGGGCTGAGTGGTTAAGTTCATGTGCTCTGCTTTGGTGGCCCAGGATTTTGCCAGTTCACATCCCTGGCAGGGACATGGACATGGCACCGCCTGTGAGGCCATGCTGAAGTGGCATCCCACATAGCACAACCAGAAGGACCTGCCACTAGAATATACAACTATGTACTGGGGGGCTTTGGGGAGAAGAAGAAGAAGAAAAAAAACCAAAAAGAAGATTGGCAACAGATGTTAGCTCAGGTGCCAATCTTTAAAAAAACAAATAAATTCTTTCCTGATTTTAATCATTTAAAAAATTGACCAGACTTCACATTTCTTTTTCTTCCCAAAGCCCCCGAGTACATAGTTGTATATTCTAATTGTGAGTGCCTCTGGTTGTGCTATGTGAGATGCTGCTCTAGCATGGCCCAACGAGCCGTGCCACGTCTGTGCCCAGGATCCAAACTGGGGAAACCCTGAGCCACCGAAGAGCACTCGAACTCAACCACTGGGCCTGGGGTCGGCCCCTAGACTTCACATTTATAACAAAATCTTTATAATATTAATCTCCTCTTGATTACCACATTCCTCAAGAACCCAGTTTATTGATTTTAAGTTGTATGGATGGAAAAGGACATTAAAAAATGGTAATCTCATTTTTTGGTAGTAGATTGCTCTTCTACCCTTAAAAGATCTGTCACAGAATTTCTGAAGAGTCTGTTGAAATTACCCAGCTTACGGCATTAATTTTAACTAACGGAGCTTCAGAAATGAGTAGCATGTTTCTTACTCCCCTATCACTGATGCAGAGGAGGAATTTGTTAAGAATTTGACACTTTACTATGGGGCAATAGTCAACTTAACCTATGTTGCCATGGTTACTCTTGGTTGACTAGAAAAAAAATCCAGAAAACACAATTTGTGCCAACGAATAATATTATCTATCATGAACAGAATCAACACTTTCCTCTTGCTGCTTTTTTCTTTCTGAGTGAAATTCTTGCAGCTAGTAAGCATTAAATAAACAGTTATCGAATGGTGCAGACAGCTAAGAAAACCAATTCAGTGGGTTAAAGTGATACATTTACTCATAATAATAGATCTTTGAATCTTGAATAGACGCTTGAATCCGAGGAAGAATTCAGAGATCATTTAGTCTGAATCTTCTCATTTTACAGATGGGAAAAATGATGCACAGGGGTAGAAAGGGACCACTTAAGTTCACACAGACAGTAAGTGATCAGAATACGTAATCATGATTCTTTCTTATATAACAAAATGAGGGTGGGAGTTTATTTTATTTTTCAGAAAAGTTATGGAAATACGTGAAAAAGAAAGCTAAAATCTTCCTTATCAGTAATTTTACTGACCATCTCTGGGATAGATGACAGTGAGAGCTAGGAGCTCTGTGACGAAATTTGGAGAGAGACAAGGCAAGTCATATCTGAGCAACCGCAGATATTGGCCTACAATCAGTCTGATCGGCTTGGCTATCATACTGATGGAGATAGATTAAAGTTGTACATGCAGTATAATATACTAAGATATAAGTCCCTTTGAGGCAGATACTGTGTCATCTATTCAATATAAATATGTGCATATGAATATGAATAAGACACTGTTCTTACTTTCAAGGAGCATTTTGTACACCCCACCACCTGAACATAGTAAGTTTCCTGGCTTACTGAATCACTTGCTGTTCCTCTGTCACATCTTCCCAAAAGATTGGTGTGGTTTGCAATTTGGTGGGACTGTGCATCAGGTTTGGATCTTGGTCTGCCTGTGGGAAATATGCCACTAATCACGTATTTTTATTGTATGTTAGAGCTTCCATAGTTGTCCTTTGTGTGGTAAGACAAGAGAGAATGTTAGCAACCCCCCGGATAAGGATGCAAGTGGTCCTAGTGGCCTTTTCAACACAATGATTTCAAGGCAGTCGTTTCGACAAAGTAGTTTGAAGGCAATGGTTTCACAAAGTAAATTCAGGAGGCAAAGCATTACATCTCTCTGAGTTTCAGTATCCCCATGGTGGATTGTGACGAAAACAGTAATTTTCAAAAGTTTTTAAAGGAGCAGACCCTTTTATTTTTTCAAACAAATTTTTATCTAAAAAAATCTCAGAGATATATATATATATATAACTACATATACATATATATAACTACATATATATATATATATATGTAGTTATATAGTTATATAGAACAGATAAAAAGTAGAAATTCTCTGGATGATTCTGAAGTGGGGGACTTGGGATCTTACCAGCTAGGCTTATTCTCTCCTCCTCTCCATTTTGTCAATGAAGAATGAGAATTCCAGAGAAGTAAAAATGAATTTGCCCTAAAATTCCTTGTTAATGAGTGATACAACCAAGACTGGATTCTAGATCTCTTTCTCCTCTACCATGTTGCCTCAAGAGTATTGCATTTACTAGGGATCCATGCTGTTGCAGACTCATTGGAAGGTATGAAAGAAGCTAAAGATACAAAGTCTTCCTTGGAGGAGTTTACAATCATAGCACAGAGATGAAACAAAACTGTTTATTCAAGGAATGTTGGCTGAACGTTTGCTACTTTTGATGCAGTAGAAATGTAAAGGCTAATAACACCGTAGGCCCTTAAGAAGTTCACAGGACTAATGGGGAGTGTGATAGGCTGAACAATGGCTCCCAAAGATATCCAGGTTCTAGTCCCTGGAACCTGTGAATGCTACTTTATATAGTAACAGGAGCTTTGCAGATGTGATTAAGTTAAGGAGTTTGAGATGGGGAGATTATCCTGGATTATTCAGATGGGCCCTAAACATAATTGCAAGTGCCCTTATGAGAGGGAGGCAGATGCAGATTCTACTAAAGAAGAGAGAAGACGATGTGACAACTTCAGCAAAGAGAGAGATTTGAAGTTGCTAGGCTTTGAACATGAAGGAAGGGGTCAGGAGCCAACGAATACAAGGAATTCAAAAGCCCTCTAGAAGCTGGAAAAGGAAAGGAAATGAGTTTTCCCCTAGAGCCTCCAGAGGGAGCTTGGCCCTGCTGACATCTTGGTTTCAGTCCAGGGAAACTGATTTTAGACTTCTGGCCTCCAGAACTTACAGTTCAGAGAATACATCTGTGTTGTTTTAAGCCTTCCAGTTTGGGGTAATTTCTTATAGAAGCAACAGGAAATGATTACAAGGAGACACCCACGTATCCAGATAGTAGAGTGAAGTGTGAGTGCTCACCTTGTCAGCACATATGCTAGACCTGAAATGATAAAGAGAAGAGGAGCATTCAACAGAAACATGAAGTGTTTCATAGTAGGGAAAGGCTAACAGTTCAATAATTTGTTCTAGAAAATTGGCTACCATATGAAAATTAAGCAAGCATAGACTTCTATTTCACATTACATGCAAAAATCAGTTCTAGGTGGCTTAAAAGTCTAATGTGAAAAGTAAAATTTTATTAATTTTCTAGAAGAAAATTCAGGAAAATATCTTTATAACTTCACAGTAGAGAAACAGTTCTTTAATAAGACAAAGAAAACATACACTGTAAAAAGAACAACTTGATAAGTAGAACCACTGTACTTTAAAAAAAATTTAATACAAGAATAATTTTTACATAAAAAGACACACCACACATTGGGAGAAAATATTTGCAAGCACTTAGCCGAAAAAAGGATTAGTACCCAGAATATGCAAACGACTCCTACAAATCAATAAGGAAAAGGTCACTCCAATAGAAATGATAAAAATATGATTCTAGCTCATAATGTGGTGACCCCACAGAGAGGGGGCTGAAGAAACGAAAATTCTGCCCTCCATTCAATTTCTTTCTGATGCTCCCCGTGTGAAACCAAATAGAAGTCACAGACAAGGGAACCCTTTGCTGTCCGGCATGTAGTTCAACCTCCTGGAGCACATAGTAGGCTAGGAAAGAATGAAGTGTGGATCTGGAGCGGTACAAGACCCATTAGATTTTAAAAGATTAAAATACTTTTAAACATGCTAAGTGTTGGAGAGTGTGTAGACCAAGGGCAGATCCCACACAATTATGATGGGAGTGTAGTTTCCTAGAACTACTTAAAGAGCAATTTGGCAATATTTATTAAAGTTTAGCTCATACATAATATATGACTCAACAATTTCACTTCTATGTCTATGCTTTACAGAAAAATATATACACTTGCAGCAAAAGACAAGTATAAAAAAGTTCATAGCATAATTACCTTAAAATATTTCTTGAAAAAATAATCCATGAATTAGAAGAACTGATGACTCCATTGTAGTATCTCAAGGCTGGGGATTGTGGTGTACTCAAGGATACAACATGGCGGAATCTTACAAACAATATTGAGTAAAAGTGTACATAACAGAAGGATACTTCCAGTATAATTCCATATGAGGTTTTTTAAAACATACCAAATCATACTACATGATGTGTAGTACGATATCTATGTGTAGTTATGTGATATAGAATTACGTGGAATAATGGACATCAGTTCAGAATAGCAGCTACCTCTGAAGGCTAAGGGGTGGGGGGTGCCTACTAGGCTTCAATAGATTGATGATGTCACTATTTCCTAACCTGGTGGTGAGTAAATAAGTGATCAAAATATTATTTTATTCCATTTTATGTTGGATATATTTCATAATGCTCTTTCAAACCTGAAGTGTGACATGTGCTAGAAAAGAGGTATTCCCAGGGGCCTCTGGGAACACAGAGGAAGGGCTCATAACCTAGACCTAGTGGAGGAGGTCAGTGAAGGATTGCTAGAGAAGCGAGCATTAACCAAATGGGTTAAGCCATCATAAAATCTCTGGGAGTTCGGTGTAGGAAGAAATCAGTGTGGTACGGATACATCATTTAGAAACTAGACTTGAAACAGTCCTTAAAGAATGGGGAGAGCAGTAGTTAGAAATAAGGTAGCTTAGTCAGAGAGAGGGGGCAAAGGCATATTTCTAGAGAGAGCTGGACGATGTTTCCATTCAAGAAAGAAGGCTTAGGGGCCAGACATGTGGCACGCAGTGGTTAAGTTCAGCATGCCCTGCTTTGGTGGCCCAGGTTCATGGGTTTGGGTTTGGATCCTGGGCATGACCTACATCACTCTTCAGCCATGCTGTGGCAGCGGCAACCCACGTATAAAGTGGAGGAGGATTGGCACAGATGTTAACTCAGGGCTAATCTTCCTCAAGCCAAATAAAAGAGGAGGAAGACTGGCAACAGATGTTAGCTCAGGGAGAATCTTCCTCAGCAAAAAAAAGAAAGAAAGAAAGAAAGAAGGAAAGAAAAATAGAAACAAGGCCTAGCCAACAGGGTTTTAAGTTTTACTCATTTAGAAGCTAGAATTTCACCCAGGAAAATTTAACTCGATCAATAAAGAACAGCTGAAGGTATGGGAAATTTGTTTGGTTACAGTATGGCTTTCATTCTTTATATGTATATCATGCTCTGCTGCTTACAAAGCTTGTGAACCCTCACAGCCCTGAGAGCTGGAAGGGCAGGCAGCATTTTCTCCATTTACAGGGGACAAGTCAAAGTCTTATTGAGGTACAATGACTTGCCCAAGGTTGCATGACTAAGAAGTGATGGGGTCAGGCCTAGAACCATTTCTTCCAATTACAAGTTCAAAATTTATTCTACTACGCTCTGCCTATTCCACACTTTCACAGCTGAGGTTAGATCAACATTTAGAACACATTCTCTTACATAAGCACAAATCAACTGAAGAGCTCTTTAGCATATTTGAATAGAATGAGAGGGCTAACAGACAAATTGTTAATAATTTATTTCTACAAGGCATTGATTTATTGCAGTGGGGTGAACTGCCCAATCTCTTGGGAAGGGTGGGTTGGTAAGTAATTGGGATATTCCAATAAGTATAACCTTTCTCAAAGTAAACAACCTGATTAAAAGTGTAGTCCTCTAGTAACAAATGGTTCAGGACTTATATTTTTTTTTTCTATTAGACCAGAAATTCTATAAATCAAATCAATGAAATAAAGCTGATGAGTTCTGTTAATAGAGTCATCATGACAATTGTCCTTTGGCCTCTAGGCTATAGAATTTTTTAATGCAGCCTGGAAAAACTGATAGAAACGTGTCATCAACATTTCTTTTTTTCTACCATCAGCAGATCAGTGAGCATATCTAAGAGCCCACAGAGGGGACAAAGCATGATCTCAGTGCAGTTGTAGATGACCAACTGGGTTAAAAAGATTAATTTTGTTGGATTTTATACTCAGAGCGAGCCACATAGTACAAATGGAGTCAGTACATTGAAGGAGAAATGGCACTGAAACATATCAATTTACCTTTGGAAACCCACTCTGACTCTCAGTTTTTGCTTGCTATTATAGAGGCAAACAAAGGCATGATATAATTTTTCTGCTTTCAGGAAGTTTAGAGTTACATTCGGAAACTATAAAACATTGAGACAGTAAATTATGAAGTATCGACTGCAAGCACTGTTTGGAAGACACTAATTACAATGCGTAGCAGATAGTGATTACTCAATAAAAATAGGTGGAGTGGCATCTTGGGAAATTTTGTGCCAGTGGTTGATTTCTTTCTAAAATATTTTAGGAATATGGTGAAACAACTGTGTTTCTTGGATGGTTGGAGTTCCATACTATGTGAAAGGCAGGAAAGTGACGAATGGCTCCTGGACTGATGATTCAATCAACCAAGGAGGTTGCTTCCAAAGGCATTGATTTGCAAAGATGCAATTTAGTTTAAAATTGCATATACCTTGAACTGAGAATAAACAGATAAAAATGGTTTGTTCAAAAAATTTCAAAACAATATTTTGTAACTTGCATTATTCCCCAAGGAACAAAGAGATGATACTTTATTCATTCTCTCAATACATGCCAAAAATATAAAGCATTTAACCATGATTTTAAATACAACTGGACATAATTTATAATTAGGACAAGATCTAAGAAAAATCTCATAAGAAAAAATAATGAAACTAGTGTTTAGGGCTAAGAAAACAAAAGCAGTATGCAGTAATTGGATGAGCTCAAAGAAAAAGAACAAAGGATAAGCAATAACATATTAAATTATTGTTAATTGGAAAAGCCAAGATGTTCCTCCAGGCAGAAATCAGTAATTAGAATGTGGTGAAGCTTATTATCATCATCCGGGTTGGAAAGAAAAAGTGGATTGCATCTCCTCCCTACTCAAGTTTCTCTCAGCCAACAATATTTAGGTATTCTACTAGTGAGATAAAGCAACGAGAGAGGTAAAATGTAGCATCTCTACCCTTTTCTCCCTTAGAGACAGAGTGCATCCGCGGGCTTCTGAAGTCCTCCTGTCTTCAGTCAACACCTGTGAGCTCAGGACCACCTCCATGCAGCAAGAAATGTGAAGCAAGGCAGAGAGCAGCCTGCCTTAGGAATAGGCTTCAACGCTTACAGATCTCAGCCATTTACTGATTTCTGCTAACTGGAACATTGTCTGACAAGACCTGTGGCCTACACTACCCTACCCTTAGCTGATCTCCCTACCTCCATTCCTTCTCCTGCCTTGATTTACAAACCTACATGGTTCTTCCTGGCCTGCCTGTTCCACTGCCACCCATACCTCTAGGGTTACAAGAGTCCATGGATCCTTTCTTTAGGCCCAAAGCTCTGGATTCCCCAATCCATCATGGGTTTCAGTATGAAAATACACCCCACACACCAAGAAGCAGGCCCTAGATCCACGTTTCTCAAAATGTGGTTCATAGACTACCAGAATCAGAAATGCCTCAGGGTGAGCATGAGACTTGCTAAAATGCATATAGGGGCTCAGTTCAGATTTACTGAACCAAAATAATGGAGTTGGAGCCCAGAAATCATCATTTAAGTCAGTACTCTGGCAGATTTTAATATACATAAATAAAAACCAGTCCTTGTTGCTTGTTGTTAGAAGTGTCATCCCCCAAATCCACATGTAGGTGATTTTTCCTTATCATTCAGATCTCAGCTCATATGTCACCCCCTCATAGAGGCTTTCCCAAGCCTCTCTAGAGAAAAATGCACTGCCCCCACTTTAAGTCATTGTCACATCCTCCTCTTTTATTTTCTTTACAGTAGTTAACACTATCTAAAATGCTCTTATTGGATATATTTTTACTTGTGTATTGTCGATCTTTCCCAATGAGAATGCAAACTCCACAAAAGCAAGTCTGGTCTTTCTTTCATAGAACTTTCTTCACTGTGCCTGTGGTATTGCCTGGCAAATAATAGGTAGGTTCTCAATAAATACTTGCTGAATTAATCAAACACTGATCTAATGGCAACATCCAGATTCCCCGGAACATCACTGTGTATTAGGTCAGTGAGAACATAGAGAAGCGACTTGCCTTCTCCTACCTTAGGAATGACCTTCCTTTCTCCTTTGTATAAAGCCAAATGTGGAAATATGTAAAATTAAATCTGAACCAGATACGTACGTGCATTTTGAATATGCCACTATGGGTGTGTTGTAGGCCTACAACCTTCCAGCAGTTGAATAACCCTTATAAAACTGAAATTTTTGGAGAAGTAGTTGTTTGGATAAATAATTTTTCTACACAGATGAAGATTAACCCTTAAGTGCTAGAAAACTATTAATACCTTAATGGAATTCTTTCTATAATTTTTTATGTACTTGAGATATTATGATTTATAAGAAATAATATATTTGGTCATTCAGATGACCAAAATATATTTCTCATATGTATTTGGTCTTTCTCCAAGATCCTGGCTCAATGCTCCCAAAACCCTGGAAATTTCCTAAGTGATTAGAGATTGAAGGTGTCTTTTGCTATGTTAATAAGTGACTGTTGGAAAGCACCTAAGAATGGGGGCTGGTTGCAGTGGAGCCAAGTATGTGATTAGAGGCTTGGAACTTTCAGTCCTGCCCCCAGACCTCGGGGAGGGGAGAGGGGCTGGAGGGTGAGTTCAATCACCAATGCCAACGATTTAATTAATCATGCCTATGTAATGAAGCCTCCACAAAAACCCAAAAGGATGGGGTTTGGAGAGCTTCCAGCTGGTGAATACATGGAGATTTGAGGAGAGTGGCATACTCAGAGAGGACATGGAAGCTTCGTGCCCTTTCCCCATACCTTGCTCTATGCATCTCTTCCATCTGGCTGTTTGTGAGTTAAATCCTTTTATAATATACCAGTGATCTAGTAAGTAAAACGTTTCTTTGGGTTCTGTGAGACACTCTAGAAAATTAATAGAACACGAGGAAGCGGTCTTCGGAACCTCTGATTTATAGCCAGTTGGTCAGAAGTACAAGTAACACCCTGGACTTGAGACTGGCATCTGTAGTAGGGGGAGTGGGCAGGGGGAATCTTGTAGGACTGAGCCCTTAATCTGGGGGATCGGATGCTATCGGGTAGACAGCGTCAGAATTGAGGTGAATTCTTGGACACCCTACTGTGTAAGAATTGTTTATTGGTGTGGGAGGAACTCCCCACACCACACTTTGGAAATTGATTCTCAGAACACGAAAAGAGTACTTCTTGGCCTTAATAAAGGTATTAAGGGCAGGGAACTTGGCTTATGACTTGGGTTCACCTGAGCAAAGATTCCCAGGCATTCAGACATCAGGGATTCCTTAAGGATGAACTAAAGCCCGGTTATGAGCATGTGTAGGATACAGCAGTCCCTCAAGCTAATACATTTATTTTGGCAGTTTATCAATGGCATCCTGAGTATTTCGGCTCCTATGGTGGCTCTATTGAAGAAATGTACCTTGTTTCATTGAAATCCAGCAATTCAAATGATCTTCAATCAATTTCTTTTATCCCTCTATTTTGGGGCGTATTATCTTGGGGCCTAAGAGATTTGAGTGGGCCTTGCTCCACCCATGTATTTGGACGTGTCATTTAACTAAAATTTGCAGTTTTATATTATTATTTCTGTTTTACAGATGAGCAATAAAGGCTCAGAGAATTTAAATAACTTAAGCTTTAAATACGTAGCTCTTTTTTGAGAAAGTAATGCATTATCATGAGAAAATTTCATCCAATATAGAATGGCAGATAATGAAATGTGTCTTCCTTTAAACCCAGTACCTTCCCACTGAGGCAGCCACAATACAACCACCATTAACAAACTCTTGTCTATCATTCTAAAATATTTTATGCATAGAATACAAGAAACTATAGGTTCCTCACCAGAGGCAATGTTCTGATTTTTTTCCACAGTAGATAAGTTTTGCCTGTTCTAGAACTCCATGTAAGTGGAATCATACAGTATGTACTCTCTTGTGTAAGCCTTCTTTCACTCAGCATAATATTTTTGGGATTCATTCATATTGTAATGTGTTTGTTCCTTTTTATCAGTAACTTGTATTCCATTGTATAAATATGCAATATACATTATTTTACATTTATGTCAATGATCCATCTCAAATTAATTTTTGTTTATGATGTGAGCCAAGGGTTGAGTTTTGTTATTTTTCTATATGGATAACCAGTTTACCACTGCCATTTGTTGAAAAGATATTCCTTTGAACATTGGATTGCTTTAGTGACTTTTTCAAAAATTAAGTAACTGTTATAAGTGTGGGTTTTTTTCTGGACTCCATTAATCTTTAAGCTAGTATACTGCTTTGAATAGTGTAACTTTACAGTAATCCTTGAAATAAGGTAGTATTTTTCTCTAAACTTATTGTTCTTTTTCTAACTGCTTTCTTTCACTGTTCTGGATCTTTTAATGCCATGTACACTTAGGGAATCAGGTTGTCAGTTTCTACAAAAAACATGATGGGATTATATTTGAGATTGCATTGAATCTATAGTTCAATTTGGGGATAACTGACATCTTAAAAATATTAAGTCTTCCAATTCATGAACATAGCAAATGTCTCCGTTTATTTAGGTGTTAATTTTTCTCAGCAATGGTTTATAGTTTTTAGTGTAGATGTCTTGCATATCTGTTGTTAGATTTGCTCCTAGGAATATCATGTTTTTTGTTACTGTTGTAACTTCCATAGCTTTAATTTTAATTTCCAATTGGAGCTGTTTTATATGAAAATATAATTGATTTTATACGTTAAACTTGTATCCCACAACCTTGATAAAATGACATAAATTAGTTCTAGTAATTTTGCTTGTAGATTCCTTGTGATATTCTACATATATCTTCATGAGATCTAAACATAAAAAGATTTTTGTTTTTTCCTTGATGATCTTTATGCCTTTCATTTTTTTCTCACCTTATTGCAATGGCTAATACCTCTAGTAAAGTGCTGAATAGATATGGTGGAAGAGTCTGTTTTTCCTTTGTTCTAAGGGAAAAAGCATTCAATATTTCATCAAGTGTGATGTTGACTCTAGGTTTTTTGCAAATGGCTTTTATCTGAACAAAGAAGTTCCCTTCTATACCTCGTTTGCTGAAGGTTCTTATGATGAGTGGGTGTTGAATTTTGTCATATGTGGTTTTTCCTTTATTTAATAAATATGGCAAATTACACAGATTTTTTCTCAAATTAAACCAATCCTATATTCCTGGGCTAATTGTTGCACAGTTATGATATATCTTTCTATGTTTCAGAATTTTATTTGCTCAAATTGTGTTAAGAGTTTTGTCCCTGTATTCATGAGGGATACTGATCTCTTAGTTTCTTTTTGTAATGACTTCTTCGGGTTTTAAAATTAGGTTTGTGCTTTGCCTTATAAAATAAGTTGTGAATTGACCTCTCTTTCTCTATTTTCTAAAAGAGTTTAAGATTCATGTTATTTCCTCCTTAAATGTTTGATAAAAATTAACCAGTGAAACTATAAAAGCCTGAAGTTTTCTTTTCAGACAGTTTTTTAAAATAACAAAATCAATTTCCTTAATATTTATTGTGTAATTTAGATTTTCTGTTTTATTTTTTGTCATTTTTGGTAAGTTGTATTCTTCAGTGAATTAGCTGACTTCATCTAAGTTATCTACTTTGCTGTTATAAAATTGTTCATAATATTCCTTTATTATAATTTAACACCTGTAAGATTTCTAGTGATAACATCTCTTTCATTACTTATATTGGTAATTTGTGTTCTCCTTCTTTTTCCCTTGATCAATCTAACTAGGCATTTATCACTTCCGTTGATAATATTCAAAAGTTCAAAATATTTTCTAATTTCCCTTGTGATTTTTTCTTTCCTCTCCTGGTCATTTAGTTGTAAGTTGTTCAATTCCCAAACATTTATTTCTTTTTTCTAGATATGTTATTGTTGTTGATTTATAATTTAACTCCCTCGTAATCAGAGAACATACTCTGTATGATTTTGGTCTTATTAAATGCATTGGACTTTTTCTTTTGGCCCAGACATTGGTTCATCTACACTCGAAAGGAATATGTACTCTCCAACTGTAAGGTGCAGTGTTCTATAAATACCCACTAACTTAAAGTGGTTGATAAAAGTTGTTCAAATCTTCCATATCCATATTGATTTTTGTCTGATTCTTCAATGACTGAAAGAGGGATGTTAAAATCTCCAGCCACGATTGTGGAAGTGTGAAATTTTCCTTTCACTTTGTCAAATTTGTTCATTATTTTGAAGCTCTGTTATGACACATAAACATTTATTATTGTTATATCTTCCTGATGAATTGACCCTCCTCGTTCATTATGAAGTGCCCCTTTTTATCCTTGGTAATACTCTTTTATTGAAGACTATCTTATCTGACATTAATATAGAGACCCCTGCCTTCCTATGCATACTTTTATATCATATATCTTTTTTTCCATACATATTCTGTCAATCAATTTGTATCTGTATATTTAAAGTGTATCTCTTGTTGATAGTGCATACTGGAGTCTAAGTTTGTATCCCTTCTGATAACTTTTGCATTTTAATTGGAGCGTTTGTTTACCATCAACATTTATTTTAGAATTTGATAGATTTAGGTCTACCATTTTACCATTTGTTTTCTGAAGTCTCCTTTGTTCTTTATTCTACTAATCCTCCTTTTGGATTAATTGAATATATATTTCTAGAAATCCATTCTATTTTATGTTTTGGCTTTGTAGCTATACCTCTTTCCTATTTTTATTTTAGTTTTTACTCTAGATATTACAGTATACTTCCTTAACTTTTAACAGTCTACTTAGAGTTAATATTTTGTTGCTTCACAGAATATATAGAAACTTTGAAGTGTATAGGTCCATTTTCTCCTTTTCTCATCCTTTATGCTATTTTTGTCATCTCTGGTGTATATTTCTACTCAAGACAATTTATTGGCTGTAACAAATGTTGAAATTTCATATCGTTTCCAAAAGAAAAATCATTTGAAAATCTCTGAAGAGCGATTTTATTGGTTCCAAGTGTTAGTAGTTTACATATTAACATAGTGAATTTAAACGAGGCAGTATCACAGGATCATAGAATGTCAGAACTGAAAGGTATCTTAAATATCATCCAGACTGGTGTTTCCCCAGAGGGACGCTATTGGCATTTTGAGGGAGACAATTGTTGATTGTGCAGGATTGTCATGCACACTGAAGGATTTTTAATATCACTGGTACCTGCCTGCTAAATGTCAAAAATGCCACCATACATTTCCAAAGTCCCAACTGGGGGCATTGTACAGCCCTCAGTTAGGAACCGTTGTTACTAAATCAGCTTATTGTCCAGATGGAGAAACTGAGATTCAGAGAGGATAGGTAACTTGGTTAAAGTTGAACACCATTTTTTGT
This sequence comes from Equus przewalskii, assembly GCF_037783145.1. NCBI lineage: Eukaryota > Metazoa > Chordata > Mammalia > Perissodactyla > Equidae > Equus > Equus przewalskii. The sequence goes on along the minus strand of NC_091863.1, from coordinate 111,101,862 downwards.
TTTGTTGAGGAAGATTAGCCCTGAGCTAACATCTGCTGCCAATCCTCCACTTTCTGCTGAGGAAGACTGGCCCTGAGCTAACATCCATGCCCATCTTCCTCTACTTTTCTATATGTGGGACGCCTGCCACAACATGGACTGCCAAGCGGCGCCATGTCTGCACCCAGGATCCGAACCAGCAAATCCCGGGCCGCCGAAGCGGAATGTGCAAACTTAACCCCTGCACCACCTGGCTGGCCCCTGAACACTATTCTTTTTTAACAGAACTGTGACTAAACCCTGGTTCTCATTTCACTTATCTTTTAACTGTACCATACTTTATCTGAGATTGGACATGAAAATATTCCAACTATAATTAAAATGTAAAATAAACTAGGAGATACTTTTATTTCTTGTGTCCTAAATTAATATCATCTGTTGGAAAAATTACCCTGAAGAAACTAAGAGGTGGAGGTTCTGATTACAACTCTAGTACAAATTTCATGGACATTCTATAGCCATTTAACCATTGCATGAGAGTTGCGTTTCCTGTTAGTCTCTCTGCGAGACTAACTTAGCCATGTTTATAAAGTGCTCCATGCAAAACCTTCACAGGAAAAAGACCCAATATAACCTCAGTAGAATAATTAGTGTTTTATTTTGGTTCTGTATAAATATGCATACATTTCTATTTTTAAATCCTGAAGAACTCAGTTCTTAGTAATTTTTTTCTAGAGTTTAGTGAGCATGAATACAATCTTATGTTGCTTACTGTCATAAACATAACTACTCAAACAGCTCATAAAAGCAGCTTGAAAATTAGTTCCCACAGTTGTACTGTCCACACACAACTCAGTTTACCGTACATTCCCAGTATGAGGCAGGTGCTTAACCTGTACAAGGTCTGAACCTGCTTCTGATCAGCAATGAGGGGAGCAGGCAAGTGGCCTGGCTTTAGAGTAACAACTGAGGAGATGAGGCTGTGGTTCAGAATGCCTGGCAAAAGAAATGCCACCAAGTCTTGAACAGGAAAAGGCTAAATATGTACCAGACATTGAGATTATGCCTTTTCATCTGGACAAGAGAAGTTTAGATGGGACTGAAAACAAAGCCACAAGGCAAATACATGAATAGAAACATTTAGCAGATGGATGGGGCAAAGGGAATTCTGAGCGGGTGTTGGCAGAGATTGTCATAGTTCTTGGATTCTATCCAGCCAGATTGATGCTGCTTAAGTATGTAAGACTTTCTTTGCTAGCATTTGTTAGTAATTAATAGGAAGAATTTTCACTAGAGTATTTCATTGCTAAGTTGCATTAGATTATTTATTCATTTCTTTACATAACAAATATTTATTGAGTACCTACTATAAGTCCGGCATTGTTCTAAAATGCTGTAGTGAGAGAGACAACGTATGATCTCACTTACATGTGGACTCTACAAAAAGAAAAACAAAACTCATTGATACAGAGAACAGATTGGTAATGGCCAGAGGCCGGCGGTGGAGGGGTGGGAGAAATGGGTGAAGGGAGTCAAAAGGTACAAACTTCCATCTATAAAATAAACGAATCCTGGAAATGTAATGTACACCATGGTGACTATAGTTAATAATACGGTTTTGCATATTTGAAAGTTGCTAAGAGAGTAGACCCTAAAAGCTCTCATCACAAGAAAAAAAATTCTATAACTATGTATGGTGATGGATGTTACCTAGACTCATTGTGGTGATGATTTCGCAATATATGCAAATATTAAATCATCATTTGTACACCTGGAACTAATATAATGTTATATGTCAATTATACCTCAATTTAAAAATAATGCTATAGATTCCACAGGGAAGCAAGAAGAGACAGAGAGAGAAGACTTTACTCTTCTCAAGTTAACCCTCTGACTGGGGGTCTATAGACAGAAAGGGGGATAGCAAGAGCAGGTGGGAGAAGTTAGGGAAATTTTGCCTGATAAAATATTGTCTGAGCAGACACTTGAAGGAAGTGAGGGAGAAGGTGATGAGCATATCTGGGGGAAGATGGGTCCAGGATAAGGCAACAGCAAGTATAAATTGCTAAGGCTGGGACAAGCCTAGTATATTCCAGGAATAGCAAAGAGACAATGTTGCTGGAAGGGAATAAGGGAGTGGAGAATGGTAAGAGATTAGGAACTCTACCATTACCATAGGCTCATGTCTAATTAGAAATGTATGATGAGACTGATTTTGTGCTTCTGTAAGAGCACAGGGGTGGCTATGGGTGAAACATTTTCTCATTGTTTTATGTTATCTTATGTATTCCTTTCTTTCCCAGTACTCAATCGCTGTTCCCTTTATCCCTGTCTTCATCTACATCTCTCTGTTCTTCTCTTTTCTTCTTCTCCTAGAGAACTGAATTTAGCAGACATAGCTGAATAAGTCCAGAAGCTAGAGCAGATCTTTGTGGAAAACAAATGCCAGTTCTGAGTACTGAACTTTTAAGATGGCCGAGTTGCAGCCACAAAGGCAGGTTCAGGATTGTCATAAGAGTCATAGGTACAAGCTAACTTCTCCCCAGAAAATGAATCCATGCTTCTCAGTTCTTGAATCTTACCTCCTATAGTCTCTCTTAATATGTTCCCATCACCTGCGACCTTAGACTGTTCCACAGAAAGATGTTTGCCTTTCACAATAGTTTTCTTAAAGATGAGCGTCTCTTCTTCTACAGTTCCGGTAACTGACTTCTGTCCATGATGCCCTGGTTTTACTCCTTTCCAGTGGCTTGGGAACTGCTGAGTTGAGCAACTCCTTAGGGCACCATTAACATTATATTCTATGTCTGCTGTTTAGAAAGTAAATTATAGTAGTCTAGGTGAAATAGGATGATGGCTTAGACTAGGGGAAAAGCTGTAGAAAGGGAGAAATACGGACAGATTTGAGAAACATTTAGCTGGGGATGTAGACAGGACTTGGGGATAGATTAGAGACAGATGTTGAGGGAAAAGAAGACATTATAGCTGACTTCCTTGGTTCTGACTTACCAAACTGAACAGAATGTAGAGCTGTTCACTGAGGCATGGCATATGAAAGAAGACCCAGTTGGTGGGGGAAGATTATAAGGAAAACGAGTTTGAAATGCCTTTGAAAAACGGAATATTGGGTAAACTGAGCAACAGAAGCGTTTCTGGAGGTCGGAGGAGAGATTTGCCTTGGAAATATAAATTTTTGGAGTCATCAGCATATAGATATTAAATGGATCTTTGGATATTAAGGGAAGTCCCTTAAAATAAAGTATAGAATGAGAAGAGTTGTCCCCATGACTGAATACCAAAGCATCTATTATATGGAAGTCAGGTTGTGGAGGAAGGGCCAACAAATGACACTGAGTGGAATGGAAAGAAAACCAAGAATATGTGTGGTCGCTCTCAGTCCTTTACATTCTGATTTGCTTTCTTGAATGAGAGTAAAAGGGATGAGTTATGACTGGTGCACTGAGACTTTCTCAAAGGAGTGGCGTAAGCGTATTCATGCTTCCATTCCATGTGCCATGGGAGAATAAAGTTGAGAACTGCCGCATTGAGTCACATTTATCACATTATCTTTCCAGTAACAATAGTGAGATGAATATGAGGTCTTTTTTTTTTAATCCCTTTTTAACTACAGCCAGGAAATTTCAAGACTATTGAGACAAAAATGTTTTTCCAAGTTAAAGAGAGTAACTTTGGCAAAGGAGTTGATGGTGAGAGGGATTACGGGATTTAAAGGGATGAACTATATAGCATTTTAATGATATTGGTGAAGTGCGTGAAAAACAAACTGTTTTATAACTTATTCTTAAATCCCTTAATTCCTGGAAATGTTCTAGCCCACAGAGCAAAAATATTCTGCAGTTTAATCTCAACTGTAATTGGCCAATATGTGTCATGGCACAGTCTGCAGGTAACAGCTTGTAGTGAGGACAGCACTACTGAGCCAAATGCAGTAGTGGGGATGGAGGCAGTGAAGATGCTTTTATATCTCACACTTAGTGGGAAGTAATGGGCTAATATAAAAATTGCTGAGAATGCATTTCTTTTGTGCTTTTGGCTGCTAATCAGCTAAGTCAGCCAAGGGTCTTTGATGTATAGCCACTCTGATCTCTGTGGTAGCTAAGACTAGAGATACTTTGAAATAAAGAAAACTACCAGTTCCTTTTCCTAAGGACAAAGCTGTGCCCAAAATGGAAGTTTTGTTTTGTATCCAAGAAAGGAGGGCAGAATTTGGGGGGAGGAGGGAAGAGAGAGAGATTGGTTCCTGGTGCATGGCCAAGTAATAGTTCCCTCCTGATATGAGTATCATGTACAGAAATTGTCTAGGATAATGTCTGGCTCCCACTGAATACTTAATAAATGTTTTCTGGGGTTGATCTTCTTTTTACCTATTTCTCTCACGTGGAATAATTATAACTAACTCATTCTGATCAGCATCTGGCATACTGATATCAGGTTATTGAACAAAACAAGTAATAACTGAAGAAGTGGTTAAATATTAACATTTAAGCCCAGTGTTCTGCATTACATTGTGTGTTTGTGGTTTATCTTACACCAATAACCTGGTTCCTCACAAGTCTTCTGACAATTCTTCAATACTTTTTAGTAGGCAATTGAGTAGGAATGTTCTGCAAGTATAGGAATATTGACCTGGCGGTGTTGAGCAGCTGTTTATCTTTACTGAGACAAGGACAAGAGAAAATGGGTTTCAATAGTATAAATTAAACACCTCCTGTGACGTCAGATAAAACTTATCTATATAGATTATTTGAAACTGACACAATATGCCAGATGAAACTTCCAAAAGCATAGCTCTGATCTTACAATTCCACACTCAAAAACCTTCAATGGCTCCCCACTGGCTGGTGAATAAAATTAATCCCTTAATATGGCTCTCTATGATTTATCCTACCTTTCATGGTTATATCCTTCTCTTCCCCTTCACAGACCATAAAACTTTACCTAATATGCTATTCTAAACATGTTTTCTTGTTTTTCCATCCAGGGTTTTTTTCTCATGGCATGCCTCCCAAGGTGTATGTTCTCCCTTACATTGAGATCCATTCAAATCCTATGCATCCTTTATTTTAAACTGGGTTCAAATGTTCCCTTCTTCAGTGAATTATCCTTGATCCTTTCAGAATAATCACATTCTTCTTTCCCAGAAAGTGATGAGTTTTTATAGCACTAACACAGGCCAACCATCTATTTATTGCCATTCTCAAATCTCCAAAGCTGTGAAAATAGAAAATGTTTCAAAATTCATTAAGAACTGACCTGAACTTATTTGGTAATAAAATCTAACCTGAAGTGATGTGAGACTCTCTCTAGTCTTTATTTATCTCAGTTCGATGTTAATAGTCATATATTTCAAGTCAGAAATATGTGTTTGATAATGGGCTACTGCCTAAAATCCAACTCAGTGGTATTTAATATGCAGTATGAGGGTTTTATTACTGTTCTAAGTCTGAAAATTTATGAATACTTAAATACATCTGTTTCCAAGGTTTTTGGATATGAACTGTAAACTTGATTATATTTATATACAGTTGTCATTTTTTTTTAGCTGTTGAATATCTAAACAGCTATCCTATTCTGAGAGAATCTGCCATTGTGTGAGTATTGGTGGGAATTAGGGCTTCATCTCCATCATGGACTTTGAAGTGGCCAGGTACTTCATCCTCTTCCTCCCTCGCGCCTGGTCATAGATACATAACCTAGGCCTTACCAATTGAATGCTCCTTCCTAGGACTTTGAATTCTGAGGGAATGATGCAAAAAAAACAGGGAAAGTTAGAGATTATTCACTGAGGGAGTAGAGTCAGTGGCTAGTGGCAGTGGTTTAGCCAACACCAGCTGTTCCTGTGGAGTGACTTTGGCTGTATTTCTCACTGCCTAGTTACCTTTGGTTCTTGACTGTTTCAGAACTTTGCCATACTTCCTGTTGGTTCTGTGAACTCTCCAATATTCTTTCAATACACTTTTTTCCTTAAGTTAGCCAGAGTTAGTTTCTGTTATTTGTACCCAAAAGCTTCAAGTGATTATAGAATACAGAGTCATGTGCTGCATAACAATGTTTCAGTCAATGACCAACTACATATATGACAGTGGTACCGTAAAATGAGTGCCACATAACCTCAGTGTGTAGTAGGCTATGCCATCTAGGTTTGTGTAAGTTCACTCTATGATGTTTGCACAGTGACAAAATCACCAGACAATGCAGTTCTTAGAAGATATCCCTGTTATTCATTAAGTGACACGACTGTATATTCTTTCCATCTTCACCTATCTTAGTCAGTTCAAGCTTCTATAACAAAGTACCATAGATTGGGTAGCTTATAAACACAATGTGAATTTATTTCTCATAGTTCTGGTGATTGAAAGTTTGACATCAGGGTGCCAGCATGGACAGCTTCTGATGAGGACTCTTTCAGGTTGTAGACTACTGATTTCTGGTTGTATCTTCACACGGTGGAAAGAGAGCTAGCTAGCTCTCTGGCTTCTTATAAGGGTACTAATCTCATTCATGAGGGTTCCACGTTCATTACCTAATTGCCTCCCAAAGGCTCCACCTCCTAATACCATCACATTAGGATTAGGATTTTAACACGTGAGTTTTGAGGGGACACATTCAGCACATAATGCCACCTTCATCTAGATTTGAAGCTCCTTAAAAATAAGAATGATGTATATTTTTATCTTTGTATACTCAAAGCACCTAGCAATAACAGATAATTAGTTACTTTTAAGTATGGCAGTGAAAAGATCATACTGGTATTTTAAAAAGATCACTCTCTTTGACATATGAAAAATGGAATAAAAGAGGAAAGACTGGAGTATTCTGTTTGGGAGGTGATATTGTCTTGCTTAATGTAGTGGAAGTGGAGATAGAGAGAAATTTTATAGACTTGAGATATGTTTAAGGAAATAGATAGCATTTAGTAACAGATTGGTGATTGTGGATAATGGATAGGGAGGAGGATAAATGACTCCCAAATATCTGGCTTGGGAGTGGTAAGGGAGATAATTGGGTCAGCTGGAAATATGTTAAGTTCCCGGATGAGCGGACAGATCCTGTAGACAGTGAGTGATGGGTCTAAATCTCAGTCAGAGTCAGAGATTAGGTATCATCACAATATTGACAGTACTTTAGTCCAGGGAAGCAGATGAAATCTCCCAAAAGGAGTATAGATTGAGAAGAGAATAGAACCTAGGACAGAGCATTGAGGAACACAGAAGTGATCAACCAAAGCTGCGGAACCTTGAAAGGGGGAGCAAGAGAGGTAAGAACATTTCAATATGCTTTGTGACTGTAACAACCAATAACACATGATCTTTGTCTTCAAAAGTTGGGGAAAGGGAGAGACAAGCACATAAATGATTGTAACACAATGTGACAACTATTACTTCAGGGGTATGCTAGTGTAGGAGAAACCACTGTAAGGAGAGGCATCGTAATAGATGGGACAGACACATCCATTTTTCGAAGTCTAGTTGACCAGTTATCTGTTTGGCATCGTATATTCAGAGGTGTGTGTGTAATGTCAAATGACCATGACATAAGACCACATATTTAATATGAAACGTCCTCTGATTGGATTTTCTTTCAGAATCTCTTTTACCTATTAAGTAAGATTTTTTTTCTCTACTATTTCTTTTAAACTGCTTTGTGGTGCTAACTGCTTTTGGTCAGTAGAGAGATTTTTTTTTTTCCGCCAGTGAAGGAAATCCATGAGTCTAGTTAAAAACGGTTAAATATCTGATAATTTCTTTAAAATATATTCTGAATGAATGCTTTTAAATATATTATTATTAATACATTCTGAAGAGAGCTATTTTTATTTTAAAGCTGAAAGTGGCTGAGTATGAAGTGACTTGATCACCTTCATCTTGTTGGCTTGCTCCTGGCCCTTGATACTTTTTCCTTTTAGGAGGAAATATGTTAAAGCACACAGAACTCAGGAGTGAAAAGAGGCTTCTTAGTTTTTTTTTTTTTTTAAGATTTTATCTTTTTCCTTTTTCTCCCCAAAGCCCCCAGGTACATAATTGTATATTCTTCGTTGTGGGTCCTTCTAGTTGTGGCATGTGGGACGCTGCCTCAGCGTGGTTTGATGAGCAGTGCCATGTCCGCGCCCAGGATTCGAACCAACGAAACACTGGGCCACCTGCAGCAGAGCGCTTGAACTTAACCACTCCACCACGGGGCCAGGCCTGAGGCTTCTTAGTTTTTAATTCTACCTCCGTCAGTAAATTTGTAACCTTAGAAAAGTCATTCTTGCCCTCTGGGCCTTGCTTGCTACATCTTCACAAAGGAACTACTATCTGCCCCAGAGACCTCACAGAATTGTTGTGGGAATCAAGTGAGAAATAGATGTAAAATTGCTTGAATAACATAAGGAGTTTGTGGAAGACACTCGTGCTCACGCAATTTTTCATGTGTTCTTCTATAGTGCACAGAATCTTTTTGGTTATGTTGGGACCGTGTAAGTACTCTGGCTAATGGGCTGTAAGTAGGTGTGACACTGCGACATGTGTCACTGCTAAGTTAAAGCATTAAGAGTTCATATGCCATCTCCAAAGCTCTCTATTCTTCTTCTTTAGTAACCATGGAAACAATATGTTAAGATAGCGACATTGTAAAACAGAAGGAGCATCAATCTTTGAGTCACTAAACGGAGAAAAACCTCGCCTCCCAAATGGCCCCCAGTTGACTTTTCATGAGTGAAAAATAAATTTTCGTATCTTAAATCTCTGAGATTTTGGGGCTACATGTTACTGAAACACATCTACGACTCCTCTGGTTGACACAGTGTTATAAGCAATAAGGCATTGTTATTTGAGGTTTTCTGTGCAAGTCTGTGGAAAACTAGAGATATGGAGCTCTAAAAAGCTTTTGGGGGTGGTCCCAGAAAGAAAATTTAGAGGCCATATTGTTTCTTTAGCAAAGATACTTCATTTCCCAACATCTTTCCAAACCATCTCAAAACTCAGTACTCCATCAATGGTATCAGCTCTGCTGTGGATCCTATTTTGATGCTAAGGCTAAGAGCTCCCATCTGCCATTGCCTCTTGTCTTTCAGATTATTCGGACCAAAGAGAAGAATGACGACTAAGGTAAAGAATAGAGGCCTGGTAACTGCTCCACTAGGGCCAGTGGAACAGGGGCAGGGTGGGACAGGATTGGGATATATCCCTCCTGTAAGGGTATTTTTCCATTGAAAAACTCCCTTTCATTTTCTCTTTATTTTCTCTTCTTGTCTGCTTCCTATTACTCTGCCTTCTATTTATTTTTTACTCATATGCCTTTCTTAATTTTTTGAGTGGCTACTCTGTGCTCAGGGCTGTAAGAAATACAGAGAAGTTTAAGATATTATGCATGCCTTTAAGGAGTTTACAATACATTGTGGAAATGAGCTTTACACACAGCAATGAGGACCAGTGTAAAACTATGTAATTCAGTGCTAAATTGAGAGACACAAATTATAAGTACTATAGGAGATAGCAGAGAGGGAGCTCAATAGAGATAATTTGGGTGAGGGAGAACTTGGAACCTGGGGGCTTGGCTAGGAGGCTGTTGCAGTATTCAGAGGGCGAAGGGATAAATATTTGGAAATGTGCATAAAGAAGGAAAATAATATGGGTGAAAAGGACAGTCATTTTGAAAGAAAAAGGACAGGATCTGTGACTAATTGGAATGAGAGCTACGTGAGTAGAAATTGCCAAAGATGATTCAAAGTTTTAAGCCTGAATAGCTTAAGAGAATAAAAGTGTTATCGACAGAGACAAAATTATTTGGAATAAAACTGAATTTGATTGGAGGAGGTTGCAGTGGAAAAGAGAGTTCACTTATGGATATAATGGGTTTGTGGGGAAGAGCTCACAATTCAAGAAGACGTATCCAGTATTCAGGCAGAGCTATTAGCACTGGGACTCAAATGAAAAGATCAGATTGGAAATGTATATGATATGTGAAGCCATAGTAGGATGCATTGGTTAGTACTCCCAACTTGAGAAGATGAGATGGAGGAAAAGGAGTCCATGAGAGAGACTGGTAAAAACCAATTGGGAATATTTATTCATTCATTCACTCATTCATTCAACAAGCATTTACTAAGTGTAAACTATGCGTCATGTATTTGTTAAAATACATTAAGTACTCAACACACTGATAATTGAGATTTGGGTTAATTTTACTCTCTCAGCACTTCTAAAATGGAAAGCAGGAACAACAGTAAAATTGATACAAATATTTGAAAAGTTGTTTTACAGGCATTCTTTCTGTCTAGAGCCTGCCTAGTAAAAGACCACCAACACAAAAACTCCTTCCTTTGAGCCATAAAACACTATTTGTCTTGAATGAAGTAGCTTGCTGAGTCTATAGCTATCACTTTCATATTGTTATATAAATACAGAAATAAGAGATCGTGTGCCACTTACATTCTTAGTATTTATGAACATCACATAGCAGTCTGAATGATATTAGACATTTTCAACATTTTCCTCTTTATTGTCAATAAAGAGAGAAGACCGTGTTTTTTTTTTTTTTTTGAGGAAGATCAGCCCTGAGCTAACATCAGCTGCCAATCCTCCTCTTTTTGCTGGGGAAGACTGGCCCTGAGCTAACATCTATGCCCATCTTCCTTTAGTTTACATGTGGGATGCCTACCACAGCATGGCTTGCCAAGTGGTGCCATGTCTGCACCCGGGATCCAAACCGGTGAACCCCGGTCCTCCAAAGCAGAATGTGCGGAATGTGCGAACTTAACCGCTGCACCACTGGGCCAGCCCCGAGAGAAGACCATTTTAATTGTCTAAGAAAAGTTATAGAATGTAGACACAGAAGATTGTTTTATTTCCAATTCCATTAAATACCTTACAGACATATAAGATCTTTTTGAAGAAAAACAGACATGTTAACCAAACATTATTGGTTACTAAAATATATATTATCAGAGAATTGAAAACAAATATATTTCAAATTAAGTCATCACCAAACTTCACTTTATTTAATTGAAGGAGAAACACTCTCGTGTCAATAAAAGCCTTAGTTTTACCATCCATAAAATGAGGAGGTTGGACTACTTGCTTGATCACTAAAGCAATCCTTACTGTGACATGAGTCTAGAATCATGGAATATCTTGAAGTTACAAAACATTGTGTTAGTTTGAATGCACTCCCACATAGCTTTTAGTGATAGCCACTTTTAAAAGACCTTTCAATATTTTAATTATCATGACCAGAAATTGGAGGCAGTTTTTAACTAAAAATTATGAGGTTATTTTAGAAATCAACAAAATGATTCTGTAGAGGAGATAAAGCTTACTTTCAGGAGAATGGTAACAAGAGTACAGAGGACCGAAGAATGTAGAGGACATCAACAGAAATAAAGAGAAGGGAGTGGTTCTTCATAAACCAGGTTCTCACCATAGCCCCAAAGACTACAGGAGGAGAACCGTAGCCTAGCAAATTACCATGTTTAGCTCTAGGTTGAGATATAGTATTTTGCAAAATTTTCCATGTTGCAGAATTTGTTTAAAGCTACCCTCGTGGTCCAATTGCAATATTTCTTAGATCACAACTCCTTTTGTTGTGATTTTCAAAACTCCAGGCAATATGTGACCTTTTTGTTACAGAAAGATGAGTTTCCTGGAGTGCCCTTGGAGTTGCTGCTCCAACAGTGGGTGTGGTAATACACTGATTTTTTCACTTCTACCCAATGGCTGCATCACAATGCAACTACCTAGGGTTGAGTGGATTATTGACTCAGACCAGAAGCCTTAGCTTGCTTAGTACAATTTTTAACCAATCAAGTTAGCTGACCATAGATCAAATAACGATTGGTTGTCTGAAAGATGAAATCTCTTCTAGGAAACCTGCTAGGTGTGAGATATTTTCTATATGTTTAAAGACCACTTTATAGATAAGGATGGAAGCAAGACATTTGCCAGATTGTATTCACTGTAGCAGTGAATGTGTTTGTGATGAGATCAGTGAGATACTTTTGCTATCTACCAGTGACTAAAGTTTAGCTTTATTGATTTTATGGTTATTTTTGAAACGATATGTGTTTAATATCAGTATTTAATTTATTTCCACAAAATGCAAAGTTTATCTTGAGAAGAAATTTACCACGTTTGAATGTTAGCTAAAACTAACATAAACCAAGTATCCTTGTACTGAGAAAATAACTCCAGGATGGAGGAGAAGCTTTGCGCCTCAGCCAGCAAATCCTGCTTCTTAAGCTATAGTGTGCATAAGGCTTTCCCACACATCGCCCGTTGCTACGGAAACCTCTTTCAGTGTCTGGGCTCTAAACAGCTGACTCATTTCAAAGTCTGGCTCTCAAACCTCTCAGCTCACAGCTTAGAGAGACAAATGGAAACAAGGAAAAACACAGAAACAATGGAATATCAATACATACCATTTCATTAAAAAGTTAATAAATCATGTGTCTTGATACAAAGGGAAAATGTAAGGTAATTCAAATCCCCAGGTGCTACAGACCACAGTAAAGATGTCATAGGAACATTAACAGAGACCACAGTCTGTAAAAAGAGACTTCTGTCCTCTAGACTGACTTAGTGGCACAGAAGAAAATTGAAACTTAAAGACAGACCGTCAGTAACTCCTCATATTAAAACAGTCCAACCAGATACACACGTAAATACAGGAAAGACCATGATCAGCAAAGCAGTTGGCATGGGGTGGGAGTGGAAGGAGAGAAGAGGGAGGGTAGAGGTAACTTAGAAAACACCACAGCAGTCTTACGAAGGGTCCAAACAAAGATTGAAGCCCTACCTGCCAAGAATGTCCTAAAGGGGCCTTCCTGCTTTAGCCTCTCTTTGGCCCTATTATCGTCAATATATTCAATGAATACACAGAGGTATGTTTATTAAATGGACAGATGCCACAAATCTAGAAGCTAGAGTTTAGGCCAGAAGACCTTTAACATTCATTCAGAATCTCAGACTGACGGAACAAATGTCCCAGCACACTCGTTGTCAATTGACCCAGAAGGTATGGTGGGATTTTGTATATTTTTTACATGCACAACTAGCAATTGTCATAGGTACTAATGGAACTTTGAGTCTGAACTACTAAAAAAGTGATTTACTTTTATATATTAGAATCAACTTTAGTTTGGTAGTGAGAAACTTCCTTTTGAAGACCCAGTATGGTAGGGATTAGGAAAAAATACTGCTATTTGGATATGCCTGGCTAGGCCTTCACATTTCGATGTGGGAAATATATATTCATATTTATATTATATGTAATATTATATATTGTGTAGATATATATACATTGCTTTTTTGTATTTTACATATATTTAGAAGAAGTCCTTAGCTATTGTGAGATTATTTACCTTTTCTCTATTACCTTGTGCCTCTGAAAGTACTGGTCATATTATAGCTCAAATGAATATTTAAGCATCAGTTTGTTTTATTTACCAATACAAATTATCATTGTGATTTTACTGTGGGAGAATGTGAAGTAATAACACATACCATCAAAATAATACCTTCGTGAAAATAAGTGAAAAGAATCATTGATCAGTGCTTACTAAGTCTGCAAAATATCCGTAGCATTGGTCCCAGACAGGCAGAGTGTGAATAGCAGTAAGGAAGCTTGTACTTTAATAAAAGTTATACCTCTAGAGAAGCCATTTTGTGTGTGTGCAGACTTTGGTGCAGAATAATTGGCATGTCCAGTTTACTATGGTACTTTCCACTCAATTCATTCAATGCATTGCAGTTAAATTAATGGATTCAGTTGATGAGCCTTGAAAGACTAACTAGGCTAGTAAATCAAGGGAATGCTATTGAACCTACAGGTCTGGAATTCAGCAAAAAATACAGCTAAACAATAGCCCATCAAATATGTTCACATCCTAAACCCTAGAATCTGTGACTATGATAATTTACATAGTAAAATACAGATATGACTAAATTAAGGTCCTGAGATGGGGAGACTAACGTGAAATATCCAGGTGGACCCAATGTAATCAGTCTTATAAAAGCAAGGCAGTAGAATTAGGGTCAGAGAGAGAGGAGCGGTGATGATGGAAGCAGAAGTTAGAATGATGCTTTCAACATTGATGAAGGGAGTACAAGGCAAGGAATGTAAATATTCTCTGAAAGGTGGAAAAGGTAAGGAGATATATTCTCTCTTGGCATCTCCAAAAGGAATGCAGCCCTGCCAATGCCTTGATTTTGACCATGTCAACCCCAGTTCAGACTTCTGACCTTCAGCATTATAAGATGATAAATTCATATTATTTTAAGCCTTTAAGTTTGTAGCAATTTGTTACAGAAGCAATAGTAACTAATACAGATATTCATTAAATTCAGCAAAGAATTTCACTATAGCCTTAGAAACAAGAGGGAGAAACATGGACAAAATGATAGGATAGGTAAGTGGCATCAAACCTGATGGAAACGTACACAAATATGAATGGAGCAATGTTAATATGGGTAGAAAATGCCACTGACATGCTAGCTGGCTTTGTGTTTTGCCTTGGCCCTTTTATCAGTTTCTCTAAAGACATGGAAGGCAGATGGCTTAGATGAGTCTCAAGGGAATTATGCTGAATGAAAACAGCTGATCTCAAAAGGTTACATGCTATATGATTGCATTTATATAGCTTTAATTTTTGAGATGAAATTCACATAACATAAAATTAACCATTTTAGAGTGTGCATTTCAGTAGCATTCAGGACACCTGCAATGTTGTGCAACTACCACCTTTATCAACTTCCAAATTTTTTTTATCACCCCAAAAGGAAATCCCATACCCATTTATCAGTCACTCTCCATTCAACCCTTCTCCCAGTCCCTGACAAAACCAATCTGCCTTTAGTCTCTAAGGGTTTACCAATTCTGGGTGTTTCATACAAATGGACTCCTATGACGTACGACCTTTTATGTCTGGCTTCTTTCACTCAGCATAATGTTTTCAAGACTCATCCACATTGTGGCATGTTTCAGTACTTCATTCCTTTTTCTGGCTTAGTAATATCCTATTGTATGGGCATACCACTGTTGTTTATTCACTCACCTATTGATGGACATTCGAGTTGTTTCTACTTTTTGGTCATTGTGAATAGTGCTGCTAAGAACATTTGTGTTCAAGTTTTTGTTTGAATGTTTTCAGATCTCTTGAGCATATACTCAGGAGTGGAATTGCTAGGTCATATGGTAATTCTATGTTTAACTTGAGGAATTGCCAAACTCCTTTCCATAGCAGCTGTACCATTTTGCATTCCGACTAACAATTTCTCAAGATCCATGCCAGCACTTTTTATTTTGCTTTTTTAAAATATTTTGGACATCCTAGTAAGTGTCAAGTGATATCTCATTGTGGTTTTGATTTGCATTTCCCTAATGACTAATGATGTTGAGCATCTTTTCATGTGCTTGTTTGTCATTAGGATATCTTTGGATAAATGGCTATTGAAGTCTTTAACCCATTTTCAATTAGCTTGTTTGGATTTTTTGTTGTTGTTGAGTTGTAAGAGTTTTTACATATTCTGGACGCTGGATCATTATCAGATATGTAGTTTTCAAATAGTTTCTCCTATTCTGTAGGCTGTTTTTCCCTGTTGTGGTAATGCCCTTTGATGCACAAAAGTTTGTTTTTTAAAAAATTTCAATGAAGTCCAATTTACCTATTTTTTTCTTTTGTTGCTTGTGATTTGATACGATATCTAAGACTGAATTGCCAAATCTATGGTCATGAAGATTTACATTCATGTTTTCTTCTAAGAGATTTATATTTTTAGTTCTTTCATTTAGGTTGCTGATCCATTTTATGTTGATTTTTATGTGTGGTGTGAGGTAGGGGTCCAAATTTATCTTTTTGCTTGTGGATATACAGTTGTTTAAACACCATTCGTTAGAGAGACTGTTCTTTTCCCCATTGAATGGGCTTGGCACCCTTGTTGAAAATCAATTGGCCATAGATGTTTGTGTTTGCTTCTGGACTCTCAATTTTATTCTACTGGTCTGTAAGTCTATCTTTATTCCAATACCACACTGTTTTGATCATTGTAACTTTGTAGTCAGTTTGAAATTGGAAAGTGGGAGTCCTGCAACTTTGTTCTTTTTTCAAAGATTGTACTGGCTATTCAGGGTGACCTTCAATTTTACACAAATTTTAGGATCAGCTTTTCCATTTCTGTAAAAAAGGATGTTGTAATTTTAGTAGGATCACATCGAATCTGTAGATTGATTTTGGTAGTATTTAACTATTATCTTAACAATATTGTATCTTCCAATCCATGAATATGGCATATATTTCCATTTATTTAAGTCTGCTTTAATTTCTTTCAGTAATATTTTATAGTTTTCAGTGTATAAGACTTTCACCTCTTTGGTTAAATTTATTCATAGGTATTTCATTCTTTTGGATGCTATTATAAATGGAATTTTTAAAATTTACTTTTCAAATTGCTCATTGCTGGTGTATAGAATTACAACTGAATTTTGTGTGTTGATTTCATATCCTGCAATTTGGCTGATTTTCTTTTAATAGTGATACTGAACCTCTTAATCTCAAGTTCATGTGCCCAATGCACAGTAAGCCAATCACTGAGACACCAGTGCTTGGGGGTAGAGAAAGGTTTATTTGAATTGACCAAAATGAGAAGGCAGAAGGATAGGTTATCACAAATCTGCCTTAGCAAAAGAAGGAAGAAAGGGGTCTTTATAGAGCTAAATGGCTGGGGAGGTGGAGTTTCAGAGAAACAAAAGGGAAGTCTGTGTTTTTTTCACTCCAGATAAGACCTTCGGCAACCAGAATTCTTGGCATCAGTGGCAGCTGGGGGCTGGTTATCTGGTGGCCAAAACTTCCTTAAAAGCATTCTTTTTCTACTGCAAAACAAGCTCATAAATCCGTGTGACCCTTGAGCCCTCCCTCAGGTTAAATGAGAAAACACAAATTAACAAGCTTATAATAATGTGCGGGTTAACTTCTTTTCATGTGTGTCTGTGTTGGGAACAAGATCAGAGGGTATCCATATTCTTATTGAATATTTACAGTAACCATCAGCTACCTGGCTTCAATATCACTAATGTTTTGTGTGTATTCTTTAGGATTTGCCATATAAAAGATATTATCTACAAAGATGAGTTGATTTGCTTTTGCCTATAGATCTCTGAGGAATTTTCTCCTCTCATGATTTTCCAATGTGAAAGTTAGGTTTGCCTCATTTTCAGATTAGTTTAAAAGATAAATTTTGTTAGAATTGAAACAAGCACAGATCATCATACTGTATCCTTCCCCTCCACCCCTATCATTAACAGTAACGCACTTTTCCTGATGCATTAGATAAAAACAAACAAATATGATAGGAGAAAGTGGTTTTTCGCCCTTATGGTTCTCTTTGAAATAGTAAGACCTTAAAAAAAACCTCCTAGTTTCCTAAAATAAAGTGAAGTAAAAAATGGGGTCAAACAAAAGTTATGAAGTACTGTGGAGGAGCCAGAAGACAAAGTATATATATATAAAAAATGATCTGAACAGACATTTTTCCAAAGAAGGCATACAGATGGCCAACAGGCACAAGAAAAGATGCTCAACATTGCTAATCATCAGAGAAATGCAAATCAAAACCACAATGAAATATCATCTCACACCTGTTAGAATGGCTATTATCAAAAGCACAAGAAGTAACAAGAGTTGGTGAAGATGTGGACAAAAGGGAACCCTTGTGTACTGTTGGTGGGAATGTAAATTGGTGCAGCTGTTATGGAAAACAGTATGAAAGTTCCTCAGAAAATTAAAAATAGAACTATTATATGATACAGCAATTCCACTTCTGGGTATGTATCTGAAGAAAATGAAAACATTAATTTGAAAAAATATCTGCACCCTCATGTTCATTGCAACACTATTCACAATAGCCAAGACATGGAAACAACCTAACGTCCACCAATAGCTGAATGGATAAAGAATATGTATACACACATACACACACACAATGGAATGGTATTCAGCCATAAAAAAGAATGAAATCTTGCCATTTGTGACAACATGCATGGAACGTTAAATCTTTAGAAGACAGATTTAGGACGTACCTCATCTGTCCAACAATGGAATTGGTACCTTTGTCCTCCTAGTCACAGTAGATATTTGAGCAGGGCCTAAAAAACCATATGTCCAGAATGCCAAAGAGAGATGCCTCTACAGAAAGGGAGGTTGGATTTGACAAACTTTAAAATAGTTTGAGATTCTATGACTGAAATCAAGGAAGGTAAACTGACATATAACAAAGCAATATGTTGATTATTTAATTTCATAGCTGTCTAGAGAGAGAGGAATCTATGTTATACTATTCCATTTGAAGAAGTGAACTGTGAACCAAGCAGTGAAATTAGAAATGGTTACTTTAACAGTGATAAAAAGTAACTAAGCTATACATTTTCATAAAGATATGTGCATCTTATGTATATACGCACACATATATATGCATGTGTATGTATGTATATGTCTTATCTCTCTATAGAAATTATATACGTAATATTTTTAAATGTAGAGTTTGGAAATAACTATCTCTCTGTAAATGTTAAGCAACATCTCTGAGTTTCAATTTCCTCAATGATAAAATGGTAATGACCATATACCTAACTCACAGAGCTTCTATGAAAATTATGAGATACTATGTGCATTGTTTAGTTCTATGCTCGGCATGCCAAGCTCTCCATGATCCACCCATATGCTTATTATTTATGTACATATGTTAGAGCTTTGATAGGCAATGTAAGACCCATTTTTATTTAACATATAAATGTTCTTTCTCTCCAAGTTAAACTGCTCTTCATATGAACCTCACATTTGCACCTACATTATTCTATATATTGGCATTTAATTGAACAAGATCCTTTGCTACCTGAAGCTATAACCAACGTTACCGAGTAGAAGTTTTAAACTGAATTAAAGGTCAGAAGTTCCCTTTTATAAATGCTGACATTGGCCCGGATAAGTCATCTTGCTGTTCATGTTAGGTCATACCTTATTATGAGAATGACATATGCATTCCACAAGAATATTGATTGATAGTTTTTTCTACAAGTTGACCTATTCCTAGCTGCAATTTCTCACATTATATTCAGGAATATTCAATATGAGACAATTCTACAAATAAGATAAAAAGGAACTCCACCACATGGTTTACAGTAAGTACAGTGCCCTTCCATAATTATATTTTCATTGTATTGAATCTTTTTATGGTATATTGATGAGCAAAAATTAGAACTACATTGAGTAGCAATTTTCCTTCAAGAAGATTTTTAGTTATACCAACTTCAAGAATGAGTGATCTTAATTGGTTCTATGGCTTTTATAGTTTTGACCGTATCCAGATGATTCCCAAGTCTATATTGTCAACATAGAATGCTCCCCTGATACCTGTTGGTCCTTTCCATTTGGCTAGTCCACTAGCACTACCAGCTCAACATGCCTAAAATATAACTTGTTATCTTCCCTAAAAATCTTGCTCTTCTACATTTCCTGTGTCATATACCCAGTCACTAGGATAGGATCTTTGGAGTCATTGTAGACTCCCTCTCTCCCTTATCGCTCCATTTAGTCAACTACCCAAACTTCTGGATTTTACTCCTAAAAGTTTCTTCCATCATCTTATCTCCATCTCTCCCAACAACTGTGCTAGTTTAAATTACCATCATCTCTCGTGGATCAACCTTAGTCTATATAATAATTTCCCTGTCCCTAGTCTTATTTACTTCCATGTATGCTCCACGTAGTGTCAGAATATCCCATCTAAAAGAGAAGTCTGATTGTATTACTCTTCTGCTAAAAACTTTTCAATAAAAGGGAGTCTTTTCAATAAAACTCTTCAATAAAAGAGAGAGTCTACAATGACTTTTCAAATAAACAATTAATATTTTTTTAGTATAAGTATGTACCATGTAACATGTTGTTTCTTGCCTTTGCTTTTAGTTCATGCTATCACATCTTCCTGGAATGCATTTGCCAGTTTTGAGATTCAGCTCATTTACTATCTCTCATAAGACACCCATCCTTCACACTCTCTCTCACCAATCCTGAATGAATGAGATGACTCTCTTATCATCACATACCATAATTGTTATTTTTTCTGCCATCTCCTATCAGTGAGATTCCTTAAGGGCAGGGGCCGTATCTTATTTGTCTCTGTATTGCCATTGTCCAGCATGGTGCCGAATATATAGGAAACAGTAAATATTTAACAAATAAATGATTCCACTGATACCAATGTTTATATTTTCTCTTTATATCCAACAGGAAGAATATTTTTACCACTACACAAAATAAAATAAAAAGAAAACCCTTCCTAAAATGGAACCCCAAATTCAAATTTGATAGGACAATATATTTTTCCCTAGAGATTAAAAAATTAAAGTAAATTTAATGGAAACAATTTTTCTTTGTTTTTTAACATTGTGAAACCAATTCTACTTCATGAATTTTCAGCAGCTTCTTTGACCTCAAAACAACATGACGCACTGGATCATAATTTTGATTTTTGATATATGCTGCCATACAACTTTAAACTCCTATATTTTCCATATTTCACAGATCTAAGGGCATGGGAAACTCATATAAATCCCCATTAATAACCTGAGAAGGAACTCACACTAACAATTCAGCAGGTACAAGTTTATTTGCCCATCGCCTACATTTTATTTCACTAAGGATAAGTTTTTACTTAGCATTTGAAAAAGACTGTGTTTGAATATCCATTAAGAAATGAGTCAGCTACAAATTTGATATTCAAGTCTATGCTCATGGAGGAGACAGGTAAACACATTCATCAATGAGTAAGCAAAGGTTAGTCATATGGAGAATCTGAATACTGGAATGAAATTTGTGCTACCAGTGTATCCTGTTTTCAAAGCACACTCTTTAGGAGTTCATTAAATTATGCTATGATTTTTAAAAGGTATAATATTATCTAGTCTTAGTCATAGTTCTAGCTGCTGAACAAATACCTGAAAATGGAAAGATCCTGGGTTTTACAGTTTGCTAAAGAAAAAATTATGGATGAGACTTGAAAGTGAGTGTATTAGTTTGCTAGGGATGCCAAAATAAAGTACCACAAATTGAGTGTTTTGAAACAATAGAAATTCATTGCCTCACTGTTCTAGAGACTAGAAGTCTGAAATCATGGTGTCAGCAGAGTTGGTTCCTTCTGAGGGCTCTGAAGGAAAATCTGTTTCTCTCCTCTCTCCTAGCTTCCGCTGACAGCCAAATATCCTTTGCGTTCCTTAGCTTGTAGATGCATCACTCCAGTCTCTGACAGCATCTTTCCATGGCATTCTTCTGTGTTTGTGTCTTCATGCCATCTTCCTTTTTTTATAAGGACAGTGGTCATATTGGATTAGAGCCCACAATAATGGCTTGATTACATCTGCAAAGAACCCATTTCCAAATAAAGTAACTTTCACAGGTACTGGGAATTAGAACTTCAACATATCTTCTGCGGGGACACAATTCAACCCATAACAATCTTCCCTCTGTGCACCCCAAAAATCCTTGTCTTTTCCAGATACAAAATACATTAACTCCATCCCAACATCCCCAAAAATCTTAACCCATTCCAGCATCAATTTTAAGTCCGAAATATCACCTAAATATAATCAACTCAAAAAGTTCCAAATCTTATCATCTTCATCGTTTAAATAAATTATGGGTGATAGTTTGAGTATGGTCTGTCCTGGGGCAAAATTCCTTTCCATCTGGAGACCAATGAAACCTACAAAAGAAATATCTGCTTCTAAGATACAATTATCGGACAGACATAAGATAGATATCCTAGTTCCAAAGAGAGAAATTGGAAGGAAAAAAAGGGGTCATTGCTCTAAAGTAAGTTCACAACACAGCAGGACAAATTCCATTAGATTTCAAGGGCTAAGACTAATTCTGTGACTTGATGCTTTGTCCTCTTAGCCCTGGGCAGCAGCCCCACCCTCTGGTAACAAGGAGGTAGCAACTCCGCCCCTTGTACCTGTGCTCTCTCTGTCCTTTGCATCCATGGCTCTGCCCTTGGAGTCATTCCTCCTTCATTTTTTAAAAATTATTTTATTGTGGTCACATTGGTTTATAACATGGTGTAAATTTCAGGTATAAATTATTATATTTCAGTTTCTGTATAGATGGCATCGTGTTCACCACCAATAGTCTAGTTTTTAATCTGTCATTATCCATATATCCCCCTTTACTCCTTTCACCCTACTCCAAGCCTCCTTCCCCTCTAGTAACCATCAATCTGTTCTCCTTATCCATGTGTTTGTTTATCTTCCACATATAAGTGAAATCATATGCTGTTTGTCTTTCTCTGTCTGGTTTATTTCGCTAAGAATAATACCCTCAAGGTCCATCCATGTTGTTGCAAATGACAAAGTTTTGTCTTTTGTATGGCTGAGTAGTATTCCATCGTGTATATATACCACATCTTCTTGATCCATTCATCCATTGATGGGCGCTTGGGTTGCTTCCACATGTTGGCTATTGTGAGTAATGCTGCAATGAACATAGAGATGCATAAATCTCTTTGAATTGTTAATTTCATGTTCTTTGGATAAATACCCAATAATGGGATAGTTGGATCATATGGTATTTCTA
The DNA here is from genome assembly GCF_037783145.1 of Equus przewalskii. Lineage (NCBI taxonomy): Eukaryota > Metazoa > Chordata > Mammalia > Perissodactyla > Equidae > Equus > Equus przewalskii. Next base: position 111,079,265 of record NC_091863.1, on the reverse strand, counting down.
TCTTTAATTTTTTGAGAAATCTTCATACTGCATTCTTCCTTCATTTTGTCTTACCTCTGTCCCTTTCAATTCAGGCTGGCAATGCTTTGTTGGTATATTTCTCAGAAACCTTTTTGGGCTTCTGTGAATGTCAAGGGAATCCACACCATTAGGCATGGGAGTTCTCCCAGATCCTTCCTGGATAACCACATTTGTATTCCTGGCTTTTGCTGAGATGATTGATTGGATCCATAAGGTGCATACTTAATCTATTTAGCAAACAGTTGTTCAGCCGCACTCTTGGCCTTGTTTCCAGATCATGATACCTGGGTAGCCTGAGAATTTTCCAAAATATTAAGTGCTTGTTGCTTTTCACTTCATAACTTATTCCTTAATCTTCTTCACTCTTCTATTTTAGTACAAGCAGAAATGAGAAATCAGGCTGCATTTTACACACTTTGCTTCAAAAATTTCTCCGTTAAATATCCAAGTTTATAGCTTACAAGTTCTACATTCTACCCAACAGAAGAACACAATTCAAACAAGTTTCCTGCCACTTTATAACAAGGATTGCTTTTCCTTCCGTGTTCAATAGCATATTCATCATTTCCTTCTAAGGTGTCTCCAGAAGCACCTTTAATGTTCATATTTATACCAACCTCTCTTAAAAGGCAATCTAGGCTTTTTCTATCAATACCTCAGAATTCTTCCAAACTCTACCCATTACCCAATTCCAAAGCCATTTCTCTATTTTAGCTATTTGCTACAGCAGCAAACCCACTTCCTGGTACGAAAATCTGTATTAGTTTCCTAGGGCTGCCAAAAGAAAGTACTACAAACTGAGTTGCTTCAATCAACAGAAGTATATTGTTCTACAATTCTGGAGGCCAGAAGCCTGAAATCAAGGAGCCAGCATTGTTGGTTCCTTCTGAGTGTTCTAGGGGAGAATGTCTTCCATGCCTCTGTTCTAGCTTCTGGTGACAACTTGCAGTCTTTGGTGTTCCATGAGTTATAAGCACATCACTCTAATCTCTGTCTCTGTCTTCACGTGGCATTCTGCCTGTATGTCTGTGTCTTCACATTATTTTCCCTCTTCTTGTAGGAACACCAATCATATTTGGTTAGTGCCCATCCTAATGTCTTGATTACATCTGGAAAGACTTTATTTCTAAAGAGGGTTACCTTCAGAGGTATTTGGAGTTAGGACTCCAACATATCTTTTTGAGAGACACAATTAAATTATTGGGGAGGGAGGAATTTATCAACCCTCTGAAATTATAGACAAAATTATGAGATTTACGCACATATAAGGAAATTTTCTTGGCAAAAGTTCCTGTTTCCCCTGCTTTCATCAGATTCTGAAAGGGATCCATACTCAAAAACATTAAGAGCCACAGTCTTAATGAAAGCAACATTGAAGGGATTGTCAAAAAGTGTGTCCTTAGCAAAGTTCTGGAGTGTTCTTTGAAAACTACTATGTGACTTCAGAATGAGTGTTGTATATCCAATTCATGATTCAAGAGTCTCTCTTATGTTGACTGTCTATGAAGAGCCAAGTAAGGGAAAGTGACAGCCCTACCAGATTCTTTTAACTGCAGGCTGTGGCTTAATATGCTTTGCCTTTCTCCCATTCATGAAAAGTAATTATTCCTATTTCCATATATATTCAACAGAATATGCTAACTTCCTGCCTATATAATATGGGTATTGTTGGACTTAGATGTATTGAAAAAATAAAAATCTTTAAATTTGCAGAATCTTTGCTGAATAAAATGTAAAGTTATTTTATGAACCTAGGCTAACTTGGTCACACATGTTGGGTGACAATTGTTCTAGTTCCACAGTATTTGTAAGTTCCAAGAGATTTGTTAAAATAAATGTTTTGATTTAAAAGAGCATGAAACCTTGTAGAAATATATAGCAATCAGACTTCTAGGTATATGATTCAGAATAATTAGGCAGAGATTTACGTTTTTGATTTCACACTAATTATGTCCCATGACAATTACATTTTAGGTTCTAAGGAGCTAAGTAGCAATTACTTATAGTTTGAAGTGCATATATTAAATGTAAATATCTATTCCACTAGCAACAATTTTAGCCTAATTTGAGCAACTTAACTGGCTTGGCCATAATAATGGTTAAATCAATCATTCATGTAGATAAAGTATGTGCTAATTAGGTTTGCAGAGGATACTAACTAGTGAATTTGCTAGTACATTTAAATTGGAATTTAAATTCAAGTGACCTGAATAGTTAGAGAAATGCTCTTTTAGAAACACAGAGAATTATAAGAGAGTACTACAAAAAGCTACACACCAACAAATTGGATAATTTAGAAGAAATGGGTAAATTTTTAGAATCATACAAGGTTCCAAAACTGAATCAAGAAGAAATAGAGAATTTGAATAGACCAATCACAAGGTAAGGAGATCAATAGAGTAATCAAAAACCTCCCCAAAAATAAAAGTGCAGGACCAGACAGATTCCCTGGTGAATTCTACCAAACATTCAAAGAAGACTTAATACCTATCATTCTCAAACTCTTCCAAAATATTGAAGAGGGGAAGCTTCTAACTCATTCTACAAAACCAATGTTACCCTGACACCAAAACCAGGAAAGGACATCACAAAAAAAATTACAGACCAATATCACTGATTAACATCGATGCAAAAATCCTCAACAAATACTAGCAAATCAAATACAACAATACATTGAAAAGATAATACACCATGATCAAGTGAGATTTATTCCAGGGATGCAGGGATGGTTCAATATCCCAAATCAATTAATGTGATACACCACATTAACAAAATGAAGAATGAAAATCATACAATCATCTCAAGAGGCAAGAAAGCACTTGACAAGATTCAACATCCATTTATGAGAAAACTCTCAATAAAATGGATATAGAAGGAAAGTACCTCAACATAATAAAGGCCATATATGACAAACTCACAGCTAATCTCATTATCAATGGAGAAAAACTGGAAGATATTCTTTTAAGAACAGGAACCAGACAAGGATGCCCACTTTTATCACTCTTATTTAACATGGTATTGGAAGACTCAGCCAGAGAAATCAGGCAAAAAAAAAAAAAAAAAAAGGAAAAGAAATAAAGGGGTCCAAATTGGAAAGGAAGAAGTGAAACTGTCACTATTTGTGGTTGACATGATTTTATATATAGAAAACTCTAAAGAATCCACCAAAAAACTTTTAGAAAAAATAAATGAATACAGTAAAGTTGCAGGATACAAAATCAACATACAAAAATAAGTTGCATTTCTATACACTAACAATGAAGTAGCAGAAAGAGAAATGAAGAATACAATCCCCAGGACTGGCACTGTGGCACGGTGGTTAAGTTCGTGCACTCCACTTTGGTGGCCTGGGGTTCTCAGGTTTGGATCCTGGACATGGACCTAGCACTACTTGTCAAGCCATGCTGTGGCAGCATCCCACATAAAATAGAGGAAGATTGGCACAGATGTTAGCTCAGCAACAATCTTCCTCAAGCAAAAAGAGGAAGATGCACAATAGATGTTAGCTCAGGGCCAATCTTCCTCACACAAAAACAAAAAAGAATACAATCCCAATTACAAATGCAACAACAACAAACAGAATATCTAGGAATAAACTTAACCCAAGAGGTGAAGGATCTGTACACTGAAAACTATAAAACATTGTTGAAAGAAATTAAAGAAGACAAAGAAATGGAAAGATATTCTGTGCTCTTGGATTGGAATAATTAACATACTTAAAATATCCATATTTCCTAAAGCAATCTACAGCTTCGATGCAATCCTTATCAAAGTTCCAACAACATTTTTCACAGAAATAGAACAAAGAATATGAAAATTTATATGGAACAACAAAAGACCCCAAATAGCCAAAGGAATCCTGAGGAAAAGGAATAAAGCCAGAGGTATCACACTCCCGGATTTCAAAATATACTACAAAATTATAGTAATCAAAACAGCATGGTACTGGCACAAAAACAGACACACAGATCAATGGAACAGAATTGAGAGCCCAGAAATAAACCCACACATCTAGGGACAGCTAATTTTCGACAAGAGAGCCAAGAAAATAGAATGGCGAAAGGAAAGTCTCATCAATAAATGGTGTTTGGAAAAGTGGACAGCCACATGCAAAAGAATGAAAATAGACCATTATCTTTTGCCGTACACAAAAATCAACTCAAAATGGATCAAAGACTTGAAGGCAAGACCTGAGACCATAAAGCACCTAGAGGAAAATATAGGCAGTACGCTCTGTGACATCAGTCTTAGCAGCACTTTTTCAAATACCATGCCTGACCAGGCAAGGGAAACAATAGAAAAAGTAAACAAATGGGACTACACCAAACTAAAAAACTTCTGCACAGCAAAGGAAACCATCAACAAAACAAAAAGACAGCATAACAATTGGGAAAATATGCTTGCAAACCATATATCTGACAGGGGGTTAATATCCAAAATATATAAAGAA